>NC_090928.1:906076025-907349380 GCF_040938575.1 Ambystoma mexicanum | reverse complement strand
AAATGCAGCTGGCTTTCCTGAACTTTAAACAGAGATTTTAAATGTACGTAGATTTGAGCCCTTTAAAAATAAAATTTTGGGGAGTCTGCTTGCCTTAAAAGGAGCAAGAGAAAAGGAAGGCCCTGAGAAGCTTCTGGGACTTAAGGAGATCCGGCTCAAGTCTGAGATGGGTAGGGAGAACATTCCAGAGGGAGGCATCTGCTGAAGAGAGAGATCTACCCCCACTCTCTGCTTGGAAAAGCATCTGATTTGCAGAGAGTTGGAGCTAGAAGACCAAAGGGCTTGAACAGGAAGGTATTTAGGGGGTGAGGGATTGGATGTAGCGGTGTCCAAGGTCCCAGAAAACCTTGTGGATGAAGCAGAGGTTCTTAAACTTGATCCTCACTCCAATCGGGATCCAGTGGAGAGATTTTAGGGCTGGAGAGATGGCATCCCTGGGCTTGAGGCCAAGTATAAGTCATGCAGTCCTATTCTGCATTGGGAGAAGAGAGGAGTTAGCCATATTGAGGAGTAGGCTGTTGCAGTAGTCCAGCCTGGAGAGGACCAGAGCTCTGGAGACATTTAGTTTGTGGGGGAAGGTGAGGAAAGGGAGAATGCCTCTGAGGAGGTGCAGTTAAAAGTGGGGCTTCTTGGTTTGTGATGTGAGCAGAGAAGGAGAGAGAGAGATGTTGGAGATGACACCAAGGTGAGAGGGTGGCTAGAGTCTAGGAGAGAAGGAGGGAGCAGGTGTCTCAGTGAGAAGGATCTCTGTCTTAGTGACATTAAGGCAGAGATTGGTAGCAGAGCACCATTGCTGAATAGCAGACAGGCAGACAGGAATGAGAGAGGAAGAGGAGGAGCTAGAGGAGGGAAGTTTTGAAGGATAACACTGGAAGTTAGGAGAGAAGGTGGAGATCAAATGGTCTAGAGGGGCCAGGTAGATGTTGAAAAGCCAAGGCGAGAGGATCGAGACCTGAGGGACACCACAGGTGGAGAGGGGGATGGAGGAGAGAAAAGGGCAGAGTTGTACCTGGGAAGGTTGGTCAGAGAGGAAGGAGGTCAATCAGTCCAGATCCAGGTGCATCATGCCAACGGTATCATTGAGCTGATGTATAAGGGTGGCATGGTTGACTGTATCAAAGACAGAGGAGAGGTCAAGAAGGATGAGAACAGAAGGATAGTTGGCATCGAGATTTCGAGAGCAAGTCTTCACAGGTGTTCAGGAGGAGTGCAGTTGCCATGCCTTTGGCAGCTCTGGAGCCAGGTTGGTGGTTGTGGAGACAACCAACAGATTGATTATGGAGGATATGCTGGGAGAAGGCCAGCTTCTCCAAGAGTTTGCCCAGAAAGGGAGTAATGGGGATAGAACAGTAGTTAGCCAGAAATGAAGGGTCGGCAGAAGCCTTTTTTGAGGGGGTGGGAGGTGCACATGGGAGTGTTAGAGGAGTGAGGGGAAGTATCCAGTGGCAGAAGACTGATTGCAGAAATCAACCAAGGCCGGAGAAAGGGAGACAATGTTGTCCTTCATAATTCTAGAGGAACAGGGAAGCAACTGTTTGGATGAGACTTTCATAGAGCGGACTTGTCTAGTAACTTCATCTGGTGATATCGGAGAGAAAGAAGAGTGGGTGCGGCCCAGACCCACCCAGCAACATGGCTAAAGGACCTAGAACCAGCCTACAGCGGAGTGTCAAGGATGGGACTTTGGACTACCCCAAATGAGCGGTGGGAGAGGAAGATACCCATAACCCACACAGAGGATGTGGAGAGAGGGAAGGACCAGAATCAGTTCAAAGGGTAAGGGAGAGTTGGGCAATCAGCTCCCCACTGCCCCACCTGCCACCAATTGCCCTCCCTCCCCTGCTAGCTCCCCACTCCCCTTTTCTCTGCTTCCCTCACTGTGTTTTTCCTGTGTATTATTATTATTATTATTATTATTATTATTATTATTATTATTATTATTATTATTATTATTATTAACAAAACAGCTTGTAGATCAAAAGGGAGAGGGTGGAACCCAGAACCAGCCCAGTGGGGATGGAGAATCCCAAGAATAGGGCAGTAATATCACCTCTCTACCAGAAGGAGGAATGGAGAACACATCATGGAGAGGCTCTTGGTGAGTGAAGTGTGTGACGGATTGAAATCTACAGGGGTGTGAAAGCCGTAGCCTTTCTGATTTTTATTCAAATAAAATCATGCAGGTAATTAAGTTTCCTAAACGGAGGTCTGCTAATTAGACCCACTCTTTCAAAAGGTTCTTTGCCAGAAGCATAGTCTATCCAAGTACCTTTGCTGTATCAGCCTCCTGACAACTTCAGCACCTGCTCTTCAATGGCACAGAGCAGGTTCAAAGTTCACATTTGCATTCCTCAAAGGTGCTGTGACCCAAAATCACTGTAGCCAGAAATGGAATTTTATTTTCTGCACCTCTGATCTAAAATGCCATAATTGTTGCCTGTTCTGTCTGGTGGTAGGGCAATCTCTAAAATAAGCTATACCTGGGGATGGTTTGGTGAGCGATGAGAGTGCATATTTAATAAAGCTCACCAATTTGATATCATGCAAGTGTCAACCATGTGAGCCCAGGTCGGTGATGTCAAAGCAATGTATATTCATGACTCTCCTGGCTGTCTCTACTGCTGCTAGTGAGAGAATGAGACAACCTACTTCAAAGGGGCACTTACAAATCAAAGGTCATGTTCACACTAGGGCTCTGTAATGTTATGTATGGACATCAGATCTGGACGTCCTTAAGTGAAGTACGACTTTAAAAAGGAAAGGAATGGGAGATGCGGGAAAAGGGAGGGAGTGGAGGGGCAATGTTGTGATGGTGTGTCAGGGTATGAAATGGAGATGTTATAATGTAGTCTTGTCTTATGTCACTGGCCTGGTGTGTCAGGGTATGAAAGGGAGATGTTATAATGTAGTCTTGTCTTATGTCACTAGCCTGGAGTGCTTGATGTTAGAATGTTGATGCATGAATGCAGCTCAGGAGAATGTTGGATGTATCTGTGAGTGAATGTTCTGTGAGTGTCAGTTGGGGGCCTGAGCTGGAGTGTGAAGGATGGCCGGTGGGTTTCTACTCTATAACCATGTCTTGTCCTGTCTACTATGTCACTGTAAATACCCATGAGAGAAACTGGAGTGATGTACATTTGTAATTATGTAAATAAAGCTGCCTGGATCAAACACAATGACTCCACAGCAGATCTGTGTCTTGAGTCTCAGCTTTACTACACCCAATACACTTTGTAACAGGTAAGGAAAGGAAAGAGGAGCAAGATTGTGAGAGAGAATAAAGAAAAGTTGATTTAGATTTGGGCAGCATGTCCTAATTGCGAATTGGAAGCAGACTGTGCCTGTAGATCCCAGGACATTACAGGGTAATACAGTTGTTCAGAAATACCCAGAACCACATAAAACAACTGGCAACAAAGCGAAAGGAGCGAGGAGCCTGTGGCCATGGTAGCAGCACCGTCTATGGCCTAAAGAGGACAGATACTGTGCGTGCCACGCATGGGAAAGAGGACTGGAGCACAGTGAGACCCACCTGCAGAATGCTATGAGTAGCAGGAGGTCGGCGAGAAAGACTGAAGATTAGCTGCTGTGAGCGAGGGCAAAGACATTGGCTTGCTGCGCCGGTAGTGAGTGCAACCTCACCCCAGAGCCAGACAGGGACAATCCATCAGTGCAGGGATGGATTGTCCCCTCGGCTTTTCGGCCCCTGGGGAGTTGGGCCGGTTTCTGGCCATGCCTGGGCCGGTTTGGAAGAAAGAAACAATTTTTAAAAAAAAGCCTTCTTTCATCCTTCTTAGGTCGATAAATGAGTACCAACACATGTTGGGTGATATTGTATGCATATTTTTTCTATAAAAAATAACTTAAGTGTAAGTGCTATACAATAACATTATCATTTGGCCTTGGACATCTGCTTGGACAGTAATTTAGTGTACTTAGGAACAATGCTATTTGATGTCACTTCCTGTTTTGTTAAGGGGTTAAAGGTTGTGTTTCATCGCTTCCTGGGATGAACCTTTGGGGTGGGGTCAAATGACATCACTTCTGGTGATGTCATCAGAGGTCAAGGGTCGTGAGGCGTGGGTTGGCCACTTTTTTGAGGCGAGGTTGGGCCACTTTTTTTTGGGTGGCCAGGCCTATTTCTTATCCCAGTCCGACCCTGAAGGAGTGCACACACCTGGCAGCACATCAAGGTGCACCGGTGCATCTTCTGCCAGCCTGGGACAGGCCCAAATCGTGGCCGACTACACTATGCACTCCATGCAAATAGAGCTCAGAGTGAAGAAAGGTACAGCGAAGCCAAGGGATAGCACTAGCAAAAAAAAGAAAAACAAAGACCAACACAGAGAAGGGAACAGAGCAGTAAAGTTTGGGAAAGAGAGAGCAAGGAAGCACACAATAAGGGCACACAGCAGAAACCACACACAACACGGAAAGAAATGTATAGTGACGCCAAGGGGTGCACAAATGTAAATGAACAATGCACAATCAATCAGAACTTCAAGAAACTAGGGACCATACGGGTGCTGAGAGAGAATCTAACATGCAACGTTCACATACACCAGAACAAGATATAAAGTACACACTTGTATATAAAACAGAAGGAAAGGGAAGAAGGAAAGGGAAGAAAAAAAACAAGAATGAGATTGACAACAAGGAGGAGGCTCACCGAGTGGGAGAGTGACGACACAGTACACACCTCCTACCCACCACTACCAACATAGTAGACAAGCCCAGGAAGGTGACAATCGAGCAGCACAAGCAGTAGCCACAGCCAACACAGCCTCCACAGTTGCATTCCTGAGAAGAGCACAGCCGTTTCCCCGTCAATCACTGCAAGATAGGCACTGAGATGACAGGAATAGCCGGAGGAGTTCAACGACTTCACCAAAGCCATTGGAGACAGCGACTTACCACATCCTATTGACAAATTTACCAACCGTATGGGGAAAGAAGTTAAGAGCATCCTTAAAACAATACTGCAACAAGAAAAAGCCACATGTGCCATGGCAATCACTGCCCTCAATAAGAAGCTAATAATACTGCCTAACAGACACTACGAAAGATAGTCATTTAACTAATGCGCACAGATGACCCATGAAACAATCAACACATTTGTCATTCTCCTCCAGAAGAAAATTGTATATTGTGAGTTAGCAAATTTCTCAGAGGAGGAAGCCATATGGCTAAGGATCATAGAAGGAAGTACCTCATCAGCGTTCTGAAAACATTTACTAAAGAAACCCATAATCGTAACTGGAAATAAAAGAACAAACTCACATTTACGAGAGGATAGACGTTCAGGCGGCCACGATGGAGAACCCCAAGAAATCTGAGTGCATAGCAGTAATGCAAAACACACATGTACCAAATGCTCGGGGACAAGGGGCACCACTGAGACAGCCTTATGGATATCTGCATCCAAGAAAACAAGGAGAGAGACCATGCTATAGGTGCAAACTTACACTTCCTCACTGAGGGCCCTGCCCAGCAATGGCAAAAATATGCATTACGTGCAGAAAAGAAAATTACTTCCAATCAATGTGCAGAAAAAGACCACCATTGCCGCCAGGATACAAACCCACCTTGACAGAAGAAGCACAGGGTTGTCAGGAGCCCCACAGGACGACAAACACGAAGAAACACAAATTGCAAACCTGCCCATGAATGCCATCTCCCCAAGGTAGCATGCCATTTACATCCCAATGGAAGATAATCTGGGCGATGGAAGAAATTATTATGCAGACGCCACAAGAACAACAAGATGAGTCAGAATACCATTACCCCCCGAGGGATGCATAGGATTACCAGATGGACACTTATGAGAGGCAATAACATGGGGACCAGTATGACAACCTGTAACAATATTATGACCGAACCGACCTTGCAGAAGGATACTATGGCAAAGAGGACAGACAGACATAGCAGAGAATACGTACATCTAATAAGTGAGGAGGAAGATGATGACACAGCGGCAATAGTAACATTGCATATAGGAGGCTGAAATCAACAGTTCATTGTTGACACAGGGGCCACCATCAATGTGATCAACACAGAAGACTACCAACAAATTAAGAATCACTTTCCTCTGACAATGTCTAGCATAAGAATATTCCAATGGGTAGAAAGTCAACCACTGCACTCAACCCGATAATTCACCTGCAACTTACACTACAAAGGGTGCATTGTCTCATCCACAATCCATGTTATTCAGAGTGTCATAGCAGGAAGATGTCTGCTGAGCTACATAACAGCTCATGCCCTGGTCCTCATAGACATCCAATATGACAAGTTGGAAATAGTCCAAGGACACCCGGCCACACACAGGTCCTTCAGTACCATGGACGACAAACGCCTGTCCATACAACACATTCAATTGAAATTCTCTGACCTTTTCAAAGGAGTAGGCATGATCAAGGATACTGTGATAACTCTCCATATAGACTCGTTGATCATCCTGGTGCCACAACATCCTCAAAGAGTTGGGTTCCACTTGCAAGCACAGGTAACCAAAGTACTGCAGCTCCTCCTCAGATATGACATTATAGAAAGAGTTAACGGGCTCACACCCTTGGTGTCTCCACTGGTAGGAGTACCCAAAGACAATGGGCCACTCAGACTGTGTGTGGACATGCACATCCCAAATGCTACCATCCAGCACAAAACACACCTAGGGCCCAGCATAGAGGATATGATCATCAGGCTTAACCAGGCGGTTTGTTTCTCAATACTTGACCTGAATCAGGGCTACCACCAGATCATCATCGACACAGACTCTAGACCCATAACCACCTTTGCCACTTGTGATGGTCTGTTCTGATACAAGAGGCTCAACTTTGGCATCTCTTCTGCCGCAGGGATATTCCAAAAAACCATCAGGAGGCTCCTATCACTGCTAGTGTTGGCATTCAATTACAGTGATGATATTCTTGTATTTGGGACATCTCAAGAACTTCACGACAAAACATTAGTGGAAATGTTCAAAATACTACAGGCCACAGGACTCGCCCTCAATGGAGATAAGTGTAGCTTTAATAAACCACAACTAAAATTCTTTGGACGTATCTTTTCCGACCAGGTCATGAAAGCCAACCCAGACAATATAAGTGCCATTGTCAACCTGGCACCTCCTGAAAGTGTCACGTATCTCAGGTCATTTATGGGGATGGCACAGTGTTGTGCACAATATCTTTCTAACTACACCACACTCACTCAGGAAGTTGTTAGAGAAGGGCACACTGTTCCTGTGGGACAACAACTGCAAGAAGTCCTTCCAGGGGATCAAGGAAGAACTTGCCACCAGTCGTCAACAAGCCTACTTCAATGCACAATGGTACATGGAAGTAACAGTGGACGCTAGCTCTGTGAGACTGGAGACCATCCTGGCACAGAGGGACTTGAAAACCCAGCTGGCAAAGTATACACCAGCAGAGCCCTCTCACACACTGAGACAGGATACTCACAGGCTGAGAAGGAAAGCCAGGCAGCAGTGTGGGCCTGCAAGTGTTTTCACCACTTTATCATAGGACGGCAGTTTACCATCATTACGGACCACTAAGCATTACTGTCCCTGTTTGGCAACGCGAAGACCCGGAAGCCACCATGAATTGAACGATGGGGCATCAGATTACAGGAATATGACTTTAAAATGATGCACACACCTGGAGGGGAACTGAACTCAGCCAACTACCTGTTAAGACACCCAGGGAACCCAGCAAACACCATGCTTGAAAGTGAAGCAGAGTTCTACATTCAGTGTCTCTCAGAGAATGCCATTCCCCCTACCCTCACAGTGGTGCTGTTTGCCAGAAAAAGTGCAAATGACCCCCCAAACATCCAGACAGCCATGCAATACACCAATGAAAACAAGTGGAGAAACTAAAAATGCAAACTGTAGTCAGCTTAAGGGGCGGACATCAAAGAAATTGACAGACTGGCTAAAGTAAAATGTGAACTAGCGACCACTACTCAAGGAATTCTACTAAGGGACAACAGGCTGGTGGTATCCCGGACCATAAGGCAAACTATAGTGAACCTTGCGCACAAAAGGACACAGAGGGATCTCCAACACCAAGAAGATACTACGCAGCCAAGTCTGGTTCCCATACATGGATGCAGTTGTAGAGGAAATAACACACTGCCCAGTGTGTCAATGCGCAAGGTCAACACCACCATGCCTGACCGAATAACACCTCTTAACAAAGGACGATGGCAACGGGTTTCCCTGGAATTTTGTGGACCCCTGAGAGAGTGAGGATATCTGCTGGTCACCATAGATTGTTAAGGATTTCAATCAGGCACACACCCAGGCCTCGCCTAGCATGTAGTGCGCAGTGAAATACTTATTTATTTTTGTCTATAAATTCAATATTCTGAATGATATACCACTCATATCACACCCTTCTCAAAATACCCCCCAGGTCACACTGTACCAGGAATCAGGCTAGTTTGTAAAGGTAAAGATGGATTTATTTATTTAATATTCAAATCACACATACATTTTAATATATATGTATGGGGCAGCAATCACCAAGTGGTGACAATACAATTCAAAATAAGTAAAGCAACTGAATTCACTTATGAAAATGCAGAATGTAAAACACAGGAAAAAGAACAGTTTTGGTTTGTGAACAGATAGCGTTTAGGTTAATCATTCCCCCTGCTAAGTACTGAAGGTACAAATGAGCAATCCTACACAGATGTAAGTAATCAGCAGGTATTCAGGAATGAAAGACAATAGAGTTTGGATGCAATCTTCCCTCCCCAAACAAGAGAGAAAACCGTTTTTGGAAACTGACACTTTTAAAATGACAGGTGAAAATGGCTTTGTGACACAATGCAAAGTGGTGCAAAAATGCTTAAATGGATAAAAATTCTTGGGAAAGCAACACTAAACAGGTCCTAAAACACATGAGCTACAAGATAAACAAACCTACACACTTTAGATCAGGATGGGAGTTGAGAAACACTTTGAATGGGAAAAAGACACGTGTAAACTTTTGCAAAAATGTCAATTTGTGGCAAAATTTCACTATGCAATTTTTGATAAAACGGGTCAAATATACTGTTCTGCGATGCACCCGGTCTTTGTTTGTGGATGTAGCTAAGGGTCTAAGGTATCAGTGAGAGTTGAAATTTCGTTTCTATCTATATAATTGAAGAATTTATGGAGGTTTTAGTGAGAGGCATTTTTGAAAAATAGGCGCGAAAATGAAAACAGAAATTCGGTTTTAAAAATGACAGATTGGTTTCATTACACTATATTAATGACTATGAAAAAGAGAATGCCACACATGAATTTCCACAATTACTTGGCCAGTGTAACCCTTCACGTGGGGGATACTTTGTTTCTTTCTGGGATTTACTTTAGTTACTCAAAATCACTAATAACTTATGGTTTTGCAAAACAGATGAGAGAAAAATCAGTGCAAGAAAGGTTCTGCCAATACTAGGGTTCTGAAGTTAAAGATGGGATGGGTTTGAGATTGGGATAAGACAATGCAAATATACTATGGGTCACTGTTCTTCCTATTAATTCTCATAGTCCCTTGTATTTAAAATGGACCTTCAAGGTTCTGGTCATGGATCGGGTCAGGTCTACCGGCAGCAGGACACTTCTGGGGGGTTTGGATCAGCGGCGCGGTTCTGGTCAAATTTGGACTGCACCTCAGACTGGATTTGGATGGGCCCTTCTGGTCACTGGACACGGCAGATTAGCAGGATGCGAGTTTCAGCGGGCAAACCTTAATGGTAGCAAGCCAGACTGAATCAGACTTAAATTATCTTAGGTTTTGGGATGGTTGAATTTGGGCCTAGCTAAAAAGAGTTCAGCAATGCTAAGGCCTGGATTCTGCAAAGAGATACGGAGTCAGCTGCAAGATGAAGAGTTCTAGATAAGATGAAGAAGCCAGGAACAAGACGCTGCGTGGAAATCTGGATGTGTTCTGGAAGCAGTGTGTCTATGTGTTGTGAAGCTCCTATATTTATCCCACCAAATGACATCACAACGTTGATGGAGTGGGCAGAATTTCAACACACATCCCCACGGCTTTGAGTGGTCACAGGCACTTGCCTTGCTCTGGTTGGCAGTCAGAACAGAACTGTCATATTTACAATGGGATTTAGGAACTCCCACATTGATTTTGACCAAAACTTAACTTTTGCACAAATGTACATTTTTAAAATGATGTCCTCTAATAAAATCGGACACATACATTTCATATTTGATGGGCTATATTCACATTCAATCTCTATCTCTGTGAGAGCTGTCTTTCTCTTTCTATAGAATTTTATCAATTTTAATCAGAACAGTCTGGACTAATAATTTCTAATTCGGTACATCTCTAGGGGCTTATCAGTGGAGCATGAATATACAATCTTAGGCTTGCAACATTAATAGTTCTGCTACAATGAGGGATTTTCGGTAACTTTGATTCCTTAGGTGGTACAGGTTTCTTCAATGTCTTCAAAGCAAAGGCCAAAGATTAGGTTAACATCTACCAATCTTTAGATCTACCCTACTTCAGGTTGCACAGTTAAAGAGTTTCAAACGTAACCACAAATAAAGATTTAACACCAAAAAGTTCCTTTGAACAGAGTTTTTCTCTCTCCTTTCAACAAACAACAGCTGTCAGATCCCTTTGATTAGGGTGGGGTGTAGAGGGAAGCACCCCGTCCCTCCCAAGGAGAGGTCAATGCTCAGCCTGTCCTTTGTTCTTGTCTCAGCCAAAAGACGAATGTCTAATGAAGTCTATTGTGCTCCATATGCGAGAACCTCCAGCAGCCATTAGCCTTCCTGTAGCAAGGGAGTGTCAAACTGAAGTGTCAAACTTTCCCAGGCTGGTCACTGTCCAATAAGAATTAAGCAGTTACTTAACTCCAATACTGGGTTGCTTTAAAATTCACAATAAAGTATTTTCTTTAACACATATAAAAATAAGCACAGTTTATAATGGATTTTGGACATTTAAAAGAATTAAGCCCTGCACAAACATGCTTTAAATAGGCGAATGTTGCAATTTCTTCAGGAAAAAGAAACACTTTTAAACTGGGTTTGCCATCTAATTTTCTCATGCAGCTGTCAGGCAGTGAGGCCCGGTTTCCTCTGACTGCACTGGATGATCGCTGGTTCCAGCACACTTTTCATTTCAATAGTTTACCTGGAAAATGACTGGAATTAGTGCCAAAACAGCACTTTGAAGGTTGCAATTGATTGGGAAAACTGTATTTTAAAGGCATTTTTGGATTTTAGCCCACTTCTGTGGCCTTTATTCATGTGACAGGTAACAGCACCCACTGACATTCTCCTGCAGGGAGTTCTGTTTTGACATGAACTTTGCCTGTGTGTGGCAGGGTAATGCAGCCTTTTTGTGATTTATGAACCATCTGTATTTTTTCAGATTTGGCGCGTATAGGGTTTAGCACATCCGTTTTTGGCAGTTTTCTTTCCCCCATTGGCAAAGGGATATAGTAGGGCGCATTGGCATGGGTTGAAATATCCAACAAAATGAGTATTCCAGATTTACTATTGTCAAATCAGTACAGTCCACAGCATTTCAGAGTGGAACACTAGACAAACTGTTCATTGAATGGGGGGATACCCAACGTGGTGAAAATGGACAACGGACCTCCCTTCCAAAATCAAGAGTTTACAAAGCTTGCAGCTCATCTCTGCTTCCAACACCAAAAGTTCACACCATTGTGGCCACAAGCCAATGGCGTGGTCAAAATGTTAATGTTAACCGTCAAAAGAACAAGACAGATAGCAATCATTGAACAAGTGACCCTTCCCCAATCAATGTGCAAAATGCTGCATCGTTGCCACAACACACCAAATTAAGCCACTAGGAAGACTCCGATGGAGATAATGATCCGGCGCATGCCGAGAATACACCTGATGCAGATGGAAGACTATACGAGTGAACAAGACGAGAAAATCAGGAAAAGA
Source organism: Ambystoma mexicanum (assembly GCF_040938575.1). Classification (NCBI taxonomy): domain Eukaryota; kingdom Metazoa; phylum Chordata; class Amphibia; order Caudata; family Ambystomatidae; genus Ambystoma; species Ambystoma mexicanum. Next base: position 907,337,433 of record NC_090928.1, on the reverse strand, counting down.
AACAATGAGAAAAAAAGGAAAGCAAAGCAATGGGCTGACGACCAAAGAGCACTGAAAGAAATACCACTGACAGTGGGAGGAGTAGCACTGGTATGCCAAAGACAGCAAAATAAGACAGACAAAGATACAACCCGCATCCGCTAAAAATAGTGGAAAAAATAACACGTAATGCATGCTTCTCCAAGAAACTTCACAAAACACCAGAGGAAGAGGAGATCAATCAAGGTCGTGAAGAGGATCAGTTCCAAAGAACAAAGGATGAAACAAGTACCCCTGAAGATCCTGCACCAAATGAGCACAGCCCAAGAGAACCATGGGATACCTCAGAGACTCATTAAACAAATGTAGAGCAGTCTCATGATAAGTGGGGAGAGATGTTATGTATGGGCTTGAGGTCTGGGTGTCGTTCATTCAAGGACAACCTTAAAAAGTGAAGGAATTAGAGATGTGGGAAGTGGGAGGAAGAAGAGGGGCAAGGGAAGGAAATAGGAGTGAGATTGTGAGAGAGAATAAAGAAAAGTTGATTTAGATTTGAGCTCTGTGCCCTTGTTGCGAATTGTAAGCAGACTGCACCTGTAGATCCCAGGGCATTGCAGGGTAATACACCCATTCAGGAATACCCAGAACCAGATAAAACCTGCATTAGAGAGGGCCTTTGATGACCATGCGCTGACTTTGCCCGGACTTTGCCCGACAAAAATACACTTTGCGCAGTTCCATGAATCAGGGTTTGTGTCAGCAGTGCAAAGTCACTTTTCAGCAGTGCAAATTCACTTTGAACTGGGCAAATATTCCATGAATCGGGCCCACAGTGTATAGGTGTTGTTTGGTTATGAGCTCAAAATACGTTCATTGTTTTGCTTCTTTCTAAACCCATATTACAGAAACTTTGTACTTGTGTCCTGCAATTTTTGCACAAGGATTAAACATTTTGCTACTTCAAATATGTATTCCTCTGATGAAATGTTGCGCTAGTGCAATTTCTGCACTGCGTAGAGAAAGGGATTCTATAGTACAAGTGATGGTAGTTGTTTCAGAGTGCAAGAGAGAGGTGCATATAACCTTTGAAGAGGATGTGACTCTTCGGGAGGCAGGCGGTGTGAGGTAGCCAGATAGCAGTCTATGCTATGTTTTTTTTTTGGTTATTTGTATATTGCTTTCATCATTTTTTGGCTACTGATGACAATGAAGATGATGATAAAGCTGAAAGGGGTTAGAAAAAAGGCAATAAACTCATAGGGACAGAGGCAGTAAAATAATGTTGTTCTGTTGGTTACTTGTATAGACCTTTCACCACTCGTGGGTGATTTCAAAGCATTGAGGGTGAAGAGGCGAAGGAGTTGAAGAGGGAAAAGGGAAAAAGGGAAAAAGGATGCAGAAGAGGGAAGGAGGCACCATAATGTTCTGTTATAGACTGATTGGTGTACTTGCTTCTTTTGTTTATTTATATGTATTTATTTATTTATTTATTTATTTATTTATTCACTTGTAGAACGCTAAAAGCCCAAAGGCACATAGGCGCTGAAAGCTTAAGAAAATGGTTACAGTTTTTTGGAACATAGTATCAGAGTTGCACAGTTACATGTTTGCACAATACATAATAAGCATTTATGCACACGGAAAATACAGATATTGGGTCAACAATCAATTTGTACATTACATACAAAATATTTATATACACAGTTAGTACAGGCATTAAGCCAAGGCTTGAGAGGCTACTGGGGTAGATCAGACTTGAACAATAGGGTTTTTAGTTATTTTCCGAATGACCAGAAGGAGGTGTCATTTCTAAGGTAGGTAGGGAGGGCATTACACCATTTCGGGGCAATTGAGGGGAAGCTTGAGTCACCAGATTTCTGTCTTCTTTACTTAGGTATGATAAGCTAGTTGGTGTAGGGAGAGCGGGTGGGTCTGTTAGATTGGACTTTACAGATAAGGTTACTAAGGTATAAGGGTGCCTTGTTTGCAATGCATCTATGAGTGAGTGTAAGAAATTTGAAATTGATTCTGTCCTGGACAGGGAGCCAGTGGATCTTGCTCCTGATGCTGGAAATATGTTTGTGTCTCGGAATATTTAAGGCGGCTCCAATGGCGTTGTTTTGAACCACAAGTAGTTTTTTGATATTTCTTAAGCTGGTTCCTGCAAGAAGTGAGTTGCAATAGTCGATCCTGGATAATATCAAGGTTCTGGCCAGTGTGATAGAGTTATCTGAGGAGAGGAATTGTCTGCTGGCTCTTATCAATTTGGAAGTGTCGGCTGCTGATAAGACTACTACGTTGACCTGTATATTCAAGGTGAGAGAAGAGTCAATATACAACCAAACCACATACAAACACATACAAACCAGTGTTTTTATTTCATTGGTGACTGGGATGGTGTTACCATCGATATTGAAAGATTTGTATGACTGAGGGAGGTTGCTGAGTTTAGCTATGTTTCCAATGAGGATTAGCTCAGTCTTATCATCTTTAAGGCACAATTCGTTAAGCGCCATCCAGGCCAGGATGGCCAAGTATATCTTATTTAGGTTTTTAGAATTGGTGTCGTGGCATCCAGTAATGGGGATGAGTATTTGCGTATCATCCGCATAGTTTGTATACGTGATACCCATAATATCTAGTTTGTCGAATAGGAGTTTAGTGAAGGCATTATATAGTGGAGGTGACTCGCAGGAGCCTTGCGTTACACCTCAGCTCACAGGAACAGGGGAAATGATGTAATCCGTTTAATGACATTTGGAGAGAATAGGGAAGCAGTCTCGAGGTGTTGGCAGGGAATATCGTGATTGACCAGAACACCAGATTGACTTTTGCTCAGATATTGGTGCATGTGAAGTTTCACATAGTGAACCAGCCGGTATCAAAAGAAATCGTACATATCAAAAAAGTAAAGGGATGTATATATATATATATTTTTTTAACTTTGCCTATTCTGCACAATATGCCATTTCTCTGGGGCGGGGCACGCATTATCATAAATTATGTAATGGCCTACCCCACATGAATCAACAAGTAATAATGAATCATAAGCTCCCAGCAATCATCATGACGAAATCTTAAAAGGCCACTGATCCCAGGATGTTACCAAAGAAGACAGCATTTCCTTTTGTGTTTGAAAGATGGAAATGGAAGCAGGGCAGCAGCGATCAATACCACTGCCCTCCTACTTACATGAAAAAGGTAAAGTGGAGTCAGCAATGGCGCTTCTATTCATTGTGCACCCCCTGCACCTGCTCCCAACAGGAGCACACGGGTGATTCCCATGCTCAGGCATGTCAAGGTGCTTCCTATTTGTCACTTGGGAGGTGCCTTTGGAATCTGTGAAGGCACACATATCTGCCTGCTGAGTTGGGAAATGACACACACGGGGGAAGAATCTGAATATGGTATGTTATTGGGATTTCTATCATGCACCCCTAGCATTTTCATGATCGCCAAACAGTCACGTGGATCGGAAATAAATTGGGCTAGGGGGAGTGTTTAGGGAGTAGAGGGGAAGGAAAAGATGTTGTGCTTAGCTGTTGGCGCTTGTAGAAACAGGAGCACCTGGAATCCATGTGGGTGCGTACTCTCAGGGGATTTATTAATTTATTTATTGTGCATTTGTAAGGTGCTTATACATCAACAAATTGTGTTTCAACGTGCGGTGTGTGATATTCATCCCAGAGGCGTTTGTTTCTGGGCGGAAGACCTGTGGGGTCTGAGGGGAATCTGTGTGTTTTGGAGAGGTGTGTAGTAGTGACTATACTGGAGTGAACTGAGGCTTTTGTTAAGCTGCAGTGTGTCAGCCAGTTGGTGAGCATGGGTTGAGTGACGGTGCTTGAAAAGTGAGGCTACTAGTTGGTCAGGTTTTTTCTGCAAACCTGCTAGGCAAAGGATTTTGGGGTGGCTGTGTTGTGTGTGTGCATCTATGATGTTCGCATTCTGGTGCCCTTTGTGAATTAGGCCCCAAGAGTCCTAAGTAGTATCTAAACAGGTACCTGAATCCAGGGAACAGCTCTGGGCCAGTGCCCTGCCCATCGCCCACACAGTAGAGAAATGGTAATGATAAGTGTGCAGGAGAACCCCTCCTCCCCCTTATGCCAACAGCTCCTGCTTCTGCCACTGGCTGCAGTGATTGAGTGCCGAGATTCTAGTTAGACTGCAATCCATGTTCGTGACTTCTGAACTTCCCAAAAAAGGCGGGAATGAATATGAATTGGCAATAATGAAGGAGTAGGGGGGCTCCTTAGCGGCAGCTCTTTGGGATATTGAAAGAAGACATCACTGACACATAAGTGTTGATTTCAGAAAAATGAGCGCCACTTGGCAGGGGGGATGTAAGTGACACCTCTGTCAAAGTAGCACACATCAGGTGTGGGGCACCCAATCATGTGAGACTCTTATTAATAACCCATCGGGCATTGCGGTAGACCCCTGGTATGGTTCGATGTCTAGATGTAGAGTAAGTGATCCAGGTGTGAGACAGGAAGTAAGTCAGGAGGCCGTCTGCAGTGAAGCTGTGCCCGAGTGTCAGAGAAATCCTGGCATGACACATATCCTGTGTTTTTCTTAACTTGAATTTGGGCACCTGTTCTGCTCCCACATCATTATAAAAATAGACTTTACAAACATGATGCGGATACTCCCATATAAATGAAAGCGCGCGCACTTTAAAGCATCATATCGGTGCTGTAACTTGAAAAGGTACAGCCGTGGTAGGGAATGTCTGGACCCGCAGACATTATAGACAGTAAATGCGAAGGTTCAAGCCTTCTGCGACTTTACTTGTAGCTTATCCCAAAGATCAAGGCCTGTTTGTCAACAGACATCCAGTAATCTCACCCTCTGGTGGAACCCGAGCTGTGTGTATGAAGGAAACATGCGGGGAAGCAGGACAGGAATAGCTGCCATTGGTCTCGCAGATTCATATCCCGCTCAAGTTACCGCGATAAATGAGGATACAGAGCTCAGCCTTGCGCATCCCCAACCCTGGGGCGCACTAAACAAACAGCAGGAAGAGATTGGCGGGATTGCTCTCTCTCTCTCTCTCTCTCACACACACGCTCCCTCAGCCCAGCAACGGCACTCCTGTCAGGCTGCCTGCTGCGTGGATCCCAGCTGCCGAGTTCATCGTGAGGCCCCTGTGTTCCGAAGGAAAGGTGCAAAAGTAATCACTATCAATATTATTCCCAGCACCCTGCCATGTCCTAAAGTATATCATATGCTTCTATACAGACTGGGCTACACACCCCATACAGAACGGACATCAGCTAGCAGGCATATATATGTGTCCACTACTTCATGTCCCCCAAGCTCCACGACTTATGAGCCGATTCATGGAAAAGTGCGAATTTTACACGCAAAGGCCACGCGCCGAGAACGACACTGCGGAAGCCTGCACACAGAATAAAAAATGCACGCCCTGCGTACGCATGGAATTTTCTGTGCATGATAACTGCATACCCAAGCCGTGGGCAGAACACCCCCACGCAAAGGAAAAACAGTCAGAACAGCTACCTTTGCGTGCTCCCGTGGGCCAGAATACGCGTACCCTTCAAACAGTGCGTGGGGTCCCCCACAAGTGGGCCTGCATCTCAGGGACCTTGCGTGGGGTCCCCTTAACTGTTACCGGCACCCCAACAAAATGCGTACGATGTAGCGTAACTCTGGTAAAACTCAGAAAATATGTGTGCGAACTCCGGCAAACTGTCCTGCACCACACTACCCCACTACTGTGTACGTGTCCCCCCAAGTCCGATCGGATCCCTGGCTGTGTACACGCCCCACTAAATCCAACATGCAAATCCACCACCGTGCTCCGATTCCTATGCGCCAGTGTTCCCACGCCTGCCTTCGAGTGGCAGAGAGATGGAGGGATTTGCATGGGCATTTCGCAGGCGAGAGGTTGCGCGTCACATCCATGAATATGATTTGTTGTGCGCATTTGTGGGCGTGCTATTTACTGCTTGCGGCCGTCCCTCGTAACGCCCACTTTTTCCCTTGTTAGCCTCATTTCCCGAGTACCGCCCCCTACACCGCCCTCTGCGCAGTCCTTGCCCATGCGCTGCATGGTGTCTCCTGCACAGCACTCAACCGCTCGCAGAGACATGCTGAGCCTGCGCAAAGTCCCCGCAAGTTTAGAAAAAGTGCTGCACAGTGCATTCCATGAATCGACAAATTGGGTTTTGCACGCAGAATGTCGCGCAACTCCCTGATTTTCCATATAAATAATTCCATGAATAATGCTCTTAGAGTCCGATTCACAAAAGGAAAGTCCGCAAAGGCGATATTAGTGTGTATTTCTCACACTTTTGTCAACCTTCCCCATGGGGCCCCATTCTATAAAGGTAAGAATACATTTCGGCGCATGCAGAAAGCAAAAAAACACTCACATAGTTGCAACATGCATTCTGAAATGTGCATTTCAAACCACAACGACACAAACATTTGAACATAGAGAAACATTCACGAATATCACACAATTGCAAAGAAAATGGTGAAATTAGTTGAATAAACATGTCTACAGGGAAGTTACTTACAATAAAAAAACTAATTTGCCAACGTGTAAATGCCAACCTTAATGTACAAACACTCTGCCAAATCAACTATTTTCCATTACATTAACTAAGTCCATATGACTATACAGTAAATCTTAACTCACACTACTTTAAATATTCACAGCACTTATAACCTTCATTTGCGATATTGCGTAGTTTAAGTTAAGTTTTAATTTGTGTATATATTATGTAGTCAGAATAGTAGTTAGGAAGATACGAGGCAGGATGGCTAAACACCAGATATGACCTCAGGAAGGCAGGAACTAAAATCATGCACTCACATTCTCTCAAACTAGAGAGGATTCTGGATAGAGATGACAACCTCAACCGCAAAACAGCACTCAGATTATGGAACTGTGTCCCAAACCTAGGGCAATTGTCTGTCATCTGCGGACCTGAAGATCATCGAATTTGGCGACGAGCGTCGGATGGACTCGATCTACCTCCATATCACACCTCCAGTAGTCAAAAATATGCTGATTGAAGCAACGGAAAGTCTCCAGGTGCTGTGTTTCAGCTTGACTATCATGAGCCTAGCGGAAGTCGTGCCCACTCATCTATCACAACCAGCTTCAGAGAAGAATCTTCAAACTGTGGGACCTACAGGAAACGCGACTTTGGCGGTGTTGCTCAGAGGGTAACATCAGTCAGAGATTATCTTGACCCATTATCAATTGGCAGGGTTCCGGTTGGCATGAGTTCGAAGTTGAATGTTACATTTCAAACGCAGGTGCCCTCCCGTCAAGTACAGTGCACCAAAACGCTTTCAATGCCTTAACAAACAAGAAACAAAACAACGGAGTGGTCATGGCTCCCGAGAGCACTATTACTTCAAGACAATCTCTAGCCATTCACTCGACTCTCAGCTTTGACATCTCGGCCTTCAGACACAGTGAAGAAATCACAGACGAACAGCTACTTAAAATTGGCCTCTTGGAACAGGCAAGGTCTTATCCACCTGACCAAACCCAGTGGCATACATTTGGGAGATTATGACCTGCTATTCCTACAAAAGACATGGCTAAGAAAGACCCTATCCTTGATGGCTTTGGCATTTTGACAGGTCCGGCCATCAAAGGAAGCAAAGGGCGCCCATCAGCTTGTCTCTTACCAGCAGTCAAATCTGGCAGTTTCTTAAAATTACTGGAGACAGTTTCTTCGAGCCTCTTATTCCAAAAACGTTTGATTGGCTGGGAGACTGTGGACCGGTCTCTAACTGTTGAATCCCGTGCTGACCTCAAATGAGGCCTTTATATAGATCAAATTGCCCACACGATAGATGACGCTTACATAAATCAACAGACCAACTATGTAGTCATCTGTGGAGACCTAAACATCCCAGGATTAATAGACAACATGCACGGTCGAAACAGGGACCCTGGCGACTCACAGCAAACTAGAGGCATAATGTGGAGTTCAAGGATATGCACATGCTCAATGGCAACTCCAGAGGTGACATACCCCAGCAACCAACATGGGAAAGTATGGGATGTTCATCTGTGATTGATTACATCTTCGTCTCCAGCAACCTCTTACCTCTGGTGAATACGTTTCAAGTGATTAAAACAACCAACAGCGACCACCATCTACTTCTTTTTGAATGGACAGTTCCCAGATCTGACAACAGGGAAAGGATGACCACAACAGATGAGGTGTGCAATGGTGGGTCGCGCCTGAAACTATCCAACAATGGGATAAGGAAACTAACCATGGACTTTGGAACAGTTGGTCCGACAGTTGACTACGTCCCACTTTTGGAACAATACTCACTTAAAAGCATAAGGAAAACTAACTCAACAGTAAACCATCAGCATGCATTCAACATTGAAATAGTGGCACCAAGAAAGTAGGTTAGGAGACTCGCCAGGGTGGCAATTAAATCTGCCTTACCTAGAGATTTAGAACTTGCTCTAACAGAAAAAGAAAGGTACAAAAATTGGTTGATTGCCACCAGACGGCTTATGTACCAGAATGATTCAGAGAGAATGCTCAGGGTATTAACAGGCAGAGACCTGAGGGTTTTATGGACACTGATAAAATCAGAGGGCACAGTGTCCAACGAAGAACAAATGAACCCAATAAGTGAAGTGTGCTGGACTAAGCATTTTAGAAAGCTTTACGCTGTGGACACAAATACCAGTTCCATTAGTCTTCGGGCCCAGGGGGTGCAGACTTGGGGCTTTTCCAACAACACTAGGGCCATTGAAAAACAAATTTGAAGTTGAACAGCTCGAGAGCACCGGGGCCGTACGGGTTGTCCAACTACATGTTGAAAGAGCATCCTGAAGAAAGGGCCAGCTTCATACACACCTTATTGACTCAGGTCACCAGTTCCAAACAAGTCCTGAGTTCATGGAGGAGGGCGATAGTGGTACCAATTCATAAAAAAGCAGATCGAGTGAATTCTAAAAATAATCACCCTCCTGGACATAATTGGGAAACTTTATGGCACGATTATCCTGGACCATTTCCACAGTTGGTGTTCTGAAACAAGCTGCATCGACCCGTTTCAAACAGCTTTTGTTAAAGGACTGGATACTTCAGTTTACATATTATTACTCCATCTTCTAAAATGTAACCCAAGTAACAGTAAGCCAAGGATTTTTATGGCCTTCGTGGAACTGGTCCAAGCATTCAACCAAATTGACTGGGATAAACTATGTACTAAATTTGAAGCAAAACATTGTCCCACGGCCTTACTAGAACCCATAAAGGCAATGCATTCCAGCACTACATTGAGAGTGCGTCTGAACAAATCTGGCCTCTAGTCAATGATATTATCATCTTGAGGGGTGTCAAACAGGGATGCCCAATGACACGAGCTCTCTTTAACTTCTTTCTAGAAGACATGAACGAGGTCCATGCGTCTACAAGATTTTTCCCACCCAAGGTCAGGGGGATCCAGGTACCACGCTTATTGTACGCGGATGATGCTGTCTTAATTGATCAGAGCCCTTTAGGGTTACAAAGACAACTGGACTCACTGCAAAGTTGCATCAAACTCAACAGCCTTGAAATCAACAAGGAGAAAACCAAAATTCTAAGTTTTGGCAACTCGAAAAAAGGGAAAAATCCTTTCTCCTGGTATCTAGAAGGAAAGGGGATTGACCAAGTGAACTCTTTCAAATATCTTGGTGTATGGTTAAGTGACACAAGATCAGAGGCCCCAGTGGTGGCATATCTATGAGCAAAAGTCAAAGGCCTCACAAGTCAAGGATATGCCTTAAAGCGTAAGTTTGGCCGCCTTTCGATATCACCAGTACTACTATTTTATAGGTCAAATGTGACCCCAGCTGTGACATACGGAGTAGAGGCCATGTTCAACATCACTGCGTCCAGATGGTTGCGACTAGAAGGCATATTCTGGAAGAAGGTGTTGGGTCTTCATTTATCCACACCTATGCAAATCATCCGGAGAGAATTGGGGCTCTCATCTCTGAAAATGACTGTTGAATGGAACAGGTTAGCCCTGTTTAGGAAATGATTTTGCCTTTACGACCTGCCATTCTAGAAATGCTGCACAAAGAGTTCACGGTCGCCAGGAATCTAATACTAAACAATTGGAAATTGAAAATGCTGAAGCAACTGGCAGAGATTGGGGGCTCCTTTGACTCATTAGTGACTAACCCAACATAGATACAGAAAAAACCTAAAGCGCAGGATTGGATTACAACTCTGGAGGAAGCTAACTGCTACCAATCTGTGGCTCTTTTGCCCCCAGAGCCCTGAAAACTAAACACACTAAGTGCTTATCTGAAACAGTTCCCTGACAGAAAAGTCAGAGATCAGCTCTTGAGAACTTGCCTGAACCTCCACCCCCCAACTGAGATACAAGCTATTCGTGGGTTATCACAGGGGCACAAAGGCTGCTACTTTAAAGATGAATTTGAGTTGGAAACTTTGAAACATCTCATAATTTTCTGAGCAAACAATCTATTTTGGTTCTCTACTGTCCGAGTTTCGGAATTTAGACTCAGAGCTCTGGTGGAGTGCTCTGATGGAAGGACGTAAGATCAAATATGTAATTGCTGTAACTAAATTCTTATCCGAAATATTGTAGGTCATAGATGGAAGATGCTTTGCCTTAGGTCTTTCGGGAGGAACCTTTGGTATTGTACTATTTTAGATGTTTTAAAATCAGAATTTGTTATATTGCTAAAAAAATGGTTTCAATTTGAATGCAATTAAAATAAACAAATTTAAAAAAGAGTAGTTAAGTTATATGATATTTTACGTAGGAAAACAAGTATACGTTTTCTTCTGTAACGTTTTGACTGTTCAATGAAAGTTCACCAAATTTCGCAAAACAACTATTACGAACCCATTCACAGGCTGGTGCCAAATTTGGTTGACATTCATGGACAATTTCATGTAGAAAAACAATGTTGAAAACTAGATATTCGAAGCCCGAGTAGGGTGAAACGTGTTGTTCCTTCTTTGCACCTAAGACTGCTGTTGTCTTCCTTGTCCATGTATTTTAACCAATAAAGGACACTTTAATTGCACGGTACACCAAGACTGTCTGCGGAGTGCCGATGTGACTTGGATTGGTTTCCAATCCACCTTTTCTATATATATATAAATATATATAGATATATATATCGAACAAGAAGGAGGAAATGGCGAACCACACTCCCGCGGGCCAGGCATGAATAGCAAAAATCCGAAATCCGGATAAACACAGAAAAACACTGAGTTTGTAAATACGGATGCTTTTAATGTTTTAAAAAAGAAAAAGATTGTACAAAATAATATATGGTACAATAAGCAGCAACACATAGACAAACAGAGGCAGGACGCCGTGGTGCACAACCTGCAGACAACGCGTTTTGCGCTACACTGAGCGCTATAAAACCGTAAAACAACCTTTTCGGATGCATACATCGAAATTATCCTCTCCAATGTTTGAGATTTTCAGAACGCTTGCTGTAATTGTTGCATTTTGATAATCGGATTTGCCAAACTCAGGATATTCACTTTGAAAATAAAAAGGTATGTATATATTCCTTCATGCTCAGTTAGAGCATAGTATGAAGTGATATGCACATTTGTATGCAACATTGGAGGATCTGCATGTGTATTTCATTTGTATCAATGAAAAAAATCAATCAATCAATGTTGTATACCTCATCCAATGCAAAAAATGCATTCAATGGAATTACGTGGGGGATACCTGCAAAGGGATGCATGAAAGGATGAAAGGATGAAGTTACATAGATACACCATCTCAAACACAAAACAGAAACGCCAGTGGGTCCACACTTCACACAGGAGGGATAGGAAGATTTTATTGCAGGCGATTTGGTCGAATGCAAAACCATTGAATTTCTTTGACCGAATTTGGCCAAAAATATATGTGGCTGGTGGGTAAGGGTAATAATTAAGGTGGAGTGGTTAAGCAGGGTTACAGGATGTCTCCCGCTGCATATATTGACGGCCAAATGGATTAAAAGAAAAAAGAATTCAATGGTTTTGCATTCAACCAACTATCTACAATCAAATCTCATAGAACCATACAGGTTGGGCATTGATTGCAGGATCTACCGGTGATGGATTTAAAAGGTGGCCTCTCAGATACCACACACAGACGGATGTGGGAGCTCAAGTACCTGAAGATGCTTAACCTAAAAAGAGAGCGGTCTTAACATCGACATTGGATTTATAACATACTATGGCCAACCTTGAGCCTAGGTCCAGCAGTATAATCACATCAAGAAAGTCAGAAGACTCCCCTCCAGCACCATTTCTCACCAACAGCTGCCTGACACTTCTGCTCAGGGCCCTTAATGCGTAAGGGGCACAGGACACCCATAACAGAAATGGTGGGTGCCTAACCTCAAATGCTTGGCACCCATTACAGAGCATGAGACAAGCTGAGATAACAGCAGACACTGCACCATCCACAAATGGGTAACTTTTCGTTTTCATTTGCCACACTGTATGCAAGCCAGGAAACCATTGTGAAGTGTCAGGCATAGTGAGATAATATTGGGGACTGCATCAGTTAAACCTTGGAGCACATTTCTTCGGAGCTAAGTTGTTTACCTGGCAGGAAGCCCTAGCTACTACACTGGAATCACTCAAATGCCCTGAATCTGCTTACAGGCTGCAAAACATGTTTTAGACCCGGCGATTCAAATACAAACACAATTATGTTTTGTAAATCTCTCACTACAATACGCCTTTTAAAATAACATCAGCAATTTTAGGAAATTAGCAGGGCCCACCTTAAGACTGCTTGCACTCACCTTAATGGTTACATGTTAAAATAATCTGGTTTTTCTACTTTGTTCTACTTTGCACTCTCAGAATGTGTACTGTTTTCAGTCCCTTTTGTGTTCTACCTCCGACCACGAGTGTTTATGTGCTTTCAGAAAAGAGCGTAATTTCATGCCCATATGCCACTGATGCAGTTCCTTAAGCCAATTAAATGTTGTTTTTCTTTCGTTTTGAGAATGGTCTGTGCTGAGGCTTTCCTTTACAAATCATTTCACTCTGTAACATCTGATGGAGAGGTCTTTGGGACTTTGTGAAATAATGTTTTGTTACATCTCTGTGTAGATTTTTCAGTTAGTCCAAAAAAAATATAACAATCTGCAACCTGTGTGATTTGAAAACCGGATCAACACAGAGTCTAACATTTCTTAGCAAAACAATCAGTCCAAAATTATGTTCAGTGTTTCACATCATCTGGGTGGTCACTCTTTATCGTGGACCATCCGATTGCACAGTTCAAATAACCCCAAACTTAGGGATTATACAGGATACAGTGCCTAGTTTAAGAACATTATTTTAAGCAATGATTGGGATTAGCTGATTCTGTGCCTGAGCCAATTATTACTCTTTGCTGTAATGTAATAATTAGTATTAATGGGAAAATGCTGCATATGCTCTTAGAAAGGTTGGCCCAGGATGCCAGGTATGGAAGTTGTGCTCCAGATGGTGGGCAGGGACAGGGGCCGGATGCCAGCTATGGGGCTTGTGCTTTAGGGTTTGGGAGGACAGGATGCCAGGTCTGAGGCCTGTGCTCTGGGTAGTGGGGGCAGAATGCCAAGTATGGGGCTTGTGCTCAGAGTTGTAGGGGGCACAATTGCAGGCATGGGGCTTGAAATCTTGGTGATGAGTGGGGCAGTATGACAGGGATAGTGCTTGTGCTTCAGGAGTTGGGGACATAATGCTAGGTATGGGGCTTCTGCTCTGAGACAATGGGGATCAGAATGCCAGGTATAGAGCTTGTGCTCTGGATATTGTGGGCAGGAAGCCAAATATGATGTTTGTGCTTTGGGTGGTGGGGCAGTATGCCAGGTGTGGGGGGCAGGATGCCAGGTATGGGGCTTGCAGTCTTGGTGTGGGGCAGTATGCCAGGTATGGGGCTTGCAGTCTTGGTGAGGGGGCAGTATGCCAGGTATGGGGCTTGCAGTCTTGGTGGGGGGCAGGATGCCAGGTATGGGGCTTGCAATCTTGGTCAGGGGGCAGTATGCCAGGTATAGGGTTTGTGCTCTGGGTGTTGGGGGGCAGGATGCCAGGTATGGGGCTTGCAAACTTGGTGCTGGTGGACAGGATTCCAGGTATGGGGTGTGTGCTCTGGCGAGCTGCTTCCCAGGTATAGGGCGTGTGGTTTGGGGTGTGGGGTGCAGGATGCCAGGTATGGGGCTTTCGCTCTGGGTGATGGGGGCATGATACCAGGTATGAGGCTAGTGCTTTAGGTGGTGGGGGGCAGAATGCCAGGTATGGGGCTTGCAGTCTTGGTGGGGGGCAGGATGCCAGGTATGGGGCTTGCAATCTTGGTGAGGGGGCAGTATGCCAGGTATAGGGTTTGTGCTCTGGGTGTTGGGGGGCAGGATGCCAGGTATGGGGCTTGCAATCTTGGTGCTGGTGGACAGGATTCCAGGTATGGGGTGTGTGCTCTGGCGGGCTGCTTCCCAGGTATAGGGCTCGTGGTTTGGGGTGTGGGGTGCAGGATGCCAGGTATGGGGCTTTCGCTCTGGGTGATGGGGGCATGATACCAGGTATGAGGCTAGTGCTTTAGGTGGTGGGGGGCAGAATGCCAGGTATGGGGCTTGCAGTCTTGGTGAGGGGGCAGTATGCCAGGTATGGAGCTTGCAGTCTTGGTGGGGGGCAGGATGCCAGGTATGGGGCTTGCAATCTTGGTGAGGGGGCAGTATGCCAGGTATAGGGTTTGTGCTCTGGGTGTTGGGGGGCAGGATGCCAGGTATGGGGCTTGCAATCTTGGTGCTGGTGGACAGGATTCCAGGTATGGGGTGTGTGCTCTGGCGGGCTGCTTCCCAGGTATAGGGCTCGTGGTTTGGGGTGTGGGGTGCAGGATGCCAGGTATGGGGCTTTCGCTCTGGGTGATGGGGGCATGATACCAGGTATGAGGCTAGTGCTTTAGGTGGTGGGGGGCAGAATGCCAGGTATGGGGCTTGCAATCTTGGTGGTGGGGGGGCAGGATGATATGTATGGATATTGCAATGTTGGTGGTGGGGTGCAGGATGGCAGGTATACGGCATGCGCTCTGGGTTGTGGGGAACAGAATGCCAGTTCTCTGGGTGGGTGGGGGCTGCTTTCCAGGTATAGAGCTTTTGTTTTGGGGCATGTGGGTCAGGATGCTTGACATGGGGCTTGAGCTCTGGGTGGTGGGGGCCTGATGCCAGGTATGAGGCTTACACACTGGGTGGTGGTGTTTTTTGGTCATTTGAGTTTGAACTTGTGGGGCTATAACCTACATATGGTGACTCTACCAACCATAAAATGGCATTATTGGGGCATTTGAAGTTGCACTTACATCGGAACATCTCATACTTGGGCAAGACTGGCATTGCACTGTTGGAACTGGCATTATTTCTGACTGTGATTAAGTTGTTTGAAACTTGCAAGGCTATACTTAACTGGCAGCTGGCACATTGTGCTGAACGGTGTGCAGTCATAATGTCGACAGCAATAATGTCGACAGTCAAAATGTCGACAAATTAATGTCGAAAAACAATAATGTCGACAAACAAAAATGTCGACATTTTTCGATATTTTTTCGAAATTTAATTTAGTGTATGTATAAATAATTAAATAAATATATATATGATGTGTTGAGTATGAGGGGTGGTTGGGGGGGTGTGGGGGGGGGTGGCAGGGGGGTGTTGGGTGAGGGGGGGTTGGGGGGGACCCCCCCATAGTAAATACAATTTTTATTTATTTAATTATTGAATAAATAAATGAATAAATAAATAATTGGTATGTGTTGAGTATGAGGGGTGAAAGGGTGGTTGAGGGGGTGTGGGGGGGTGGCAAGGGGGTGTTGGGTGAGGGGGGGTTGGGGGGGACCCCCCCCATAGTAAATGATCCTTTTTTAGGTTATTTATTTATTGAATGAATAAATAAATAAATAAATAAATAAATAAATAAATAAATAAATAATTGGTATGTGTTGAGTATGAGGGGTGAAAGGGTGGTTGGGGGTGTGGGGGGGGGGTGGCAGGGGGGTGTTGGGTGAGGTGTTGATAGTTTTAAGGGTTTATAGTCATAATGTCAAAAAAAAAAATGTCGACATTTTTTTTTCGAAAAAATGACTTTTTACATTATAAGTATAGGATGTCGACATTATTATTTTCGACATTTTTTTTTCGACATTTTTGTCTGTCGACATTTTTTTTTCGACATTATGACTATAAACCGTGCTGAACATTGCCATGGTTTAAGAGAATCATGACTTGTTATGCAAGACTCCAGGCAGGTTGGCACTTTTATTAGAAACTCCCTGTAATTGAGTATCAAGGGTCACCCTGAATTGGCAGCACCCTGCACCATTTTTGCATGCAGCTGTCCACAAACATTGTGCTGTAGAAATGCACGATTTTTACCTCCGCTGGGTCACTGTGCTACTTGCCCCGCATAAATATCGCTCATTTATAGTTGCCCCCTACTTTTGCCTGTGGCCCCTTCTGTGCCCACCCTAAATTTGATTCCTGGAGCCTCCACTGCATGCAGATGCCTAGTCACTTTAGGCTTTGTGACTAAGGGCACGCAGTCTAAATGGCACACAATCATACTCACAGACTGACCCTCACAGCTACAGACTGACATGCAAGGAACCATCCCCATTCCCATTGAGTACTGATAGGGCTCAACGGGAATGGGGAGGATACTAACAATGGGCCTGTTGATAAAGGGCCCGTTGTTAGCATTCTGGTCTGGTCGCGGGTCATTTTACCAGACATCCTTAGCGGGTTCCCGCAAGCAGACTCGTAATGGGGCGGTAAGGGGTTGACGGCTCAGGCACCTTTACCGGCACTGTTAACCCCTTACCGCCAAGGTCTTAATGACCTCTATAGACATTTGTAGTCTTGCATTCAAAGGCAAGCAAATTGAGATACTCAGAGACGGATGATCAGAGAACAAGTGGAAGGCTCTCAGAGGCAGACACACAGACACTCATAGCAATCTTACTGATAATGCCCAGATATGTATTAGAACTCACAGACAAATGTTCCCATCTAGAGATCCACAAACTGACTCGCAGAACAACCATCACACAGAGGGGCCGTCATGGACACTGCCAAATAATCATTGCAAAGTAACGGTAGAATCTCACAGACACTAGACATATATCCAGACAGACAGACACTGACAATGACACAGCTAAGTGGACCCTGGCAGACAGACAAGGACAGTAAGATATAAACACTGACAGACACTGACAGATCTTGAGACATTGGCATTAACAGACTGACAGCCAGGTGTAAACATTCACAGAAATCCCTCGCAGCAGAATTCACAGAATTCACAGATGCCAGCGCCAAGATTTTTTTAATTAATATTTTATAACGCGCTTAATACTGTGTGAACAGAGGACAGCAGAGTGGCAACGCGCTGGACTTGGAAGCAAGACCGTGAAGAGCAAAAGAGGTTCCCGGATCCGTGCTTAGAAACCGAACTCAAGTCCAGTATTAGGTGCGTTATAAAAAAGCAATTAAATAAATAAACATAAAATAAGCAGGGGATCAGAATTCAAACCTGTGTTGCTCTACGTTGTCTTGCTTTCAGGTGAATTAGGGATTCTACAAAAAACCCAGACATCCATAGAAAGACCCTCACAGACCAACAGACACCTCACAGACACACAGAGACATAGGGCCTCATTACACGGATGGCGGTAGGGATTTACCGGTACCGGTAAAATACCGGTACCGGTAAATCCCTACCGCCTTACTACGAGGTCCCTTAGCGGGTTGGTGCTTCAACGCCTGCTTTTTGCAGGCGTTAAAAACCAACCCGCTAAGGGACCTCGGAGCTAATTACGGCACCGCAAAATTGCGGTGCTGTAATTAGCGCCTTCCCCATTCCCATAGAGCCCTATGGGGCAGGAATGGGAATGGGGAAGGGCAATGGCGGAAGGGGGATTTACCGCCCCACCAACCTTGGAATGGGGCGGTAAATCCCCTTTCCGCCAAGACGGTGCCGGTATTTTACCGGCATGAGCCATGGCGCTAATAGCGCCATGGCTCACCGCCTTCCGTGTAATGAGGCCCATAGGGCCTAATTTACAAAGTGTGTTTCAATCGGATTGCGCCATTGTAAAAGGCTTATGTAAATCAGGTCCATACAGTCTCGGACATACATACACAGATAGTGACACCAGAGAGACTGAAGGAAAATACTGAAATATGTGCACAGACAATGGGAGACAGAGGGCCTCATTACACGGATGGCGGTGGACCAAGGTGCTATTAGCACCTTGGTCCATGCCGGTAAAATACCGGCACAGCCTTGGTGGAAAGGGGAATTACCGCCCTATTCCAAGGTTGGTGGGGCGTAATTCCCCCTTCCCCTATTGGCCTTCCCCATTCCCATTTTTGCCCCATAGGGCATAATGGGAATGGGGAAGGTGCTAATTACGGCACCGCAAATTGCGGTACCGTAATTAGCTCCCTGGTCTCTTTGCGGGTTGGTTTTTAACGCCTGCAAAAAGCAGGCGTTAAATTCCCCAACCCGCAAAGGGACCTCGTAGTAAGGCGGTAAGGACCTCGTAGTAAGGCGGTAAAATACCGGTACCGGTAAACCCTTACCGCCTACCGTGTAATGAGGCCCTCTCTCGCAGATGCATATGTTTAGAAGCACTCAACCAAACACCCATTACATACTGTGGGCCTGATTCACAAAACGTTTTCCTACGGATTTGCGCCTTTATAAAAAGCTCCTGTGAATCAGGACCTGTTTTGGAAATCATGCAAAATAAATATAGGAAACAACAAACATGTATTAAAAACTCAAGGCTCAAGCCTCGTTCAATTTTCAGTCACAGCGGAACAGTATAAAGATTTAAAATAGTATTTATACTTAATAACCAACATTAGTATTTGAAGAAGGGGAAATACACAGTATTTGCATTAGTATGGTGCAGTCACATAAGCCCTGCAGTGCATATGCAATCGTATTTCCCCCTTAAGTCAGTATTATGCCAAAACAGTGTCGCGGCAGCGGTTATTTCCAGAGCTGTGCCTATATATATCCAAGATGGATGCAAAATGTGTTCGTGAGTAGGTGCAAAACAGCTGTCAAATGGATATTTATACATGGTTACAGACTCGCACAGCTCAGGGCTTCTTAGGACGCGCACTCTTGCATGCACTCCTCGTGACGAGGTGACTAGGCCACGTCATGCTGATGAATGACCACCTGATCCAGAAAGGCAAAGTGATTCACCAATGCGGACAGCTGAAAGTATCAATGCATGTGCTATCGTTCACAGGGTGCATATATCCTTCTTGATTGTGACAGGCTGACTCAAGCCTAATAAACCAGAGGGGGCATCATCACTGCTGAATAATGCCCGCCCCCAGCTTCTTAAATTGCAGAAGTGCATTATTGCGTTCATAATGACCCTTCACGAGTTGTAAAAGGCTGTTAACACTTTGCGGTAAAATAAAATGGTGTATGCAATTGCAGCTGTTTAAAGAGCACACCAGATGTATTAGACAGAATTCTTTGGTGTGTACTTAGTTAGTAAACACTATTGTACTAATAAAGCCTTGACTATATCTTTTTGGGGAATTGCAATTTTCTGCAATTACAGTGTGTATATTCTTTAGCTGCAAACTACTAAATGAGACCATGTGGCAGGAATATAGTGAACATTGAATGTATATCAAAATGAAAGGAGGGTGTTTTCCTGTGGATTGCACGCATCGCAATGTTGGGCTTTTGAGCTGTACCTTCCTGTTCATATTGAAAGCGCAATTGAAAAGTAATAGCCCCAGAGTAGGAGTATTTTATTGCCAAACAGGGGGCATTTTGTCTCCATATTTTCTACGTTTAACCTTCTGGGAAGACCTTGCGCCGCATTACGAGTTTGACGGTGATTCTAGGGGAACTATTGACAAACTCGTTTAGCATTATCGCCACCCAGTCTTGCGGATTTACTGCAGGGTTGCGAGTGGGGCAATGGTGGAGTTAGTGCCCAATTTTGGAGTCCATAGGATTAGCTGGGGATTTGGGCAGATGTTCTGCAAGTTTACAGTGACGTCAGTGATTCACCTCAAGCTTTTTGAAGGTGAATTCTCCACTTCTCCTCCAACAGAAGAATTCCTTGTTTAATGGGGCGATATTAATCGTGGCGGCAGGCCGACCCTTTCATTAATGGCCCGCCGCACAAGTTAAAGGCCCAAGAGAAGTGAGGGTGGCAGTGCCGTTGCCGAGGGTCGGCCTGCCACCGCGGTTAATATTGCCATTAGCACCCATGTAGTTCTCAATAAGTGTGCTAACCATGTTCTTTTTTATTTAAAATATTTTTTTTTAAACGTACCCTTGGTGTACGGCTCGTCGCCGTGCAGTGCATCTGTCAGGTAAGTCCATTTTGCATATTGCTTACTGTGACTTCATCAGCATGGAAGACAGACTTTGCTGACAGTAGCACTGAGCGACGCCAGTCCGCACAACAAAGATGTTTCTTTTTTTATTTTCTATGGAAAAAAACACCATTAGCACACATGTAGGAAACTACATGGGTGCTAATTGGTGATGGGTGGGCAGGGAAACGAAGGGAAGGAGAAGCTAGTTGCACAGGCAGCTCAGAACTCAGGATTGTACCATATAGTACAGCCCGCATTTCCGAAGATCCTGATTTAAGAGTGCCCCATCACACGGTGCTAATTGGTGTTAATTCTGTTACCACCATTTTACTGTCATGTTTTCCCTGTATTATCAAACTCATAATGAGGCCCATTTGTTTTCTTTAAGCAGGCAAGTATTCTGTAAATCGTTTGTCTTCTCCCGTGTTTCCAAACATGTTTACAGAAATGTTTACGGGAAATCAGGTTCCCATTGTACAAGTAGTTTAGTGTTAAAGATTAGCCGAGTTGTTAGCAGGGTGCTGCAGAAATCAGAATGTTTGGAATGAGGTCCATACCAGGGATTATTGACTGCATTTTGAGTAGAAGTCAATAATGGCTGATTATGTCCTTGAACAGGAACTATTGTGTTTCTGGGAAGTTGCCTTTGGCCACTTGTAAATCCATTACATCCATGTTCCCCTTCCTCATCAAAGTACTTACCAATGAAGACGATACACCTTCCAAGAGACCAAGTTCCAACAATTCCTATATATTTGTCTCCCCCCCCATATAATCCCTCCCCCTGGGATGTGACTTGTAATGCACCTGAACTGTGCCAACATCCACCTGTTTTTCTTTCTGTGCTTCCCGACAGTGAACCCCGAGGAGCCCTATTTGGCTGTTCTTCTTTTTTTACTGAAGTTTTTCATTGGATCGTTCCTGCATCAGTCCCTGCTGGTCTTGGACAAAGGAGGTGGAGTTCAACCCTGGACCTGGTGAGGATGTTGGGTGCCACAGAGGTTGCAAATGGCAGCGCACCTGAGGTGCCCAAGGCCTGTGGGTGGCCGTGAATCACTCTCTCCAATCCTGAAAGGGGCTGAGGAATAGAGATTGATTTACATCTGAGATTATGGGGCCAGAAACTGTGAGGCTGCTCTAGACCAGGCAGCTTAAAGGGAATTTGCATATCGTTGTGTCCCACCCCTGAAATTCCTGTGTGGATGCTGTGGGCATTCCCTGATCAATGTCACAGATGGAACTCTTGGCATGTGAGGTGAGGGACTGTTCCGAGAGTAGCTTTTAGATACGAGAGTGAGAGAGAGAGCATTGAAGGACACGTGGATGCTAATAGATCCTATTCTTATATCTACTTACAAATGTACAAATGTACATCTGATGATCTGATCCACATGAGCTTGAACGAGGATAGCACAGGGGCAACGTGCTTGTATTGGAAGTAAGACCACGCAGAGCAACAGAGGTTCGAATCCCAGATCCATGCTTAGAAACCCAAGTGAGGTATTAAATGTGTTATAAAAAAAACAATAAAATAAATTAAGAGAATAATACATTGTTACCCTGCTGAGACTAGCCTGTAGAGGCATACATTAAATACCACATTTTGGCTACCAAGTAAACCTAGCTGCTGGCGGATAGGTAGCCAGAAACAAGCCTCCACAGCACCCAGAAAAAACCATCCATTTGCCGTGGCCACTCCAACTCCATTGAAGAGCCGTAGAGCGTCCTGTGTGAAGCAGAGTGCCATGGAGCTAACCAGCTAACAATGAAGCGGACAGAGGGCGCATTGCGCCTACTGTGAGACACTGAAGCCAGCTGTAGAGTCAAGTTGCGAAAAGAGAGAGAGAGCGAGCATCAATGAGAGAAAGGGACACTCATGCAGACAACATGGAAGGCACCAAAGCTGCTAAGCACCTAGCTGCATTGTATGAAGGGACCCTAAGTGAGAGAGGGTATGGCCAGACACGGGTCCCTTACTCGATGCGCCATAGGGAACCAAGTTGCACCTCACCGAGGAGGCCCAACAAAGCCGAAACATGTCTGGGGCTGCTTGTGGTTACGAGCAGAGGGGACCGTGCATGGCAATTCGGGCAGGGCTGCTCCCATTGGTGGCAGTACCTTACTGATTTGCATATGGTTGGACCCCTTTTGCAATGGTGCAGATGGGCTAAACAAAGGTGGTGTGGAAAGTTGCCCAGAGCAATGCCGTGGTTCAGATTAATCTGAAACCTTCCACCTATCACTTTTTTGGTTTTAATTTGTCACCCTATGTGAGAGAGGGTATGCCCAGACATGGACGCCTTGCTCGCTGCGCCATAGGGAACCCAGCGACACCTCACTGAGGAGGCCCAACTGAGGAGGCCCAACAAGACTGAAACATGTCTGGGGTTGCTTGTGTTTCCATGCAGGGGGACCTGGCGTGGCAGTTCAGACAGGGCTGCTACCATTGGTAGCAGCACCTGACTGATTTGCAAATGGTTGGACCCCTTTTGCAATGGTGCTGCCAGGCAAATAAATTGTAGTGTAGAAGGTTGCTCAGAGCAATGCCAGTGGTTCAGATACACTTGAAACCTTCCACCCATCACCTTTTTGGTTTTACCCTACTGAGACTAGCCTGTAGAGTCATCTTTATGTACACCATTTAAATACCACATTTTGGCTACCATGTAAACCTAGCTGCTGGCGGAGAGGCAGCCAGACACCAGCCTCCACCATCCCCAGAAGCAACCAACCACTCACCCTGGCCCCTACGACCCCGTTGAAGAGTTTTGAGTGCCGCTTGCAAAGCAGAGTGTCATGGAGCTATCCATCTAACTATGAAGGGGACAGAAGGCGCTTTGAGCCTACTGTGAGAAACTGAAGCGAACCCAGTGCAAGAGAGAGAGAGAGCATCAATTAGAGAAAGAGACCCTCATGCAGCCAACATGGGAGGCGGCAAAGCTGCTAAACACCTGTATGTATGTCATTGGCTGAAGGGACCCTAAGGCGCCACTGAGCCAATCACCTGCCAGCAAAGTATCTCGCAATTCTCCAGCCATGCTGCACCACAGGGGCCTATACTACAGGGCAGAGGTATACATAATGCCTCCAGGCATCAAAAGCATATTGCCTCTGAACAAGGAATGAACATTTCACACACTATCACCAGATAAATGCCACAATGCAACAAGTGCAATGCCAGTTTGTAAGAAGTGCTTTTCTCACACTGTAATACAGCACTGCAAAGACATGAACAGCACTGACCCACTTGGGGTATCTTACCTATTCCTTGGAGTCCAAGTTCATAATTATGCTCACCTGAAACCTAAGTACACATATGAATACTGGGACTCATTAGGGAGGCTACCAGAGAGAGGGGGCCACTTTGTTTCTGGCATCCCCTCTTAATTTCCACCTCATGTACCCATGGACCGTGGAAGAACCAGGAGGGTGTGTGAGTGCATTAATCAAGCATCTTATGAAATCAAGCACGAGGACTCTCTGTTATTGAAAGGAACTGTATCTGTACTGCGACCACATAAGGTCACCTGGTTCAAAAACGATGCCTTTGCGCATAATAAAAAAGCCAACCCCCATTACTGCGACTAAGGGAAGTGGTGATTGCGGGGGTGTTCCCCGCTCCTCTTAGTCGTGACATTGGGTTTGGGGGTTGCAGAGGTGTCCCCCGCTTCCGTTAAATGAAGAGCGGGGTACAAGAAAGTTTACAGGGGGAAAAAAAGAAAAAAGGGACCCTGTGGTGCCAGCGCCGAGCCACGTAAGTGGGTGGGAACTTACTCTGCATGGATCGAGGGAAGTCGGTGGCACACTTCCGTGTGTGCCGTTATGGTAAGTGGCGAGGGGGGGAGTGCCGTACGGGGATGCAGGCCACAGTGCTCTAACTGATCACTGTGCCGCGCTGTAATGATCATCAACATTTTCGCCGGCGGAATTATGGGTGGTGCAGTGCTCACATAGAGTCAAAACGGCTAGCGTCATTTGAACACTATGTGATCACTGCAAGGACTTGTGTCACTCCCAACCTACACTCACTTCTCATATCTGTAGAGTGCCCCCCCTTCTAAAGGATGAGTGAATCCATCACGGGTTTAGTTGTTTGCCCAGCATCTTTCATATGGAGCTTGTGGTACCAGCATTATCAGACAGGCAATACACCCATTTGAAATAGACAGAAGTGCAAGCATGCCTTGCCAGTACAGTAGCGGAAGCAGTGACAACATTTTTAGAGAAAGGACCCTTCAACATCTTTCACCACTGCACCACATAGTGATGTAGTCCATGGCATTGGCGGTCAGGGAGAAAACGCTGAAACCTAATGGTGTAGCAAGGACCCCCTATTGCAGCACCCTACAGCAAGCAACACCAAACCTTGGCAACCACGAATGTGCGTTATTACATGCTCAAATTGATACAATGTAGAGGAGCAGCCGCATGCCTCTGCAGGAAGTCCCGCCCCCCTACTACCTATATGTTGGGAGCCTGAAATAGTGCCATGTTTGACACCAGCAGTTGTGACCATTCTGCAGCGAATATTCGAGAAAATGTTTTCAATGAGAAAGCCATATCAAATGTATTCCTGAAGAGAAGACAATCTAATGGAGGAGCTCCCCGAAGGAATATGAAAATGAGAGAACGAGAAGCTGGTGATATCACAAGAGACCAGTGTGATGCCCTGAAGAATGGCTGAGAAAGAAAATGTATAGATCACATAGAAACCGATAACGAAAATAAGATTCCAGAAACTTTAAAGTACAAAAGAAGATTGCACGTGTGAGAAGCACTGCAGAGAATGCAAGCCGTTCAATAAATTTAGAGATGCAGCAACGTAAGTAGATTAAGTAATCTTAGAAGCTGGCTATAAGTAGTGAATAGACTGCAGGCCGAGCCGCCATTGTATCGAAACTGGACATCAGTGTCACAAATATAGTAAGTTCAAACCCATGGAAAAGAAGAAGGACCGAAAGCTGTGTTGTAGCAAAGAATTAGCTGTGATCATGGAAGATTCGAGCAGGGCTGTCAGGGTGTGAAGACTGAAGCAGCCAAGACTGGTTATCTATTCCTGAAGGCAGTGAACGTGAGATGCTGACTCATCCCTTGTCAAGGTACAAAGAAAGAACACCATGAGTGTCAACTTTTATTAATTCAAGACAATTAAATGCTGCAAAATGGGCAAAATTGTGGTCTCCAGTCATGTGAGTCAAGGATGGAAATAGAGTTGGGCATGCAGTTCCAGAACTATGATAGCACGTGCTAACAATCCCTTATATTCCCAGAGACAAGAATACACTGCAAGGCCAAGTTCAAAGACAATCTTCATGGCAGAAGGCATGGGTGATGAGATACATTGGGCAGAGGGTAAAAGTCATGTACACCTCCTGGCACCTGGGTATGAGCTAACGTGCTGCTAATGAGCTGAATGTTCCAGATTGGCATGAGCACGCCAACCAATTATAGAGGGCCATATAACGAAGGGCCTTATAGTTGGAGAGCCAATGATATACTGTATACTTAATAATGATGAAGAAAGATTTGCACTAGAGGTGGGCATAAGTGGTCCACCTGACAGTAGATGTCCAATCACAACCCAACCCATTATAGAAAGTATACTTAGATGTTCCCCTTGAGCGTATAACAATCCCACGTTGGCCTCTCTTAGTTTGCCACGTAGTATGACATCACGTATGATGAATTTTTAGTATATTAGTGTGATTTTATATTAAATGCTTCGAGAGCTCTTGTGCAATGTCCGTTGATGTCCATTGTAACTCCGTTTTAGACAATTGATATTAAAAGAGAAAACCACTTTGCCATCTTCCTGAGTTGCTTCGATTATTTGGTGCCAGAGTTATTCTGCATCCCATCCATTGCATGCGTGCTATCCAAAGGGCTCTGACTCTCAAAAACATAAACCATAACGCCAATCAAAATGAAGTTTGGCACAATGGAGATGTGTATTCCTGGTGAAAATTCACTACATTTAACTGAGCAGCACTCATGAGCACCCATATAAAAATGAAACAACAACAAGGCACTTGTTCATGCATTAGTGTTTCATTTTGTTCTGAAGCAATGGCGTAATGGTGATTGTGACAGCACACAATTGAACAAATCATAATTACCAGGACATGTTCTTTTTTACCACTTGTTATGAAAAGGGAATTGTGCAGGTACTGATTGTAACACAAAGGTACAACCAAACTGGACACAGTGTACATTAGTCTAGGGACATACATGTGCAAATTATTATGAATGCAGGTGCTAATTGACAAGGTAGTATTCCTTGCTTTTACTTGAGGCTCAATAGTGCAATTTAATCTAGCTGGAAAGTTGAGGCACAAAGGGGCAATTGAACGTGGTGCAAATGTGCACCACATATATGATGAAGCACAAAGGCACATGTAATGTTATTACAGAAAGCTGCAAATGAATCCCGATCCCAGTATAGCACAGCGAGTGGAGCGCTCGCTTTGACATCTGTGCAGAGCCTGCTGATGCAGGTTCGAATTCCGGCAACACCAAACTCAGCCTTTCATCCTTCTGAGGTCGATAAATGAGCACCACACCACTGGATAATTATAAGTAGTGCCATATATAAATTACTATTATTGATGTACCCTGGCATTGTTCCTGGCACAAGTGGGAGGGTCACTTTTCAAGGCACAAAGGTGTAAGTGGTGTAAGATGGCACTTACATGCAGGAAATCCAATGCAGGCATTAATGTGTTAGCAGTCCAGGCATTATATCAATGACGTTTAGATGGTTGCTGCAGTATAAATGTGGCGGAAAGCATAAAGGTACATATTAAACTGTGTACTAATGTATGCTGGTTTCCTGCCATCGAAATGTAAAGCAACTGCAGGGTTTAGTTACCTTATAATACATGGCAGCCTGCAGTATCTGCATAAAAGCCAGGCTAGTTGTGACATCATAACTGCTCTCTAATCAGTTATTAAGATTCAGTTGTGACGTCATAATGCCTCCTGCTTAAACCAGCAGAGAGAATTTCAGCTGTCACTACAGCACTTAATTAAAGCCGTGAAAAGCTTTCACATTCCTTGCTTAGTTATTTTCTATGGCACATTGCAGCTGGTAATTGACAAGGAACAGTTTGTGCACTGCTGGAGTTTCCATTTGCTGATGTGAGCAAGAACCTGCATGGTATTACTTATTTCAAAGCACAAAATAAACGTTATGTTTTCAATACATTGGGTCTCATTATGACCTTGGCGGTAAGGGGTAAACGGCACCGTAAAAGGTGCCAGCGCCGTTTACCCCGTACCGCCTCATTACGAGGTCCCCTCGTGGGACCCAGGAAGCAATGCCTGGTCAAACCAGGCGTGCTTACCGGGTCCCGCAAGGGGAAAAGGGAGCAAACAACGGGCAAACCCGTAATGGCCCGGTTATTCCTCATTCTGAGGACACGGACCTGGACGCGATTTCGGCGGCAGCCATGCCGCCAATAGCGGCATGCTACCGCCAAACTCGTAATGAGGGCCATTATCTTGAACTATTTTTCTGTGACACATTAGGAGCTGCATTTTTGCTTTTTAAATCCAAATTCTATATTGATTATATGGATCAGCAAATTCGATGATCTCTTACATTTTATTTAGCAAGAGACAAGGTATTAAATGGAATGGCAGGGTGTGGCCATGTATTATAAGAAACAAAATACCATAACATACATGAAAAGGATATTGCAAGTCACCTTGCAGCTCCGTGACCTTATAAATGAACTCGGCCTGTGGCTTCATTCCTCTTTTTGGTCACGAAACTCCTTGGTGATTTGCAATAATGTATAATATGCAGTAGGGGGTACATTGTCCCATATATAAAACTGTCCAGTAAGCATGGGAAATATTTTGAGAATCCTTAATCCCACAGGTCATGGTTACTTCTTCCGTCTGCCAGTGTGAGAGCCATTTTATGCAATAGTCCTAGTAGTTAATCCTGACCACCGTATCTTTCTGCTCCTCCGGGATCCATGCCCTCCAGCCATAGGCAACCTCTCTCTTTTGCCACTATAAGTGAGGAAGGTTTATTCTGAGGGCATCCACAGTGTGGTGTCAAAGATGGAATTCTCGGCATAAGAGGAGAGAGAAAGTCCTGAGAGTAGGTTTTAGATGTGAGAGTGAGCGAGAAGATGAATTGACCGTGAGATGCTAATAGATATTATCCTTATACCAACATACAAATGTACATCTGACCAACATAAAGAGAAAAATAAATCATTGTGCTACTTAGAGCAACCTCCAGAGTCACCTGTGCGTGAATTATTTAAATACTACGCATATTAGGGGTACTACATAATGACCTCTTGATCAAGCATCTCATGTCATACAAGTACAGGGGCTGGAGCAATTCCTTATCTGCAGCTTCCATCCAGGGGCAGGCACGTGCTGGGTACTTGGCCACAGGGCTCATGGAAAAGGGCTGTCCACCCTATGCTGATGAAAGGGAAGGATGTGACTTGTGGGGCCACTTCTCTGGGCCTATATATGAATTCGTTTTGAGACAAGATTCCTTTAAATGTTAATGTACCCTCCATTATTATTGTTTGGTTCTGGAACGTTTCATGGGTGCTGGGAGATCTTTTAGGTTGTGCCAAGAGTTCTGGTACAGGTTTTGATAATGAAGATCCCACTTAGAGCTATAGTGAATTGTTCACATCCAGAAGAAGTTAACTCATCATGGCAGTAGTTTGTAGGGGGTTGAAGGTACATCCTTCTTTTGCCAGATTGAACAACCAGGATGTTTTCCCCGAGATGGGTGGACCCTGCAATACCACCACGAGTTACTTCTTTTCGAGTATGCAGAGACATTAGTCTTACGACGGCTGTTTTTTCCAGGTGAAAGTATTTGTGTGGGGTTGTCTGACATCTAAGCCCATACTTGTGATCTCACTAGCTGAGGACCAGAGGGGGATCTGGCTATTTGACCTTTTTAACTTAAAGTACCATACATGCCTAGCATAGTTTGTTTCCCTACCCTGTCTTTTCATGCCCCCTGTTGCCGCCTCTCCTCCATGCTGATTGGTGGAGAGTGGGGAAACCTTGTTTCCTCACTTGGTGGGCTTCAAACAGGATGACATTTGGATCTACAGCAAGCCAGTGCAAGCAGGTCCTGCTGTTACCGTCGTGCTCCAGGTGAGTGCCCCTCCTCATCCCCTCCATCTTCCCTTCTTTTTCCCCTCTTGTCCTTTTCTCTCTTCTTCTTTTCTCCCGCTCTCCCCTCCCCACCCACTTCCTGATTCAGTTAACTCCTGCCTCCCATCTCGCCATACTGCCCTCTGATTGGGCAGAGCGTCCCCTTCTTAAGTCAACCTATCAGGGCAGCTTTTGCCCAGGTATCTCTCAGCAAATGGCCACAAGGCAAAGGGCAGCTCCCCTACCAAGCAACTCCACTCCTTGTTTGTCCTTGTTTGCCTGGAAGGCCTGACGCAGGCAACCTATAGCAACGGATGGTGTGGGCAAGGAGTACAGCAATTACTGTACTCCATTAAAACCCCATCACCCTGATTACCTATGATAATATAGCCTATTTGTGTAAGGTATCCATATTTTGCTTTTAGCCCATTTGTTTGAGCCAGCAATATCTCGACTTTAGCCAATTGTGTAAGGTAGCCATATTTTGCTGTTAGCCCCTTTGTGTTACTCAGCCATATCTCACATTTAGCCAGTTGTGTAAGGTAGCCATATTTTGCATTTAGCCTAATTGTGTAAGGTAGCCACACATCAGATTTATATAGAATTGTGAAGATTAACCATGCTCACACCTAGATAGATCCGTGAAGATTGGCCATGCACATCACTAGATAGGATTGTGAAGATTAGCCATGCATCACGTTAGAGAATTGTATAGATTAGCCACCAGGAAGATCTTAGAGAGTTGCTAATGTTCTTACTACCCTGCTCCTGCTCCCCTCCAATACGCCACCCAAGTACTATACTCTGGGGTTTCTCCTCCAGCCACCTGCCTCCTCTCCTCAACAACCCATTTTTTATGTGTTTCTCTCAGATTCTCAGATCTACATCTTGCCAGCCTCGCATTATTTCTTAATCCAGCCCCTTTCCCCAGTTTACCAGACCTTTCTTTCTCTAGCCAAGTGTGTCTCTTCCTTTCTCCGGCCTCCTAGTTCCTATTTACTCCAGTCCCTTGCCCCTCCTCTCTACCACATCCCAGGTCTCTCTTCCAGCCCCCTGCCTCCTGATCAAGCGCCTGTTCCTTCTGCTCTCCTCTTCCTCTTCAACCATCTCCAAATGTGCTCCCTCTTCAAACTCCCACGCCATTTTGCTTCTCCAGTTTAATTCTGTACATGCCTTGTCCTGCCCGGAGGGGGGGTTCTTTGTCTAGTGAATTAATGTGTGTATGCTAAGTGGGTTGGATTTCGGATTGGTGGTTCTCTGTGTCTGGGCAGTGCTCTTGCTGTTCAGCATGTTCTGGCCCCAACCCATTTGTACCTGTGAATTAAGCCTTTTTAGTGGCATCTGCCATATTGGATTGTTACATTGAGAGTGCACGTGAGCGGATGCAGTGTGCAAGGTGAACGCCATACAACCCACTTTTGATCTCTGAAGACTCCATCAGCACTCTGTAAGTTAATAACATAGCATTACATAATAGGCACATTTCTAAAGGGCACGTTCACCCCCAAAGGGGCATCTTGGCGCTAATAATAGATGTTTATTGTTACCCAATTTATTGGTACTCCTTTTATCGACCTCAAAAGGATGGAGGTCTGAGTGGACTTCGAACCTGTGACCATGAGGTCAAACACAGGCCCCTGTAGTGAATGCATTAGTCCACAGAGCCACATCCCTGGCTTGTTAATGACACCCTCCATACCATAGCTCGCATACTCATACACTTGCTCTCATTCCTCGTGCGTCTTTCCCAGTGCTCAGAGTACTTTTCACAGTTTAACCCATAAGGATCATGTGCATATTTCACATATTTCAAAAGAGCGGTGGAAATGAAATGTGGGAGGAGCAACTTAATGGTTTGGTGCCTTGAGGGCCATTCAAGGGATAAAAAGACAGGCACTTCTTCCACAATGCCCATACCAGGAACAGCCTCAGATGAGAACCTCCCTTCTCCCTCTCTCTTCCCGCCCTCCTTTACTTTTTTCTATGCACTTACTCTATCAGTATTGTCCCTGGACCTAGTATGATAGCAACAAATGTTTGTCTCCTCCCCCCTTCCTTTACTTGTTCGCCCCTCCAGCACTATCTGAAAGGTTGTCAGCCTAGTACCATAGTCACTTGTTTTGTTCCTCTCCCTCTTTTTTCCTCCCCCTCCCTCACCTCTTGCTAATCTCCAGCTCTACCAGAAATGTCATCAGGCCTAGTACGGTAGTGGCCTGTCGGTTTCCTTCCTATGTGTGTTTTAGCTCTTGCACTATCTGAAATGTCGCCAGGCCAAGTGTGATAGTTAATTTCACATTCTTCTTGTTCATGATCTTTAAGAATGTCATCGTATTTTCCCTCGTTCCCTCCCTTGCCATGAAGCGCTTTGAAACATATTGTGTATAGGAGCTATATAAATAAGTTATCATATCATATCATACTTTAGACACTGTATTTGTAGGGTTTACAACAGACAAAGTTTATCATGAGGCCTGTGAAAGTACCCAGTCCCCTGGGTGATCCCACTATCCTCTATTAAACACTGCCAGGGGACATCACAACAGAAATTCCTTTTGGGAGTTAGCACCACCAGTTACCACTGGCAGATGGGTGGAGGGTGCGGCTCATTTGGCATGGGGTCAGGCCCAGGATAAATGCATTCCTGCTACCAGTCTAACTGGCTCCAATTACTTAAGTGATATTTGAAGGTATTGGCAGCTGGTCAAAAAATTGTTATTTTGAGAGGGCAGCAGTGGGTTTCCCCAAAGCCTAATGCATGTTGCCAGGAGGGTATTAGGTGATTGCTTCCACCCTCGGGAGGTGGGCATACATGGAGCAACACACAGCCCCCTCCACGCTGCAGACATGTTTCCACACATTGGAAATAAAAAACAGCCAGACGTACAGACACAGTGGGGCTTCTTCTGCATTCCCACTATGCACAGGCATTACCAGATAGCTGAAATTATTACTCTAAGTAAAATGGAGCTCACTGACATAACACTTCGGAGTGAAGCACATCATGGTTTTATATATAAAATAAGTAGAGCTCTATGAAATGAGATTATGCATAACTATTAATGATCCGGGCTTTCAGTTTCTTAGTTGCTGTTTTAGTGATGTGTTATGTTGCATCTTACTGTGTCACTATTGAAATGCATTTTTGTATTTTGCACTGTTTTTATGGAATGTTCTGTGCATATCCAAAATAAACATAATGACGATTGATGTAAAATAATTGAGCATCAACGTCTGTTTTTGTAGTTCTTTTGGTGGGGTTGCATGATATTTTGGGACTGCTAATAAGAAATGACAATCTGAAAAATTGACATGGGTCACACATGTAGCAGCAGCATAATATATATGCAGCACACGTACAATACCAAAAACATTCAATAGAAGACCAAATCGGCAAAAATGTCGAACAGGGCGGCCACTTCCAAAGGGCCCGACCGCTCTAATAAAAAGCAAGTAGTGCTTAGATCACCCATAGTAAAAGTAAATGCAACTCCACCGTCTTCATTACAAAAGGTTGTAATTACGCAAATAAGCAAATAGCCAACATGTTGCTGAACCTTTCTGCTTTATCATGGTAGAAAAACATACAAAAGGACTCAGTGTCAGTGCAAGGAAATAATACTAGATTACCCGCAAATGAGAGCCCATATTTGTAGTTTTACACGAAAAAAGCAAAGAAAGTGCAAACGCACTGGTACAACATTAAAACGTCACTGTGCAACAGCGTAATGTGCATAATGCTAAGAATAACATTCTTCTAAATAACAACAATATCTCTAGAGAAGCCAGTGCTTGGAAATAATGAGAGAAAAGAGAATATTACAAATTAAGACAGTTCATCATATTATAGCAAGTAGAAAAAATAATAATATTAAATGAAAACAATTCAGAAGGGGAGGCCTTTAGCTAAATGTGAATCATAAAAAAAAATGATGAAATATTACTTTGATAATAAGCTACGGTACACCAAATCAGAACAGTGTGGCCAGTTATAAGACATAAATGACATATATGAATTAAGTGTGAACTCATAAATAACAAATTATACAATATATATCTACAAACCACTGTATCTCAATTGGAATGCATATAGCATTAAACAATAGGCCTCAAATTAGATAAGAAAAAAGCACCTAACAATGATGTACGGCTTATGAAACAAATTCCACCCTGAAAAGCAAATTGAAAAGAAAAAATCCATAGAATAAAGGAGCAGAATTAAATTAGTTGTAAAACAGCTATGAAAGAATGTCAAAAATTCAGCAAAAGCAAATAGAGCAGAATGATTTATAAAACGACGTCATACCCCTCTACTGCATTTTGTACAGAAGGAAACTTTGTTATTAAATCTAACAATCCGTCTGGAGTCAAAGCGACTCAAGATGAGCTTGTGATTACCCCTACATGATTTCATGGGTTCTCTGCTTAGACCTACCCATTTCAGTAAATTGGTATTCCTCTGATGGAATTCAGCAAAATGTATAGCTTCGGGATAGTTGGGATCTCCTTTTTTAATTGTTGTTACATGTTCTTGAACACGTGTCTTAATCTTTTGTACTGGACTCCATATGTAAAGCCTGGGACAGGGACGGTGAAGACATTGAAGACTACAAACAAAATGGTGCATACTGTAATCAATTCTGTCTATGATGTAGTGTTTCCACTTAACTCCCAGTAGTTTCAAGCAGGAGGTCTTTAACACCAATGTACAGATGCTGCAGGAGCTACAGGGAAATCACCCTGTGAAATATATTACAGGGTCTTTGGTAGCGTTGCTGAACCCTTAGGAAGAGCAGTTATCTGGTGTCATATATCTTTGGCGCTGTTTGATGAATCCCCATGAAAATGTGCAAAATAGGTATTGAGCCAACTCTGAATTATTTTTTTAAGTTTTGCGTGGGGTCATAAAAAGGGGGCAACGTTAAAAGAGGGGTCGCAAAACCTTTGAAATCCGTATAGACAGGCATGGAAAACATTGTTGCATGCAGCCACAGCTCAAACCAATGGACGGATTTGCACCAAACATGCACGAGGAGCAGCGCCCTATTCCCAAATGCAGGGTTTCACATATTGGTGTTAATCCATCCCAAAGATTTTTTTTAAATGTCCAAAATGTAGGTAAAAAATGAGGGCCATCTCCGTCCGGTCTGCAGGCTCACTTCCTAGTTCAGTGTCAGCTGATGCCACTGAGCCAATCACGGAGCCACATAACATTTGCGGACATTGGACACAGCCGCTGATTGGTCAATTGAGAAATGTGTAGTGCATCAAAACCTTTGAAACAGATGCCATGTTGGATTTACAATCTGCGCCCATAGTCCGCGAACATTGTGGTAAAAACATATTCAAAAACACAACATTAGACTTGGCAAACAAATGAAATATGTCCAGAAAAAGGCCAAAATCATGTGTTTTTACTATTGCGGTGCCCGTGAACATCTCATATGTTTGGGGACATTGCTGTGATGCTCGTGAACTTGACAAATGTTCGAGGACATCCATGCGTATGTGTGCATCACAGGGTCGGTGAACAGCAGTTATTAGACAGCTTATAACTTTGGCACTGTTCGACAAAACTGCACCCAAGTTTTAAATCGGAATATAGACCCAACCCTGAATTTGGTGCTGTTTTGTCTAGAAAGGGCAAAATTAGAGGGGGTCCCAACATTTTTTGTGACAGCTTATAAATGTGGAGCAGTTTCACAAATCCGTACCAAAGTTTTCAAAAATATTATAGACCCAACTATGAATTGTACAAAGTTTGAAGGGATGTTTTCAAGCTGGGGTAAATCTGTATGGGGGTCACACCATTTTCGATATGGGGATAGGCTTGAATGGGAAAACAAATTCTGCTTGCAGCTACAGCCTGAAGTTCTGGACGGATTTGCAGCAAACTTGTGCGAGGAGCATTGGCAAAGGCCTGAAAATATGCTTTTGCACATCTGTCCTGTGTTGTATTTTTTTAAAAGTATCAGCATGTGGGTACAAAAAATAGTGATGTAACTTTGGTGCCTGAGGCCTAGCTCGTGGCCAGTGACAAGATTGTGCGGATCACCAGGGACCAGTTATGGGGTTAAAGTGGGCATGGCCAGCAGTGATTGGCTATGTGGTTAAAGTGGGCAGCGGACCTGGCACCCGGCAAGGACAGGTGCAAAAAATAGTAATATAACTTTGGTACCCGAGGCATAGCCTGTGGCTATGGATGGTGGCCAGATTGTCCAGGGCAGGCCATGTCCAGAACAATCTGTCCATTGGCCAGGCAATCAGAACCAGCCAGGGGGTAAAGAAGAGGGCCTGGGCATTGAAAACAACGTTAAATCTACATTATGGTTGCAAGCTAAAATCGAAAAACCAAAGACATTTGCCAGTTATGTTAAGCGATGCAACCATAGCTCGTTCGACCGCCATGCACTGCTTAGACTAACACGAAGGACATCACAGATGGCATCATCAATGACATCAGTGATAACATCACATAGACACCACTGCTCTGTAACAATCCTGAAGGAAAGTCCCTAGAAGTGTCGCTAGCAACATATGAAGGGTTATCTGGAGGCCTCTCATGAACTACTCCATGAATCACAAAATGTACTTATTGAAACAGAATATTTCTACTGATGTTTTGTTGTTAATACAGCAATCTAAAAATACATACACATAGGCAAGGTCTGCAGCATGGACCATAGTAGTAGAGTATTCGTAATCTGGTATGTTGGCCAGTAGAATCATATGTCCAAGCCTATCAGAATCTTGACTAATATTAAACTTGGAATCAATAGCTAAAAATACAAGAATTACTAGATACATGTGCTAGTATAAAAAGGTTATGAAGCGCATCGATGCATACAAATCTGAGGCACATACAGGGAAACTGTAGTAAAGAGGAAACAAATATTATAACCAGAGAATGACATTAAGATTAGAGTTAATCATCATGCATAATCATCGCATTGTCTGTCTGGGGCCTTCTTATTGTTACATTTATGTGCACTGTGAGTTCAGGCCAAACCTTAAGAACATAGCATAAGATTAAGGTGTACATACACAGCCTGTTTAGAGTATGTGTTTCATGCTGGCCATACAGTATGAACTGATCAAGTACTCTGCTTAAAATTCTTACTGTCCCTGAACAAAAACAACCACCCTGGATATGTGTTATAAGTGATGTCATCGATAATGCCATTTCTTATGCCATCTTTGATTTCCTCGGTGTTAGTTTCCGGCGAATTTCATTGTTTTTTCAATTTTATCTTGCAGCCATTACGTTCCATTAGCAAAACATTTTTCAATGAATTTCATAGGTTTTTATTAGTGCAACTTAACCATATTTCAGTAAATAATATGTAAATCCTCTGCAAGAACTCATATTCATATGGCAAAGTGCAGAGACATAACTACCTTCCTACCTTCACAGAAACACCATATAAATGCAGACAGGAGAGAAAAGGTCTTGGGCTGGGTCTTAGGAAGAAGCCCAGAATGGGGGCAGTAAAATAGAGGAAGTTGGAGTATGTCAGGGGCAGGAATTGGAATGCCAGGCCATGGGTGTAAAATGAGGATGCGTAGGCTTGTTAAGCACTGTGTGGCACATTGAGTGATCAAACTTTCACAATTTAAATACAGAACACATGCAATATTCAACTTTTAACTATCAGATAAAATAAGCAACTTGGTACAGTATATACATAGGTTGTACTCTGTGGCTCCATGAAGAGGTATTGCTCTCACCACCATCCACTCAATCCTCTGCACCCAACTCACATTCATATTACAAAGTGCTGAGAAATAAATGGAAGTCCCACCTTCACAGAAACCACAAAACAGGGCAGCCGAGACACAGGAGAGAGAGGGTCTGGGATTGGGTTTTAGGAAGACGCACAGACTGGACCCAGAAGAATAGAGGGATGTCGCAGAATTTTGGGATCAGGAAAGGGAATTAAAGGCAATGAATGGGGAGGCATATGCCTGGCACAGTTTGTTCTAGTTAGCTTTACAACCCTAGCAAACATGGCTTATTTGTGTTCACTATTTGAATTATGGCTCACCTGTAAAAATGACTTAGAATTAAAAAATCTGAACTGAACAATATTTTCAGAAATAAATATCAATAACCTTTTGATAAATACTTGGATTTCACTCAACAACCATACTGTCTGACACATCTGTAACAGGTGCATTAGCCATGGGGTTAGTTTTGAACTGTACCATTGTCTATATATCAATATCCTCATTCTTTCTCCTAAACACCCACGATGTTATTGAGTGACAGGATCATTCCCCTGTTATTAATATAACCAAGCCCGCATTACCTTGACAAGCACTTTAGAAAGTTGTGACATGCATACTCAGAAATCCACTAAACAACGTTAACAAAGTTATCCAGAGGAAGGTGGTTCTGCATTGACGGAATCTAAACCAACAACTGCAGAAGGAACTCATAGTAGGGAGCTCACTGTGACCGTGGTGGTAACAAGCAAGTTGGTATTGGCAATAATGCCTGTTTCTGTGGCCATACTCATTATGAACGTTAAGGTTTTTACCTGACGCAGTATTTGGTTAATTCTTCTTGCCGCAGCTGCCGCATGATTATGGACTGAAATACCTACTGACAATTAGAGTCATTTCCCCATAGTCTTAACTACCCCATTAAGGGTGGAGGTAAAACTTTGTTTATGCTCCTCTTTTTATCGCTTAAGTGAAAGCGGTTTGCAAGCACAGCCCCCTTACTTTTTGGGTTAAATGGTACAGGGGGCTACAATCTCAGATTACCTACCAGAAATGTTAATTGAATGAAGGTCCACTCTTCCTCATCAGAGTACCTGTTCATGGGGGCGTCCCCTCTTTGAGGCAGGCACACTAGCCTCCTAATATCTCAATATCATCTATGCAATATCTTTGCATACATGCACTTATCAAGCCCTCCCCCATAGATCTCCAGGCATATGATAATACTATCCACCTGAATGCACCGAAGGACGGACCAAAGCTCTGGGTGGACTGTCCCAGATTTAACAAGAGGTTGGTGAGCGTAGAAGATGAATGCGCCACAGAATTGGCCACTGTAATCTAGTGACTGCAGCGAGCAGAGGAAGATTTCATAGCACACGGGCTATGACCAAAAGAGATTAAGGGAGAATCTGTCTGCAGAATGTGATAGCACACCCTACATTAAAGGTGACAAGGGGGTAGAAATAGATTATGACAATAGCTTGAAATAAAGAGATGAATGTCCTGTCTGTCTGAGATTACATTCTGGAAGGTCCATAGAACAAAATGAGGGGCACCCTACAAACAAGAGCCCCAAGAGCATCTTATCTCTTGATTGATCGCCAACATGGACATATCTTTCACTGACCTAATCTTCACGAGAGCTGAATCTAAATGTTCAAATGGTGTGGACTGGAGAGCTCGGAGGACTACGAGGAGGCCCCAAGTAGGAAGGGGAGACCTTGCAGTACGTCTGGACAGTGTGTATCTTTTACGCAGTCTAGTAGCATACAATTCCACAAGTAAGCCAACTGGCATATGCAGCAAATGTTTAAAGGTAAGGTGAGGCGCTGGAAGGGTTTTACAGGGTGTGGGGGGTGAAGTTTCAGACTCTGTCAAGTGAATGGAAGTAGATTAGGCGACCAACGAGAAGGTTGGCACAGCATTCAAGGTGGCGGCATACCAGGGACAGGTGGTGAATTGCGCTAGCTTTGTCGATGAAGAGGAGATGGATTGAATTAATCTTTGAACTTTCACGAGCATGAAGTGTTCCTTTCTTGGTGAACACCTTCTAAAGAAGTTGATTTGCCAGAAGTGAATTTATTTGGCCAGGTTGGAACTGGTGCACGTTAAGCCCATGTTTAAGACGCACAAATACATCCACGTCATTGTGTAACTGTACATTCATTCTCAGGATTTGCGTACTTGTGGATTCAAAGCTCATTTGCATTCTAATCTCTGCACGCTCTATGTGCATGTTTGGTGGTGTTGTACATCAGTCCGTTTTCCACTGATACTTTGCTGCATACTCATACTCAGTTTCAGCATTTAAGCGCTTTGAAACACATTGTGTATCGGCGCTACATAAATAAACTATCATATCATATCATGCACTAATTACACACACACACCAAATTACAAACATGGCGGCTACATTTATTTAAGTTGTGTAAATTGCTCAGAGGACACCATATCCATGTGCACGTCCATACCCATGGGTCCCCACAATGCATGTATGTTCATTTGCATGACAAAATGCAACAAAAAAAAGTAAAACGGGTTATCACGTTTTTATTTCACATTGTGATGCAAAATAGTGTACAATCCTACAGCAATTTCCTCAAGCGTTGACAACATTTACAATGGAGAGCTATGAACCCACCTTTCTTGTGCCAATTATAAAAACAGGCAATTGCCATAGGAATCCAATGCATTTATTTATTTATTTATTTATTTATTTATTTATTTACTGTTTGCTTTTTAGGCGCTTTTACAGCAAATTAATTCGGTTTCAAAGGGCCCACAGGGCAACATGGAGGGAACATGGGAGGAAGGGGCGGCAGATCCTACATTGCCGTGTGAGTATTCAGAACGTGCAAGTGCAGCAAGGAAGATGGCAGTGTGGTAGGTGGTTCAATGCATTGGTGGCAATCATGACGTGAGGCAGGCAGATACAGTGATTTTGTTCCATGTCCCTCCTTCCTAAAAAACGAAAATGCACCTGTTTTCAAACTCTGAGGGCTTGCAAGAGGACCCCACATAGTGCATTCAACACATGTAGTGCTCATTTTGATGACTCCACAATTTGTTGTTTACGAATCAAACAATGTTCCTGCATGATCTACGGTGCGCAAAGACTGCATCCGCAGAGAATGCGTGTCTATCTCTGCCCGCATTATATGCCTGTGGGAGGGTAGGCTGAAGATTGCATGATATTCTGCCTGATTTCTCCACCTGCAAAAATTAGGCAGAATCCATTTGGATTCATGTACATTTATGTAAACGCTTCCCACAGTGCATATATTTTTCGGTCAGCATTTTTAAAAGGTTGTCGCTGGGTTTAACTTTTGCATGGATACCTGAACAAAATCTAAGCACAAAAACAAAAGTAGAACAACACCTGCATTCTACAAGGATACCCTGGACTTCACCGGATGAATCAGGATCATTTTCATCATGCACGTCTTATGCTTTTAAAGGACACAAAACAAATAAGCTATGAATTTGACACTATATTTACTTTTAGGTAATAGATTTATTTTGTATTTTCTTTTTACATTTATTATCGTGCTAGTTGCGGTTTATTATTGTGAACATGGAAACGATACCCTGTCTGGCCTTGGGGAACATCTCAAGCACTCCCATCCTGCCTCCCCTGTCCTCTCGTGCTTACATCCACCAGAGAGACGCTTTCCACAAGGGAGCATCAACTCCAGGATAAGATGGCCGCTGCTGTGGCACCCGTATCCACAGAGACCAGCAGACCCGATGTCCCGCCTCCCACACCCTCCGATAGGCCTTTGCAGTACATAACTACTGGAACCCAGGGTAGCCGGCAGGCTATGCCGGCCCCCTATGAAGGACCCTGTGCAAGGATGCACCCTGTCTGGCCCTGTCCGGATCCTGGCCACATACTGCCGGTAAACCATTATGTATGCACAGCCAAAAATCCTCTTTTTGCTCCCCGCCTATGTGTCCCCTCTATACTACCCTTTAGTCACTTAATCCCACCTTCTTGTTTCCTACCTGACGCAACCACAAGCAGCCCAAGGCCCATTCCTGCACACACTGGTGCATGTTCTATGTTGCAAATTCATACGGCCACAGCTCGCAATGCTCTTCGCTATTTGCCAACGCAACACCTGCATATCTAGCCGCACTCCCCGTTCACTAACTCTCTGTGCATTACCCATGCCCAACTCGGCCAGGAACACTCGCATCAGCTCCAGAACCACCCCATAAGGTAAGCCATGCCCTTTTGGCCGACCTGGGTATGCCCACAGCAGTCCCACCTGCATAAAACGTCCCTACTCCAATGGCCATAACCTTAGCCAAAACCTCGTGAAGTCAAGGATCCGGACTGCTCCCTCGGCTCACAGCCCACAAACAGGCTTAATCACCTCTCCAGTGCTCACACGCACACAAAATGCAGGCATCACAGGCATTTCCCTTATGCAAGGCTCCTCAGCCTCTACACAGTACTGTTCTGAAATTAAATGTCAACACTACTACCCTGCAAAATACCAATGCTGCCCCTCTATTGAACCTTCTTTCTACTCCTAAGTCATGTGCTAGTACTACCGACATGCCAAATGTTAGCGTTGCCCCTATGCTGAACGTAGATACTGCCTCCAAGTCAATTGTTAATACTGTTGATGTGCAAAATGCTAGTGCTAACCCGATGATCTTAGACACTGCCCCCAATTCAATTGTTAATACTGTTGATGTGCAAAATGCTAGTGCTTCCCCGATGATGATCTTAGACACTGCCCCCAATTCAAATGTTAATACTGCTAATGTGCAAAATTTGACTGCTGCCCTTATGCTGAACTTAGACACTGCCCCAAGTCAAATGTTAATGCTGTTGATGTGCAAAATATTAGCGCTGCCCCTATGCTAAACTTAGACACTGCCCACAAGTCAAATGTTAATACTACTGATGTGCAAAATGTGAGTGCTGCCCCTAGGGTGAACTTAAATACTGCCCCCAAGTCAAATGTTAATACTGTCGATGTGCAAAATGTGAGTGCTGCACCTATAATGATCGTAGACACCGCCCCCCAAGTCAAATGTTAGCACAGTTGCCTTGTATAATCTGAATCTTGCCCCAAGATCCAATCCAAGCATCACCCCAATGACACAAGCCAACACTGTAACCATGATCAACAACAGTATTTCTCCCCTGTACAAAGCCAACAACTTGAGCCCGGCCCGCACCAGTAACACCTCCACACCAGCTTTAAGCTCAACTTCCATCCCTGTTCACAACCTCAATTTAGCCTTAATCAATAGCCGTTTTCTGACCGCACATGCCCCGGACATCCACAATCGCTTAACTAGTAACAAACTAGACACCCTGGTCATCACTGAAACCTGGCTTCATGCAGCCTCTGGCCCTATGCTGGCACTCTCCATCCCACCAAGTTACACCATCTATAGAAGCGGCAGTCTAAACTCTAGAGCAGGTGGTGTAGCCTTTATTGCAAAGGACTACCACACCATCAGAGAAATACCTGTCACCCACGATAACAACTGTGACATCCTCTCCCTCAAATGGACTAACTCCCCTACAATCACAATCTCTATTCATCTCATCTATCGTCCACCAGGACCTACACACACCTTTGAGGAAGACCTTCTTCTCCTTCTAGGCCACAACCTCAAAACTACATCACAAGTGCTCCTGCAAGGGGATTTCAATCTAGGCCTTAATCACACCCCACCCTCATTTGCCCACAGCTCTTGCAAACTCACTAAGGAAAAACTCATCCCCTTCATCAAGGCCCTCAACCCTGATAGCCTAGAGACCACTGACCCAGTGTTCTTAGCACAACACTACTCCACTACCCTTACCAACGCCATTAACACTATTGCCTCTTTAG
This sequence comes from Ambystoma mexicanum, assembly GCF_040938575.1. Lineage (NCBI taxonomy): Eukaryota > Metazoa > Chordata > Amphibia > Caudata > Ambystomatidae > Ambystoma > Ambystoma mexicanum. The sequence goes on along the minus strand of NC_090928.1, from coordinate 907,294,323 downwards.
CTGCAAAAAAAGCCAAACCAGATGTCCATACAAACACCTGGTACACAGAAGAACTCACCACCCTAAGCTCTAAAAAAGACTGGCTGAGACAAATTGGAAAGACTCCCCCTCTGATTCATCCAAACATGCATTCTCTAGCTTCTCGAACAAATATAAAAAAGCCATCTTACATGCTCAGGCCTCCTCCCTAAACACAAGAATCACCAATGCCTACTCAGACTCCAAGGAGTGATTCTCCATCCTATCCCCCAAGTCTCCTCGATCCTCAAGAATGCTACATGGTGCAACCCTATTCAGAATGCCCTCCTATTCAAATTCAACACATTGCAATAAAAAATCCAAGCAAAAAATCATGCATTCTGCCACAATCCATACCCACGTATACGACGAGCGCCACCACTAGCGCTATCCCTGCTGTTTTGCTTCAGCAAGGTCACCATCCATCAAACATCCTGCATCCTACAAGGCTTAAAGCCCTCAAGATGTAAAGGTGACATCTGCCTGGCACCACTGATCAAAGACTGTGCCCACGAACTAGCCCCCTTCATCCCGTTCCTCCTCAAAATCTTCGACAGAGCAGCATACCTACAAATGCAATGCCACCTAGGAACTAACCAAGTTCTAGGCACCTGCCAATCTGGCTTCTGCCCGGGCCACAGCACTGAGTCTGCCCTCCTAGAGCTTAAAATTCAGATGATACTATCAGAGACAAGGGAAAGCTGGCCATGCTCCTCTCTTTGACTTGTCAGCGGCCTTTGACCTAGTCGACCACAACATCCTATGCCACCACCTCACCTCCTCTGAAGCCTTTTCCAAAAAGCTGCCACCTGGATTGCATCCTTCCTTAATGAGAGAGTGATGAAAGTCTTCTCTGACAATGCTTGTGCCACTCGATCCCCTATCAATTGTGGGGTTCCCCAAGGATCATGTGTCTCGCCTACACCCTACAACATCTACACAAAGCCCCTCTTTGATCACCTAGATTCACATGGCATAGCTTATACGAACTATGCTGATGACACACAGATTCTCCTTCCGCTGCCAGGAAGATGCTGCCACCCGCAGTTCTACCTATGCCACAGTCCAAGCTTGGATGGCAACCCATGACCTCTTCCTTAACGACGAGAAGACTGAGCTTCTCATCATTGGTTCAGAAGCTAGCTTAAAAACCCTTGACTGCCAATACTCCACTTTCAACATCAACGCATCTCTGATTCCCGTTTCCTCCTTGGTAAAAACACTGGGAGTCCACCTTTACTAGTGTGTCAAGTAAATTCCATCTCCTCTGCAGCTGCTTACTCTACGAAGCTACTCAACGCTGCCAGGCCTTTCCTATCCAGAGACAACTGCCTAATGATAGCCCAAGCAGTAATAGGCGCCAGGCTTGACTACTGCAATGTCTTCCTCATGGGCACCTCCTCCAGCAACATAAAAAAACTTCAAGCCATTCAGAATAATGCCTTATGCACTGCCCTCAATATCCCATGCTCTGAGCAAATCTCGGCCGCCAGAAGAGCTGTCCACTGGTTACCTGTTAAGAAATGAATTCTGTTCAAGGCTCTATCTATCACCCACTAGTGCATCTCAAATACCGACCCCACCTTACCTAGGACAGAACATCGCCAAAGAACAATCCAACAGGCCTTAACGAGTCATATATTCCCACAGATTACTCCAACCCAAGTTCAAACGAACCAAAGCAGGAGGTTCCAGTTTCTCAGTCTTAGCTTCCAAATATTGGAACTCCCTCCCACCTGCCCTCAGAGAGGAATAATCCTATTGCGCCTTCCGCAGAAACCTAAAGACATGGTTATTCAACTCACATGGTCCCACTCATCCCAAACTATCATTGCTGTAGGCAGTGCTTTAAGTGGGGTAAGAAATTGAGGGGGGGGCCCTCGTTTGGGGGCGTGGCTTCCATTGTGTGCATGGCCTAAAACGTGCACAAATCATTGTAAGGTGCGCAAACAAATATATAAATGTATGTGAGCATTTATATATTTGTATGTGCACTACTATGGTTTGTGTACCTTTGAAGCCTTATAAACATACCAATGTTACGTATTTCTAGGTTTATAAAAAGGTGGCTTGAAAAGTGCACAAACCATAGTAATTTAGGCACACTTGTGTGCTTACCTTACTATGGTTTGTGCACTTTTCAAGCCACCTTTTATAAGCATAGACATTTATGACATATTTCTATGTTTATAAAAGACGGCTTGAAACGTAAACAATTCAAGGCATCTTTTATAAAGCATTGAGGAAGGACAAAACCCGAGGTGGCTTTGTCCATCGACAAAGCTTTATAAAAGATGCCTTGAATTGTGCACGTTTCAAGCGGTCTTTTATAAACATAGAAATATTTCTACGTTTATAGAAGATGGCTTGAAACGTATACAATTCAAGGCATCTTTTATAAAGCTTCGCCAACGGAGATAGACGCCTCGGGCTCTGTGATCTATCTGCTCTGAGCAGATAGATCACTGAGCCCGAGGCGCCTTTCACCCTCTGCGAACCCGCGGGCTCCGTGATCTAATCTGCATATTAGATCATGGAGCCTGCAGGTTCGCTGAGGGTCAGTGACCTGGCGAGGGCAAACAAAGGAACTGTAACTTCCCTGATGACCCCTCAGATGAGGGGTCATCAGGGAAGTTACAGTGACTGACAGAAGTGCCAGCCAGCCTCAGTGATGCTGTGCCTGGCTGGCACTTCTGTCAGCTCACCTGAAATTAAACTGGCGGGCGCATCTCCCGTTGCGGCTGCGGCCGCGGCGGGATAATGCATCCCGCCAATGTTGTGTGGGATGGGGGGCCCCGGCAGGGCCCCGGCTCAGTCCCACTTTTTGGAGACTGCCCGGGCCCAGCCCCGGCAGGCCCCGGCCCACTTTAAGCACTGGTTGTAGGTATGAAGGGTACCCCATAGATATTGCCTCACTTAACTCTATATTCCAGCAAGCATACCAAGCTATATTTTGTATATGTATATGCTCTACCACTCCGGAGACATTGTAACTACACTTATACCTATACTCACCCTGTGCCCATGTAAATGGTAAAACCCCCTGATGCCTACGGGTTTGTGTGCGCACTACAAACGAAAAACAAAATACATAGATTACAATCATCAGATGTAAGATTGAATACATGAGATGTGCAGCACTTTTCTCACTATCAGCGGCAGGAAATCTCAAGACTACCGCGCATCCACAACATGACAACGTAATATCACCCCCAGGCTACTAATAGCCTCAGTGAAAGTTCTGCTGGCCAGTAAGGGAAGCTCTATACATGCAGCGCAACGATGAATATCAGTGACCTGGAGCCTAACCCCAACCCACTATCCATCTATTTGCATTAAAAAAAAGGTGAAAACTGGTTAAAAAAAAGAAAATCGACCAAACCACATATACCTGCTCACCATTATGTTTTAATTCCTAACAACATAACAGGTGCATTTGTAAAGCACACGTTCACCCCTGAAGGGGAATCTTGGCGCTAATAATAACAGATTTTTATTGTCACCCAACTTAATGGTACTCATTTTTATCAACAACAGAAGGATGAAGGGTTGAGTGGACCCGCCAGGATTCGAATCTGTGACCATGAGGTCAAACACAGGTCCCTCTAGTGAATGCATTAGTCCACTGAGCCACAGACCCAGCTCTTTTGCAATGTTGTCAGTTTAGTTTGCACTTTTATGTGTCATGGACTTTTCCCACTCCTCCCCTTCCTCGTTCCCCTTGGCCCTGTTTCCTTTTCCTCCATAGACCCCGGTTTGCCTGCCTCTCTGGGCAGGGTCACAGTTCACATCTACACAGACAAGACCCTGAGCTTTATGGCCAACATAGTGGTAACGTGAGTAGCATAAACCACTAACAACAGAAAATAATGTTGAAGCTTGTTCTGTCCATTTCCCCCACTTTCCATTTTATTTCATAATTGTAATTAATTTATTGTTTTGTAAGGCGATAACTGCGAACACAGTTGCATTGTCAGATGTGTTTGTGGGCATGTGAACAAAATGGGTTTTGAAAAGGCATAGTGCACAGTGTATGTCTAATGAGCCAGTCAAAAGAAAGTAAATGTGCAGGGAAGTATAGGGTGTTGCAAGCAGTGCAAGTAGAAAATAGGGAGCGGTCAACACAAACTCTACATGGAAGAGGACAAGATGTTCTCAGATACCTTAAAATACGCACCCACCAAACCTCAGGTCGACATGGAGAAATTTTTGGATAGGAAATGTGGCTTGTTTAGGTAGATTATCACTGTACTGCTCTTAACAAGGGTGCAAACCTTTGGTTTTCACTATGTAATTGTAAATTCCCTGCCCCGCGTACTGAATATGAGCAAGCGAGCAAACTAAGCGAGGGAGGATAGTAGTAGTACCAAAAGTGTGTATCGAGCGCAAACATATTACCAGTACTTGTTTCAAGGCACTGTACACGCAGTAGAAACACAATAAATATGTAGTAGAAAAGTACATAACATAGCAGAAATAACAACTCCCTTGTACCCTCTACTTTACGTACACTGAGAGAAAATGTGGGTTCGCCATGAAATAATGTTTTCTTTAATAAATATTTTTTTTTAATCAAAATGCTGAGGCAATTATCAACACTTGAACTATGTCAACAATTCAGATGCCAAGACAGAGTAAAGAAGAAGGAAAGAAACTCTGGTGCGATTTCCCACCAGGGACCACTCTATAACACATTGCTAGCAAGCATTGAAACAAGAGAGCAGGACAAGTGTGTATTTTTTAATATCAATCTATTTAGAATGCATGTACCATCAACTGATAGCAAATATCCTTTATGGTAGTACCCAAACTGATCGTTTCCAATTGATCATATCTGCCCGCCCACCCCCCCCCCCCTCTGATTGGCTGACTGGTCTGCCTCCCTCTGGCCTACTCGACGGCTGCTCCCCCCGCTCGCTTCTTTGTTCATCCGAGCGTGGGAGAGCAGTCGCCGGTAGCCTGAGGGATCTGCGGGCTAAGTGAAGCCCTGCCTGGACCTTGCGGGCCTCCGTGAGTATATTTGCTGAGCAAATATTGTAATTTTTGCATTCGCGCTCTGAGCGCGTTGTTGTGCCTGCATACCCCCTCCCACTTCCTGGTCCTCCTCTCCCTTCCCGCCTCCCTGCCTGCCCACAACCCCCTCCCCTTCTCCTCCTCCCTCTGCCTATATCCATCCCCTTCCTGGGCAGCGCCCCTGGCTAAGGGCCCCTTAGGCAAAGGGCGGCTCCTACGGTTGCGGCTCCCTGTGTGTCTGCAGGTGTCCGCAGGGGACGCCAGGCACCTGTACTTCTATCTCCACCTTCTCCCAGCCCACCCCATCTTTTTTCCTGGTCACTTCGTTCGCATGGTGTCTTCACCTCACTGTGTCCCACAGTTGTGGTAAACTAGGGTTTTCCCCCCTCGCAGGATTCTCAAACTTAGGTGGCCTCTGTACCTAATATGCACTCACTGTTCTGAAATGTGGTAAGCTTGGGCTTGCCGCTCACTTCCTGCCTGCGTGCTCTCGTTTCGTCTGTCTTTCCCTCCCACTCCCTCCTACTCCATGGTGCTCTCTATCTCGCCTATCTTCTCTAACTGCTTCTCTATTGACTATCCTGCTCTCCTCACTAAATCTGGTAGGAAAAAGTTTAAAAAGGACATCCTGGTCTCCAACCCAGGCCTCCCTATCGCTGACACCTACACTAGTTCCTGCTCCAAGGAAACTCTTACTGACATCCTCTTTTTCGTGCCTTCACCTGACCTATGGACCCTTCATATGGTCTCTGTGCTCTCTCCTTTCTCCTCTTTTCCCATTAATGTTGGCACCCGTTGGGATGTCCTCTTGGCCTCCTTCCACTCCTCTAAGGCCATCATTAATGTCTACGCTAATGGGACCGTCTTGGTCTAAGGTCCTCAGGCCAAACTTCACCTCTTTGTTAGACGCTTCCCTCGCCTCATCAACTTCCTTTCCTCTCCTGCTGTCCCGCCTCCTTTGTCCTCCTCTGTCCTCGGCTACCTTGCCTCTAACCTCCCTCCCTGCCCCCTCTCGTGCTCCTTCTTCACCTCCCTCTTCTACACCTCCGCAGGGCGTACCTCTGATCTGTACCCCTCCCCGGAAGTCCTTCAAGGATGGCAACCTTCTCCACATTGCCACTCTTAACTCTCGCTCTGCCATCAAGCATTCCTCTGATATCTGTCACCTTCTTGAGGAACTGGACCTTGACGTCCTCGGTCTCACTGAGACATGGTTCACGGCCAGCTCTGTCACCAGCTTTGACACACTCCTACCTGACGGTTACAAGACCCTCTCCGTGCCCAGACCCAACCGTGCAGGGGGGCGCATAGCCCTTATCTTCCCTGAGTGGATTGCTACCACTGTCACTCCTACGCAGACCTACTCCGCTTTTGAATGCCTTGTCTGCCGTCTCTCTCTCTCTCCTAGCCATTCCCTTACCGTAGCTACTATCTATCGGCCACCTGGTCAAATCTCCTCCTTCCTCTCTGAGTGGGCTGACCTCTCTTCCTCACTCCTGTCCTCAACCACTCAACTCCTCTTTCTTGGTGACTTCAACATCCACTTGGATGCTTCCTGTCCCCCCACAGGACTCTTTTGTGACCTCTGCGACTCTCTCTCACTCTCTATTCTCCCTCTCTGGACCTACTCACTCTGCAGGGCACACTCTTGATGCTCTGATCTCTTCCGACCTTCCCCTCTCCGTCCCTCTCTCCACTCCTCTCTCCTGGAGTGATCACTTTCTCCTATCCTCCCACCTCACCCTCCCTACCCCACAAGCAAAGCCACCCTCATCACTGCCACCCACCTTCTCGGTCATCCGACCCATGAAGCGCGTGTCAGTTGAGGCTTTTTCTGCCACCTTCTCGCCCCCACCTCCCCCTTCGGCTGACTCCCACCCTGACACAGCCCTCTCCATGCTCCACTCTGCTATATCTGAAACTCTTGATATCCTTGCCCCTGTCATGAGAATCCGCCTGAAGCCCAAAGCCAAATGTAACTCTTGGTATGACTCGGATCTCGTCACCCTTAAACGCAAGTGCAGGGTGGCAGAGAGGAAATGGCCTGCTTCATGTTCATCCTCTGACAAACTGGCCTGCCGCCTGCTCCAAAGGCAATACCGTCTCTCCGTTCTCACCAAGAAGAGAGCCCTTATCCAAGCCCACATCTCTGCAGCTTCTAACAACTCGGCTGAACTCTTTAAAATCTGCAAGGAGCTTGCCAACCCTGCTGCTGCCTCTACCTTTCCTGTCCCCTCCCAGGTCCTCTGCACTGCACTGGCCTCTCACTTCATCTCTAAAACACAGGACATCCTGTCTTCACTCCCATCCTATCACCTCCCTCCCTCTCTTCCCGGCTCTTCCTCTGGCCCTTCTACAGCCACCCCTCCTCCCTGCTTCTCTGCCTTTCCCCTTTTTTCTGCTGACGAGGTTTCCAGACAAGTCAGATCTATGAAAGTCTTGTCTAAACAGGTTCACCCCTGTTCCTCCAAAACTATCAAGGACCAAATCGACTCCCTGGCTCCAGCCCTGGCTGACTTTTGCAACCACTCCTTCGCCTCTGGAGTCTTCCCTTCCCTCCTTAAGCACTCCCTTGTGCACCCTCTTCTTAAGAAACCCTCTTCTGACCCCTCCTGCCCGGCTAACTATCTCCATCACTCCCTTCCTGGGCAAGCTCCTGGAGAAACTGGCTATCTCCCAGCTTAACCTCCATGCTGAATCTGTTGGAAGTCTTCACGACCATCAATCTGGCTTCAGAGCCGCCAGAAGCACGGAAACTGCTCTCCTGAACATCCGTGAGGACCTGCTCTTGAATCTCGACTCCAACACTCCGTGTGTTCTCATCTTGCTCAATCTCTCTTCTGCCTTTGACACTGTCAACCATGCCATCCTGCTCAACCGTCTCCGTGATAACCTGGGTATCACTGGTCAGGCTCTGGCGTGGCTGACCTCTTTCCTCTCCAATCGACCCTCTCAGGTCCAACTGGGGTCCTTCCTCTCTGACATCTTTTTCTCCACCTGTGGTGTCCCCCGGGGATCTAATCTTTCCCCCTGGCTGTTCAACCAGTATCTGGCACTCTTTGCCCACCGCATCGCCTCTCTCTGCCCCAACTTTCAGTGCTATGCGGATGATACCCAGCTCATTTTCAGGCTATCCTCGGCCTCCTCCTCTCCTTCCCTCATCTCTGACTGTCTGTCTGCTATCCAGGAATGGTGTGCCGCCAATGACCTCTGCCTTAATGCCAGTAAGACTGAGATTCTACTCATCGGCACTCCCACCCCCTCCTTCCCTGCAGCTCTCTGGCTGGCCTCTCTTGGCCCTCTTCATGCTCCTACCTGCAAGGCAAAAAACCTTGGGGTTATCTTCAACTCCACACTCTCCTTCTCTCCTCATATATCTGACGTCACTAAAAAATCACACTACCAACTGCACCTCCTCAGAGGTACTCTTCCTTTCCTCTCCTTCCCCCAGAAGCTCACTGTCTCCCGAGCCCTGGTTATCTCAAAGCTGGACTACTGTAACAGCCTCTATCTTAATCTACCTACCTCCACTCTCCGCCCTCTGCAACTCATCCAGAACAGAACTGCAAGACTTGTCCTTGGCCTCAAGCCCAGGGACCGTATCTCTCCAGGACTGAAATCTCTACACTGGCTCCCAGTGGCTGCAAGGATAGAGTTCAAAACCCTCTGCATTGTCCACAAGGCCTTCTGGGGCATGGGGCCTAAATACCTTCAACTCTCTCTTCCTAAATATCTTCCTTCCCGAGCCCTTCGCTCATCTGTGTCCAACTCCCTCAGGGTCAGCCGCTTCTCGAAGCTACGAGCTGGGGGTAGATCTCTCTCCGCGGCAGGGGCCTCCCTCTGGAACAGCCTTCCTGCCTCCCTGAAACTTGAGGAGAACCATCTCCGGTTCCGGAAGCACCTCAAAACCTTCCTTTTTGCTTCTGCTTTCTCTCTCTCTCTCCCCTGCTAATTCTTCGCTGAAACTGCACTGAATCTGCAACTGGGCCACTCTCACCGACCCCGGTCCTGGGCCCAGCCACTCTCCACTTGCACTGCCTCCCTGGCAACCTCTGCACTGCGGGACTGTTTCTGTATCCCTACAGCCCCCCCTTCCCAGCACTTGTCTGCACTTACCTTGCACTTGCCACCAGCTGGCCCTCTTTATTTATTTATTGATTTTATTCTTCTTACCTTGTTCTGCACTTCCCCCCCTCCCCTTCCCCTTGCACTTTCTCCCATCCCCATCCCCATGCACTTGCGCGATCTGAATGACACCTGGCCTATTAGGATCATTGTCTGTCTTCCCCTTGTTCCCCTCTCCCTGCCTCATCGCGCCTTGAAACACTTGTGTATAGGCGCATTACAAATGCCATATCATATCATATCATATCAAATATGGACGAATTCGGCCAATATCAATCGATCATTTGAAAAACTATCAGTTTGGGTAATCACTACCAAACATGGGGAGCATGGGTTGCTGGGGTGTCCCCTGCTCCCCATGTTTGGTAGTGATGTCCTTTGGGTGTAACAGGGGTGTCCCCCGCTTCCGGCGGTTTGAAGGTGGGGGACAAAAAAATCAAAAAAATAAAAAAAGCAAAAGCAGACCTTGCGGCGTCGGATCCGACCCGCGTAGTAGGTATGGATCCGGCACCGCAGAGTCAGAAGATGAGCGGGCCCCAAAAAGGTAAGCAGGGGGAAGTGGAGGGTTTCACTTTGGCCAGATTTAGCGGCAGCAAAATTGTCTTCGCGGCCGAATTGACTATGCTGCGAAGAATTGTGCCACGGCCAAATCGTATACATCCATCATTTATTGCACTTTTCTACAAACTATGACTCATGAGGGATTTTTATAATGTTCACTATATAAATGGTTAAAATTATAACTATATATGGGGAATCATTATACAGTATTATCCATATTTGAGCAAGACTTGTCTGCAGCAAACCCTGAACTGAATCATTGCTGGGTGATCTCAATTTTGGCACTTAAAGGAAATAAGTCAAAGTGATGTCAAATTGGTCACTCTGGGACGAATAATATGCCAAGTCAGGAAGCTTAGATTTTACCCCCAGAATTTGAGCCTCTGGATTTGAGTCTTAGTTTCGTGGTCCAATCGCTACAAGTTTAAGACAGCAGAGATGACTACATCTTTTCGTTTTCCATCTTCAGTTTTAGGACCCACATACATTGTTTTCTGCATAGCTATCGTTGAAGGGCAAGCAAGAACTTTGTTCAATACATTTCACTTAAAAAGATTCAAGCTAAATTATACATCAAGCTAACAATATACAGGAAAGCGTCACTTACTGTGTGACAAGGGAGGGACGAATGTGCCTAATTTTGCTGCATGCCATCTAGCTTTCGCTGCATGACATATACAACTGTGTCTGGAGAATTCACCCGACAAATGGACATGTGCAGAGAGCAATATGAACCCAGGGTGGTGCGGATCACAAGGAATGGACATGGAAAATATACCTACCATCGACAGAATTTTTAAGAGACCGTTGTCCAAGTTACTAGACCAGGAACCATTTTGTTCTAAAAATGGATCCATCTGGCTTAACCCAGAGGTGAAGGTCAAAAAGAAAAAGCTGTTCTGGCCTTCCTGATATTTAGGAGGGGTGATATGGATGGGTGATCTCGTAGATAGTGGGGTCTTGATTACATTTAGGAAGCTTAACATAGACAAGAAACTCAATGACTGCAGATATGCTGAAGACTTTGTCCTGAAAGCTGATATTGGCACCACAAGAACCATTGCGGATAATTATCTAAGGGAAACTATTGCAGTTGGAGCACCAAGGTCATATCAGTTCTGCAGTGTATAATCTCTTATTGAGGACCAGGAAGGGGAATTCTTCATTACTGGAGGCTTGGACACAAAAGCGGGGAACAGGCATGACTGAGGGAAGATGGGAGGCCATATGCAGGAACATACCTATGATGTCTTTGAATTGGGGTGAAAGGGCAAGACTTGTTCGATTGCTAAATATAGTTTATTGGACTCCTGATAGATGGGAATGAGTGATTGTATCCTATTTGTTCGATCCAGCAATTTTGTTTTGTTGTTTTGTTGCAACCTGTGTTGTCGTCTTGCTTGTTCTGTCTGGATCCAGTGCTCCTGGCACATCTTTCACTTAGCCAAGTTTGGGTTTGCAGTCAAGGTTTCTTTCGGGATTCCTATCTGCGTCATAATGTCCTTGGACTTATGTTTCGAGACTGATAATGGAAATCTTTCAAGAACGTTGGGATGTTTTTGTATCAAATATGGGTCTGGGGTTTCAGGCATAATGCATGTTCTATACAGTGCCAAGGTTTTCCATGCTGCTATTCCGTGAATGGAGATTAGGCCCATTTTGTGTCTTGTAACTACAGGTGAGACCCTTCTTGGTAGCTTCAAAACCTGTCTCTAAATAGACCTTCTAGTGTGTTCCACATTCTCCACATTCTCCATGGGCATTACAGCTGTGCCTCTGCCCTGTATGTGAGTATTGGGACAACTTTCATCTTGTAGAAATTCAAGATCAGTTCAAATGTGAACTTGCCATATTTTTGATGAATTGCTATAGCCTGAGCTGCAAGGTTTTTTGCACGTATCCTTAGTTTCAGTTGTCTAGACTTATCTTCCATAATTGAGAGTATAGTGAGTCCCAAGTAGACCATCTCTTTCACTATAGGGAGATCAACCTCCTTTAAAGTCCATTTGAAAGTATTCTTATGTCTTCTCGTCCTTTGTATTAATATCATGATGTTCGATTTTCCTTCATAGATTTGCTTGATTTGCAGCCCATTTTTGAGAACATACTTCTGAGGCTTGCCAAGCTTCTCTGTAGGCCGATCAGTGTCTGGTCCATCAATACTAGATCGTCAGCATAGAGTGACCATGCTGGGGGGAATCCATTGATTCTAGGTGGAAATGCCCTGACATCATAAGGAAATAGATTAAACAATGTTGGAGCTAGAGGGCAGCCTTGTTTTAGGCCTCTCCATGTGAACATTTCGCTTGATAGCAGGCAATCCGAATTCAATCTTATCTGGACTTTGGTGTTTGTTTAAAGTGGTTTTATTGCTCCTAGTAGATGGGGGACAGTTCCAATTTGCCCCTTTCTCCATAGTAGTTGCCTGTCAACACTATCAAATGCTTTTATAGGTCTTTGAAGGCAAGATATATTTTGATCTCATTTTTATTGCCTTCAATTTGAGAAGATTGATCAAAAATAGATTGAGGTTTGGTCCTACAACCCTGATGAAGCCCGATTGTCGATGATCCCATCTTTTCACCTTTACTGCCAATGCCTGAAGATCTTTCAGTAGTATAGCTGTGTCGCGTTTTCCTAGGACATTCAGCAAGTTGATCGGCCGATGGTTGTTTGGGTCTGTTGTATTTCCTTTCTTGTAGATGGGGATTACAATAGCTTTTTTCCAGGTCTCTGATATCTCTCCCCTCTTCAGGACAACCTTAAACAGTCACACAATGAACAGAATCCAAACTGCAGGATCAGATTTGATGGATCTATAAGTCACGCCATCTGGGCCTGGAGCAGTTCCTCCATTTGCTCTTTTTATTAGGTCTCCCAAGTCCGTCTCATCAAAGGGTATGACCCAGTTTTCATCTGTTGCTGCATTTCTAAGAATTGCATCCTGGGATGTTGATGATTTTTTATCAGTTGTGATATGCCTCTGATGTTTCTTGACGCCATTGCTCAGAGCATCAATTCTGCTTCGGCCTGATTTTGTTGTACTTTGTGGGGAATTAGCTAATTTTTGTACTTTTGTTTTCTTCCTTTCAAAGCTTCAACATGTGGCTCAGCCTTTGAAAACCTGATCTTCTGGAGATCCGATCTTAATATGGATTTCTTTTCAGCTATAGCATTGTCCTCTGTGTGTTTGTGAATTATTTTTATTTTGCCATGCGTGTTGGTTAGCTCACTAAAATCAAGAAGTAGAAGGAGATAATTTACTCCTCCACTTTACTTGCTCTGAAGAATGTATCCCGAGAGGATTTTATCAACATCATTCGGTAGAATGTAAATCCGATTTCTACCTTCCGATATGGATATGTCTCTGTGGTCAGTATTGTTTGCTGTTAATCCATTGTCAATTTCAAAAGTGAATGGTCGCTATTTGTTGTTTTAATTACATCTAGCTGTTTTTACATAGTTTCTGGTCTCCTGGCAGACAAAGATGTAATCTAGAGTCTTTGATTTGATTCCATTTCACCAGGTGTAGAGAACTTGGTTGGGTAATATACTCGTCCATGATATCTGTGATGCTTCCTATGAACTTCTTAGCTTGTATAGAATCCAGGATCCAATATAGATTGAGTATTAGGAATCTTCGATGGAGCATTTTTGGGTCTTTAGAGATTGAGAGGAGGGTCCCCTTGTATAAAGTGGTTTACATTCCAAGATGAAATGATCCTTATGCCTCTTCCTGATTTAACAAGAATGCGCAGGTCGGATGAGGCACTCCCGTTTTTGCCCTTGTATGCAGGATTTAAGTGCGTGCTGTAGCCATTCACAGTTGGGGGAGTTGTTATCCAGGTCTCTTGTAAGCATAGGATTTGGTATGTTTTTAGGTTCATGTTACTAGCTTTGTATACATGTCTAAATTCTCTTGTGCTTCAGGATATCATTGTTAGCTGGTCTCTCTCATCTGGGCTATTAAGATATTTATAGCAGTCTCAGGTTTATTTTACTGAGCGTCAATCCCAGTTTTCCTTATTGACCTCACCTTGTTTTTTTCTCTGAGTCTTTCTCTCATATGGTCTTGTTGGAGTTACAGCTAAAGGTAATTCTTAATGCTTGGAATTTTCTTGTATCTATTTTGGTCACCCCCGAGTCGTGGTGTTTCACAGGAGGCTTATTTCACTGAATTCTTGAGTTCCAAGATGTTCGTTGGTAAAATGTGCTCTTTCTGATCCATCGTCTTGCATTTTGGCGTGATGTACTTTCTTTTTGTTTGAATGCTCACGTCTGGTGGGCTCTTTTGTATTTCCTCCAGTAGCTCGAGTCCCAAAAGCAGGAGAAGGTTAACTATTTAAATAAGGAGCTTGTAACTCCATTTGAGAATAAGTGCTTCTTTTTTCTTCAGTTTAAGTATATTATCAACTATCTTCTGCCTTTCTGCCATTGTCAAAAAGGGTATTTGTGAGTCCGCAAGCCTTTTCTCATCCTCGTGTGACTGTTCCCCAGTATCAGGTGTTTCTCCCTCATGCCTACTCTCATCGAAGATTTGGTTGTTCTCCTTTCCATCCTCAACATCTTCTATCGAGTAAGTTGAAAGATTTGATAAATCCACTTCTTCATTGTCATATTGGTCCTCCTGTATTCTCAGTTCCTGGGTATTCTCAGTGAAGACGCACCCCATAGCTAAGAGGTCCTGTGATACTACTTTATTAGATGTTTCTTTGTTCCTGGCTCTTGGTTCAGGATTTATGCATTTTGGGGGATATGAGCTATTTCGGAAAAAAGCTTGTGCCCCATTTGTTTTTGTCTTTTTTGTAAGGGGAGGGTTGAGGTTTTTATTCATCTGTTTGATCACCTTGGTCAAGTCGCTGGGTTTCCACTTCTCGCTCTTCTGGAACACAGGATAGGGGATTCACTCTTTGATTTCTATGGGAGAATCACCCTGTTTGTTGCTATAGGCATTTGATTGTTTTGATTTTTAAACGTTTCCCGGTCAAAGATAAGATCCAATTCATTTGTGCTATTTGGGCAGGCTTAACGGCTAAACAGCTGATATCTAGAGACTGTGAGTCTGCCAAACATCCATCTAAAGCAGTGTGAATTCAGCAGGTATCCAAGCTCTCTCGGACATAAAGAATAATAGTGAGACAGCAGAAAGAACCAAACTGTATGAGGACATTTGGTGCAGGAACTTGGAAATGGCTATATTGTAAAATGTTATGTTTCTGTTGTATTCAATAGCTTATACGGAGAGTTGATGGGAGAAGTTTGGGGAGGATGTAGTGGGGACTGAGATATTTCTGGAGTATCTCTTTTTTAAATTAATGTTGTAAAAACGAATAACATTTTAATTTAAAAACTAGGAAATCTTAATAGAAACTGGTTTCCAAAACATGTATGATAAATCTCTTTAGAAAGAAAGAACGAAACAGGTGTGTGCATTGGTATGCAGGATATGCACAGGATATGCACAGATAATAGTGGCAGTCTCCAACCCACTGAACGATCTTTCCACTTGTGCACATTGTGTACATTGCATTACCAACATCACAGTTACTGTAAGTGACTTAAAAGCAAAATAACATTTAATCTCTTGCAACATCACCATTGCCCATAGCTACATTATAGGGGTGAGTGAAACAGTTCATGCAAAACTCGAACCACACGAATTTTGGTTGGTTGGACACACACACTTTCAGAAATTCCCCACAGGGTGGTCCAGGGGAGGTTCAGATGACCTAGGGGTTCAAAATGTGGGCCCTGATAAGAGGGGGGGCACCACTTCCATTCCCAACAGGGCCCTATTACATGTTTCCATTACTCTTGCACTAGAAATAGAAAACTGTTTTAGAAGTGCTGAGAGGTACTGTGGGATGTTGGGCTACCGGAGGATTTCATAGGGGGTCCATGGTGTACATTGTGAGGGTCCTAGTTCACACCTCTAATGTTGCCCACAAACTTTCACATGTTAAAAACATTTGATCATATGACCTGCAAAATTCTGTGAGGAGTCACTTTTGTAGTAGTTCACCCACCCGTACTAAGTTAGGATGAAGTTGGAGCTCAAACAATTCAAGAATGTCTATGGGAGCAGAGTGAGGGTCGAGCTCTGTCCCTAAAGAGCACAAGGGTGAGTCGACCCTGTTGTTCCTTTGTATCTATGTTTTTAAATTTAAGGAACTATTTCATGATCACATTCACAGCTTATTGTAAAGAGTTTTGTGAGTGTAAAGAAGATTTGTTTAACTGAGGATCACAAGAGTCTGCATTTCTGTCACATCAAGGGGCCTATTCACAAATAGTCTCAGGGTGGTGATTAGCATGGCAAGGCACTCCATAGCACTTCTCATTTTTTAGTTTGCAGAAATATGTGTTAACGTTTGGTTTTCAAAAGCTAAAATAATCTCTAGTTGTATAGGGAGGAAATGAGATTACTACATAATAAAATAAACCAACCTGGCAGATCTAGAAATCCTTTAAACATTTTTAAAGAAAAACAGAGTTTTAGTGTATCTCTAGTTTCCCTATCCTGACGGAAAAACTAATTATAAGGACGCCCAGTAACGTGAGTTTAAAAATCTCATCTATTTTTTTACTGCCTTTTCAGGATTTAAAGGCACACAATAAAAGAAGCTGTGTGATAAGAATACCTAGTTCTAGTCACATACCAAACACAGACCGCGAGATATTAATTTTGCACAATTAAAAGAACATAAATGATTCTTCGAATGAAGAAAACGTGTTGTGCCTGTCGAACAGACCTCATTGGAATATCCCAGGCAACGGTTCATAGACTATTTTGTGACTTAGATGTATTGGCTTGGGTGCAAGCAAAAATGTGGGTAGCTTCCAGGAGCCTTGTGTTTTCAGACGTAAGAGCTTGTATCAGTTTCTATCACTGAAACATGAAGAGTAAATTAAGTGTCTTTTCCCCAAACAATTACCATTCAAATGAGCATTGCGACAGTGTCTGCTTACTTGACCACTATTAAGGAGTTACCCTTTTAAATATGCAGAGATACGTTAAAAGGGTGTTCATTCATCGACAGTAATTACTTTGTGATAATTTAATACAAATCAATTACTTCACAATGACTGAAAAATATGAGTAATTAGGGGTTAAGTAGCAAAAAGGGGCTGGGGAATGTTGTGGGTCGGGGTACTAAGGAAGAAGAAGGGGGAATGGAGGGGACCCACAACATTTTAAAACAATGATATTAAATTGAATTAATACATTACAGTCAATATAATGACATGGAACCGTTAAAAGGGCATGATGTAAGCCGAGGTGTTGGGGTGGGGAAGCGGTGTCCAGGGTACAGGGTCATACAGATGACTGTTCTGGGGGTCAGAGAGGTATGTGAGGCCCATGTGAGTTGGAGAGGTCACGCTTGCTAGCGGCACACAAATCCTAGCGAGATTTCAAACTCTCTCCAGAGAGCTGGAGAGAGTTTGAAATCCAGGGGGTTCCGTGACAATCCAGGAGTTCAGGCAGTCATGCCTCTGCATCTGCCCCTGAGATTTCACTGAACACCCACATGTTTACTCTGACCTTTGGTGTGCAAGCCCCCCTCAAGTTCCATCCTTAGCAGAATGCAATCAGAAGTAGGTGCAAAGCAGTCAGGGGACTGCACAAAAACAGTGATTGTTCCCGAGAATGTGTCCTTATTTTACACATGTAAAAAGTAGAACATTTTATTTTCTTCATTAATCATCTATTAAACAAGAAATTTTTAGCAAAATATGTGTGTTCTTTTGTTTTTTTTTGCCGAGGTGCATAAGAGTCTTTAACACGATTCATCTAAGTCTGGAATAAAATCTGTTTGCTTTATTCCCTATTTCGCAAACTGCAACAGCGGTTTGTCAAAGTGTGAAAGATTAAATAAGCAAGGCTTTTATGGAGTGAATGCGAATACTTCTATAGCGTTACAGCATTTCATTGCTTCTCTGTTGTATTTGATCTATAGAAAACCTAATACATATAGCTTAAAAAAGAGCCAATATGCTTAAATCATCTTCGATCCTACTCACAATACACTCTGATTTATTGGCACTGTATCAATTTTTCGTTGATGTATGATGAGCAACTCACTGCTGCTCTCTTCTCGAGATGATT
This sequence comes from Ambystoma mexicanum, assembly GCF_040938575.1. Classification (NCBI taxonomy): domain Eukaryota; kingdom Metazoa; phylum Chordata; class Amphibia; order Caudata; family Ambystomatidae; genus Ambystoma; species Ambystoma mexicanum. The sequence continues at coordinate 907,276,499 of NC_090928.1, read as the reverse complement.
TTTATCAATCTCATTTGCAATGGAAAGTGTTTGGGGTGGTTGCAGGTCAGCATAGTGCTCGTGTGGGGTGGGGTTGAAGCTGTTTTGCACAATTCGCATTATGATATAGGTTGGGTTCAGTTACACCTAAGATCATCTATGTAAAGCTCATTTCGAAGCACCTTCAACCAGCTACCTGCTGCCAGAATTCCTGTTGCCTCTTGCAGTGCGGGCCTCTTAATTACCTATGGTGTAGAGTTTCCCTTCCCTAGCAGTTGTTAGGGAAAGCTGAGGACCTGGACACGTAGTCTGTTCTATCCTTTCCATGGCAGCCATTTCTTTTGTTTATTTTTTTCCTATTTTTTGAATGACCACCATTGAAATGGAGAAGAGACTATGTGGCTATTTTTTTTGTTTACTTTTTTTATTGTTTTCAACGGCTGCAACAAAAAGAGAAAACAGACTTCATCTTCCCTTCCCTGGTGGCCATTTTGTAACTTTTTTATTCTTTTGCAAAACGCCAGAGATTCCCTCAGGCCTATAACTGTGGGCTCCTGGGCATTACCTGAAATGTTAATGCCCCCACTGCTCAGGACTTACTGCTTACATATCTACTGCTGTGTTCTGGAAGTAGTGGCTCTGCTAGGCTTCACCACTTTTCCAGAACCATCCTCCTAGTTGCCCATGTTACGCGACCCCATACCTCCTCACTATAACTGTTAAATTAAACCAGATCAAATTTCTACTCAGGCCCTCATTAAAAGTCTAGCAGATTTTTCACAGCAATCAGCACTTGCAGTGAATAAAGTTACTACATGTGGTAATACTGGGAATCTGCCTAATTATGAGAATACCACCAGTAGGTTACCAATGGTTGCACATTCTCAGAGATACAGCACGCATTATTTTTGTGCTTCTTTTCTATACATTTCTCCCATTGCTTTGTGGATTGAAATATATTCTGTACAATATAGGGCCATATTAATGCTGGTCAATATAAGGGGCAGGCAGGGCCAGTAATGGTCCACAAGCAGAAACACAAAAGGTTCTTACTAGCTCTGTCTAACCCTATATTCTATTAGTCCAGAGTTTCTTCTGGGTTGCTAAATGCATTTTTGATTATTATTGTTTACAGTAAGTGTCTTAGAGTATATTGTGTGTGCCCAATTTCCCTTGAAAAACCCTATGAACAAAGATTTCCATGGTGGTCATTGGGATGGAGCACGCTGGAGACAGAAGAGAACATGTCAGCCGAGAAGGACGGGAGGGCGGAAATCGATGCAGTCCGGGTGTGAAGGGAAAAGCAAATGGAGGAAAGGCAAAAGAGGAACAGGCCAATTTGACTGAAAATAATGCCAGACACTCGGGGGAGACGCAGAAGTGGCAGAGAGAACAAAGCCAGTCACTAATGGATTTCAACTGCATTCATGGACACCTGATTGTCCATATAGTCTCCCCCTGGTGCTATTTCTTAATAATGACCCTCCTCTACATTACATTCTAAAATGGTGATGCTAATTGTGTCATCCCTTTTGGGGGTCCCACTGAAGTTTATTTTACATGTAGTTTAATGGATACTCTAGTGCACCCCTTCACTGCATGCACAAAGAACATTTCAACCTTCTGGATTATGTTCATAATGTTTACCTCCTCCTTTTAGATGTAAGTAAAAATGTAAGCATGCTTTGTGATGTTTTACGCTTAATAATCAGTTGATCTGCACCACATACGTGTTGTGGAATTTCTCCTACAGTAAATACCCAGTAATATGGAGCTGTAAAAACAGTACGCGTTTGAAACTCAGCCTTTTTTATTTGTACTGCCAGATTTTGTACTTTAAATCACTAGAGACCATTTCACATTCTTGGCTTCTCCATAAAAATACATTTAAATATGGTGTAAAAAAGTCTTGTTCTTTCAAACAAAATACTTACTCAAGATGGCCCCGCTTGTATTTCCATAGCGGCCGGCAGGAACGCGGAGCAGCAGTGCCGCCGCCAAACCTATCAGCCAAACGGGGTGAAGGGTGAAGGGGGGTGGGAAGGGAGCACCGAACCGAAGGGAAGGGAGGAGAGGGGTGTGGGAAGCAGCCATCAGGAGGATCGGAATGTGGGCTGAGATAGTGGGATTCAGACTGTGATCTGAGTAACCTGATTGGTTGGCTCACCTATCCCGGGTGCTAATATAGTATTGCTGCCCTTTGCTCAGCCAGAGAATATCTATGTAATAGAAACAGAGTTTCATATAAGACTATGGTATCAGTTAATTACATTTCCTCTACCCCAAGGGCAAGTAATACAGCATGTCATTTTTAGAGAAGGAAGGAGCCAGTGCCTCTTTGCTTGTGGAATTCCTTCCCCTGTTGTTGACTTCTGATCTATGCATGGATGGCTGAATGATTGGCACTCTTTTTCTATTGCACATTTGTAACCCAGGGAACGTCCCACATTTTTCTGTTAAATTCCTGAGAAATTCTCCAGCAAAAGAAAACATTGCTGTTTACCTCTACCTTTAATAAATATAACAAACATCGTTATTTTATTAGCTAAGCAGGATATACATAATATATTTTCATTGCTAAATTCTGTTTAATGTTTCCTAAAATGTTCCTTTTTTTCTGAACAGACTTAAAAATGTCCATACATTTTAAATCACTAGTTAACATGCACATAACACTATGCAACATTGATCAATTTAAAGTTTGTATTGATTATTTTAATGACTGGCCTCTTTATTTGACCAGAACAAAAGGCTGGCTGAAGGAAAACTGTTGTGTCAATACAATGTATAATTATGGTTAAAAAGACAATACAATCTGCAGACTGGAGCTCATACAGAGAGAACCTAAAACTTTAGTAGAGATATGAAGATGATATTCTGATTTTTTTTTCAGGTACTGAAGGTCAGGAAAACAAGTTCAGCAAGTAGGTCAGATTGCAGAATCCTTACTGAAGGATCACATGTGTTTAAAGTAGAGAGGAGGTACATTTTCTGGGCCCAACCATATATGACAAAGCATAGAGGCTACTAACGAGACCTAACACAAAGCCAGCTATTAAGAACTCACTATTATTTTACCTATCGTCCAGCCTAGGCTCTTCAGAGATAACCCGCCTCATGGCCTTTTCTTACGGTTACATAGATCAGCTCAAAAAGAGAACTCAATGAAGTGGAAGTCAAAGGGTCAATAGTTTTTGAAAAGTGATTCCAGAGGGGGGAGGGCAGAACCAAAACAGCTGCTGACTGGTGTTTGTGAGTACTTACACACTTACACCAATCTATCACACAAGCGAATATATTCTCAGCAAACATTAGCATATACTCAATTGTGGAGAAAGAAAGATGGAGGGACCTCCATGTGCTTTTAGGAGAAAGTCCAACATTGAGTGCCTCCTGTTCAGAAGTTACACAATGCGCAAAACTGAGCAGCTGTGGTGGCCTACAGAATGTGGCCCATGTGGGACATGCAGTATGAGTGATTTCACTGGGATTGACAGAAATGGATTGCCTGAATAGATAATGGTGCCAGCAGCAAGACATCAATTGAAATACTGACTGCAATGGTAATATACCAGATAGTCTGGCCATGCTACAAGAGATACATTGGGAAGACCAACTAAAAAGCCTGGATATGCATTACAAAGCATTGGATCTGTGTTAGAAACAAAGTGCAAATAGCTCCCATGCTACCTACAGCAGAGGACAAACAACTGACAGTAATCCAACAAAGAAGAAACAGGAGTGAAAGGGTAGCAGAGACGATACTGGGCGTGAAGGAGCAAATGTTTTTTTTTTATCACAAAGAGTCACGTGGCAGGGTTGCTCGTGAAGATAGAATTGACTTAGTTAGGTGGAAGAGAAAGGTTTTGTGGTGCACAATTCTTTCTGTGATTGTCCCCCTGCAGTCCAATAAACCAGGCCATTTGGCTATGTCCATTCTCAACACAGAGGCTTCCACAGTTGACCTTTAGTTGATGTTTGCACTTAATAGAGTGATCGAGTGCGTTCTGTGACCCTTTCTAGGCTTTACGTGGGCAAAGCAGCAAGGGCCATCCCCACACATAAAAAGGAAAACGGAACTCAAAAGAAAGTTAGCGTTTCCATCTGTATTTCCAGTATGTCAGGAGAATTTAGAGCCTGGGTCTGTGACAAAGTTATATGGAGACCTCATCGGTCCCGGTCAAGAGAGTCTGGGGGCCAGGAAAAGCTGCTTGCTAGGTATTGCAACCCCTGGAGCCAATATGGAGGGGATGCACCACACCACTCCAACACTACCAAAAACTTGAACAGATGGAAAGTATGCCCTTTCCAGACCTCTAACCCCAGTTGCCAGCAAAGTAATGCCATTTTAGGCACTGGGAGAGAAGCACACTGCCATGAGATTTGAGTGCATTATATCCCCTGGGAAGACCTTATACTTAGGGAAACACCACCAGACCCATCCAGAGGCAACGCGGACTTCCTCGATTGGAATACATTTCTTCCTGAAAGCAAAAACTAGGAGCCAATTTCCGAAATGTCCAAAGTGGATATGAATCCAGACATGGTATCAGGGGAACATAAGCAATCAGGGGATCCCATCTCCAAACCACAGGGGTGTGGGCAGGCGGGCTTTCAACCTTCCCTCATAGCATTACAGCACACTTTGGGAACAATACATGTCTCCCTCAGATTCTCCAGTGGATTGAACAGCAACAAACAATTTGACAGGAACAAGAGAGACCCAGCCCTTGAAAAACACTCCTGCGGGTCTCATGGCTTGAATCCAAGTGTATTCATGAGGCTGTTTTTTCTGCCACATTTTTAAGGGTGGAAACCAACATGTATTTGTATATAGTGTGGCACTTTCTGTTATGTTGGTGTTGTCATGCCTATTACACGGGCTGATATTGTGTATTCTGTCAGACAAATGCATTGCACTTTAGAGTAATTGACATTCCAATATGTTTACTTAAAGCTGCCATTTAATGTGCCATGCCACTATTTGGTTGTGCTCGTCCAGACACTGCCCCTTTAAGACATGTGGTAAACAAAGATTAACAACACGATTAATGATGTGCGTGCTGAGACCGAATCAACACCAGAGTTTATATTTAGATGTGCACTTTGCGCTGATAAGAGGGGCAGCTGCTAAAGCCAAATTCTAACTTGCCACCTGGCCTTTTAAAGCTTTGCACTGAATGCTGGACTACCCAGCCTGAAGACCAATCAGAACTCAGGAAGGGCCCATATGACTGCCGCAGCATATCACTGGGAGGTCACCTGGCCTGAATTAAACAAGATACTATTGTGTGTCCACAATGAGGTTGAAGGGGAATTGGAGTGTAGTCAAGTGTGAGATAACTGTGCCAGAGGAAGAAAGAGAGCCGAAAGAATTGGTAAGGGGGAAGTTTCTGCGACAGGAGGGAGAGAACAGGAGAGTGGAGGAAGGAAGGGAGAGCATCATCAGGAATAGGCTGCTTTGACAGAAGAGAGATAACAGAGGAGGGATAGCAGGCAAGTGGAGTAAGAAAGGAGACTGTCACCAGAGGGAGGTTGGTGAAGAAGGGAGGGAGAGAAAGGGTGTGTGGAGGAAACGTGGAGGTGTGTCTTTCAAGAGGGGTTAATGAAGGGGAGGGAAAGAACAAGTGAGTGTCGGAGAAAATGTAGAATGCCATAAAAAAGAAGAAGCAGGGGAACTTGAAATAGCCATGGAGTAGATTGAGGGAGGAAGAAGTCACTAGGGAAAGGAAGAGGCAAGGTCATCCCTAGGAAGAGGGATAGAACCCAGAGAGATCGGGAGGATATGGGAATGGATAACCCAAACTGGTAAGCAAGGAGACAAAGGAGTGGTAATGTCGTTTCCAATTAAGCTGTGGTATAGCCTAACCTGTGCAATACTGGAGGCCGCAGCCCAGAATCTGGCCATAGATACAGGAAGAGCAGGACAGTGAGAGAAACGTGTTAGTCTTCAGTAGAGACAGCCTAGAGCCTGCACTACTAATACCCTCTAGCAATGCATAAACAAATGCCTGTTATTCCTATCAGGCATCCACTTATTACTTTGTTGTACACTCATCAGAAGGACATTATGAATTAATTTGCTGACTCACCGCTTATGCCTCACCAAATGGCTCTTGCCTTCATCCACTTGCTTGCTCATTCACTGAAATCATCAAATAAATCACCACTTCCATGAAACGGCGATGGCCACAGGTGGAACATTTAAAGGAAAATGCAGCTGTAAGATTCCTTATCACTATGTTGTGAGGTAATCAGAGGGGTATGTGGTTCATTGCAAATCCCTCCCTCACCCTCTCACCTGCTTACCCACATAGTTACCTGCTTGTAAACTCACTCACTCGTCAAGTTGCTCATTCAGTCACCTGCTAGCCCATGCGGTCACCTGCGTATGTATTCACTCACTCGCTCATTTACGTTATTGAATATTCCATTGTAGAACGCGGCCACAGATGGACACCTGGCAAGAAGGGCCGCATTGCAGGTACATTTTAAAGGCCGTATAAACTCTGCATTACCGTGTCAAATCGACATCTAAATAACTCGTCAGAATTTGGCTTTAGCAGCGGCCCTCTTATCAGCGCAAAGTGCACATCTAAATATAAACTCGCACGCACATCATTAATCTTGTCATTAATCTTTGTTTACTACATGTCTTAAAGGGGCAGTGTCTGGACGAGCACAACCAAATGGTGGCATGGCACATTAAGGCAGCTTTAAGTAAACATTTGGAATGTCAATTACTCTAAAGTGCAATGCGTTTGTCTGACAGAATGCACAGTATCAGCCCATGTAATAGGCATGACCACGCCAACATAACAGAAAGTGGCAAACTAGTAAATACAGATACATACATGTTGGTGTCCACCCTGAGGAATGTGGCAGAACACACATCCTCATTAATACAGTCTTCACAGCACAGAGAATTTACCAAAAATAGTATTTGTTTTCAAATGTGCAGCTTTCAAGAAACAGAGATTGCCAGGGAAAGTTAAACAAATGAGAATGAACATTCGTGTCTCACCTTATAATTAGAGGAGTGTGAATCTTTTGTTCTGCCAGTGTGATTTGTAAAGTGTGCAATTTTGACACCGCGCAAAGTTGCAAAGTTTGTATTGTTGTCACTTGCGCAGATGGCGACTTTTTTGCCTGCACAATTCACCAGTTCTCTTTGCAACTAAAATCATTGGACGGGTGTGTGTGAATGCAGCAGCTCACACGAAAACATTTGTGCCAAATGATTTGGAAGCATGCCCATATTTGTGAAGTGTTGATCTTGTTCTGGTACACTCCGCAGAACCCAGGAGATGCCCGTACACATGTGTGGAGGATCATTCACGCTTAGTGCGCCTGACATATGCGGAAGCAGACGCCATTTATGCACACAACACATGCTTCAGGATGCCTGACTTCAGCTGCCTCTCTCTCTCGGTGACTGTCCCGGAGAGTTGTGTCTGTCTTCTTTGGGGGAGGTCCCCTGCTTGGAGCACACAGTTTAGTCGTGTAGTAATGGCTTCCCTCATATGTTGCCTCTCATACCCAGAACCCGGAAGTTGGGTGAGAAGGAATACCCTCTCCAAGTAAGAAGCACCATGTGGGAGAAGGGTATCATTAAAATGGAGCCAAGAACTGGTGGAAAAAGCACCCCCCTACCGGTCCGTCATCACTTGGAAGGTGTGTTACGCTGTGAGCCAGACTTGCTTGTGAGCCTCAGCGTGCAGATATGAGAGAGAGGCTGTGAATCCCAAACATGCAACAGCAGCAGAAGTGGCGGGAAGTGAGAGCAAGCAAATTGTGAAATCTGTGTCTCATTTAACTTTTAAATTGTTTGAAAAACTTTAAACTTTAAATTCTGAACTGTAAACTAACTGTACACTCTAAGCTCCAAATTCTAAACTAACTGCAAACCGTAATCTCTGAACACTAAACTGTAAACTGTGAACTCGAAACTCTAAGCTCTGAACTCGAAACTATAAATACTAAACTCTAAATTAACTGTAAATTGTATACTCGTCAAACTCTAAATTATACTATATTTAAATACACAGGGCCTCATCATGAGTTGGGCAGTATCCCGGCGGTATTACCGCCCCATGTTAATAGCGTTACCGCCACCCGGGCCGGCGATATTAGCGCCGGATTAAGGGTTCGGCGGTAATGGGTATTCCCCATTCTTTCCATTGAACCCAATGGGGAATTTTCGGCACAATTAGCGCACGCTAGCATCTCGCTAATTGCACCCTATGCATTTACCCATAGCTTAGAGCTGGGGTAACTGCTGACAGACTCGTGATTGGGCAGACCGTTAAATGCGGCGGTAATAGCGTTACCACCGCATTTAAGGGCTACCGCCCAACTCGTGAGGAGGCTCACAATACTGTCATATATTGTATGCTATATCTATACTAAATACTATATAACTATCGGTGGACAGTCATAATATCGAAAAAAAAATGTCGACAGACAAAAATGTCGACAAAAAAATGTCGAAAAAAAAAATGTCGACTTTCGTTTTTTTTAATTATATATTTATTTTAGGGGTTCGGGAGTTAAAAAAAAGGGAAAAATTTTAAAAAAAATTTAAAAAGGGGGGTTGGGGGGAACCCCCCCATTTAAAAAAAAAATGCATTGAAAAAAAAAGTCGACATTTTTTTTTTCGACATTTTTTTTTCGACATTTTGACTCGACATTTTTGTTGTCGACATTATGACTATGAACCATAACTATCTCCTTTCGCAGAAGGAGCTGCTGCAGGGATCTTGCAGAGTCACAAGTGAGGCTTTGCAGCAGAGGAAGTTTGACCTAGTGTAGGAAGTGTACCCCAAGAAGAGATAGCAACCTTCAGTGACCCCTGAGAACAAGAAAGAGTAGCCCATCTGGCACCACCACCTATCAGGACCTGCCACCACACCCTTCAGGCACTGCGGAAGAACATACACCGGAAGTTCCAACAAGTGCAAGTCCAGCTGGACTTCATTGTTCCTTTTCTTGTATATTTACTTTACTTATTTATTTTGTAAGGTCATTAGGGTAGTGGGCCACTCTTTTTTGTCCTTTTGCTTTTTCTTTTGTGTTTCGGTGGGCTAACAAAGTTTATTTTTTTCTTTTGTAATAAAAATGTGTTTGCTCGCCTTTGTGACATTTTCTATGTTATGTTTTGTTGTTTAGCTCACTGGAGCCAACATATCAGTGTCACACTGTTCAGGGGGATGGTAGCAGAATGTGTCGGTGATGTAGGGCCTAAGTCACATGGACTAGTAGGCAGTAGTAGTAGATTATGTTGATCTCTTCTTCAATAGCATTTGAAGGCTAACATTTTATTAGTGTGGTTCGCTACTGTTCAATTTCCCAACAATATGATTGGGTGTATTAAGTGAAATCTTAAATATTCTTTGGGGTAATGTGCAGTGTGCATTCATAAAATACATTACACAAAAAACAGAGACTAATATGCAGCAGATAGTTGTTCTAAGACAAACACATAAAAGTCTTGGAAAATGTCCAGGCAAAGGATGAAATTCACTCAAACTCCTTTTCAGTCTTCTCTTGTTGTTTGCTTGTAATGTCTGAGGTCGTTCTGAGAGGGTCATTCTTAAAGTATTTCAGTGGACACATCTACCATTTCCTAAAGATTAAGGAATTATTAACTCACAGATCTGGGTTTAATATAGGTTTTCATCAATTCTTACTGTGTTTGTCGTAACGCGGTCTCTCCAGTGCAGACTGTTGCAGCACCCGTGGATGATGTTTCTCTGGCGTCCCTTCTGTGGGGAAGCCCTGAGGCCCATGGGCTGTTGGCGCTAAATACTAATTTAATAATAATAATAATAAAAATGATGATGATGGAGCCATCTTCTGCATCATCGTCTGTTGAGTTAGTAGTCACAGGAACATGTTAAAAGTCCATCACATGTGCTTGATCCAAAGTCTCATTATCTGTATAAGTATATATGTGGGCATATGGTTGATTTTTAGCATCCATATATATATATGGCAGACAGACGTGTTGGTCGCTGCTACATTTTTCTGTGCCAATAAAGCAGAGGCTTGTCATCTATAGGCAACTGTGCATTATCTCTGAGATATTGCACCAATGTTTCATGTCCTTTCCATCTTGATATGGACATTGGCTCTTTTTGCTCCTTTTGTGGTTCTGGGCTTTTAACTAAACTTATGAAGCTCCTTTAGAAGAGCGCAGGCTTGAGCGTGTGTCTCTGTGCTCACTGGTAATAAAGGGAGACATTTGCATAGCTAGTGACCTCCAGTCTCCTGAAGGAATGGTGGCAGTGGTGGCGGCAAGAGTGATGTCACAGAGACTGGTCTGTGTGGAGGTGGAAGAAGAGGGCATTTCTCCAGTTCCTTTCCTAAAAACCTGCAAGGGAATCATCTCCCTCCTATGTGCCAATATTCAGCCCGGGGTTCGTAGCTAGTATTTTTTCCACATCAAGCTCTGAACGAGGCACAACAAGCAGACAAGTTATGCACAGTAATGCTGACCCATCCATACAAGTCCCTTCATGCTGGTTACCATTGAAAGCAACAACTCAGTTACTTTCCACCTTATTTAAAGGCTAACTTAAGGGAGTAGTAACTTCACTGACGATCCTTCTAACTTTCTCTTCTTGGAAACAGTCTCCTATTCTAATAACAGCCTCCTCTGAGATTTCAAAGTGCCTGCCTCCATGACTCCATAAACCACAAATAGATCATACCCTCTCCCACACATGTCTAGTTGCACCAAAGTCAAACAGTCCCTAGCCTGGTACACACCTGAACTTGCAGAAACAAAATGCTCAATTAGATCCCTTGAAAGGCAGTGGCACAAGAACCACAGCATCGAGGATATCTAACCCCTCAAATTGCTGTGCCTCCAAAACAGACACATGATTTCTACATTATGTCCAAGGCTAAATCGGCTTACTGCACCTCCATCATTTAGGAAGCCTCTAATAGGAGCAAAGCCTTTTTCAAAGTAGTGAAACACTGCTCCAAGCCCACACCTGTCCCAGGTGACCCAGCTTCACAAGAGAAATGTGACGGAATCAACACCTTCTTCATTAACAAAATTCATAAGAGCAGATGTCTCATTGATGTCTCAAGACTATACAGAGGCCCGCTATCCACCCCCCAGTGTGCCCTCCTGTAGGGACTTCACTCTCTTCTCTCCTAAGAATCTCTCAGACACACTGGTTTGCCTCAAAATAACCGCTTACAGGAATGACTTCCTCCAGACCTCCCTCACTACCAGGTCACTGATCCATCACTCCACAGACTCCTTGGTATTGTGAATTCCACTGTCAGCAAAGGTGCATTCCCAGACACTTTGAAGGTAGGTCTCTTATGAACCCTTCTCAGAAACCCTCACTAGACCCAGAGGACTTAGTCAACTGCAGAGCATCCAAAGCCTCATGTTCATCAGGAACGTATTGTGAGAGTAGTTGAAAGCCTTGCCAAAATACACAAGCTTGGCCTTCTCCATTATTACCAGTCCTGACTCTTCCCCAAATGCAGCACTGAGACTGCAACCATCCTTTTGGTGGACAATGCACTACTTATCAGCGACAAAAGTGACTCATGCCTCCTAGTCCTCTTAAACCTTTAAGCTGCCTTCGACACAGATGACCACCCAACACTCCTCTCCCTCCTTGCAAACAATGCAGTCTCAAACAGAACACCACTATACCTGGTGGCTTTCACACCTCACATAGCAAAATTATCAAAGTTGGCTTCTAAGCTAGCATGTAAGGGGAAGACTTGCAATCAGTCCTTCTCCTGCTATGCCTCAACTATCTGGAACTCAATCCCGACATAGGCTTGAAATGCCCCAATCATCCTCCAGTTCCTCAAAACACTAAAAAGTGCATCTGTATAAAACTCCAAGTCCAATGCAGTACTCACTAATTGTAAAGCCCTCAAAATGAAATAAATACAAAAACAAAGATGATAAATATTAAATGTTAAAAATCATCGAAAAGATAAACTCCTCTGAGACACGTATGTTAGTGTTGAACCTGATAATAGATTCCAAGTGCTGGTGTATGCTGTTGGAAAGACCTCAAACCTCAAAATCCTCCTCTTACCTAATTTCATGCCCCACAAGGACAATGTTCCCTTTGAGAACATACATGCACGATGGAATCACATCACTGGTTATAGTGTTATTTTTACTGACAGTCTGTGTGGCATATTCAAAAGGTGCTCAAAGCTGGATGAACCATTTCACAAGTCCCTTTTGATATGAGTGAAAATCACAAATGACCCTGCTTCCCCTTTGTGCTGCACCCCAAACTGGTTCATAGCTCTGTGCTGTTCCAAGTGTCAGGAAAGAACATTTGTGTCCAAATTCCTACAGACTGAACACTGTATGATGCCGAGCTGGAGAAATCCATGTGTTGTATGCAATCTATTCATACTCTTCTAGTCTTTGACTGGAATAGGCAGTGTGACAAATCTGTGAAATTCATCCCTTCTCTCCAGCGGGTAGCCACCCCCTGTTGGGCTAGAGAGATGAGTCTGCTCTGTAAGACCCTCCTAGGGATCTGAGCAAGTGGGCCTCACTCAGAGTGACTCCCCTCTCGGGGACAAGGGCTCTCAGTCCAATGAGGACCCCCCTCATCGGACAAGATTATCTGCATACATGGGACTTGAGAAAACGATTTGTTCCCAGATTTTAACAACAAATACCAATAATTCTCCTCCCGTTCTGTTGGCTTCAGGTATTTCTGGATTACATCTGAACAGTGCTGTCAAGGAAGAAAGACACACCTTGTTCAAATGTGATGACATATTTAAACCCAGTCAGCACTGTGAATGAGACGAGTACTCCTACGCCAGGAGCAACCCCTACAGAGGGAGGAGAATCCACAATACACAGAGGTGAGCCTCTGTAGCATACTTGCCAACCCTACCGATTTAGGCGATAGGATACTGCTTTTTAAGCAGTCCTACCGCCTACCGACTTTCCTGACAGCACTATGGATTTTCAGGCCTGTCTGCCTGAGGCCCAGAGAGCAGAGCACTGCAGCATCCAAGGGGCGTGCTAATGGCCCATTTCATCATTTTGATTTATGACAGGTGTGTGCCTGGCCAGGCCTGCGTGAAAAAGACATTCCAGCTCCGCCCTGTGCAGCCTTGTCCCAGGGCAGGACAAAGACTGATATGTTTAGGATATTTCTTCTCTGTGAAAGATAGTGAGCTAAAGACTCTGGGTAAGTCCCTCGTAACCAGGACTAATGTCTGGCAGAGGGACTCCCAGGACCCGCCTTGTCAATTTGCATATTTAAGTAACTTTGGGTTTCACCCTAAATTACTAGGGGAATCCAGACGTGGACCCCTTGCTCACTATTCTTAGAGAGGCACAGCTCTTCCCTACTGATGAGGTCCAACCAGACCGAAACACGTGTCTGGGGATGCTGTTGGTACTCTTGTTCAGAGGAGAATTGCCTCGCATTTCGGTGCTGGACTGCCCCAGGGCAGGACAAAGACTGATATGTTTAGGATATTTCTTCTCTGTGAAAGATAGTGAGCTAAAGACTCTGGGTAAGTCCCTCGTAACCAGGACTAATGTCTGGCAGAGGGACTCCCAGGACCCCCCTTGTGAATTTGCATATTTAAGTAACTTTGGGTTTCACCCTAAGTTACTAGGGGAATCCAGACGTGGACCCCTTGCTCACTATTCTTAGAGAGGCACAGCTCCTCCCTACTGATGAGGTCCAACCAGACCGAAACACGTGTCTGGGGATGCTGTTGGTACTCTTGTTCAGAGGAGAATTGCCTCGCATTTCGGTGCTGGACTGCCCCAGGGCAGGACAAAGACTGATATGTTTAGGATATTTCTTCTCTGTGAAAGATAGTGAGCTAAAGACTCTGGGTAAGTCCCTCGTAACCAGGACTAATGTCTGGCAGAGGGACTCCCAGGACCCCCCTTGTCAATTTACTAGTATCAGAGCCATCAGCATGACGTGAGAGGAACGCGTCTTCACCACACAAATAAAGAACTTGCCTGAAGGGGCACCAGCAGCTCTGTGCACCCACAAGAGCACCTTTGAATCGCAGACACTGAGCCTGTAAGAATTCCCCATACTTTGTTTCGATAGCCTTTTGGCTTCAGTTGTTTGGAAGATCATTCGGGTAAATGGACTGGTAGGTGATTACTTTGAATGGACTCAGACCAATCCACTGACCTGTGTTGGGTGTCCTGACCCACGTTTGGACTATTATGCTGCATCAGTTGGTGCTGTGGGCTTAGAAAATCCAAGATGGCCGAAAAGCCCACGTTGCCCCAGAATCCAGGAAAACCGCGCAGTTTTGGCGCACACCAAAATGTTCCCCTGACCTGCCACCCACCAGTGCGAGCGTGATGGGCCAGGAGTGCCCTGGGTGAAATGTGTGCCAAAGGAAAAACAGCAGTGCCGGTTAGCTCAGAAAGCGCTTTGAAATCACCATTGTTTCTCTGAAATGCAAGCTAAAAATGCCTATTTTAAACATTGCAAGATATTCAAAAATCTCAATGAACACCAGTAGACATTTGGCAGAAGGTAGACTTGTGTGCATACAAAATCTGGAAAGAGAAAGAGCCCAAAATAATGTTCATAATGAAACTGGCTGAGCTGAGGATGTCAGCAGCTGAAGTGAAATTGGACTTCAAAGCCACTAAAATCGAAATGTTTAAAATAAATGAGTGACCTACTGTTGAGTGCCACATAGTTTGCAAATGTTAAATGTCATAGTTTTGAACTTAGAATCAGTGTTCTAGCTGCATGTGTAAAAATTGCAAGTTTGGTTTGAATGTAGAAAACTGGGAACTAAAGTGACATTTAGCTGAAGCCTGGCTTAAAGAGATTGAATTCTGCTTGACAACTACCCCTGACAGGAGTGGAAACTTGATCAGCAGCTGTGTTCCCAGGCCTGGTTGCATTCTGCTGCCCCTGCCAAAAGGAGATGACACCTCTCTGATTGAATTAGGGGAGTGGCACCTGGGGACTGCAGGAAACTGAACAAAGCACTGTCTTGGGCTCAGGCAGATGTTATATAGGGGGGGTCGTAAAATAGCTTCCTCTTGGGAGAAGTGGGAGGAGAAGTGCCTCTGTGAGCAAGCTGAGCTTGGGGGAAGTGGACAAAACAGAAATTCCACCACGTGCTTTGGAAAACCACACCCCTTTGGGGCCAGAGCATAATTTTAAAAAGATGGATAATTCATAGTGCGGACTTGTAAAAATTATATAAATAATATCATCATTCTTGTGATTTTTCTGTGCACATTTTAAGAAGTGTCAGGACTCTGTTGTATGTTCTGGGGAGTAGTAGCGGAAAGTAAGGTTCTTACTCCAAATGTATGCATGTTAAAAATCTGACACTTTATCACCTGAAACCCATATCCCTTGTGCACATTTGTGTAAAATCTGGAAAAGTTTAGAGGTCGTTATCTGGATGAAAAGGGCAGAATTCTGTCAAAAGTGGACACAACATCTTACAAAGACAGGGAACAGATGGTTTGGTGCTACAGAAAATATGTTAACTGGACATATAATATTAGAAAACTGGTACACAGATAAATGGTTATTTGGATCAGAAATAGATTTGTGTGCAATTTGACAAGGGGAGGATCCTCTGACCATAACCCTACCTCATCACTCTGACTCACTGTTCCCTTCTCAAATCACTCAAATCAGGTCAAAGAGAAATCCTTGACCTATCAAATCGTGAGTGGGTTGGGCAAAGAAAGTTAGCATCCACACCCATTTTCAAAAGACATAAAAAGAGCCACTGGAACCCAGGCAGGGACATTCATTTTCCAACCTTCAACTGAATTCCTGCGCAGCACGCTGACGGAGACTCCAGACTTCAAATCCATCAATCTCCAGAGACAAGAACTTTGAACCCAGACTCCAGAACTTGTAGCAGAGAGGACTGAATCCACAAGCTGAATCCTTTTTCAGCAGGCCTCAAAATCATTTGCAAACTATTCAACAGCCGGGCAAGCTGTTTGAATTCTTTGCCAAGAACTTTTGCCAGAACTGGTAGCAGACCCAGAAAGCAGTGTTGTATCCAGAGAGACCAGAGATCCAGAGAGAGTAGATCGCTGTGCAGTGCTGAGAGCTGACCCAGATCGCTGTGCGCAGAACCAGTACCCAGTGGCAAGAGAACCGCAGCCAATCCTGACCCGATCCGTGATGAAGTCGCATTCCTGTCCAAAATATAGTGTGAGTACTCAGCCAGAACTGTGCAAAACCAATCTCTTAGTTTAAAATAATCTAATTCAAACTATTTTAACCTATTGAGAACTGCATCATAGAAATCGTGTCCCTCCTGTTGATTCAAAGCTGCAAAACTGTCATCTGTCATTCTGAGCTTTACTTTTATTTTGAGAATCTACCTTCACAAAATCGTCCGTATCTCTTGAACCGTTTGTGATAGAAGCGTGATTTGACTTTCATTTTAAAGCTAAGATTCTAGGATTTCCAACAAACCCAGAACTTTCTATTCAATATACTTTTTCCGTAATCGCGCTCAACACACTCAGAAAAAGTGCCGCGATTTGCGATTTGGCTCAAATTACTTCACGTGTCAAAATAGCAGCTTCTTGCTTTCCTTTGCTGAAATTAGTTTGCAACCTGACAATCATTCATAGAGCATTGCTAAAGTGATCCTGAACAAATTTGAAGTAGCTATCACCCACCCTGAATCTCTTATAGAGAATTAAAATCATTTTTAGCATATTTTTCCCTTCTTTGCATACCACCTTTAAAGTACTTTGCCTGTGTTTAAAATCATCCCTGTTTCTCTAAGCTTGCTAGGGGGGAACTGAATTCGTATTGTACTGTGATTGTATTCCTGAAGACTGTGTGTGTTACTTCCACCTCCTTACATTGCATAGAGGGGGGTGAATTGCCAAAAGAGGAAAAGTGATTATATTATGTTTTGCTGATATCATATCAAGTTTATTCCTGTGTTGCTTCTTTTCCACCTTGCATTTCCTTGTACCATATGAAGCATTCTCAGCTACCTTATCCTCTATACTACTCCTAAGTAATTAAACCAGTGTGCTAGTATAACATCATCCATTGTTGATCACTCACTGTCATATGTCTAAGTGTGATATCAAATATTAAATTATTATAAAAGTGTGATATATATCTATTGTTTAATTTTTCAAATAAACCTTTTTAATTTGCAAAACAAACCTACTTCTTGGCTCAGTGGGGTCAGGGGGATTCTAAGAGAGGAGCGTTATGTAAGGGTTTATCATCCAGAGTATAACTTGTCATAAAAATATATAAATAAGGGCTTCCCTTGGGCGTCTCAGACGAGGCACTGACTTAGTGGGATTGCTGAATTGAAGTCGCTCAACAGAGTGGGGGCTCGTAGCCGGGGATTCTGGATTAGATCTATCACTTGTGCAGATTAATACAGTGTGCTAACTGACAGAATATATAAATTCTGTTGGATCACCACGCCGTGTTACACTGTAAAAACACCCATCAAAGGAACGCTCTAAGGAAACGGTCTGTTTTGCAAAATAAAATACAAACTTCTGTAAGTCAGGAAGGAAATCAAGTTCCAGAATGACAACCTTGGTAGATATCAAAATAGCCACAGAACACCTCTTACATAAGCTATTTGTGAGAGGTGAGTGGGCTCATCAGGACCAGGCGGTCTGGTTGCAGGCAATCGCACCCCAGATCACAGAAACAGGGTCAGATATATGGAGAGATCAGGGTCCCTTACATGTGGCCCTGAGTGAACTATATATGGCCCCTAAGGCCAAGGATGAGCACAACAAGATTGCCAGGGTAGCGGCATATTTATATTTACATATGGGAGCCATACAGGACAAATGTGATGAAGGCCAAGATCTGGCAAATAGGCAACTGATGGCATTAGAGAAGGCCCAATCTGACCTGGTCTCCTCTGAGCAGAGGCTGCAGAGGAGCCAGGAGTCAGAAAATGATAGTAGGCAGTATATTATAAAAATAAAGGAGGAAATGGATATCCTGCAACAGGAAAAGTCTGACCAGGATAACAGATTTCTGGCCTTGCAGAAGGAGTACCAAGAAGGTTTGGACGCCCTACTGCAGAGCCAGAAAAAGCTGGAGCAACAACTGGACTTCAATAGTGCATGCGCAGAGCAGGTAGTCACCCTGCAAAGCCACCTAGATAGGGAGAAGACAAAGAGCAATAAACTGATTTTGAAAGACCTGGATACCCAGGCAGAGTTTGAAGAAGAACGCCAGGAAAGGGACACCTTAGGCCAGGAAGTCTGCCAATTAAAAGAAAAAATTGAAGGAAATCACCTGGCCCTCCAGGTGCTGGGTGACCTCCAAAAAGAGCATCAGAACTTCTTAGAGCACACAAGGAGGGTGGAAGATGCTCTGGCAAGAAAGGAGCAGGCCAGTAGGGATGGGACTCAGGAGGTAACCCTCCTGCAGCAAAGACTGGCCCAGTATTCCAGGACCAACCAGGAAGCGCAGAGAGAAAATGAGGCTCTCTGTCAGCACAATGATAGGCTCCAGCAACAGGTAGCCATGTAGGAGAGACTGATAGAGTCTAGTAAGGCCTTAACTGAGGAACTGAAAGTGCAGGCTCTTGCATTGCAACAGGGAGCAGGGGCTGACAGAGATGAAGTTCGCTGGGAATGGGAAACACCTGAGCATAACCTCAGGAGCCCTAGTACCAGAGGCCTTCATCTCTCCCAGTCCTTGGACTCTGCCACCCCCATGGCCCCTGGCGCACATGAGCACAGGGCCACAGGGAGGGCAGATTACTATCCAGCCAAAAGTATGGGGTTCATAGGCCAGCACCTCCCAGGAATGGATGGGCGGGCATCCGGGTATGGGCACCTAAGCACAGTGCAATTTAGTGGGGAACCCCAGGAGAGTAGGCCCACTAAGGGCATCCTGGAAACCTCCGCCGAGGTAGGTCAGTAAGGGGGTACCCATCAAATCCTGGCAGGGATCTGAAGACTCCTCTGAGTGGCCCAGGACACAGGAGACCAGGTCCCCACATTCTTCCAGCCATTCCCAGGCTCGCAGAAACCGGGAAAAACTGGAAGATCAGACGGGAACCTCTGGGAGCAGTGCCTCTGAGTCATAGGATGAGTGGACCAGGGTTACCCTAACCAAAAAGGCCAATAAGGGAAAAAGGGCCTTGCTTAAGGACCCCTTAAAGCAGATCAAGGCAATAAGGAGTGTCATCACGCCTTATCACAAGAACCCCAAGTATTCTGTTTGGGAACACTTAGAGCTCTATGAGCAAATGATGGAGACTTTCCATTTGAAGGACAGCAATAGCTGCATTCAGTATGTCAAATGGACATTCTCCCCAGAATACTCAAGTTTCTTTGCGGGGCTGGAGGACCAAAACCATTCAAGATCGTCCACATGGTGGTCAGTCATTTTTTGAAAAAAACTATGTCGAATGACAATTTTTTCGAAAAAAAATGTCGAATTCCGTTTTTTTAAATTATATACTTATTTTGTTTTCTGGGAGTAAAAAAAATGGGTAAAACAAAAAAAAATAAAAAAGGGAGGTTGGGGGGAATCCCCCATTTCGAATAAAAAACGTATAAAAAAAAATCGACATTTTGTTTGCGACATAATTTTTTCGAAAAAATGACTTTCGACATTTTTGCACTCGAAAAAATGACTATAAACCGGTCCACATATAGGGCGGCCATCTTGAAACATTTTTCTGTTCACTGGAATCCCCAAGAGGCTCGCAAGGCAGCCTACAATTTGCAATGTGGGCAGGATTAGGCCCCACAAGAATTAGTGCAAGAATTGAAGCGTGCCTTTGCGCAGACCACCAGAAGGGTGCGCACGGATAGCAGAGAATTCATCAACACATTTTTCCATGCACTCCTAAATACATAATGACCCAGCTCGTGAGAGATTTTCACGAGAAAAGATCTTTAGACTGGGTCATTGAGCAAGCCACCCGCATCTATGAGGTGCCGAAACCGTTAGAAAATAAGAATCAGCCCAAAAACCCCAAAACCAACAGCACCCCTGCTGCTGCCAAGGTGGCAGAGGGAAAAGTTGCCCCAGTTTTAGATTTGGAGATGGGGGGCCTAAAAACCTGCCTGCACCGAACAATTCACAGCCCAGAAGGCCCTCGGGCCAGTCACAGACAGGGAGTCAAGGAGGTAATCCCACAAATGGGGTCCCTCGCTCACCTAACTATGTAAGTCCCCGCTACAAGGGAAAGAGACCAATCCTGGGTTATGTGTGGACTCCTCCAGCCCAAGGGGGGGATGCAGCCAAGCACCTGATCCAGGGAACTTCCCTCCTAACTTCCCACAGGAGGGCAGAAATTCCCCAAACACTGGGCAGAACTTTTTTCCCAGGTATCGACCCAATTTCCAACCCCAAAACCATCCATCCTTCTTTCCCCAATTCCATGAGCCCAGACAACCTAATCCGGGAGAGGGGCGGCCAAGGGTGGAGGGGTACCCAATCTTCCCAACCCGGGGCACTACCAGAGAAGGGATAGCTACCCTTCCCGGAATCAGCCCAGGGGAGAAAACAGAACCCCGTATCAGCCTGAGCGGGTTTCCCAACTTGATCGCCAGGTCCAAAATATGGCACGGGATCTGGGTCACGTACTGAGGGCTCAACAAAACCCTCAGATGAGCATGCCATGGCAGAATGCCCCAAACTCTGGGCCTGGTGCTCCAGAACAATGACTGGGGCAGCACCCCGCTAACCCACTGGTTCCCAGGGAGGAGGCACAAGGGGAAGGGGGGTGTAGCCTTGGAGGAAGCTTCCTTCCCAACTTGTAAACAGCCCCTGGAAAACCAGGAAACGGAAACAAAATCTCCTACCCCTGAAAGTCTGCCACCCAAGGAGCAAAGAGGAGGTAGGAGAAACAAAGGACCCAAACAGACCCATTTTGTGGAGGAGGTACAGGTCTTCCAATTTGAGGGCGAGGGATCCTCAGAGGATCCTGGGAAAAGGATCTTCTCCTTCAGAGATGGGGGAACTCCTTCAAAGGAAAAATGGGTCCCAAGGGATTCCAACCCAGACTGGGTAGATGTGGGGATTGAGCCGTCGCCGCCCATCATTCTATCCGAGAACCAACAAGACCGAAAACCCCTGGTTCAAATCCATCCTGGTGACGGCCTCCAAAAAGGGGGGGTGGCCCAGAACCGCAACCAGGAGAACCCAAAACCGCATCAATAGACTGGGTAGATGTGGGGATTGAGCTGTCGCCGCCCATCATTCTATCCGAGAACCAACAATGCCAAAATCCCATGGGTCAAACCCATCCTGATGACTGCCTCCAAAAAGGGGGGGCGGCCCAGAACCGGAACCAGGGGAACCCGAAACCATTTCCAGTTGCCAACTTTTTCTTTCAGATTCCCAAGGCTCTCCACAGAATTCTGCCCAAATTTCTTCTCTCTCAATGTCCAAAACCAGAAAGTTAGCCCACCAGTTGTCCAAAAATGTGCATTATCTGTGCCCCCTTGAGGAGAAGGAGGGAAGATATTATGCCCCGGTACAAGTACAGGGGCAGGGTACAATTTTGGCGCTGGTGGACACTGGATCTCAAGCTACCCTTCTGTCCAGAAGGGCCTTTGATGAACTGAATTCAGGTAGGGGGGAGAATTACGGTATTCCTCTCACCTCTCTTCCTGGACAACTCCAGAACTTTGACGGGAAGGAAATTCCCGTCAAGGGGACTGCGGATTTGGACATCAAAATTGGGCGACACAAGGTAAAACACCCAGTCATAGTAGTGACTCCGGAGGGCACCCCTTGTTTACTAGGGAATGACCTCCTGAGAAGGTTGTCACCCCTAATAGATTGTGTAAACAAGGTCCTCTGGACCCAGACTAGCCGACCAATAAAATTAAAGCAGAGTGTCAACCATGTTAGTTTAAACGGCACGTGCCACATGGTTGAACAAAAATCTGACCAAGTAGAATTTCACTTCCAGAACAACCAGATTCCAGACGTGACGGTAATATCAGTAGGACAACAGACTGGTGATGGGGGGTCCTCTCTATTTCTGAAAATCAACCTTCCTTCCAGTTTAAGGTGGTATTCCTCACTGGAAGGAAATACTCTGAAATTTTTTACTAATCCACAATCAGGCATTCCCACTCCGATAGTCCAGGAAGATGTGAAATCAGCTCAGAGCCTGGCTGATATTCAGCAAATTGGAGAGCAGTTGTTCATCCCTGTTCAGTTAAATGATGGGAAGGACTCTGTTCTCGCTCGAGTGTGTGTGAACAACGGTAAGAGCTTCATCAGCGAAGCCATGTTCCGCCAACTCCCAAAAGATCCAGCCATTCCCACATTCAAACTGATAGACAAATGGGAAATGGATCTGGAAACACCCAATTCCAAACATCTCCTGCCAAGCAGGTGTATGCTCAAAATCTCCATTGGCAAAAAGAGCATAGTGCATAATTGTTGGGTCGTGCGAGACGTCACTGCCACCTTTTACTTAGGCAGTGACATTCTCAATCGCTTTGCCATTAGTTTTGACCTAATAAACTTCAAAGCTTGGTCCCGATTAGCGGATAATCCTATGGGTTTTGATGATCCAGAAAAAGCATTTAGGTCCACTCAATTGCTACCTTATGCAGTTGAAATTCAAATTAAGGAGGAAGTCACCATCCCAGAAAGGACCTGACGACTCACCCTGCAAGTGAAAGTTAAAAGAGGACAAAAATTGAAAAACCCTGATGCTTATATTCATCTAAATGCTTTCCTCCAACAGCAAGGGTTAGGGGTAAACCCAACACCATTAGTCAACATAGAACATGACACCATTCCAATAGAGTTGGATAACAGCGACTGAAAGAGTATTACTGTAGCCGCAGGCACCATTATAGGAATGGCGGTTGATGACCGACATTTCTCCATTGATTTAGGAAATGAACTGTTAGGACCAATCCCCAAGGACTGTTTTGACAGTGACAGTGATGACAATACAACACCAGACAGGATCTTTACCCAGCATCGGGGGAACTTCCTGGTGTACACTTCTTGCCCTTATGGTAAGAAAGATGTGACTTGTGACTTCAGAGGGGATGAGGTGATTTTCCAGGTCCATGAGGGATACCTTTCCCACCTGAAGCCTCCGGTCCAAATCGGCACTCTGACCAGGGACTTCTCCAGCCAGCTGAAGGAGGCCGCTGAGATAGCAAAACCAGAAGTCTAACCAGGCTTCAGGCAGATGGTGGAAGAGGGTGTCAACCTAGCTGATGCCTGTGTGACTCTGGAACAGAAGAAAAAGTTGAAACAAGTTTTCTTGGATTTCTAAGATCTCTTTGTGGTAGACTCATATGACTGTGGTCGCACCGACATCCACACAACAACAATTCCCACGGACCCTGGCATGACTCTGGTGTTTGTGAAGCGATATCGCTTGCCTCTCGCATCCATGGAGTCCCTTACTGAAATAATTAAGAACCTTGAGTCCCGGGGAATAATCCGTCCAGTACACAGCACCTTCAATAATCCGGTGCTGGGAATATTGAAGACAAACGGCCAGTGGAGACTCTGTGCCGACCTTAGGGAGCTCAACAAACGGGTCCATACTTCCCGATGGCCTCTGCCCTACATTGACCAAGGGCTGGCCAAGATTCAGGGGTCACAGGTATTCACTGCAATAGACCTGACCAATGGATACTGGACCCTGCCTGTCAGTAGGGACGACCAATACAAACTGGCTTTTACCTTTGGGGGCCAGCAGTACACATGGACCTGGACTCCCTTCGGATACCTCAACTCCGGCAATGAGTTCAAAATTTTCCTACAAAAGGCCATGCCCGACCTGGGTGCAAGGGGTAACTTGGCTTATGTAGATGATGTCCTCATCAAAGGTTCATCTGTGGAAGAACACATAGCGGAGATCCGTTATGCTCTGACACAGTTGAGGGCTGCCGGAGCAAAAATTTCCTTTCAGAAAGAACAGTGGTGTAGAACCCGTGTTAATTTCTTGGGGCATGAGATTACTCCTCAGGGTCTCTGTCCCCAAGAAAAGAAAGTGGAAGCACTTAAAAAACTGAAGGACCCCACAACTCTGCGGGAACTAAGGAGCCTCCTTGGACTGACTAATTACAGCAGAAAGTTCATTGAGGGCTACGCAGAGATCACCAGACGCCTGATTCATCTCTTGAAGGGGGGTCAAGTGGGAATTGGGTCCAGAACAATCCGAGGCAGTAAGACAACTTAAAAGAAGCCTCTCACAAGCGCCTTGCCCAGCTTACCCTGTCAGAAACAAGGAGTTCTTACTGGAGACAGGGTTCTCTAATACGTGCTTGACAGCAGTATTATACCAAAAGCATGACAAGGTCAATAAAGTAATCTCCTATGCGAGCAAAACTTTATCCTCTGTGGAAGAAAAATTCAACGATTGTGAGAAGGCACTCCTGGCAACTGTGTGGGCATTGAAGAATTACCGCCCGTTCATCCAGGGGGAACACATCATAGTGGAGACTCCACACCAGCCTCTGCAATACCTCCAAAGTGACAGAATCCAGGCTGAAAATGTGAGTAATTCCCGAATTACTTCCTGGATTCTGTCAATGCAAAGCTTTCCTGTGGAGGTCAGATATGGCCAAAACAAGAAGAGTCCCCTCGCGCAAGGTCTGGCTGACTTGCATGATTGTGCCAGAGAAAACTGTCTCGAGGACGAAAGTCTAAAAATCAGGGACAACATGGAGGCATACCTTAATTCCCCACACAAAGTCTTTGAAGAAGACAAGTGTGAGGGAATTCCCACTGTCTATGTGGATAGATGCTCTTACCATGTTGACAACAATGGGGAAGAAGAACTGGTGGCCGGCGTAGGGAATGCATGGTTGAATGAGTCCCCAGAACCCTCCGCTGGGTACAAAATCGGTCCCCGAAGTAGTCAAGTAGCAGAGTTGATGGCTGTGCATCAAGCAATCCTCACTGCTGTCCAACATCGACTCCACGAACTGGTCATAATCACAGATTCAGATTATGTACAGAACAGGTTTGTGGAGCACCTGGTCAATTGGAAAACCAGAGGCATGCTATGTGCTAACAACAAACCCCTGAAACATGGGAAGTTAATCCAAAATATTGATGATCTGGTCAAGGGTCATTCCAAAGTAGAGGGACCAGACAAAACTGGAAATGACTTAGCTGATCAGCTGTCCAAAACCGGGTCCATCCAAGGGGATCTAATAGAAATAGAGCCCCTGTTGGGGGAAATCCAGGTCACGGCTATCACTAGGTCCCAGACAAATGCTCACAATGATCTTTCAACTGCACAATGGAGTAAGGAGACCCCTGATGCTGATTTAATTACGGCTCAAAAGGGGGACCCAATAATTGGTAAGTTTTACCAACACATTGAGGACCTTGAGAACTTTCCCCTGACGGATACCGATTACATTGGGAAAGAGGACCTTAGAGTGTTGATGAAATGTCCAAAGATGTTCCGAATCCAAGACGGTTTGTTGGTAAGGAAATCCCAAGCTGGCCATGATCAGTGGGTGGTCCCTACCTCATTCCGAAGCCTGATGTTAAGTCACGTCCATGATGCGGCCACCGTCGGTCATAGGGGGTTTCATACAACACTTGAGATCTTAAGAGAGGTTGCATACTGGCCACACATGGGGCAGGACCTCGACCAATACTTGAAGGGGTGTCTGGTGTGTGCACAATTTCAGCCATCATCCCTCACACACCGTGCGCCTCTCCAAAAGAGGGGGATGACACTGCCATGGTCAGATTTGCAAATCGATTTAGTAGGCCCTGTGATTCGCTCGTCTAGAGGAAACAAGTACATGTTGACAGTAACATGCTTGTTTACCAAGTGGGTGGAATTTCTCCCGGCCCCAAACTGCAAGGCAGAAACAGCAGCTGCCCTGATGATTAACCACATCTTTTCCCGTTTTGGTCTACCTCAAAGGATTGAGTCAGACAGAGGTAGCCATTTCACCAGCAAGGTAATGACAAAGATGTGGGAGATACTGGGAGTCAAAAGGAAGCTACATATCGCTTACCGGCCAGCCTCTTCTGGTGCAGTGGAGAGATACAACAGAGCCATTGTGAGCATATTAAAAAAGTTTGTGGCAGATTCTGGGCCAAGTTGGGATATCCGATTACCTCTGGTCCTAATGGCCATCAGATCTACCCCTTCATCCGCAACTAAAATGTCACCGTTTGAGCTGATGACTGGATGCAAAATGGTGCTTCCCCAGCATTTGATCTACAGGACCCAAGAGCAGACGTTTATCAATACCTCCACAACTCATGAGTATGTGGAGAATTTGAGAAAACACCTCCAACATGCTTTTGCCTATGCTCAGCGAAATCTAGAAAGATCAGCTGATAGCATGAAGACCCATTACGATTTGAAAACTTCCAGGAAAGTATATAATGTGGGAGACCGGGTCTATCTGTACAATTTCCAAAGGAACCAGGCCAAACAGCGAACTATTTTGCCTACATGGAAGGGACCGTTTGAAATTATAGACAAGATCTCCCCAGTAGCTTATAAGATCTGCATCCCCAAAGGTAGTTTGGCAGAAGGGGAAGACGAGTGGGTCCATATAAATCAGTTAAAGTGTTGCCATCCCAGGCACACTCTGCAACAACTGGAGGAATCCTCTGGAATCCCAGAGGGGGCCGCTCCAGAGTAATTCAGTTCCAACCCTATTTTATCCCACATACAGTCTCTAAAATATTATAATTCTTAAATGCCAATGTATCCTGTTATATCTTGTTTTTTAAAATAAGACTGCAAAATGTATCCGGATGTATAAAATGTATATGTTCGCCACACCGTTAATAGTGGTGGAAAAATGTCTAGGAATGTGTATTGCCGCTTTGCTTTATCATCCTAGGAGAGAGGAAACCATGGAGACTGACCAAGGAGAACGACCCGGAGACCGGGAGCAAAGATCCGAGGGGCCCGGGTTACCGCCCAATATTCCCATCAGGACCGGCGAGGAGAACTGATCGATCCAACTGTATGGAGGAAAAGATGCTGAACTGTGCCATCTACGGAATTGGAAGAAGATGATGCGGACATCCCAGCGCGTGGATCAAAACATCCTTTGCACCCGACTCCCCCTCGACTTGAAATCAAAGCGCAGTCGGGCGGGGGGGCCTGTTGGGTGTCCTGACCCACGTTTGGACTATTATGCTGCAACAGTTGGTGCTGTGGGCTCAGAAAATCCAAGATGGCCGAAAAGCCCACGTTGCGCCAGAATCCAGGAAAAGCGTGCAGTTTTGGCACACACCAAAATGTTCCCCTGATCTGCCACCCACCAGTGCAAGCGTGATGGGCCAGGAGTGCCATGGGTGAAATGTGTGCCAAAGGAAAAACAGCAGTGCCGGTTAGCTCAGAAAGCGCTTTGAAATCACCTTTGTTTCTCTGAAATGCAAGCTAAAAATGCCTATTTTAAACATTGCAAGATATTCAAAAATCTCAATGAACACCAGCAGACATTTGACAGAAGGTAGACTTGTGTGCATACAAAATCTGGAAAGAGAAAGAGCCCAAAATAATGTTCATAATGAAACTGGCTGAGCTGTGGATGTCAACAGCTGAAGTGAAATTGGACTTAAAGCCAAAAAAATCAAAATGTTTAAAATAAATCAGTGACCTACTGTTGAGTGTCACATAGTTTGCAAATGTTAAATGTCATAGTTTTGAACTTAGTGAACTTAGAATCAGTGTTCTAGCTGCATGTGTACAAATTGCAAGTTTGGTTTGAATGTAGAAAACTGGGAACCAAAGTGACATTTAGCTGAAGCCTGGCTTAAAGAGATTGAATTCTGCTTGACAACTACCCCCGACAGGAGTTGAAACTTGATCAGCAGCTGTGTTCCCAGGCCTGGTTGCATTCTGCTGCCCCTGCTAAAAGGAGATGACACCTCCCTGATTGAATTAGGGGAGTGGCACCTGGGAACTGCAGGAAACTGAACAAAGCACTTTCTTGGGCTCAGGAAAATGTTATATAGGGGGGGTCGTAAAATAGCTTCCTCTTGGGAGAAGTGGGAGGAGAAGTTCCTCTGTGAGCAAGCTGAGCTTGGGGGAAGTGGACAAACCAGAAATTCCACCATGTGCTTTGGAAAACCACACCCCTTTGGGGCCAGAGCATAATTTTAAAAAGATGGATAATTCATAGTGCGGACTTGTAAAAATTATATAAATAATATCATAATTCTTGTGATTTTTCTGTGCACATTTTAAGAGGTGTCAGGACTCTGTGGTATGTTCTGGGGAGTAGTAGCGGAAAATAAGGTTGTTACTCCAAATGTATGCATGTTAAAAATCTGATACTTTATCATCTGAAACCCATACCCCTTGTGCACATTTGTGTAAAATCTGGAAAAGTTTAGAGGTTGTTATCTGGATGAAAAAGGCAGAATTCTGTCAAAAGTGGACACGACATCTTACAAAGACAGGGATCGGATGGTTTGGTGCTACAGAAAATATGTTAACTGGACATACAATATTAGAAAAATGGTACATAGATAAATGGGTATTTGGATCAGAAATAGATTTGTGTGCAATTTGACAAGGGGAGGATCCTATGACCATAAACCTACCTCATCACCCTGACTCACTGTTCCCTTCTCAAATCAGGTCAAAGAGAAATCCTTGACCTATCAAATCGTGAGTGGGTTGGGCAAAGAAAGTTAGCATCCACACCCATTTTCAAAAGACATAGGGCCTCATTACACGGTAGGCGGTAAGGGTTTACCGGCCCATAATGAGGCCCATAAAAAGAGCCACTGGAACCCAGGCAGGGACATTCATTTTCCAACCTTCAACTGAATTCCTGCGCAGCACGCTGACGGAGACTCCAGACTTCAAATCCATCAATCTCCAGAGACCAGAACTTTGAACCCAGACTCCAGAACTTGTAGCAGAGAGGACTGAATCAACAAGCTGAATCCTTTTTCAGCAGGCCTCAAAATCATTTGCAAACTATTCAACAGCCGGGCGAGCTGTTTGAATTCTTTGCCAATAACTTTTGCCAGAACTGGTAGCAGATCCAGAAAGCAGTGCTGTATCCAGAGAGACCAGAGATCCAGAGAGACCAGATCGTTGTGCAGTGCTGAGAGCTGACCCAGATCGCTGTGCGCAGAACCAGTACCCAGTGGCGAGAGAAGCGCAGCCAATCCTGACCCGATCCACGCATTCCTCTCCAAAATATAGTGTGAGTACTCAGCCAGAACTGGGCAAAACCAATCTCTTAGTTTAAAATAATCTAATTCAAACTATTTTAACCTATTGAGGACTGCATCATAGAAATCGTGTCCCTCCTGTTGATTCAAAGCTGCAAAACTGTCATCTGTCATTCTGAGCTTTACTTTTATTTTGAGAATCTAACTTCACAAAATAAATCTCTTGAACCGTTTGTGATAGAAGCGTGATTTAACTTTCATTTTAAAGCTAAGATTCTAGGCCTTCCAACGAACCCAGAACTTTTTGCGTATTCGCGCTCGACACACTCGGAAAAAGTGCTGTGATTTGCGATTTGGCTCAAATTTCTTCACGTGTCAAAATAGCAGCTTCTTGCTTTCCTTTGCTGAAATTCGTTTGCAACCTGACAATCATTCATAGAGCATTGCTTAAGTGATCCTGAACAAATGTGAAGTAGCTATCACCCACCCTGAATCTCTTATAGGGAATTAAAATCATTTTTAGCATATTTTTCCCTTCTTTGCATACCACCTTTAAAGTACTTTGCCTGTGTTTAAAATCATCCCTGTTTCTCTAAGCTTGCTAGGGGGGAACTGAATTTGTATTGTACTGTGATACTGTGATTGTATTCCTGAAGACTGTGTGTGTTACTTCCACCTCCTTACATTGCATAGAGGGGGGTGAATTGCCAAAAGGGGAAAAGTGATTATATTATGTTTTGCCGAAATCATATCAAGTTTATTCCTGTGTTGCTTCTTTTCCACCTTGCATTTCCTTGTACCATATAAAGCATTCTCAGCTACCTTATCCTCTATACTACTCCTAAGTAATGAAACCAGTGTGCTAGTATAACATCATCCATTGTTGATCACTCACTGTCATATGTCTAAGTGTGATATCAAATATTAAATTATTATAGAAGTGTGATACATATATCTATTGTTTAATTTTTCAAATAAACCTTTTTAATTAGCAAAACATACCTACTTCTTGGCTCAGTGGGGTCAGGGGAATTCTAAGAGAGGGGCGTTATATAAGGGTTTATCATCCAGAGTATAACTTGTCATAAAAATATATAAATAAGGGCTTCCCTTGGGCATCCCAGACGAGGCACTGACTTAGTGGGATTGCTGAATTGAAGTCGCTTAACACCTGAAAGCTACGTGACTCTGTCCTGCACTCTTGCCGGGAAAACCCTTAGGTGAATCACAATTAAAATCAAGTGGCAGAGTGTAACACCATCACACAGCATCTGCCGACAATTTGGGGTTATGTTAACATTCAGAATGATACATTTTTGACATTTCAACATATTTCCATGTTGTCTTTGTATGTTTTGTATTTACCTGTGATGTCACTGTTATGGGAATTATTGTTTTTGAAACTTGAAAAAACCTACATCTTTTTGGTCGCAGAACGTTGGCAAGTATGCTGTAGATACATCACATCCTGGAGGGGGGGAGCTACAGGAAGCCGCAGAGCCAGTGGTAGTGTAGCAGGAGAGACCTGCTAGCTGGAGGCTACAAGACTGGTACGCTCACCAAGCAATAGGCTCCGATCAGGAAAGGAACCAATACGGAAAGCGGACAGTCTTCCCTGTTGGTGCCACCACTAAAGAACAGTGGTGGGCCAGGTGCCCAAAAACCAACACCGAAACCAGGAGGAAGAGAGGAGCTCAAGTCCCCAAGCTACACACAGCGAGTACTGGTGCAAAGGAGATGAGCATGAACAGGGAAGCAACCACTCATAATGGTATCATGTAATAATATCGCCATATATATGGTTGCCGTAAATAATATCGCCGGGAAAATGTTGTGGCGATATTATTTGGGTGACCATATATATGGCGACAGGGGCAAAAAAAAAACCATTCTTTAAAAAAAAAAAAAGTTTGGGGGTTGCGGGGGTGTCCATGCAATAATGTCGCCACAAAAAACGGCCATTTTTCGGCGATATTTTTATTTTTGCATGGCGAGATTTTTGTGGCGACATTATTACATGGAACCCTCACAATACGAGGATGCCGGCAAGAGCGATACACTCTGGGGTCAAAGACTAATGAAGCCATTCTTGGTAAGAGAATCTGGGAAACAGGAATGGTCACAAGACCCAGGTAAAACAGAATGAAAGAGACACAAATATTGCATAATAAACCTGAAGAAGCTGCCAAGAGTGTTAAAGCTTGCAAGAGTGGAACGGGCATGAGAATCTAAGGGAAATGTATGAGCACACCTCCTATGCATGAGGGGGTGAAAGGAATCTATATTTTCAATCAAGGCTGGGAAAGAAGACAAATGCTTGAAATTAATTAGACTAAGAACCAATAATCCTACCGAAAGAGCCACAGAACTTTGGGGATTCCCAGTGCCAAAAAGATGGGATACAGAAACACGTATGCAAAGTGTTCCTGGAGGGATTTAACTACTGATAAAAAGCTGAAGTGATCATAGAGGAATTTAACCTGTGTTACAGCTAAGAAATACATAAGGCAGAAAAGTTTATCTTTTCCCAAAAGGGGGGAAAGGGCAGAAAATAATCTGAAAGACACTTGCGTGGGGGCGCTGTTGCACGGATGATGTAATGGCCGCTGCCTGAGAGCGCTCCGTCGGAGGCTCCGATATCCTGCATTGTATCCTGCATGTAGTGGCACTGAATGAAACCAGCAGCGATGCCTTGAGGTGGGAACAGCCCAGGACCAACCGTGAACAACTACAACTCTGGAGACCCTCTCTGAACGTTGGCCTGGGATAAGTATTCAGGGCACACCAGCGTTGCAGTGCTACTGGTGTGTGCGATGGCCCATCCCCCAGGTCGGCACATCCTGAAATCTGACCGAACCATATCCTGTAGAGGCCAGCCTCCAGTGCACCGTGTCTCTGGCTTTCCGCCCTGCTACTGAATCTTTGATCCTGAGGTGCCGGCCCACTGTGGGGGAACCGGGACGCGGCCACCCCACCTCTCCTGCACCATCACCTCTTGCCCGGGGCCAGGCCTTTGTGGGCCAGCGGGAGGTGTCGTGTACTGGAGCAGTCCCTGGTGCAGCCATCCAGCCTTCTGAATTAGTGTCCAACAGGACATTGTACCGCCCACCCAAACCCCCGAGGAGCATTTCTGGTGCTGCCCGCGGAGGGGCCATCCCTCACTCCGCCCTCCTGAATGCAGACTTGTGGTGGAACCGGTCTGCAGGGAGAGCCGGCATTCCAGCTGGGTAACTGAGGGGCGGTGGTAGCGAAGCACCGCTACACCAGCCCAGTGGGGAGACTGGAGGAGTGGCGCTCAGGAGGATTCCAGCCCCAAGCCTGTGCCGGCAGCCATAGGACCTTGGCCTTGCAATACGCAGTGAGTGTGTGCAGTCGGGGCTCAGTAGGAGACTGAGGCGGCCCATCCCCTGCGCTCCATCCCCCCGGTGCACTTGTCAACGAGGCAGATGCTCCCATAGTGTCTGGAGGGCTGGTGAGCCCCACCACATCCTGAACTGCCCGACATGACGGCAGGGCCCCGATGAAAGGACACACATGTACAGGTGCCCACACTAACAGGGCCCAATGGCACATAAGGACACAGAGGCCCAACGGGCTGGTGGAAAGGGCTATACTGGGGAAGTATTACGTAAATAAATAAATAAATAAATAAATAAATAAATAAATAAATAGAAATAAAATATAGAAAAGGGAAAACGCTGCTCCTACTCAGAGAGACGTTATCTGCAGGGCCTGGCCGGCACCACCACATACCCGTGGCCCACCTGAATACAAGTACAGGGGGCATGAACAATGCATCATTTGAACAGATATGCAATGTGCAGGGTACTACTGAGGGCTGCACCCCCGTGCAGACATCAAAGGGTGGTCTGTAACACCCCCCATTGCACCCACTCCACAAAAAATGTGGCTTTGCGTGGCACAAGTATCTGGAACTGAGGTACGAGCACAGAGAATCTGGTGCGGCTCAGCTCTGCATAGGAGTCTGGAACTGCCCTCCTGGGGACGTGTTTCCCGTGACTAGACACAAGGCCTTCACTACCCGGAGGCAGACAGATGCGGCCCTCCCGGGGCTACCCATAGCAGAATCAAGAATCTCTATGGCAGTACACCCAACACCATTGGGAGGGACGCCCTGTGGGTATAATGGTCCTGTTCATAACAGCTGTGCCCTGAGACGGTGGGCTCCTTTGTTAACCTGCTTCCCTGGAGCGAGTCCCTCTGGTGTCTGGGACTCTCCCTCCGGTCAGGCCTTGGTTCCAATTACAGACACCTAACCGCCAAGCGCTGTAAGCCCTAAAGAGAGTGCGTGGCAGCCTGTGGAGGCAGAGTGGGCCGAGGACTGGTTGGTCCCGAGGCACCGGGTGCCACCGTGGTACGCCTTGGCAGGGGGTGACAGTGGGAGCCACAGAATGGGAAACCCTAAGAAGCAATTAAAGGTGGAACAATTGGCCAGCATGGACCAGGAGCCCCCACCCGTGGGAAAATAGCAGGACCATCACACCTCGATGTCTCAGCCTTAACCCAAATGCTGCTAGCATTGAAAGGCAGCACAGATAACCTCAGGTCGAAAATAGATGCCTTGACCCGTGAGGTCAATAGCTCTGGGATCCAAATCGATTAACTGTGTGGCAGAATGGCAGAAGCAGAACAGAGTATTGGCAATGCGGAGGACAAAGTCACAGTGCTCCAGTGAAAAGCTGACACCCTGCAACAATCTATCAAGAAAAACATGGCAAAAAATGATGATCTTGAGGAGAGATCCAGAAGGAATAACATTCGGATCACAGGCGTGGTAGAGAGTATACCCATAGATAACATGGAGCTTTTTGTTAAAAAATTGCTCAAGGAAGTCCTCGATAACCCCCAGTTACAAGTATGTTCATGGTGGAGTGGGCACATCGATCACTCCCGTCCA
Organism: Ambystoma mexicanum; assembly: GCF_040938575.1. Classification (NCBI taxonomy): domain Eukaryota; kingdom Metazoa; phylum Chordata; class Amphibia; order Caudata; family Ambystomatidae; genus Ambystoma; species Ambystoma mexicanum. The sequence goes on along the minus strand of NC_090928.1, from coordinate 907,242,473 downwards.
GGCCCCCCGGGTCCTTTTAAGAGGGCCATCAGAGCACGGATCTTCAGCTACAGAGACACGGACATCCTACTCCGTTCAGCGAGGGAAAATAAGAACCTACACTGGGGATCAGCAACCATGCGCCTGTTACCAGACTTCAGCCAACAAGTGCAAGACCAAAGAAAAACCTTTTAAAACGCAAAAAACTTTATGCGGAAGAAGGACATTCGGTACTCAATGATGTTCCCTGCCAAACTTAAAGTGGCACACGACGGCAGGGTTTCATTCTTCACAACATTGGAAGCGGCTGAGCGTTTCACTACAGATATGCCTGACCCAAGGGCTTCCCCCCGCAGGTCCCCTTGAGATCTGCTCAGTAACCATTATGTTTCACTAATTGAAACAAAATGCAGTACACTGCTACTTGAAATGTTTTCATGTTACTTAAACTCCCAGCACGCCCATCGTCGGATATGGACTATTGTGTAACAAATATGGTAGTGAGCCTCCCGACAAAAGGAGTTGCAACAGCCGCTGGCAACCCCCACGCCCAGTGGCATAGCAAATTTGTTTGGGGTAGTTGGTCAGAATGGTCAGAGTGGGGGGAGGGATTGACAGACTGGTAGGTTGGAGTTTCTGGTGTGTTAGGGGTGTGGGGGGCAGGGATGTTGTTCAAGTTATGTTCAATTGTGGGGTTTGGGAGGGTGGGGTAACAGAGTTCTCTTCTCCTATGGCACACAGTATACCAATAATGATAAAATTTGCTAGGATTAGTTTCCAAAATGAGATGTCAAGGGCACCAAGACTATATTCACCTGTTGCAGGATTTAATCCAGGGATAACATGACAGGCACCCAGATGGGGGGCAACAATGTTGGCGGCGACATCACGTTGTTAACATGGAACATACGGGGGTTTACAAATGGGATAAAAGCGTGTCTGATCACGAATTACGCTAGGAACCATGGGGTCAAAGTCTTATGTCTTTAAAAAACTAATTTGGCGAAACACCATATGCTCCCCAACTCTGGGGGCTGGGCCATTCACAGGTATGGAGCATCATACACCACACATTTGCAAGAGGTGGCAACATATATACACCACTCCCTGTAGTTCAAACTCCATGATCAAATTGCGGACAGGGAGGTTCAGTTTCTCCAAGTGGCGGGGAAATAACAGGGTGGTGTGTTCGTTTTATTAATATATATGGCCCCAACTTTGACAACCCGGACTTCTTCCAAAGTTGTGCAGACCACCTGCGCACCTACCCGAACTATGGGGTGGTGTGGGCTGGGGACTTCCATATGGCTCTCTCACTGGATATGGATAGATCGTCATCCACCCAGACCACCCTTAAACAAGCTTCCCAGATGTTGACAGCCATCGCGTCATACCATGGTCTTGTTGACTCCTGGCATCTCCTTCATTCTGCTAGCCGGGAATACACCTTCTACTCTGGTGCCCACGGCAGCTCCTCCAGAAACGACTATGTTCAAATGTCCCCAGAGCTGGCCCAGGTGACACAAAAAGCCCAGATCCTTCCTCAGACCTTATCCAACCATTCCCCGGTGCTGGTACAGTTCAAGAGCCCCAGTAACCTTCCTAGACAGCTCCACTGAAGATTCAGATCACGTGCACTGGAAGACATAGTCTTCCCTGAGGAAATCCACCAAGATATCTCAACGTTCTTCCAAACAAACATGGGCTTTGTCCCGAATCCCAGGGTGGTGTGGGAAACCTTTAAGGTATACATTCAGGGCTGTTGTATGTCCAAAGAAGGAGGGGTATTGAAGTGCATTCGCAGATCCATATCTACACTGGAACGTGAACTTAAAAGCCTAGAGACCCTACAGGGCCTAAGAGACTCAGAGGTAGAGGCCCATCTGGAAGAGGCGTCGGTCGAAATGCAGGCCCTGATGGCTAAAGAGTAGTGCTTCCTGGGAGACCCAATTGCAACTGCAATGTATGGAGAAGGAGACCGCCCTAGTCAAACACTAGCTTGGACAATTAGAGAGGAGCGGCAACTGGACACTATTATAGAAATCGAGGAGGACAGCAGAGAGTGCACCAGGGATAATGGGAGGATCAATGAGGCCTTTCGGGAATTCTATGCTCGACTGTACTCCCCCCAGACCACTACAGGAAATGACACAATTATACAGTACCTGGACAGAATAGCTCTGGGTTGGCTAGACACCGAGCATTGGAGCTCAGTTAAACGACCCCCACTCGGACAAAGAGATCCCACTGTGATTCAATCTCTTCCTAATAGCAAGGCCCCTGGTACCAATGGCATCACAGCTGAACTATATAAGATCTATCCAGAGCTACTAATTCCCCATTTACGCGATATGTTCAAGGCCGTTAGTCTATCAGGCACACTCCCAGACTCCACCAGGCCAGCCCTAGTGACAGTGTTGCTAAAACCCGGAAAAGACTCCTGTAAGTGTTCCTCATATAGGCCCCTGTCCTTGATAAACACTGACAACAACATCCTGGCCAAGCGCTTGGCGGACAGACTCCTTCCCTGCATGCCCAGCCTGGTCCTCCCAGACCAGGTGGTATTTATACAGGGCTGTTCTACACAGAACAACCTACAGAGACTGTTCACACTGGTGCACAACGTGAATCTGGAAATCCTGATGGTAGTAGCTGCATTGGACGCCGAAAAGGCGTTCGACTTGGTCAAGTGGCCATTCTTGTTTTAGGTCCTCCACTGGGTGGGTCTGGGGAACACCTTTTTACAGTGGATACGCCTCCTATATACAGCTCCTAAGGCCTTGGTGTATACCCACCAGATGCAATCGGAGGTAATCCTTTCATCTCGTGGAACCCTCCAGGGCTGAACCTTTCCCCCTATATTATTCGCTCTGGCAGTCGAGCCCCTAGCATACGCTCTACGCAAGTACCATGCTCACAGAGGTGTGAGGACACACTCCATAATTCTATAGTCTCCTTATACGTGGACTTGTTGATATATGTCAAATACCCAAAAACAAACTTGCAGGCCATGGTGGAGGAGATCACAGAGTTCGGAGCTCTATCAGGCTTGAAGATCAATTGGTCTAAATCAGAGGTTCTCCTGTTCAGGAGGGGAAGAAGTTACTGACGGGCCCATAGGTCAGCGCTCACCCTCCAGAACTTGTAAGACAAGATAGCTCCACCATGTGAGGTGCAGGATTCACTTACTCCAACACGACTTAATAATGAGGACTCAGTAAGTTGGCAAAGGGAAGTCTGTTTAATGACAATACATCAAACAGAGAAACAAATGGAAATCAGCAGCATTGCAATCACCTGTCTCGTTCCGACTTCCTCGAACTTCTGTCGAGCAGCAATTCTTATAGGCAAAATTCATCATCACTGACGTCTAATTTCTATAAAAATCATCATGCAATATAATTGGTTAGGAAAGGTAACTTAAGTATAGGTGTTATATCTGTATATGATAATAGGGCATGCGGATTGGATAACTCTTATCGGGTGGGCGTCTACGCCCACCCCTCTACATTACGCGTGATAGACGTCACTACAACTACGACGTCCTATTGGTTACAATATCTATAGGACTCCAGATAACTTGGTCCATTGTGATTGGGCAGGTTACACCCCTAGACTTAAATTTCCACTTTTAATTAGCAGCATGCAGAATGGACACCGCTGTGCCTGGTGTCCCAAGTTTCACCCTGCCTCCCTTCCATCAATCAGTGTTTTAGGGTGACGTGTCAATTAGTTGGCTAAGGATAGCCTCGAAACTGTAGTCTCTTATCGGGAAAAGTTATGGCATCCTCGGGTCCTGGATGACATCAGGCGATGGTACTTCTTCGCACCTGGCTGGTCACGTATTAATTCACCATGAACCTGCTTCACTTTCCAGATTTTAGTGCATTAAATTCTGTGTCAGCCTAGCCACCTGCATGGGCCCCCTTTATCTTGACCTTCATGAGGCAGGCTGGTATGCTCTGAAGTTGGAGTCTTGTGAGATGACGCTCTCCTCCCGTTCTCTGGTTGACCTCGATTTCCTAGGCATGAGCCGCTCTTTGTTGAGTTTCAATTCCGCTCAGTCTCTTGCCTTTGGCTGGGTTTTGAAACTTGGCCTGTCAGGCCTCTGGCCGCCTGGGTACAGTTCTGCCTTTACAAAATGGAGTCGCACTTGTATCATGTGCCTTATTGAGGTAGATATATGGTTGGCGCTTGCCGCTCTATCTTCAACTAAGCATTGCAAGCAGTATCGATTTCTTAGCATCTTGCGTTTCAAGCCTATTTACACACGTTTAACAGGATGGTTTCTTCCATCTTGTCTCGTAGCACTGTTTCCTCACGTTGTAACATTGTCTCCTCTCTGTGACTATTCCATTCATTTTCGTAGTTACTCATACTGGCGTGTTATCTTCGATAGCTACTTTTATTAATTCACGGGTCTGTTCAGGCCCTTGTGTCATTTCCACTGGCCTTCCATCAAGGCTTTTGGCGTCTCTTTGTGGACCGTGTGTAGGTATTCCTAATTTCGTATCAGCGGCTGGTATGGCTGTCTAATAGGGTACCGTGCTGCCCAGGGTTGTCTGGTTATGGGTGCTTCAACCGGTATGGATCTTCTGATGTATACTGGGCAGAGTCCCAGTGCAGCTCTTTGTAGGTTAATTTGCTCTTCATACTTCACATACCTTGGCGAGTACGCCCCTGATACCTCGAAATAACAGGAAGGGGTGCAGGCCATGCTCCTCTACACTCCCCCCTCAGGTCGGGTCATCGACCACTTCTGCACCCTCCTATGCATTCATTTATTTTGATGCTTCAGTGTCATGCTCATCGTCCTCTGCGTTGGTACATGATGGTCTGAATCCTTTGGAGTCCATATTTTTATCACTCCTTTCAAACTCCCTGCTGTTTTCACATGTTCGTCTTTGTTCCATGTCATTAGCTGACATTGTCCATTTGGGCTGCAGTAGATCCATTTTCCTTCAAACCTTCTTCGTTTCTTAGGGTATGTGAACTTTGTTCCCTCTGGCGCAAATTTTCTGGCTTTCACAAAGTTTCTTATTTCTTCATCAGTCAGGTCTCTGGGCTTCCATCCTGGCTCCACATCAACCATTATTTTCATCCCTATGGCTTTCTTTGCAGTTTTCTGGCAATGTGTAATGATTATCTTGATACCGCAGAATCCTATCAATACCATTGCTAGTAGAGCTCCCAGAAACTTGAATATATCTGCCATCCAATGTGGGACCCACGAGAATAGGTCTCCAAACCAGTTGTCATCGTCCACTTCATCACTTTCATCGATCATCTGGTTTTTCAGGCTTGTCAACATACTTATGGCCTCTGTTAGGGTTCCATTTTCTTCATGGTATGATGGTACAAATGTGCAACATGATTCTCCGATTTTTGCACAAACACCTCCATCCATTGCAGTGATCCACCTTCTCCCGGCCCACCCCTTCTACTCCTGGTCACTTCATTCACATGGTGTCTTCACCTCACTGTGTCCCACAGTTGCGGTAACTAGGGTTTTTCTCCCCTCGCAGGATTCTCACACTTAGGTGACCTCTGTACCTAATGCGCACTCACCGTTCTGAAATGTGGTAAACTTGGCCTTGCCGCTTACTTCCTGCCTGTGTGCTCTCTGTGCTCTCGTATCGTCTGTCTCCCCCTCCCCACTCCCGCCTACTCCATGGTGCTCTCTATCTCGCCTATCTTCTCTAACTGCTTCTCTATTGACTATCCTGCTCTCCTCACCAAATCTGGTAGGAAAAAGTTTAAAAAGGACATCCTGGTCTCCAACCCAGGCCTCCCTATCGCTGACACCTACACTAGTGCCTGCTCCAAGGAAACTCTCACTGACATCCTCTTTTTCGTACCTTCGCCTGACCTATGGACCCTTCATATGGTCTCTGTGCTCTCTCCTTTCTCCTCTTCTCCCATTAATGGTGGCACCCGCTGGGATATCCTCTTGGCCTCCTTCCACTCCTCTAAGGCCATCATTAATGTCTACACTAATGGGACCGTCTTGGTCCAAGGCCCTCAGGCCAACCTTCATCTCTTTGATAGATGCTTCCCACGCCTCATCAACTTCCTTTCCTCTCCTGCTGTCCCCCCTCCTCTGTCCTCGGCTTCCTTGCCTCTACGCTCCCTCCCTGCCCCCTCTCGTGCTACTTCTTCACCTCCCTCTTCTACACCTTCGCAGGGCGTACCTCTGATCTGTACCCCTCCCCGGAAGTCCTTCAAGGATGGCAGCCTTCTCCACATTGCCACTCTTTACTCTCGCTCTGCAATCAAGCATTCTTCTGATATCTGTCACCTTCTTCAGGAACTGGACCTTGACGTCCTAGGTCTCATTGAGACCTGGTTCAGGGCCAGCTCTGTCACCAGCCTTGACACACTCCTACCTGACGGTTACAAGATCCTCTCTGTGCCCAGGCCCAACCGTGCTGGTGGGGGTGTGGCCCTTATCTTCCCTGAGTGGATTCCTGCCTCTGTCACTCCTACGCAGTCCTACTCCTCTTTTGAATGCCTTGTCTGCCGTCTCTCTCTCTCTCCTAGCCATTCCCTTACCCTGGCTACTGTCTATCGGCCACCTGGTCAAATCTCCTCCTTCCTCTCTGAGTGGGCTGACCTCTCCTCCTCACTCCTGTCCTCTACCACTCAACTCCTCTTTCTTGGTGACTTCAACATCCACTTGGATGCCTCCTGTCCCCCCATGGGCCTTTTTCGTGACCTCTGCGACTCTCTCTCACTCTCTATTCTCCCGTCTGGGCCTACTCATTCTGCAGGGCACACTCTTGATGCCCTGATCTCTTTTGACCTTCCCCTCTCCGTCCCTCTCTCCACTCCTCTCTCCTGGAGTGATCACTTTCTCCTATCCTCCCACCTCACCCTTCCTACCCCTCAGGCAAAGCCACCCTCACCACTGCCACCCACCTTCTCGCTCATCCGACCCATGAAGTTGAGGCTTTCGCAGCCACCTTCTCACCCCCACCTCCCCCCTCGGCTGGCTCCCACCCTGACACAGCCCTCTCCATGCTCCACTCTGCTATATCTGATACTCTTGATATCCTTGCCCCTGTCATGAGAATCTGCCTGAAGCCCAAAGCCAAATGTAACTCCTGGTATGACTCGGATCTTGTCACCCTAAAACGCAAGTGCAGGGTGGCAGAGAGGAAATGGCGTGCTTCATGTTCATCCTCTGACAAACTGGCCTGCCGCCTGCTCCAAAGGCAATACCGTCTCTCCATTCTCACCAAGAAGAGAGCCCTTATCCAAGCCCGCATCTCTGCGGCATCTAACAACTCGGCCGAACTATTTAAAATCTGCAAGGAGCTTGCCAACCCTGCTGCAGTCTCTACCTCTCCTGTCCCCTCCCAGGCCCTCTGCACTGCACTGGCCTCTCACTTCATCTCCAAAACTCAGGACATCCTATCCTCACTCTCCTCCTACCACCTCCCTCCCTCCCTGTCCGGCTCTTCCTCGGGCCCTTCTGCAGCCACCCCTCCTCCCTCCTTCTCTGCCTTTCCCCTTTTTTCTGCTGACGAGGTTTCCAGACAAGTCCGTTCTATGAAATTCTCGTCTAAACAGGTTCACCCCTGTTCCTCCAAAACTATCAAGGACCACATTGACTCCCTGGCCCCTGCCCTGGCTGACTTTTGCAACCACTCCTTCGCCTCTGGAGTTTTCCCATCCCCCCTTAAGCACTCCCTTGTGCACCCTCTTCTTAAGAAACCCTCTTCTGACCCCTCCTGCCCGGCTAACTATTGCCCAATCTCCATCACTCCCTTCCTGGGCAAGCTCCTGGAGAAACTGGCCATCTCCCAGCTTAACCTCCATGCTGAATCTGTTGGCAGTCTTCATGACCATCAATCTGGCTTCAGAGCTGCCAGAAGCACGGAAACTGCTCTCCTGAACATCCGTGAGGACCTGCTTTTGAACCTCGACTCCAACACTCCGTGTGTTCTCATTCTGCTCGATCTCTCTTCTGCCTTTGACACTGTCAACCATGCCATCCTGCTCAACCGTCTCCGTGATAACCTGGGTATCACTGGTCAGGCTCTGGCGTGGCTGACCTCTTTCCTCTCAAATCGACCCTCCCAGGTCCAACTCGGGTCCTTCCTCTCTGACATCTTTTTCTCCACCTGTGGTGTCCACCAGGGATCTAATCTCTCCCCCTGGCTGTTCAACCAGTATCTGGCACTCCTTGCCCACCGCATAGCCGCTCTCTGCCCCAACTTTCAGTGCTATGCGGACGATACCCAGCTCATTTTCAGGCTACCCTCGGCCTCCTCCTCTCCCTCCCTCATCTTTGACTGTCTGTCTGCTATCCAGGAATGGTGTGCCGCCAATGACCTCTGCCTTAATGCCAGTAAGACTGAGATTCTGCTCATCGGCACACCCACTCCCTCCTTCCCTGCAGCTCTCTGGCCGGCCTCTCTTGGCCCTCTTCCTGCTCCTACCTGCAAGGCAAAAAACCTTGGGGTTATCTTCGACTCCACACTCTCCTTCTCTCCTCATATATCTGACGTCTCTAAGAAGTCACACTACCAGCTGCACCTCCTCAGAGGTATTCTTCCCTTCCTCTCCTTCGCCCAGAAGCTCACTGTCTCCCGAGCCCTGGTTCTCTCAAAACTGGACTACTGTAACAGCCTTTATCTTAATCTGCCTGCCTCCACACTCCGCTCTCTGTAACTCATCCAGAACAGAACTGCGAGACTTGTCCTTGGCCTCAAGCCCAGGGACCGTATCTCTCCAGGACTGAAATCTCTACACTGGCTCCCAGTGGCTGCGAGGATAAAGTTCAAAACCCTCTGCATTGTCCACAAGGCCTTCTGGGGCCTGGGGCCTAAATACCTTCAACTCTCTCTTCCTAAATATCTTCCTTCCCGAGCCCTTCGCTCATCCGTCTCCAACTCCCTCAGGGTCAGCCGCTTCTCAAAGCAACGAGCTGGGGGTAGATCTCTCTCCGTGGCAGGGGCCTCCCTCTGGAACAGCCTTCCTGCCCCCCTGAAACTTGAGGAGAACCATCTCCGGTTCCGGAAGCACCTCAAAACCTTCCTCTTTGCTTCTGCTTTCTCTCTCCCTCTCCCCTGCTAATTCTTCGCTGAAACTGCACTGAATCTGCAACTGGGCCACTCTCACCGACCTCGGTCCTTGGCCCAGCCACTCTCCACTTGCACTGCGGGACTGTCTCTGTATCCCTACAGCCCCCCCTTCCCAGCACTTGTTCTGCACTTACCTTGCACTTGCCACCAGCTGGCCCTTTTATTTATTTATTCTACTTACCTTGTACTGCACTTCCCCCCTCCCCTTCCCCATGCACCTCCCCCCTCCCCCTCCCCCTGCACTTGCGCGATCTGAATGACACCTGGCCTAGTAGGATCGTTGTCTGTCTTCCCCTTGTTCCCCCCTCCCTGCCTCGTCGCGCCTTGAAACACCTGTGTATAGGCGCGTTACAAATGCCTTATCATATCATATCATATCATATCATGTCAAGCACTTATCTGTTTTGGAGGGTCATAAATCTAATTGCTCTCAGCTCTTCTTTGATCGCGTTGAATCCTTTTATAGTGGTATTGATGGTCTGCAATAACTCCCATCTGGTTATCTACAACCATTTAGTATTCACTTCAACTTGGATGTGGGGCAGGAGTAGTGTTGTGAATACTGTTGAGGTGAGGCTGAACAGCCTGTGTTCATACGGGATTGCATGGAATGCCTCTTCTGATTTGAGAGAAAAGTAGTTCTCCCTCTTCATCCTGGATACCAGTTCTACAGATGTCCTTCTTCTTAGATGAGCATCTGCTTTCGGGAAACTGTCCAACTTCAGGCCATTCTTAGGGATCACTAGTGCGGGAACGTGGACGTTCACTAGTGTGCATATGCCTCCCCAGTTCTTCGCAACCTTATACATGCCTTGGATCCACACGGCCAGTAATGGTCCATAATAACTGCGGTTCCTTGTGTCATTCCTGGGGCTTCAAATATTCTTCCGCAGTTTTGATTCTCTCCCATCTTCCTTGCGCCATTGTTTCTGAAGCATAGTTTCGGGCTCTCCAATGGCACTATCTGCAGGGGTCCCCCTCTATCTTCGACCCATGTTAGTAACTTTACTAGCTTTGGCCACAGAGGTTTGCATAACCTCTGCAAATTCTCTATTGTTTCCTTGCAGGCCCCAAGGACCATCCATGCTCGGCAGATTACTACTCCGTCCTCCCATCCATCTAGGGAGACAACTGACCCCCAGATCTGCATTTGGCCTCTGGTCTTCTAGATTTGGGCCTCTTCTGCAGTCTTCCCTCAAACGTTCAGTCTCGGGTTAACTTCCCATCTTATCCCTGATACGTTGATGCCAGGGTTCTCGTACCTGATCACATGATTTCTGGTGTGTGCTCGGTTTATTGTTTTAATGTCCTGGACGTAGCTATCTTCATCTGGGTAATCATTTTCGTTGGCCCATACCAACGAGGCGTCTCTTCCCATAAATTGTCCTCCTGTGTTGCACATTGCTACATGTGACATACAGTGTGCTGTAGGGACATCAATTTCTACAGGCACGACAATCTTGGATTTTCCCATGCTGTTTGGTAGGAGAGCACAGACAAAGCATTCTCCTTCCGACTGCCTTCGTCCTACTTCCTTCATGTGCTGGTACCATATGTTGTTTCCGAGATGGGCTGTGCTGTCCAGGTAATCATTAAGTTCATTGTTACCTTTGTGTGGGCTTCTCTTGATTCTCAGCGTTCTTCTGTAGTTTGCTATGACTATGTCTCTAAATGCGTCTGTGCTGCTTTTCCTCTCTGGGTGTCTCGGTGGAGCAGGCTGCCTTGACTGCATCGCTGTGGTAGGAGAAAGTTTTGTGTTTCTCTTCCTCTCCTCTTGTTGGTTTGCATCGTGGTTCTCTGGCGGCCATTGGCTCACCATCTCCTCAGCATGAGGCTGAGTTATAGATCTGGTGCTTGTTTGCAGTGCTCGAGCGTCGTTATAGTCTCTGTAGTTCTATTTTCCAGCTCCTCCTGCAGTTTCTCTGCTCTGACTATGAATGGGAACAACAGTCTATCAGCATTTGTGTTTTCTCTGTGAATTCATTTGTGGCTACTTCTGTTCTTTTGAGGGATTTTGCTATGCCCTCTCTCTCTAGTGGTTCTTGGCTCATCTTGAGTACTTCCACTGTTTTCTAGAATAGATTGTTTGGTAGGCAGTCTCCCCTTCTCTGCTGCCTGTGTGTAGGTGCGTGCAGTGGTCAGTGCAGCGTTTTCATTCATTCCATGCAGAGCCTGTCTCCAGCTTTTCTCTTCATTTGTTATCTCAAATGTGTCTAAATCATTGCTCACATTAAAATTGAGTTTGTTACTTTTATCAACAGGTTTTCTTGGGACTGGGATGACTATATAGGGTCTGGGTGCTTTCGTAGGCCCCATATGTTCATTATCTGGTAGGTGCACTGAGATTGGGGCACTTCGCACACCGATAAAGAAACCAGTTCTGATTGTTAATGACAGAAAAACAATAATAATGACTATACATATACATATAATCATTTGGAACGACAATTTGCAGAATTTTCTTCCAGGGAAGTGGGGGCATCCTTATGTTGGGGGTGAAACCAAGTTACTGTTCTGGGCCCCCATTTTGAATGAGTTCATAGTCAATTATTTATTCCTTCTTTTGCTCTGGTCTTGTATTTCGAGAGTTCATTACTATTAGAGGGACTGGTGCTTCTCCAAATGTCCCCCCTCACGTGAGCGACGGCGGTAGTCTCTGGGTACTCAGTACAGTTCCTGTGCTAGACTATGGAAAAGGGTTAGGCTAGCAACTTTGGTACATCACATTCATTATGCATATTGATAATAGGTGAGGTCCCAATGCATGCCTCAAATTTGCCTTGGTCCTGAGGACATGCTGGAACTTGCTCAATGTGAACGAATGAAAAGATCAAACTGCTAAAAATCACACAAAAATTAAATGTTTTAAAAATAAAAACAAAAATAAAATAAAAGTGAACATATGAAAAGGTAGGAAAAAATGAGAAAAATGAAGGAAAATGAAAATAAGATGGTGAAGTTCTTGGGTCTGCTCCTTTCACTCGGTCTCTCGGCGACAAGTTGAAGAACAGTGTCTCTCGCCTCGATCTGCTCCAAGGCGGAAGGATGACGAAAAGGATAATAAGAAAAATGGAATAAAAATAACTAGGATCAATGATGTCGTAATCCTCGTTTCTGCTCTTCTCAATCTGTCCTTGGCGGAAAGTTTATTGAAATCTCCTTAGGAATTCTAGCTGGAAGTTGGACAGCTCCACTTGGAGCATTATACCATGGAGAAGTGTGCTCATGTGTGGGGCGTTGACCGGATCTCTAAGGAAGGTGATGACGTCAACATCTGCAGGCCTTCCTACCATTTCTGGATAGTCTGTGACTAACCGAACAGAACATCTGTGCCAGACGGGTGTCCTCGGGTGATAGGGACATTTGTCCTGTTTGGCTGTGTCCTGATCATGAGCTTTTCTTTTGATTCGCACAGTCTTTGCACCTTCCCGTCGCATGGATTACCAGCAAATGATTTAATTTAGTCAACAGCTGACTCAGTTGAGCTAGGTTTCTTGGATCTCTGATATAAGTGCTTGTGTCAGTTGTTCTCCCGACGAGCCATGGGCACTTCTCGACTATTTGGAAGAACAAATTAAACGTGAGTTCATCAATGTCTATTGGCGGTGGACTCATTTGTGTCCTTCTCACCGTACGCGGGCAGCACAATGAAGGCTTCCGTGATGACAGTCAGTAGTTGCCAGATTATTTTCTTGTTGGCCGGATCTTTGATAAAGTCTGTGACACTGGCTCCTCTTCCTATGAGTGATGGGTATGATAGCACCACAAGTAGGAAATAGGTTAGCACATCCCACTTGAGACTTCTGCCGGAATGTACCATAAGTTATGTGAACAAAGTCTCAATACTGATTGCTTCAGGATACTGTGTTACACTCTCAGGCAATGTCTTATTTGCAGTCTATCAGAGTCTTGATTCTTTGTACTAATTGAGCATGTCATGCTTTTGAAAGCTCATTTTATCAATATTGTTCTGGCTTAGGAGCTGCTTCTCTTGACCCTGCAACTGGGATGTACAGAGTGTTCGTTATGTCCTTATGTCCCCTTGCTTGGGGAACCTGTCCAGTTCTATGCCACACTTTGCATCCGGGGTCTTTGTCTTGGTTTTCTGCTCATGTGTCCTTCTTTCTCGCCATGGATCTTGTCTGCATGTGCTGAGGTTCTTCCCTGTTGTCTGTGGTTTCTTTACAGTTGGATGCAACAGGAGGGCTCTCTCCTATATAGGGTTTAATGTCATTTAGAAAGATCCATGCTCTTCTGCCCTGGAGCTTGACGGCGGACGGGGTGCAGTCCTCTACGATAAAGGGGCCATTAAATCTTGGCTCGTCCCACCTTTTTCTTCTGTGGTTTCTCACCAATACTGCATCACCAGGGAAGACGAGGGAGGAGTTCTGTCCTGTTGGATTTCAGGGCACATTCAAGGATGCTTTAGTGAACATATGAGAAACAGGCCTAACGTAGAGCTGTGGCTCTATCCAGTTGATCTGGAGATGACTCCCTCTTTGAACCCCCAGAGAGGAGTTATGTTGCCAAGATCATCAGCAGCTGCCCTGTGCCGATAACAGCTAATTGGGTGCAGCTTCAGAGCTCAGGAGAGCTGGGAATGGAATGCTAGGTCCCAAAAGGAAGACTGGGGATGCACCCTTTGAAGGCAGAATTCATGTGAGCAGGGCATGGAGTTCTGTGATGGCAAGCGGCCTGGTGAAGATTTAGAGCATTAGTGCCCTCCCCCAAGAGCAGTGATCCTATTTGAACTGTAGGCGCTGAGCTCTAGGGATCCATAAATAAGCTAAATTCAAACGTAAGAGTGATACCCCGATCACATTATTCATGGGGACCTGGGTTCCCAGAGAGATAAGTGAGGAGACATGCGGCTGTACTGTAATTTGGGACAGAAGAAACAGAGGTGAACCCAATACATTTATCTACAAGGACAGGGACCTGTCTATGCACGCCAAAGTGTCTGATTTAATGAAGAGTGCCATTGTATTAACTGAAGCAGAGTTGACGTCACTTTTCACACTTCGATCAGGCTCTGATGGAGGGATTCACATCACATGATGGTTAGGAATATTTACGCATTAAAGCAGTATATTATGGCAACAATGTGACTGGTTGTCAATCAACACCTGAGTTTTGTAGTGATGATGTAGTAGATCATGTGGTTAGAGGAATCTGTTATAGATAGTTTGTGACCAATAGGGTAATGGACTATTGGGAACAATTAGAATTGTATATAGGTGTTAGCCAATGAGGAGTATGGGATCATGTTGTAATCTTTACATATGCATAGTTCTGTTAATTTTCGGTTTTCCACTATAAAAGATGTAACTCCTGTGGGTGGGGAGAGCTTTGTTTTAGTTTGGTTCTACGGGACATCTGATACTTTTTGCATGTAATAAACCTTTGTTTCCTTGCAAATGGTGTATTGATTATTTGGCATATGTGGAATTGTTTTTCATCGTTTTGGGTCATTCACCTACAAATCACAGGATGAGGAGGGCAGTAAAGCTGCCCACAGAGGTAGGGAGAGCATGTGGGGAGGTCACTAGATGGAGGAGAGTGGGGAAGATTGAGCTCAAGGGGGACAAAATGTGAGTAAAACAAAGCAGGCAAGGCAGTACAGCATGAGTGAAAGAACAGGACAATCACCTGTGTCTATGCTCAAGTCCTGGAGCCAGGAATCTAATTACATGGTGAGAAGGGGAAGGTAGGTTGGCTGCCAGAGGAGGGGAGAGTAGGTGGGGAGGCCAATAGATGGGAGAGCGAAGGAAGGAGGTTGTGCTGAAGGGGAGAAAACAGATAGGAAAAGAAGCTGGCAATGTGACAGAAGAGCAGTGAGGATGTATGCACTCACGAGCATCTGGGCTCAAGACCTGATCTCTGAGAGGAAGGAGGAAGGAGACAAAAGAAAAGAAAAAGGGGAAGAGAGCCACTCTTTTTGGTGGGTAATGTGCCCTAGTCCAAGATCCAATTATGGGGTGAGCAAGGTGGTGGGGAGAGCAGGTTTGAAGGCCAAGACTTGGGAGACAGCAGAGCGGGGATTGAACTGGTAGGGGAGAAAATAGGTGGGAAAGAAAGGAAGGCAAGGTGGAATAGGAGTAGTGAGGAAGCAGAGCACTCACCTGCATCTGGGCTTAAGTACCTAAGCTCATAGAGAGGGAAGCACAAGAAAAGAAAGAGTAGAAGAGAACTAGTATTTCTTGTGGGCTCAAATGCCCTTGCCAGAAATCCAATCATGGCCTGAGAGGGACAGGAAGGTTGGTCCCCATTGGCCAGGGAGCAGGTAAGGAAGGAGTCCAAGAGATGGAAGAGAGGAGTGGGTTGGTCAACCTGAAAGGAAAGAGAATGAAAGGGAAGAATACAGATAAGCGGCAGAGGAGAAGGGCACTTACCTATATCAAGTCCTGAGCTTCGAAAAAAGGGAAAAAAAGAATGTAAGAAGGGAACAGACCCAGTCTTCCTGCTGGGGTCACATGCCCCATCCAGGGATCCAGTCTTTGGCTGAGCAGGGTGTATAGGCAGTTACTGGTAGGTGGGGAGAGCAGGTGAGGAGGCCAAGAGATAGGATAGAGGAGTAGGGAAGGTTGGACTTGCGGGGGTGAAAACGAGCTGGAAAGAAAGCAGGCAAGGCGGCAGAGGAGCATTGAGGAAGTAGGGCACTCATCTGCATATAGGGTAAAGTCCCGAGCTCTCAACAGAATCTGCCAGCACTGACATCACAACTGAATATGCCACATCCATCCCCAAAATTGGAAGCTCTGTCACTGACTTTGCTAGTCTGAAAATATCCGCATTAGGGGCCTGTTTATTCAACATTGATATGAACAATGACCACACTGCAATCTGTACACTGCAAAATCCCATGCATCATGGAAGGCTGGACACACATTATTTCACTGGGGGACTGTGGAGTCACTTAAAAGCAATCATCAAAGAAAGATATGTGCCAATCAGAGCCTGGATATTATTCTGAAGGCAGTGTGAACTGTGCATCATGTCCCGTGCCCTCTGTACCCTCCTCCAAGTGGCACAGCGATGTTACCTCTCCTTGTTTGTGCCCATCACTTGGAATGGGCATCAAGACCTCTTTCACCAAGTCTACAAAGTAACACAGCAACCATCTGTGGTTGCATTTTTGCAACATAAATATACACAAAATATTGGTAGTTCAACTAAGGCTCTGTACTTTGGTGGACACCAGAGGATTCTGGAAATGTATTGAAGGTGTTTGTCTAGAATATTAGGTACCAAGATGCACATTTTTTATTTCCACAGTTTCAGTACCTGAGCTTCAAAGAACACATTTAGCAGCAATCGAACCACTGCACCTTGATTGGGCTGCGGTCGGAAACTGGACTCAAACACAACTACCTCAATTGTGATATTGAAAACATGTTGACGCAAGCAACTCTTTCAACGTTTGCCATGGTGAAGACTCTCACCGCAGAAAACACCCTGGAATAATTTACGGCCACACTTTTGGGTTGGCCCAGACCAAAAGGACTGACTCTAACTTGTGTTGTTAGTGACAATGGTAGCAACATTGTATGTGCAATGGCGGATGATTAGTGCTACCTTGAGCCCTGTTGTGTGCACTCCCTGAGCCTCATATTGCATGTATTACACAACAAAGATACAGATATTTCCAATGTAGTGGTCAAATGTCACAAAATGTGTGCTGTGGTTGAACCAGAAGAAATACTCAGACTGCAATGGGTCATGATGTAAATTGGTTTATTCCAATAAAAAGGAAAATGCTTAACTTGCCCTATTGCTATGAAGTAAGTTCTCTGCCTTCTAAACCAAATACTATGGGTGCTCGGCGTAGTCCAAAATAAAGAGTCCTCAGTCCAAATTCCGACATACTAACTGGCCATACGATATTAGAAAATCCAACTAAAAAGAAAAGGAATCTTGCACAATAGCCTCAGAATGGGCTTCTGCCTGGCCCGACTCTCATCTGCCTCTAAGTCTATCTAGAATGTCTTTACAGAATGCACAGTCTTCATAGATAGTTTTTCAGTTAAAATTATAAGTGTCTTTCATATTATTATTATTATTATTATTATTTAATTTGACTTTATTAGCATTTCAACAACACAAACAGCTGGTATTCATAAACGAGGGCGGAAAGCCCTTGAACCTCTACCCTACCCATCCGCTTAGCCCCATCCATACCAACTTAGGGTTAATCGGAAGAGACTGAATTTAAAAGGCACATACAACAGTCCAGGGTGCAAGAGGTCGACCTTTTGAATATAGTTCCTTTTGTAACATGTGGGCATCCGGCTGGCACATTTAACAGTTGCTGAGAGTCACCCATAGCAACACATAGACAACATATGACATTAATTGAAAGCAGGGGGAAAAAAAACATGACAATCACATTTGGATTATCTTTTACAGGGTTTTGGGGGCCGATGAGGCATCGGCTCTCTCAAACATGAACGCTCTGAGTGGGGACCAGATGTCCCTGGGTCTAATACTGAGTGGGAGTGTCTGATTATATTGTATTTCCCTCGCCTCACACCTTGACATAGTGTACAGCCATTCCCAGAAGTTGGGAGCCCCGCTCGCTCCCCTTGTTTTAGCAATAAGTGATCTAGCCGGCAGGGATGCCATTCTTAAGAGAGGTTTCTCGCTTCGGATACCATCCTCCACCAGGGCCAACAGCCATATTTCTGGGGATTGCTGCATCTGGGTGCCTATGATTTTGGATACTGCCTCTGCGATTTTCTGCCATAAAGCTTGCACCTGGGGACAGGACCTTGCCAGATGGTGGAAACCTGCCAGATTTAGGCCACATCTTTTGCAGTTGGGGGACCTGTCTGGATAGAATTTATCAGGCGGTACGGTCAGTAATACATTTGGTGCAGAAATTTGAAGTGTATCAGGCGAAGCCTATTATTTTGGACATGGTTCTAGTTTGTGTGCATATTGTATCCCACTGATCTTCGGAGAGTGTCCACCCCAAATTGTTCACCCATTTATCCCTGTAGAGGCTCACTTGGAGAATTCTGTGTGACCAGACTGTTCTGTACAATGAGGAGACACGCTTGCCTGTGCTTGGAGGAGTGGTGACATACAACATTACAGGGGAATTCATGGGAGCATTTGGACAATCTGGCCATTTGGATCGCATTACCTCACCTAGTCGATAATACAATAGCATCGTGATAGGTGTACACTCTCCCTTTTCGTTTAATTCCTCCCATGAAATGAACTTGCCATCCGGAGCCATGGTGTTTAGTAAAGTGATGACAGAATATTTCTTTGTATGTGAGTGGGATGCCCCTAATGCAATAGACAGCCATGAAGGGGGAGTACCACTGCTCTAAACAACCAGTTGTGCGAAGCCGTCCCATGCCCTGAGCCTAATCTCTAGGGGCTGCACCTCCGATTTAACATGCCCTCCCCTGGTGCCACACAACAGTCCCTTCACTTCATTGGGCTGTAGTGTCGATTTCTGTAATAGGGTATGTGGTAGTTCGCCCGTAGCGTTCCACCACCAAACAGTGTATTGGCCCTGTGCTATCAGGAAATAAAGAGGAAAGTCTTGTACATCTAGCCCCCCTTGTGAACAGGGTTGACACAGAGTGTTGATAGACAGCCTGGGCTGTCTGCCAGCCCATATCAGCCTGTTCATCAAAGCCAGTGAGTTGGATCCAGAAACCCGAGGGCGGCCATATCGGGACATTGTCAAAAATATATAATATTTTAGGTAGAACCACCATCTTGGTCAGTGCAATTCTGGCCGCCTGGGAGATAGGTAGACGTATCCACGCATCTACCTTGTGCTCTAGGCACTTAAGTACCGTCATATAATTGTCCGTAAATAGTAACCCTGGTTGACGTATATACCCGTATGCCCAGGTATCAAATTCCTTGTGGGCGCCAAGCAAAGCCATCCCTAATATCTTGTTGGGTCAAACAGGTGGTGCGTGGGAGTGTAGAGGAGGTCCCAGACATGGCCTGCACCCCTTCCTCTTATTTCGAGGTACCAGGAGCATACTCGCCAAGGTATGTGAAGTATGAAAAGCAAATGAACCTACAAAGAGCTGCACTGGGACTCTGCCCAGTATACATCAGAAGATCCATACCGGTTGCAGCACCCATAACCAGACAACCCTGGGCAGCATGGTATCCTACTAGACAGCCATACCAGCTGCTGATATGAAATGATGAGTACCTACACAGGTCCACGAAGAGACCCGAAAAGCCTTGATGGAAGGCCAGTGGAAATGACACAAGGGCCTGAACAGACCTGTGAATGAATAAAAGTAGCTATCGAAGATAACACGCCTGTGTGAGTAACTATGAAAATGAATGGAATAGACACAGAGAGGAGGCAATGTTACAACGTGAGGAAACAGTGCTACGAGACAAGATGGAAGCAACCGTCCTGTTAAACGTGTGTAAATAGGCTTGAAACGCAAGATGGTAAGAAATCGATACTGCTTGCAATGCTTAGTAGAAGATAGAGCGTCAAGCGTCAACCATAAAACTACCTCAATAAGGCACATTATACAAGTGCGACTCCATTTTGTAAAGGCAGAACTGTACCCAAGCGGCCAGAGGCCTGACAGGCCAAGTTTCGAAACCCAGCCAAAGGCAAGAGATGGAGCGAAATCAAAACTCAACAAAGAGCGGCTCATGCCTAGGAAATCGAGGTCAACCAGAGAAGGGGAGGAGACCGTCAGCTCACAAGACTCCAACTTCAGAGCATACCAGCCTGCCTCATTAAGGTCAAGATAGTGGGGGGCCCATGCAGGTGGCTGGGCCGACACAGAATTAAATGCACTAAAAGCTGGAAACTGAATTAACACATGACCAGCCAGGCGCGAAGAAGTACCATCGCCTGATGTCATCCAGGACCCGAGGATGCCGTAACTTTTCCCAATGAGAGACTACAGTTTCGAGGCCATCCTTAGCCAACTAATTCACAATTCGCCCTGAAACACTGATTGATGGAAGGGAGGCAGGGTGAAACTTGGGACACCAGGCACAGAGGTGTCCATTCTGCTTGCTGCTAATTAAAACTGGAAATTTATGTCTAGGGGTGTAACCTGCCCAATCACAGTGGACAAAGTTATCTGGAGTCCTATAGATATTGTAACCAATAGGACGTCGTAGTTGTAGTGACGTCTGTGACGCGTAATGTAGAGGGATGGGCGTAGACGCCCACCCGATAAGAGTTATCCAATCCGCATGCCCTGTTATTATATACAGATATAACACCTATGCTTAAGTTACCTTTCCTAAGCAATTATATAGCATGATGATTTTTATAGAAATTAGACATCAGTGATGACGAATTTTGCCTATAAGAATTGCTGTTCGACTGAAGTTCGAGGAAGTCGGAATGAGACAGGTGATCGCAATGCTGCTGATTTCCATTTGTTTCTCTGTTTGATGTATTGTCATTAAACAGACTTCCCTTTGCCAATTTACTGAGTCCTCATTATTGAGTCGTAAGTGAATCCTGCACCCGCTGTCCTCGCATGGTGCAGCTATTTTGTCTTACAAGTTCTGGAGTGTGAGCGCTGACCTATGGGCCCATCAGTAACTTCTTCCCCTCCTGAACACTTGGTAGCGTGAGGATGGTTTCGGCCATCGATTATTGATTATTGTTTGATATAGTTATAAGACACTTTTGGAGCAACGGCACGAAGTAACTCTCGGCCTTCGGTAAGATCACGAGTCCTTTCGCCATTCCGGCTGAGTAGACTGAGAAGCTCCCCGTGGACAATGATAGAGTAAAACTTTAAAAATAAAAATCTGCTGTGGGTCTGAACGAACCCGCCTTTCCAATCATAACCCTTCTCATTCCCACAGGCAAGCAGATCGGACGAAAACCTTAAAAGTGGGAAGAGGAAGGGGCGGTGATCCCAAAGTTCCAGAGAGGAAAAGATGCGATTGGTGAGTGAAGCAATAAAACTTGTTACTTTGGCAAATGTCGTGTAGGCATTAGAGCCAGTAAGGGAAAGGTAACGGTGGGCGGCAGAGAAAAATAAAGTAGTTGGAAGTAGAGAAGACTGTATATATATATATATATATATATAGGGGTAATGACTCGAGCATAAGAAATAATTAGAGGATTACCAGGGGGGCACCTGAGACAAAATGTAAGGATTACCAGGGGGGCACCTGAGACAAAACATAAGGATTACCAGGGGGCACCTGAGACAAAAACGTAAGGATTCGCCTTGTTCCTGCGCTTTAAAGAGTGGTCAGAAGGAACGTGAACCCATAACCCACAGAGGGGGGACAATTTAGGCTACAGTGACGATTAAAGACAGAATCAAAGGGGTTTGTTTACATCCCATGACAGGGTATTGATTAGAAGGCAGGTATACGTATGACCAGCTGGTGTCCGTCTAGTCTGTCAAATGTCTGTCATGTGTGTCCTGTTTATGTCAAATGTGAAATAATTGTATTGTTGATTGATTGAAATGCATTATGGCTTTACGCGATTCTGTAACTAAGAGAGAATCGCCATAGAATTGATGGATTTTGAGTAAAATGTTGGCACAAAATTTGGCGGGAAAACATTGGATTGGAGCTTGCATATTTGGTGCTCGCTCATACTATTGAGAGGTCAAAGAATTGTATAAAAACTGGCGGTGACTAAATTAAGAATGGAGGAAGTTACCCCGCTTGCGCATTTGTGCAAGCAGCTACCCAAGCACGCACCAAAGCTGAAAAAATACAGCCAGGAGTGGTTCAAGGGTACCACCAATAAGATGTTTATGCCGTGGCCCCAGAACGGGTCACTCTCTAAGGCTGTTCTACAGCACATGACTACCTTCCTACATGCCCCATATTCGGGCAAGAAGTTAGAGAAACGTCTTGCTGCTCTAGAGTTGTGGAAAATGTTTGAAGAAACGAAGGTGGAAGAACCACCCACACACTGAATACTAAATGTATGTACAGAGGGTGGTGAGATGCCTACTGCACCACCAGCCCCGCAAAACAATATCGCCTCCGAGGCCCAAGGGACAACAAGAGATGCGAAGATAAAGGGGAAGATTGGGTATGGAGTTGTGCACCTCCAGATAAGGAGAAAGAGGAAAATAAACATAAAGGAAATGAAGGTAGAGGTGATGAGATAGCAATCGCGAAAGACAAATGGATGGGAGGTCAAATATTACTGAAGTTAGATGGAAAAGGAAGTGATGATTTGAGGCCAAGGGAGAAGCCTGATGAGACGCAAAGAGGTGAGAAAGAGAAAGAGATGGAAGAAAGAGATGAAAGGACTAGAAAGAAAGAAAGATAGGCTAAGGCGAGAACAACTATATCGCGAAGAGCAAGGAATACAGTACGCAGCCTATAAAAAGTACAGACAGAACATGTTAAGCTTGGAGGAAGAAAGGAGAGTGCATGAAAGGAAAGTAAAAAAGCGGGAAGATGAGGAAAGTAGAAGGGCAAAAGAACGTCGAAATGAACGGATGAGGAAAGTAGATAAGGCTAGGGAATAAGCAAAGAAGTGAAAGGAAATAGACGAGGAAATAGAACGTAAGCACAGACAGAGGGCACAGGATCTTGAATATTTTGAGCGGGAAGTGATTAAACCCAATCCTACAGTACAATGGGAAGACATAGAAGAATTCTTTCCTGCAAGCAATGCGGTACCAGGTACAAGCGGGACAAATATTGAAGATGACTTCGACACCAGAAGCATTGGGGAAACAATCAATAAAATATACGACGAGGTGGGGCAAGAGCAGATATCCGATGGGGGAAGGGAAGATGAGCGCTTAGAGAGCACTCAGCTATATGACACTGAGGATGTCACTCGAAGTAGTGGGAGCAGTGGACTGTCTCTAGACAGGCTGGAGATTGGGCAAAACGAAGAAGATGCTAGGAGTTGTGTAAACTGGGAGTATTCAGAATCTGACTCTGGTGGGGAAACAGAGGATGTGGCACATGAAGAAGGGAGACAGTGCGAAAAACGGCTCCCAGGGGACTGAGGGGTACGATGGTCAGATGCCAGCGGGTCCACAAGTAGGGCACCGAAGTCTGCCGCGCAGTCCAGCCATCATGAAGGAACACCCCACGGTCAGCGGGGGGCGTCAGCACCTGCCTATGGAGACAGATTAAGGGCATTGCCAGGTAGACAGCAAGGCGGGAATGCCACCACAGCGACAGACCGGAGAGCTAGAAGGAGGACTGTGCATTCCAATTCCCGTTGCTAGAAAAGGGGGGAGCCAGACCACAGTATATTTCATGGCCACATATGGACCGAGAGAACCTTAAAAATAAGCTTCCAATGCTGACATCAGGAGCCGGAAAGTGGATACACGAGTTAGAGAAAATGACGGTGGGTGTCACCTTACCTCTACGGGACATTAAGGGCCTCCTAATTGCCATACTTGGTGAAAGAGCAGATGATGTATGGAAACGGGAAGGCTATCCTAGGGTAACCCTAACTAACACCTCCCATGACGGAACGCTGTTTAATAACTGTAGGCAGCAGTGTGGAAAGCGCTCCGAATATTATATCCAGACACTTCTGATATGAGGGCTATAATGACTCGAAAAATGAAAGAGTCAGAGGACCCGTTGATTTATATCCAGAATTTTCAGGACGCGTGGGTGCTCGAAACGCATGAGTCTTGGATGAAATCTATCCCTGTATTCTACCACATATTATGCCAAGGGTTGCCTGAACCTGTGCAGAAGTAGCTCAAAAAATTGGTAGGATTAGAAGCAAAACCATGGGCCGAAATACAGTTGACAATTGCACACTACTGTAGATTGTTGCAAGAAAAGAATCGGAAAAAGGAGGCAACTCGTAAGGGCGAGGAGGCGAAGCTGGTGCAAAAGAAGCTCTCGAAGTATGCTCTCGAGGGAGCCATGCTCACCAGCCCAGCCAAACCAAGTGCACAACAAGCGACCAACCTATCGCAGAATAATCAGGGTAGCACAGGATTTTACCCAAGAGCAAGGGGTTTTGGAGGAAGAGGATGGCTTTCAGAACGCGCAGATGGGCGGTCAAGCTATGCCAGATGGACAGATGGCCCGACCACCGTCAGCGTGTTGGCTGTGTGGAATGACAGGACACATGGCACGCATGTGCAGAAGCCAAGGCATGTGGCAAAACAGCCAAGGGGTGGGGGCAGGCATGGTGAATCAGCCTGCCGTCCCGCAACTGGGCGGTGCACAAAATTACACAGTGCAGCCGGAGGCGTCAGGCATGCAGCAAGGTGCACAGCAAGTGGGTCAACCACCGAACATGGGGAACTTGCCGCAGGGACAACCCCAGCAGGCACCACTGCAAATGTCACAGGGCACTAGCTCCAGAGGGGGAGTTAACCCTGGGACTGGGGGAAATCAACAAGTATACAGTGGGCTGAACTTATGTATAAAATAGGACAGCTCACGGGGGACTCTGATGTGCTCTATCTTATCAGTGACACCAGACCCTAACAGGGAACCAAGGGTGAATGTCACCATAGGGGGGAAAGAATATTCCTTCTTAGTTGACACGGGTGCAACACGCTTGTGCATTTGAGAAGGCAAGTTTTCCTTGTCCGGCGAGGCTATAGATAGCCAGAGTTTCACTGGAGCTCATAGTAGTGTTCCCTTTACAGACGCACTCCCAGTCTCAGTGGGAGAGTGCGAAATGAATGTACCTCTGTTATATTCACGCCAGACCCCAGTAAATATTCTCGGTTGGGACCTGATGACTAAATTAAACATGACCATCTCATTTACCGAGAATGGCATAGTGTGCTCCACTCCAGGAATGCATTATTCAAACGTGTGCGAAATTATCAGAGCATACTCAGGACGTATAGCCATGAGTGCTATTCCGTTAGAACCAGAAGTCTTTGCATATGGCACGCGGGTGCTTATGGTGGGATTGCCAGACCTCGCAGACAAAACTATGAGAACCCCTGATGAGTTTCTATTCAGACCAAGAATACCCATGCACGAAGAGGAGGGACAAGTATTTCCCTTAAAGATACAATCGGCTGCAGTGCGAGGAAAATGGGTATTGGTCGAAGGATATGACGATGAAGGCAGACAATGGTGTGCGATTATCGCCATTGAAGAAGGGTATCGAGTGACTGACGTCACCGATGACGATCTGTTCGAAGAGCACCCTGACCTAGAGGAGACAAGGGTAGAATTGAGTCTCATATTTTGGGTCAAAATGATCAAACGGAAGATGCCGCAGAGAATGATGTTGACACTGATACGTCCAGAGTACTTTGATGATGACATTGCCCAAGTGCCTGCCGCAGTATGGACTACAGGGCCCTATGACGTAGGTCTCCTGAAGGGGGCAGGTGAAGTGAAGATTAAATTGAAACCAGGAGCAATTTTGCCACAAGCACGACAATACTCCATGTCCAGAGGCAGATGAAGGGATCGCGAAGACAATTTCTGCCATGATGGAGCAGGGCATCCTAGTGATGTCAGAATCACTTTGCAACACAGTGATTCATCCTGTCAAGAAATCGAAAGGAGGGTCTTGGCGTTTAATCCAAGATTTACGAGCACTAAACAATATAGTTCAAGCCAAATTCCCTCTAGTCCCTAATCCATACCCACTGAGGCAAAATATTTCATGGTGATCGATTTGAAAAATGCATTTTTCTCGATTCCGTTGCACCGTGAATCACAAGACCTGACAACATTCACTTTCAGACAAATGCATCTGAAAAGCACGAGGTTGCCACAGGGTACTGCGAGTCCCCGTCTATTTTCAACAGAGTCCTGCAAATGGACCTAAACACTATTGCGGTGGACAGTGTTGTTTTGCAGTATGTAGATGACATTCTGATCTGCAGCACCACTGAAGAGCAATGCAGGCACGACTCTGTCCAGCTACTAACTATACTGGCTGAGAAGGGATACAAGGTTGATAAGGAAAAGCTACAGTACTGTCAGCAAGAAGTGTTGTACATAGGGCAACTGATCTCGCATGAAGGGAAAAAGGTAACCCCAGAAAGGGCTGAAACTATCATGAACACGGCCAAGCCGCGCAAGATAAAACAAATGCAAAGCTTCATAGGCCTGTGCAATTATGTCAGAGCATGGGTCTTTGACTACAGCTCATATACCAAGCCCTTACTGCAGGCCCTAAAGAAGATCCAGGCGACAAGGGAAGATATCGAATGGACTGAGGCAATGGAAAAGGGATTTACAGAACTCAAGGGCGCAATTTGTAAAGCCCCTGTTCTCGGAATTCCTAATTACGCATAGGAATTCTACCTGTTCTCGCACACCGATGGCAATTTTATGACGGCAGTGCTCGCACAGCAAACCTCTCTGGGGTACAAGCCCCAGGCATATTACAGTGGGAGTCTGGACCCCGTCATGAAGGGCCACTTCCCATGCGAACTAAACCTAGCTGCTGCCGCATTCGCTATCAAAAAGGCATCATCCATTGTGATGGCGTGCTCCATGACATTGTATGTTGAGCACTCACTGTTCGTCATACTAGAGAAGCCAAAGGGCACACTGACATATCAAAGAGCATCTGCCTATGAGGTGATTATCTCTAATCCATCGATCAAGATAGGGCGATGTAAAACTGCAAACCCTGCTATGTTCATAGCTGAGCCAGTCACAGACGGAGAACCTATACATGACTGTGCCAACTATGAGGAATTCTATGATGAGATCCCCACGGTAAAGGAAAATGCCCTGGCAAGTGGAGAGATTGTCTTCATTGACAGGTCTTTGAGAATCGACCAAGAAGACGGACAAAGGTATACAGGCGTGGCTGTGGTGAAACACCTGGCGAACGGGGAGTTTCGAGTACTCGTTAGTGCACAAATACCATCCCATTATTCGGCACAGGCTGTAGAACTATTGGCATTGATACTCGCCATTGAGAATCATGCAGACCAGGAAGTAACGGTGTATAGTAACTCTGCCTATGTGACGTCCACGGTGCACACAGGACTAGCACGCTGGAAAAGGAGGGGCTACCTCCGAACAGACGGCACGCCAGTGCAACATGCAGCCTTATTGGACAGGCTGATAAAAGCACTACAGCTCCCAGTGGGCATAGCAGTCGTGAAATGCACCGCTCATACCAAGGGGACAGATTTCGTGTCACATGGAAATCATGAAGCGGACACGGAAGCCAAGCGCGTGGTATCCAAAACAATCATGGACGTGGAGGTGGCACGTACCAATGAGAGGATGATGGTAGCGTGAGCCACACCAGAAGCCTATAGCAATATGGAGCAGACTCAGCTAATGGAGCTCCAGGGGGAGGCACCTCAGAAGGAGAAAAATCTGTGGAAGCGTCAAGGGTGTTCTTTAAACCCCTCTGACGGGTTGTGGAAGCAAGACAGCACTGGTAAACCAGTAATGCCTGTCGCCCTTCTAAAAGTAGCTTTAGAACAACTACACTACCCCATCCACATGACAAAAGAAAGTCTTGCTGCAACACTCGCAGAAGACTGGTTCACACCAAATTTAGCAGAGCATGTTGCATTTTCCATGGTGAACTGCATTATCTGCCAGCAGTTCACCACTGGGCACAACTTAAAAGTAGTGAGAGGAATCATTCCCAGACCAAATGGACCATTCCAGCACTTGCATATCGACTACGTCAATATGATTCAAGTGAGCAACGGGTACAGGTATTTAATTGTGGTGGTGTGTCCATTCTCTAGATGGATAGAACCAGGTCCCTGTACACACCCCGATGCTACCTGTGCTGCCAGGTTCCTAGTGAGGGAGGTGTTCCCTAGATGGGAGGTGTGCGAAGTAATGAGATCAGATAACGGGGCTCACTTTGTAAATTCAGTTTTCGAACAGATTAGCTTGTTGCTTGGTATAAAGCACAAGTTCTCGTTGGTGTATCATCCTGAGGGGATCGGGATATGTGAACAGATCAACAGCTTGCTTAAGGAGAGGTTAGCCAAGTTGAAGCTCACATTAAAGAAAGGATGGCTGCACTGTCTACCATTGGCATTGTATGCACTTCGGAACCAACCAGGATCCAACCATCATCGCACGCCGCACGACATAGTTACAGGCAGAAGGATGAGGACCCCTCTTACCCCCGGAGATAGAGCTAGTTGTGATGCCCAGCCGACTAGAGAGGTCCTGGGAACAGAGATGTAAAAGTACCTAGCCTGTATGATTTCCAGCACCTCTGTCATTACAGGCCAGCTGCAGCGACGGCGAAAAGGGGACTGCGCAGCACGAAACACAACAGGAAGTTCTGAAGCAGGCGCAGCTCAAATCCCTTGGGCGCCCCTCGTCTTCGAACCACACGCACTCGAACCACACGTATTCATGGAATCGAATAGGGCAAAGCCACGCACAGCCAAAGACACGCACAAGCCGAAACACGTCCGCCACACGAAGGCAGGCGGTAGCATCCCTGCGCATTACAAAAGTGGCAACATACAGCAATTGGGCCTGTGCGAGCGGGCTACGTGTATTTCAGGGGTTCGCGTGCCCTTTTTCACGCGATCGGGCCTGGGGGAGCGCGATCGGGCCTGGGGGAGTGGGCTACGTGTATTTCAGGGGTTCGCGTGAAGTTTTTCACGCGATCGGGCCTGGGGGAGCGGGCTACGTGTATTATAGGGGTTCACGTGAAGTTTTTCACGCGATCGGGCCTGGGGGAGCGGGCTACGTGTATATCAGGGGTTCGTGTGAAGTTTTTCACGCGATCGGGCCTGGGGGTGCGGGCTACGTGTATATCAGGGGTTCGCGTGAAGTTTTTCACGCGATCGGGCCTGGGGGAGCGGGCTACGTGTATTTCAGGGGTTCGCGTGAAGTTTTTCACCCGATCGGGCCTGGGGGAGCGGGCTACGTGTATATCAGGGGTTCGCGTGAAGTTTTTCACCCGATCGGGCCTGGGGGAGCGGGCTACGTGTATTTCAGGGGTTCGCGTGAAGTTTCTCACGCGATCGGGCCTGGGGGAGCGGGCTACGTGTATTTCAGGGGTTCGCGTGAAGTTTCTCACGCGATCGGGCCTGGGGGAGCGGGCTACGTGTATTTCAGGGGTTGCCGTGAACTTTTTCACGCGATCGGGCCTGGGGGAGCGGGCTACGTGTATATCAGGGGTTCGCGTGAAGTTTCACACGCGATCGGGCCTGGGGGAGCGGGCTACGTGTATATCAGGGGTTCGCGTGAAGTTTCTCACGCGATCGGACCTGGGGGAGCGGTCTACGTGTATTTCAGGGGTTCGCATGAAGTTTTTCACGCGATCGGGCCTAGGGGAGCGGGCTACGTGTATATCAGGGGTTCGCGTGAAGTTTCTCACGCGATCGGGCCTGGGGGAGCGGGCTACGTGTATTTCAGGGGTTCGCGTGAACTTTTTCACGCGATCGGGCCTGGGGGAGCGGGCTACGTGTATTTCAGGGGTTCTCGTGATGTTTCTCACGCGATCGGGCCTGGGGGAGCGGGCTACGTCTATTTCAGGGGTTCGCGTGAAGTTTTTCACGCGATCGGGCCTGGGGGAGCGGGCTACGTGTATATCAGGGGTTCGCGTGAAGTTTTTCACGCGATCGGGCCTGGGGGAGCGGGCTACGTGTATATCAGGGGTTCGCGTGAAGTTTCTCACGCGATCGGGCCTGGGGGAGCGGGCTACGTGTATTTCAGGGATTCGCGTGAAGTTTTTCACGCGATCGGGCCTGGTGGGGAGCGGGGTACCACTCACCGTCTGCCTTGCGTGTAGAAGAACGCGTAGCCAACACCCGCTGTGAAGTAATAGCGTGTGAACCCCAACGGATGGAAAACACACGCACCGCACGAAAAGCACATACAGAGCAGTTCAAAGGCACGCGGGATCTCCAAGCCCTGCCAGGGCAACGCCCATGCGCGAAACGTCACAGACGCGCTTACGCTGTAAGGGCCTTTGGTCCAATGAAATCGCGTATGCGTGCTGACGCGCTTGCGCGCTAAGGGCCTTTCCTCGAATATCACGCTAACGTGCAGGATTTTCACGTGCCAAATCACTCCGTATCAAGCTGGCCACGCGAAAACACACGGAAGACCACGCTCCTGCCCAGAAGGCCGAATTACTGCCCCCCAGTGCCCCGAGCAGCCTCCCACGTGCCATCTGCTGCTGCCTGCCTGCCTGCCTGCTGCCACCGTGCCCTGCCATTTGGTGCCTGCACATCAGCCATCTGCAGGGGTCCAGTTGCTGTGTCCACCCCTGCTGGAACAGAAGACTCCCGACTCGGATAACATCGCTCCACAGCCCAGCCCCAGGACCCAGTTGCCCACCCACTCCTGCCCCTGGGGTTGCCATGTCGCGCACATCAACATCTGGCACCAGTGGCAAGCCCCGGCCAGAGGGGCAGAGGGGCACCAGCTTCACTGCCACCGAAGTTGGTGTCCTGGTGGAGCAAGTCCTGGGGCAGTATGATGCCCTCTTCGGATCGTTCCGCGCCAGCAAGGAAGGACGGGAGAGGATCTGGGCCGGCTGTGTGGTTGCCATCAACGCGGAGGGGGTGGCAACCCGCACCATCCAGAAGGTCAAGAAGCGCTGGGAGGACTTGAGGTCCAGGACCCTCATAAAGGCCCGGCGCCTCGTGGAGGGGGGCCGGGGCCGCATGAGTTCCATCCAGATGAGGGTCCTGGAACGCGTACACCCAGCGCTCCACGCCCAGGTCCTTGAGAGGGAGACCCATCTGGAGTTGAGCGGTAAGTGGCCAAGCATTGCTGTGTGAGACAGGGCATGTTGCAGTGTGCTGGTTGTCTGATACTTGCCTGTATGAGTGACATAGGCCATGTACGCATGTATGTGTGCAGGGACATCATGGTAATGCATGTGCGACCAGTAATGTGTGAACCGCACGGTTGTTGCATGTGTTTAAATGCGACATGGGGAGCCCTATGCAGATTGTACACATGAGAGCATGG
Source organism: Ambystoma mexicanum (assembly GCF_040938575.1). Classification (NCBI taxonomy): domain Eukaryota; kingdom Metazoa; phylum Chordata; class Amphibia; order Caudata; family Ambystomatidae; genus Ambystoma; species Ambystoma mexicanum. Next base: position 907,211,556 of record NC_090928.1, on the reverse strand, counting down.
CAGTCTCTGTTCCTGGACATGGGTGGGGGTGAGGGATGGGTGTTGATGCCAGGTACATATATGGTATCCATGTCTGTGTGCCTGACCTGCGTGTCTGTGCCTTGTGAATGCCATGGATGCATGACACATGTCTGTGACAATGTACAGATTCACTGATGCAGCCTAGTCATCCTTGTATCCACTGTGATTGGGGTGTACGGGGCCAGATGGATGTGACTGAGGTGAAGTGTGTGCATGTGATAGGCATGACCCATGATGCATGTGAGTTCCATTACATTGTATGTTTCGAGAGTCCATTGGACATGCATGGAAATGTCCATGGCATGCACCATGACTGTCACTGTGTGTGTTTTGCCTGGACTGACACATGTGTTGTGGAGGGACATGATGAAAGTGTACTTTGACAGTGGCACTCATCTGCTATTGCTTCCTGTCTAGGGGACCATTGTACAGTACCCTGATGCTTGTGTTCTATGTCTCCCTCTACGCAGCGGCTAGTGAAGAAGAGGGCGGAGACGGCGCTGTGGAGCAAGGCGGCGGGGATGCCCCCGCGGCTGCAGCGGAAGGGGTGGGTGAGCCCCCACAGGGGCCTGCTACTGCAGAAGACGGTGAGGAGCCATCCAGGTTGGTGGTTTCCACAGAGGAGGAGGAGGCCGCCACTGAGGCGCACATGGGGCCTGGTGGGGGCACCCCTGCTGGTGCAAGTGGTGCAGTCCAGGGGCAGGGGCAGGAGGCAGCACAGGTCACCGTGGAGGGGCCTGTGCATGTCGCTGTCCCTGACCCTGTGGGTGCACCACCATGCACCAGCAGGGATGCCCCGTCCCAGGCCCGTCCGCAGGTAGAGGGGATGTCCATGTCATCTGACTCCCCTCCACCTGCGGACGAGGGGACCCCTGGCCATATGGAGAAGGTCCTGATTGGGGTCGCGATGCGCACGGCTTTGATTCGTGATGCCGTGCGTGCTTCCCAGGAGGAGCACGCACGTCATCACGAAGAGCACCGTGCCGATGTGGCCCAATTGGGATCGTCCATGTTTGGGGGTTTCCTGCATGTGTCGGCCAATCTGGCGGCCCTCTCCTCCTCTGTGGAGACTATACGCCAGTCGTTCTCCTTGCCGTCTTCCGGCCCAGATGCCACCAGGGCCCCCTGTGGACCTGCCCTGACCAATGCAGCCAGCTCAGTGAGGATCCCATCCCTGCCACAGTCGGGAGTCGGAGGTCCAGCAGGGGTGGACACCACAGCAACTGGTGGACACCAGCAGATGGAGGATGTGCCGGCATCATCAGGCAGGGCACGTGCACGACGGCGTCAGTGGATTCCATCAGCCTGGATGCCATCGTGCTGGCAGAGGCAGTTGCGTCGGAGGCAGCAGCAGAGTCAACGTGGGAGGCATCATGGCTCGGGGCCATCAACATCGGAGGGGCAGGCATCGGCCGGAGGGCAGGAGGACCCAGAACAGGAAGTGTCTTCTGTGTGGCTGCGGTTGGGCCAGCAGATAGGTGCGGAGCGGCGGCGGGCGGAAGAGGCGCGGCTCACGATGGTCAGGGCGGAGAACTCCATGCAGAGGGCCCTGAGGCGGGCCGAGTGCCTCGAGGCAATCCGCAGGGGGTTGGAGGAGCAGATGGCGTCGTCCCTGCGGACCCTCGGGGCCATGGAACAGGACCGCCTCCGGGACATAGACGAGGAGTTTGATGATGCCCTGGCCCGGAACACCATGGAGTGAGCCGCTGGACTTGCCCGCCGCCTTTGTATATAGTTCTTTAGTTTTAGGTTTCATTTGTTTCTTCTTATGATTTGGAGTCGACGGGCACAGCTCCACTTTTTGTATATAGTTGCATTTTAGTTAGGGTTTTTTGTAGGTTTCCTTTGTTCAGTTGGGCTCATGGACCCTTGGATGTTTTGTACATAGTTCTTCATTGGATTGTTTTATTTTTTTATTTTTGATTTATTCTCCATGGAGCAATGGTCTTTGCATTTATTTTTATCTCTCGGATTGATTTGATTTTTAATGTGACTTTGAACAACATTTTTTTGGATTTGGATTTGTAGTTTTGATTTTTTTGGACGGACATGCAGCTTATCTTTTTTTCATTGCCATTGTAGTTTGTTTCATTTCATTTGCATTCAATTTTTTTTAATACAGTTTTGTTTTCATACTTCACTGTGTGGTATCATCTCATTGGTTTCATGCATGTCATGTTGGATGTTTTCCCATTCATTTGCAACCATTGTGTGTGACGGACATGGGTTCATTTGCTTTATGAACATTGGGGGTGTAACATGTAATTTCCATTTCCATGTGGGTGAATGGGTTACTTGGTAGGGCCTTTTGGCTGTGGAGGCTGACCATAACGCACATGATTGGGGATTGTGAGAACCTGGGTACAGGGGGACATGAGTGGGGGCCTGGTGGAGGCTGCCCCTGCACTGCTGGGGGGTGGGGGTGGTGGGAGACATGAGTGGGGGCCTGGTGGAGGGTCCCCCTGGATGCTGGGGGGTGGGGGTGGTGGGAGACATGAGTGGGGGCCTGGTGGAGGGTGCCCCTGGATGCTGGCGGGTGGGGGTGGTGGGAGACATGAGTGGGGGCCTGGTGGAGGGTGCCCCTGCACTGCTGGGGGGTGGGGGTGGTGGGAGACATGAGTGGGGGCCTGGTGGAGGCTGCCCCTGGATGCTGGGGGGTGGGTGTGGTGTTAGACATGAGTGGGGGCCTGGTGGAGGGTGCCCCTGGATGCTGGGGGGTGGGGGTGGTGGGAGACATGAGTGGGGGCCTGGTGGAGGGTGCCCCTGGATGCTGGGGGGTGGGGGTGGTGGGAGACATGAGTGGGGGCCTGGTGGAGGGTGCCCCTGCACTGCTGGGGGGTGGGGGTGGTGGGAGACATGAGTGGGGGCCTGGTGGAGGCTGCCCCTGGATGCTGGGGGGTGGGGGTGGTGGGAGACATGAGTGGGGGCCTGGTGGAGGGTGCCCCTGGATGCTGGGGGGTGGGGGTGGTGGGAGACATGAGTGGGGGCCTGGTGGAGGCTGCCCCTGGATGCTGGGGGGTGGGGGTGGTGGGAGACATGAGTGGGGGTCTGGTGGAGGGAGCCCCTGCACTGCTGGGGGGTGGGGGTGCAGGGGGACATGAGTGGGTGCCTGGTGGAGGGTGCCCCTGGATGCTGGGGGGTGGGGGTGGTGGGAGACATGAGTGGGGGCCTGGTGGAGGCTGCCCCTGCACTGCTGGGGGGTGGGGGTGGTGGGAGACATGAGTGGGGGCCTGGTGGAGGCTGCCCCTGCACTGCTGGGGGGTGGGGGTGGTGGGAGACATGAGTGTGGGCCTGGTGGAGGCTGCCCCTGGTGGCTGGGGGGTGGGGGTGATGGGAGACATGAGTGGGGGCCTGGTGGAGGCTGCCCCTGCACTGCTGGGGGGTGGGGGTGGTGGGAGACATGGGTGGGGGCCTGGTGGAGGGTGCCCCACAGTGCTGGGAGGTCGGGGGGATGGGAGACATGAGTGGGGGCCTGGTGGAGGGTGCCCCTGCACTGCTGGGGGGTGGGGGTGCAGGGGGACATGAGTGGGGGCCTGGTGGAGGGTGCCCCTGGATGCTGGGGGGTGGGGGTGGTGGGAGACATGAGTTGGACATGAGTGGGGGCCTGGTGGAGGCTGCCCCTGGTGGCTGGGGGGTGGGGGTGCAGGGGGACATGAGTGGGTGCCTGGTGGAGGGTGCCCCTGGATGCTGGGGGGTGGGGGTGGTGGGAGACATGAGTGGGGGCCTGGTGGAGGGTGCCCCTGGATGCTGGGGGTGGAGGTGCAGGGGGACATGAGTGGGGGCCTGGTGGAGGGTGCCCCTGCACTGCTTGGGGGTGGGGGTGCTGGGTGACATGAGCAGGTGTGCAGGGTAGTCCCCTGTGGTGTCGGCTGCCTGCAGGTGCCGTGGAGGGTGTACAGGGAATACCTGGGAGCACACAGCCAAATCGCGTGTAGAATTTCCCGCGTACCCCTGTCATACACGTACCCAGTTAAATCGCGTGTGGAACTTCCCGCGCACCCCTGAAATACACGTACCCTGATGGAATCGCGTGTGGAACTTCCTGCGCACCCCTGGAATACACGTACCCTGCTGAAATCGCGTGTGAAACTTGCCCCGCACCCCGAAATACACGTACCCTGCTTAAATCGCGTGTGGTGCTTCCCGCGCACCCCTGAGATACGCGTACCCTGCTCGCACGGGCCCAATCGCGTGTGGAAATTCCCGCGCACCCCTGAAATGCACGTACCATGCTGAAATCGCGTGTGGAACGTCCCCCGCACCCAGAAATACACGTACCCTGCTGAAATCGCGTGTGAGACTTCCCGCGCACCCCTGAGATCCACGTACTCAGACAAATCGCATGTGGAAATTCCCGCGCACGTACCCGGCCAAATCGCGTGTGGAACTTCCCGCGCACCCCTGAAATCCATGTACCCTGCCAAATCGCGTGTGAGACTTCCCGCGCACCCCTGAGATCCACGTACCCAGACAAATCGCATGTGGAAATCCCCGCGCACGTACCCGGCCAAATCGCGTGTGGAACTTCCTGCGCACCCCTGAAATCCACATACCCTGCCAAATCGCGTGTGAAACTTCCCGCGCACCCCTGAGATCCACGTACCCAGACAAATCGCGTGTGGAAATTCCCATGCACCCCTGAGATACGCGTACCCTGCTCGCACGTGCCCAATCGCGTGTGGAAATTCCCGCGCACCCCTGAAATGCACGTACCATGCTGAAATCGCGTGTGGAACGTCCCCCGCACCCAGAAATACACGTACCCTGCTGAAATCGCATGTGGAACTTCCCGCGCACCCCTGAAATACACGTGCCCTGCGGAAATCGCGTGTGAAACTTCCCGCGCACCCCTGAGATCCACGTACCCAGACAAATCGTGTGTGGAAATTCCCACGCACCCCTGAGATACGCGTACCCTGCTCGCACGGGCCCAATCGCGTGCGGAAATTCCCGCGCACCCCTGAAATGCACGTACCATGCTGAAATCACGTGTGGAACGTCCCCCGCACCCAGAAATACACGTACCCTGCTGAAATCGCGTGTGGAACTTCTTGCGCACCCCTGAAATACACGTACCCTGCGGAAATCGCGTGTGGAACTTCCCGCGCACCCCTGAAATACACGTACCCTGCTCGCACAGGGCCAATCGCGTGAGGTACTTCCCGCGCACCCCAGTGATACACGTAGCCCGCTTGCCGTGCTGGTACATGGTTAGCGCAGCCCTTTGCGCTGGATTGGGTATATTGATGGCTTTTCCCTGCGCGAGAGGCGTTCTTGGGGGCATAACTGGCGCTGCTGCAGGGTCGCTGCGCCACTGTGCGCCACGGCTGGTTTTGGTGGCTGGAATCCATGAATACGCTGTGCGCGGAAATGGATTTTGGCGCACACGGCTGGCGCAGGGATTCGCACGCGCACACTGTGCGCCTGCCGCGTGCGCCACTTGTGCGCTGAATTCTATGAATTACCCCCTAAATCACTCAGTGTTATTCTGCACAGAACTGAGAGACCTGCGAAATTTGTACCTAACTAGTAATATCACTGACTTATGTGGCCTAGATGCGGAGAAATGGTGGAGTATAATTTATGCTTGCCAATCTCCAAAAATAAATTTTGCAACGGTCAAATTTCTAGAAAACACCCTTAAAAGGCTAGACCATATCGATGAAGGAAACGCATCGTAAATCGTGAATTGAATGGTCAAAAACATTTTGATATGCGAGTAAATTGGCAAAGAGCCCCTCGCTCCAAGTTGCATCTCCTTATTTAAAAACATAAATTTCTTATACATATATTTGTGTTTAGTTGCGCTAGTGCGCCTTTCTATAACATGGGTAAACCTTATCTACATTGACAAGAGTTCACCCACTACGTCCCTGGGTAGACACTTCAGACACAGAAGGAGTCACCACAAAAAAGTTAAATTTTTTAGAGGAATTCAAATTACTGCATCTAGACAGCAAAACAGACAAGAGGGGAAAGGGCCAATACTCCGGACAAGGAAGAGGAGCAGCCGGAAGAACAGGAAAAAGAGGACGAGGCGGGGACGCCAACACAAGCAATGCAGCGAACATGATTACACGCTCTGGCAACAATCCGAGGGGGAAACCGAGAGGCAGGAAAACCTACAATTAAAGATTTTCAATATATCATCTAGAAGACTCACACAAGAAGAAAACTCGGTATTATCCCTAGGCCTATCCTTTAGTCCTACATATCCCTTTGACTATACATCTACGAGGGTGGATCTCTTTAAATTCCTGAGAAAATTAAAACTAGCAAAGTTCCATGCAACGAAGGTGAGTGAAGGAACCAAAAATAGAGAAGCATTCAGTAGAGAGATATCCCCCCTCACAGATAAGGATATGACTAGTTTATTATGTCTTGCGAAGATGGGATCGCAATCTGAGTCTGAATGGGAGCTAGCATCAACATTGGACAATACAACATTGGAAAAAGATTTTGGTATACTTACAGACATTACTTGTCCTAGCAAGTTTAAACCCAAATCGATTTTTTGCCCTAACATCACCTGTGGCCCGATTGACACTTTTGAAAGTCTGGTGATGAAGGATCTCAAGCAACTGTCAGTGAAGATATCTCCATCATCTAGAAATCTTAATTATTTGCAATATAAAGCATTAGAGAACCTCAGAAATGACCATACTATAGTAATACGTTCTTCAGACAAGGGGGGTGGTATAGTGATCTTGGACAGTGATCAATACAATATGGAAGCAAAGAGACAATTGAGTGTTACTAGTAATTATACATTGGTAGACAACAGTGAATTATTGGAAACCAACTTATCATATTATTCAATGTTACGTAAATAGTGTGACCTGGAATTGATTAGTGATGAAGAATATTGGTTTCTGAAAAATCCCTTTCCTGTTACCCCATTAATTTACTTTAATCCAAAGATTCATAAGAGTTTAAGGAATCCGCCTGGTCGCCCTATAGTTTCGTCTATAGGGAGTCTTTTGGAAAATACCTCTAAATTCTTGGATCACTATTTACAACCATTTGTTATCAGTCTCAGCTCACATATACGAGACACCTCTGACCTGTTGACTAAAGTAGACAATGTCAATTGGGAACCACAATACATCTTAGTTTCTCTAGATGTTGTCTCATTATATACATCGATCATACACAAAGTGGGCATTGAAGCTTGTAAATTCTATTTAGAATTTAGATCCATTAGTCATCGACAACACAACAACATGTTGTTGGAAATGCTTCAGTTTTGTTTGGAGCATAACTATTTTTTACATGATACTTCAATTTACAAACAAACTCAGGGTACGGCTATGGGGTCTTGTATGGCCCCCACTTACGCCAATCTCTATATGGGATGGTGGGAGACACAGATAGCTTGGAGAGAAGAGCTGGAAGAATTTACTAAACACATAGTTGTCTGGTACCGATTCATAGATGACTTGTTCATTATATGGGACGGTACCGAGACTCAGCTACACAACTATGTCCAGATTCTTAATATCAACAATCTGAATTTGGAATTGACATGTGTACATAGTAAAAAAGAATTGATTTTTCTGGATGTGTTATTTATTGTGGAGAACAACAGTTTAACATCTAAATTATTTAGAAAAGAAACAAGTTCGAATTCCACTCTGCATGCTAAGAGTCACCACCCTACTCCACTAATTAATTCCATTCCCTATGGGGAGTTCCTGAGAGCAAAAAGAGCATGTAGTCAAGAATCAGACTACCAGACAGAAGCCAAGCAGATTGGTAGAAGGTTTGTCAAGCGAGGCTACAATAAACACATAATTACAAACTGCTTTAAGAAAGCAGAAATTCCGAAAAGAACGGATCTATTTGGAATTCAAACTAGAAAGAAATCAGAGAAGATAAGATTTATAACAGGGTTTAATCACCAAGCCACTAATATCAAATTAATTATGAAAAAACACTGGAATGTGCTCCTGACAGATCCCGATCTTAAGAAGGTACTAGATGCGGCTCCCAATGTGACATACCGTAAAGCGCCCACTCTCAAAAACATACTGTCTCCTAGTATGGTGGTCACAGAAGTCACTAAGTCAGGCCACTTTTTGAAACAAGATCAGGGAGGTTTTCGTAAATGTGCGAATTGCAAAATGTGTAGCTTTGTATCAAAAACCCCATTTGTCAGTTCTAATGGCTTATCATGGAGATACAAACATAGAATAACATGCTTGTCGAAATTCATAGTATATGCTATTACTTGCACCTGTGGTCTGCACTATATTGGATCAACCATAGGTATGCTCAAGCTCAGGATCCTCCAACACTACAGAGCCATTAAGAATGGAGATACAACCAACCCTTTGACAGGACATTTTATGGAGAAACATGGTGGTAATGTGGAGGAAATGTCATTTGTTGGTCTTGCCCATGTACCACAACACAAGAGATTGGGAAATCGAGAACTGAAACTCAGACAATTAGAGGCATCTCTAATTTGCAAATTTGATACGTTAAGACCTAATGGACTCAATATTGATTCAGAGATGTTTGTATTTCTCCAGTAGATTGGATGATTATCGTTGAAAGTGCATGCTATTATAGAACCCCGGGTTGTTACCTTGGCTTACTCCCTGCTGGTAATAGGGATTCATGTATTTTAATGTGTAGCATTAAGCTACAGGTGAGGAGCATTAAGTCACGATTTAGGGTTCACTATATTAGCAATCTACTGCCCAACATGATGTTGAAAATTGAAGACTTTAAGCATTTGCACTTTGAATAGTTTCTGTATATATACTGTGGCTTGCTGCATAAGATCATTAATTGAACATTGTTCCTTTTAGCATTTACGAGTCACGTCTAGTAATTAAACTGCAGTGGTAAATACATGTTTTTATGTAAATAAGATTGAGCATCCAAATGGATATGTATCTTATAGACATATGCAATCACAGTGGAAATTATTCCAAAGCATGTGAAAATTTGATATATAAGATAAAATCAGCATAAATACAGCTTTTCACCTGCTAGAGGGCATTAAGTCCTACATCCACAAAAGGAGTGCTTTGATGTTTTATGAATTTGGTGTTGTGCCGTATTTGGCTTTTAGAATAACACACTACAAACCCAGGGACGTAGTGGGTGAACTCTTGTCAATGTAGATAAGGTTTACCCATGTTATAGAAAGGCGCACTAGCACAACTAAACACAAATATATGTATAAGAAATTTATGTTTTTAAATAAGGAGATGCAACTTGGAGCGAGGGGCTCTTTGCCAATTTACTCGCATATCAAAATGGCATTTAGTTTATGGCCAGTGCGCTGTGTTCATAGTGAACACAATGACTATGTAGTCATTCCATCATGGCGGCCCGCTCTATACACTTTTCGATGCGGCATTAAGCGATCACATGATCTGAGATAATGAGAGGGGGGAGGAGCTGCCCGCTCGAGTTGCTTTCCTTAAGTTTTAAATGGGATGTGTTTACACGGATGTGGAGTTTGATCAGCCTGAGGAAGCTTGGTAGATCCAGGCGGAACGCGTGGCGATTTTTCCACCCTGGGGGGTGAGTGTTGTTTAACCTGCTTGCCATGGGGAGGTTTCTGACTTATACCTACCCTTTTTTGCACATTTGCACAGTTGGTTGTTTGTTTTTATAAAGAATAAAAACAAAGCATTCTGTAAGAAGGTGTTTTGGTCTTGAGTGCTGGGAATAATTTTGGCATGTTTTGTAGGGGTTTTTTTGTAGTGTTACAACCCTCTATTTACATGTGTTTTTTATATGTTAAGGAGCTCAGCCAAAGCTTCTTTTTCCCTAGCACCAGCTACGAGTTAGGCAGTGCACTAAATTTGGCTAACTTGTTTTTACATATATATATATATATATATATATATATATATATATATATATATATATATATATATATATATATATATATATATATATATATAATAATAGTCGTTTCTTCCAGTTCTACTATGTTCACTACTGGTCCAAACATATCCATGTATATGTCTGGGTGAAATCAAGGGGGAAAGGATTTATGTGTCAGTTTCCTATTTGTACTTCCTTTTTTTATTATTGGTGAGTATTTGCCTATTTGTAGGTAGTAAAAGTGGCCGTTACACCCCTTATCTATAGGGCTGGCTAGCATATATTATTTATTTTTTGGGGGATGCACATCTGCAACTGTATGTAAGATGACCCCCTTGTATTCCTTGTATTCAATCTAATTGTCTGTTTCTGTGTTATTTCTTGCCATCCCAAGATTTAATGTTTCAGTGTTATTACTATACCCAGTGCCAACTATTTCTTCTCTCTGAAGGACAAACTGTTGGGATATTGTTTTAATGCATCTTGTTAAATCTCTCAAATACAACTGAAACTCCTCCCCCACAATCTCAGCTGCTGTGTGTGCATTTGATGCAGTGTGTGTGGGTTTGATTGGTATTGCATACTTCTTCCCATCATTATCTCATCCGGGCACAAGTGGTGGTCTTTACCTGACTGGTTCATAAGGCTAAATAGAGCCAAAGGAAGACAATGCAGCCAGTTTCTCCCTAATATATATCATAACGTTGATATCCTTTGTTTCAAGAGACCATTAGGACGTTACATGATTTATTTGTCTTGAGGGTAATAAACAGAGCACAATTTATGGTTAATCCCTAGTAGGGATGTATTCTCCTTAACTAATTCATTGAAAAAATGAGTCCCATTATTTTAGGACATCACATACCCCCAGTAAGGGAAGACCTTGCACACTAAAAATGTGGCCACTGATTTATCATCTGTTTGCACGCTAGGACCAGCCTTGATCCATCAGGAAAATTGACACACAACAACTATAAGATAATGATAGTTACTGCACCTATCAAGCATACCCTTGTGATCTATGTGGAGTTACTAAAATGGTCCTGTTGTACATGTATATAGGCCATGCAAGGTCCTGAGGGGATGTCTGGTGCTGAAGAGATGGCAGGTAGTGCAATTTGCCATAAATGTATCCACATATTCTTGAAGGTTGGGGACCTTCAATAAGATCTATGAAAAGGATATTCAATGACAATTGGTCAAGAATGAAAATAACGTAGGCAGAGGTGTTTGATAACTGTAGTAACTAAGATGCCTTTTAGGGATACAATCTGAAATCTCTATTTAATGCTTCTGTTTGTGTTCTTTGTTTCTTGGCTCCTCTTGATTCTATTTCCTCTGATGTGGCTCAACTTGGATGGCACTCTTTTCAAAACTGTTTAAAATTGAACCTTGTATGTTTATTTTTAAAGCTTTCTATGGTCTTGCTCCTCCCTATCATTCTTTGCTTGTTTCATTCTATATTCCTTCTGGCTCAGTCTGCTTCTCACTACCTTCTTGTAGTCCCCTATTCCCCTGTGCTCAATCTCCCATTCAGTCTTTTTCTCTTCTAGCACCCTTACACTGGAATACTCTCCCTCTCTTTCTTTGTTCCATTACTGTCTATTCATCCTTTCGGGGCTCTCTACGATCCCACCTTCTCTTATCTGGTTAATGAAGGTTTTTTGCAATTGCTGAAATACTCTGTGTTTTAAATATTTATTTCATTGTTTGTACTGTTCTCTGTTCCTATGTACAGCACTTTGGCATAAGGCTCTATATAAAATAAAATAAAATAAAATACAAATACAAATACAATCACAACGCTGCTCCTGCATCAAATGTACTTTTCATATTTTCTTATTTTCTTACAACAGTACAGCAGTAAGCCCACGTCTGTAATCAGATGGATTGCTTATTTGTGACAGGTGAAGTCCTGCTGCAGTACTTCAGTGGTATTGTGATGCACAGTCAGTATTTCTTGAAACAGCTAACAGGAATTCGGATTCTCACTATAGTGCTGAATAAGGGGAAAAAAGGGCTGAAAAGCAGAAACGTTGGTTTTACTGGGTTGCCTCATCATCCACAGCCCTGTCGTATCTAGTGCTGAAGAATTGTGAAATATTCACTGCAGCAGATATAATCAACCCAGCTGGCACCATCACCCTCACTTCCTGGCTCCTGCTGCATATAGACAGTGGGGCCGGAGTGCTTTGAACATGGCATGGCTTGTCCTCAAGGACGTGCAAGAGTGCCCATCGCACATTCAGGCCTGCTGTACCTAGCCTGCATATCTAATGTACCATGCAAGACTAGGGAAACAAAATTAATTGGCATTGCAATGGCTCATTGGACATGCGTGGTAGGGTACAACGGAACTGTCAAAGGGAAACAATAGTTCCCTTTGCGGATCAGTGAAAGCCAGCCCAGTACTGCTCCCTCTGCTACTTGCTGCAGCTGGGCAGCGCTCTGTTTTTTCACTGGAATCGTTTGGCTCGTCCGTAATTGGCATGAGCCGATGCAGTGACGCCCATTATCGATGACAGGGGAAAAGACAAAGGACGTAAATCCAGCGGTGCGTGCTGCACTCCCAATCACCACGAAATGGTGGAGTTACTTAGTCTTGGTAAATCAAGAGTAATAAAACTTCTAGTACTCAAATAATGCTTATTGAAAAGGTGTCGCTATTTGTTCATATTTTAAACAGATCTGTGACCCACAGATTACAACATATAGAATGTATATTAATCGCATAAATTAAGTGCAAGAGGGTACGGATACATTATTCATCAAATTAATACAAAAAATAGTGAAAAGCAATGTAGCACAGCCATCAATACAGAGTGTTACCGTAATTACAAATTACCATGGTAAATATGCGGTATGCAGGTCCCCCATGGGCATTTTGGACATTCAATAAGAGTCAAACCATTTAAATGAAATAAAAGTTACGTTCAGTTGTAAATGCCAAGAATCAATCAACCAAGAATCAACCAGGAATCTATAAGACAATAGGTAATTGAATACACATGTCAAAATCACATTTGTCATTAATTGAATCCCGACATGTGTCAAAAATAGAAGTGGGTACATACGTGCCAGACCATAAAAGATATGCCGGTAAATTGGTGTATCCATAAGTCAACGACATAACGAAACGAGAAGAAAAAAGGAAAGAGAAAAAACAGTTTAGCTAATTCAGATGCTATGTGTCATGCAATTGTCAGTGGTAGAAATAATGCAATGACCTTAAATTGCAAATAACATTAGATGAAGCCGCGATGCAGCCGCCGGGAGTCGGTTGACAAAAAAGGTTACTGGCTGCGTTATGGGTCTATAAAAAACATAAGTATCTCATTGTAATTCAATGGTTAAAGTATGTGCCAGGATGTTACAGATTATAGTACTGGGAACAAATAGAATATGGTTTCAGGGAGAAGGTACCTTACCTAGCAACCACAGGCTGAGGATCCACGGAGGACGCCGCGAGTGCTCGCGCTTCGTGTAGTTGTTCTTAAAGGTGTTTACATGGCGTTGTCGTGCAAACGGCCGAGGCCATATGGAAAGCGGCGGCCATTTTGCAATGTCAGCCTCTATGTATTAGAGGATATGTAACTTCAAACATTATGTGCAAATACTGGTACTATCAAATATTTAGACATGAAGTCTCGTGTTAATATATACTGAACTGTATAACAGAGCCAATTGTCAACAGAAAGTCGGAATCATAAGGTGTTCAAAGGATGTTAGTTAAATAAAAAAATGTCCGTGATGTTAACGCTTAGTTGCGTGCTTGATCTCATCTTGATCTAATCTCTGCTACGTGTGCCACAGTTGGCTGTTTATTTATTATGGAACCATACTCGGATGTCACCGGTGAACGACCATATCTAAACCGAACGTTCGTGTGATGTGAGCGGCCAAAGATGTGAAGGATCTGATTAGACATTACTTGTGTATAAAGAACTGTCTTCCTAAAACGGGGTTTGAGCTAAGGAGTAAAATTTAGCATAAAGGCATACGCTTAACAGGGAGAACCCAAATAGTAAACTGCTAAAAAAGATATTGGGGGGTCATTCCAAGGTTGGAGGTAAGGAATTACTGGCACCGGTAAGGGTGCCGATGCCGGTAATCCCTTACCTCCGTATTCCGAGGTCCCTTTGCGGGTCCTTCCTTACCTCCTGCTTTTAGCAGGAGTAAAGTACGGGACCCGCAAAGGTACTTCGGAGGTAATTACGGTACTGTAATTTACGGTGTCGTAATTACCTCCTTCCCCATTCCCATTGAGCCCTATGGGGCAAAAATGGGAATGGGGAAGGGCAAAAGGTGAATGGGGAATTACCGGTCCCTCCAACCCTGGAATGGACCAGTAATTACTCAATTCACTATGCCGGATTTGGGACGGTTTGGGAGGCAACCATGGAGCTAATTACTCCATGGTTAGCTCCAAACCCGGAATGAGGCCCATTGTGTTCTAATCTACCTTACAGAGTACAAATTGCGAAAAAAAGGAAGGAAGAGGAAGAGAGAGAAGAGGAGGAAGGGGATATACTGAAAATTACGGAAACTCATACTTGGTAATCTACGTATTGTTCGCTGTATGTTGTGTTGATTTCACTACTGATCATATATTGTAATCTGTGGGTCACAGATCCGTTTACCAATCTTGTATTTTTTTCGGATCTCATGAGCATACTCAAAGAGCTGGCCCTGACGAAGGACTTTTTGATTCCGAAATGCATAGGCCACTATGAGCTCACGCAATGCATCTGCTCTGAATAAGATGTGTAGCTGCCTAATATTAAAATATGAATAAATGCCGACACCTTTTCAATAAGCATTATTTGAGTACTAGAAGTTTTAATACTCTTGATTTACCAACAGTAAGTAACTCCACCATTTCGTGGTGATTGGCAGTGCAGCCCGCACCACTGGCTTTACGGCCTTGGTCTTTTCCCCTGTTTTACTTTGTGTGCCATTTCACGGAGGAACCTATCCAGCGGGTTTGCAACCCTCCTTGAATTTCATCGAAATTAGACCAATTGAAAGAACATTATATACAAATCTGGTGGTGCACGTTCACTATAGACTATTTGCCCATTATGGATGAGCCACCCTGATGCAGAGATTGACAGCAGTGCTTTTTACAGCAGTAGTTCTCGCTAGGTTCTCGGTAATCACTCCTAATGTGGAAGATTACTCTTTCACTCCTTCCCACTAAATCGGGAGACCTTCTCTCAGGAACTCTTTGGTGAATGGCTGGGCCATGGCAGTCTCATGAGATTGCTATAGCCAAAGCCCATATGCCCATTAAACCCTCCCAATAAATGTAATCAATAAAAAGCCTGAATCCCACCTTAACACTGTCTGCTAGGTGGCCAAGTGGCTTGAAGGGGTGCAAGGCTATAGACTTGGCCGCTATCTACTGTAAAGCAATTCCAGATAGCTACTCAAGGAAGGGGCAGCTTTGGCACTATTTTCCCCCCAAACCCATCAAATCTGACCCCTTTGTATGGGGAGAAGGGCACAAGATGACTCTTGCACTTGGGAGGCATACATCCTGATGTGGCATGTATTACTTAACAGCTTTGTGCACAATTAGCATGAAGTAGGTGCAGGCTGTAGTCAAGTGGCTGTTTATATATGTTTGGTAACTAAAAGCGGTGGCTAAACAAATTGGGTCAGGGATGTACTCACTGAAGGGGCCTTTATTCGTTGGGGAATGCAAAACAGAAAACTCTGGAGGTTTTACCACCAACTGCATTATCAGTGGGATTAGAGGTGAGGGTAGACGGGTAGCTGAAGTAATTAGATCATGTAAGCGCTCTAGGACGGCAAGCCCGAATGGCTTAACCAATAGTACACTAAGGGCTGACCCCTTTAATTGGATGAACGCTCTGGTAATTTTATTCAACAGTATACTTGAATCACAAGTCTTTCCGCCCTCCTGGAATACAGCTACAGTGGTTCCCATATTCAAAAGAGGTGTACGTTCGGATCCAAGGAATTATAAAGCAATATTTCTCTTGGATTCGGACAGTAAGATCTTTGCTTCTCTCTTGATGCGTCACTTAGAGGCTTGGCTTTCGAAGTGGGCACTTGACAAATATTAACGTGTTGGTGGTAAGAACGATTCAAGAAAGTTCCTGGCCCGATATATCTCTTACTACCTATGTGGCCTCTATAGGTCTTTCCAGGGACTTTGTTCAAGTGGATGGTCGGTGCATTTGTGGTGGAAGTTAAATGCCTGGGGTATGCCGAAGGGCTTGTTGAAAATGATCATGGGCTTTCACGAGAATTCGGGGGTGAGAGTGGGACTGACAAGAGAGGGTATGATGTCAGACCGTATTTCAACCCTGTCCGGCTTAAGGCAGGACTATAGGCTCAGCTCCTTTCTCTTCAATATGTACGTATCAGATATACAGATGTATCTGAGTAAGGCATCCTTGGCCACTCCTAAATTGGGTGATGAAAGACTTATATGGCTAGCATGCGCGGACAACCTTTTGTTGTTTGACGATACCCGCGTCGGCATCAGCAGGCTACTGCCTTTTCCAAATTTGCTGCAGACAACGGCCTCTTAATCAATGCTGCAAAGACTGGAATTCTAAATTTTGACAAATGAAGTAAAAAGACCCCGTTAGCATGGCCTGCTGAGTAGGAAACGTTGGCTCCCTCATCTAGTATGATCAATCTGGGTTTTATTTTTTCTCAGCTAGGCAATCCACAAATATGCTCTATCAAATTTTGAACTAAAAGGCTTTATTACTTTCAAATAAATTGGCTACTGTGAACCAGAGATTTGGCTGCTTTTCGACCAGACCAGCTTTAAAATTCTATGAAGGGAAACTTATCCCTAAAATCATATATGGGCTTGAACTATACTTTTCTGAGGTTCCTGGATGTTTGGATTAAATGGAGGCCAAACTGTGGAGGAAAATATTGGGAACTGCTAATTGTGTCCCTAACTCAGCTATTAGATTTGAGTTGGGGTTAACTTCCTTGAAAGCCCAAGTAAAATGGAACTGCCTGCAACTGTATTTGAAATTGTTGTCCCCTATGGAATCCTCAATCTATGGGTCTTAGATAATGCCGTACTTGTGAAGCAGAGTGGGTACAGAGTCCATTTTCTGTCTGATTTTCGAAGATATTGCTGGAAGAGTTGAATGTGGATGCTGATTACCCGAAAGTAAAATCTGCAAAGGTTAAAAATCGTTTGTATGATCTAGATTGGGTTGAGACAGTCGAAAGATTCCATAGTTACTCCTCTATGATCCATCTTAAACATGAATATAAAAAGAGAGGGTCTGTTCCCCCATAGCTCACCCAATTCCCCTGAGTTTCTCGTAGAGCAGTATTTTTACGCTTTAGATGAAATTCCACCCCACCCGTGAGATCCTTGAAAGGCAAGGGAAACGTGAAATGGTGGCTCATTTCTGTAGATTCAGTAAAGACCACAAGAACATAGAAACAACAACACCCTTAACTTTGTCCTGCCAGGCTTTAAATGCTAAATAAATGAGTTACCTAAGAAAGTTGTTTCTTTCTGCAAACTGGATAAATACTGATTCCTTGTGTCAAAGATGTTTAAACTCACCAAATATATCCGATGTGTTAGCAGTTGCAATTTTTTATTAATCTATTTCCTTATGACTTAAAGTGATTTTCTTTTTGTTAACTCATTTCCTTGTTAGGTTACAACGAGAGCAAAGACTTTTTTCTATTTTTAATCATGTTTATTATCTTTATTGATAATGTTTTTGCTGTATCTTTTTTGGTTTTTACTACTTTTTATAAATTTACGAATTGCGAGTGATTTCTTTTTTATGATGGTTGAGGGTTTTTTTTTTTTTAAACCATGTACAAAAAAAGTGCCCTTGTAAGTGTGGATATAAGGTGGGCCTTCATGGTTCATGGGGTACATTTTGTGGCATGCAGGCCTAATGCAGAAATGGGCCATGTGAACAGATATACAGTAACTCCAAGAACGTTTTCCATCAACTCAGAAGAGTCAGCAAATGGGCATACAATGGGCCTCCCCTTCGTTCCCAAGTTCTGTTATCCAGCATTGCTGCAGCCAGCAGTTTTTTTGTCCAGACTGGAATTAGATAGGAAGTGAGCCAAGCCAGTTCTGTTAGCGCATAGCATGCCTCCACCTGCTCAGTGTTCTTTGTTCAGTCTTGGCGAGCAGTCTGTGAAGAATGGCAGCATTATCCAGAAACGATTGACATATGGTGGATTAGACGTGGGAAAAGTTTCTGCGACGTAGCTGCGAGACAGAAAAGTCATGTATTTGTGCAGATGTTTTCTCCAGCCATATTTTTCAGTTTTCCCACAAAGGTTTAGTGATACACAGGCGCATGTTAGGTCCTTCCGCGCAACTCGTGGAAAGATAGCTCTGCGAGATAAGTGCCTGCTTCAGATTTGTGTGCAATCTGCGGTTAAAGGTTGGAATCCCAGGGTGGCACAACATTAACCTTACCTATTATAGCAGCTTTTAGGGGGAATTTGACATAAAATGTCATATTGTTAGATATCAAATATTTTGTCTAGTAGTATACTACTTTGTCTCATGTTTGTAATTATGCTTTTATTTTATTATTCTTTGTATTCTTGTTATAATGTAAAGCGCTTTGGTGTAAAGCGCTATATAAACTTAATAAATACAACTATAAATACTTCAACAATAAAATGAAGCTATTTAGGCATTTGCTGGCATTGTCACACTCATGAGAAATGTTTTATTAAGGATGAAAATACAAATATATTTTGCATTAGGAGAAGTTTATTGTTCAATTTTCCCCATGCATAATATGCGTGCATGTCGGCTTGTTAATTTTTTTTTTTTACAATATTTGAGGAAAATGTTAATTTTTATTTATTTTGTAGCACGGCACTTTGCAATGATACAAATTGATGCAATGCACCTGAGCAGATAGAAAGGTGAGATGAAGTGACAATAAGAAATGGCACCAGGGAGGGGCTCAGGGCCAAACAAAGCAAAGCTTGATGCATTCCAGATCCTAAGCAGTGGAGGGGTTAGAAGGATGAGGAGTCAAGGAGCATTTTCACCTGAGCCTATGATTGCAATCTTGAGCCTGAATATATAGATGGAAAAAAGGTGGGGAGACAGATGGGAGTTCCAGAAGGTTGACTGCAAAGCAGAGAGGCCGCATTGCAAATCCAGAACAGATTTCAGAAATACACTAGGTAGATAGGATGCCCAGGCTCCCTCAAGCAGATATTGTGGCCACAGAAAAGTAAATACATAAAAAGGGTTTGTTTGCGTTCTGATCAAGGTGTTATGGTAAGTGGAGTATGAGCTGGTGAAGAGCATAACTGGTGGTACCCTATACCATTGATCTTTGCCTGCAACAGGGTGAGGCCGACGTTGGCATCATCTATAAAGGGAAGATCAGACCATTACCTGCTCTTCGAACGTCCAATCCAAGCACCATGTGTATTCACAGGTTGTCTGGTGAGTGTGCAAGGAATAGGTGGTTCTTTGAGGGAGGGGGGCTCGATGGTGGTGTGGTCAACTCCTGCTCAAGGTGAAAACTGCATCAAAAAGTGAAGTGAATGTAGTGGGACCGTGGGCGGGCATTCCGTCTGGTCACATCGTCTCTTTGAACTCTAAATGGCCAAGGAGGTATCAGTAAGCAGAAGGTAGGTTTTAGCCTATCAGGAGGCCATTTTAGATCTCTCTGGACATTGTACATAGAGGTCTCATTCAAAAGCATCCTGTGTCTTCCGTCCAATTTGATTGCTTTAGTCAACAAATGTAACAAAGAAATCTGCGTTCTCTGTCACGTTCAAATCATTAGCAAATGGATCACAAATGCCTTGCGCCATATCCCTTCATGACAGGATGCATCTACATGGATTCCCATGGAATTCGCCTGCTTTGAGCTGGTACAAAAAGCATGCAGATTCCATAGAAATCCAAAGCATTTACGGCTGCATCAAAATCACATGATCTCGGGCATGCGCTTGTATTTCTGAGGCGGGGTGGATCGGGTGGAGGGATATTGTAAATATTGTTTCATGGTCCTGCCCTTCACACACTGAGAAAAAACAGGCACTGAAAATGTCACAAATGGAATGGTTTTACTCGCTGTACAGTTTACATGCTGCAACAAAAAGAACTTCCTGAATGTTTATTGTTGCATTTCCGGTGCGGTGTGCTAGGATTCGTCTGGGAATGAATTGAATGACACTAAGGCAGTTGTTTATTATGTAAGCGTCTCCCGTAATTTGGTTGAAGAATGACTTGATGTATCCGAACACTTCCTCTGAAAAAGACATTCTCCAACTCTTTCCCGGTGTTAACCTTGAGATGGAAAACATTTGGGCAGCTCTGAATAACCTGTGGGTAGATGCTTTGCACGGGGAGGATGGATTGTTGTCGATGAGGTATATCCACATGATTTGGGAGACCTCTCCACTGAGGCTTTTCGAGAGGAGCCCTTTTCTAACTCTTCAAATTTCACTTTTGTTTTACGGATGTCTATGGCCAGTTGGTTTTCGTTTCATGGGTTTGAAATGTTGGCCCTTCTTGGTTCAGTTGATACTGGCTGGCAGGTTCTTAAGGGGCCTCCGATCTTTCGGATATGTGAGTGCCCGTGGCTGATTGTGATGCTTGGGAGATAAGGTGAAAGGGAGGCTTCTGCTCCTTTAACTTAGTTTCAGTCTGGAAAGGCCTTAACACTTGGCCTTTCATTGCTTTGATGTTTGTTTCAAGGATCATATTATATCCATTAAAGATCTCTGTGCTATAGATGTAGAGGGTGTTGTACACCCAATCAGAGGGAAATATGTTCTTTCCATCATGAACATGTGTGATCCTTCTACATTGAGAAGTAGTGATGCTGGCCTGGGTGATAACTTTAAGAACATTTCTGCACAGTGCCCTTGGAATTCCATCGTGTTTCTATGGGAGCCATAGATGAGATTGTTGTATGCTCAGGTTTATTTCAGTCCACGTATGTATCTGCCCACTCAGAACTTTATTTCCAAGGCATTTTCCTTTGAGTTTGTGTGTGGGTTGCACTGTGGTGGAGGTAGCCTTGTGGGAGACTGTTACAGTAGATGAGGACCGTGAGGTAGCATGTTCTTTCCAACTTAAAGGTGTAGGATCATGCAAGTGGGGTATCAAGCAAGAGGTGCTGGTGAAAATGTAGTGGGTCTGTGTGAGCTAGTGGTTAGTCATTGTTTTAGGAAATGTTGCTTGTGTACTTCTTTGAGGTATACGTGAGTTAAGTGTAATTGGGGAATTCAATATGCCAGTGGGGTCTAAATGACTTCTTGGAATGGCCCAAGAGAGCACAGTGAGAGAGCATGACCCAACCCCAGAAGGATTCCCCAGCCTGACACAACCCCAGAAGGATTCCCCAGCCTGACCCAACCCCAGAAGGATTCCCCAGCCTGACACAACCCTAGAAGGATTCCCCAGCCTGACCCAACCCCAGAAGGATTCCCCAGCCTGACCCAACCCCAGAAGGATTCCCCAGCCTGACACACCCTAGAAGGATTCCCCAGCCTGACCCAACCCCAGAAGGATTCCCCAGCCTGACACAACCCCAGAAGGATTCCCCAGCCTGACCCAACCCCAGAAGGATTCCCCAGCCTGACACAACCCTAGAAGGATTCCCCAGCCTGACCCAACCCCAGAAGGATTCCCCAGCCTGACACAACCCCAGAAGGATTCCCCAGCCTGACACAACCCTAGAAGGATCAGGACATGGGCTTCACCCCAGAACATTATTTAAATGTGTTTAAATGATGTAGTATGGAGATAAAAACAGAAAAAGGTACACACCCATGTAACATGCAATCAGTGCTGTAGAGGAACACATGAAATACTCCAGTAGATGCCCGATTGCGAAAGGTACACAGGAGCATTTCATGGCAGCTGGGTCCACAAAGAACTATCAAACCAGTCTCAACAATCTATGCCAACAGTGCCCCCCTTTCATGTTGGCTGTATCCAAACAAAGAAAAACGGTATGAACCCTGTCTCAACAATGTATGGCAGCAATGCTACTGTAAAACAAATGTTCATGCTGCTTTTACACAAAGAAAACCAAGAGGCCTGTCTCAATAATAAATATCATCGCTGGGTCCCCCTTTCATGCTGGTTGTGCCCATAGAACATCATGAGTTTGGTCCAATACATGCCCAGGCTGGCTCCCCTTACATGTTGGCTGATCACTGTTAGTTTGCTAGCAACAGGCATAATAATATCATGCCTAACTGTGACTATACACTTAAACATCCGTGATATGAGTAGGTCACAAGCAGTGCCCGCTAGGGATAATAAAATTGAGGAGATGTCTTTGGAAGGACTTGCACCCCTCCATTCAACTACCTCCAACACCTCCCTATTTCCCAGTTATTAAACCTATACCACTGGTACAACATTGGCCATGGTGGTCGAGACCAAAGGTTGCCGGTCTGGGTTGTGGCAAGAACCAGAGGATTAGAGCCATCCTGTCACCAGTCCTCCCCTCCCACACGACGTTGTGATGGTTCGAGTGATAACTGGAGGGACAGCCACAATAACCATACCTTCAACTTCACCATCAAAGTCACTGCAGATTCACTCGTGAATTTCTGCAAGCTCGCAGTCAGGCATTTAGAGTGCAATGGTGATGTGTGACGGTAGAGATCTATGCTCTATGGTGTGGCAGATCACAGGGTTCTCAAAGATTTAAGCTCATCCTCTCCCTTCTGATGGCACCATAACTCCTGACTTGACCAGCTAAGGTCATCATCCCAAAGGTCGGTCTCCAACAGCATACCTTCAATGTGCTATCTCAAAGACGGGACCACAGTCTGTAGGTAGAGTGATTGAGTCTATATCCTGACACCACTCTTGCCTTTCACAGACTGGAGTGTGGTCAGCAGCCCAGATCCCACCCTAGCTTGCAAGAAGCATTAGAGGTGAGTGGCAGCAAGGACCCTCTGAGAACCCTGGTGCACACAAAGTCATCACTCCCCTTATCCAAGGCCTCATTTCCTTACTTTGGACAGTTACCGTCTCCCCACCTACACATCTGAAATGTGCACATGTTGCACCAGTGATCGGACAGCCACCCCCCCTCAGCCCACATATGGACAGTTCACAAAGTTTGCACACTCTGTCATTATGTGAAACTCTGCCTGCATCTCATTAACATACCAGTTCTCCCTTCTTGCCCTGCACAACTGGACCTCACTTCCTCTCCACATTAGAAATGCTTCTGCTATCCACTCTTTTAACTCTGATCTAAAGATCCCTCACCTTAACCAAGAAGCAGCACCCTATACATACTCCTGAGTTTCTCCCCCTTGTTGACTGCACCTAGTGCCATTGTACAAGTACCCTGCATATGTTCCATCCTTTCAAATCACTGTTGTTTCTTGTCCCTTATGTCTGTACCATCTATCTCCCAAAACTCACTCATCACTTACGTACATATTCTCATGCTATTGTAGGGCAACTGTTATAAGAGGGCTCATTAACTGTGCGACTCTTTCTGCCTGAAACACCATCTCGCCTCAATAAAGAAGTACAAGTACAAATGATAGAGTGACTGAGTTGGCTGGTTGGGCAATGCCCCAGATGCCTATGTAGACCTGCTGCTACTGGATGTGCTCAAATGATCCCTTTAAATATGGGAGCCAGTATAATATTGGATGGGATAGAGATTTCCCAACAAACATCCCAACCTGTTACAGCAGTCTGTAAGGAACTGGCCAATCCTACTGCAGTCTCTACCTCTCCTGTCCCTTCCCAGGCCCTCTGCATGGCTTTGGCTTCCCACTTCATCTCTAAAGCTCAGGACATCCTATCCTCACTCTCCTCCTATCCCCTCCCTCTACCCCCTGCTCTTTCTCTGGCCCTTCTGCAGCCACCCCTTCTCCCTCCTTCTCTGCCTTTCCCCTATTCGCTGCAGACAAGGTTTCTAGAAAAGTCTGATCTATGAAAGTCTCGTCAAAACAGGTTTGCCCCTGTTCCTCCAAACCTATCAAAGACCACATTGACTCCCTAGCTCCTGCCCTGGCTGATTTCTGAAATCACTCCTTTGCCGCTGGAGTCTTCCCATCCCCCCTGAAGCACTCCCTTGTGCACCCTCTTCTTAAGAAACCCTCCGCCGACCTCTCCTGCCCGGCTAACTATCACCCAATCTCCATCACTCCCTTCCTGGGCAAGCTACTGGAGAAACTGGCCATCTCCCAGCTTAATCTCCACACTGAATCTGTTGGTTGTCTTCATGACCATCAGTCTGGCTTCAGAGCTGCCAGAAGCACAGAAACTGCTCTCCTGAACATCAATGAAGACCTGCTCTCCAACCTTGACTCTAACACCCTTGCGTCCACATCCTGCTTGATCTCTATTCTGCCTTTGCCACTTTCAACCATGCCATCCTGCTCAACTGTTTCCGTGATAACCTAGGTATCACTGGTCAGGCTCTGGCATGGCTGACATCTTTCCTCTCTGACCGACCCTCCGAGGTCCAATTTGGGTCCTTCCTCTCTGCTATTTTTTCTCTTCCTGCGGTGTCCCCCAGGGGGTCTAACCTCTCTCCCTGGATTTTCAACCAATATTTGGCACTCCTTGCCAACCGCATCGCCGCTCTCTGCCCCAACTTTCAGTGTTATGCGGATGACACCCAGCTCATCTTCAGGCTACCCCGGCCTCCACCTCTACTTCCCTCATCTCTGACTGTCTGTCTGCTATTGGCACACCCGTTCCCTCCTTTCCCTCCTTTCTTGTACCTCCCTGGCCGGCCTCTCTTGGCTCTCCTCCTGCTCCCACCTGCAAGGCTAAAATCCTTGGAGTCATCTTCGACTGCACACTCTCCTTCTCTCCTCCCCAGTGCCTGCAAGGATTAAGTTCAAAACCCTCTGCATCGTCCACAGGCCTTCTGGGGCCTGGGGCCTCAATACCTTCAACTCTCTCTTCCCAAATAGCTTCCTTCTCAAGCTCTTCGCTCATCTGCCTCCAACTCCCTCAGGGTCATTGCTTCTGCAATCAACGAGTTGGTGGTAGATCTCTTTCTTTGGCTGGGGCCTCCCTCTGGAACAGCCTCCCTGCCTCCCTTAAACTTGAGGAGAATCATCTTCGGTTCCAGAAGCACCTCAAAACCTTTCTCTTTGCTTTTACTTTTTCTCCTCCTCTCCCTTGCTGACTTCCTTGCTGACTCTGGAACTGCACAGGTTACCTGGCCACCCTCTTATATCAGGCCCAGGTCCCCTCACCCGCCAGTTGCACTCCTGCACTGCCTTCCTGGCAACTTTCGCACTTGGGGTCTTGTTTTTCTGTATCCCTACTATCCCACTACCATCACCTGAGACCCGATGTCTGAACTTACCCTTGCACTTGCCACCTGCTGGCCGTACTTTACTTATTGTTATTTATTATTTTTCCCATGTACTGCCCTGTCCTCTCCTCCTTCACCCCCACACTTCTCCTCCTTCCCCTTCCCATGCACTTGCGCGATCTGAATGACACCTGGCCTAGTAGGATCATTGTCTGTCTTCCCTCTGTTTCCCCCTCCCTTGCCTCGTCGCGCCTTGAAACACTTGTTTATAGGCGCGTTATAAATGCCATATCATATCATAAGCGAACAGAGGTTCAACATGTTTTTTTGTCAATCTTAAAATACTACAACGGCACATCCAAATGTCAGCCTGTTTTTGAATGTCAGGATATACATGTATGGGTCTGTATAAGGTCTTTTTGTATGATAGCTGCCTTTATCAGCTAGGGAGTTCCCCGTACAATAATTGTTTGAAGGAAAGAGCACCAGAATACCAAATCAATATTGTAAAACAAAATAATATAGGGTGGCTGCTACAAAAGAAGAAGGAACCACAAGAACGGATGTATCCAAAGCCTGCTCACAAAACTACTCAGGTGTTCCTCATGTTTTGCTAGTAGAAAAACAATCATATTTACAATCATATATTAACTAGATATTGGTTCCTGTGGTTAGTGTGGCAGCACAGCTCTGCAATATATCCATTTCCAGGAGTCACATTACCCCAGGAACCCTGTCTTAAGATCTTAAAATGCAATTAATCATGTGTATGCAAAGCTGAAAACTATACCTTGGTATTTGTTCAAAAGAACTGTATCAAATTATAAAATCCATGCCTTCAGTCAGTCCATATTACATATTAACATCTAACATGCATTGTGCTGGATGCTCACACCCTGTAGCAGTACTTCTCCCACCTCTTGACAAACTCTCCTGCTGTTCTCATTGTACTCGATCCCTCCTCTGCATGTGATATGGTCAACCACTCCATCCTCACAAAACGGCTCCATGGTACCCTTGGTATTTCAGAGCGGGTACTGGACTGGCTGACGTCTTTCCTCACTGATCGTCCCTCCCAGGTTATCCTGGGCTCTTTCTCCTCTGCCACCTCTAGCTCCACCTGTGGTGTCTATCTCGCTCTGCTTGCTCACCTTATTTAAACCCCCCCCCGCCACTTCCAGAAGTATGCAAATGACACCCAACTTTTCTTCAAACTTCCCTCTGATACTGTTCTTACCTCCTCTACCATCCCAGGCTCACTATTTGCTATCCAGTCCTGGTGTGCACCCTGCTTCAATGCCAGCAAGACTGAAAATCCTCCCTATTGGGACTACTGACCCCTCTTTCCCCCCTTCACTCTGGCCACCTGCTTTGGGCTCTCCTCCTTCTCCTTCATCTGAATCCAGAAACCTTGGAGTCATGTTTGAATCCTCTCTCTCATTCTCCCTCACATCCTGGACCTTGCAAGAAGGCCCATTTCCAACTCCACCTCCTCAGAGGTATCCTTCGTCCTCTCCAGCTTATCCAGAATTGGGCTGAAAGACTTATCCTTGGTGTCAAGCCCAGGGACCATATCTCGCCAGCCCTAAAATCTCTCCACTGGCCCCCAGTTGCTGCTAGGATAACATTCAAATCCCTCTGCATCATACATAAGGCTGCTTGGGGCTGAGGCTGCTTGGGGCTGGGGCCCACACTATCTACAACTTGCTCTCACTAAATACTCTCCTTCCAGATCTTTACGTTCCTCCAGCTCAAACTCTGCACGTCAAGCGTTTCTCTAAGCAGTGAGCTGGTGGCTGTTCCGTTGCCTCAGCCGGTTTCCCTCCTCTGGCACAGCTTCCCCCTTCCTCTCCATCTTGAGCCGGATCTCCTGAAACTCTGGAAGCCCCTCAAGACCTTCCTCTTCTTCTCCTCCTTCCCCTTCACCCTCCTGTGCTAGTCTCCACAGTCCCTGAGATTGGTGGCCTGGGCCCTTATGTCTCCTTCTGGGTCCTGGCCTTCTGCCCAATCACCTTCATCATCTGCCCTCACCCAGCACTTGCCTTTGGTCACCCACTGGCCTGTGTTGCCTCACAGGCCTGCACTTACTGTACTGGCAGGTGAACACTCCTTACCATGTGATTCCTGACAGGCACTTACTTGTCATCTACAAATGGCAATTCTCCCTTGATGGAACCTCCGAGCACTTAACCCTATCACCCATACCTCTCTCTCTCTGCACTTGCACGTTCTGAATGCTCACAAGGCCTAGTAGGACCGCCTCTTTCTTGTTCATTAGTTTATTTCTATCTGTGTGTTGTTTCCATGGTCCCTCCCCGATTGCCCTGCGGGTGCTTTGAAACACAATTTCTTGTTGTATAAGCGCCTTACAAATACACAATAGATAAATAAATAAATAAATACGTCTTGTTGTGAGGGACCTAGGTTATGGGTCTTAGTAGCATGGCCTTTTGTCAGCTTTAATCCAGCAAGTGGACGTTCTTATAAAATACTGATGCAATTAAGCCCACACCCACCTTCAGAGTAACACCATGCACAATTTCAACTACACCTTTGTTGTCAAACGGAAGCCCTCAGTGAAATATATGTGCGCCCTGAGACCTACGGGTGTGTGGCGCGTTATAAAAATTAAAATAAATAAATATCCCCATTATTGATAGCTTTGCTTCTTCAAGCGTGTATGTGGCAGCATGCAACCAACTGCAAGAGTCAGTAAAACAAATGCATAGATAAAATCATGCGAACAATGCCCTGAAACTCAAGGTTAAGAAATCAGGCTGATCTTCAGAGATCACGACAAATGCATTTCATGGAGAGCTCTGCTTGAAATAACTATAACACCTTGGATCAATTTCAAGAATGAAGGTGAACCTTTGCAATCATATAATTGAAACACACATTAGCTATTCGCAGCAGAACTCAAATGTTCCCATAGTATGCTTTGGACCAATCAATCCTAAGAACAATTTGCTAAGTGAGTATGCAGTGGAAAGTGCTTACAAACATGTTTCAACCGAGCTGTCTAATGGACCCCCATCTGAAATTAATTTCAAGGTAACCTCTGTTGCCATTCATTGAAAAGGGGGTAGGGGCAATAATCAATAAAAAATGATCACCCTGAATCACACGTTAAGGAACAGATAAAAGGTGTCAAAGAATTGGAATATCATAAACCCACCCTCTGCCCCATCCACCCTACCTACCTCAGCTGTTACTTCCATTAATGCTTAATAATGTAGATTTGTATATTTAAATAGTACTCTTCTTTAGTTTGAAGCACTTCTCCCCTTAGGTTAATGGTCCTTTGTAAGTCATATGTTTTCCTAAATGTATTGTTTTCGGTTTGTTTTGCTTTGTCCTTGGTCTATGCCCCACTCATTTTACAGCCTTGTTAACTGGCTCACCACTTCCTCTCATCATTATATTTGTGTACAGGCACGCAGGAATGCCTCTGCCATCTGTACATGTGTTATTGTAAGTCATTTCTGATCGAAATTGACATCCCTGTTCTTCAATTAAATACAAATACAAAAAACACTTTGAAAGGAACATTTTATTGATATAGCTAAAGGGAGATGCATCATTTAAAAAACAGCATATTCTAATGCTTAACCTCCTTTCTGTTTTCACTAGTGCACCAATACCCTTGTGAAAATATCTAACACCATAAACTAAAATATACAGAGGATTTGCTAGGTGCTAGCCATCTGCAGGCATTACCACATTTGACAAACCAAATCCTAGTCTCTGTTCTCATGGAGATCAAACACACACTGGTGTAGTGGGCCCCCCACCGACCCCATTGTGTGGGCCCTTTTGTGCAGAGGGACACTGAGTCATATGCCTGGGCTGGGGAGAAGCTGCAGTGGCTGGCTGGCGGTGTGGGAGGGGGCTCCCCTTCGAATGTCAGACAGGATCCAGGAAGGTCTCCCTGCTTCCTGGTTCCTGTCGGTGTGGAGCACGGGAGTTGGTGGCCTAGAGTGAAGACAGAGCATGGAATCCATTCCAAAGCTGGATGGGAAACAGGTAAGAAAGCCTTCTTTTATTTGTATATGACTGTATGTGTAAATTGTGCATGGGTTTCAGATGTGTATGCATGTAATGTATGTGTATATTCATGGATACATGTGAATGGTGAACATGTTTGTAAGAGTGTGAGTAGGGGTGAGTGAAAATTCCGCCCGCAAAATTGAATAGTGCTGAATTTGTTCTTTAATCCGGTTCCATTCATTGCACAAAATCAGCATTAGGGTTGAGTTGCCATGAAAATTCACCCGGATTTGCGTGGTTTTGCGATCAGCGTAGGGTTTCGTTAACATGTTGGGTTCATGCTAGTTTTGTGCAAAAGCACAATAAATTTCATTCATGTGTTACTGATCCATTCTAGTCTCATGCAATACCACGAGAAACTTTGCCCAGCTTTTTGATTCATGATATGTTCACGCAGCCACACGAGAATCCTTGCGCAGATCTTTTTTGGATGAGTACTAGGTTCACGCAGCGACACGAGAATCCTTGCGCAGATCTTTTTTGGATGAGTACTAGGTTCACGCAGCGACACGAGAATCCTTGCGCAGATCTTTTTTGGATGAGTACTAGTTTCACGCAGTGACACGAGAAACATTGTGCAGGTCTTTTTTTGTGATACGTGGTATTTTCACATTGTGGCACGTGACACTTTGCAGGTTTGTTTTAACCGTGCTATGTTTGCACAGTGGTACGAGAAACTTCACACAGATTTTTCTTCCACTTGTGGTAGGTTCACACAGCAGCACAAGAAAACTTCACGCAGCCTTTTGTTCCATTCGTGGTAGGTTTGCATAGCCCCACTACAAACTTCACGCAGCCTTTTGTTCCATTCGTGGTAGGTTTGCATAGCCCCACTACAAACTTCACGCAGCCTTTTGTTCCATTCGTGGTAGGTTTGCATAGCCCCACTACAAACTTCACGCAGCCTTTTGTTCCATTCGTGGTAGGTTTGCATAGCCCCACTACAAACTTCACGCAGCCTTTTGTTCCATTCGTGGTAGGTTTGCATAGCCCCACTACAAACTTCATGCAGCTTTTTGTTCAATTCATACTGGGATCATACAATGGCACAAGAATCTTCATGCTGCTACGTTCGATCTGTGCTAGGTTCACGCAGCGGCACGAGAAACGTCACGTGGCTCATTTCAGTTTGCGCTGGGTTCGTGCAATGGCACGAGAAACTTTGTGCCGCTCCTTTCGATGAAAAGGAATGGCGGAACAGCGGTTTAGGGTGAAACGGTTTGAAATCTTACAGATTCCACTTCTGTGGCTGGCAAAACTAAAATTGACCATTTTGTCCCGCTCACGGTGTGAGTGTGCATGTTATGTGAATGAGAATGCAGTTTGTGTGGATGTTCTGGGTGCGTTGTTTGCGTTAATGTGAGAGAAGCTCTGTAGCTGAGTGACTTCTGAGTGAACTGTTAGGAATGTGATTATGTGTGTGTCTGTGAGGTGCTGGGGGCTCAGAGGGCATTGCCGCATTGACATTTTCCTAAAGTGACATGGCATGTTTCTTACTGTGGGACAGTGTTTTTTCACTGGCATTAAGGTCCAGGGCAAAGTCAACATGATGGTCGTTCTTACATGGTGGAGGGATGGGAAAGAGTATGTGTGATGCCAGCAAGGAAAATATGTTTTATTACTGAGGCATGGCATGTTTACTGCCGTTAAGGGCAAAGTCATCATGAGTGTTATTATGTAAGGGGAGGGGCATTTGTGTAGGCGGCAAAGAGATGTTTCCTTACTGGGGCAATGCAACTGTTTTACTTGCATTAAGGGCAAAGTCAAGGATGTTTTTGTGGCATGAGATTTTTTACTGGCACTAGGGGCAAAGCCTAGAGGAGTTTGTTCTTACATGGGAATGCTAGCAAATATTAGCACAGCCAGAATGAACATGTTTTCTCATGGTATCATTACTGGATTATAACTGGCCACGCATGTATTACTTGCCGATATTCTTCTGAAATAATACTGCATATGGGTAATAATGCCTCACTACACATTATACGTGCCGGTGGTTACACGAGGTGGAAATCTACTTAGCCTGCAGAAGTTTCATTTTAAGAGGCAGAATCGAGAAATGGAGGGCGTGTGGTGTGGCATCGACTCGTGGGAAGACGGTGAGAGTCTTCAGGTGTGCAGACATCTGGTTTCATGTGTAGCGTGTTCCAAATACCATCTTTTTACCATTACCACCAAATGCAGAATGAGCCAAACAGACTGGTGTGTGGTCTAGTGCTTGTGCCATTGGGCGATGTGGATGCGGCATGCAGCAAATCGGCGCAGACATGGGGTCTTCTTAATGCACCCTGGAGCCCATCTCTGAGTATAGCAGAGGCGTTGCTTCCCTCTGGGGAGATAAAGCCAACAATGTGAAGACACTGAAAATGTCGAGTCCACTGTGCAACGTCTACTAAAATAAGTTAACGAATGACTAAATACCCAGATCGAGTGTGTTTTGAAATGTTGTGGATTTGATGAGGCCCATTTCTCGAATTAGTGAACACAAGAGAGGATGTGGTCAGTTGGCCGGTCTCCTTGCCACAGAAAGAGGCCCTTTTTTAAAATTAATATCTTCAGAAGCACTAATAAACAAATCACCAAGCAAATTAATCAACTTCATGTTTGTTTTTAAAATAGGCAAAAAGCTTGTATCCAGCCTTCCAAATAGTGTGACAGGAGATAGCCTCTATTTGGCTGAAAAAGCTTAGTTCCTGACTGTTTGGCATTCCATTCATAGAAATGCTTATGCTTACTACCAATCTAGCAGCCATTTTAAATAAACACCGCTTTCTCATGTTAGCATTTATATATACTATAAAGTTGGAAGTTTGTTAAAAGAGATCCTTCTTAATAAACCTTTAAAATAGTCATATTTATTAATGTAAAGAGTTTTGGAGAGTACTAGCATGATATGATATGGCATGTGTAACGCGCCTGTACACAAGTGTTTCTAGGCGCGATGCCGTGTCATGGTAAATTTAGAGCACACATACGATACAGTTTTGCTGGCAGAGGGAGTCAAAGGTTTAGGTTTCATAGGTGCTATTTACAGGTGAATTGCTTAAGGGGGTTTTTAGGATATCAACTGGTCGTGAGGTTCAGAGTCGACTGCAAGAATGCTGTTAGCTTAGAGGATGCATGGAAAAATCTAGGTACGGTTATCATAATGAGTGGTTGAGTCCTAATGGTGGAGAGCTGCTACGCTAGCGTTTAGTTGGTGGCGGGCCTGCACCAACAGCTTGCCTGAACAATGCGGTGGTCTTCAGCCCCGCCCCTTGAATGCAGCAAAGCTTTGGTTACCTTTACATATGAGATCTTAGAACAGACTAGTTTACCTTCACAATATGCATATGATTTAATGGCACTATCTAAACACCATACCCTAGCAATTACAAAAGAGGTTTGATCTTATGGACTCACTGGATAGTATAATGCAAATAGGGTTTTCAGAATTACCAACAAAAGCACTGTTACTGGAATACACGGAGGCTCACATTTTCATCGAGCCTATAACATACATGAATGGAGTAAAAGCATTGCATAAGTGTTTTATGCCGTTCATTCAAGTCATGGCTCATTTGCATTGAATGTATGGAGGAGAGGAGGGGCGGAAAAAAGCTTACATTTCCGTCTCTCCCTTTCTCTTGGTCACACAAATATAACAGCATGCGCGCCGGTGCAAATGCTTTGGATTCCTTTAGATTTTGGCCGTATTTAACACCAGCAAAAAGCAGGTGGACTCCATAGGAATCCATTGTAAAAGCCACTTGCCATACGTACTTCATTTGCACCGCAGAGTATAAAAGGGCGGTGTATACGTGTGCATGGTACTGATTTACAATTGTCAGGGGTTTTGACCCATGTTCGAGTTATTATGCTGCAACATTTGGTGCTGTGGGCTTAGGAAATCCAAGATGGCGGAAAACCCCACATTTGCGCCCGGATCCAGGAAAACCGTGCAGTTTTTGCGCACACCAAAATGGTCGCCTGACCTACCACCCACCAGTGCGAGCGTGATGGGCCAGGAGTGCCATGGGTGAAATATGTGCCAAGGAAAAACAGCAGTGCCGGATGGCTCAAAAAGCGCTTTGAAATCACCTTTGTTTCTCTGAAATGCAAGCTAAAAATGCCTATTTTAAACATTGCAAGATATTCAAAAATCTCACTGAACACCAGCAGACATTTGGCAGAATGTATTCTTGTGGGCATACAAAATCTGGAAAGAGAAAGAGCCCAAAATAATGTTCATAATGAAACTGGCTGAGCCGTCGATGTCAGCAGCTGAAGTGAAATTGGACTGAAAGACACTAAAATCTAAATGTTTAAAATAAATGAGTGACCTACTGTTGAGTGTCACATAGTTTGCAATTGTTTAAATGTCATAGTTTTGAACTTAGAATCAGTGTTCTAGCTGAATGTGTAAAAATTGCAAGTTTGGTTTGAATGTAGAAAACTGGGAACCAATGTGACATTTAGCTGAAGCCTGGCTTAAAGAGATTGAATTCTGCTTGACAACTACCCCCGACAGGAGTTGAAACTTGATCAGCAGCTGTGTTCCCAGGCCTGGTTGCATTCTGCTGCCCCTGCCAAAAGGAGATGACACCTCTCTGATTGAATTAGGGGAGTGGCACCTGGGGACTGCAGGAAACTGAACAAAGCACTGTCTTGGGCTCAGGCAAATGTTATATGGGGGTGGGTCGTAAAATAGCTTCCTCTTGGGAGAGTTGGGAGGAGAAGTGCCTCTGTGAGCAAGCTGAGCTTGGAGGAAGTGGACAAACCAGAAATTCCACCATGTGCTTTGGAAAACCACACCCCTTTGGGGCCAGAGCATAATTTTAAAAAGATGGATAATTCATAGTGCAGACTTGTAAAAATTATATAAATAATATCATCATTCTTGTGATTTTTCTGTGCACATTTTAAGAGGTGTCAGAACTCTGTACCATGTTCTGAGGCAAAACCCCATGAATTATGGAGATTGCAGACACGGAGTTGACGCTAGAAAAATGAAAATTTACTGGAATATGTGTAGAGAGACAGGGTACCTCTGTGTAAATTTGGGTAAAAATCCAATATTGGTAAACCAACCAAAAATCGCAAAATGTTGTAATTTCTTAATCCAAGCTCTTAGAAACATCAGAGTTGGAACAGAAACTACCTTTTGTGATATATGATGTGTATATGTAATGTCAACCACTTGTGTATCTGGGAAATATGTTTAGTTATGAAAATGATTTTTTAAGGTAAAAGCAAAGGGGAGTGTTCTTTCTATATGCCATAAAGATGACTCACTCTGACTCACTGCTCCCTTCTCAAATCAGGTCAAAGAGAAATCCTTGACCTATCAAATCGTGAGTGGGTTGGGCAAAGAAAGTTAGCATCCACACCCATTTTCAAAAGACATAAAAAGAGCCACTGTTAGCCAGGCAGGGACATTCACTTTCCACTTTCTTGCGGGACGCTTTGCCGGGAGACTCCAGACTTCAAATCCATCAATCTCCAGAGAGACCAGAGATCCAGAGAGACCAGATCGCTGTGCAGTGCTGAGAGCTGACCCAGATCGCTGTGCGCAGAACCAGTACCCACTGGCGAGAGAACCGCAGCCAATCCTGACCCGATCCGTGACAAAGTCGCATTCCTGTCCAAAATATAGTGTGAGTACTCAGCCAGAACTGTGCAAAACCAATCTCTTAGTTTAAATAATCTAATTCAAACTATTTTAACCTATTGAGAACTGCATCATAGAAATCATGTCCCTCCTGTTGATTAAAAGCTGCAAAACTGTCATCTGTCATTCTGAGCTTTACTTTTTATTTTGAGAATCTACCTTCACAAAATCATCCGTATCTCTTGAACCGTTTGTGATAGAAGCGTGATTTAACTTTTAGCTGAGATTCTAAGCTTTCCAACAAGCCCTAAACTGACTTGCTACTCCGTATACTTCCTCCGTAATTGTGCTCGACGCACGCGACTAAATTGCCGCGATTTGACATTTTGCTTCATTTCAGCCACGTGTAAAAATATTTGTCTTTTTCTTCCATTACGGAATTCGGTTTTCAACCTGATAACCATCCCTGAATCATTGATAGGGCTGGCCTGAACTGATTTAAAGTATCTCTCACTCACCCTAAACCTCTAGAGGGAATTAAAATCATTTTTAGCATATTTTTACCTTCTTTGCATACCAACTTTAAAGTGATGTATACGAATTGTTCGTTTGACAATTGCTCGAATTACAATTGACCTTTTCACAGTTGACCGAATTGTGAAGGTCAATTGTAACATATATGCGGGGGGAAACCCCCCGCAACCACCCCACCCAACCCAAACCCGCCCCAAACCCTTCTATATATATATATATATATATATATATATATATATACATATATATATTACCAAAGCGAGATATATATATATATATATATATATATATATATATATATATATATATATATATATATATATATACAGTCAATTGTGAAAAGGTCAATTGTGACCCTTTAAATTCGGTCAATTGCATTCGAACAATTGCAAACGAACAATTCGGGTAATACCCTTTAAAGTATTTTGCCTGTGTGTAAAATCATCCCTGTTTCTCTAAGCTTGCTAGGGGGGAACTGAATTCGTATTGTACTGTGATTGTATTCCCGAAGACTGTGTGTGTTACTTCCACCTCCTTACATTACATAGAGGGGGGGTGAATTGCCAAAAGGGGAAAAGTGATTATATTATATTTTGCTGAAATCATATCAAGTTTATTCCTGTGTTGCTTCTTTTCCACCTTGCATTTCCTTGTACCATATAAAGCATTCTCAGCTACCTTATCCTCTATACTACTCCTAAGTAATTAAACCAGTGTGCTAGTATAACATCATCCATTGTTGATCACTCACTGTCATATGTCTAAGTGTGATATCAAATATTAATTTATTATAAAAGTGTGATATATATCTATTGTTTAATTTTTCAAATAAACCTTTTTAATTTGCAAAACAAACCTACTTCTTGGCTCAGTGGGGTCAGGGAGATTCTAAGGGGCGTTATACAAGGGTTCATCATCCAGATTATAACTTGTCATAAAATCTATAAATAAGGGCTTCCATTGAGCAATCCCAGACCAGGCACTGACTTAGGGGGAATGCTTGATTGGAGTCATTAACAGAGTGGGGGCTCGTAGCCGGGGATTCTGGATTAGATCTATCACTTGTGCAGATTAATACAGTGTGCTAACTGACAGAATATATAAATTCTGTTGGATCACCACGCTGTGCTACACTGTAAAAACACCCCTCAAAGGAATGCTCTAAGGAAACGGTCTGTTTTGCAAAATAAAATACAAACTTCTGTAAGTCAGGAAGGAAATCAAGTTCCAGAATGACGACCTTGGTAGATATCAAAATAGCCAGAGAACACC
This sequence comes from Ambystoma mexicanum, assembly GCF_040938575.1. Lineage (NCBI taxonomy): Eukaryota > Metazoa > Chordata > Amphibia > Caudata > Ambystomatidae > Ambystoma > Ambystoma mexicanum. The sequence goes on along the minus strand of NC_090928.1, from coordinate 907,174,956 downwards.
TCGTACATAAGCTATTTGTGAGAGGTGAGTGGGCTCATCAGGACCAGGCGGTCTGGTTGCAGGCAATCGCACCCCAGATCACTGAAACAGGGTCAGATACATGGAGAGATCAGGGTCCCTTACATGTGGCCCTGAGTGAACTATATATGGCCCCTAAGCCCAAGGATGAGCACACCAAGATTGCCAGGGTAGCAGCATATTTATATTTACATATGGGAGCAATACAGGACAAATGTGCTGAAGGCCAAGATCTGGCAAATAGGCAACTGATGGCATTAGAGAAAGCCCAATCTGACCTGGTCTCTTCTGAGCAGAGGCTGCAGAGGGGCCAGGAGTCAGAAAATGATAGTAGGCAGTATAGTATTAAAATAAAGGAGGAAATGGATATCCAGCAACAGGAAAAGTCTGACCAGGATAACAGATTTCTGGCCTTGCAGAAGAAGTACCAAGAAGGTTTGGACGCCCTACTGCAGAGCCAGAAAAAGCTGGAGCAACAATTAGACTTTAACAGGGCATGCACAGAGCAGGTAGCCACCCTGCAAATCCGACTAGACAGAGAGTAAGAGGAAAGCAATACATTGATTTTAAAAGACCTGGATACCCAGGCAGAGTTTGATCAAGAACGCCAGAAAGCTGGTGCCTTTCAAAGGAAGAGGGACGACCTGGCGGCACAGATGCAGGCTCTTAGTCAGGAAAGGGACACCTTAGGCCAGGAAGTCTGCCAATTAAAAGAAAAAAATGAAGGAAATCACCTGGCCCTCCAGGGGCTGGGTGACCTCCAAAAAGAGCATCAGAACTTGTTAGAGCACACCAGGAGGGTGGAAGATGCTCTGGCAAGAAAGGAGCAGGCCAGTAGGGATGGGACTCAGGAGGTAACCCTCCTGCAGCAAAGACTGGCCCAGTATTCCAGGACCAATCAGGAAGCACAGAGGGAAAATGAGGCTCTCTGTCAACACAATGATAGGCTCCAGCAACAGGTACAGGTAGCCATGCAGGAGAGACTGATAGAGTTTAGTAAGGCCTTGGTTGAGGAACTGAAAGCCCAGGCCCTTGCATTGCAACAGGGAGCAGGGGCTGATAGAGATGAAGTTCGCTGGGAAAGGGAAACCCCTGAGCATAACCTCAGGAGCCCTAGTACCAGAGGCCTCCACCTCTCCCAGTCCCTGGACTCTGCCACCCCCAGGTCCCCTGGCGCACATGAACACAGGGCCACAGGGATGGCAGATTACTATCCAGCCAAATGTATGGGGTTCATAGGCCAGTACCTCCCAGGAATGGATGGGCCGGCATCCGGGTATGGGCACCCAAGCACAGTGCAATTGAGTGGGGAACCTCAGGAAAGTAGATCCACTAAGGGCACCCTAAAAACCTCTGCCCAGTTAGGTCAGTGGGGGGGTACCCATCAAACCTGGCAGCAAGGACGGATCTGAAGACTCCTCTGAGCGGCCCAGGACACAGGAGACCAGGTCCCCACATTCTGCCAGCCATTCCCAGGCTCGCAGAATCCGGGAAAACCTGGAAGATCAGGCGGGCACCTCTGGGAGCAGCGCCTCTAAATCAGATGATGAGTGGACCAGGGTTACCCGACCAAAAAGGCCAATAAGGCAAAAAGGGCCTTGCTTAAGGACCCCTTGAAGCAGATCAAGGCAATCAGGAGTGTCATCACGCCTTATCACAAGAACGCCAAGTATTCTGTTTGGGAACACTTGGAGCTCTATGAGCAAATGATGGAGACTTTCCATTTGAAGGACAGCAGTAGCTGCATTCAGTATGTCAAATGGACATTCTCCCCAGAATACTCCAGCTTCTTTGCGGGGCTGGAGGACCAAAACCATTCAAGATGGTCTACATATAGGGCGGCCATCTTGAAACATTTTTCTGTTCACCGGAATCCCCAAGAGGCTCGCAAGGCAGCCTACAATTTGCAATGTGGGGAGGATCAGGCCCCACAAGAATTTGTGCAATAATTGAAGCATGCCTTTGCGCAGACCACCAGAAGGGTGCGCACGGACAGCAGAGAATTCATCAATACGTTTTTCCATGCCTTACCCAAATACATAATGACCCAGCTCGTGAGAGATTTTCACGAGAAAAGATCTTTAGACTGGGTCATTGAGCAAGCCACCCACATCTATGAGGTGCAGAAACCGGTGGAAAATACGAATCAGCCCAAAAACCCAAAAACCAACAGCACCCCTGCTGCTGCCAAGGTGGCAGAGGTAAAGGTTGCCCCCGTTTTAGATTTGGAGATGGGGGGCCTAAAAACCTGCCTGCACCGAACAATTCACAGCCCAGAAGGCCCTCGGGCCAGTCACAGACCGGGAGTCAAGGAGGTAATCCCACAAATGGGGTCCCTCGCTCCCCTGACTATGTAAGTCCCCGCTACAAGGGAAACAGACCAATCCTGGGTTATGTGTGGACTCCTACGGCCCAAGGGCGGGGGATCCAGCCAAGCACCTGTCCCAGGGAACTTCCCTCCTAACTTCCCACAGGGGGCAGAAATTCACCAAATCCTGGGAAGAACTTGTTCCCCAGGTATCCACCCAACTTCCAGCCCCAAAATCATCCATCCTTCTTTGCCCAATTCCCGAGCCCAGACCACCTAATCCGGGAGAGGGGAGGCCAAGGTTGGAGGGGTACCCAAATCTTCCCAACCCAGGGTACTACCAGAAAAGGGATAGCTACCCTTCCCGGGATCAGCCCAGGGGAGAAAACAGAACCCCGTATCAGCCTGAGCGGGTTTTCCAACTTGAACGCCAGGTCCAAAATATGGCACGGGATCTGGGTCACATACTGAGGGCTCAACAGAACCCTCAGATGAGCATGCCACCGCAGAATGCCCCAAACTCTGGGCCTGGTGCTCCAGAACAATGACGGGGGCAGCACCATGATAACCCACCGGTTCCCAGGGAGGAGGCACAAGGGGAAGAGGGGTGTAAAGCCTTGGAGGAAGCTTCCTTCCCCACTTGTAAACAGCCCCTGGAAACCCAGGAACCGGAAACAAAATCCCCTACCCCTGAAAGTCTGCCACCCAAGGAGCAAAGAGGAGGTAGGAGAAACAAAGGACCCAAACAGACCCATTTTGTGGAGGAGGTACAGGTCTTCCAATTTGAGGGAGAGGGATCCTCAGAGGATCCTGCGAAAAGGATCTTCTCCTTCAGAGATGGGGGAACTCCTCCCAAGGAAAAATGGGTCCCAAGGGATTCCAACCTAGACTGGGTAATTGTGGGGATTGAGCTGTCGCCGCCCATCATTCTATCCCAGAACCAACAGCTTCAAAAACCCCTGGTTCAAAACCCTCCTGGTGACTGCCTCCAAAAAGGGGGGGGCGGCCCAGAACCAGAAACAGGGGAACCTAAAACCGAATCAATAGATTGGGTAAATGTGGGGATCGAGCTGTCGTTGCCCATCATCCTATCCCAGAAGCAACAATACCAAAAACCCCTGGTTCAAACCCATACTGATGACTGCCTTCAAAAAGGGGTGGGCAGCCCAGAACCGGAACCAGGGGAACCTGAAACCATTTCAAGTTGCCAACTTTTTCTTGCAGATTCCCACGACTCTCCACAGAATTCTGCCCAAATCTCTTATCTCCCAATGTCCAAAACCAGAAAATTAGCCCACCAGTTGTCCAAAAATGTGAATTATCTGTGCCCCCTTGAGGAGAAGGAGGGAAGATACTATGCTCCGGTACAAGTACAGGGGCAGGGTACAATTTTGGCGCTGGTGGACACTGGATCTCAAGCTACCCTTCTGTCCAGAAGGGCCTTTGATGAACTGAATTCAGGTAGGGGGGAGAAGTACCAAATTCCCCTCACCTCTCTTCCTGGACAACTCCAGAATTTTGACGGGAAGGAAATTCCCATCGAGGGGACTGCAGATTTGGACATCAAAATTGGGCGACATAAGGTGAAACACCCGGTCATAGTAGTGACTCCAGAGGGCACCCCTTGTTTACTAGGGAATTACCTCCTGAGAATGTTGTCACCCCTAATAGATTGTGTAAACAAGGTCCTCTGGACCCAGACTAGCCGACCAATAAAATTAAAGCAGAGTGTCAACTATGTTAGCTTAAACGGCACCTGCCACATGGTTGAACACAAATCTGACCAAGTAGAATTTCACTTCCAGAACAACCAAATTCCAGACGTGACAGTAATAGCAGTAGGACAACAGACTGGTGATGCGGTGTCCTCTCTATTTCTGAAAATCAACCTTCCTTCCAGTTTAAGGTGGTATTCCACACTGGAAGGAAACACCCTGAAATTCTTTACTAATCCACAATCAGACATTCCCACTCCGATAGTCCAGAAAGATGTGAAATCAGCTCAGAGCCTGGCTGATATTCGGCAAATTGGAGAGCAGTTGTTCATCCCTGTTCAGTTAAATGATGGGAAGGACTCTGTTCACGCCCGAGTATGTGTGAACAACGGTAAGAGATTCATCAGCGAAGCCATTTCCGCCAACTCCCAAAAGATCCAGCTATTCCCACATTCAAACTGATAGACAAATGGGAAATGGACCTGGAAGCACCTAAGCCCAAACATCTCCTGCCAAGCAGGTGTATGCTCAAAATCTCCATTGACAACAAGAGCATAGTCCATAATTGTTGGGTCGTGCGAGACGTCACTGCCGCCTTTTACTTAGGCAATGACATTCTCAATCGCTTTGCCATTAGTTTGGACCTAATAAACTTCAAAGCTTGGTCCCGATTAGCGGATAATCCCGTGGTCTTTGATGATCCAGAAAAAGCATTTAGGTCAGCTCAATTGCTACCTTATGCAGTTGAAATTCAGATCAAAGAGGAAGTCAACATCCCAGAAAGGACCCGACAATTCTCCCTGGAAGTGAATGTTAAAAGGGGACAAAAATTGAAAAACACTGATGCTTATATTCATCTAAATGCTTCTCTCCAACAGCAAGGGTTGGGGGTAAACCCAACACCATTAGTCAACATAGAACATGACACCATTTCAATAGAGGTGGATAACAGCGACTTACAGAGTATTACTCTAGCCGCAGGCACCATTATTGGAATGGCGGTTGATGACCGACATTTCTCCATTGATTTAGGAAATGAACTGTTAGGACCGATCCCCAAGGACTGTTTTGACAGTGACAGTGATGACAATACAACACCAGACAGGATCTTTACCCGGCATGGGGAGAACTTCCTGGTGTACACTTCCTGCCCTTATGGTAAGGAAGACGTGACTTGTGACTTCAGAAGGGATGAGGTGATTTTCCAGGTCCATGAGGGCTGCCTTTCCCACCTGAATCCTCCAGTCCAAATCAGCACTCTGACCAGGGACTTCTCCACCCAGCTGGAGGAGGCCGCTGAGATAGCAAAACCAGAAGTCTTTCCAGGCTTCAGGCAGATGGTGGAAGAGAGAGTCAAACTAGCTGATGCCTGTGTGACTCTGGAACAGAAGCAAAAGTTGAAACAAGTTTTCTTGGATTTCCAAGATCTCTTTGCGGTAGACTCATATGACTGTGGTCGTACCGACATCCACACAACAACAATTCCCACAGACCCTGGCATGACTCCAGTGTTTGTGAAGCAATATCGCTTGCCTCTTGCATCAATGGAGTCCCTTACTGAAATAATTAAGAACCTTGAGTCCCGGGGAATAATCTGTCCAGTACACAGCACCTTCAATAATCCGGTGCTGGAAATATTGAAGCCAAACGGCCAGTGGAGACTCTGTGCTGACCTTAGGGAGCTCAACAAACGGGTCCATACTTCCCGATGGCCTCTGCCCTACATTGACCAAGGGCTGGCCCAGATTCAGGGGTCACAGGTATTCACTGCAAGAGACCTGACCAATGGATACTGTACCGTGCCTGTCAGTAGGGAGGACCAATACAAACTGGCTTTTACCTTTGGGGGCCAGCAGTACACATGGACCCGGACTCCCTTCGGATACCTCAACTCCGGCAATGGGTTCAACATTTTCCTACATAAGGCCATGCCCGACCTGGGTGCGAAGTGTAACCTGGCTTATGTAGATGATGTCCTCATCAAAAGTGCATCTGTGGAAGAACACATAGCAGAGATCCGTTATGTTCTGACCCAGTTGAGGGCCGCCGGAGCAAAACTGTCCTTTCAGAAAGCACAGTGGTGTAGAACATGTGTTAATTTCTTGGGGCATGAGTTTACTCCTCAGGGTCTCTGTCCTCAGGAAAAGAAAGTGGAAGCACTCCAGAAACTAAAGGATCCCACAACTCTGCGGGAACTAAGGAGCCTCCTTGGACTGACTAATTACAGCAGAAAGTTCATTGAGGGCTACGCAGAGATAACCAGACCCCTGATTCATCTTTTGAAGGGGTGGTCAAGTGGGAATGGGGTCCAGAACAATCCGAGGCAGTAAGACAACTCAAAAGAAGCCTCTCACAAGCACCTTGCCTAGCTTACCCTGTCAGAAACAAGGAGTTCTTGCTGGAGACAAGGTTCTCTAATACGTGCTTGATGGCAGTATTATACCAATAGCATGACAAGGTCAATAAAGTAATCTCGTATGCGAGCAAAACTTTATCCTGTGTGGAGGAAAAATTCAATGATTGTGAGAAGGCACTCTTGGCAACGGTGTGGGCATTGAAGAATTACTGCCCGTTCATCCAGGGGGAACACATCATAGTGGAGACTCCATACCAGCCTCTGCAATACCTCCAAAGTGACAGAATCCGGGCCAGAAATGTGAGTAATTCCCGATTTACTTCCTGGATTCTGTCAATGCAAGGCTTTCCTGTGGAGGTCAGATATGGCCAAAACAAGAAGAGTACCCTCGCGCAAGGTCTGGCTGACTTGCATGATTGTGCCAGAGAAAACTGTCTCGAGGACGAAAGTCTAAAAATCAAGGACAACATGGAGGCATACCGTAAATTCCCCACACAAAGTCTTTGAAGAGGACAAGTGTGAGGGAATGCCCACTGTCTATGTGGGTGGATGCTCTTACCATGTTGACAACAACGGGGAAAACAAACTGGTGGCCGGCGTAGGGAATGCATGGGTGAATGAGTCTCCAGAACCCTCCGCTGGGTACAAAATCGGTCCCCGAAGTAGTCAAGTAGCAGAGTTGATGGCTGTGCATCAAGCCATCCTCACTGCTGTCCAACATCAACTCCACGAACTGGTCATAATCACAGATTCGGATTATGTACTGAACGGGTTCGTGGAGCACCTGGTTAATTGGAAAACCAGAGGCATGTTATGTGCCAATAACAAACCCTTGAAACATGGGAAGTTAATCCAAAACATTGATGACCTGGTCGCATCGAATCGGATGACCATCTACTGGAAAAAGATCAAGGGTCATTCCAAAGTAGAGGGACCAGACAAAACTGGAAATGACTTAGCTGATCAGCTGGCCAAAACTGGGGCCATCCAAGGGATTCTAATAGAAATAGAGTCCCTGTTGGGGGAAATCCAGGTCACTGCTATCACTAGGTCCCAGACAAATGCTCACAACGATCTTTCAACTGCACAATGGAGTAAGGAGACCCCTGATGCTGATTTAATTACGGCTCAGAAGGGGGATCCAATAATTGGTAAGTTTTACCAACACATCGAGGACCCTGAGAACTTTCCCCTGACGGACACCGACTATGTTGGGAAAGAGGACCTAAGAGTGTTGATGAAATGTCGAAAAATCTTTCGAATCCAAGACGGATTGTTGGTAAGGAAATCCTAAGCTGGCCATGATCAGTGGGTGGTTCCTACCTCATTCCGAAGCCTGATGTTAAGTCATGCCCATGATGCGGCCACCGCCGGTCATAGAGGGTTTCATACAACACTTGAGATCTTAAGAGAGGTTGTATACTGGCCACACATGGGGCAGGACCTCAACCAATACTTGAAGGGGTGTCTGGTGTGTTCACAATTTCAGCCATCATCCCTCACACACCGAGCGCCTCTCCAAAAGAGTGGGATGACACTGCCACGGGCAGATTTGCAAATCGACTTCGTAGGCCCTATGATTCGCTCGTCTAGAGGAAACAAGTACATGTTGACGGTCACATGCTTGTTTACCAAGTGGGTGGAATGTCTCCCGGCCCCAAACTGCAAGGCAGAAACAGCAGCTGCCCTGATGATTAACCACATCTTTTCCCGTTTTGGTCTACCTCAAAGGATTGAGTCAGACAGAGGTAGCCCTTTCACCAGCGAGGTAATGACAAAGATGTGGGAGATACTGGGTGTCAAAAGGAAGCTACATATTGCTTACCGGCCAGCCTCTTCTGGTGCAGTGGAGAGATGCAACAGAACCATTGGGAGCATATTAAAAAAGTTTGTGGCAGATTCTGGGCCAAGTTGGGATATCCGATTACCTCTGGTCCTAATGGCCATCAGATCTACCCCTTCATCTGCAACTAAAATGTCACCATTTGAGCTGATGACTGGACGCAAGATGGTGCTTCCCCAGCATTTGCTCTACAGGATGCAAGAGCAGACATTGATAAATGCCTCCACAACCCATGAGTATGTGGAGAATTTAAGGAAACACCTCCAACATGCTTTTGCCTATGCTCAGTGGAATCTAGAAAGATCAGCTGATAGCATGAAGACCCATTACGATTTGAAAACCTCCAGGAAAGTATATAATGTGGTAGACCGGGTCTATCTATACAATTTCCAAAGAAACCAGGCCAAACAGCGAAAATGTTTGCCTACATGGAAGGGACCGTTTGAAATTATAGACAAGATCTCCCCAGTAGCTTATGAGATCCACATCCCCAAAGGTAGTCTGGCGGAAGGGGAAGACAAGTGGGTACATATAAATCAGCTAAAGTGTTGCCATCCCAGGCACACTCTGCAGCAACTGGAGGAATCCTCTGGAATCCCAGAGGGAGCCGCTCCAGAGTAATTCAGTTCCAACCCTAAAATATCCCGCATATAGTCTCTAAAATATCATGATTCTGGTATGAAAATGTTTCCTGTTATATCTTGTTTTTTTAAAAGAGAGGAGAGATGAAACCATGGAGACTGACCAAGGAGACCGACCCGGAGACCGGGAGCAAAGATCCGAGGGGCCTGGGGTACCGCCCAATACTCCCATCAGGACCGGCAAGGAGAATTGATCGAACGACCCTGATGAAAGAAAATGCTGAACCGTGCCATCTGCGGAATCGAAAGAAGATGATGTGGACATCCCAGCGCGTGGATCAAAACATCCTTTGCACCCGACTTCCCCTCGACTCTAAATCAAAGCGCAGTCGGGCGGGGGGGCTTGTCAGGGGTTTTGACCCATGTACGAGTTATTATGCTGCAACATTTGGTGCTGTGGGCTTAGGAAATGCAAGATGGTGGAAAACCCCACATTTGCGCCAGGATCCAGGAAAACCGCACAGTTTTTGCGCACACCAAAATGGTTGCGTGACCTACCACCCACCAGTGCGAGCGTGATGGGCCAGGAGTGCCATGGGTGAAATGTGTGCAAAGGAAAAACAGCAGTGCCAGTTGGCTCAAAAAGTGCTTTGAAATCACCTTTGTTTCTCTGAAATGCAAGCTAAAAATGCCTATTTTAAACATTGCAAGATATTCAAAAATCTCACTGAACACCAGCAGACATTTGGCAGAATGTATTCTTGTGGGCATACAAAATCTGGAAAGAGAAAGAGCCCAAAATAATGTTCATAATGAAACTGGCTGAGCCGTCGATGTCAGCAGCTGAAGTGAAATTGGACTGAAAGACACTAAAATCTAAATGTTTAAAATAAATTGGTGACCTACTGTTGAGTGTCACATAGTTTGCAATTGTTTAAATGTCATAGTTTTGAACTTAGAATCAGTGTTCTAGCTGAATGTGTAAAAATTGCAAGTTTGGTTTGAATGTAGAAAACTGGGAACCAAAGTGACATTTAGCTGAAGCCTGGCTTAAAGAGAATGAATTCTGCTTGACAACTACCCCCGAAAGGAGTTGAAACTTGATCAGCAGCTGTGTTCCCAGGCCTGGTTGCATTCTGCTGCCCCTGCCAAAAGGAGATGACACCTCTCTGATTGAATTAGGGGAGTGGCACCTGGGGACTGCAGGAAACTGAACAAAGCACTGTCTTGGGCTCAGGCAAATGTTATATTGGGGGGGGGGTCGTAAAATAACTTCCTCTTGGGAGAAGTGGGAGGAGAAGTTCCTCTGTGAGCAAGCTGAGCTTGGGGGAAGTGGGCAAACCAGAAATTCCACCATGTGCTTTGGAAAACCACACCCCTTTGGGGCCAGAGCATAATTTTAAAAAGATGGATAATTCATAGTGTGGACTTGTAAAAATGATATAAATAATATCATCATTCTTGGGATTTTTCTGTGCACATTTTAAGAGGTGTTAGAACACTGTACCATGTTCTGAGGCAAAACCCCATGAATTATGGAGATTGCAGACACGGGGCTCACGCTAGAAAAATGAAAATTTACTGGAATATGTGTAGAGAGACAGGGTACCTCTGTGTAAATTTGGGTAAAAATCCAATATTGGTAAACTAACCAAAAAGCGCAAAAGGTTGTCATTTCTTAATCCAAGCTCTTAGAAACATCAGAGTTGGAACAGAAACTACCTTATGTGATATATGATGTGTATATGTAATGTCAACCACTTGTGTATCTGGGAAATGTGTTTAGTTATGAAAATATTTTCTAAGGTAAAAGCAAAGGGGAGTGTTCTTTCTGTATGCCATAAAGATGACTCACTCTGACTCACTGCTCCCTTCTCAAATCAGGTCAAAGAGAAATCCTTGACCTATCAAATCGTGAGTGGGTTGGGCAAAGAAAGTTAGCATCCACACCCATTTTCAAAAGACATAAAAAGAGCAACTGTAAGCCAGGCAGGGACATTCACTTTCCACTTTCTTGCGGGACGCTTTGCCGGGAGACTCCAGACTTCAATCCATCAATCTCCAGAGAGACCAGAGATCCAGAGAGACCAGATTGCTGTGCAGTGCTGAGAGCTGACCCAGATCGCTGTGCGCAGAACCAGTACCCACTGGCGAGAGAACCGCAGCCAATCCTGACCCGATCCGTGACATAGTCGCATTCCTGTCCAAAATATAGTGTGAGTACTCAGCCAGAACTGTGCAAAACCAATCTCTTAGTTTAAAATAATCTAATTCAAACTATTTTAACCTATTGAGAACTGCATCATAGAAATTGTGTCCCTCCTGTTGATTCAAAGCTGCAAAACTGTCATCTGTCATTCTGAGCTTCACTTTTTATTTTGAGAATCTACCTTCACAAAATCGTCCGTATCTCTTGAACCATTTGTGATAGATGCATGATTTAACTTTTAGCTGAGATTCTAAGCTTTCCAACAAGCCCTAAACCGACTTACTACTCCTTATACTTCCTCCGTAATTGCGCTCGACGCACGTGACGAAATTGCCGCGATTTGACATTTTGCTTCATTTCAGCCACGTGTAAAAATATTTGTCTTTTGCTTCCATTACGGAATTCCGTTTTCAACCTGATGACCATCCCTGAATCATTGAAAGGGCTGGCCTGAACTGATTTAAAGTATCTCTCACTCACCCTAAACCTCTAGAGGGAATTAAAATCATTTTTAGCATATTTTTCCCTTCTTTGCATACCAACTTTAAAGTACTTTGCCTTTTTTTAAAATCATCCCTGTTTCTCTAAGCTTGCTAGGGGGGAACTGAATTCGTATTGTACTGTGATTGAATTCCTGAAGACTGTGTGTGTTACTTCCACCTCCTTACATTGCATAGAGGGGGTGTGAATTACCAAAAGGGGAAAAGTGATTATATTATGTTTTGCTGAAATCATATCAAGTTTATTCCTGTGTTGCTTCTTTTCCACCTTGCATTTCCTTGTACCATATAAAACATTCTCAGCTACCTTATCCTCTATACTACTCCGAAGTAATTAAACCAGTGTGCTAGTATAACATCATCCATTGTTGATCACTCACTGTCATATGTGTAAGTGTGATATCAAATATTATTTTTATTATAAAAGTGTGATATATATCTGTTGTTTAATTTTTCAAATAAACCTTTTTAATTTGCAAAACAAACCTACTTCTTGTCTCAGTGGGGTCAGGGGGATTCTAAGAAAGGGGTGTTATACATGGGTTAATCATCCAGATTATAACTTGTCATAAAATCTATAAATAAGGGCTTCCCTTGAGCAATCCCAGACCAGGCACTGATTTAGGTGGAATGCTCAATTGGAGTCATTAACACAATGCCCTTTTGCACTCTGTTGTGCGAATAAGAAAAATGTGGTGGGGGGGCCCGTTTACACACATGTGTAAACATACAGGTCCATACCACCAAATTACAATGGAAATTAAACACAAACTCCTATTTCCCCCATCTTCTTTTACGTTGTCACTGTGCATATCCTGAAAAACTAGCTTGGTTTTACTGTTCAGTGGCCTAACATGCAGAGCATCAATTCAAACAGCTGGCCTATTCCGACACTTCTGTTTACGGAGTCTAGGTGATGTAATGTAATTCCGTGTGGCAGTATTCGGGCGGATTTACTGCTGGAATACCACCAAACTGGTAATGAGGACCACAGTCCTGTTGTTATTTGCGCATGCTTCTAGAACACGCAATTTCCATTTTGAAAAACAGATGTGAGCCTCATAGCCTAAGGTCCCCTTAACGCACTTTCATGTAGAGGTGACTGAACTCATATCTTGATCTCAGAAAAGTGCAAGTCATGCAGGAAACAACCGGCACAATACACAACAGTAAACAGAAAAAGACCAAAGGTTCTAGCATATTTATGTAAATGAGAAGACTACCTTTGGTTCTTTGCCTATGCATCCACATTCTGTCATTTGGCCTCAGTCCCATTTCAAATCAGGACCTCCCAGGGTACCTTGCTCTTGCAGCCAATCAAGAGCAGAAGCTAAGGGTGCTTCATGTTTGCCTGTTCGCCTGGCACGCCATCCCTGCACCAGCCGCCGGACCAGTTGTGGCTACACAACAGGTAAGATGCACCACCTTACTTTCACTTCCCATTGAATTCTGGGTTTATTTATTCATCAAGACTACCATCCCAGAGATGCATTGCCGTATATGGTGTTCTGTTTCTAGGTAGTTACAAAGATAAGTGCAACGCCGTGCTGTATACCATGTTCCTGCTGAGAGATTTCCTAGACATAAGTTCATTTCATAGCACTGCTCTTTATAGTGGTCTGCTTTGGGGTTTTACCCCCTTAACTGCCAGGCTATTTTGCAAGTCTATGCAAAAGGACGAGCATAATCGTCCTTGGCACTTATTGCTGTTCTGCCTCCTACATAGTCGCAGAGATAAGCACTTTGAACTCCCCCATATGGTGTTTTCAATCTAGGTGTTCTCAAACACATTGCACTACTCGGTAGCAACATGCACCCTCAATAAACTGCACCTGCATCGTATATGTTCTGATGCTAGGAAGTCTACAGAGCAGCATGTTTTCCCGCTACTCCCAATGTATATAAGATGTTCCCTAACTAATGGCAGAGCAATATTGAACACATGTGATGTCATCTCGGATTAAGCGATCATAAACTAGATTGTCTATGTATCACTGAACCATGGATGCTATATGCTTCTCAAGGCAGTTTACATCTTTACATTATTCTATGAAATGGGCGAACCGAAAGTCTTGTATTTATTTATTTATTTTATTGGTTATTTATAACAAGCTTAATACCCAGAGGTTTCTAAGAGCAGAACCGATAATGGAACCTGTGTTGCTCTGAGTCATCTTGCTGCTGAGGCGAGTGCGTTTCCCCTGAGCTATACTCCCTGTTGTATAGGTGGGTCCATAGCTCTCTTAATATTGATCAAAGCGTTTATTATAGACAGCATTGATGGTGACCAATGTGATTATTTCACTTTAATTGTGAGGTCTCCAATCTTCAACTTGGACAGGCGAGGATTCCTTTCATATACTGTTGAGGGCTTTCTCTGTCCCCGAGCTCCCTTTGGCTGATCCTACCTCCTCTGACAAGACCCTACTCTTGTGTGAGATACTTGCTGAGACAGGCTATAGAACAGTTAATGGTAGGCAACACTCGGGTACACCAGCCAATTACACATTTGCCAATGGAAAATCACAGAGCATAATTGATTATGTATTAGCTCCAATGAAGTGCAGTTAACCGAGATTTGTACACATAGTTTTCGAACTAACTTGCAAGTTAGTACTAGTAACTGCTAGGGGAATGCACCCTGGCTGTCTGCAAATTGTAACACCAAACAGAAAGCCCTCCTTGAAGCTTCAAAAGTTCCCAGTGTAGATATTGAAGATGTCAGGCTAGGTCATGGAGAGTATAAAGCTACACTGACAGTGAGAAGGGTGGAGCCAAGAACTGGGACAATGCGTGAGAAGCCACTAAAATGGCCACTAAGATGACTAATACTAACTCTTTTTGGAGTATTGTGGCAAGGAATTCCAATGGGTTGGGCACGGGATGCTCTAAGGTCCCCGAAGTTCATATCACAGAGAAAGACTGGTCTAGCCATTTTCAGGAGTTATTTATTTTGTAGAGCATTATTACTGGTCAGCGTTACTGGTGTGATATTAGTCTGGCCAAACATTTGGCTTTAAACCCTGTCACTGCGAGCAAATTGGAATATGTTTTGGGAAGGCAAAAAACACTCAAATTGCCAGGCTGGAAAGGGTGGCAAAAGACATGTTCTGTTCATAGGTAGAGTTGTGGTGTCTTTCTTTGGTCATGGTTTTTATGCAATTATTTTGGCCAATCGGATCTTGCAGAGTTGGAAAATCAGGATCACAGTTCCTATTTACAAAATGGGCAGTAAGTCCTCACCTTGTTCATAAGGTCCTGTCGCTTCACTGGACGGCACTTCCAGGATGTTTTCTGGTATAATTCTGAAGAGGTTAGAAGAATCGGTGAGAGCGAATACTTTTAAAGAAGAGAGAGGGACGGTCCATCAGGGCCTACATGTATATTATGTTGGCCAAATATGTGCTAGTTTTGGCCTCTCCTGTGTACATGGCTTTTATGGATTTGAGTTTCCGCTGATAAATATGACGGAAGCCCTACACGAATACTCCAAGGCTTGTGTGCTCTCAGATATGGAGGGCAAACTGAGCAAACAAGTCCCAGTCGCTAAGGACGTCATACAAGGCTGCGTGCAAGTCCACCTTTTCTTTAAATGGTTATGTAAATTGGCCTGCCACCTGCCTGGAGGCCTAGAAAAGCAGATGTACCACAATGCAGGTTCAGGAGACTGCTGGTGCTTAGCTCCACCAGTGATGTAGTTCTCCTGGCAACAGACTCAACATCATGACAGAAACTGGTTGAGGAATACTCATAGTAAATGAAATCTAGGGGTCTAAAAGTCTATGGGCCTCATTCCGACCCTTGCGTTAACCATGGCGCTATTAGCGCCATGGTTGACGCCGGTATTTTTCCAACTCCGCCATGGTGAATGGCGGAATTACCGCCCCATTCCGAGGTTGGCGGAGCGGTAATTCCCCATTCACCATGGGCCCTTCCCCATTCCCATTTTTGGCCCATAGGGCTCAATGGGAATGGGGAAGGCGCTAATTGCGGCACCGTAAATTACGGTGCCGTAATTAGCTCCTAGGTCCCTTTGCGGATTGGTTTTTTAACGCCTGCAAAAAGCAGGCGTTAAGTACCAACCCGCAAAGGGAACTCCGAATAGGGCGGTAAGGGTTTAACGGCACCGGTCTCGTTACCGGTGACTGTTAACCCTTACCGCCCTACTCGGAATGACCCCCTATGAGTCAAAGTTTCTAGTTATGTGTGTCATTAGGACTAAAACTAGGTTCCCAACAATTGTTTTGAAAGGACAACAGCTTAGTCTGTGTTCCTGTTTTCTTTTTTTTAATTTGGGTCTTAGATTGAATAACAGTCTGACCTGGTATGATCCTGTCTTTAGACTAGCTGCCAAGATCAGACAGACAACAGGCAGAATTTTGGGATTTGCAAGGACTATGCAACATTACCCAGTGGATTACATACCATCAGTATACAGGTGAAGAAATCTGTACCCGCTGGCTCATATGGTTATGAGATTTGGGGTTATGGGAATCTGGAGCATTTACAAATGGCGACGAATGCATTTCTCACACATTTACTGATGGTACCTGCGTTTACCTCAGTATATTTTGCACATTTAGAAACCATTTGCAACTATATAATCGACTTGTTATTCTAGTGACCCATTCTAGCATGGTATGCCATGTGGGCAGTGAACATGGTGCACTAACGAAAGATTGAATCTGGAACTTGATCTCGATGGGCAGTTATCACCAATTAGGTTGGTTTGTTCATATTAGATCTTTATTACATAAACTATCTCTAATGACCTATTTTGACAACCAGTGAATATCATTAGTATGCCAAAACATGTACTGAAGTACAAGGTTATGCAGTTTTTCACTTGGAATAGAAAAGAAGCGATGATTTTAAAATCTCAAGTAAGGGCATATTTACCACTCTCCCCCTGTGAAGAGGCAGCAGGTTATCTTGCACTGGTGACTACATCCTCACCCGATGATGTTTCTCACCCAGGCCAGGTTTAACAAATCGGTCTCTGAAGGCAGTGACATGCAAATGGGTGAAGGATCATACAGACGAAAATCAACCAAATGTGTTTTTGTAAGGAGCATGAGACTCTGTAGCACTTTGACTCTGCCCTCTATATTCCGATACTAGGAGACATCTTTTACTAGGAATCGTTAGAGAAGGATGTTTGAGGCACTTTCGACCTGTGTTGGTGTTCCTTCAATGCTCAAAAGAGGTGAAGGTGATCTTTGCCTTTGCAAGCTATCTGAGATGGGCCTGGTTAAGGAGAACATGGGGGCCGATTCATGGAACAAATGTCGCCAAAAATCTTGGTGCAAGCCGGCGAAAGCGTGCAAAAGCAAGCGCACGCGCAAGCATGCGATTCATGGAAGGGCCTGCGTGTGTTCAATGCAGGATGTGCACCAAATCTGACCGTGGCGCGCACGGGCGCACACGTCACAGCAACATCCCGAACGCCTTGCGCGACATGCACAGGGAAAGCGCACAACGTTGACGCACACACCAAAAAGGGGGCGGGACACGGGGCGTAACATGCAGAATGGGGAACAACGCCTGAAAAAAAAGGCGTAACTGGCGAAGTACTGCAGGGAAATACACGGAACGCCCACACGCACGCAAACAACATGTATTCATGGAATCGAATACGGGAATCTCGCGCACGCTAAAAGACGCGCACAGGCGTCAACACGTCCGCCACACTAAGGCAGGCAAAGCATCCCTGCGCACAGTATAAAAATGCACACAAAAAACAAACACGTATATACAGCTAAGATGAATGCCCCATTTGTCGCAGCCTTGATCGTGGGACACCGCAGGAGGAGGAGAATAGCCAGGCGCCGCATTTTTTCCCCGGACCAGCTTTTTTGGGATGCCTGACGACCAGGTCTATGGCAGGTAGAGGTTTCCACTCCATATCATCCTAGACCTGGTCAGGGAGTGGGAAGATGATCTTACATCCCCCACCCTGTGCTCCCAAGCATTCAGCCCCTTGGAGAAGGTGCTCAATGTCCTGCATTTTTTGGCCACTGGGTCATTTCAGTGGACAATTGCCATAGTGGGGGGGTCTCACAGGCCACACAGTCACGCTGCCTACACCAGGTGTTGGCAATCATGACT
The DNA here is from genome assembly GCF_040938575.1 of Ambystoma mexicanum. Lineage (NCBI taxonomy): Eukaryota > Metazoa > Chordata > Amphibia > Caudata > Ambystomatidae > Ambystoma > Ambystoma mexicanum. The sequence continues at coordinate 907,157,318 of NC_090928.1, read as the reverse complement.
GCGCACCCCTCAGTCCGCAGGCACATATACATACCAAGAACACCCGCAGAAAGGCAGGCCGTGGTCCAGGACTTTTACAGGGTGGCACACTTCCCCAAAGTGCTCGGTGCCATAGATTGCACCCATGTGGCCCTACGTCCACCTAGGGCCACTGAGCACATCTATCGAAACCGCAAGCACTGGCATTCCATCAACGTGCAAGTTGTATGCGATGCCAAGGGAATCATTACCTCTGTCAACTACCCTGGCTCTACCCATGACAGTTTCATATACAGAATGTCCGCCCTGAGCCAGGCCCTGGAAGCTGGGAAGCATGGCGACACATGGCTCCTAGGTGAGTCCAAATGCCTGTGCACATGCATGCATGTCACACACAGACAAATACACAAACCCAACTAATCACAACCATTATCACCTCCCCAGGGGACAGTGCCTACCTTCTGAGCAACCACATGATGACACCAATCCGGAACTCCACCACACCACCCCAGGTAAGATACAACGCTGCCCATATTGCAACCAGGGGCATAGTGGAGCGCACATTCGGAGTGCTCAAGTCACGCTTCCGCTCCCTTGACCGCTCTGGCGGCCAGCTACTATATGCACCCCCAATAGGGTGCAGGATCATTGTGGCAGCATGTGTCCTGCACAATGTTGCAACATGGCAGGGTGTACCTGTGGACATGGTGGTGCCCCCACATCCCCAACCACAGACAGAGGTCCTGCCCAAGGGAGGGGAAAGGGCACATGGTGAGGCAGCCCGGACCCAACTTGTGGCCACGTTTTTCACCTAAACTCCCACCCCTGTGGAGTGCACACAGGCCTGGCACATACCAGGTGACAATCGATGATGACAAAAAGACAGTCAACTGTCACAACCTTACCACTCTTAGAATGTTGCCATGGAAGTGCTACATTGTGTGCATCCCTAGCTACTTAAACATAACCAATCCTGTGTGACCAAAGGAACACATGCAAGGTGCGTATCACCCCCCCTCCCCCGCAAAACAGGCCATGACATTCCCTGGTATGTCGCCCAAACCCTCCCAACCCACATCACCCTTGTCTGCCACACCATGACATGGCATGCAATAGCAAAAGCCCAACACATGACCAATAAGATACAAAGTGACATGTGATAAATGGAAAGTGGCCCGCGACAATGACGCCTGACATGGAATCAGATGAAATGACTGAACAACAACCTCCCACACATACCAAGTCATACACAAATGCGTTCCACCAGTGGTAGCATGAACACAACACTGAATGCCTGTTCGCATGCACATTGGGCAAGCCAAAATCGCAACTCCCGAACCTGTGCGCTGTGTGTTTCTCCTGCAACACACTGCTCAGCACACAGCACAGTGAGCAGCCATTGTGTTAGGGATACACCTTGAGCATCACATGAAAAGGACAAACAAAATAAATAACTTATTGACGCATGTACAGGATCCCCAAATGGTAATTTATCATGCGCTGCAGGGACACAGCATGCCCGAAAAGGCACTCTATGGGCATGGAAGGGTGGTTGTACGTGTGGTGGAGCACTGTGCAACTGTGTGTGTCAGTAGGGACATGCACTCAATATATTCATTTGAAATCAAGTGACCCTTAGTGTCCTGTACACATCACATGTGAACATGCCTACTTGCAAATTGCTGGCTGCATTACCACTGTTTGTTGCCTTTATTATTTATTTATTGTTATTTATCTGTTTCTCCTCTGCTTCGCACTTTCCACCTCTCCCCCCTTCCATGCACTTTTCCCCTCCCCCTCTCCCATGCACTTGCGTGTTCTCAATGTTACTGGGCCTAGTAAGATCGCTGTTTTGTTCTCCCCTGTTCCCCTCCCTTGCCTTGTCGCGCTCTGAAACACTTGTGTACGAGCGCGATAGAAATAAAATATCAATCAATAAATCAAAAAAACATTGCCCATGTGTACACCCCAGCATGTCAAACCACACCAATCCCCTGACACCTGAAAAGTAAACACAACACAGGAACAGGCATTGACCAGCAGAACACATCATGTACATAGAAGCCCACAATTACAATGTCAGAGTGCCCAAACACTGTAGCCCAAGCCAGCTGTCCAACAACAAAAGGCCTTCCCTCATTTACACATCACCATGACCTTCTGAGCAACTGTGTCTGGGGTATGTAGCCTTCTTCCTTCAAGTCTACCTGGCTTCAGGATCACCCTACCCCTTGGTCTCCATGTTCCACCTTGCGTGTAAATAGGGTCCAGCCCCCTCAGAGGCCACCTTGACTGGTAAAAATACCAAATCGGAGAGAACTCCAAGGAGCCAAACCCCCAAACCAGGGAAAAAGCCTGTTGGCACCAGAAAACCCCCGGAAAGGTCTCCAGTAGATGACTTGAAGTAGCAGAAAATGTCCAAGCACATGTTCAAGCAGAATGTTAGAATAACCAAGGTAGCACAGTTCAACAATGGTTCAACAGGATGGGTACCATTTTCAGTACATAGTATACAATGAGGATGCAACAACTGATGGGTAGTGTCACAGCTACGGTCTCCAGGCGTAGGAGTGGCACGAAGCAACCACCCCCTGCGTGGTCTGGGTGCCTGCAAGGTCAAACTTAGACAGGCCTCCGAGACCCCGGTGGGGAAAGAGGGTCAGGGATCTGTTGTTTGGACAGGCATTGGTATTCAGGATAACTGGAAAGAGGGGCAGGAGAGAGGAGTTGGATTGGCAAGGGAAAATAGGCAAAATGCAAAATACAACTATTGACAATAATACATACTCAATCATAGAAACCAACTTCATCATGCAAATTGTACCAAATGAGTCAAATGCAAGCCAAAGAGAGACTTATCTCTGGGGTGAGTGCTGGCCTCCTGCCTGCCACTCTCAGGTCCGGTAACAGGAGCAGTTCAATGCTGCAAAGAGAGCGTGAGTTACTAATCTGTGTGTGTTTACAACACACACACACAACACCACTCATGCCCCAAAGTAAGTGACCTCTCCACAAACAAACACTCTTGTCTGCTGCTTTGTACGTATACGTTAGCTTGCCCTCGTGATGGTTCATACACTGTCAATGCAGTAAGGCAGGCGCACGTGGGCGCACGGGAAATGGAAGACCAACGCATCAAGAATCACACATGATAGAATGGTCCCTGTGTGAGCTGCTAGACGCGTATAGCGAGGTGCGACTTCAGTACAAGTCGTGCTCTGGCAGCCGCGGATTTCAATAGTTAGTGCACGTGGCAATTTGCACATGCAAATGATATGCACTGCACACAAATCTGTGCCTCGCTCGGTGTCCCTGTGCGCTGTATTAGTTTCTGGCTAGGAACGCTACTGCGCTAATAACTCAGCTTCTATGGAGCAGGGGGGACTCGAGGATATGTTCGACAGCCCCTGCGTGTGCCCTTGACAACTTGTAAAGCTACTTGGCATTTGTCCGTCAACGCAACTTAGCTGTACTGTGCACTTCTACAACAATGCCTGGCCAAGCTCCCCAGCACTGGCGCTACTTAGCATGCATGTGCAAGTGGCCTGGTGGAAGGTTGGCTGCGGTGTGGCCTCTTGTGCTGCTCACCTTGCTTGGAGCTCCTGGAAACACGTCTGCGTCTGTCAGACGTCTGAGCACAAGCCCTGTGCTTCTGCTTGCGCACCAATGCGCACGTCTGCACCACCAAACATGGCCAGGTTTCAGTGGTACTTGGCCCTGTGTCTGCTAGCAAAGGTAGTCTGGAGGCTCATTTTCCTGCAGAAAGGGCATAAAAGATTTTAATAAGTCTGGAAAGTTCCCTGTATGTCTGTCTTCATGCTGGTTGTCACTGGGCCATGTTAGAGACCTACATCCGAACTCCTCCCACCATCAGTGTGACTTTGACAGGCAATGGGTGCAGGCTACTGTCTACAGCATGAAGTGCATCAAGCACATATACAGGCAAGAAAAGAACATACATCACAATCCACATCAATTAATGGAGATATCAATCATGTACTCACCCAAATTGATTACAGACATGGCGTGGATAAAACCCACTCAATCCCCACTATGCTAATATATACATGTATTGGTTTGAGAAACGATTTGTGCTGGACAATATGGAATGGTCATCAAAGATTATAATGTGGAAAAGGTACATTGATGATATTTTTGGGGTGTGGTGTGGCTCCAAAAAAGAATTGGAAGGATTCCTTGATTACCTTAACTCTGTACATACACAAATTAAGTTTACCTTAGAAATTGGGGATCCTACACTTCATTTCCTAGATGTGCAGTTAGAGATTGTTGAGAACCAAATTAAAACATCTTTATATCACAAGGCTACCGATGTGAACAGTTTATTACATTACGCAAGTTTTCATCCTAAGTCAATGATGGCTAGCTTACCATATAGCCAAATGTTACGTTTGAAGTGGATAATTACAGATAGCGATGTCTTACAAGATGAGTGTGGTATTTTGTCCAAGAGGTTTACCTCGAGAGGGTATCCAATAGAAATAGTAGAAGAAGCACATGTGAGGTCACTTCCCATGATGAGAGAACAACTATTGAGTCCCAAACCCAAAAAAGAGAATGCAGCCATTCTTCATATTTCTAAATACTCGAGACAATCATCAATAACAAATTATTCAAAAACATTGGTCCATCCTACATTATGATCCAACTTTATTTGAGTTGTTCCCTGAACCACCAATGATGCTATATAGAAGAGGCACTAACATTCAAGACAAGGTGGTGAAGGCAGAACGAGTACCTAAGGAAACTCAACTAACACTGGCTACTAAGAAAAAAGGTACGTCTCCCTGTCTATCCTGCAGCCACTGCAATAATGTGGCCAAGGGTGATTACATCACACACCCCCATACAGGGAAAAAATCAAATTGAGAAACTTTGCAACTTGTCGATCAATTAGGGTCATCTACAGCATTAAGTGCCCGTGTGGTCTAATGTATATCGGTCAGACTGCAAGGTCTGCACGAAAGAGGTGGACTGAACATAAATCTAATATTCAATGCAATAATAACAAATCTCCAGTCGCGAGACATTTTACAGCGGCACGTCACACTATAGCCCAGATTAGGTTTACTATTTTGGAGGTTGTGAAACGTCCAACCAGGGGAGGTGACTACATGAGATCCCTTGCACAAAGGGAGATGTTTTGGCTAGATTACCTCGACACAATTTCACCAAGAGGACTTAATGAGGAATTTTCTCTTAATTGTTTTGTTTGAATCTGACCCCGGCTTGGTACTTTACAATTTCCTTGACTTTATTTTCCTGGATCTGCCCTTGACACCTCATAGGCTTGACTCCTTGGCTTAGTGTGTATCTGGTTTTCCAGCAACATTTTGTTTACATTTATTTTGTTTATGGTATTTTGTCTCTATATCTTCTATTGACATAGAATGTCCAAGTATTCATTTCGTTCTGTCATTGTTTCAGTGTTTCGCGGTTAGTGTATTGTGTATCTGGTTTGCCAGTAGCACTTTGCTTACATTTATTTTGTTTATGGTATTTTGTCTCTATATCCTCCATTGACTTAGATTGCCCTAGTATTCATCACGGCCTGTCTTTGTTGAAGCATTTCACACTCAGTGGAGCCTGCAGTTGCCCTTTAGTTATGTTTTATGTTATTTACTCTGTTTTATTTGTACATTTCAGTTTATTACATTGCCTCTTTCTATTTTGGTTTAGCCCTAGTAATTCCACCCACGGTTGGTTCCATGCCTTAGTTCGGTTCTCTATCCATTCCCCATCCGTATTCATGCTGGTGGGACATCACTTTACACTTTCCGTGACTTTATATAGCCACGTTTTCATTGCATAGGCCCTGCCCTCTTTTTACTCCACTATCGGCACTTTTTTGTGCATGTACATCGCGTTTCCCTTCTCTCCTCTTCCCCTCATGTGATTCACAGTGCTTTTTATGTCCATTCCCATTAGGTTTGGCTACTATACCTGTTCAGCTTTTTTCTCCTGTTACTTGTTTTTTATTTTTATCTTACACCTTTTTCTTATATGAATTCCCGGGCGTCTTTATCTTGGCACATTATGTTTTCTTTTTTCTATTTTCCCCTTTGTCCACTTGCAATCTTAGCTATACTCTTTCCAGTCATGCCTTTTAGCCAACCATTTAACTTTCTATAGGGCGCAGGCGGCTCCATTTCAACACGTTACGCTGTCTACGGACTGGATCACGTGTCATTGTCACATGATCTGTAACTAGGGATAAATAGAGCAACATTCGCTGCATAACGCATAGCCAGTAAGAGCTGTGGCGTGCCTCAGAGTTTTCTCTGTACTTCGTGGTGAGTTTGATTGATAGATGTTTTATCTTCGTGTCTCTTTCTTTTGGGAGATAATTCTTAGTTGGGCTCAGTTGTATTTTTTCCTTGTGGCTCGTCTATTCTAATTGGTTTTACTTAGACTTCCTTTCAAATTCTGTTCCCTTGGCATTCGGTTTGTTGGTCACATGAATAGATTGACTTTATGGTTTCTTCAGTTCTCTTCTTTTTCTTTTTTTTCGTTACATGTAGTGGTGCATTTGTTCTTACCCGTTCTACATTGGCATTTTACGGGTACCACACTCAGTGAAATTGGAATTACTTGGGAATCGGTTTACTTTCTATCTGTTGGTCGCAGTTGGACCCTCCATCATCCAATCATTGTTAAGGAGACCGTGGCCCTAATCATTGGTAAGCATTATATCCAGTTCGGTGAATGTGTCTTTTGACCCTTTGACTGTTAGGTTAACCACACAACACTACTCACGTATGTATCTCCACTTTTCCACAACAGGGCATTGACCACAGTTTTCGAATGAGCTAATATGCACTACAGCTGCAATTGGACCGTTCATCCTGCCAGACTTTTCTATACATTGCTGCTGTTTACCTAGCATTGTTGCCTGTTCTCTTATCAGCTACTTTTTACTTTGTTATACCCTACACTTGAGTGCCCGTTTGAGGCTTGTCTTTGTTCTTTTTTGGAGTCATATCTATGGGATGTCTGGCGGTTATGTTTACATTCTTTTGATTCATTGCAAATGTATAAATGTGGATTGCCGTGTGCATTGTATTTCTTGTTTCATAAATTAGGTTACATTTGGTACATTTTATGCCTTGGATTTCTCAAGTTCTCTGTACACTATAAACATAACATTGAGTTTATGATACTGATGGTTTCTTTTAATGTATATAATTCCAGATTATTTTGCTCCTGAAGAAGGGGGTGTCCCCCGAAAGGCGTAGAGCACCTCAGTTCATCGCAAGAATATTGTTTTGCTTTGACTATCTTTCTTTATTCTACTAAGTATTGTTTTATCTGTTTTTTCCAAGAGTATTTTGTTTCATAAATGGCCTTATTTAATTGTTCGGATGACTGCATATTCTAATGTTAACCAGAAGTTTTCTGGTCACCATATTGTTAAAACTGTTTGCTTTGACAAATTTTCATTTATCTTTTTTAGTAAAAATTATAATTACACTTGACTGATTCTGTATCAGCTTTAATGGTGTGCAGGAGACGGGAGTCTCTTTAGATTTAGACACTTTTTTCTGTTTAATGTTCTTCACAAACCCCGTGTCAGGGCTTGTATTCCTCCCCAGCACCCGGAATAATTTAAGTTTTTGGTTTAATAATTAACATTGGCCTTACAATTTGGTGTGCACCTATTGATTCCTCTACTTTCTTGTTAACACAAGTAGTACAGCAGCAGACAGGCCACAGATATGACGAAAGTACAAAGCCCTTGTGTAAATGGTCATTACACCGAACCATCCTTGTGAGCCCATGGTTAAGGGAAGCAGGAGTGGCCTATGTGAGTCAGGACCCCAAGCTGAAAACACATACACGAGTCAAGCTTGAAGGGCCCAGCTGGAACAGACAGTGGATGCTTTCAAAAGCCACAAAGCACCACACCATCACATGAATGCACAATAGACAAGCAATTTTAACTATATTGACTAATTAAATTAACCATAAAATACCTACATTACTCTAATTAAACTAAGTATCAAAAACCATATTAACTAACTAAACTAAGAAGAAAAATATAAAATGGTCACATACGACCCAGGGAGGAAGGCACCCAGGAGGGGGGAGGTACAGGGTAGACCTCAACACCCACATGCGATGATGTTGAGACAAAACAAAAACCTCCATGGGCTCAACGCCTGCACAGCCCAACCTGTGTGGGAGATAACTCGTCGTCCTCATCACCCTCTGGCTGAAAAGGTTGACGTGGCACAGTACCTTGACCATGCCTAGGCGCAGCTTGCCCCTCGTTGGCAGCAAGTCTGCGGGATGGGTGAGCCTGGTTCTGTGCGGCGATGACACGTAGGTCAGCATGTAGAACCTTGCGTGATACACGTGCTTCCTCTTGCAAGGTAACACGTGTAACACAGAGTTCTTCCTGCATGGCCTGGCTGGACAACTGGTACACCTCCCGGCAAGCACGTAGCTCAGCCGAGATGGTATTCTCTAGCTGCTCCAACCTCTCCTCTGACTGCGTCCTCTGGGACATCAAGAGCACAGCCAGAGCAGATTTGAGGGATTCATAGTCAACCCTCATGGCCTCCTTGTGTGCCTCTGCGTGAACAGCAATTGCTTGATGCAAAGACACCATTTCAGCCCAGCGTGCCCTGTCTGAGGCCGCCATGCCCAGCCTGAGCGAGCGGGCCGTGGAATGTGCCGCCCGCTGCTGGAGTTCCACCTGCCTAGCAGGGGGTAGCAGGTATTGGGCCACACGTTCCATGCTCTCAGCGATGTTATCAATTGCTGCCCCATGGTGTTCTGAATTGGCAACCATGGCTTGCTCCCACTCAGTATACCCCAGTGGCGTGGCCACAGCGTTGCTGGGCTTGACACCTGCGGGGCCCAAGGAGCCAACATCCTTGTTGGGTTGGCACCGCCCGCGGCTGCAGGACTACATTCCTCCATTGACCTGATGCCCCAGGCACATCAGCAACTGGAGTGGAGGGTGACCCTGTGTCCCGATCCACCACAGGCGGAGGTCCCACCACCGTCTGGCCCCTCAGTGCAGGTGTCTCGAACAGAGGAGCATCCACATCAGAATCACTCACCCCTGACGAAAGGACCCGATGCACATCCAACTCGACATTGTCATCAGAGTGATCATCCAGGCTAGACTCATTGCCAGCCATAGACAAGATGGTCTGTAACACAAGTGGGTTCTTGTGGTCTACCACCCCACAACCCCCACTTGTGCTGGGTTGCTGGTGTGATAGCAACCCTGTGCCTGGCATGACAACACCATCCTCTGGCTCCATTGCGTCATCATCTGAAAAGTGGAGAAAAATTAAGATTAGTACACGTCAGAAGCACATAACACACACACACATAGACATCACATAGACAGCCAACACATGAAGCAGACATGCCACACACAAATGAGGACCTGGCATGCATTCAGTGGCTTTGATATGCAAACACATCCCAAAAGCAGAAATGGATGTGTCTAAATAGCAAAGCCTACACAAGTACAAAATGTAGTATATGAACTCCATCAGACACCACCTCTGTCAGGCACATGTCACAGGCAGAAAAGACAGATGGCAACTAAGAGATGCAATACACCATAAGCATTTCTGAACTGCAAATTGACCACTGCTGCAAGTGAATCCAAACACACAATGACACAGGTAACATGCATGTAGACATGCATCACTAAAGCATCATCATCAATATAGCTACATCCATCTGCAGCTCGGCCCGTACCGGGTGGCATGGGCCATTTAGAAATAGTGAATGTCCCAAGCAAAGCAAGGGCCTGCAACCAGGCATGAGGGACCATAACGCCCAGTACCATCCGAGCAGCAGGACATGAGACCTCCACAACACCCCTCAGGGCCTGATTGAGCACACTGGGCTATGAATGTGCCCTACTACATCATTCCTTGTGGAAATCTCCACGCCCAGGACCCACCATAGTAGGTAAGTGAGCCTGGGCATGCACATACTGCACAACAGTGAACCTTTGGGATCATGCCAGTTCCACATAACGTGCGCAATGCAGAAATCTCACGAGCATAGACGTCTATCAACTACATATTAGTCAACAAAAAAGCTGCAGAAGAGACATGTGTAAATGGACACTTTCACAAACACATAAGTGAGCACTCACAATGTTGCACCACACAACGTTGAATTGCTTGCATATGTGCATGTGAAAGCATTCAAAAACACCCATTTCCCCAACATCTGTATTGTGAACATGACCAGCATCCAATACACCAAAGCAAGCAGCTGTAACGCTGCTTGCTTTGATGTATGTGGAAGTGCACACATACACACGTGAAGGAAGCTGCACAGTCATTACAACCCGATTGGTGGGCTACAGCCAATCAGTGCCCTATGCCAGTTGGCATAGGCCGCAGATTAACCAATCAACTCATCTAAACAACCACTAGGGAGTTCCAATACTGAGTACATGTGTCACAGGATGCACCTGTGCCTGTCGTATTCATGACTGAGAAGGGATGAAAAACTGGCCATACATGCCAGGTGACTTTGACATTGCATCAGTGAGTAGGCATGTAGAAGGGTGTAACACGTCTCAGAAGTGGGTTGCAGAACATGTGTACGGTACCCACTATCTACATGAACAAGTACATTATAATGTCTATCAATAAACGTGAAGGCAGTGCAAGGGCAAGTTCAGGCATCACATGCAATGTGCATGCAATGGGTTGCAAACCCCCAAATGCAGGGAGGCATTGCATGTCAGCGAAAGGGTGACCACAGACCTGTGTATTGGCAGACAGTGTTGACTAGCATCAATTGCATCATCTGAGTCAACTGACAACACAACAGATGATGATGGGACAGTACGAAGGACACATGGTGAACCCTCAGTAGTACACCCATGTGTGCAGAAGCCACTACACCAGTTGAACAGAGTCAATGGGCCTGAAACAGGGGGAGGCCTGTGCCCCACACAGACTGTGACACCCTAAACCTGTGTGTGATGCTGGACTGAGCCAGAGTGGGCATGGAATGGATGATCAAATGCCATGAAATATAGGTCATCCTGGACACGTACTACAATGATCATCCTGTCAAGGACACAAAGGGGCATGCATGGAATGCACATGGAGCATGAATGGGCACTCATGTCTCTGTGGAGCATCTGCCATCTGCACAGTCCAAGTGAGACACCCTGCATCAAGGACAGAGGATGTACCCCACTGTATGTGTCTGGCAGGTTGGCTGGTGGAAGTTTGCATGTACAGAGGAGCCTTGAACAGGCCATTGCAGTATGCCAACATGATGCACACCAGTGCCATGGTGAAATTGGGGTGCAGGGGGGGTGGAGGGGCAAGGGAGCATGCCTACGTGAAGTACCCGCATGCAGGCAGAAGACACATGCATGTCAGTCATGCAATGACATAGTCCCAGTGCTGAGAGGAAAGACACGCCAGGCTACATGCAGAAGGGCCAGTGAGCTGCAACATGGACCAGAGGGGCAGACGGGTGAGTAGCATTTGAGTAGGGGGCAAGTGTGGCAATGCGGACCGTCCCCGTCTGCTCTACATGTCCAGCATCCTGCACAGCAAGCATGCATCAGTGAAGCATTGCATGACTTGCCATGTACACATGACATGTAGTGGCAGTCAAGCACAACACATCACACAAGCAAACCACACATGGCCTCGACAAATGCGCAGCAACACTCACTGGACGAGGCATCAAAGTCCAGCATCTCTCCCACTCCTTCGACCATTCCTGCCGTTATGAACTCCACAGCGACTGACTCGTGCAAAGTGAGGTCTTCCTCCTCAGGTGGTGACCCACTGCCAGTCACCAGAGTCATGTTGTAATTAGAGGCACGCTTCGCCTTAGTACTGCATTTGAGGTCATCCCAACGCTTTTTGCACTCTTGAGCTGTGCACACCTCATGGCCGAATGCACTCGCACGATCCACAACTTGCTTCCAGTGGGACATACGATGGGCAGCCGTAGTTCGACAATTCGGCCCCACTAGCATATCACAGTTGTGGTCCCGTACGTAGTCCACAAGGAAGTCCAGTTCCTGCATGCAGAAAGGCTTCTTCCTCGATGTGCCGGAGGCCGGACCTGTGTCTGGGGTCCCAGCCTCTACTGCAGGTGCAACTTTCCTCCTCTTGGACAGTGGTCTGGACCCTGGCTGGCAAATGCCACCCTGATCAGTATGGGCTGTGGCGCTGGTGGGTTGAACCGAGGGAGTGGCAGGTGGAACGAGGACAGAAGCCCTGACTTGCGTCGTTGGCTGCTGGGTGCCCTGGAATGGACCCTGCGCAGCAACATTTATTATTATTATTATTATTATTTGTTTTAGCTGGTAAACCAACTTTTCAAATATTTACACTCATTATCATTTTTGTAGTTACATTTCCATACTTACAACATTAAAAGAAAGTCAATCATTCTTTGTACCTCATTACATATCATTACAGGGCAGCATAAAACAGTAAAATATGTGATATTATGACTACCAAATAGCCTTTTACTTCACATGGGTGCAAGCAATCTTCGTATCAGGGAATATTTGATTAAGAAATTGCACAATTGCAAGCTGTATTGTTAATCTTGGATTAGAAAATAAAAGATTCCATAACTGTCTGTGACTAGTACCACTCTGGACCGACACTTTGTTTCCAAAGCATTTTGCTCTTATGTTATATAGGGCGGGGCATTCAGTTATAAGATGTTGCAAAGTTTCACATTGTCCTTTGTCATTACAATGCCGACAGAAATTTTGATCTTTTGATATTACTCTCCTTCTATATAGAATCTCGTTAGTTTCATACTGATTTAGTCTGAATCTTAGATATTTCTGACGGCATGTAGGTGATGGATATTTTAGTAGGTATTCTGATATTACCCCATACCTTTTGACACCAAATGCTTCGGGATTAAAATCCTTAAGTTTTGAGCAGATTGTCATATTGAATATCCAGTCTGCTTGATGAATTTTATTTTTGGCGCGATCAGGGTTTGTCAATAGAAGCTCGATCGTTACTGAGGCATCAGAAATCGCGTTTAGCGTATGATTTCTCCACTTCACCGACATACCAGTTTTGGAGGTTAATAAATTTTGGGCCAATACATGTAGAAGGCTGCGTTTCCCCATACCATCCAACATTTTTCGGAGAAGAGCGCATTGTTTCCATATTACATGGGTATATAGGGAGATCAGACCCAATTCATGTCGCAATATGGCCAAAGGTGTTCCTGGCGAAAGTGTTAAAACTTTTTTCCAATATCTAGCTTCTATGCTATCCCAAAATTTGCGATTTTGTGGGACCAGGGCCTCAACACCATATAGCAGAATTGGAATTGCTTTGGCCTTATAAAATTGCACAATGTGCTTCACTGTGAATTTCCCATATCTTCTGAGAATGATTTTCGATTGTGAGATCAAGGAGTTTAACTTCACCCTAGTTTCAGTTGTCGTAGTACTTAGGGTTTTTTTATGTTCAATATAAACTCCAAGATATTTATATTTGACGACTTTGGTTAATACACAGTTTTGAAGAGACCACTCAAGGTGATGTTTTTTTGTGAAGTTGTTCTTGCATACTAATATTTGGGATTTAGCTGTGTTAATCACCAGGTTGTTTGATGTTGCATATGTACCTAGTTGATTTAACATGTTTTGTAGGCCTATAGGTGTGCAGGATAATAATACCAGATCATCTGCGTATAGAAGATAGGGAACCCTTTGAGAGCCTATACGAGGCGCATCTGTTACACAGTTCATTAGAACAGGGCCTATATCCAGAATATAAAAGTTAAATAGGAAAGAGGCAAGAGCACAACCCTGCTTCACTCCTCTGTGGGTCTGAATGGCAGGTGATAGTCTTCCTCCCATGTTTAATTTAACTCGCATAGAAGTAGAGGTGTGTAGTAATGCCACTAGATTTGTGAGAGAAATTGGACACCGATGTTGTCTGAGTTTGGTTATTAACATATTTCTGTCAATGTAGTCGAAGGCAGATTTGAAATCAATGAACCCCAGATATAAGGGGAGTCCACCATCTGCTTGCTCCGATTGAATCATCGAGAGAGCTAAAATGTTCGGTATTGTGCCCATGCCTTTGACAAAGCCTGACTGAAATAAGTCCCTTAGACTGTTTTGATCTACCCACTCATTAAGCTCTTTTAGTATTATTCTACAGAATATTTTCGCCGGAGCGTCCAATAATGAGATTGGGCGATAACTCGTTGGTAACTGGCGGTCGCCTTTTTTATAGATCGGAACTGTGACGGCTTCCGTCCAAGTTTTGGGTAATTTCTGATACTTATTTATTGTGGCGAATATCTTGTAGAGAATTGAGCTCCAGACTTCAGGATGTTTTTTCATTAGGGCATTAGAAATCCCATCGGGGCCTGCTGCGCGTGAGTTGCTTGAGGTCATAATTAGATGTTTAATTTCCTTCTTATCAATGTTCAACCAAAACCTCATCACTTTTTGTTCAATTGGGGTCGAAATCGTGTTTATAGGTAAGGCGTATAGAGATTGAAAATGATCTACCCACTGATGTGCCTCGACTACTGTGGATTGCAGATCTAACTGTTGGGCATTAGTGGTTTGATTTAATATTGCCCACATTTTTGAGATGTTTTTATCAGCCAGAGTCGACAACATAATGGCTCCATCTTTTTGATAAAGATTTGCTCGATGTCCTTTGACCCAGTTGTTATAACTCAAACGTGCTTTTTTAGTTAGATTCAATCTAATGTCGAGAGGAAGTCTTGCTAAACTTCTTACCTCGGCACGATAAGCCCTTTTCCTTGTGAGTATAGAATTGTCAAAAACGTGGATGTGGCTCACTTTTTTGGAGTGACCCGCCTTCTGTTGGCTAAATAATTGCATTGGAATGGACCCTGCGCAGCAACATCCGCTGTGCCAGGGTCATTGACCGGGACTGTCCTGGATGGTAGACTCACAACCGGGGTGGTGTCAGCTGCATCTGCCCATGCACTTGCCAACACCCGGCTGGTCAGGGCAGCAGATGACATTACTGCCCCAGGGACACGTGCCTCGGTCAGGGCATCCCTGTGTGCACATACGGTGTGCCTCCTGACCTCCTGGAAATCTTCCAGGGACTCTTCAGGTGCCAACGCAGCCTGCGCTGGCAGACCCTGAGCCTGGGTGGTGGTGTCCACAGCTGCACCTTCAGCTACCACTACCCTTGGGCCCATGGCAGTCAATGAAACGGACTGCCGGGTCACATGGGTGCCAGTGCCAGATGCAAGAACTGCATCTCCCGGAGCCGCAGGGGGTGGTGGCATGACTGCACCAACACGTGGCACAACATCGTGCCGAAGTGGCGCATCCCTGCCTCTTCCCCCTCTGCAGCCACCTGGACACTCTGGAGTCCGCCTACAACCTGGTCACCCCGGCAAGTCCCTGACCATGCCCGCCACGTGGAGTATGCCCAGCTGAGCCGCCCCTCACCTTTCGTGGCCTCCCAGCCATGGCACAGATGTAGTAGTGCCGGTGCAGATGTAGTAGTGCCAATGGGTGTTGTACACGACAATTGTTATGGGCAATTGGGGTGAAGGGGGTGGGATACAAGATATTAACAGCACCCCTGCACCTGCAGGGCTGTATGTGACACCAGTGATAAAGTGACGGGTCATGCAACGCTCAGGCACCCCAAAACTGCAGTACAACTGTGCACGCAACCCCCGGTAGCCCACGTGTGTGGAAAAAAACTCCTGCAGTACGCCGTGGCCCCCAGTGACACAAAAAACACATACGTGTGGGACACGAAGGCCACTATGACCTCGAAAATGGGTACGCGATACACAGGGGCACCCGCAGTGGGAAAAATAGCATGCGCGACTCACTGTCAGACTAGCACGATAATGAAAAACACGTGTAGCCAATATCCCCGCCAAAAGAAGAGATACGTCCTTGATCCGCTGTGAAGATGTGATGGCGCGCAAAACAACACGAAGTAGCAACACACACGCCGGTCTCCACAAAAGGTACGTACAGTGAACTGCTGGCCCCACGCACCTTTAACACGTGCTGACGGAAACGCTGGTGCGCATCACTTCTCTTACGCGCTTAGGCCCTTTCCTCGGATTACACGCATTAACACGCGTATGTGATTTTTTTTGCACGTGCGGATGCACCCATGCTGTGGGAAACGCCTGTGCGTATCACGTCACATAAGCGCTTACGCGCTAATGGCCTTTCCTCGAATTACACGCTGATGTGCACTTCTCTCACGTGCCAAATCACTCCGTATCAAGCTGGCTACGCAACAACACATGGAAGACCACGCTCCTGCCCAGAAGGCCATTTTCCTGCCCCCCAGAGCCCTGAGCATGCTCCCACCTGCCATCTGCTGCTGCCTGCCTGCTGGTCACGTGCCCCGATATTTGGTGCCTGCAAGTCAGCCATCTGCAGGGGTCCAGTTTCTGTGACCACCTCTGCTGGAACAGAAGACTCCCAACTGGTATTCCATCGCTCCAAAGCCCAGCCCCAGAACCCAGTTGCCCACCCGCACCTGCGCTCCTGCCTCGGGGGTTGCCATGTCTGACACAACACCATCTGGCACCAGTGGCAACCCCCCAGCAGAGAGGCAAAGGGCTGCCAGCTTCACTGCCAATGAAGTTGGCACCCTGGTGGAGTAAGTCCTGGGGCATGGAAGTTCACGTGACGACAATGAAGGATGGAAGAGGATCTGGAAGGGCATTGTGGCTGCCATCAATGTGGAGGGGGTGGCAGCCCGTGACATGCAGCACGTCCGGAAGCGCTGTGAGGACTTCAGGTCCAGGACCCTCAGCAAGGCCTGGCGCCTCTTGAAGGCAAAGCATGCAGAGGGCTGCCAGCTTCACTGTCAATGAAGTTGGCACCCTGGTGGAGTAAGTCCTGGGGCATGGAAGTTCATGCAACGACAATGAAGGACGGAAGAGGATCTGGAAGGGCATCGTGGCTGCCATCAATGTGGAGGGGGTGGCAGCCCGCGGCATGCAACATGTCCGGAAGCGCTGGGAGGACTTCAGGTCCAGGACCCTCAGCAAGGCCTGGCGCCTCTTGAAGGCAAAGCATGCAGAGTGGTGCCGGGTCCGCCTTACCAACATCCAGATGAGGGTCCTGGAACGCATAAACCCAGCACTCCACCTCCAGATCCTTCAGAGGCAGACCCGTCCGGAGTCGAGCGGTAAGTGACCATGAGTACTGATTGGACGCTGTGCATGTCAAGGTGTGGCAGGAGTGTGCAGGTTGGACATATGTCTTGGAAGGCCCATGTATGGATGTGTATGTACAGGGACATGAGCCTGCCGCATGTGAGTCCAGTCATGTGTGAGGCACATCAGTGGTGTATGTGTTCAAATGCATGGTGCCCAAATGCATGTGTCGGTACACACATGTTTAAAATTATGTGTATGCACTGTGGCATGGTTGTTGTGTGACACATGGATGCTGGTTCTACCTTCATGTATATGCACAATGTACATGTGCGTGTGTGTGTATTTGACATGTGTGCCACTGTGATACACCATGGATGCATGTGACACCGACATGTAGGAGGCTGATTGGCAGATGTGACATGGATGCCGATGATTGAACTGCGACAGGTGGTGGAGATGTACAGATACATGTATGTCTGGTGGCATGTGTGCATTTGTTCTGCACTCCCCATGTTGCATGTGACGTCAGGCTCACCTTCAGATGCTCATGCTGTTGTATGTGTATGGATGGTGCTGCCTGCTGCAACATTCCTGTTAATTTGCGCATGTGTGTGGGTTCAAATGATAGGTGTGTTGGGGATTGTGATGCCATGTGTGATGTTTGACACTGCCACTCATCTGCAACTGTCATGTGTGTATCAGACCATTGTACAGTGCCCTGATGCCTGTGTTCTGTCTCTCCCTGTCTGCAGCGTCAACTGATGAAGAGGGCGGGGACGTTGCTGTGGAGCACAGCGTCAGGGATCCCACTGCCAGCC
Source organism: Ambystoma mexicanum (assembly GCF_040938575.1). NCBI lineage: Eukaryota > Metazoa > Chordata > Amphibia > Caudata > Ambystomatidae > Ambystoma > Ambystoma mexicanum. The sequence continues at coordinate 907,139,361 of NC_090928.1, read as the reverse complement.
GGAGACGCAAGGCCCAGCTCCCCTCCCATGTTGTCATCTCGTTGGGGAGTGAGGGGTCTGGTGCCGCGTCCACGGCCGCAGATGCCGAGGGTAGGCCCAAGAGGCGGAGGTCGGATGTGGACTCCTCGGCAGCAGAAGGGGCAGCTGAGACCCCACAGGGGCCTATGGAGGAGATGGCACCAAGTCATCCAGGTTGGTGGAGGGTTTGGTTGAGGAGGAGGCCGTGGAAGGGCCACACACGGGGTCTCGAGGGGGGGATTCCACTGGTGCTAGTGGTGCAGTCCAGGGGCAGGGACAGGAGGCAGCACAGGCAGCCACAGAGGTGACTGTGTGTAATCCTGTCCCCGATCCTGTGACTTTATCATCCCGCACCAGCAGGGATGCCTTCGTCCTGACCCGTTTTCAGTGAGGGGATGCGCAAACAACAACTGGCCATCCTCTCCCTGCGGACGTGGCAATCTGGGACCGTATTGAGCCTGTCCTGGCTGGGGTGGCGTTGTGTCTACGTGGCATCCGGGATGACGTGCAGGGTTCTCGTGAGAACTCTGCACATTATTTCGGATGCCTCATTGACCACGTCGACCTACTAGGATGGGTCACCGGTGCGGGTTCCTCCGTGTGCTGGACCTTCTACCGACCCCCTCCTCAACTGAACCCCCTATGCGCCACTCGTCCTCTGTGCCATCTTCCTGCCCAAGTATCACCTGGGCAACCTGTGGAGCTGCCTCTGACCCAGTGGCCAGGCTGGTGGAGGACACATCCCTGCCACAGTCAGGAGTCGGAGGTCCAGCAGGGCTGGCCACCCCAACAACTGGACCCCAGTGAGAGGAGAACATGCAGGCATCAACAGGCAGTTCACATGCACGGCAGCAGCAGGATCAAGGTGGGAGCGATGATGGCTCGGTGCCATCAACATCAGAGGGGCAGGCATCGGCCGGAGGGAAGGAGGACCCTGGATTGGGAGTGTATTCTGTGTGGCAGCGGTTGGGCCAGCAAATAGATGCAGAGCAGCGGCGGGCGGAAGAGGCACAGCTCACTAGGGCGGAGAACTCCATGCGCAGGGCCTTGAGGCGGGCTGAGTGCCTCGAGGAAATTTGCAGGGAGTTGGAGGTGGACATGGCTTTATCCCTGCGAGACCTCGGGGCCAGGGAACAGGCCCGCCTCCAGGACGTTGAAGAGGAGTTCGATGATGCCCTGGCCCGGGACATCAACAAGTGAGCCTTTGGACTTGCCGGCCGCCTTTGTAAATAGTTCTGTAGTTGTAAGTTTCCTTTCTATTTTTCTTTCATTTGGGGCGCATGGACTATGCCACCCACAGGGCCTATCGCGTGTGAAACTCCCCGCGTACCCCCCAAATACACGTACCCCGCTCTCGCCTGGAGTATCACATGTGAAACTTCCCGCACACCCCTGAAATACATGTACCACGCTCGCCCAAGGTCTATCGTGTGTGAAACTCCCCATGTACTCCCCAAATACATGCACCCCGCTCACACAGGGCCTATCGCGTGTGCAACTCTCCACGTACCCCCCAAATACATATATCCCGCTTGCACAGGGCCTATCGCATGTGAGACTCCCTGCATACCCTCCAAATACGCATACCCTGCTCGCACAGGGCCTATCGCATGTGAAACTCCCCACATAGCCCCCAAATACACGTACCCCGCTCGCACAGGGCCTATCGCGTGTGCAACTCCAAGCGTACCCCCCAAATACACGTACCCCGCTCGCACAAGGCCTATCTCATGTGAAACTCCCTGTGTACCCCCCAAATACACATACCCTGCTTGCACAGGGCCTATCGTGTGTGAAACTCCCCTCGTACCCCCAAAATACACGTATCCCGCTCGCACAGGGCCTATCGCGTGTGAAACTCCCTGCGTACCCCCCAAATACACGTATCCCGCTCTTGCCCAAGGCCTATCGCATGAGAAAATTCCTGCGCACCCTCGAAATTCACGTAGGCTGCCCATCCACCCTCCCCATGCCCCACAGGCAGCCCATCCACCCTGGCCATGCCCCACAGGCAGCCCACACCACAGGGTGGACTTTTTCCACCCAATTTACCTGGCGCGAGCGGGGTACGTGTATTCTGAGGGGTGCTGCGCAGGGAGTTTTACACGGGATAGGCCTGGTGCGAGCGGGGTACGTGTATTCCGAGGGGTGCGCAGGGAGTTTTACACGCGATGGGCCTGGCGCGAGCCGGGTACATGTATTCTGGGGCGTGCGTGGGGAGTTTTACACATGTTTTCGTGGTTGGGGGGCTATATGCTGGTCCACTGGCCTTTGCGCCATGTACTGAATTTGTGCGATGTTTTTGGTGCACGGGGCGGGGTTGGGGGCATAACTGGCGCTGCTGCAGGGTCGCTGCGCCACTCTGCGCCATGGCTGCTTATGGATGTATTAATCCATGAATACGCTGTGCACCTGAATGGGTTTTGGTGCACACGGCTGGCGCAGACTGAATTACCCCCTAAATTGTTAAGGATTCCAATTGGGCATCCCACAGCAGAACAGGACCTCTTGTCCTTAGGCTAGGAGGTAGCGCACAATTAAAATACTTTTTCTTTATTTCCTACGAATTCGGACTGAGCTCACATCCCCTTTTACAATTACCCCAGGTCACAAAGGACCATGAACCAAGCCAATGTGTGGTAATACAATATTTATTTATTTTAAATTCAAAGAAAATCACACAATTTTAATATTGGGCAGCAATCACCAATGGGGTGATAATTAAAATGTAAAATGATGAAATACACTTGGTTGACCTACTACTATAACATATCCAAAGCACAGATGAATAGGAGCAATTTTACTGTTCGGGTAGATAGCACCCGAGTTGAGATTTCCCCCTGCAATGCTCCCTCAAACCCCTATTAATCGTATTGAGAGTGGATAGAAAGGTGCAGCACGGAGGTAGGAATGCCAGAATTAAAATCCGCCCTTCCCCCATGAAATGAGAGGCAAAATCGTCTTTCAAAACTTTTGCAGTTGCAGAAATAGCATTCAGAATGGCTAAATATTTTATTTATGTGCGGTTGAATAAATGAGGTAAATATGCATTCTAACAGTATCAGGGATGTAAGAACGCAAGCAACTACAAGGCAAGGTTTCAACAAATGGCATACAGTTCAAAAATCAAGTTTGAAGTAAGAACACAGTGCAGCCAAAATCACAGGTTTAAATGTGAAAACAGGTTTGAAAAACAGGTGAAATAGACACAACTGGAATGTGTTTTTTAGGCTGGCTGATAGATGCACATCACAGGGATAATATGAAAGTGAAAGAGTGACTCTAGCTGAATACTGGATGGGATTTTCGATGTGAAAGGAAATTCGGTTTTAAAAATAAAAGCAGGTGACAGAGAAAATCGGTTTAAAAAGGAAAGAACAATTCTGACAGAAAATATATTTTAATGGCTTGAAAAGAGAAACACCACCCGTGAATAGAAAATTTACACCACAGTTGTAACCCTTTATGTATTGTGCCTCTTTTCAGGGAAAATTTATTTATTTAATCAAAATAGGACTAAGGACTTACAAATGACAGAAATGAGTGGAAGAATGGCACTTACACTAGGAAATCAAGGACAGGATGCACCGAGAATTCTCGGACAGTTTTAAACAAGTTATCAGGGTATTGATGGGATTACTTAGAAGGTGCAACCAAGACAAGGGGCCTCATTCCTAGTATGGCGGTAGGGGGTTAACGGCACCGGTAAGGATGCCGGTGCCATTAACACCCCACCGCCATATTCCGAGGTCCCTTAGCGGGTCCCACCAGGAACGGCTGGTCTGACCAGCCATTCTTAGCGGGACCTTTTAAGGGACCATGGAGCTAATAACGGGCCTGCAATTTGCTCCTTCTCCCGCCTGTGGGGGCTCAAATGGGAATGGGGAATGATTTTCTGAATGGTGACTTACCGGGTCCTCCAAGGTTGGAATGACCCGGTAAATCCCCATTCAGAGACACCGGACCCAGACCCGGGTTTGGAGGCAGCCATGGTGGTACTTGCGCCATGGCTACCTCCAAACTCGTAATGACCCCCAATGTATCAAATTGGGGTATAATGTGTTGCTATTGGATGGGGAAATACAATCAGTGCTGGAATTTGGTATTTGGGACAGCCAACTGGGTTTTTGGACGCAAAGGATCTGGTCACGGCACCACGGCGAGGCTCTCGTAGTAGAAAACAGCTGGACCTGTCTGGTCACGGCACAGCGACATGCAGGTAGTGGGGCAAAAAAGCCGGTCTGGTCACAGGATACTCTCAAAAAGGGTACCACAGCTTTTCCCCCATTCTCCCTGAGTTAGTGGGATTTTGTTATGGGGTTTATTTCTGAAGGGTGGTTCTGCCTGCATAGGATCAGCCATGCTCTGGCCTGTTAGGGTAATCTGGAATCTTGGAAGATGAAATGTCTGGATACGCAGGAGCTAGAAAATTCAGAGGAGTGTGTGTCCTGTCTTTGTGAGCTTCCACCTTTTATAAGGCAGGTGACATAACATGATTATACAATGGGGGCAGGTTTTGGCTACATCTACCCCCAAGCATCAGATAGGTCAGCCAATAAATGTCGCCTCCTCCCTGGAAGCAGATTGGGCTTGAAGGAGATGACTCAGTTTTTCCGTGCTTCGTGGGGCCTCGGAACGTCGTTGCTCAGTTCAGTCAGGATAATGATCTATTTCTACTCGAATATACCTTATTGTTCTCGATGGCTTCTTCATCAGAACCAACGACGCCGTGATCCGGCTTCAAGAAATGTCGAGACTGCGGTAAAAAAATTTCAATAACGGATCCACACAGGGGTGTTTTTACAACGTGCTTCGTTCTATCAAAGTTACTTTTTGCAAAAATTGGTTATAGAGCAAAACACTCATATTCACACATGTCATCATCATGAAACTTATGTGGGCAGATTACATATGTCATAATACACATGATAGGATAGTGACATGATATGTTATTTATAATGTGCTTAATACCCAGAGGTTTCTAAGCGTGGACTCGGGGATCGAGCATGTGTTGCTCCGTGTCGTCTTGCTTCCAAGGTGAGCACGTTGCCCCTGTGCTATCCTCCCGACACATGCTGATCCAAATCCCAAAGATGGTGCAATGCTATTTAGTCATTCTGGTAATTTTTCCCCATTTCCATGGAAAATAGTTCACCTATAATTCTACAATTCGGTACACTGAAGCACATTAATGTAGGTCATATTTTCATCCAACTTTCATAACCTGGTCCTTTGTACTTTTCCGAGAAAATCACAGGAATGACTTCTTTAAGTGAGGAAGAAATGTCTTCAAAGACAAACATCCTAAGCTATTAACATGTATTCTTCATATTAATGAAAGCATTTTATTTTACATTCTCCCCAGGAATTCTCTGTTGGTCTTTAACAAGACTTGGCTACAGTCCTATGATGTTAGATCCATCCACATTTGCCCCACAATTGCCCTTTTACATTAAACAAATGTTCAAAACTATCTAGATCAGGGTTGCCCTACTCCAGCTCTTGAGGGACGGAATTTTGCCAGGTTTTTAGGATGTCCCTCATTAATATTGATTAGAAATAAATTGCATACATTTAGGTTCTTGTATTCAAATGTTTCTCATGAATATTAATGAGTGGTTTCCTGAATACCTGACATGATTCAGACCCTCGACCATGATCTAGGTTGACTCTGGGTAAATCCACAACTTTTGAATTTACATGACCTTTCCTGCAGTGGTTAGTATTTACTAACTGTAAAGATTGCTGCTGATCAATTGTCAACTATCTATCTCCCAGCGGCTCTTTATCACATGTGAAACTAATTTTCTAAGGCTTTTCACTCAATATCTGTCTTTTTTTCCCCATGGCTGCTCTACAATATCTCCTTGATCTTTTAAGAACCGTTCTGCAGAAATAATAGACACAATTGCATTTGACCCTGTTCCGTATTCTATTTTGCTTTTCCAGCAATATTCTTTTCCAATTTCAGTATTTTGTACTTCTTCAAATGTTGTTGCACTTGCTGAGGCTATTCATCAAAAGTGTTTTGAAAAAAGGGGTTGCAAAAGCTCAACCAAAATTTGATTTTCACGTTACTTGTCCTCATGTTAATCTCATTTCAGCAGAATTGCATGTTTCACAAATCCATAATCTTCAATTTCTTTATACTGAGTTGCTTTTTTCAAAGCATATGTAGGAACATTGGCCTGGCCACCTTGGTGGAAGTTACTTTTATTTTATTGCATTTCTATAAAAGCATTTAGTGTCATATTGAACGTAATAGTATCCTTTTGTGTTGTAACCAATGCTTTCTCCATCCACAGCAATAAAGCCACCATGATGGCTTGACTTGACTGGTTCAAAATCACCAATGAAGCACGAGGAATGAGAGGTGGATGAGAATTAATCTCTAGTACTAACACATCCAATTATGACTCCTGATGTTTTTCTAGTCATTTAACTTTTTCTGTGGAGCAATGATCTATGCAATTTCCTGAAGAGATCTGTCTGAGAAAGAAAGCTTAAGCCTATCAAATCATACTCTTGGTTGCAATTTCCCTGGTTGTGATGATACAGGAATTTGATTCATCATCACCATCCAATAATTACTATTAATCGTAGAATATGACCTATCGATGACTTCACATATAGGGTTGTCATAGTGAGGCATTCTATAAAATACGCCTCTTTCCTATTGGGTGATGCCTTCCCAAGTCTAGTGATGTTTCAACATTCAAGGTGTTGATTTGCAGGTGGACAATATCCACAGGTGAAGATGTCACCTTCTGCTTTCTAGTGGGATCCTGCTCATTAGATCTCCAGCTTATTTTCTGTATCATTTATAATCATTCTTCGCTTACAATAATATTATTCTCAAATGACTTTTGGAGATGCACCACCACACAGATACTAAATGGGAGGATTTAAGAGTTTTTTTTGTTTTTATTGTATTTGTAATGCCTTGTCTGTGTTGTCAATAATTATATTATTCATTATTTTCATATTCTTTTTCAGCTTTCTATCATTGTTGGTATCATTTTGCACTAAGGTATTTTAGCGATTTAGATGCATTTCCTGAGGAACATGAGTATACAAATCTGTATTGTTTTCATTTACCCCATTCAATACACATCCAATCTGAGTAAAACACATTACTAGGCCTATAGTCGATGCCTTCAGGCGATTTAGTCAGTTTTCAATCTGTGTCTTTTCTACTACAGTACAAGACTTCAATGCACTTTCATATTCACTTTCTTCCCCATGTTTGATGAGATTATTTGCTACCATCTTTTACAATATGACTTATTTCTTATTTTTTTCTGTGTGCTTTTTTATGGTTGAAATGAACTTGGGTTGCTACTTTAGCACTGCTAAGAATTCATCCTTGCCTCAGAGCTCTGTCCGTTCATATGGATTTGGTTAAATGGCCCTGGAGATCAAGTCGAACCTGAATGTTTGCGTTCTCATGGAGATGTATTGTTATTGAAACAGCCCTAAATAGATCCCCTATTGTCTTAGTTGTTCCAAAGGCGCCCTCTATTAATGGTGTTGAAAGCTTTTGACAGATCCACGAGAGTGCCAGAAAGGGGGGATAACCAGCTCTCCAGGCCTTATCGTGCATGATGTTTATGATCAGGCTATTCATGGAATGAGACATTCCCTTCCTGAGCCCGATCTGTGCCTTGTCCAAGATCCCATTGTTCTCTGGCCACTGTTCCAAATCTTGCAAGATTGCGGCTGACCCTCTAAAATTCAGATCTAACTGACAAGGCCATAGATAAATATTTCCAAGTACCAGAAAGTATCCTGACATCTTTATTAAAATGGAAAACTGTTCAATCTAAGATTAAATGCACAGCATTGAAGATGACAGAAAAGATGTATCGTGGACAGAACTTTGATCATCAGCAAATGCAATGTTATAGTGTTGGCCTGTTTTAAAGTGACCGGTGTCACATGGAGAATACAAAGACTTTTAAATGCTACATTTCTAAATCAAGCACCATTTATAAGGTTGGACTTATATATGGTATTTCTGCTTTCCCACAACCCCCCAGCAACAAGATGGAAAGGAAGATGCCTACCTTTGTCGAGGAAATTAAACTCTTTTGAAGCTGAGCAATAGAAGCTGATGACTATCACCGGAACCATTTCTCAGGAAGGCAGGACCAACAACAAAGTCCAACTATCCCCTTTACAGCATGCAGCTGTCTAGTTACCTGGGCTTAAAATCTTACATTTACAATTAATTCAGCTTAGCCAGTGGTTTCCTCTCAATTAATCTGACATTTCAATCAGCCAGTCCTTTCAAGATTAAACTAATGTGGCACCTGGGAAGACTGAATGTCTCCCATAAGTTCTGCCAGACCCTGGGAAAATTCACAGGGGTGGGACTGAAGTCAGAAATGTATACATCGCCCCAGCAGCTTAAACTACAAAAGGACTTTACCATGGCTACATTCCTCTGAGTCATAAATACTCCAGCTCTGAACCAACAGCATGGACAGCAAATGTTTTGCTTACCGGGCAGAGAAACTAAAGACTGCATTTAATATTGTCTAAAGTGTAAGAGATTTAAAAATGCATAATTGAAATTACATTGGATTCATATTTCTGTTGATAACTTTTAAATAAAATTTCATGGAGAGCCAATTTATGTTTGTAAAGTTCAGCTTGAAAGTCCCTAATAGACCCAAAATGAAATGTTTGTGATGTTATTTTTATTATGTAGATTAAGCAAATTTGTATTTCATCGTGCAGAAATGGCACAGGCAATTCATTCATATTCCTTAGCATCCGTATTTGTTTGCCCATTAATTTGATATGGAAAGATATTTTTTGTGTAAAAGTCTCACTCATTGTGCAAAAAGCCAAAATGTGTAAATCATCCACGTAATTCATATCAAGATGAAAATTGCATAATTTAATGTGTGCAAAAGAGAGAAATCTGATGACCAAATTGGCAATATGAATACACATGCGGAATATGCTATTTCAGAAAGTTACTATGGTTTAATCCAGAAATCTTAAAGATAACATCACATCAAATGGAGGGAAACTTGGTTTAGAAGTTACTCTAGTCAGACTGCACCCTTCATTAATATGTCCAATGATGACAGAGGGGTAGGTTTAATGTGATGTCACTTTTGGAACACCGTCCAATCACATACATTGACCAATTAGACTAGGGAAATGATACACACCTCAAAAGGGAGTGGTTTCTGCTTTATAAAACACCAAGGGGCCGATTCATGAAACAAACGTGCGCCAAAAATCCCAGCGCAAGCAGGCGCAAGGTGGCGCAAGTGTGAGAAAGCAAGTGCACGTACACGCGTGCAATTCAAGGAAGGCTCTGCGCTTGTTTCCCACTGGTTGTGCGCCAAATCGGTGCATGTCGCACACGGGCACACACGTCATCAAACAGCGTACGCTACGCGCACAGCAAAGCGCACATAGCGCAGCGCACACAACAAAAGTAGGCAGAACAGTGGGCGTAACACGCAGAATGGGGAATAACGCGTGAAAAAGAAGGCGTAACTGGGGAAGTACTGCCGGGAACTACACGGAACTCACACACGCACGCGAACAACCCGTATTCATGGATACGAATATGGGAAACCTGCGCACGGCAAAAGACGCACACAGGCGAGAATGCGTCTGCCACACTAAGGCAGGCAGAAGCGTCCCCGCGCACAGTATAAAAGTGCGCGCGAAAAACAAACACGTATATACAGCTACAATGACTGCCCCATTTGTCACAGCACTGATCGTAGGACACCGCAGGAGGAGGAGAATAGCCAGGGCACACATTATTTCACCACGGACAAGCCTTTTTGGGATGCCTGACGACCAGGTCTACGGCAGGTATAGGTTTCCACCCCGTATCATCCTAGACCTGGTCAGGGAGTGGGAAGATGACCTTACATCCCCCACCCTTTGCTCTCAAGCATTGAGCCCCTTGGAGAAGGTGCTCAATGTCCTGCATTTTTTGGCCACTGGGTCATTTCAGCGGACTACTGCCATAGTGGGGGGGGTCTCACAGGCCACGCAGTCACGCTGCCTACACCAGATGTTGGCAATCATGACTGCACACCCCTCAGTCCTCAGGCACATACATGCCCAGAACACCCGCAGAAAGGCAGGCCGTTGTATAGGACTTTTACAGGGTGGCACACTTCCCCAAAGTGCTTGGTGCCATAGATTGCACCCATGTGGCCCTACGTCCACCTAGGGCCACTGAACACATCTACCTAAACCGCAAGCACTGGCATTCCAACAATGTACAGGTGGTATGCGATGCAAAGGGAATCATCACCTCTGTCTATGCAAACTACCCTGGCTCCACCCATGACAGTTTCCTATACAGAATGTCTGCCCTGAGACGGGCCCTGGAAGCTGGGCAGCATGGCGACACATGGCTGCTAGGTGAGTACAAATGCCCTTGCACATGCATGCATATCACACACACACACACACAAATATACAAACCCCAATAATAACAATCATTATCACCTCTCCAGGGGACAGTGCCTACCCTCTGAGCAACCACATGATGACGCCAATCCGGAACCCCACCACACCACCCCAGGTAAGATACAACGCGGCCCATATTGCAACCAGGGCCATAGTGGAGCGCACATTCGGAGTGCTCAAGTCACGCTTCTGCTCCCTTGACCGCTCTGGTGGGCAGCTACTCTATGCACCCCCAGTAGTGTGCAGGATCATTGTGGCAGCATGTGTCCTGCACAATATTGCAACATGGCAGGGCGTACCAGTGGACATGGTGGTGCCCCCACATCCCCAACCACAGGCACAGAGGATGCCCGGATCCAGCTTGTGGACACATTTTTCACCTAAACTCCCACCCCTGCGGAGTGCACACAGGCCTGGCACATACCAGGTAAAAATCAATGATGACAAACAGACAGTCAACTGTCACCACCTTACCACCCTGAGATTGTTGCCATGGAAGTGCCACATTGTGTGCATCCCTAGCTACTTAAACACAAGCAATCCTGTGTGACCAAAAGGCACACATGCAAGGTGTGAATCACACACACCTGCAAAACAGGCCATGACTTTCACTGGTATGTCACTCAAACCCTCCCAAAGCACAACATGACATGGCAAGCAATAGCCATACACCAACACAGTACCAATAAAGTGCACATTGCCATGTGAAAAATGTAAATTGGCATCAGACAATGATGCCTGACATGGAATCAGATGAAATGACTGACCAACAACCTCCCACCCAAAAGAAGTCATAACCAAATGCATTCCAAAAGTTGAAGTTGTAACATAACAATGAATGCCTGTCTACATGCACATTGTGCATTGAAAAATCAACACTGCAGCTTCTGTGTGCAGTGTCCACCTCCTGCAACACACTGTTCAGTGCACAGCACAGTTAACAGCCATTGCATGTGATGCACACCCTGAGCATCACATCTAAGCGACAAACCACATCAAAAAGCAAATTACGCATGTACAGGATCCCCAATTGGTCATAGGACATGTGCTGCAGGGACACAGTGGGCACCAGAAGGAAAACAGAGTGTACAAGTGGACATGGAAGGGTGGTTGTACATGTAATGCATTATAGTGCGAGTGTGTGGGTCAGTAGGGACATGCACTCAACATATGCATGTGCAATCAAGTGACCATCAGTGTCCTCTACACATCACATGTGAACATTCACCATGTGTACACCCCAGCATGTCAAACCACAACTATACCCTCACACCTGAAAGGTAAACACAACACATGAATAGGCATTGATCAGCAGAACACTTCATGTACATAAAATACCACAATTACAATGTCAGGGTGCCCATCACACTGCATCGCAAGACAACTATCACCAACCAAGCACCCCCCCTCCCTCACAAATCACCATGACCCACTGAACAACTGCACCAGGGTTATGGAGCCTACATCCTTGAATTTCACCTGGCCACAGGATCACCCTTCCCCTTTGTCACCATCTCCCACCTTGTGTGTAAAAAGTTGCCTGTACCCTCAGAGTCCACCTTGATTTGCAAAAACACTACATCCAAGAGAACTGAAAGCAGGCCAACACAAAGCAAAAAGCTTGCAGGCAGAAAAGCTAACCAGAACAGCCTCCAGTAGATGACTTGAAGTAGCAGTACCTCACAAAGGCCAAGTACGACCACAATGATGTAACAACCAAGGTAGCACAGTAAAACAATGTCACAACAGGATGTGTACCATGTGTGGTACATAACATAGAATGAGGCACCACAAACGGATGTGTACTGTCACTGCTCCTGTGTACAGGTGCAGGAGTGGCACAAACCAACCACCCCCAACGTGGTCTGGGTGGCTGCAAGGCCAAACTCACACTGGCCTCTGAGACCCTGGTGGGGAAGGAGGGTCAGGTATATGGAGTCGGGACAGGCATTGGCATACTGGATAACCAGAATGAGGGGCAGGAGAGGGGAGTAGGATTGACACATGAAAGTAGGGAATGGCCAAGAATGTAGTACTCACATTAACACATACACAATCATACCAAACTTATTTATCATAAACATAGCAGCAATTCACTGAAATGGAAGTCAAAGAGAAACTTATCTCTGGGGTGAGTGCTGGCCTCCTGCCTGTGCACTCTCAGGTCCGGTAACAGGAGCACCTCAATGCTGCAAAGAGAGCCACAGTTAAAAATCTGTGTGTGCCCATAACACACAAACACACCACCAAATATGCCCCAAAGTAACAAACTACTCTACAAACAGACAATCTGGTGTGGATGCTTCGTATCCATACGTAACATTACCCCTGTGATGGTTCATACACAGTCAATCCAGTAAATCAGGCGCTGGTGGGTGCGTGGCAAATGGAACACCAATGTGTCACGAATCACACAACATGCAATGTTCCCTGGGTAAGCAGACAGACGCATATAGCAAGGTATGACTTCAAAACAAGTCATGTTCCACCTTGACCCAAATAAAGTAGGCAGTGCATGTTTCAAATTCTACATGGAAATGAAATGCACTGCACCCGAGTCTGTCCCTTGCCGTCTGTCCCTGTCATCTGTGTCTTTCCATGTCTCTAAACGCTACTTGGGTGATTCAAGTGCCTCAATGGACCATGGTGGACCGGAGGGAATGTGCCACTGCCCGTGCAGGCGCCCCGGACAACCTTACAATCAACTAGCCATGAGTCCACCAACACATCTGAGCTGTATTGTGCTTTTCAACACCAATATTCGTCCAAGCTCACCCTCAGTGCTGCTACTAAGCATGCATGTGCAACTGGCCTGGTGGAAGGTTTGCTGTGTTGTGGCCCCCCTGTGCTGCTCACCTTGCCTGGAGTCCATTGAAACACGTCAGCCGTTTTCGGATGTATGATTGCAATCCCTGTGCCTCTGCTTGCGCACACATGTGCATGTGGGCACCACCAAACGTGTCTAGATTCCAGACGTCCAATGGCCCATTTCTGCTGGCAAAGGTGGTCTCGAGGCTCATCCCCCTGCAGAAAGGGCATGAAACACATGATTAATGCATTAGATTCATCTGTGTGTGTCTCTTCAGGCATCAGATCACTGGACCATGTCAGAGATGTACATCAGAAATCACACCACAGTCCGTCTTTCACAGCCAAAGTGTGGAACACACTATCTACGGCATGAATTGCAATAAGCACATGTACAGTAAGGATAAGAAACATACTACACAATTCATGGCAATGAATGTACACATGAATCATGAAACACCCCATCTAGCAAAAGCAGAACAGTGGTCAATAACACCCCAATCATACCCACTAGGGGTGTTAACACAAGTTCCACAGCATCAGACATGCCACAGATATGACAGTTCAAAGCCCGGCTGTTACACCGAACCATCCTTGCGAGCCCATGGATAAGGGAAGCAGGAGTGGCATATGTGAGTCAAGGACCCCAAGCAGCAAACACATACACTAGACAAGCCTGAAGGGCCCAGCTGGAACAGACAGTGGATGCTTTCAAAAGCCACAAAGCACCACACTGTCACATGAAAGCACAATAGACAAGCAATTTTAAACTATATTAACTAATTACACTAACTACGAAAAACCTACTTTACCTAATTAAACTAACTATCAAAGAGAAACTTAACTAACTAAACTAAAAGAAAAATCAAAAATGGCTACATATGACCTGGGGGGGCACCCAGGAGGGGGGAGGTACAGGGTGCTGCTCAACACCCACATGCGATGATGCTGAGCCAAAAAAAAAACCTCCATGGGCTCAACGCCTGCACAGCCCGACCTATGTGGGAGATAGATGGTCGTCTGAGTCTGGCTCATCCTGGAAAGGAGGACGTGGCACAGTAGCCTGGCCACGCCTAGCCACAGCTTGCCCCTCGTCGGCAGCAAGTCTGCCGGACGGGTGAGCCTGGTTCTGTGTGGCGATGACACGTAGGTCTGCATGCAGAACCTCCCGTGATACACGTGCTTCCTCTTGCAAGGTAGCACGTGTAGCACGGAGTTCCTCCTGCAAGGCCTGGCTTGACAACCGCTGCACCTGCCGGCAAGCCTGTAGCTCAGCCGAGATGGTACGCTCAAGCTGTGCAAACCTCTCCTCTGACCGCTCCCTCTGGGACATCAGAAGGACACCCAGAGTGAATCTGAGGGAAGCATGCTCCTCCCTCAGGGGCTCCATGTGTGCCTCTGCGTGAGCAGCAATTGCTTGACGCACAGACGACATTTCAGCCTGGCGTGCCCTGTCTGAGGCCGCCATGCCCAGCATGAGCGAGCGGGCCGTGGACCGTGCCACCTGCTGCTGGAGAAGCACCTGCCTAACAGGGGGGAGCATGGATCGGGCCACACGCTCCATGCTCTCAGTGATGTTCTCCATTGCTGCCCCCTGCCATTGGCAGTCATGTCTTGCTCCCACTCAGTATACAGCGGTTGCGCGCGGCGACCGCGTTGCTGGGCTTGACCCCTGCGGGACACAAGGACCGGTTGTCCTCGTCGTGTTGGCACCGCCCAGGGCTGCACGACTACATGCCCCCGTCGACGTGATGTCCCAGGCACATCAGTGACTGGTGTGGAGGGTGAGCCTGCGTCCCGATCCACCACGGGCGGAGGTTCCAAGACTGTCTGACCCCTCAGTGCAGGTGTCGCGGACAGAGGAGTGTCCACATCAGAATCACTCACCCCTGACACATGGACCTGATGCTCATCCAACTCGACATGTACGTCAGAGTCGTCATCAGGGCTGGACTCATGGGCAGACAGAGACAAGATGGCCTGTAGCACTTGGGGGTTTTCGTGGCCTACCACCCCACGACCCCCACTTGTGCCGGGTTGATGTAGTGATACCAACCCTGTGCCTGGCATGACAACATCATCCTCCGGCTCCATTGCGTCATCATCTGAAAAATAGAGAGAAAAAAGGTCACTACACATGTCAGAAGCACACAACACACACACTGACAACATCAGGCAAACATGTGACACACAAAATAGAACCTGGCATACATGCTGGGTCAACTTGGAATTGCTTCGGTGATCAGACCTGTTGAAAGGTGGCAGTCTGCATTGAAGTGGGTCTATGCAGTGCAGCAAATATGTATGTTACTCACTACCTACATGTACAAGGACTCCATAGTGTGTGTCAGAAAATGTGAAGGCAGTGCAAGGTCAACACATTCAATGTGCATTCAATGGGTAGCATATCTACAAGCAAAGCACCCCTCCACCCAAGTGCAAAAGCAGGGATGCCTATCATGGTATCAAAAGGCTGACCATAGACCTGTGTATTGACAGACAGTGTTGACTAGCATCAACAGCTTCATGTGAGTCAAGTGACAACACTGCAAATGATGATGGGACAGTAAGCAGGACACACGATGAAACGTCTGGAGGCCACCCACGTGTGAAGAGGACACTACACCAGTTGGACAGAGTCATTGGCCATTAAACAGGCTGAGGCCTGTGACCCACCCAGATTGTCAGACCCTAAACATGTGTGCAACGCAGTACTGAGCCACAGTAGGCATGGGAAGGCTGATGAAATGCCATGCAATGTATGTCACCCAGGACTTGTATTACAGTGATCATCCAGTCAAGGCCACATAGGGGCATGCGTGCAATGCACATGGAGCATGAATGGGCACTCATGTCCCTGCGGGGCATCTGACCTCTGCACAGTACAAGTGAGATACCCTGCATCAAGAACTAAGGCTGTACCGCACAGCATATGTCTGGCAGATTGGTTGCGGGAAGTTAGCATGTACACAGGAAGCATTAACAGGGAAGTACCCAACGGCAATATTGAAGCAGACCAGTGCAAAGGTGGAATTGGGGTGCAGAGCGGGGGTGGAGGGGCAAGGGAGCATGCCTACATGGAGTACCCGCATGCAGGCAGAGGACACATGCACATCAGTCATGCTATGACATCGTGCATGGGCTGAGAGGAAGGTCACCCCATGCTACATGCAGAAGGGCCAGTGAGCTGGGACATGGACCTGAGGGGCATCCTGGTAACCAGCATGTGAGTAGGATGCAATAGTGTTGATGCCGACAGTGCCCGTCTGCTCCACATGTCCACCATCCAGCAGAGCAGACATGCATCACGGAAGCATTGCATTACTTGCACATCCGAACCATGTACACCTCACATGTAGTGGCAATCATGCACAACACATCCCATAAGTAAAACACACACGTCCTCAACAAACACGCATCAACACTCACTGGACTGGGCATCAAAGTCCGGCATCTCTCCCACTCCTTCGACCGATTCAGATGGTATGAACTCCGCAACAAGTGACTCATGCGGAGTGAGGACTTCCTCCTCTGGTGCAGGCCCACCGCCAGTCACCAGAGTCCAGTTGTAATTAGAAGCACGCTTAGCCGTAGCGCTGCGTTTGATGTCATTCCAACGCTTTTTGCACTCTTGCGCCGTGCGCACCTCATGACCGAATGCACTGACATTTTCCGCAACATGCTTCCAGTGGGTATCACGTTGGGCAGCCGTAGTCTGACTATTGGCACCCACTAGCATGTCACGGCTGTGGCCCCACACATAGCCCACGAGGAAGTCCAGTTCCTGGTTGCAGAAAGGCTTCTTCCTCGACGTGCAGGAGGTCGTGGCTGAGTGTGAGGTCCGAGCCTGTGCTGCAGGTGCAACCTTCCTCCTCTTGGAATGTGGCTCAGACACTGGCAGGCTAATGCGGCCCTGACCAGTATGGCCAGTGGGTTCGGTGGATTGAGCCAAGGGAGTGGCAGGTGGAGGGACGACCAAAGGCCTGACTTCTGTCAGTGGCAGCTGGGTGCCCTCTAATGGACCCTGCGCAGCGACATCTGCTGTGGCAGGGTCATTGACTGCAACTGTCCTGGTTGGCAGACTCACAACCGGGGTGTTGTTGGGTGCATCTGCCCCTGCACTTGCCAACACCCAGCTGTTTAGGGCAGCAGATTACATAACTGTCCCAGGGACACGTGTCTTGGTCAGGGCAGCCCTGCGTGCCCCTACGGTTTCCCTCCTGGCCTGTTGGAAATCTTCCAAGGGCTCCTCCAGTGCCAACGCAGGCTGCGCTGCCAGACCCTGAGCCTGGGTGGCGGTGTCCACAGCTGCACCTGCAGCTACCACCCGTCAATGGGGCCCGTGGCAGTCGATGGAACGGACTGCCGGGTCACACGGGCGCCAGTGCCAGATGCAGAAGCTGCATCTCCCGGAACCACAGGGGGTGGTGACATGACTGCACCGACACATGGCACTACATCGTGCTCAAGTGGCGCACCCCTGCCTCTTCCCCCTCTGCGGCTGCCCTGGACACCCTGGAGTCCCCCTATTCCCTGGTCACCCCGGCCACGCCCCTGACCACGCCCGCCACGAGGAGTACGCCCAGCTGAGGCGACCCTCACGTTTGGTGGCCTCCCAACCATGGCACAGATGTAGTAGTGCTGGCACAGATGGAGTTGTGCCAATGGGAGGTGTACACCACAATTGACCTGGGCAATTGGGGTGAAGGGGGTGGGAAGCAAGATGTTTACAGCCCCCCTGCACCTGCAAGGCTGTATGTGACCCCGGTGATGTAGTGACGGGTCATGCAACGCTCAGGCACCCCAAAACTGCTGGAAAACCGTGCACGCAACCCTGCAGCCTACGTGCGTGGAATCAACCTCCCGCAGTACATGGTGGCACCCAGTAACACGAAAATCGCGTACGCGTGGGACACGCAGGCTACTATGACATCAAAAACGGTGCGATACACAGGGGCACCCGCAGTGGGAAAAATAGCGTGCGCAACTCACCGTCTGACTAGCGCGATGCAGAAAAACACACGTAGCCAATCCCCCTGCCAAAAGAAGAGATACGTCCTTGATAGCTGTGAAGTTGTGATGGCGCGCAAAACAACAGGAAGCAGCAACACACGTCGGTCTCCACGAAAGGCACGTACAGTGAACTGCTGGCCCCGCTCACCTTTAACCCATGCTGAGGGAAACACCCGCACGTGTCACATCACTTACGCGTGTAGGCCCTTTCCTCGGATTACACGCATTCACACGGGGATGTGTATTTTTTTCGCGCGCGCGCTAATCCACTATGCCCACGTCACGGGGGAAACGCCTGTGCACGCCCCCGTGCCTCACGTCACAGAAGCGCTTACACGCGAAGGGCCTTTGGTCCAATGAAATCGCTGACGTGCTCACGCGCTAAGGGTCTTTCCTCGAATTACACCCTGACGTGCAAGATTTTCACATGCCAAATCACTCCGTATCAAGCTGGCCACGCGAAAACACACAGAAGACCACGCTCCTGCCCAGAAGGGGAATAACTGCCCCCCAGAACCCTGAGCATGCTCCCACCTGCCATCTGCCGCTGCCTGCCTGCTGCCCACGTGCCCTGCCATTTGCTGCCTGCATGTCAGCCAGGGGTGCTGTTGTTGTGACCACCCCTGCTGGAACCAAAGACTCCCGACTGGGATTCCATCGCTCCACAGCCCAGCCCCAGGACCCAGTTGCCCACCCACTCCTGGCTCTGGGGTTGCCATGTCAGGCACACCACCATGTGAGACCACTGGCAACCCCCCAGCCAGAAAGGCAGAGGGCCACCAGCTTCACTGCCACCAAAGTTGGTGTCCTGGTGGAGCAAAAGTCCTGGGGCAGTATGATGCCCTCTTCGAAGGTCGCGCGCCAACAAGGAAGGAGGGACCAGGATCTGGACGGACATCATGACTGCCATCAACGCGGAAGGGGTGGCAGTCTGCGAATTCCATCATGTCAAGAACCGCTGGGAGGACTTCAGGTCCAGGACCCTCAACAAAGCCAGGCGCCTCTTGAAGGCAGCGGATGCTAAGGGGCGCCGGGGCCACCTGTCGGAAGACCAAATGAGGGTCCTGGAACGCATATGCCCAGTGCTCCACGTCCAGGTCCTTGAGAGGCAGACCCGTCTGGAGTCGAGCGGTAAGTGTACATGGATACTGATTGGAAGCTGTGCGTGTGGTGGTGTGCCAGTAGTGTGCAGGTTGCACATGTGGTTTTGTAGGGCCATGTATGGATGTGTATGTACAGAGGCGTGAGGCTGACACATGCGAGTCCTTTCATGTGTGAGACACATGGATGGTGTATTTGTGGGTAAGCATGCAGGCCAAATGCAGATGTGTGAGCACACATGTTTGAATGACTGTGTATGTCAGTTGTCAAGGTTGTGGTGTCACACATGGATGTTGGTTCCAGCTGCAGTTATCTGCACTGTGTACATGTGCATGTATGTGTATCTGACAAGTGTGCAACTGTCATGCAACATGGATGCATGTGAGACTGATATGTAGAAGACTGATTGCCAGATGTGACATGGATGCCGATATCATCACTGCGACCCTTGGTGGAGGTGTACACATGCATGTAAGTGTGGTGGCGTGTGTGCATGTCTAGTTCACTCCCTGTGTCTCATGTGATGTCTGGCTCACCTTTGCCTGCTCATGCTGTTGTATGTGTATGGATGGTGCAGGCTGTTGCGATATGGCTGTGGAATAGCTCATGTGTGTGATTTGAAATTACATGTGTGTTGGGGATTGTGATGCCATGTCTGAAGTTTGACAATGACACTCGTGTGCAACTGTCATGTGTGTATGAGTCCACTGTACAGTGCCCTGATGCCTGTGTCCTATCTCTCCCTGTCTGCAGCGTCGACTGATGAAGAGGGCGGAGAGGGTGCTGTGGAGCACAGCGGCAGGGATCGCACCGCCAGCCGGAGACGCAAGGCCCGGCTCCCCTCCCAGGTTGTCATCTCGTCGGGGAGTGACGAGTCCGGTGCCACGTCCCAGGTCGCAGCTGCCGAGGGGAGGTCCAAGAGGCGGAGGTTGGAGTTGGACTCCTCGGCATCAATAGGGGCAGCTGAGACTCCACAGGGCCCGACGGAGGAAGATGGCACGGAGTCATCCAGGTTGGTGGCCAGACTGGTGGAGGACACATCCCTGCCACAGTCAGGAGTCGGACATCCAGCAGGGGTGGCCACCTCAACAACTGCACCCCAGCTGGAGGAGGATGTGCAGGCAGCAGGAGCCAGGGCACAGGCAGCGGCAGCAACAAGGTGGGAGCCATGGTGGCTCGGGGCCTTCATCATCGAAGGGCAGGCATCGGCCGGAGGGCAGGAGGACCCTGGATGGGAAGTGTCTTCCGTGTGGCAGCGGTTGGGCCATGCGATAGATGCGGAGCGGCACCGGCAGAAGAGGCAGGGCTCACAATGGTCAGGGCGGAGAACTACATGCGTAGGGCCCTGAGGCGGGCCGAGTGCCTCGAGGCCATTCGCAGGGACCTGGAGATCCAGATGTCATCGTCCCTGCGAACCCTCGGGGCTATGGAAGAGGACCGCCTCTGGGACATCGAGCAGGAGTTCGATGATGCCCTGGCCCGGGACATCAACAAGTGAGCCGTTGGACTTGCCCGCTGCTCTTGTAAATAGTTAGTTAGTATTAGGTTTCCTTTCGTTTTTTCTTTATTTTGGACCGCTTGGACAATGCACCACATTTTTGTATATAGTTTTTTTATTAGGTAGTAGTTTTTGGTAGGTTTAATTTCTTAATTTGGGCTCATGGACCCTGGATTCTTCAATTGTACAAAGTTCTAGATTGGATTAATCTTTTTTAATATTTTTTTTGTGTTCACCATGGAGCAATGGTTTTTACTTTTTATTTTCCCTTGGATTTGATTTTTTGGACTGTGACTTTGGACAACATTTCTTTTTGGATTTCTTTTGCTTATGTTTTCTTGTTTTTCATTATTTGTCGGACATTGACCATTTCTTTTGTTATTCCCATTGTTGTGTGTTTAATTTGATTTATGTTCATGTTATCTTTAATATATATTTTTTTATACTTCCATTTGTGGTATCATCTCATTGGTTTCATGCATGTCATGATATGGGTTTTAACATTCACTTGCACCCATTGTGTGTGTGTGACGGACATGTGTTCATTTACATACTTGCCATTGGGGTTGTATCATGTAATTGGCATTTCTATGTGGGTGGATGCAATACTTGGGTGGGTCTTTGGCATGTGGAGGCTGGCCATAAGGGCCAGGGATCTAGATTGTGATGACGTGTTGGCTGGGGGACATGTGTCGGGGCCTGCTGGCAGGTGCCCTGCACTGCTGGGGGGTGAGGGTGCAAGGGGACATGAGGGGGGGCCTGCTGGCAGGTGCCCCTCAGTGCTGGGGGATGGGGGTGCAAGGGGACATGAGTGGGGGCCTGTTGGCAGGTGCCCCTCAGTGCTGGGGGTGGGGGTGCAAGGGGACATGAGTGGGGGCCTGCTGGCAGGTGCCCTGCACTGCTTGGGTGGTGGGGGTGCAAGGGGACATGAGTGGGACATGAGTGGGGGCCTTCTGGCAGGTGCCCTGCACTGCTTGGGGGGTGGGGGTGCAGGGGGACATGAGTTGGTGATCAGTGGTGCAAGCGGACAGGTGGCTTGGCTGGGGTGCATGCCCATGATGGATGGGCTGTCTGCGGGACATGACCAGGGGTGCGGGGTAGTCCCCTGCGGTGTGGTCTGCCTGCAGGGGCCGTGGAGGGTGTAGAGGGAACACCTGGGAGGACCCACACTGCCAATTCACGTGTAGGACTCCCTGCGCACCCCCGAAATTCACGTACCCCGCTCTGATAGCTAAATCGCGTGTGAAACTTCCTGTGAATACCTGAAATACACGTACCCCACTCGCACAGGGCCTATTGCGTGTGAAACTTTCTGCGAACCCCAGGAATATTGGCCCTGTGCGAGCGAGCGGGGTACATGTAGTTCTGGGGTACAGCGTGAAGTTTTACATGCAAAAGGGCCCTGTTGAGCGGAGTACGTGTATTCCTGGGGTTCGCGTGAAGTTTCACCCGCGATTTCAGCAGGGTACATGTATTCCTGGGGTTCGCGTGAAGTTTCACCCACGATTTCAGCAGCGTATGTGTATTATGGGATTCGCGTGAAGTTTCACCCGCAATTTCAGCAGGGTACATGTATTCCTGGGCTTTGCATGAAGTTTCACCCGCGATTTCAGCAGGGTACGTGTATTTCAGGGTTCGCGTGAAGTTTCACACGTGAAAGGGCCCTGTTCGAGGGAGTAGGTGAATTTCAGGGGTGCGCGGCAAGTTTTACACGCGAAAGGGCAACGCCCGTGCACAATACGTCATAGACGGTTCGAGGGAGTAGGTGAATTTCAGGGGTGCGCGGCAAGTTTTACACGCGAAAGGGCAACGCCCGTGCACAATACGTCACAGACGCGCTTACGCGCTAAGGGCCTTTGGTCCAATGATATTGCGTACGTGTACGTGTGCTGACACGCTTACGCGCTAAGGCCCTTTCCTCGAATTACACGCTGACGTGCAAGATTTTCACGTGCCAAATCACTCCGTATCAAGCTGGCCACGCGTACACACACGGAAGACCACACTCCTGCCCTGGAGGCCATTTTACTGCCCCCAAGAGCCCACAAGCACGCTCCCACCAGCCATCTGCTGCTGCCTGTCTGCCTGCTGCCCATATGCCCTGCTATTTGGTGCCTGCACGTCAGCCATCTGCAGGGGTCCAGTTGCTGTGTCCACCCCTGCTGGAACACAAGACCACTGGCAACCCCCAGCCAGAAAGGCAGAGGGCCACCAGCTTCACTGCCACCGAAGTTGGTGTCCTGGTGGAGCAAGTCCTCGGGCAGTATGATGCCCTCTTCGGAAGGTCACGCGCCAACAAGGAAGGACGGACCAGGATCTGAACGGACATCGTGACTGCCATCAACGCAGAGGGGGTGGCAGTCTGCGAATTCCATCATGTCAAGAAGTGCTGGGAGGACTTCAGGTCCAGGGCCCTCAACAAAGCCCGGCGCCTCTTGAAGGCAGCGGATGCTAAGGGGCTCCGGGGCCACCTGTCGGAAGACCAAATGAGGGTCCTGGAACGCGTATGCCCAGTGCTCCACGTCCAGGTCCTTGAGGGCAGACCCGTCTGGAGTCGAGCGGTAAGTGTACATGGATACTGATTGGAAGCTGTGCGTGTGGTGGTGCGCCAGTAGTGTGCAGGTTGCACATGTGGTTTTGTAGGGCCATGTATGGATGTGTATGTACAGGGGCGTGAGGCTGACACATGCGAGTCCTTTCATGTGTGAGACACATGGATGGTGTGTTTGTGGGTAAGCATGCAGGCCAAATGCAGATGTGTGAGCACACATGTTTGAATGACTGTGTATGTCAGTTGTCAAGGTTGTGGTGTCACACATGGATGTTGGTTCCAGCTGCAGGTATCTGCACTGTGTACATGTGCATGTATGTGTATCTGACAAGTGTGCAACTGTCATGCAACATGGATGCATGTGAGACTGATATGTAGAAGACTGATTACCAGATGTGACATGGATGCCGATATCATCACTGCGACACTTGGTGGAGGTGTACACATGCATGTAAGTGTGGTGGCCTGTGTGCATGTCTAGTTCACTCCCTGTGTCTCATGTGATGTCTGGCTCACCTTTGCCTGCTCATGCTGTTGTATGTGTATGGATGGTGCTGGCTGTTGCGATATGGCTGTGGAATAGCTCATGTGTGTGATTTGAAATTACATGTGTGTTGGGGATTGTGATGGGGTGCAGGGGGACATGAGTTGGTGATCAGTGGTGCAAGCGGACAGGTGGCTTGGCTGGGGTGCATGCCCATGATGGATGGGCTGCCTGCGGGACATGACCAGGGGTGCGGGGTAGTCCCCTGTGCTGTGGTCTGCCTGCAGGGGCCGTGGAGGGTGTAGAGGGAACACCTGGGAGGACCCACACTGCCAATTCACGTGTAGGACTACCTGCGCACCCCTGAAATTCACGTACCCCGCTCTTATAGCTAAATCGCGTGTGAAACTTCCTGTGAACACCTGAAATACACGTACCCCACTCGCACAGGGCCTATTGCGTGTGAAACTTTCCACGAACCCCAGTATTACACGTACCGCACTCGCACAGGGCCTATCGCGTGTGAAACTTCACACGAACCCCAGGAATATTGGCCCTGTGCGAGCGAGGGGGGTACATGTAGTTCTGGGGTACAGCGTGAAGTTTTACACGCAAAAGGGCCCTGCTGAGCGGAGTACGTGTATTCCTGGGGTTCGCGTGAAGTTTCACCCGCGATTTCAGCAGGGTACGTGTATTCCTGGGGTTCGCGTGAAGTTTCACCCGCGATTTCAGCAGGGTACATGTATTCCTGGGGTTCGCGTGAAGTTTCACCCGTGATTTCAGTAGGGTATGTGTATTACAGGGTTCGCGTGAAGTTTCACCCGCGATTTCAGCAGGGTACGTGTATTACAGGGTTCGCGTGAAGTTTCACACGTGAAAGGGCCCTGTTCGAGGGAGTAGGTGAATTTCAGAGGTGCGCGGCAAGTTTTACACGCGAAAGGGCAACGCCCGTGCACAATACGTCACAGACGGTTCGAGGGAGTAGGTGAATTTCAGGGGTGCGTGGCAAGTTTTACACGCGAAAGGGCAACGCCCGTGCACAATACGTCACAGACGCGCTTACGCGCTAAGGGCCTTTGGTCCAATGATATTGCGTACGTGTACGTGTGCTGACACGCTTACGCGCTAAGGCCCTTTCCTCGAATTACACGCTGACGTGCAAGATTTTCACGTGCCAAATCACTCCGTATCAAGCTGGCCACGCGTACACACACGGAAGACCACACTCCTGCCCTGGAGGCCATTTTACTGCCCCCAAGAGCCCACGAGCACGCTCCCACCAGCCATCTGCTGCTGCCTGTCTGCCTGCTGCCCATGTGCCCTGCTATTTGGTGCCTGCACGTCAGCCATCTGCAGGGGTCCAGTTGCTGTGTCCACCCCTGCTGGAACACAAGACTCCCAACTGGGATTCCATCGCTCCACAGCCCAGCCCCAGGACCCAGTTGCCCACCCACTCCTGCCTCTGGGGTTGCCATGTCGGGCACATCTCCATCTGGCACCACTGGCAACTCCCAGCCAGAGAGGCAGAGGGCCACCAGCTTCACTGCCACCGAAGTTGGTGTCCTGGTGGAGCATGTCCTGGGGCATTATGATGCCCTCTTCCGAACAAGACGCGCCAACAAGGAAGGACGGACCAGGATCTGGACGGACATCGTGACTGTCATCAACGCGGAGGGGGTGGCAGTCCGCGAATTCCATCATGTCAAGAAGCGCTGGGAGGACTTCAGGTCCAGGACCCTCAACAAGGCCCGGCGCCTCGCGGAGGGGGGCCGGGTCAGCCTGAGCAACATCCAGATGAGGGTCCTTGAACGCGTAGGCCCAGCGCTCCACGCCCAGATCCTTCGGAGGCAGACCCGTCTGGAGTTGAGCGGTAAGTGGCCAAGCATTGCTGTGTGAGACAGGGCATGTTGCAGTGTGCTGGTAGTCTGATACTTGCCTGTATGTGTGACATAGGCCATGTATGGATGTGTTTGTGCAGGGACATCATGGTCATGCATGTGGGACCAGTTATGTGTGAACCACATGGTAGGTGCATGTGTTTTAATGCAACATGGGGATCTCTATGCAGAATGCACACCTGAAAGCATGCCAGTCTCTGTTCCTGGACATGGAGGGGGGGTGAGGAATGGGTGCTGATATCATGTACATGTATGGTGCACGTGTGTGTGTGTGTGTGTGTGTGTTCGCCAGAGAAGTGTGTGTTTGACTTTGAAACGCCATGGATGCATGTGACTTTGAAGGCAACATCTTGGTTTACAGGGGCCCTTGTACATGAGTGTTGATGTTGATTGCAGGCGCCGGGAGTGTTTTTTGCATGTGTGTTGCATGCATTGAACCATGTGTTGTGGAAGGACAGGATGGAAGTGACATTTGACAGTGCCACTCATGTGTTTTTGCTTCCTGTCTAGGGTATTTTGTGCTGTACCCTGATGCTTGTGTTTATGTCTCCCTCTATGTAGCGTCAAGTGAAGAAGAGGGCGGAGACGGCGCTCTGGAGCCAAGCAGGGGGGATGCCTCCACCGGGCGGCGACGCAAGGCCCAGCCACCCTCCCAGGAATTACCATCATCCAGGAGCGAGGGGGCTGGTGCCGCGTCTGCCACAACAGATGTGGCGGAAGGGCCGGGTGAGCCCCCAAAGGGGCTTCCAATGGCGGAAGACGGTGTGGAGACATCCAGGTTGGTGGTATCCACAGAGGAGTAGGAGCCCGCTACTGAGCCGCACATGGGGCCTGGTGGGGGTAGTACCACTGGTGCAAGTGGTGAAGTCCAGGGCCAGGGTCAGGAGGCAGCACAGGTCACCGCGGAGGGGCCTGTGCATGTCGCTGTCCTTGACCCTGTGACTGCACCATCATGCACCAGCAGGGAGGTCCTGTCCCAGGCCCGTCCGCAGGTAGGGGAGAGTGCCATATCACCTGCCTCTCCACTACCTGCGGGCGAGGGGTCCCGCAACCATATGGGATCCGTCCTGGTGGGTATCGCGTTGCGCACGCGTGACATTCGTGATGATGTGCGTTGTTCCTGGGCGGAGAACGCACGCCATCACGAAGAGCAGCGTCATGACATGGCACTGCTGGGAGGGGCCCTCCTGGTTGGTGGGTTCCTACATGTGACGCGCACTCTGGTGGACCTCTCCTCCTCTGTGGAGGCTATGCGCTGGTCGTTCTCCACATCGTCTTCCGGCCCAGATTCCACCAGGGCCCCCTGTGGACCTGGCCTGACCAACACAGCCAGCTTGGTGGAGATCCCATCCCTGCCACAGTCGGGAGTTGGCGGTCCAGCAGGGGTGGACACCACAACTGGAGATCAGAAGATGGAGGATGTGCAGGCACCATCGGACAGGGCACATGGACAGCAACAGCAGGAGCAGGCTCTAGGTGGGAGTAATGATGTCTCGAGGCCATCAACATCGGAGGGGCAGGCATCAGCCATAGGGCAGGAGGACCCAGGAATGGGAGTGTCTTCCGTGTGGCTGCGGTTGGGCCAGCAGATAGGTGCGGAGCGGTGGCGGGCGGAAGAGGCGCGGCTCACGATGGTCAGGGCAGAGAACTCCAGGCGTTGAGGCAGGCAGAGTGCCTCGAGGCAACTCGCAGGGAGTTGGAACAGGCCATGAGTGCCTCCCTGCGAGACCTCGGGCCAGGACAGAGGCCCGCCTCCGGGACATCGACATGGAGTTTGATGATGCCCTGGGCTGGGACACCACAGAGTGAGTCGCTGGACTTGCCCGCCGCCATTGTATATAGTTAGATAGTGTTAGGTTTCCTTTTGTTTTTTCTTTATTTTGGTTGCGCTTGGACAATGAACCACGTTTCTGTATATAGTTTTTTATTAGGTAGTATTTTTGATAGGTTTCATTTCTTCAGTTGGGCTCATGGACCCTGGATTGTTCATCTGTATATAGTTCACCATTGGATTATTCTTTTTTTTTTATTTCATCATGGAGCAATGGTTTTCACTTTTCTTTTTTCCCTTTAATTTTCTTTTTTCCCTTTAATTTGCTTTGTTGGACTGTGACTTTGGACACAATTTCCTTTGGATTTCTTTGGATTATGATTTCTTTTTTTTTCAGTTTTTCAGGGACATGCAGATTTTCTTTTTTTATTACCATTGTTGCTTGTTTGATTTTCATTACATTCATGTTGTGTTTAATACATTTTTTTCTTCAGACTTCGATGTGTGGTATTATCTCATTGGTTTCATGCATGTCATGATATGGGTTTTCACATTCACTTGCAACCATTGTGTGTGTGTGACGGACATGTGTTCATTTACATACTTGCCATTGGGGTTGTATCATGTAATTGCCTTTTCTTTGTGGGTGGATGCAATACTTGGTGGGGTCTTTGGGCTGGGGAGGCTGGCCATAAGGGCCATGATTGAAGATCGTCATGGCCTGGGGGCAGGGGGACATGAGTGGGACATGAGTGGGGGCCTTCTGGCAGGTGCCACGCACTGCTGTGGGGTGGGGGTGCAAGGGGACATGAGTGGGACATGAGTGGGGGCCTGCTGGCAGGTGCCACGCACTGCTGTGGGGTGGGGGTGCAAGAGGACATGAGTGGGACATGAGTGGGGGCCTGCTGGCAGGTGCCCGCACTGCTGTGGGGTGTGGGTGCAAGGGGACATGAGTGGGGGCCTGCTGGCAGGTGCCCCGCACTGCTGGGGGGTGGGGTTGCAGGGGGACATGAGTGGGACATGAGTGGGGGCCTGCTGGCAGGTGCCACGCACTGCTGTGGGGTGAGGGTGCAAGGGGACATGAGTGGGACATGAGTGGGGGCCTGCTGGCAGGTGCCACGCACTGCTGTGGTGTGGGGGTGCAAGGGGACATGAGTGGGACATGAGTGGGGGCCTGCTGGCAGGTGCCCACACTGCTGTGGGGTGTGGGTGCAAGGGGACATGAGTGGGGGCCTGCTGGCAGGTGCCCTGCACTGCTGTGGGGTGGGGGTGCAGGGGGACAATAGTGGGGGCCTGCTGGCAGGTGCCCCGCACTGCTGGGGGGTGGGGGTGCAGGGGGACATGAGTGGGGGCCTGCTGGCAGGTGCCCTGCACTGCTGGGGGGTGGGGGTGCAGGGGGACATGAGTGGGGGACTGCTGGCAGGTGCCCCGCACTGCTGGGGGGTGGGGGTGCAGGGGGACATGAGTGGGACATGAGTGGGGGCCTGCTGGCAGGTGCCACACACTGCTGTGGGGTGGGGGTGCAAGGGGACATGAGTGGGGGCCTGCTGGCAGGTGCCACGCACTGCTGTGGGGTGGGGGTGCAAGGGGATATGATTGGGACATGAGTGAGGGCCTGCTGGCAGGTGCCCTGCACTGCTGGGCAGTGGGGGTGCAAGGGGACATGAGTGGGGTCCTGCTGGCAGGTGCCCTGCACTGCTGGGGGGTGGGGTTGCAAGGGGACATGAGTGGGGTCCTGCTGGCAGGTGCCCTGCACTGCTGGGGGGTGGGGGTGCAAGGGGACATGAGTTGGTGATCAGTAGTGCAAGGAAACATGTGGCTTTGCTGGGGGGCATGCCCATGTTGGGTGGGCTGCCTGCGGGACATGACCAGGGGTTCAGGGTGGTCCCCTGTGGTGTGGGCTGCCTGCAGGGGCCGTGGAGGGTGTACAGGGAACACCTGGGAGGACCCACACTGCCAAATCACGTGTAGGACTCCCCGGCACCCCCGAAATACATGTATCCTGCTGAAATCGTGTGTGAAACTTCGCGCGAACACCGTAATACACGTACCATGCTCCAATCGCATGTGAAACTTCACGTGAACCCCAGTTATACACGTACCCTGCTGAGATCGTGGGTAAAACTTCCCACGAACCCCAGTTACACACGTACCCCACTCGCACAGGGCCTATCGCGTGTGAAACTTCCCGCGCACCCCTGAAATACACGTACCCTGCTGAAATCGCATGTAACACTTCACGCGCACCCCTGAAATACACGTACCCAGGCCAATCGCGTGTTAAACTTCCCGCGCACCCCTGAAATACACGTACCATGCTGGAATCGCGTGTAACACTTCAAGCGCACCCCTGAAATACATGTACCCAGGCCAATCGCGTGTAAAACTTCCCGCGCACCCCAGAAATACACGTACCCTTCTGAAATTGCGTGTGAAACTTCCCGCGCGCCCCTGAATTACACATACCCTGCTGAAATCGCGTGTGAAACTTCCCACGCACCCCTGAAATACACGTACCCTGCTGAAATTGCGTGTGAAACTTCCCGCGCACCCCTGTAATACACGTACCCTGCTGAAATCACATGTGTAACTTCCCGCGCACCCCTGAAATGCACGTACCCCGCTCGCACAGGGCCAATCGCGTGTGAAACTTCCCGCGAACCCCAGTAATACACGTACCCAGCTTGCCGTGCTGGTACAAGGTTAGCGCAGCCCTTTGCACTGGATTGGGGATTTTATTGGCTTTTCCATGCGCGAGGGGCATTCTTGGGGGCATAACTGGCGCTGCTGGAGGGTCACTGCACCACTGTGCGCCACAGCTGGTTTTGGTAGCTGAAATCCATTAATACGCTGTGCGCAGAAATGGATTTTAGCGCACGCGGCTGGCGCAGAGATTCGCACACGCACACTGTGCGCCAGCCGCGTGCGCCACTTGTGCGCTAAATTCTAAGAATTACCCCCCAAATGTCTAGATTATAGGGACTCAATTCCTCACTCCCTTACTTATGGAGAAGAAGAAAGGAAGAATAATTGATAACATCAGAAAGGAGATTGAATTGATTGCTTTCCTTTTGAAGCCATTGATGGATTATAAACAGAGCGCTCTAAATGAGTCCTACCAGGAATTAAAGTCCAAGGTCTTCTTTAATAAGAGAGAGTCAAAAGGATGTGGAGGGAAGCTGATCCTATCATGCTGACTGGTGCCCACCAGTTCCCAGATGGGGGGAATTGAACCAGTCATTAGAAGGGTGCCCACCTGTCTCTGAGACAGCCAAAAGATGCTCATTGATAAGTATGATATAAAGGGGAAATAATCCTGAAAGGGGTGATATTATAAAGGGAAATCAATTAAACCCTAGCCCCTGTTATTTGTCAGTGCTGAGGTGTGTGAATATATGAATTGATTGTACATCTTGAGAAGTTAAGCAGCATTTCAGAAGTGTATGTACTTCTGGAATTATACATTTAATGGACTAATCTGATGGTGTGTATACAGAGAAATCCCCTCACTCCCTCCCTTTACAGAAGGAGTATTTTGGAAGTCAAATTGACATCACACTGTGTGCATACCTAGTAAAATAATACAATGTAAGTCATTCCTGGGTACACCATCAAGCAGACTACTGTTATTAATGCTGAGTTGCTCAAGACAAAGGTGAAAGGGTGTTTACTCCTTACCCATTTACTCGCTTTTAAGCTGGCCATTGAAAGTAAGAAATATATGTTTTTTTTCATATGGAATAGAAATAACTCTGAAGGGAATTTAGCCAAAGTACATGTTGAAAATACATGTTCCTTTCTACGAACGATGTAAAGGCAGGAAGATCCAGTAGCTTGTTGCAATTGAATTGTCTAGAATGTTGCTGAAATTCTGGCATGTCTATCGAATAAAGGGAGAGTTATCTATGTTAAATAAAGGGGAAGTAGAGAGATTTATGTAGGTAGGACGTTTTGAATTAATTTGCTTTTTAACAAATACAAATCTGAATGTAGACCATCATGCATTTTCAAACAATTTTACATGTGTGCCCAGGTTAAACAAATGTACAAATGGTGATGTTCGTGTTGCAAACATCTCTATTTCTATAACTGCAGCATTAAAAACTGAGGGGACTAGTATATTGATAATTTTTCAACAATGCCATTGAAATTTCTTGGATGCATAACACCTCTATCTTTAAATTGATTGAATTATTTCTGTTTTATTGATAAATAAACCTTCTGTGCAGTGCAACCCTGTGTGATTCTTGTCCCGAAAGGGGTCAGAGATTGTAAGGAATCAATACTGTAAAATGGGAGTCACAGATTGATAAAAAGAACTTTACCAAATAAAGAAAAAGTGTGTGCACTTGGTTTGTGGTGGGTGGAAAATTCCCCTGAATTAGATGTCACCTAATCAAAACATCCTACAAAACTGGAGGGCCCGCCATGATAGGAATTCTGGGGTTAGCAGTGTCATTAGGAGAAATGTTAATTCATGCTTGTTTACAGTCCACAAAGTTTATCGCTGGCTGTTATTTAGAAATTATGGAATCTAATATGTTACTACCTTTATCGTCATACTGACCGCTGTAGGGTGAAAAACGTAATATACCTTGTAAGCATTCCGGTACAGTTCCAGATCTGTAAGTCATGTCTTCAATCAACGTGCATCCAAGGTATGGATATCCTATATAGGCCCTTAGGGAGGCCTGGGTGAATGTGAGTAAAAGGAGTGGTTTTTCAGCAATCCCTGTCTTTACAACAGGTCTTTTCAACAGGTCTCTAATAGTTGGGCTTCTCCAGGGTTGTGGAGCAGGTTGTTTGGCTGCATTGTTCACATATTTTCAGAGGCTGTTAGCGATACAGACTGGGATGGGATATTTCAATGTTCTTTGTATGTATGGAGGGGCAAATGGGTAATTTCACCTTTGGTTGGGAACTTTGAGAAGCTTACAGGAGTCTGGAGAGTGACGGGACTGGTTGTGAAATGAAGCAGACCTGGTTCGGGCCTAATGCTGTTGTGGCTTGTATGGTGATTGATTTATTGATTGGTTATTTATTATGCAGTTATACACAAGTGTTTCAAAGCACAACCATATATGAGAGGGGAAGACAAGACAAACGATCTTACTAGGCATGGTACATTCAGATTATGGAGGTGAACAGAAAAGGAAGTGCATAGGGGGGGCAATACGGACAAATGCACCCAGTCCCATCACAGCATGGGTTAAGTGCAAAGAGATACCACTCTCATGGGTCGTAACCAAAGTGCAGTAGTGCTGTGGCAAGTGCAAGGCCCGGTGGCAAGTGCAGGAGACTGGCAAGGAAAGCTTGGGGCCTGTGATGCTCTGAAGGTACACCAGGCAGCCAGTCAGCAAAACTGAAGCAGAAGTAGAGAAGAGAGAGCGAGGGAGCAGAAAGAGTTGATTAGCAGGGGTCAGGGAGAGAGAAGGAGGAGGCAAAGAGGAAAGGCTGGAGGAGTTTCTGGAATTTAAGGAGATCCCGCTCAAGACGGAGAGAGGCAGGGAGGCTGTTCCAAAGGAGGCACTTGCAAAGGATAAAATTCTCCCCCTAAATCTCTGCTTGGAGAAGCTGCTCACCCGCAGAGAGTTGGAGGAACATGAGCGGAGGGCTCGGGAAGGCAAGTATTTAGGAAGAGAGTGTTGCAGATGGAGTGGGCCCAGGACCCAGAAAGCCTTGTGGACAATGCAAAGGGTCTTGAACTTAATCCTTGCAGCCATGGAGAGCCAGTGAACGGATTTCAGTGCCGTAAAGATGTCTTCCCTGGGCTTCAGGCCAAGGATAAGTCTTGCAGTTCTGTTCTGAATGAGTTGAAGAGGCCGCAGGGTAGAAGAGTGCAGGTTGAGAAAGAGGCTGGTGCAGATGTCAAGCCTAGAGAGGACCAGGGCTCTGGAGACAGTGAGTCTCTGGGGGAAGGTGAGAATAGGTACAATACCTCTGAGAAGGTGCAGCTGGTAGTGGGACTTTTTAGAGATGTCCGTGATGTGAGACGAGAAGGAGAGAGTGGAGTTGAAGATGACCCCCAGGTTTATTGCCTCGTTGGTAGGTGGAGGTGAAGGGCCAAGGGAGGCCGGCCAGAGAGAAAGAGGAAAGGCGGGAGTAGGGATCCCGATGAGGACAACCTCTGTCTTAATGGCATTGAGGCAGAAGTAATTTGCAGCACACCACGGCTGAATTGTGGACAGTCTGGTATGAGTGAGGAAGAGGCAGATGGTAGCCTGAAGTAGAGTGGCGTGTCATCTGTGTAACACTGAAAGTTGGAGTACAAGGTGGCTATCATATGGGCCAGGGGGGGCATGAAGCCATTGAAAAACAAGGGGATAGGTTAGATCCCTAGGGAACACCGCAAGTAGAGGGTGTGATGGGGAGAGGAAAGACCCCAGTTACACCTGGGATGGGCGGTCAGAGAGAAAGGAGGTCAGCCACGCCAGGGCCTGATCAGTGATGCCCAGAGTATCACAGAGTCATGCAATCAGGGTGTTGTGGTTCACCGTATTGAAGGCAGAGGAGAGGTCAAGTAGAATGAGGACAGAGGGAGAGATTTGAGAGCAGATCATCACAGGTGTTCAGAAGAGCAGTTTCTGTGCCTCCGGATGCTCTAAAGCCAGAATGGTGGTCAAGGAAGCAGCCAACAGATTCAGTGTGGAGGGTAAGCTGGGAAATAGCCAACTTCTCTAGTCTCTAGGAGTTTGCCCAGGAAAGGAGTGATAGAGGTCGGGCAATAGTTTGCCTGAATGGAAGGATCAGCACAAAGTTTTTTGAGGATTGGGTGCACAAGGGAATGCTTTAGAGCAGTGGGGAAAACTCCATTTGCGAAGGAGAGGTTGCAGAGGTCGCCCAAGGCTGGGGCAATAGAGTCAATGTTGTCCTTGATGGTTTCAGAGGGACAGGGATCTACCTCTTTGGAGGAGGCTTTCATAGACCAGATTTGTCTATTGAATTCCTCAGGTGTGACAGGGGCAAGAGAAGAGAGAGGAAGGGGAGGGGTGGAGGCTGCCAAGGGTAGTACAAGAGATGTTGGTGTCTGAGGTGGTGAGGAAGAGAGAGAGGATAGTATATCCTGTGTTTTTGAGGTGAAGTGTGCAGCCAGGGCCGAGCATAGGGAGTTGCACTTTTTGTTAGGCTTCAGTCGTAGCCTCATGACAGGGGCAAGAAAATCAAGAGTGTTGAAAATGGAAAGGTTAACGTTAGAGAGGACTGTGTCAGGGTGGGAGTCAGTCACAGGAGATGAAGGAGCAGAGTAGGCAAAGACAGCTGCTGACACTCTTTTTATAGGTCAGATGACCTTTTAGATGGTAAGCAGTGCTGTGCTTACCGATGCAAGAGGAGAAGAGAGCTTCAAGTGAGAAGAGAGGAGAGAGTGATCACACCAGGAGAGTGAAGTAGTGAGAGGGATAGATATAGGAATGTCATTTGAGATGAGAGCATCCAAGGTATGGCCAGAGCTGTGCATTAAGCCAAAGGGTAAGATGGAGAGAGAGAAAGAGAGAGAGAGAGAAAGAGAGAGAGAGAGAGAGAGAGAGAGAGAGAGAGAGAGTTTCAAAAGTTGCGGAAAGGTGCTGAGGAATCAGGTGAGTCGAGATGGATGTTGAAATCACCCAGTAGGAGGATTTGAGAAGAGGAGGAATGGAGGGAGGAGGCCAGGTCAGCCCATTGTGAGAGGAAGAGGAAGGGCTGACCAAGTGTGCGATAGAAGGAGGCCAGCAGGAGTGAGGAGCTAGGAGAGGGAGAGCCTGCAGACTAGGCACTCAAAGGATGTGTAGGCCTGCGTGGGACACAGGGATCCATTCAGGGAAGATCAATGTTAATCCCCTACCTGGGCTGTTTGGTCTAGGCAGAGAGAGTATCTTCTAGCCTTCTCTGAGAGGTGTGTCAAAACTTGTGACAGAGCTATCCGTGAACCAGGTTTCAGTGAGGGCAAGAACATCAAGATCCAGGAGTACAAGGAGGTTGCAGATGTCAGAGGAGTGTTTGACAGCTGAGCAAGTTTAAGCTTGGCAATATGGAGCAGATTGCCATCAGTGAAAGACTTACCGGAGATCAGGGGACAGTGTCCCTCCCATAAGTGGCGAGAGTGCCTGAGGGACAGAGGTAGAAGGGGACAGAGTAGTCGAGGCCAGCAAGTGAGCCGGGACCATAGTGGTTGAGGAAAGAGCCAGTGAAGGAGGGGCTGCAGGGGGCAAGGGAGCCCCCCGATACAGTGTTAGTGGGAGGCAGGTTCACCAAAGAGGAGGTGGGCAAGAGATGGGGAGAGGGGAGATTGTCTGAATCTAGATTGGATGGTTCTGTGGGCATGAGAGAAGTTGATGGCCTAGGCCCCACAGGCTTGTTGCATTCCAGTGCATGAAATAGGGCACAGTGGGCATAGTGGAGATTTTTTAGGACCACATGTGTCCAGGTATCTGGGCTTTTCCCTTTGAACTAGAAGTTATAAAGTTTGGGCTTCGAAAGAGGTGAGGGGGAAGATACTTGGCCTGCCCCAGCAAATGCTAACCTTTAGAGAGAGAATAGAGGTATCTACAGTAATGAAGGATGCGCCAATAGAACTCTAAGTTTAACTCAGAAATGGGCATTCATTTTGGAGGGGACATTTTATCCATTGCTGTTTGCATAGTAAAAAAGTCACAGTTACCCCACTAATAAAAAAAACGGGCCTGGATCCAAGAGACCCATGCAACCTTAGGCCAATAACCAACTGTAACTTCCTGCTAAAGATTATGGACAAAGTAGCCACGGCACAACTACAGGCACACACTGAGGCCTCTAACGCGCTACACCCACATCAATCAGGTTTCAGACCATCTCATAGCACAGAATCAGCCATGCTTGACTTACAGACAAAGATGCTTAGCATCTTAGACAAGGGGAAAACGGGACTTCTCATCCTGTTAGACCTCAGTGCTGCCTTTGAACTCCTGGATCATAACCTGCTCGAAACTGCCTTCGGCAAAACAGCAAACTGCTCACAGGAGGCAAAAACATGGATAATGTCCTTTTTAAAAGGCAGAACATCCCGAGTCCATTCGGGAGACAAATTCTCAATGGAAAGGAAGATCCTCTGCGGGGTTCCCCAGGGAGCCAGCATGTCCCCATTGCTGTTCAACCTCTACATTAGATACTTATGCTACATCTTAGACCATGCTGACATATTCTTTACCAACTATGCGGACGATACGCAGCTGGTACTGGAGCTCAGCGGGGACCATAAAACCAATAACAACAATCTAAGTAGTATCTATAACATCATAGAACAATGGATGGATTCCAACTGGATGTGTTTGAACGCCAGAAAAACTGAGCTGATGATCTTCAGATCCACCCAAGCCAGAAAATCACTGCCCCACGACTATGCAAATTTCAAGATCAAGGATGCTAACATCAAAGTACTTGAGAAAGTAAAAATTTTGGGTATGATGATGGAAGCGTCTTTAGGAGCAGAGGCCCAGACTCAATACATAAAAAACACCTGCAATTACTACTTGAGACTCCTCAGAACTATTAGACCGTATCTCACGGAGAACAACTGTGCCACAGTAGCCAGAGCAACCATCCTTTCCCGTTTGGATTATGGGAACGCACTTATGCTAGGAGCCAACAAAAAAACATCCAAGCGTTACAGATTATCCAAAGTAACGCAGTTAGGATAATCAAATGCAAATCTAAATCAGACCACATCAGTGCATCTAGGAAGGAACTACATTGGCTCAAAGTGGAGAGCAGAACCCACTTCAAGGCTCTCACAATAGCCCACAGATGCTTCCACGGGAAGGCACCAGGCTATCTAAAATCGAAAGTACATTCTTATGTTCCAAGTCGCGCCTTGAGATCCTCGGATCAAAATAGGATCGCAGTGATGCCACACAAACTTAGATCTGGACTGGGAAAATCCTTCCCAGTCATTACAGCAGGCATCTGGAATAATCTGCCAGCCCACATAAGGAAAGAATCTAACTACTTACGTTTTCGTAAATTAGTGAAAAAATATCTTTTCAACTGACCACTTTCATGACCCACTAAATCATTGATTCCAGGAACTGTCCCGTCCATTTCTGTTGTCTTTTTGTCCACGTTTCTGCGCCCCGAAACTCGCGAGTTAACGGTGCAATACAAATAATTAAATAAATAAATAAATAAATAAATAAATAGTGATTTGGGTAAATGTCCTGTTAGGTGGCATGACATGGCAGGTTTAATTGCACCAGCACTGTGATTGTGTGGGCCCACAATGATACCCATGCATGTGGTTTACAGTTACCCATCCTGGAAGGGTTTTGCATCACTAGTACTAGTATACATTTGATCAAGGAGTGTGTAGAGTGTCGTGCGGGGCAATGGCAGTGTTTGTTGTGGACACGGGTATCATGGAGACGTGTTTGCATTCAGCTGGTGGTGGAATTGAGTGGAGACTACAAACAGGATAGTGCAAGGGTGGAAGAAATCTAAAAATACATTGAGAACTGGATGAATAACAACTGGCTATGTCTTAATGCAAATAAAATGGAGCTAATGGTCTTCGGTCCAAGCCATGCCAGAGCCAAATTTAATAGCTCATATGCATCCTTCCAAATAAACAACAACCAAATCAAAGTGGTAGACAGAGTAAAAACATGAGGGATTTACATGGATTCGTCCATGAGCGCCGAAGCCCATGTTCTCCAATTAAACAAGAACTCCGCTTATCACCTGCGTCTCAAGTTAATACGCTCCTACCTAAGCGAAGAAAATTGTGCAACAATAGCCAAAGCCACCATCTTATCTAGGCTGGATTACTGCAACGCCCTTATGTTGGGAGCAAATAAGGGTCACATCGCCAAATGCCAAAACATCCAAAACAATGTGGTAAGGATTATTAAAAGGAAATCCAAAAAGGAACACATAAGTGAGGACAGAAAGAATCTACACTGGTTAGCCATTGAGGAAAGATTTGCATTTAAGGCTATGACGCTGGCACACAGATGCATACACGGGTCTGCCCATTTTACCTGAAAAGCAAACTGGTCACAAACGTACCAAGATGGACACTCAGGTCGGACTCAAATGGTCAAATCGAAATTGACAGATTCATAAAGCCCAACAGACTTTGGAAAGCCTTCCATATTAAAGCATTCTCGATGTGGAACAACTTGCCCATCTCTGTAAGACTAGAACAAAAATACGCAAGCTTCCGGGAAAAACTCATGACTCATCTGTTCAAATGATAATCCGGTCCTAAGAAAATGATACCCCTAATGACTTCTTGAGCGCCTTGTCCTGTGATTTTATATGTTTTGTCCCTTCGTGTATATGTCAGTGCCCTGATGCTTGCGAGCTACTGGCACTATATAAACTAAAAAATAACAAATAAATATAATGTGGGCACCATCAGAAAGGATTTGTACTGGGGCAATACTGACAATACTGAAATCCCCTGTATTCATTTTCAACCTCAAGTAAAACAATAGCTTTGCAGG
This sequence comes from Ambystoma mexicanum, assembly GCF_040938575.1. Classification (NCBI taxonomy): domain Eukaryota; kingdom Metazoa; phylum Chordata; class Amphibia; order Caudata; family Ambystomatidae; genus Ambystoma; species Ambystoma mexicanum. Next base: position 907,100,311 of record NC_090928.1, on the reverse strand, counting down.
GCAGGCACACTAAGGTGTTAAGATAAAGCTTATCTGACCGACTATAACAATGCAGCTTCCAGACTGACTATGCCTTGCATAGCTCAGTAACCACCTCTATGATTTAGTCCCTAAGCAATCTTGAGAATTAATAATCATTTCTAGCTGGAAATGAAAATGGAATAAGTGCCTAACAATAAAATCTCACATTTAAGGTGCCAGGCTTTCAGTATTTGGTTTTGCCAATCAAACTGTCCTAATCCCTCCCGACCCTACCAACAAAGTTTATTCTTGACCAGGCTCAGTCTTTGAAGTCCTTGAATTAATATTACAGAGTTTATCCTGTAGTGAAATGTACAATGTATACCTGGACAAATAAGCCCCTTCTGTATTTAACCATTAAGTCGTGTGTTCATTCCAACTCTCCAAATCTAACCAAAACACAGTTAAAATTATCCCAAACACTTTAGCAAACACACTATGGGCCTCAATATGTGTATGCCGGTCCGGTAACAACAGTGCCGGTAAGCTACTGGCACCATTGTTACCAGCCCGGCACACTCCGAGTCCTGCAGGCGGATGCTGTCCTTCCCGCCAAGTCTGACCTAGCGGCGGAACAGCACCCGCTTGCAGACTTTGACGGTAGCACCAGCAATGTTATCAACGGTGCCAGTGCTTCCGTCCTCCCCATTCCCATTGACTCCTTTGGGACTCGAATGGGAATATGGAGTCATGTTTTCCGGCGCCTCGCTATGGGAAATTACCGAGACAGCTGGGGCTGTAATGCCCGGGTAATTCGCCATTGCCAGGCACCAGAAATAAAATGACTCTGGTAGCAGCCGTGACGTTTTTACCGGCACAGCTACCGCCAGGGTCATAATGAGGCCCTATGTTTCCACATTACAGATGTATCGTCCACCTTAAAAGACAGGTGTGCACCATTGCTATCATAAAGAAGTGTTGCTGTGTTACATTTCCCTGCCCTTTTTATCTGTGGCACCTACTCCCTCTTCCCCATCCCCTGCTCCTCGTTCAGGTCCATAGACTACGGTCTTTGTACACCTGGCGGGGGTACAACATGCCAAATTTGCAGGCAAGCCACGGTGCTCTCAGGCTACCAGGTTGGTGACTTGGTACGATATAAAAGCCTCATAAAATAGTATACCATAGCATTTACCCCATGCAGTATGTACTGCACTCCTTTGCATGATGAGTTGCAAGCATTTTCCCATAGACAAAAAAGGTCATTTTTTGCTCTACTGCACAGCCCAACCCACTAGACGGGCTTGGACCCGGTCTGAAACAACTTGGGCAGGAAGAGTTGACCGGCGATCCATGTGTGGTTTGGGGTTATTCTGCCCAGTGGTTTTTTGGTCATGAGTTTCTTAGTGTCATAACATGCTCATTTTCCTAAATGATGCAAGGACTCCCATTACCAAGGGCCTCATGCGCCTGAACAGTCCAAATATTTATTAAAATCAGGGTGCACTGGACAGTGTTGTTTTATGCTTAGGTCGATGAAGGTACATTTTAAAAATTTCCAAAATCTTTATTAAGGAACAGGGCACACTAGAGCTCATTGAAAACATAACCTTTGCTACCTTTAGAAATAATGAGCGCCTTCACTAGGTAAGGCCCTGCGGAAGAATGGAACATGGGCTTTGTATATGCAGTAGTCTTGGTACTGTTGTCCTTCGGCAGTCACCTGCATAACCTTTCTGGCATCAAGCAGGTGGAAAATCATCAAAACGCATCACTTCCTCTCTTGGGAAATTCCTTCGGGGTAGAAGGAAACGGGTCTGTCTGGCCTGTGGGCCACGAGTTGAGTCACCCTGCTTCTTAGGCGGCCATGTTTGAGTTCTGAGCCGTGGGAAGACGCACGTGTATGAAACGGGCCCTGATTGCACTGCAGAAATATTTCTATTATCTCCCTACTGGATAGCGATATTTTCAAAGCGCACGGCGATGTATAAATTAAACACCTAGCACTGCTTCAAAGCTCATCTCGTGGATATAAAAAGAAACCCATTAATTCAAGTGCACCGTTGTTCTGTTCCTTGGACGTGCCCTCGTTCGTATGTGTGCCTCCGCTTTCATTAGCATGATCCAACCTTGAATTGCTGCCGGAGACGCTCGCGTGGAAACCGCAGAGCATTATAATAGTTTAAACATAAACATGTCTCTCTTTTCTTAAAGGGCAGATAAGAGCGTAGGAATAAGCAGCTGTGAATGTCTTCAGTTTGTGAATCAGCAACAATTAACCGAGCGCTGTGCACAGTATTATCGCCGTATATGGCGTGGCTACGCCGTCTAAGCTCTTATGCATATATATCCCGTTTTCCGTTGACAATGTACTGAACACGATCTATTGTCAAGCTCACTCACTGATGAACCCACAAAAGGACATGATATGGACTCAGCTCCCCAACTGAAGCCATCATTTGGGGATTTTACAGCCAGGATCTTCATTTTGCAAGTCCCTGATCTGCTACTTCGACACTATTTGTTGTGTGACTTGGGAGTGGGTCACCCACTCCATGTCTACTGCCATGCTCTAGCTAGCACGCAATGGGCGTTGTTCACGCCACCCGCATCCTGTACAGTGTCGGACAGGAAGTATGAGAGTCCAGGTGCAAGCTCTGTCCTTTGACTTCAAGCCTTCCTGTCCTTCAAAAGTGGACCTTGGCTTTTCCTCATCTACAAAACTACAGAGTGCAATGAAGAGATTAGAATCATCCAAACACTGAAACCACTACCCAGGCTAACCCTGCCCTTACCCTTGCATTCGCCACCAGCTGGCCGCACGTTCATTTATGGTCTTTATTTATTTCACTGTTATCCTATGTTCTGCACTGCCCTCTCCCCTTTCCACTCTGCACTTGTGCTATCTCAATGTCACTTGGTCTAGTAGGATCGTTGTCTGTCCTCCCTCTGGTTTCCCTCCTTTGCGTCGTCGCGCCTTGAAACACTTATGTATAGGCGCGTTATTAATGCCATATTATATCATATCAAAACTCCATCCCTATTAACCTTGTAATTTGTTTGCCTTTTGATGTTATGTTACAGTGATGTATGTATATGGCACACCACAGCCATTTATTTGCATGATACATGAGTGAAGTTATGTATTCCCAGTACAGGAACACATAACACATAATTGAATGCTGGCTGGGTGACTAATCCTTTCATCCTGTTGGGGTTGATTAAATGAGTAACTTTGAAATGGTTAATTTCTTACATTTTATTAACAAAAAGACAATCTTGGTTGTTATTATTATTATTATTATTATTATTATTATTATCATTGTTGTATTTATTGAGCTCCGACCTAGCTTCAGGAAGCAACAGATCACTTTACAATCCTAGAGGGAAGAACACAGTGAGGGAAGCAGCAAACAAAGGAGCATGAGCTAATAGGAGTAGGTGAGGGTGGGAAATAGGCAGCAAGGGTTATACAAGCAACCACTATGGGAGACAGTGGGGAGCAGATCCCTGAGTCTCAAGTGGGGTGGGGAGTGTAGGGTGTGTGGACCTAGGTGTTACGGAGGAGCCATTCCTTGAAGAGAAAGGTCTTGAGCTCTTTCCTGAACTATGTAAGTGATGGAGTATGTCTGATGTTGACCAAGAGGAGGTTCCAGAGTCTTGGAGCTATGACGTGGCATTGGTTACAATGCATCAATGCTTCGCTGTGGATGGAATGGCTCATGGCATAAAATAAAAAGTTATTTATTTAGTGGAGAAAAAGACATTGGGAATACTCTACAGCATAGAAGAAACACTTTTCAAATAAAAACATGCTTCAATGAATGAAGTGATAGAAAAGGAAAACACTCTTCTTTCCTGTGTGCACATGTTTTGATCTGTGTTTGGATCGCGGGCCACGGCACATTCACTCCTGCACACTGTACCTCCCACACAGGTTACAGAAAGACTGAGCCATCATAACGTTGACCTTCACTTTATTATCTCTCCTTCTCGACTGCCTTTCGTCATTCCCCCCTGTCTTTCTTGCTGCCCACCTGTGCCTCCAGCTTCCTGTACCTCTCTTAAGGTCGTCCTCTGTTAAGGGAGTCCATGATAATTTCTGACTGCAACATCTCTGCCCCACATAACATTGAGCTTCCCTCTCTTTTGTCCAGTCCACCGGCCTTGGGCCCCATTCTGTAGAAAGGCTGTCCCCCTCATCCTCTGACTACTTGGGCTGTCCTAGTTCCACTCCCAGGCATTTTCCCTTCGTACTCCATGTGGTCATGTGTCCATTCTTGGGTCCCTGTCAGGTGGCTCTGCTTGCTTTCCTGGTTCCCAAAGGTGCACTTCGTCCAACACTCTCATCATTCTTCTTTGCAGGGGCGGTGTGCCACTTGGTGAGAAGAGTACCCCATCCCTGCACACCGACACAAAGTGGGTTTCCCTCCCACATCTGGCACACTGATATGATATTTTATTTATATCACGCTCATACACAAATGTTTCAGAGAACAACCAAGCAAAGGGAGGGGAACAATGGAGAATAAAAACAGCGATCTTACGAGGCCCAGTGACATTAAGAACGTGCAAGTGCAAGGAAAGGTGAAAAGGGGGAAGTGCAAAGAGGGGGGATGTGGAAAGTGTAGCACAAAGAAGAGAACGCAATTAAAAATAAGTGCAGTAAATAAATAAATGCAAAAAAATAAAATAAATACAGACAGAGGCAAGTGCATAATTTGTCAGATAGGGTATAACTGATAAGTGCAGATGAAAAGTGGGGGATTGTATGGGGACAGATCCCAGTGCAGGGGGTGACTCGAAGGCAGTGCAGGTGGGTGAGCAGATACCTGGGCCCGAAGGACAAAGGGTGGCCAAGAGCATAGTGCTGATGAGAGAAAGCAGATCAGCAGGGGAGTAGAGGGGCAAAGGCAGAAGCGAAGAGGAATGTCTTGAGGTGCTTCCGGAACCAGAGATGGTTCTCCTCAAGTTTCAAGGTGGCTGGGAGATTGTTCCAGAGGGAGGCCCCCGCCAAAGACAGAGATCTACCCCCAGCTCGTTTCTTGGAAAAACGACTGACCCTGAGGGAGTTAAACATAGAGGAGCAAAGGGCTCGAGAGGGGAGCTATTTACGGAGGGATAGTTGAAGGTATTTTGGACCCATGCCCCAGAAAGGCTTGTGGACAATACAGAGGGTTTTAAATGTAATCCTTGCTTCCACTGGGAGCCATTGAAGGATTTCAGAGCTGGAGAGATACGATACGATCCCAGGGCTTGAGGCCAATGATAAGTCTTGCAGTCCTGTTCTGGATTAGTTGTAATGGGCAGAGAGTTGAAGCAGGTAGATTAAGAAAACGGCTGTTGCAGTAGTCTTGCCTAGAAAGAACCAGAGCTTGGGAGACAGTGAGCTTCTGGGGGAAGGAGAGTAAAGGCAGAGTACCTCTAAGGAGGTGCAGTAGGAAGTTTGACTTTTTAGAGACATCAGAGATGTGTGCAGTTAAAGATGACCCCGAGATTTTTTGCCTCACAGGTAGGGGTAGGTGGAGGGCCAAGAGAAGCTGGCCAGAGAGTTAGGGTAAAGGATGGTGACAGTGTACCAATGGGGAGGATCTCCGTCTTGTTGGCATTTAGACAAAGATCGTTGGTGGCACACCAATTTTGAATGGCGATTAAGCAATCAGAGATGAGGGAAGGAGAGGAGGTGTCTGAGGGAAGCCTGAAAATGAGTTGGGTGTCATCGGCATAGCACAGGACGTTTGAGCAGAAAAAAGAAATGCAGTAGGCGAGGGTAGCCAGGTATTGGTTGAAAAGCCAGGGCGAGAGGTTAGACCCCTGGGGAATACCACAGGTAGAGAGGGAGATAGAGGAAAGGAAGGACCCAAGTTGTACCTGGGAGGGTCGATCAGATAGGAACAAGGTCAGCCAGACCAGAGCCTGATCGGTGATAACCAGGTGGTCACGGAGACGATTGAGCAGGATGGTATGATTGACTGTATCGAAAGCAGAGGAGAGATCAAGTAGGATGAGGACAGAGGGAATGTTGGAGTCAAGGTTGGAGAGCAGATCTTCACGGATATTCAGGAGAGCAGTTTCCGTGCTTCTGGCTGCTCTGAAACCAGATTGGTGGTAGTGGAAAGAGCCAACAGAGTCTGAATGCCGATTAAGTTGCGAGATGGCCAGCTTTTCCAGGAGCTTCCCCAGAAAGGGAGTAATGGAAATTGGGCGATAGTTATGGATGAACCTGTTTTGAAGAGGCTTTCATAGATCGGTCCTGTCTAGCAACCTCATCTGGGAAGAAAAAAGGAAAGGAGGCAAAAGAAGGAGGGGGGATGTCTAATGGAGGGTCAGCAGGCAGGGAGGGAGAGGGGAGGGGTGCGGAGGAGAGGGAGGACAAGATGTCCTGAGCTATGGAATTAAAGTGAGAGGCAAGAGAGTTGCAAAGAGCTTGGGAGGCGAGAGGGCGGGTGGAGACTGCAGCAGGGTGGTGGCCCACTGGTGACTCATTGCTGGGCACGGTCCCCAGTGGGGGAATGACAGGTCACACCTGTAGCACATTCAGTCTCCTAGGCTCTGCTAGGCTGTGAATTGATGAGGTGCCCTGGCTCTGCTGTGTTGGCCACAGGGTAGGGTTGGGCGTTCTGCGTGTATTGCAGAAATAGTGCCAGCCTCCTTTGGGTTTTCAATCTTTGCAGCCTACACATCCACCATTTCATAAATACAGGCCAGCTCTAGTATATCCTCCACCGGTTGAGACATCTTGAGGAGGTGCTTTTGAAATATTGGTGACATGCAGCCTTCTATCATTCTCAACCGTATTGCTTCCTCTTTGGAGAAGTTGGCAAAGTCGGAGTGGGAGATTTTCTTTTGCAGCCTGATGCCAAAGTCTCCCATTGTTTCATGCAGCAGTTGCTGGCATTGATTGAACTCATAACCTTTCAAAATCCTTGTTTGGCTGTGCAACATGTCTCTTGTTCAGTGCGGCGATGGTCAGATAATATGTCTTTCTCTCATGCAGTGGAATGGTCTTAAGGATTCCCTTTATCTCTTTCCCATGCAGGTTGGTTAGGATGTCAAGGCGGGCTGTTGATTTCTCGTCCCCTACTGCTTTTATGAAATCGGGAAAATCTTCCACCCATTCCTCCCACCGAGGGCTCCTGTCCTGTTGTGCCTGTAGTTGGAAGAGTTGTGGTCTTCTAAGGAATATGGCTCTGGATGTGGCGGTTGCCTGGGCAATTTCTTGGACCACCTGTTCTTCTCTCATGCTTGTATTTCTGGATCACTCCTTTGCCTTCTGGTCCCCTGGGTTGTCTCTTTGCGTGTGATGCTTGGTCTGGCTCTGGTTACTGGTGTGTGTGCAGTCCCTTCCTTTTCCTCAAACCTTTGGATCCGGAGTGTCCTGTGACGTGGAAGCCATCCTGATGGCTCCTTTCCTTCCCTGGGTTCTTCGCCCCCCCCCCCCTGTTTGCATTGGTTTTGTTTATTTATCTATGAATGTACTGAGACCCTCCCTGTCACAGCGGGCCTCTCTGAGCACCCCCCTTCCTGTCCAGAAGGCGGCAGCAACCTTTCAGCCGGGCTGCGCAAAGGAGAAGTGGGTCTGTGTAGTGTCCACTGGGGGCAGAGATGAGTCCTGGGCAGGCGGGCGCTCGTCGATTGGCAAATGGGTGGTGCAGGGCATTACCATTGTTAGATGCTGCAGTCTGTTCCTCTGAAGCCACAGTGGAGCAGTGACACTAGCCTCTGGTATCTGGTGGTGTCGCTCGGCACCCGTACTGAGTTTGAGCCGGTACAGGCTGTGTGGCGTGACTCACCCGGGTGGACAGCAGAGTTCCAGAGGGGGTGGATGGCGGAGTGCCGTTCCTTTAATGGACACATATGGCTTGCATGGGTGGCAGAGTGCCATTTCAGTGCAGCCCAGTGCAAGTGATCGTAGCTGGTGGACGCGGGATCCCTCCCCCTTCTCGACACCAGTTGTTTTGACCTGTGTTTGGATTGCGGGCCACAGTACGTTCACTCCTGCACACTGGGCCTCCACATAGGTCACAGAAAGGTAGAGCTATTGTAACATTGACCTTCACTTTATTCTCTCTCCTTCTTGACTGCCTTTCCTCAACCCATCACTTTCTTGCTGGCCACCCCGTGCCTCCAGCTTCCTCTACCTCTCTTAAGGTTGTCCTCTGTTAAGGCAGTCCATTGTCATTTCCGACTGCAACAGTACAGAAAAGAAACATACAAATATTGTCCTACACCTGCACCTGGCTATCTCTTGGAGCTGAAGACAAATTCATTTTGAGGAAATGGCTGTTACAATGCTGCCTGAGCTTCCTGACAAGGATAGAGTTCATGTAGAAGGCTTGAAGAGCAGCATTTGTATGAATGCTAAGCAGACCCTCCAGTTTATAGGGATTTTGCAACAGCGAATAATACTGTAAAATAAGATGTTTTAAAAAAACTAAAAAAATATAGATTTTTATCTACAAAGGCATACACAAAGGGCCAGTTCTTCAAAACATGTTTGGCGCAAGTGATGAGATGCACTACTGAATTTCCTCACTTGCACCAACATGCGATGCAGTCCAAACCAACAAGTGCTTATGACTGAGTGTATCTTATATGCAACAATTCAAATGTTATTTTTCACCTCTTTGAGCATTTGTGCAAATCAGTTTTTCCCCGTACCACCCCCCCAGTTCCTCCCACCATAAACTATTCTCTTCCACTTAATTTGACCCAAAAAAGATAAAAAAAATGCAGTCAAATTGAAAAGGTCAAATGTTTTTCAACCAAGTATGCTAATACCCAGAAAACTAAGGCAACGCCCTGCACCTGTTAGGAATAGGTCCGGGGGGTTGGTGCATTGCATGTCAAAGGGGTCATTCCGAGTTTGGAGGTAGCCATGGTGCTATTAGCGCCAATGCTTTCTCCAAACTCGTGTCCGAGTTCCTTGAATGGGGACTTACTGGGTCATTCCATCCTTGGAGGACCCGGTAAGTCCCCATTCCCTTTCGAGCCCCCATAGGGCTCAATGGGAATGGGGTGGGAGCTAATAACGGGCCCGTTAATAACGAGCCCGTTATTAGCTCCCTGGTCCCTTAGCGCCTCCGGCTAAGGGTGGCTGGTAAAACCTGCCGTCCTTAGCAGGACCCGCTAAGGGTCCTCGTAATGCAGCGGTAAGGGGTTAATGGCACCGGCATCCTTACCGGCGCCATTAACCCCTTATCGCCACACTCGTAATGACCCCCAAAGTTTTTCCTGCCCCCATCATGCAATTTATTGTTATGGACCACTGTTATCTCACTTGCATTTCTATCCCTCACACAGAGATAGAAATGTTTTTTGTAGTGGGTCACATTTTAGATGGACAAGCCCTTTATGGGCCGTCACTGTAAAAAACGCTCCCAGCACTCATTTAGGAGCTGGGAGCATGTACAACATTATAATGTATTCAAGGAAGCAGGCCAGCATTACATTTGTGCTACAGCCCAGGCCCCTGGAAATGCACAGGTCACCTTTGAGAATAAGGTGTCCTGCTCATTTCCCAAAATGGAAGGGGTGGGGGGGCATCTAAAAACAGTGCATCATCTGTGCTATTTTTACGTGCCCAGTTTTCTTGAGAATTTGACTCAGAATCAGCATTGATAAAAAAAATAAAATAATAGTAAAAATATGAGGGGGGAATTAGAGAGAGGTAGAGAGAGGGGGATTAGCAGGCCACACGTGGAGGGATGGGCCAGAAGGGGAGTATAGGGCAAGAAAGCAGAGGCGGAGCACCGGGCCTCGGGCGGGCCTCAATATGTCACAAAGCAGTGAAGGGGTGCTGGGCCTGATTGGAGGGTGTGCAAAGAAGCAGAGAGGGAGCAGCAGGTTAGAGGGGGGCAGTGGGCCAGAAAGAGGAAGCAAGCTGCAGATTGGGAAAAAGGATGGGGTAGCGCATGATACACTGGGAGAAAGCATACAAGAGGCAGAAGGAGAGAGAAAGAATGCAGGACCGTAGACTGCAGGAGGAACTGGAGAGCTTAAGGTCTGAGTTGGGAGTACTGTTGGGATCGTGACAGGGGCTGAGCACAGTGGGTTCTGAGTTGGCAGAGTGACAGTGCATGTGAATATCCGCATGTCTGGCAGAGTGAGATCTGTGGGAAAGTAAGTTGTGATGGAGAATTGGTGAGTGTGAGTGGTTGGGGTATTGGAGAACATATTAGGGAAATATATGCACCAATACAACCGATAATGAACAATAATGTTATTAATATAAAATAGGTTTGTTCATTAAGCCAAAAATGTAGAGCCAAAAAAACTGTTCTGTCAAGCCAGGGACTCTTTCTATCAAATTGATAGCAGAGACCCCATACACAATTTTCAAATAATGACAACAACCTGACTGTCTTGTAGCATCATACACACACTTCCCATTTGTTGCAACCTGGCACTCATTAACATTTACTCTAGCCCCCACAAGTCAACAACACATGTGCATAAACCTTGCTGCTATAAAGAAAATGTTGTTCCGCAAAATGTGCTTATTTATGCTGCAAATGTTCAATTTCATGCTGCAATATCATGGAGGATCTGTCTAAGGACACCCTGTAGAGACAGTATTAGGCCTGTGCTAAGTGGTGGGACCTCGTATACGCGCACTTTGTGAAGTTTACTCCAAAAACGTTGCAAACTTCAAATAGTTGCATGTTGTTCACAGGCACTATCTAATACCTGCAAAGCGGGTTTTGCAGCTATTGAAGCACCCATTTGTTTTTATTACAGTGCCAAATAATACTCTCGAGGGGCTTCATTTTTTCCATATCCATATTCAAAAACAAATTCTACTAATGTATATCTTTCAAAAAAAAGGTAGTCGGTGTGAAGAAATATTTCCCCAAAGCACTATTTGATGAAATGATTTCACCCAAACCAATTACCTCGAGGTTGAAAGGATGATAGTGATAAGCATGCCATCCTCTGCAGGGAGCAGGCTAGACTGGATACCACTCCCTTCTTCTGCTTGTTTCCTCTTGACTGCCGTGGGAGTGATGATTGGCTACAACTTCATGGCTTGAAGAATGCAGATGCAACCTTTGGTCTGTTGCCTGACCCTCACATTCTGCATGCTATAACAGAAGCAATTAGTATGGCATGTATTAGAACGAATTTGTTTGTTTTTGGTGCACTCTTTTTTACTGTCTTCAGAGGGATGGATGGTGGGCGTGGACTGAGCACAAGCAAAGATCTGCAAATGTGGTTATGCATTTTTCATTGTCATTAAATGTACTTTGGCAGTAATTAACGTATGCATATGTCATTATTTGGATTGAGTTTTCCACTGAATGTACTTTAGCAACAGGGTCGAGTAAACTGGCTATTTGCCCGAGGACGAATGAAGGTGTTTGTGTGGGCTGGTCTCATAAATATATGTAAGGGCCGATGTTTCTACCAGCCTCTAAACCATTTTATACAATTAATTAATGGCTGCAATCTCTTAGGGCAGCAGCAGGATTCCAAACTGTGCTGGGCTGCGTTATCTTGCTTCCCAGACAGATGCATTGCCCATGAGCTATCCTCCCAGCCCTGGCAGCATACATTTTCTATATATGTATACAACTGGGGGCTGTGTGTGTTTAAACTTCAGTTTTTTGCCCGCTTGTATCAGCTATGCTTGTGTCATGCACAACTTTTAACAACAACTCAACAGGAGGGCCCGCCGCTGTGGCGGCACCAGCCCAGCTCATTGATGGAACGTTCAGATGCACAAAACGTTTCAAGTGGGAGAGGTGAGCACTGACTTATTCTCGTCCACTTTATACGTAAAATATCCTCATTAAATTAAGGCAGTCGATTGTAAAAAGTGGACTTTACCCAAAACGTATTGATAAACACTGGGAATAAGATGTAATAAATAAAAACACGTACATTACTATCTGCATTCCTTATTGCACAACACAAATTCATACATACGTAAATATGTAACATATGCACTTTAGAAGAAAACAAATTGACACAATATCACAGGAAGGAGACGTGTCATGAAAAAGATGCCGTTTGAGATCAAACCTGTGTGGCAGCAGTAGAACATGTAATGTAGAGTTGCTTTATGTAAGTTCACTTTAGAGGAAATAAAGCCATTCGTTAAATATTAGGCAAAACAGCAGTAATTGATGTTTATCCAAAACATAGATAGCAGGTACGTACTATACATACATGCATAGATACACATTCCTTGTTTTTCCATAAGAATGCATGTATACACACATACATATATAATTTTGAACAAAATTGAAAACATCTCACAGGAAGGAGAGATTTAATCTAAAAGAGGCCAATTATGAATTGCGAACAACATACAGTTCTACAAGGCCAATTTCTATACACATGACGGAGTACCCCTAACCGATGAAGGAAATGAAGTGTTCCCTCATAACATCAAAGCAGTGCTCCCAATGTACTAAAATTCTACACTCAGTGTATCCCAAAACAGTCCTTTTAAGGACTATTTATTATATAAAAATATACAAATAAAATAAATCGTAACTAAAAACATTTTTTATTATAACCGCGTCTACAGTTCATTGACTTTTATCATAACCACGGTTAGAAAAAGTCAGTTGATAAGGGACTGACTTCAAGTTTTATACTACAATCCAACTTAAATGATCCATACAGAACAACACAACTCATGTACTTATGTAAAGTAACTGAAAAAATAAGAAACCATAGTAAAATACATAACAGTAAACTAGATGGGCAAACATTGCACACTCAGACAACATAATACCATAAGTGAGAACACACAACCTAAAATACATTGTCTGGCACATCTAAAACTAGACTACAATTGCTCCTTTTCGTATTAATTTTGTTAAACTATTTTCTTGTATCTTTTTCCAAAGTCTCACATGCTCAAAAGTCTGAAAACACACATCAGAAATAAAAAAGTCTCTCTAATCTCTACCAGGGCACTGACCATGGCCTTTGGCCATGGCCAGTGATTTTTCACCATGACGTCACTAAACCTAAACAAAGTACTTTCAAAATAATATAAAACACTGACACGTTGAACTATATAGCTGCGGAAACTGAACTACACATATCCTCTGCTATCTGTAGTCCTTTGCAGCCTCGGATATAGCTGTGAATACCGGCAAAACAGCTGAAAAAATGCTTTCTTGCCCCCCGCACCTCACTGAGTGCCCCCCTCATCTGTGCCAGCTTCCCCCACTCCCTAGATGTCCTCCTCACCTCCCCTGCCCTCTCCCTTTCCCCCCACAACACACACTGCTTCTGTGACACAGTTTGCTATGAGATGTCGGCTATTCACGGATAGAGCCGAGGCTGCAGAAAGCTTTGTGTTGCAAACTCGGTCCCTGTAACCCCTCAAACTCCCAAATTTCAGTCAGTGCCCTCTAGCCATCCCCTGCCTCTACCCTGACTGCATTGGCATGTTTTTTGACCTGCACATAACTTTTTACTGCGTTTCATTTTCCCATAACCTCGGCTATAGACACGAATATCTCTTGCATCGAGAGAAAAACAAGATGGAGGTTGCTTCATTTCTGAAAACCATGATCCTGCAATGCATCATGGAAGATATAACTATAATTTGTGGGGAAGGGAGCAACCCCTTCTCTGTCAAATTTTAAAATAACTACAGCACGGAATACCCCCAAAACACGAATGGATCGTGAGTCAACGCTTCGTGCCCAAGTTGTTTGAACCTTGTCCAAATCCGTCTAGCAGTTTGGGTTGTGCGCTTTGGAAAAAATAAACCTTTTTTGTATATGGGAAAATTAATGGGAATCATCATAACTATAGAGGGGTGACCGCCTCCCTATAATATATATATATATATATATATATATATATATTACAGGGCCTGTAGTTAGCGGTAGCGGCCCTGTAGTTATGGTTACGTTGTTAAACCCATACGAAGAGCAGATTTTGGGTGGCTTATAACTTTGCCCCCCATGGACGACTCCTCACAAAACATTTGTAAAAAAAAGGTATATGGCCCTGTCAGATTGATTCTGCAAAGTTTGGTGAGGTTTTCGTGCAGGGAGGGCAAAGTCCCAAAATGTGTTGTTTTTCTGATAGATGCAATGAAAAAAAAACGAAATGTGTGGAAGGAGCAGCAGTTTGGTCCCGAAAGTGTGTATTTCTAAATTTGGTGTAAATCCATCCAGTATTTTCTTTTTTTAAATGGCCAAAAAGTAGGTATAAATATAATGATATCTGGGTTCAATCCACGGACTCACTTCCCGGTTCTCTGATTGGTCCGAAGCACGGCGCGATGCTTGTTTACATCGGACAGACCTGCTGATTGGTCAATAAAAAACATGAGCTATGTCATATTTTCTGAAACGCCTGGTATGTTGTATCTGCGGTCAGTCATGGCTGACTGCAGTGATCGTAGGGGAGGAAAAAGGCTGGAAAATACATTTTGGGTTATTTGGTGGTGGAAAATAGGGGCTGGGATGGGTGGGAAGTGGGAAAAAGATTACATGGGGCTATATTTGTAGGTGGAGGAAGATCGGGCAGGTGTCATAGCAATCTGCGGACACCGCAGTAGTTGACGGCTAATGCCGTGAACGGATGGCTTTGGAAAAACATTTAGAGTTATTTGGTGTGTGAAAGAGGGTTTGGATTCAGAATTTGGTATGGATACATACACAAATCATTCATTAGGGATATGCTATTGTGAAACATGGTTGCAGAGAGTGCATGTATGTTTCAACATGTATGGAATCTGGAAGATTTCATTTATATGGATGTTTTTGTAGTAAGCAAATTAGGAATTTTTGTGGAACTTCGTGTGTGTTTATGGTACATTTTAGCATTCCTGCCCAGTAGTTCAATTCATGCCTTATACCTGAGACACTGTAAGTGTTGTCAGGATTATTTGTGGCATTTCTATGAAGGACAAGCATTTGCAACACAACTGGTTTGAGCCGTTTACGAAAATGTTTTAAACAATTGGTGGCAATTGAAAAAGAAACTTGATTGTCACATTAGCATAACAATTTACTCCAGTTGTGTTGTTGAATTTAAATGGACCAGTGAGTTCTTTTTGTGGATCGTTTGATGGGCCTGCAGATATTTGGTGGGAAGAGACATTTGTGTCTTTGTTTTCTGATGGACGTGCAGTTGACTTTGTACTAAACAGTTTTGTGGTTGTATTCTTTGATGCAGAAGGTTTTGGTTGTTGTTTCTTTAATGGTATTGTTGGGAGATCTGTTATAGATTGTGTTTGTATTAGTTCTCTTTTGAAAAGTTTCCTTTTTTGAGGTGCAGGGTACATATCTTAGTGGGGGGTTATAGTGCACATAGCCTGTTGTATTCCAGGATGCAAGGAATGTCAGCGTTGACTTTGTTTGCACCAAAGTTAACTAGGAATAGACCATTGAGTGTACGCAAATGTGAAAGTGCTACGTAACTCAGACCTTCTTTAAAGACTGTGCAGCCAATGTAAATCAATGCTTGATCTAGGGTTAGACCTTGTGATTTGTGAATGTTGAGAGCATATGCTAGAGATAGAGAAAATTGTTCTGTGCATGGAGGCCATTTTTCTTTTTACTTCTGCAAGTTTGTCAAAGTGGATGTTGACAAACTGAATGTGTTCATGTGGATGTGTTTGGAAGCCAACAACTGTACCAATTGCTCTATTGACTAAACCTTGTTGTACGTCAAGGTTATGTTTTAGAATTACTCAGCAGTTTAGACACAAAGTCGATGTCTTCTCCAATCCAGCTGTGTTGTAGATACATTTTTATAAGCTATTTAGTCGTGGTGTTGCTTGTTGTCAGATATGACGTGTCATGCTGTGCACTTCTAGTTTGTCTGTGGACCTGATATGCAGCGTGGGTTGCATTTCTTTTTTCAAGACTGTTTTGCTGAATTGACTACAGCTTGCAACGGTTGGCATTAAGGACATGCATTTTAGATTTTGTTGAGTTAATTGTTCCATGACATTAAGAGCAGATGTGTTTCGTTCATATAGCTCTTGGATTATTCTACTATTTAAGATGTATTTATCATCTTTAGTAAGCAGACCAGTTAAAATGTTAGCATAGGTGAGGTATGTAGACTGACACACGTTTTGAGTTAGTTCTTTACATTTCCAATGCTCCTGAGTGTATTCTGGTATTGTTTCTAATCTTTTGAAAATAGGTTGACCTTTTACTGCTGTTAACTGTAGGACGTCTCCAAAAACAATAACATGTTTTCCTACAAATAGTTGTTCGTAGTTGGTTATTAGGACTTCTTGAATTCTGTGATGAATTAAAGCCATCATGAGGTTGGAAACCATGCTTACTTCATCTATCCGGAACACTTTAATTTATTTCAGAATTCTGTGTACTTCAGTAGTAGCTTCTGAAGGAATACCATCTAAAGGAATAAGTCAAATCTGGTCAGAAGAAAAATTACAAGGCTTTTTCAAGTGTGGTCAATGTAATTATTGCAAGTTTGCGGAAAAGTGTAAAAAAACAATTACTCTGCCCAACGGCAAAATATATACGATAAACCATTTCATGAATTGCAATACAAACTACATAGTCTATGCTGTCACCTGTATATGTACCAAGACCTATATAGGAAGCACTGTGAGGCCTTTGAAAATCCGGATTTCAGAACATTTGAGATCAATCAAAAACAGAGACATTAGATACCCTTTGGGAAAACATTACCTAATGGATCATCCAACACAAGATACAGATGGCATAAGATTTTTTGGAATTGAACATGCTAAAATAGGCCAAAGAGGAGGAAACAGAGAGCAAAAACTTCGCCAATGTGAAGCTAAATGGATTTGCATATTTGACTGCTGTAATACTGGTCTAAACTCAGATACAGAAATGGGCCATTTCTTGTAGATTGTATATACGTCATCTTTAAAAATTGTGCTAATGCAAATAATATCAATCAAGATATTTTTATATATTTATAATTACATATCCCTCCTGATGAACCATGTGGAATTAAACATGGGGAAACACGTGTAGAGGGTGTACTATTTCTGAAAACAAAGAAATAAGAGGATGTGAGGGCATACTATTTCTGAAAATAAAGAAATAAGAGGATGTACCATTTCTACAAGCAAGAAATATGATGTGCTAAATTGATGTAAAAGAAAACGAATTATCATGTTCCTAACGGATGATTAATTACAAAATTAAATACCCATTAAGAATTGGATTACTTTGAAAAAGTCTCAATTTTTGAAAAACTACAATTTGGAGCGCATAGTGGAATTTGTGGAGAATGTTTGTTATATGTAGCTTCTGCTGATCATTTGTAGTATTCTAATTTGTTTTGGTATTCTACAGGGAGGAGCAGCATTCCGTGTAAAGTTACACCTCATATGTAGGCAGCTAAACCTGTGGGGGGTGTTACTACAGCCGGAAGGTTTTTGTTTGTTCTGTTTTGTAGAAATGTGTTGATTATTTTAATTAAGAATATTTTAACAGAACCATTTTCACCATTTACATACAGGAGCAGAGATGTATAATGTTTACAGCTACAGGTTTTAGTTTCATGTTTAAAACCATGTTCAATTTCTTGAGTGACTTCTAGATACATGGGGAGTTGTTCATCATTTAGCTGTGATTCGAGAACTGACAAGTCTTCCTCAGAATCTTTATATTGATACATGGGGGGTAATTCATAGAATTCAGCGCACAAGAGGCGCGCGCGGCTGGCGCACAGTGTGCGCGTGCGAATCCCTGCGCCAGCCGCGTGCGCTAAAATCCATTTCCGCGCACAGCGTATTCATGGATCCCAGCTACCAAAACCAGCTGTGGCGCACAGTGGCGCAGCGAACCTGCAGCAGCGCCTGTTACGCCCCCAAGAACGCCTCTCGCGCAGGGAAAAGCCATCCAAATCCCCAATCCAGCGGAAAGGGCTGTGCCAACCCTGTACCAGCACGGCAAGCGGGCTATGTGTATCACTGGGGTGCGCGGGAAGTACCTCACGTCATTTCAGCTGGGTACGTGTATTTCACGGGTGCGCTTGAAGTTCCACACGCAATTCCATCAGGGTACGTTTACATCAAAGGTGCGCGGGAATTTGCACACCTGAATTCAGCAGGGTACGTGTATTACTGGGGTGCGCGGGAAGTTTCACACGCGAATGTCCTGGCTACGTGTATTTCGGGGTGCGCGGGAAGTTTCACACGCGATATCAGCAGGGTACGTGTATTACTGGGGTGCGTGGGAATTTCCACACGCGAATGTCCTGGCTACGTGTATCTTGGGGTGCGCGGGAAGTTTCACACGCAAAGTCAGCAGGGTACATGTATATCAGGGGTGCGCGGGAAGTTCCACACGCGAATGTCCTGGCTACGTGTATTTCGGGGTGTGCGGGAAGTTTCACACGCAATATCAGCAGGGTACGTGTATTACTGGGGTGCGCGGGAAGTTCCACACGCGAATGTCCTGGCTACCTGTATTTCAGGGTGCGTGGGAAGTTTCACACGCAATATCAGCAGGGTACGTGTATTACTGGGGTGCGCGGGAAGTTCCACACACAAATGTCCTGGCTACGTGTATCTTGGGGTGCGTGGGAAGTTTCACACGCGAAGTCAGCAGGGTACATGTATATCAGGGGTGCGCGGGAAGTTCCACACGTGAATGTCCTGGCTACGTGTATTTCGGGGTGCGTGGGAAGTTTCACACGCGAAGTCAGCAGGGTACATGTATATCAGGGGTGCGCGGGAAGTTTCACACGCGATATCAGCAGGGTACGTGTATTTCAGGGGTGCGCGGAAAGTATCACACGCGATTCCATCAGGGTACGTGTATTCCAGGGGTGCGCGGGGAACACCACACGTGAATTGCAAGTGTGGGTCCTCCCAGGTGTTCCCTCTAGACCCTCCACGGCCCCTGCAGGTGGCCCACACCACAGGGGCCTACCCTGCAAATGCCCCCCAGCCAACCCACATGTCAACTTGCACTACTGCCCACCAACGCATGTTCCCCTGCACCCCCAGCCACCAGGGGCAGCCTCCACCAGGCCCCCACCCATGCCCAACTCATGTTCCCCACCACCCCCACCCCCCAGCACTGTGGGGCACCTGCCAGCAGGCCCCCACCCATGTCCAACTCATGTTCCCCACCACCCCCACCCCTCAGCAGTGCAGGGGCAGCCTCCACCAGGCCCCCACCCATGTCTCCCATTACCCCCATCCCCCAGCATCCAGGGGCACCCTCCACCAGGCCCCCACCCATGTCTCCCATCACCCCTACCCCCCAGCACTGTGGGGCACCTGCCACCAGGCCCCCACCCATGTCCAACTCATGTTCCCCACCACCCCCACCCCCAGGCACTGTGGGGCACCTGCCAGCAGGCCCCCACCCATGTCCAACTCATGTTCCCCACCACCCCCATCCCCCAGCTGTGCAGGGGCAGCCTCCACCAGGCCCCCACCCATGTCTCCCATCACCCCCACCCCCATCATCCAGGGGCACCCACCACCAGGCCCCCACCCATGTCTCCCATCACCCCCACCCCCCAGCATCCAGGGGCACCCTCCACCAGGCCCCCACCCATGTCTCCCATCACCCCCACCCCCCAGCACTGTGGGGCACCTGCCACCAGGCCCCCACCCATGTCCATCTCATGTTCCCCACCACCCCCACCCCCCAGCAGTGCAGGGGCAGCCTCCACCAGGCCCCCACCCATGTCTCCCATCACCCCCACCCCCCAGCAGTGCAGGGGCAGCCTCCACCAGGCCCCCACCCATGTCCAACTCATGTTCCCCACCACCCCCACCCCCCAGCAGTGCAGGGGCAGCCTCCACCAGGCCCCCACCCATGTCTCCCATCACCCCCACCCCCCAGCAGTGCAGGGGCAGCCTCCACCAGGCCCCCACCCATGTCCAACTCATGTTCTCCACCACCCCACCCCCCAGCAGTGCAGGGGCAGCCTCCACCAGGCCCCCACCCATGTCTCCCATCACCCCCACCCCCCAGCATCCAGGGGCACCCTCCACCAGGCCCCCACCCATGTCTCCCATCACCCCCACCCCCCAGCACTGTGGGGCACCTGCCACCAGGCCCCCACCCATGTCCAACTCATGTCTCCCATCACCCCCACCCCCCAGCACTGTGGGGCACCTGCCATCAGGCCCCCACCCATGTCCAACTCATGTCTCCCATCACCCCCACCCCCAGCACTGTGGGGCACCTGCCAGCAGGCCCCCACCCATGTCCAACTCATGTTCCCCACCCCCCCCACTCCCCAGTACTGTGGGGCACCTGCCAGCAGGCCCCCACCCATGTCCAACTCATGTTCCCCACCACGCCCACCCCCCAGCACTGTGGGGCACCTACCAGCAGGTGTCATGATGCCTACCCCCGGAGCATCAGGCCAGGCCCAGCACCCCCGGAAGCAGGCATCATGCCCTTGGGTAAAAGCCCAGCGGCCCCTTATAGGGACTCTTTGGACTCAGTCCTGGCACCTTTGGCGCCAGGCTCATGTTGGACATCAGTCCTGGCGCCATAGGCGCCAGGCTCATAAAGGGAGGTGTTTTGTGCACTTACCTGATGCAGACCATGCTGCACGCTTCAGGCCTCCCTGAGACCTGAAAGGGACTATTTTTTCATAGGGACTATTTTTTCACTCGGGCGTGGCCAGGGAAGGATACATACCTAGTTGGGGAAGGATACATACCTGGGACTTCTTTGGAGGCTATTTAAGCCACGCCCAGACAGCAGCTCATGCTTCGCATTGTTCTGCTTCCTGCAGCTTAACGCTCACCGTGTCTGCTCCTGCTCCTGGACTACAGCCACGCCCGTCTTGAACCTGGAAGACCTGCAAGGAAGGAAGAGAAGAGAAAGGTGAAAACCAAGGATTATTTCAAGCTTCTTACCTGCATCCGGAATCTTCTCACCAGCATCCCTGAAGGAAGACTTCAATTTAAAAGCATCGCGTTGCTCGCTGCAGCGCCACGCTTCACTCACCTGTCCTGTGCTCGAGACATCTCCCGGCTCCATCGCGGCTGTCAACATCGGATGCCACATCTCTGCACCTAGGGGAGAGAGGAAGAAACAAAAGGTGAGCAGAAGGACACACAGAAGGAAAGCCTGATTAACAGCCATAATACTTACAGGCTTTTCTTCCACATTTCGGGTCGGCGCCGCCCCGTTGGCAGGTACTGTACCCCGGCCCCTATGGGGAAAGGACTAGAGACATTTCAGAGGAATGATAAGGACATCTAGAGGGATCGCCCTCATTACTACTCACCTCGGCAGGTTAACCCCTCGACACATCGCCTTCATTCTGCACCTGAAATAAAGGACAGATCACAGGTGAGAAAGACAGCATAAAGGGGGCCTCACTTGAACTTTGAACTTTCATACTTACGGCGCATCGCTCAGGAAAGTCAAGTGGATTTTGCCAGCGCCATTGTGAAAACCAGTGAAGTAACTGGACGAACGCGCGCCCCTGCACCAGAAGCAGGATGGAGAGTTCAACCTTCCAAACCATAAGAAGGATATTCCTACGGGCCAAGGAAGCACGATTTGGAGGTCCTGTCCAATCGGTGTTCCGGGTCCTGCGCATCACGCTATAGGAGGCTGCAGTAATCCAGACTAGATCAGCGCCCCCGTGGGAACCAGGTGGGCGTTACAGCAGGCCCCCACCCATGTCCAACTCATGTTCCCCACCACCCCCACCCCCCAGCACTGTGGGGCACCTGCCAGCAGGCCCCCACCCATGTCCAACTCATGTTCCCCATCACCCCCACCCCCCAGCACTGTGGGGCACCTGCCAGCAGGCCCCCACCCATGTCCAACTCATGTTCCCCACCACCCCCACCCCCCAGCAGTGCAGGGGCAGCCTCCGCCAGGCCCCCACCCATGTCTCCCATCACCCCCACCCCCCAGCAGTGCAGGGGCAGCCTCCACCAGGCCCCCACCCATGTCTCCCATCACCCCCACCCCCCAGCATCCAGGGGCACCCTCCACCAGGCCCCGACCCATGTCTCCCATCACCCCCACCCCCCAGCACTGTGGGGCACCTGCCACCAGGCCCCCACCCATGTCCAACTCATGTTCCCCACCACCCCCACCCCCCAGCAGTGCAGGGGCAGCCTCCACCAGGCCTCCACCCATGTCTCCCATCACCCCCACACCCCAGCAGTGCAGGGGCAGCCTCCACCAGGCCCCACCTATGTCCAACTCATGTTACCCACCACCCCCACCCCGCAGCAGTGCAGGGGCAGCCTCCACCAGGCCCCCACCCATGTCTCCCATCACCCCCACCCCCAGCACAGTGGGGCATCTGCCAGCAGGCCCCCACCCATGTCCAACTCATGTTCCCCACCACCCCCACCCCCCAGCACTGTGGGGCACCTGCCAGCAGGCCCCCACCCATGTCTCCCATAACCCCCACCCCCCAGCACTGTGGGGCACCTGCCAGCAGGCCCCCACCCATGTCCAACTCATGTTCCCCACCACCCCCACCACCCAGCAGTGCAGGGGCAGCCTCCACCAGGCCCCCACCCATGTCTCCCATCACCCCCACCCCCCAGCACTGTGGGGCAGCCTCCACCAGGCCCCCACCCATGTCTCCCATCACCCCCACCCCCCAGCATCCAGGGGCAACCTCCACCAGGCCCCCACCCATGTTTCCCATCACCCCCACCCCCCAGCACTGTGAGGCACCTGCCAGCAGGCCCCCACCCATGTCCAACTCATGTTCCCCACCACCCCCACCCCCCAGCACTGTGGGGCACCTGCCAGCAGGCCCCCACCCATGTCCAACTCATGTTCCACAGCCAACATGTCATCACAATCTAGATCCCTGGTCCCTATGGTCAGCCTCCAAATGCAAAACACCCACCCGAGTATTGCATCCACCCACTCAGAAATGGGAATTACATGACAGAACACCAATTGCAAGTTTCGTAACAAACACATGTTCCTCACATACACCCAATGGGTGTCAGTGAATCTCAAAACCCATATCATGATATGCATGAAACCAATGAGATGATACTACACATTGAAGTTCGATCAAAAAATATGTATTAAAGGAAACATAAATAGATTAAAAAATAAAGAAACAGAAATGGGAATGTACAAAAATTAAAAGAAGCATGTCCGTGAAAAAAAGCAAAACCAAAAATCATAATCCAAAGGAATGGTGTCCAAAGTCACAGTCCACAAAAGAAAATCCAATGGAAAATAACAATTGAAAGCCATTGCTCCATGGGTAAATTGTGAAAGAAAAATAAAATCCAACAGTGAACTATGTACAGACGAACAAGCCAGGGTCCATTATCCCAACAAAAGAAATGAAACCTATCTAATAACACTAACTAATAAAATAAACAATATACAAAAATGTGGCCCATTGTCCAAAAGGTCCAAAATAAATTAAAAAACAAAGGAAACCTAACACTAACTACATAACTATGTACAAGGGCAGCGGGCTACTCTGATGGCTCACTTTTGGATGTCCCGGGCCAGGGCATCATCGAACTCCTGCTCAATGTCCCGGAGGCGGTCCTCCTCCATGGCCCCGAGTGTCCACCTCCAACCCCCTGGGGATTGCCTCGAGGCACTCAGCCCGCCTCAGGGCCCTCCGCATGGAATTCTCCGCCCTGACAATTGTGAGCCGTGCCTCTTCCGCCCGCTGCCGCTCCGCATCTATGGCGTGGCCCAACCGCTGCCACACGGAAGACAATCTCTGTCCTGGGCCCTCCTGCCCTCCGGTCGATGCCTGCCCCTCCGATGTTGAAGGCCCCGAGCCTTCATGGCTCCCACCACGTTGCTGCTGTGCCTCTGCCCGTGCACTGCCTCCTGCTGCCTGCACATCCTCCGGCGGCTGGGGTGCAGTCGTTGATGTGGCCACCCCTGCTGGACGTCTGACTCCCGACTGTGGCAGGGATGCCTCCTCCATCAGCCTGGCCGCACTGTCAGAGGCAGCTCCACAGGGCACCCAGGTGACTGATGGGTAGGAAGATGGCACGGAGGATGACTGGTGCGTAGGGGGTTCAGTTGAGGAGGGGGTCGTAGCAAGCCCCATCAAACGGAGGAATCCGGCCTGGGTGACCTGTCCCAGTAGGCTGACGTGGTCAACGAGCCATTCGAGATGACGTGCAGTCTCCTCATGAAAAGACTGCAGGTCACCTTGCATGGCCCGTTGACGCAACGCCACACCAGTCAGGACAAGCTCAACCTGGACCTGGATAGCCACGTCCGCAGGCAGAGGAAGGCCAGTTGTCGTGCGCTCATTCCCTGCCTGAAAACGGGTCTGGACGTAGGCATCCCTGCTGGTGCAAGATGATGCAGGGACAGGATATTGGACAGGATTGCACACAGGCACCTCCGCGGCGGCCTGTGCTGCCTCCTGTCCCTGGTCCTGCACTGCACCATTAGCACCAGTGGGATCCCCACCTCCAGACCCCGTCTCTGTTGCTTGCACGGCCTCCTCCTCCACCAAACCCCCCACCAACCTGGATGACTCTGTGCCATCTTCCCCTGTTGGGCCCTGTGCTCCACAGCACCTTCTTCGCCCTCTTCATCAGTTGACGCTGGAGACAGGGAGAAATAAAACACAGGCATCAGGGCACTGTACAATGGACACATACACACATGACAGTTGTACATGAGTAGCATTGGCAAACCTCAGACATGCCATCACAATCCCCAACACACATGTCATTTCAACTCGCACACATGAGCCATACCACAGCCATATCGCAACTGCCAGCACCATCCATACACATACAACAGCATGAGCAGGCAAAGCTGAGCCAGACATCACATGCAACACAGGAAGTGCACTACACATGTACACACACCACCACACTTGCATGCATGTGTACACCTCTGCCAAGTGTCGCAGTGTTCAGATGGGCATCCATGTCACATCTGCCAATCAGGCTTCCACATCCTGCTGTCACATGCATCCATGTTGCATCACTGTTGCACCCTTGTCAAATACACACAAATGCACATGTACACAGTGCTGATACATGCAGCTGAAAACAACATACATGCGTGACATCACGAACATGTCTACTTACATACACATTCATCCAAACATGTGTGCCCACACAACTGCATTTGGCATGCAAGCCTACACACACAAGCACCATCCATGTCTCACACATTACAGCCCTCGCATGTGTTAGCCTCACGGCCCTGTACACCCCCACCCATACTCGACCCCATACAAACAGATGTGCAACCTGCACACTACTGAAACATCCCCACACGCACAGCTCTAAATCAGGATGCATGTACACTTACTGATCGACTCCAGACGGGTCTGCCTCTCAAGGACCTGGACGTGGAGCGCTGGAGATATGCGTTCCAGGACCCTCATCTGATCTTCCGACAAGTGGCCCCGGCGCCCCTTGGCATCCGCTGCCTTCAAGAGGCGCCGGGCCTTGTTCAGGGTCCTGGACCTGAAGTCCTCCCAGCGCTTCTTGACATGTTGGAAGTCGCGGACTGCCACCCCCTCCGCGTGGATGGCAGTCACGATGTCAGTCCAGATCTGAGTCCGTCCTTCCTTGTCGGCGCGGGAACTTCCGAAGAGGGCATCATACTGCCCCAGGACTTGCTCCACCAGGACACCAACTTCCCTGGCACTGAAGCTGGTGCCCCTCTGCCTCTCAGGCCGGGGGTTGTCAGTGGTGCCAGATGTTGCAGTGCCCGACATGACAACCCCAGAGGCAGGAGTGGGTGGGCAACTGGGTCCTGGGGCTGGGCTGTGGAGCGATGGAATCCCAGTCGGGAGTCTTCGGTTCCAGCAGGGGTGGTCACAGCAACAGCACCCCTGGCTGATGTGCAGGCAGCAAATGGCAGGGCACGTGGGCAGCAGGCAGTCAGGCAGCAGCAGATGGCAGGTGGGAGCAGTAATTCGGCCTTCAGGGCAGGAGCGTGGTCTTCCGTGTGCTTACGCGTGGCCAGCTTGATATGGAGTGATTTGGCACGTGAAAATTCGGCACGTCAGCGTGTAATTCGAGGAAAGGCCCTTAGCGCGTAAGCGCGTCTGCACGCATATGCAATTTCATTGGACAGAAGGCCTCTCAAGCGCAAGCGCCCTGTGACGTGATGCGCACAGGCGTGCATGGGCATTTTAGCGCGCGTGAAAAACTGCACGTCCGCGTGTAATACGAGGAAAGGGCCAATGCGCGTAAGTGACGTGACGCGCGCGTGCGTTTCCCTCAGCACGGGCTAAAGGTGAGCGGGCCCAGCAGTTCGCTGTACGTGCCTTTCGTGGAGACCGACGTGTGTTGCTGCTTCCTGTTGTTTCGCGCGCCATGACAATTTCACAGCTATCAAGGACGTATCTCTTCTTTTGGTGGGGGTATTGGCTATGCGTGTTTTTCTGCATCGCGCTAGTCAGACGGTGAGTCGCACACGCTCTTTTTCCCACTGCGGGTGCCTGTGTGTATCGCACCCATTTTCGATGTCATAGTAGCCTGCGTGTCCCACGCGTACGCGTTATTCGTGTTACTGGGTGCCACCGCGTACTGCGGGAGGTTGAATCCATGCACGTAGGCTGCAGGGTTGCGTGCACGGTTTTACTGCAGTTTTGGGGTGCCTGAGCGTTGCATGACCCGTCACTACATCACCGGGGTCACATACAGCCTTGCAGGTGCAGGGGGGCTGTTAACATCTTGCTTCCCACCCCTTTCACCCCAATTGCCCAGGTCAATTGTGGTGTACACCTCCCATTGGCACCACTCCATCTGTGCCGGCACTACTACATCTGTGCCATGGTTGGGAGGCCACCAAAGGTGAGGGGCGCCTCAGCTGGGTGTACTCCTCGTGGCGGGCGTGGTCGGGAACGTGGCCGTGGTGACCAGGGAGTAGGGGGACTCCAGGGTGTCCAGGGCGGCCACAGAGGGGGAAGAGGCAGGGGTGCGCCACTTGAGCACAATGTTGTGCCATGTGTCGGTGCAGTCATGCCACCACCCCCTGTGGTTCCGGGGCGATGCAGCTTCTGCATCTGGCACTGGCGCCCGTGTGACCCGGCAGTCCGTTCCATCGACTGCCATGGGCCCAAGGGTAGTGGTAGCTGCAGGTGCAGCTGTGGACACCGCCACCCAGGCTCGGGGTCTGCCAGCGCAGGCTGCGTTGGCACTTGAGGAGCCCTTGATAGATCTCCAACAGGCCAGGGGGAAACCATAGGGGCAGGCTGGGCTGCTCAGACCAAGATACGTGTCCCTGGGGCAGTCATGTCATCTGCTGCCCCGAACAGCCGGGTGTTGGCAAGTGCAGGGGCAGATGCACCCAACAGCACTCCGGTTGTGAGTCTGCCAACCAGGACCGTTGCGGTCAATGACCCTGCCACAGCTGATGTTGCTGCGCAGGGTCCATTAGTGGGCACCCAGCTGCCACTGACACAAGTCAGGCCTTTGGTCATCCCTCCACCTGCCACTCCCTTGGCTCAATCCACCGAACCCACTGGCCATACTGGTCAGGGCGGCATTAGCCAGCCAGGGTCTGTGCCACAGTCCAAGAGGAGGAAGGTTGCACCTGCAGCACAGGCTGGGACCCCACACACAGCCACGATCTCCTGCACGTCGAGGAAGAAGCCTTTCTGTAAGCAGGAACTGGACTTCCTCGTGGACTACGTGCGGGGCCACAGCAGTGACATGCTAGTGGGTGCCAATAGTCAGACTATGGCTGCCCAACGTGACACCCACTGCAAGCATGTTGCGGAACATGTCAGTTCATTCGGCCATGAGGTGCGCACGGCGCAGGAGTGCAAAAAGCGTTGGAATGACATCAAACGCAGCACTAAGGCTAAGCGTGACTCTAATTACAACTTGTCTCTGGTGACTGGCGGTGGGCCTGCACCAGAGGAGGAAGAGCTCACTCCGCATGAGGCACTCGTTGCGGAGTTCATACCACCTGAATTGGTCGAAGGAGTGGGAGAGATGCTGGACTTTGATGCCCAGTCCAGTGAGTGTTGATGCATGTTTGTTGAGGACGTGTGTGTTTCACTTGTGGGATGTGTTGTGCATGATTGCCGCTACATGTGATGTGTACATGGTTCTGATGTGTAAGTAATGCAATGCTTCCGTCATGCATGTCTCCTCTGCCTGCATGCGGGGACTCCATGTAGGCATGCTCCCTTGCCCCTCTTCTGCCACTCTGCACCCCAGTTCCACCTTTGCACTGGTGTTCTTCAATCTTGCCAATGT
This sequence comes from Ambystoma mexicanum, assembly GCF_040938575.1. Classification (NCBI taxonomy): domain Eukaryota; kingdom Metazoa; phylum Chordata; class Amphibia; order Caudata; family Ambystomatidae; genus Ambystoma; species Ambystoma mexicanum. The sequence goes on along the minus strand of NC_090928.1, from coordinate 907,072,218 downwards.
GTACTTTCTTGTTCATGCGTCCTGTGTAGATGCTCACTTCCAGCGTAGAATCTGCCAAACATATGCCGTGTGGTACAGCCTTAGTACTTGATGCAGGGTATCTCACTTGTACTGTGCATAGGTCAGATGTCCCGCAGGGACATGAGTGCCCATTCATGCTCCATGTGCATTGCACGCATGCCCCTATGTGTCCTTGACTGGATGATCACTGTAATACAAGTCCTTGGTTACATACATTGCCTGCCATCTCATCAGCCTTCCCATGTCAACTGTGGCTCAGTCCTGCGTTGCACACATGTTTAGGGTCTGACAATCTGTGTGGCTCACAGGCCTCAGCCTGTTCAATGGCCAATGACTCAGTCCAACTGTTGTTGTGTCTTCTTCACACATGGGCGGAATCCAGAGTTTTCATCTTGTGTCCTGCTTACTGCCCCAGCATCATTTGCAGTGTTGTCACTTGAATCACATTAAGCTGTTGATGCCAGTCAACACTGCCTGTCAATACACAGGTGTGTGGTCAGCCTTTTGATACCATGCTAGGCATCCCTGCTTTGGTACTGGGGTGGAGGGGTGCTTGGCTTCTAGATATGGTACACATTGAATGCACAGTGCACGTGATGTCTGAATTTGACATTGCACTGCCTTCACATTTCCTGGCACACACCATGGAGTCCTTGTACATGTAGGTAGTGAGTGGCGTACACATTTTCTGCACTGCATAAACCCACTTCCATGGAAACTGCCACCTTTCAACAGGTCTGATCACAGAAGCAAATCAAAGTTGACCCAGCATGCATGCCAGGTTATATGTTGTGTGTCACATGTCTGCCTGATGCGTTTGCTGCCGGTGTGTGTGTGTGTGTGTTGTGTGCATCTGACATGTGTAGTGACCTTTTGTCTCTCTATTTTTCAGGTGACGCAATGGAGGGGGAGGATGGGGTTGTCATGCCAGACACAGGGTTGTTACCACTATATCAACCCGGCACTAGTGGGGGTCGTGGGGTGGTAGGCCACGAAAACCCCCAAGTGCTACAGTCCATCTTGTCTCTGGCTGCCTATGAGTCCAGCCTTGATGACGACTTTGACGTCCATGTTGAGTTGGATGAGCATCAAGTCCATGTGTCAGGGGTGAGTGATTCTGATGTGGACACTCCTCTGTCTGTGACACCTGCACTGAGGGATCAGGCAGTCTTGGTTCCTCCGCCCGTCACTAATGTGCCTGGGACATCACGTCGACGGGGGCATGTAGTCGTGCAGCCGCAGGCAGTGCCAACACAGCGAGGACTCCCGGTCCTTGGGTCCCGCAGGGGTCAAGCCCGGCAACGCGGTCGCCGCGCGCAACCGCAGTATACTGAGTGGGAGCAAGACATGACTGCCAATTCAGAACGGCAGGGGTCAGCAATGGAGAACATCGCTGAGAGCATGGAGCGTGTGGCCCGATCTGTGCTCCCCCCTGCTAGGCAGGTGCTTCTCCAGCAGCAGGCGGCACGGTCCACGGCCCGCTCGCTCAGGCTGGGCATGGCGGCCTCAGACAGGGCACGCCAGGCTGAAATGTCGTCTCTGCGTCAAGCAATTGCTGCTCACACAGAGGCGCACATGGATGCCCTGAGGGAGGAGTATGCTTCCCTCAGATCTACTCTGGGTGTCCTTATGATGTCCCAGAGGCAGCAGGCAGAGGAGAGGTTGGCACAGCTTGAGCGTACCATCTCGGCCGAGCTACAGGCTTGCCGGGAGGTGCAGCGGTTGTCCAGCCAGGCCTTGCAGGAGGAACTCCGTGTTACACGTGCTACCTTGCAAGAGGAAGCATGTGTATCACGTGAGGTTCTGTATGCAAACCTACATCACATCGCCACACAGAACCAGGCTCACCCATCCGGCAGACTTGCTGCCGATGAGGGGCAAGCTGCGGCTAGGCGTGGCCAGGCTACTGTGCCACGTCCTCCTTTCCAGGATGAGCCAGACTCGGACGACCATCTATCTCCCACATAGGTTGGGCTGTGCAGACGTTGAGCCCATGGAGGTTTTTTTTTTGGCTCAGCATCATTGCATGTGGATGTTGAGCAGCACCCTGTACCTCCCCCCTCCTGGGTGCCTCCCCTCCCCCCCGGGTCGTATGTGGCCATTTCTGATTTTTCTTTTAGCTTAGTTAGTTAAGGTTCTGTTTGATAGTTAGTTTAATTAGGTAATGTAGGTTTTCCATAGTTAGTGTAATTAGTTAATATAGTTTAAAATTGCTTGTCTATTGTGCTTTCATGTGACGGTGCGGTGCTTTGTGGCTTTTGAAGGCATCCACTGTCTGTTCCAGCTGGGCCCTTCAGGCTTGTCTTGTGTATGTGTTTGGTGCCTGGGGTCCTTGACTCACATATGCCACTCCTGTCTCCCTTATCCATGGGCTCGCAAGGATGGTTCGGTGTCACAACTTTTACACAAGGGCTTTGGACTGTCATATCTGTGGCATGTCTGGTGCTGTGTGACTTGTGTTTACACCCCTAGTGGGGATGATTTTGGTGTTATTGTCCACTGTTAAGCTTTTGCTAGATGGGGTGTTTCATGATTAATGTGTACATTAATTACTATGCATTGTGTAGTATGTTTCTTATCTTTACTGTACACATGCTTGTTGCAATTCATGCTGTAGATAGTGTTCCACACTTTGGATGTGAAAGACGGACTGATGGTGTGATTTATGCTGTGACTCTCTGACATGGTCAAGTAATGAGATGCCTGAAGAGACACACACAGATGACTTTGAAGCATTAATCATGTGTTTCATGCCCTTTCTGCAGGGGGATGAGCCTCCAGAGCACCTTTGCCAGCAGACATGGCCCATTGGACGATGGAATTCTGGACACGTTTGTTGGTGCCCACATGCACATGTGTGCACAAGCAGAGGCACAGGGATTGCAGACCTACATCCTAGAACTGCTGACGTGTTCCAAGGAACTCCAGGCAAGGTGAGCAGCACAGGGGGGCCACAACACAGCAAAGCTTGCACCAGGCGAGTTGCACATGCAGGCTTAGTCACAGCACTGAGGGTGAGCTTGGACGGATATTGGTGTTGAAGCACACAATGCAGCTCAGATGTGTTGGTGGTCTGATGGCTGTTGATTTTAAGGTTGTCTGGGACACCTGCAGGGGCAGTGGCACATACCCTCCGGTACACCAAGGTACATCGAGGCACTTGTATCAACCATGTAGCCTTCCGAGACATGGAAAGGGGCAGCTCACAGGGACATACAACAAGGGACATACTCGGGTGCAGTGCATCTCATTTCCATGTACTTTATGATGAATGCACTGCCAACTTTGTTTCGGTCATGGTGGTACTCAACTTGCTCTGAAGTCATGCTTGCTATGTGGGTCTGTCTGCTTACCCAGGGAACATTGCATGTTGTGTGAATTGTGACACATTGGTGTTCCATTTGCCACGCACCCACCAGCAGCTGACTTACTGCATTGACTGTGTATGACCCGTCACAGGGGTAATGTTATATATGGGTACGAAGCATCTACACCAGATTGTCTGTTTGTAGAGTAGTTTGTTGCTATGGGGCATGTTTGGTGGTGTGTTTTTGTGTAATTGGCACGTACAGGTTGTTGACTGTGGCTCTCTTTGCAGCATTGCAGTGCTCCTGTCACCGGACCTGAGAGTGCGCAGGCAGGAGGCCAGCACTCAAAACCAGAGCTAAGTGTCTTGTTGTTTTTCTTTCAAACTGCTCTGCATAGGCTTGCTGGGGGGTGCACCAATGCATGGATGTATGTGTGATTCAATTTGGTATGTTTTTTTCCACCTAATCACCCAGAATCCTATTCAATTTTGAACCCTGTACCCTCTACCCGGTGTTCCTGCTTCCTGTACCTATCCAAGCAGCGTTCCCTAACCCTCTTTCCCCGCTGGGGTTGCGGATGCCTGTGTAAGCCCCGAACTTGCAGGTGACAAAACCCTAGAGGGGGTGGTTGGTTCGTACCACTCCTAAGCCTGGACTACAGAAGGCCATGACAATGATGTCCAAGTTTGTTTGGATTGTGTATGTGTTCATGCAGGTAGTACATTTTCGTGCATTCCCTACTTTCATGTGTCATTCCTCCTCCCCTCTCCTGCCACTCATTCCAGTTATCCAGTGTGCCAAGACCTTTTCCGACTGCATATCCCTGACCCTCCTTCCCCACCAGGGTCTCAGGGGCCTGTGTGAGTTTGACCTTGCAGGCACCCGGGACACAGTGGGGGTGGTTGTTTTGTGACACTCCTGCGCCTGTTCATGGGACCTGTGACAGTACACATCCGTTCATGGTGCATCATCCTATGTTATGTACCACACATGGTTCACATCCTGTTGTGACATTGTTTTACTGTGCTACCTTGGTTGTTGCATCTTTGTGGTAGTACTTGGCCTTTGTGAGGTACTGCTACGTCAAGTCATCTACTGGAGGGTGTTCTGGTTTGTTTTTATGCCTTGGATTTTGTGATTTTGGAAATGAGTGTGGATTCTGAGGGTGCAGGCACCTTTTTACACACAAGGTGGGAGATGGTGACGAAGGGTAAAGGTGATCCTGTGGCCAGGTGGAATTGAGGGTTGAAGGCTCCATGACCCAGGTGCAGTTGTTCAGTGGATCATGGTCATTTGTGAGGGAGGGGGGGTTGTTGTTGATAGTTGCCTTGCTCTGCAGTGTGATGGGAACTCTGACATTGTAGTGGTGGTATCCTATGTACATGTTGTGTTCTGCTGATCAATGCCTGTTCATGTGTTGTGTTTACCTTTCTGGTGCGAGGGGATAGTTGTGGTTTGACATGCTGGGGTGTACACATGGTGAATATTCACATGTGATGTGTAGAGAACACTGATGGTCACTTGATTGCACATGCATATGTTGAGTGCATGTCCTTGCAGACCCACACACTTGCACTCTGATGCACTACATGTACTCCCACCCTTGCATATCCACGTGTACACTGTTTGCCTTCTGGTGCCCACTGTGTCCCTGCAGCCCATGTTCTGTGACCAATTATGGATCCTGTACATGCCTAATTTGCTTTTTGATGTGGTCTGTCGCTTAGATGTAATGCTCAGGGTGTGCATCACACACAAAGGCTGTTCACTGTGCTGTGCGCTGAGCAGTGTGTTGCAGGAGTAGGACACAGCACACAGAAGCTGCAGTGTTGATTTTGCAATGCACAATGTGCATGTAGACAGGCATTCATTGTTATGTTACGTCTACAACTCTTGTAATGCATTTTGAAATGACTTATTTTGGGTGGGAGGTTGTTGGTCTGTCATTTCATCTGATTCCAGGTCAGGCATCATTGTCTGATGCCACTGTACATTTTGGACATGGCAATGTGTACCTTATTGTTACTGTGTTGGTGTATGGGTATTGCTTGCCATGTCATGTTGTGGTTTGGGAGGGTTTGAGTGACATAACAGTGATGGCCATGGCCTGTTTTGCAGGTGTGTGTGATGCACACCTTGCATGTCAGGGTCATCCGCTTCTCAGCACAACTAGCTGGGGATAGATCTCTCTCCGCGGCAGGGCCCTCCCTCTGGAACAGCCTTCCTGCCTCACTTGAACTTGAGGGGAACCATCTCCGGTTTGGGAAGCACCTCAAGACCTTCTTCTTTGCTTCTGCTTTCTCTCTGCCTCTCCCTTGCGGAATTCTTCACTGGAACTGCACTGGATCTGCAACTGGGCCACTCTCACCGACCTCGGTCCCTGGCCCAGCCACTCTCCACTTGCACTGCCTCCCTGGTAACCCCTGCACTGCGGTACTGTCTCTCTATCCCTACAGCCCCCCCTTCCCAGCACTTGTCTGCACTTACCTTTGCAGTTGCCACCAGCTGACCTATGTATTTGGTTTTTGGTCTACTTCCCCTGTACTGCACTCCCCCCCTCCCCTTCCCCTTGCACTTTTCCCTTCCCCCTACCCCTGCACTTGCACAATCTAAATGACACCTGGCCTAGTAGTACCGTTGTCTGTCTTCCCTTGTTCCCGCCTCCCTGCCACATCGCACCTTGAAATACTTGTGTATAGGCCATATCATGTCATGTGTCATATGTGTGCCTTTTGGTCACACAGGATAGTTTGTGTTTAAGTAGCTAGGGATGCAGACAATGTGGCACTTCCATGATAACTATCTCAGGGTGGTAGGGTTGTGACAGTTGACTGTCTCTTTGTCATCTTCGATTGCCACCTGGTACGTGCCAGGCCTGTGTGCACTCCGCAGGGGTGGGAGTTTAGGTGAAAAATGTGGCCACAAGCTGGGTCCGGGCTTCCTCGCCACGTGCCCTGTCCCCTCCCATGGGCAGCGCCTGTGCCTGTGGTTGGGGATGTGGGGGCACCACCATGTCCACCGGGACGCCCTGCCGTGTTGCAACATTGTGCAGGACACATGCTGCCACAATGATCCTGCACACTACTGGTGGTGCATAGAGTAGCTGCCCGCCAGAGCGGTCAAGGGAGAGGAAACGTGACTTGAGCACTCCAAATGTGCGCTCCACTATGGCCCTGGTTGCAATATGGGCGGCGTTGTATCTTACCTGGGGTGGTGGGGTGGGGTTCCAGATTGGCGTCATCATGTGGTTGCTCAGATGGTAGGCACTGTCCCCTGGGGAGGTGATAATAGTTGAGATTATTAGGGTTTGGGTATTTGTCTGTGTGTGACTTGCATGCATGTGCAAGGGCATTTGTACTCACCTAGGCGCCAGGTGTCGCCATGCTGCCTAGCTACCAGGGCCCGGCTCAGGGCGGACATTCTGTATATGAAACTGTCATGGGTGGAGCCAGGGTAGTTTGCATAGACAGAGGTGATGATTCCCTTTGCATCGCACACCACCTGTACATTGATGGAATGCCAGTGCTTGCGGTTTCGGTAGATGTGCTCAGTGACCCTAGGTGGACGTAGGGCCACATGGGTGCAATCTATGGCACCAAGCACTTTGGGGAAGTGTGCCACCCTGAAAAAATCCAGGACAACGGCCTGCCTTTCAGCGGGTGTTCTGGGCATGTATATGTGCCTGCGGACTGAGGGGCGCGCTGTTATGATTGCCAGTACCTGGTGTAGGCAGCGTGACTGCGTGGCCTGTGAGACCCCCCCCACTATGGCAGTAGTCCGCTGAAATGACCCAGTGGCCAAAAAATGCAGGACATTGAGCACCTTCTCCAAGGGGCTCAATGCTTGGGAGCAAAGGGTGGGGGATGTAAGGTCATCTTCCCACTCCCTGACCAGGTCTAGGATGATGTGGGGTGGAAACCTATACCTGCCGTAGACCTGGTCGTCAGGCATCCCAAAAAGGCTTGTCCGTGGTGCAAAAATGCATGCGCTGGCTAATCTCCTCCTCCTGCGGTGTCCCACGATCAGTGCTGCGACAAATGGGGCATTCATCGTAGCTGTATATACATGTTTGTTGTTTGCGGGCACTTTTGTACTGTGCTCGGAGACGCTTCAGCCTGCCTTCGTGTGGCGGACGTGTTGACGCCTGTGTGCGTCTTTTGCCGTGCACGGGTTTCCCGTATTCGGATCCATGAATACGGGTTGTTCGCGTGCATGCGAGCGTTCCGTGTAGTTCCCTGCAGTACTTGCCCAGTTACGCCTTCTTTTTCACGCGTTATTCCCCATTCCGCGTGTTACGCCCACTGTTCCGCCCACTTTGGTTGTGTCCGCCGCGCTATGTGCGCTTTTGCTTTGCGCGTAGCGCACGCCGTGTATGCCTGCGTGCGCCATGGCTGGATTGGGCGCACGGACAGCGGGAAACACGCGCAGCGTCTTCCTTGAATCGCACACGTGCGCATGCGCTGCGTTTCTCGCGCTTGCACTCCCTTGCGCCTGCTTGTGCATGGATTTTCCGCGCACGTTTGTTCCATGAATCAGCCCCACGGTATTTTCTACCTCAGTCATGGCTATTTCTATTTCACAAGTTGGGACTGAATATTTCCCAGTTTCTTCATTTGGTGTGACATTGTTTTTATAGGTGTAGTTTTTGGCAAGGTCATACAGACACATTTTTTCCAAAGCAATACTTCTGTTTGGGTAGTATGTGTCAATTAAACTGTTTTTTAAATGTCCTGGATTTTGGGATCATTTGTGGCTATGATTTCTATCTCTTGATAGGATTTTAGTACTCTTTTTCTGAATGAAGCTGCAGAAAGGTTTAGCCAGACAATGTGTTCAGATTTTCCAAATAAGGCTGTAATTTTTAAACGGTCTGCAGCTTCATAGCACCCGCATTCTCTATGTGAGAGCATTTCGATACAGAAGCTATACAATTTTTGTGATAGTGATTTGTCAGATGATATGTCAACCCAAAGGTATTTTAGATCTGTTTTTTCAGCTTTGGTAGGCTGTGACATATCTTGCAACCGCAGTGTACATGTCTGCAATGTATTGTATGTATATGGTTGAATTCACAAGAGGGCAATGTTTGCACTGCAATCATTGATGTACTTGGATGCTTCGTTCCTCTTAATGTTGTATGTGTTTTTAGGGGATTTGCCTTTTATGCTGAGTCTAACAGAAGACATCAAGCTATTTACTTGACCTTTTGTTCAAACTGGTCTAGGGAAGCCAAAGCGACATTTCGTATAGTATTTACCTTTGTTTTTCTATCTATGTCGGCAGTATTTGCCCTGTACAAAAAGAAGTTCCAATGTATCAAAATGATACTGCGAGATGCCAAGGGAGAAAATAAAATCAGAGAATACTTAGAGAATTGAATACCGTGACTCACTTACCCATTGGAGTGGAGATTTCACAATTTGTGAAACCTGGACAATCTAATTAATGTTTGAATCCTCAGTAGAGATTCCATTCAATTTGTGATAGAGAAGAACTGTCACATACTAATTTGGATAAACACATATTTGTGGTCGTTGGGTTACCTCCCATAAGACAGTCCTTTATTGGGACCCACAATATCATGAGAATGTAGGAAAGAAGGCAAAATTCCTTAAAGAAATTGGAATCTGCGTAGTTAAACCAGTTGAGGTTATGAAAAACTCCATGATATTAAACACTATGAGCAAGAGAGGGCACTCCTACATTGTTAGAAGATTTTAGGAATCGACACAAGATATTACACAGCCCTGATGAATGTCCGTAACTGATGTTTTGAATGGACAGAACTTGTACAAGTCGGGAATCTATAAATGTACTAAGAAGAGCAGGAAATAGCCAAAAGTATTGAGGCTTAGGGATCCTAGTGTGTATTAGCTACACGTCATGACCCTTAAAAAGTACTTTATTAGGACCTACTCATGTTGGTTTCACTTGTGTTGTTTTAAGTTTTTGGAATTTGTTTTATGTTATATGATCATTTTTATGATTGTTTTAAGAAACATGATGTTTGTGTTATGAATAAAATTGATACATTTTTGTGAATAAGAAACTTTTTGATACATTGGAAATTGTTTCTGTATGTGACACAGCTATCTACTCCAGAGTAAGAAGTTTGTTTATCCCCTGCTGCGGTATATGCCGTTTTGAAAACAGTGGCAGTATTTGCCATACTTATGTTTTTAGAAGCGTAAGATTTGTGGATGTAGGTCACTATCTGTGGTTTCTGAAGGGATGTCGCAGGTAATGTATTTTTCAATAAACTGTAAAACAGTGGCGTCACTATCGTGGCCAAATTTAGGAGCATGTTTTATCCGCAAAAGCATGTGGATGTGTGGTGCTCCTCTGGATTGATATTCCTTTCTCCAAAAGAAGTGTTGCACTTCTCCAAGCGGACGGGTAGATTTATTGCAGATAAAGTGCAGCATGGCAATGAAGCAATGGTGAAAGTATCTTGATACATTGACAGGGCCAAGAGAAAAGACTTCTCCTAGTGTTCTCATATCTATTCCATCTTAATTTTGGTTTGCAGCACATAAGAAGTCATGCAAGGCATCCCATGTGTACCCTGCACTACATAAAGTAACGAACCATGTGGGCGGGCCTAGGTTCCTTAGCAAATACCGTACATCGACGTGACGTCGGAACCAGTATTCCTTTGTACCACGCATATTTGCCAAGAGATTTATGATACTTGACTGCAAAACTTCATCTTTGTCTTTTACCTTTTGAAGCAGTTAGGTAACAAACATGTTTAAAAAGTTAGAGCCTATTTTTAATGTGTGTGCAACTCCATAACATAGAGTTGCTAGTTCACATTCGAAGAGGAGGTGGAAAATGTATTTGACATTTTGTCTGAATCTGAGGTCTTCAGAATACATTCTTAAAGAGCGATATTCTGATGCACTAATTTGTGTGGACCTTTCATCAAATCTTCCTCCTTTTCCTGTAGTAAAGAGTAGAGGGAAAGAACTTGCTTCCACACTTCTTTCCCATATGCTCATTGGGGATCCTTTGGCTTGTTGCATTTGATATGTTCCTAATGCATCATCAATGGTGTCTTTGGAGTGTAGTGGGTGAATTGTATACTGGTCTAAAATGCTGACTGCAGTAACAGGATCTACTGGCTCAAACTGGCCAGTTGCTGTTGTGTCTTGAATTATTTGCGTGGTTCTCATATGTTTTCATCTATGTTTATATCTTTGTAGTATTCATTGTTTTATTTCAGATATTGTAGGGCTTGTCTAAGTTTGTTTAAGTGGACTAGTTGTTGCCAATTGTTTTTGTCTTTTTTTGGTACACCATTAATTAGTAAAATCAAAGATTGATCTATTTGTCGATGTACTCCTAGAGTTTCTACATTTACATTTTCTTTGAGATCTAATGGCAAATATATGACTTCGCCATGGATGACTTTCAGTAACTCGGATGGAGGTAATTTGGCTGATTTTGTTTGAAGGCGTATTATAGCTTGAAATCGGTGTACTTGGATTATAATGCTCTCATACAAATTAAGTTGTTGGAGAGCTTTTAAAAGTGGGAATCTTTCTAAGTTATTAGTGATAGCACATAATGGCATTTGGATATTGTCTTTTTTATAACTCTTTATTATCTTTATTATATCTTAACAACATTCAACAACAAACAACAAACAACATAACCTACAAAATGGCACTTCTTGGGGGGAGTCCCCACATTATGGTTGTTCTGGCGTTCTTCTCATTGGTGTGCATAGTTCGTTGGTTGCCTCTGACAGCTCTGTGTCTATCCCTAGTTGTAATGAACTAGCGTCCAAACAATACCCTCTGTTGGTTAGATGATTCTGTTGGGGCTTTCTCCTTGGTCTGATGGATTTCTGTCCACACTTTCTGCTTCACTAGGGTCAGCTGTGTCTTGTTCATCCATGGGTCCCAACACATCCTGTAACAGTGTATTCCAGGCCATTATCTTGTTACTACTCTCCCTCAACCCTCTTTGTACCGCACTGATCCATACTGTTGTCTCTGCAAGTGCCCATCTGTACAGGTCTGCCCACCACGCATCTATGCTGGGCCCTACATTGGCCTTCCATGCTCAAATGTCTTTGTGACAACCTGGGTATCGCTGATCAGGCTCTGGCCTGGCTGACTTATTTCCTCTCTGATCAACCCTCCCAGGTCCAACCTGGGTCCTTCCTTTCCTCTATCTCCCACTCTACCTGCTGTGCTTCCCAGGGGTCTAACCTCTCACCCTGGCTTTTCAACCAATACGTGGAAACTCTCAGCCATCGCATTGTTGCGCTCTGCTCCAATTTTCAGTGCTATGCAGAGGACACTCAACTCATTATCAGGCTTCCCTCAACCACCTCTTCTCCTTCTCTCATTTCAGACTGCCCGTCTGCTATTCAGGAGTGGTGTGTCGCCAACCATCTCTGCCTTAATGCCAGCAAGACAGAGATCCTCCTCATTGGCACACCTTCACCCTCCTTTCATGTCGCTCTCTGACCAGCCTCCCTTGGCCCTCCTCCTACTCCCACCTGCGAGTCTAAGAACCTGTGGGTCATCTTTGACTCCATGCTTTCCTTTTCTGCCCACATCTCTGATGTCTCTAAAAAGTCACATTTCCAACTGCACCTCCTCAAAGGTATTCTGCCTTTCCTCTCCGTCCCCCAGAAGCTCACTGTCTCTGGAGCCCTGGTTCTCTCTAGGTTGGATTACTGCAACAGCCTCTTTCTAAATCTACCTGCTTCTACTCTCCGCCCTCTGCAACTCAACCCAGAACAGGACTGCGAGACTTGTCCTTTAACTCAAGCCCTGGGACCGTATCTATACTGCCCTGAAATCTCTTCATTGGCTCCCAGTGGCCGCAAGGATTACATTTAAGACCCTTTGCATTGTCCACAAGGCTTTCTGGGGCCTGGGTCCAAAATACCTTCAACTCTCCCTCTGTAAATCCCTTCCCTCTCGAGCTCTTCACTCCTCCACCTCCAACTCCCTCAGAGTTAGTTGTTTCTTAAAGAAACAAGCTGGGGGTAGATGTCTGTCTTTGGCGGGGTCCTCCCTCTGGAACAGCCTCCCTGCCACTCTGAAGCTTCAGGAGAACCATCTCCAGTTCCGGAAGCACCTCATGACCTTCCTCTTTGTTTATGCCTTCTCTCCTCCTCTCCCCTGCTGATCTGTTCTGCTTCGGCATTGTGCACCTGCTTACCAACTGTTTTCAGGCCAGGCACTTGCCCACCCTGCCATGCACCCGCACTGCCTCCTGGCAACCCTTGCACTTGGGTCTGTATCTGTACCCTACAGTCCCCCCTTTTCTCTGCACTTATCAGACACCCCCTGTCTGTGCCTTAAACCTAGCATTGCCACTTGCTGGCTGTGCTACCACTTGTTGTTTTTATTTCTTTGCTCAGCACTTTCCACTTCTCCCCTCCCCCCTGCACTTTCCCCTTTCCCTCTACTACTGAACTTGCGCGTTCTCAATGTCACTGAGCCTAGTATGATTGTTGTTTTTGTTATCCTTTGTTCCCCTCCCTTGCCTTGTTGCGCTCTTAAACACAAGTGTATGAGTGTGATACAAATAAAATATAAATATCGATATCAATATGCTGTAAGTAAAAAGGATGTGATTGGAAATATTGTCAGCTAAGATTTATCCAATGTTAATGTCCCTTTGGTTACTGTCCCACTACCACATGTGATGAATAATAAATGTGTGGGCAATGATATGCCCCAGGGTAATGTGTTTGATGTAGAATGTTTGGTGCCAAGTGATTGTGGTATACTCAGTGGAGTACCTGCTACCCCTCCCTTGGATACCAACACAAATGTGATGAATGAATAACTTGCTATGATCATTGAGACACAAACAGGCAGCAATAGACAATCAAAACTACCAGAAATTGTGGCTGCAAAGACACCAACATATAACAGAACCAAGACCAGTGAGTCAGCTTCTGACAATTGAGTTGAGTTTAGTGCACTGCAACTGCAATCTGTGTCTTCAGTAGACTACTTACCACCACTGAATAGAGCAGTGATCTTTAGTATTCTACACTCTGTAGCAGCTCTAAGAGTCATCACCCCTGACGACATTAAGATTGTTGACCGAATTGAGCATATACCAATATTGAATATTAGATTTACATCCAAGGCGACCCTGGAATACATTCTTAAATATGCAAATGAGCTGTGCAGATTGGGATATACTCGTAAGATTGTGAAAATGACCCCATCTAAAAATAGGAATATTTCACCTGCAAACAGAACAAAAGGTAGTAAGAAACATGACAAAACGGGGCCACCCACCTCCACTCAAATCAAAGATGTAGTACCAAATAATAGTCCTTCCACAATCTATGCTGAAGGTAGTACCCATACTAATAAGTGTAAATATGACGCTAAGGAAAAAAGAACCATCCATGAAAATTGTAATCTTGAACCCCATACTAAAGACATATGTAGAGCGAAGTGTTGGACTGAAGAACGATACTGGAAATGGCTCCTAGCAGTCTTCAAAACCCATTTCTCATCAATGTCTCGATGACATTAACATATTGGGCCTCGTCACGAGGAAGGCGGTAGAGGGTTAACCGTGCCGGTAGAACTGCCGGCACTGTTAACCCTCTACCGCCTCATTACCAGGTCTGCTAGCGGGACCCGCTAAGGACGTCTGGTAAACCGTCATTAACGGGCCCATTGTTAGCATCCTCCCCATTCCCATTGAGCCCTATGGGGGCTCAAATGGGAATGGGGATGTACTGGGTCTGGGTCCCAGCAAAGGGAATTACCGGGCCCTCCAAGGTCGGAATGGCCTGGTAATTCCTCATTCCAGCAACCCAGACCCGGTACCCAGTATGGGGGTAGCCATGCCTCTAAAAGCGGCATGGCTATCTCCCTACTTGTAATGAGGCCCATTGTGTTTGTGGAATTCTCGAGGGTCCTCTCACCTTGCCAGTGAAGATGGTCTACTGGCAAACATGAACCTTTTTTTGTTACTAGCATTACAAGAAACCTGACTGACAGAAAGGTGCCAACTAGTTGGTAGCAACACCCTGCAAATTCCGGCTACTAAAGGCCCCCATTGGAGACCTAATGGAGGGCAATTCATTTCAGTGTACTAACCTTAGCACCTAAGTGAAATGATTGTGAAATGATTGTGTCATCTTGTATGGTTCAGGCGGCTAAAGTAGTTCACCTACAAACTATTATAGTCTTGATTAACATTTATGACCCCCCCAAATTTGTTGCCATTTAATGTAATGTGTCAACTGTCAGAAAAATACTAAAATACTCTGTGTCCAACCTTCCTGTTTGGATAGTAGGTGACTTTAATCCTAGAATAGATGACAACAATATAGATCCATCTTTCCAAACTAAATCTGCTCCAGTAGTGTTGTCTGCTACAAATAGACAAGGCAAGGTTTGGGCAAACATGCTATATGGACATGGCTTTAATGGCTCAATGGATACTGCACTGGAGACGCTAATAAAACTGTCACGCGTGTGAGTGGTTAAATGCCTCCACCATCGATTATGTCTTTGCCAACACAGCAGGACTGGCATTGGTGACAGATATGGCTATTGCGACGTACGAGTAAAGCGACCATATGCCGTTGTGTGTACTTCTTAAACCCTTATTAGAGAATAGGGCAAACTATTCCTATGACTGAAAACGGGAACCTATTTATCAATAATGGACATCATTGGATTTTCTAGAATGCACCAAACTTGGATAAAGCTAAAACTACAACTGATAGGCTACTTGCCATCTTTATTCAGCAATATCCTGTTATTAGCAAATTCTGTACTTCTAATATCATATCTGACTTTTCTATATTGATCACAAGTGTGGAAGAGACTATCCAACAGAAACAACATTACAAATGTGCCCACAAGCGTTGGACTAGGGTCTTTAAAAAAGGGATCCCATTATGACCCCAGGATTGTAGCAGTGAAAAAACAACTCTGTGCGAACATTACTGAAGTCCTCTACCCTATACTAGGTCTGTACAATTCCATTGAAATGAATAACCACATCAAAACAGCCAAAAAGAATGATTGTAGACGGATCAGAGAACACCTACATAGGTGTGAGGGAGATACATGGCAACAGATGGCCAATTTCGCTATCATTGGAAACACCACTGAAATCTGGAGGGTAATAAGGGGGACTGGTAAAAGAGACCTACCTACTAATATTGTGCCTGAGCCTGTGTGGAGTACCCACATTGTATCTACTTTAGGTGCAACTATCCCTGTCGATGAAGAGCTGCCTTTACCATCTGTAAAATGGGAATGTAAGCATCAGTTTTAGATGTTACCTTAATAATTGAGAGACTACATAAGTCCCGAGCAGCGGGCCGTGACAGAACATGGAATAGCCTTCTTGAATTATTCCTGGGGATGTGAGCACATGCATTACATCTCCTATTTGGCCGCAAATGTGGTAGTCTTCCTGCTACCTGCACTGAAAGCCAAATCCTTCCGGTACACAAGAAGGTTCCCTGGAATGAGCCTTCCAATTATCGCATTTTAGACATGTTGGACATATCGGAGAAATTATTTGCCCAAGTCTTATTAATAAAATTCAATCTGTTGATAAAAGACTAATAGACGTGACTCTGCTGTCTACTATGCATACATTAACGTCAGTGCTGCATTTGACACTGTGATGCGCAATAAAGTGTGGAAAAATGTGTGCAAAGGAACATCCCGTGCGGCCTGTTAAAAATTACCATGGCATTGCATTAGGGCTCGTCTAGATGGTCAATGTAAGTTACCTGAACCTATGAATACAACAGGAGGTGTGAAACAAGGCTGCATAGTTGCAGCAAGCCTCTTCAATCTTTACCTGGCCGATTTGAAAGATGTCTTTTGCAGTCTGAATAACTACCCTGTTAAATGTCGGCAATCAATAAATTAGCTGGTTGGGATATGCTGATTATCTAATCCTGTTAGACCATACCCCTAAGGCGCTGCAAATCATGATTGATGCCCTGGGTATAAAGGAAAAAAAACTAATGGCCTAAGAGCAAATATTAGTAAGAGTAAGATTATAGCATTTACAGGTAAATTCAAGTTTCAGCATAGTATTGTATTTAAACTTGATGGTGTTCCTTTTGAACGTGTCAAGTGCTACAAATATTTAGGGGTCAATGTAGATGAGAACTTCAAATGGCCCATACACTGGAAAGAAATCAAAGATAAATGTTCTAAAATAATAAACACTGTCAGCACATTCAATGGGAGAAATGAAGGATGATCTATACAGACGATTTTGTTGCTATACACTGCTGAAGTTCTGCCTGTGTTGACCTATGGTATAGAAGTCTGGGGACATAATTTAATGAGTGAACTAAAGAAATTTGAGGCAAAAATAATACGCAAATTGTTTAAAATGCCACACTTGTTATCTGTTGAATTTGTACGGTTGGAATTTGACTTGAATGGCACGTTGTCAGACTTTACACTCAGAGTGGACATTTTCTACGTAAAACTGCTATTGCTAGATAATGGCACCATAATGGTAAGTTACTTGCAGGCTTTTTTTAAGCATTGACAGATGCAAGAGCATGGGTACTATGGGCACAATACTGATTTTACATACCAAATGGTTTGAAGGTTTTGAGCGCAGAGCAAACAACACCCAAGTTAGTGCATCCAAACAATGGCCAAGAGAGAAATTGAATAACTATAGCAACGAGAACTATGTGTATCTATCTTCTAACACCAATAGTGGCCCGTTTATCCAATATAGAATAGTATGTCTAAGCAAGCCCCATTACATCTTGGCCTACTGCAATAGCAGTATTATAGCAGTATTATTAGACAACACCTACTATTAAAATTCAATGTTTGTGAAACCCTTGAAATCAGAGGTCCAAAAGTAGGCCTAGCCAGAGCTGACCGGATGTGCCGCCTCTGTAGAGAGAATGTGCTAGAAACATCGGAACATATACCAGTAGAGTGTTTGAGTTGGAATCCTATAAGAACCAAATATGTTTATGTTATGTTTATGTTTATTGAGTTTATATAGCGCTTTACACCAAAGCGCTTTACAAAATAACAACAGTACATGAGAAGAAGCAAATTTACAAAATTAAAACAAACCAGTGGTACAGTATATGGTACAATTAACTCTGTAGGAGTTGGGGGAAGGGGGTAGGGGGGGGAGTTCACTGGAGAGTATGACACCCGTTGGTTGTTGCAGCTTCCTGTATGAGGTCAGGGAATGAGGAGGAAGATGGGCGGAATGGATGGGTAGAGGATAGGAGGGGAGAGGTAGGGAAGGAGTCAGGGGGGATTGAAGAGGAAGGGGGTACATTCAGTGTTTGAGATGAGGACGTAGGGATGTAGGGGAGGGAGGAGGGGAAGGATGGGGATAGGGGAAGGAGAGGGAAGGAGAGTCAGGGGGGGTGGAGAAGAAGAGCTTTCAGGGAGGAGCGGAAAGATGAGTAAGAGGGGGAGGAGCGGATAGAGAGGGGTAGGGAGTCCAGTGGAGGTGGGCCAAGAGTTGGAAGGAGCAGAAACGTGAGGAGGCACAAGGGGCTGGGGGTACATTGAGAAGATGTAGGTCAGCTGAGCGAAGAGAGCGGGTGGAGAGTAGAAGGAGAGGAGGGAGGAGAGATAAGGGGGGGCTAGGTCATGGAGAGATTTATAGACAAGGCAGAGGAATTGAAATTGCAATTGAGAGAGGAATGGGAGCCATCCGAGTTAGGAGAGAGAGATAGAGTCACGAGGGCCGAGAAGACAAAGAGTGCGGATGGAGGAGTGGTAATGACGTAAAGACTTACACTGTTTTTATATCCTGGACATTTTAATGACTCACTGTAACGTGGAAGTCTGTATTCTCAAATCCACATCTGTATACTATAGCAGGGTCGGCTGTGTAGAGCATACATAGCGGAACCTGCCAATGAGTATGCAAGAGCCAGGTGATCAACTGCTCCATGCATATTCATTGGCTGCTCTAGTTTCCCTGTGTGGGGGACAGTAACCTGTGGAAAAAGCGAAGGCTGCTGTCCTTAAGAAGCATAGCTTCGATGTCTTAAAACCTTTAAAAGAGGTAAACGTAATAAAAAGCAGCAGCAGACATAAAGTGCAGACGAAAACTCTGTGAATTGCGACATTGAGTAGTACTTTGCAATGTGTTCATGTTTTCACTTGCGCAAATCCACGTAGGACCACAACAGCTTTTTTACCATGATGTGCGCATGCGATGATGTGAGAAGGTTAAGATTGGAGAAGCTACCACTCCTTTTTTGTTGACTTTAATATGGGAAGGGAGATGTAATTTTGAGGAAACGAAAACTACTATTACCAAAATATAGCCATTACAGTAAGTTCAGCAAACATCTGTTTTGACTTAAAAGGCAGCATTTTTCTGGTAACATTTGCTGTTTTAGGAAGTGATTTTCTAGGAAGAATGGTAAAATAGGACATTTTAAAATGCTAACTGTAAGAAGTAGCGAACGAATGCAGTTTGAGCTGTACAGAGAAATACTTTGGAAACTGTTATGTAGGCCCTGATTCACGGGTTATTTGCGCCGAAAAAAACGGGATTTGTGCGTCATTCTGCCCGCAAATCCCTGTTCAACAAATGGGGATTTGCGGGCAGAATGGAGCACAAATCCCATTTTTTCTGGCGCAAATAATCCATGAATCAGTCCCATAGTGTCTGCAGGTAATGCAGGTGCATGCTGATGCTGAGAGAATGTTTGGGTGTGAATATTGTTGTGAAGATTCTGGGATTGAGCAGTTGGAAGACGTTAACCTGGGTGATGGGACCCAATGGGTCATTGTAACAGCTTAACTTTGTAAATGAGAATAAAGCTTACCCGAGGAACCTTGATGAAGTGTTATAGGAGCCTGCTTTACAACAGAAACATAACAAGAAGAAGGTCAGAAATAGATATATGCATGACTAAAATGCATTTATGCCAGAGCTGTCTAAAGTGAATCACCTTAAAATGATGCCCCATGAGAGAAGAGAAGTAGGCGCATGGAGAAATCGGAAAATAGTTTTGAATTTGTTTTCATTTGAGTTGTTTGTGCACATGAGAGTGTCTCAAAGACAAGGTGTTAAAATGTGGAGCATCTAGCCATCCACCCCCATACTATTCAGAAATCTGAAGCGTGCTTGTCAAAGGACATAGTGTTGCACTGCAGTGGTGTTTGGTAGGCAGGATGAAAAAAGGATACTTATAGGCAAATTGCCTTTGTGCTTGCTGTGATTGACCGAGGGTGAGTGTTTAAGTGTGGATGGATGGATGGGGATTTTCTTTTGTGCTTTTGGTCTGGTGGAACAGTAGTTACATTTTAAAACCATTAAGTAGTGCAAGGTTTCTTGCCATGCACAATTTGTTGGAAGGCCATTGGCTACCTATAGTCTATTATTAGTTTTGCTTACTGGTGAGGTTTATGTAGTGTTCAGAGTGGCCAGTGTAGCACGTTTTAGGTGCTTGTAGTGTCCTTTGTAATTTACAATGAGGGTGGTAGATGTTAAACAACGCTACCAGCCGCATTAATGCTTGCACGATCCCACTGTAGACCAGATGGGAGTATAACAGAAAGGGTTCTATTTTAAGGCACTAACAGGGACAAGAACAATCGGGAACAAACTGGGGGAATAAGGAGTTCAAGTGTAACTCTAAGAGACAGCAAAGCAGAATTTTGTGATGAAAGTGGTAGGATAAAACACTGAATCTAAAAGAACCAGTGTGCATTTCTTACACTCATTGTATACTACAAGGTCATACACTGCAATTGCGGGATTGTTATTTAGCTGCTATGCCATTTGCAGGGCAGATGTCAGTCTGTAGTACGCAGAGAAGTCCATGGTTGTCAAGGTGATCTCTAAGTTGAGAAATAATGTTTTTTCACTAAGTGCTTAGATGTGCAGAACAGACGGGTGAAGTGTTGATAATGGGCCTGTAATTGTTGGAGTTTGTGAGCCAGGTTTTGTTGTGTGAAGATCTCAAAAACTGTTTCCACACGAAAGGGCTGTTTATGAGATGTGACCTGTCAAGGCCAAGGTGTGTGCACTGCAATTACTTATATTAATGTAATATATGATATGATAGGGTATTTATAACGCACTTAATACCCAGAGGTTTCTAAGCGCAGACCCGGGGATCGAACCTGTGTTGCTCCGTGTCATCTTGCTTCCAAGGCGAGCGCGTTGCCCCTGAGCTATCCTCCCAAGCCTGTATCTAATGTTCTAACTTTTGAATCGTTTTACAGAGAAAAATACCAAATCTCATCCCCCCTCCACGAAAATCCAACCATCTGAGGCAAGAAACATGCTTTTATTAAAATCAGAAAAATCAAGAAATTAAATGTGGTCCCCTAACTTTCAATGATGTGGTGGTCACCTACAATATTCCACATAAATATAGGCAACTTGACTACAGAAAATAAATGCAACCTGTCTGCTATTATCTTGCTAATGTTTACATTCTCAATATGCATTAACATCCATACACAAAAAAGCAAATCTGAATACATATCCTAGAGAAAAGAATAAAATCCTCTCCGATATATACATATAAAATGTCATCAGTTGTCAAATTCCAAAATACAAAAATATTCTTGGAATATGTTTTAGAACACTACAATTCTCTTAGTGTTCCCTGGAAATATACAAGTTTTGACTTCAGAGAAAAATACTGACATTCTTTTTCTAGGGCTCATTCAACTCTAAAAAGCACCATTTATTCTATCTTGGACGTTGATACAAGAATGTCTGACAGGGTTGACTTTGTTACACTTAATATAAAGGCTTGGATTTAGTGAATGAGCTTTTTTTCTTTTAGATCAAAACATCTTGATGTATTAAAGGGTAACACAAGTTTGAAATTATAAAATTGCAAACAGATGACGAATCAACAACTTTATTTTAATTGGGGTTAGGAGTCCACTTAAAGCAAACTCCTTCTATTTCTATGCACTGTTATTTTGAAAATGATGTTGGTTAGTTGAAATTAAATTATTTTCTTGGGAATGAAGGGGAAAAAACAACCCTCTTTCCTATTCTACTTTTATGAGCAGACAATTTAGGGTTTTTATGTAATGCAACTCTTGGTTTTCACAGTCCAAGAAGTGTGTCAATCCCTGAAAATGTGTGAATCATGTTGTACACCATGCTCACAAACAGATATACAGGGTAATTCATAGAATTCAGCGCACAAGTAGCGCACGCGGCTGGCGCACAGCGTGCGCGTGCGATAGTCTGCGCCAGCCGCGTGCGCCAAAACCGAATCCGGCGCACAGCGTATTCATGGATTTTAGCTTCCCCAGGCAGCCGTGGCGCACAGTGGCGCAGCGACTCGCTGCAGCGCCAGTTACGCCCCCAGGAACGCCCCTTGCGCTGGGAAATCACATCAAAATCCCAAACCAGCGCAAGGGGCTGCGCTAACCCTGGACCATCACGGCAAGCGGCCCATGCGATTTTCAAGGGTGCGCGGGAAGTTTCACACGGCAAATCCCAGGCTATGTCCATTTCAGGGGTGCGCGGGAAGTTTCACACGTGAAAAGCTAGGCTACGGGAATTCCAGGGGTGCGCGGGAAGTCCCACACGCGAAAAGCCAGGTCATGTCCATTACAGGGGTGCGCAGGGAAGTTTCACACGCGAAATCCCAGGCTACTTCCATTTCAGGGGTGCGCGGGAACGTTTCACACGCGAAATCCCATGCTACGTCCATTTCAGGGGGGGCGTGGATAGTTCAACACGCTACTCCGATCGTTGGGTCTTCACAGGTCTCCCCTGTACAGCCTCCACGTCCCCTGCATGCAGTCCACACCACAGGGGATTACCCTGCACACCTGCTCATGACTCCCACCCCCCAGCAGTCAGGGGCACCTTCCAGCAGGCCCCCACTTATGTCCCACTCATGCCTCCCACCACCCCCACCCCCCAGCACTGTGGGGCACCTTCCAGCAGGCCCCCACTTATGTCCCACTCATGCCTCCCACCACCCCCACCCCCCAGCACTGTGGGGCACCTGCCAGCAGGCCCCCACTTATGTCCCACTCATGCCTCCCACCACCCCCCCCCCAGCACTGTGGGGCACCTGCCAGCAGGCCCCCACCCATGTCTACCACCACCCCCACCCCCCAGCAGTCAGGGGCACCTGCCAGAAGTCCCCCACCCATGTCTACCACCACCCCCACCCCCCAGCAGTCAGGAGCACCTGCAAGAAGTCCCCCACCCATGTCTACCACCACCCCCACCCCCCAGCAGTCAGGGGCACCTGCCAGAAGGCCCCCACCCATGTCTACCACCACCCCCACCCCCCAGCAGTCAGGGGCACCTGCCAGAAGGCCCCCACCCATGTCTACCACCACCCCCACCCCCCCAGCAGTCAGGGGCACCTGCCAGAAGGCCCCCACCCATGTCTACCACCACCCCCACCCCCCCAGCAGTCAGGGGCACCTGCAAGAAGGCCCCCACCCATGTCTACCACCACCCCCACCCCCCAGCAGTCAGGGGCACCTTCCAGCAGGCCCCCACCCATGTCTACCACCACCCCCACCCCCCCAGCAGTCAGGGGCACCTTCCAGCAGGCCCACACCCATGTCTACCACCACCCCCACCCCCCAGCAGTCAGGGGCACCTGCAAGAAGTCCCCCACCCATGTCTACCACCACCCCCACCCCCCAGCAGTCAGGGGCACCTGCCAGAAGTCCCCCACCCATGTCTACCACCACCCCCACCCCCCAGCAGTCAGGGGCACCTGCCAGAAGGCCCCCACCCATGTCTACCACCACTCCCACCCCCCAGCAGTCAGGGGCACCTGCCAGAAGGCCTCCACCCATGTCTACCACCACCCCCACCCCCAGCAGTCAGGGGCACCTGCCAGAAGGCCCCCACCCATGTCTACCACCACCCCCACCCCCCAGCAGTCAGGGGCACCTGCCAGAAGGCCCCCACCCATGTCTACCACCACCCCCACCCCCCCAGCAGTCAGGGGCACCTGCAAGAAGGCCCCCACCCATGTCTACCACCACCCCCACCCCCCAGCAGTCAGGGGCACCTTCCAGCAGGCCCCCACCCATGTCTACCACCACCCCCACCCCCCCAGCAGTCAGGGGCACCTTCCAGCAGGCCCACACCCATGTCTACCACCACCCCCACCCCCCAGCAGTCAGGGGCACCTGCAAGAAGTCCCCCACCCATGTCTACCACCACCCCCACCACCCAGCAGTCAGGGGCACCTGCCAGAAGGCCCCCAACCATGTCTACCACCACCCCCACCCCCCCCAGCAGTCAGGGGCACCTGCAAGAAGGCCCCCACCCATGTCTACCACCACCCCCACCCCCCCAGCAGTCAGGGGCACCTGCAAGAAGGCCCCCACCCATGTCTACCACCACCCCACCCCCAGCAGTCAGGGGCACCTTCCAGCAGGCCCCCACCCATGTCTACCACCACCCCCACCCCCCCAGCAGTCAGGGGCACCTTCCAGCAGGCCCACACCCATGTCTACCACCACCCCCACCCCCCAGCAGTCAGGGGCACCTGCAAGAATTCCCCCACCCATGTCTACCACCACCCCCACCCCCCAGGAGTCAGGGGCACCTGCCAGAAGTCCCCCACCCATGTCTACCACCACCCCCACCCCCCAGCAGTCAGGGGCACCTGCAAGAAGTCCCCCACCCATGTCTACCACCACCCCCACCCCCCAGCAGTCAGGGGCACCTGCCAGAAGGCCCCCACCCATGTCTACCACCACCCCCACCCCCCAGCAGTCAGGGGCACCTGCCAGAAGGCCCCCACCCATGTCTACCACCACCCCCACCCCCCCAGCAGTCAGGGGCACCTGCCAGAAGGCCCCACCCATGTCTACCACCACCCCCACCCCCCAGCAGTCAGGGGCACCTTCCAGCGGGCCCCCACCCATGTCTACCACCACCCCCACCCCCCCAGCAGTCAGGGGCACCTTCCAGCGGGCCCACACCCATGTCTACCACCACCCCCACCCCCCAGCAGTCAGGGGCACCTGCAATAAGTCCCCCACCCATGTCTACCACCACCCCCACCCCCCAGCAGTCAGGGGCACCTGCCAGAAGTCCCCCACCCATGTCTACCACCACCCCCACCCCCCAGCAGTCAGGGGCACCTGCCAGAAGGCCCCCACCCATGTCTACCACCACTCCCACCCCCCAGCAGTCAGGGGCACCTGCCAGAAGGCCCCCACCCATGTCTACCACCACCCCCACCCCCAGCAGTCAGGGCCACCTGCCAGAAGGCCCCCACCCATGTCTACCACCACCCCCACCCCCCAGCAGTCAGGGGCACCTGCCAGAAGGCCCCCACCCATGTCTACCACCACCCCCACCCCCCCAGCAGTCAGGGGCACCTGCAAGAAGGCCCCCACCCATGTCTACCACCACCCCCACCCCCCAGCAGTCAGGGGCACCTTCCAGCAGGCCCCCACCCATGTCTACCACCACCCCCACCCCCCCAGCAGTCAGGGGCACCTTCCAGCAGGCCCACACCCATGTCTACCACCACCCCCACCCCCCAGCAGTCAGGGGCACCTGCAAGAAGTCCCCCACCCATGTCTACCACCACCCCCACCCCCCAGCAGTCAGGGGCACCTGCCAGAAGGCCCCCACCCATGTCTACCACCACCCCACCCCCCCAGCAGTCAGGGGCGCCTGCAAGAAGGCCCCCACCCATGTCTACCACCACCCCCACCCCCCAGCAGTCAGGGGCACCTTCCAGCAGGCCCCCACCCATGTCTACCACCACCCCCACCCCCCCAGCAGTCAGGGGCACCTTCCAGCAGGCCCACACCCATGTCTACCACCACCCCCACCCCCCAGCAGTCAGGGGCACCTGCAAGAAGTCCCCCACCCATGTCTACCACCACCCCCACCCCCCAGCAGTCAGGGGCACCTGCCAGAAGTCCCCCACCCATGTCTACCACCACCCCCACCCCCCAGCAGTCGGGGGCACCTGCAAGAAGTCCCCCACCCATGTCTACCACCACCCCCACCACCCAGCAGTCAGGGGCACCTGCCAGAAGGCCCCCACCCATGTCTACCACCACCCCCACCCCCCAGCAGTCAGGGGCACCTGCCAGAAGGCCCCCACCCATGTCTACCACCACCCCCACCCCCCAGCAGTCAGGGGCACCTGCCAGAAGGCCCCCACCCATGTCTACCACCACCCCCACCCCCCCAGCAGTCAGGGGCACCTGCAAGAAGGCCCCCACCCATGTCTACCACCACCCCCACCCCCCAGCAGTCAGGGGCACCTTCCAGCAGGCCCCCACCCATGTCTACCACCACCCCCACCCCCCCAGCAGTCAGGGGCACCTTCCAGCAGGCCCACACCCATGTCTACCACCACCCCCACCCCCCAGCAGTCAGGGGCACCTGCAAGAAGTCCCCCACCCATTTCTACCACCACCCCCACCCCCCAGCAGTCAGGGGCACCTGCCAGAAGTCCCCCACCCATGTCTACCACCACCCCCACCCCCCAGCAGTCAGGGGCACCTGCAAGAAGTCCCCCACCCATGTCTACCACCACCCCCACCCCCCAGCAGTCAGGGGCACCTGCCAGAAGGCCCCCACCCATGTCTACCACCACCCCCACCCCCCAGCAGTCAGGGGCACCTGCCAGAAGGCCCCCACCCATGTCTACCACCACCCCCACCCCCCCAGCAGTCAGGGGCACCTGCAAGAAGTCCCCCACCCATGTCTACCACCACCCCCACCCCCCAGCAGTCAGGGGCACCTTCCAGCACCTTCCAGCAGGCCCCCACCCATGTCTACCACCACCCCCACCCCCCCAGCAGTCAGGGGCACCTGCAAGAAGGCCCCCACCCATGTCTACCACCACCCCCACCCCCCCAGCAGTCAGGGGCACCTTCCAGCAGGCCCCCACCCATGTCTACCACCACCCCCACCCCCCCAGCAGTCAGGGGCACCTTCCAGCAGGCCCACACCCATGTCTACCACCACCCCCACCCCCCAGCAGTCAGGGGCACCTGCAAGAAGTCCCCCACCCATGTCTACCACCACCCCCACCCCCCAGCAGTCAGGGGCACCTGCCAGAAGTCCCCCACCCATGTCTACCACCACCCCCACCCCCCAGCAGTCGGGGGCACCTGCAAGAAGTCCCCCACCCATGTCTACCACCACCCCCACCCCCCAGCAGTCAGGGGCACCTGCCAGAAGGCCCCCACCCATGTCTACCACCACCCCCACCCCCCAGCAGTCAGGGGCACCTGCCAGAAGGCCCCCACCCATGTCTACCACCACCCCCACCCCCCAGCAGTCAGGGGCACCTGCCAGAAGGCCCCCACCCATGTCTACCACCACCCCCACCCCCCCAGCAGTCAGGGGCACCTGCAAGAAGGCCCCCACCCATGTCTACCACCACCCCCACCCCCCAGCAGTCAGGGGCACCTTCCAGCAGGCCCCCACCCATGTCTACCACCACCCCCACCCCCCCAGCAGTCAGGGGCACCTTCCAGCAGGCCCACACCCATGTCTACCACCACCTCCACCCCCCAGCAGTCAGGGGCACCTGCAAGAAGTCCCCCACCCATGTCTACCACCACCCCCACCCCCCAGCAGTCAGGGGCACCTGCCAGAAGTCCCCCACCCATGTCTACCACCACCCCCACCCCCCAGCAGTCAGGGGCACCTGCAAGAAGTCCCCCACCCATGTCTACCACCACCCCCACCCCCCAGCAGTCAGGGGCACCTGCCAGAAGGCCCCCACCCATGTCTACCACCACCCCCACCCCCCAGCAGTCAGGGGCACCTGCCAGAAGGCCCCCACCCATGTCTACCACCACCCCCACCCCCCCAGCAGTCAGGGGCACCTGCAAGAAGGCCCCCACCCATGTCTACCACCACCCCCACCCCCCAGCAGTCAGGGGCACCTTCCAGCAGGCCCCCACCCATGTCTACCACCACCCCCACCCCCCCAGCAGTCAGGGGCACCTGCAAGAAGGCCCCCACCCATGTCTACCACCACCCCCACCCCCCCAGCAGTCAGGGGCACCTTCCAGCAGGCCCCCACCCATGTCTACCACCACCCCCTCCCCCCCAGCAGTCAGGGGCACCTGCCAGCAGGCCCCCACTAATGTCCCACTCATGCCTCCCACCACCCCCACCCCCCAGCACTGTGGGGCACCTTCCAGCAGGCCCCCACCCATGTACCATCCATGTCCACCTTCACCTGGGTCACAACCCCACACAATCATGACCGTAATGGACAGTCTGCCCTGCAAGAATTCCCAAACAACTATCCCATCCACCCACAGATCAAACACAATGACATGTGACACACCCAATGTAAATCATATGAATGAACGCATGTCTGTCACACACAGATGTTGCAAGTGAATGTCCAAACACCCCACATGTCATGCATGAAAGCAATGAGATGATACAACACATTGAAGGATCAAATGAAAATGTATTAAAAATAAACAAGGATGGTAAAAATAAAAAATAACAATAAACATGCAATGCAAACTAAATAATAAAAAAGTACAACCAAAAAAATCAGGAACACTAATTAACAAAAAAAAAGTAAAATAGGGGTCCAAAGTCAAAGTCCAAAATTAAATCCAAGTACAAATGAAAGAAGAAACACATTGCCTCATGTGAAAAATTAAAACTAATATCAACATCCCTCAAACTATCAACATGATGAACCGGGTCCATGAGCCCTAATAAATGAAACCTAACTATTTACACCAACTAAGAAAATGTCTATATACAAAAATGTGGTGCATTGTCCTTTGGCAACCAGATAATAACATTCAAACAAAGGAAACCTAACTACAACTAAACTACAGAACTATATACAAAGGCGGCGGGCAAGTCCTGTGGCTCACTGATTGTTGTTCCGGGCCAGGGCATCATCGAACTCCCGCTCGATGTCCCGGAGGCGGCCCCGTTCCACAGCCCCGAGGGTCCGCAGGGACGCCGATGTACCCACCTCCAACTCCCTGCGGATGGCCTCGAGGCACTCGGCCCGCCTCAGGGCCCTCCGCATGGAGTTCTCCGCCCTGACCATAGCGAGCCGCGCCTCTTCCGCCCACCGCCGCTCCACATCTATGGCATGGCCCAACCGCTGCCACACGGAAGCCACTTGACGTCCAGGGTCCTCCTGCCCTCTGGCCGATGCCTGCCCCTCTGATGGTGATGGCCCCGAGCCATCAAGGCTCCCACCTTCTTCCTCCTGCTGCTGACGTGCTGGTGCCGGTGCCCTGACACCTGCTGCCTGCACATCCTCCATTGTTTGGGGTGCTGTTGTTGCAGTGGCCACCCCTGCTGGACTCACGACTCCCGACTGGGGCAGGGATGTGTCCTCCACCAGCCTGGCCCCATCGTCAGAGGCAGCTCCACAGGGCACCCAGGTGACAGGTGGGTAGGAAGATGGCACGGAGGACGACTGGCGCATAGGGGGTTCAGGTGAGGAGGGGGTCGGAACAAGGCCCAGTGTATGGAGGAATACAGCCTGGTCTCCCTGAGAATGGGTCCGGACGTGGGCAACCCTGCTGGTGCAAGATGATGCAGACACAGGACCGGGGACAGGATTACACACAGGCACCTCCGCGGCGGCCTGTGCTGCCTCCTGTCCCTGCCCCTGTGCTGCACCACTAGCACCAGTGGAATGCCCACCTCCAGACCCCATCTCAGTCCCTTGCACGGCCTCCTCCTCCACCAAACCCACCACCAACCTGGATGACTCCCTGCCATCTTCCGCCGCGGAACCCTGTGGGGTCTCAGCTGCCCCTTCTGCTGCCGAGGAGTCCAACTTCCCCCTGCGCCTCCTGGACCTCCCCTTGGCAGCTGCGACCTGGGACACAGCACCGGACTCCTCACTCCCCGACGAGATGACAACAGGGGAGGGGAGCCGGGCCTTGCGTCTCCGGCTGGCGGTGGCATCCCTGCCACTGTGCTCCACAGCACCTTCTCCGCCCTCCACATCAGATGACGCTGCAGGCAGGGAGAGACAGGAGACAGGCATCAGGACACTGTACAATTGACTCACACACATAACAGTTGTACAAGAGTGGCATTGTCATACTCCAGACCTGGCATCACAATCCCCAACACACTTGTCTCCTCAACGCACACACATGAGTCATTCAACAGCCATATTGCTACAGCCCGCTACATACATTCACATACAGCAGCATGAGCAGACAAAGGTGAGCCACACATCACATGATACACACGGACTCAAATACACATGCACACATGCAAAGCACGCATCCAAGCATGTGTACCACTCCGCAAACTGTCAGTCATGAGATGAACATCCATGTCACATTTGCAATTCACTCTCCAACATGACAGTGTCACCTGCATCCATGTTGCAACACTGTTGCACCCTTCACAACTACACACACGCACACACTGCAGACTAATGCACCTGGAATCAACATCCATGTGTCACACCACAAGCATGCCAACTCACATGCACAGTCAAACACATGTGCCCACACACAAGCATTTGCACTGCAAGCACACACACACACACACATGCACCATCCTTGTCTCACACATCACAGGCACACATGTGCTTGTCTCACAGCCCTGCACACACACATTCATACATGGCCACACAAAGACATGTGCAACATGCACACTCCTGGCACACCACCACACACACAGCTTACAATCAGTATGCATGTACACTCACCGCTCGACTCCAGACGGGTCTGCCTCCCAAGGACCTGGACATGGAGCGCTGGGGATATGCGTTCCAGGACCCGAAGTTGATCTTGCGACAAGTGGCCCCGCCGCCCCTTGGCATCCACTGCCTTCACGAGGCGCCGGGCCTTGTTCAGGGTCCTGGACCTGTAGTCCTCCCAGCGCTTCTTGACTTGATGGAATTCTCGGACTGCCACCCCCTCCGCGTTGATGGCAGTCACAATGTCCGTTCAGATCCTGGTCCGTCCTTCCTTGTCGAGGCGCATCCGTCCGTAGAGGGCATCAAACTGCCCCAGGACTCGCTCCACCAGGACACCAACTTCGGTGGCACTGAAGCTGGTGGCCCTCTGCCTCCCTGGCCGGGGGTTGCCAGTCGTGCCAGATGTTGTGCTCCCTGACATGGCAACCCCAGAGGCAGGAGTGGGTGGGCAACTGGGTCCTGGGGCTGGGCTGTGGAGTGATGGTACGGCTGTCGGGAGTCTTTGGTTCCAGCAGGGGTGGTCACAGCAACTGCACCCCTGGCTGATGTGCAGGCAGCAAACAGCAGGGCACGTGGGCAGCAGGCAGTCAGGCAGCAGCAGATGGCAGGTGGGAGCGTGCTCGGGGCTCTGGGGGGCAGGATTCCGGCCTTCGGGGCAGGAGCGTGGTCTTCCGTGTGTGAACGCGTGGCCAGCTTGATACGGAGTGAATTGGCACGTGAAAATCATGCACGTCTGCGTGGAATCCGAGGAAAGGCCGCGTAAGCACGTCAGCACGCGTACGCGATTTCATTGGTCCAAAGGGCCAGGCGCGCCCGCGCGAGCGCGTCAGCACGCGTACGCGATCTCATTGGTCCAAAGGGCCAGGCGCGTAAGCGCGTCCGTTTCCCAACCCGCGTGAAAAAATAAACCTCCCGCGCGAGCGCGTCAGCACGCGTACGCGATCTCATTGGTCCAAAGGGCCAGGCGCGTAAGCGCGTCCGTTTCCCAACCCGCGTGAAAAAATAAACTTCCCGCGCGAGCGCGTCAGCACGCGTACGCGATCTCATTGGTCCAAAGGGCCAGGCGCGTAAGCGCGTCTATAACGCACGGCCGTTTCCCAACCCGCGTGAAAAAATAAACCTCCCGCGCGAGCGCGTCAGCACGCGTACGCGATCTCATTGGTCCAAAGGGCCAGGCGTGTAAGCGCGTCTATAACGCACGGCCGTTTCCCAACCCGCGTGAAAGAAATACAAGCCAGTGTCAATGCGTGTGATTGGAGGCTGGCCCTTCAGCGCCTACACACGGAAGTGACGCAGGACCTGTGGGCCTGCATAAAAGGTACATGTAGAACGCCATTTCCTTGTACGTGCTTTTCGTGGAGAGCGAGTTGGTGTATTCTGGACTTCTTGTCAGTTGACACGCGATTTACTTCACGGCGTTCAAAGGTCGTACTCCCTGTTACCTCTGACAGCTTTTTCTCTTTTGCTCTTTTTCCTGGGCCTGTTTCCTCACACAGCGTTCCCTTCTACTGTTGTCCTGTCTCCTCAGACAACGTACCATTCTTCTTTTGGCGGGGGTGTTGCCAACGCGCACACGTGCGTATTTTTGACGCATTTCTCCCTGGCAGACGGTGAGTTGCGCACGCATCTATCATCTGTGCTTGCCCCGTGTGTCACGTACCTCTTCAGAGGTCAAGCTAGGCTGCGTGTGACACGCATACGTTCATTCTTGTGTTACTGGATGCCACAGCGTAGTGCAGGGTTTTTCATCCGCACACGTGGTCTAGGAGGGGTATCGTGCACGTTCCTTAACTTTTTTGGGGTGCCTGTGCGTTGCGTGACCCGTCATCTTTCCCCAGGGGTGTCATATAGCCTTGCCACTGCACTAGGGTACGAATACCATCTGGTACCCAACCCCTTTGACACCCAATTGCCCAGGACAATTGTGCACACCGACTCCCATACGCACAATAACATCAGTGCCATGGTTGGGAGGCGTGCAAGCCGTAAGGGTGGCAAAGGTGGCCGAGCCACACGTGGTGGCCGTGGAGGATCCACTAGGGGACGTGGTTGTGACTTGCAGGGTGCCCCTGTCCCCCCCAGTCTGGAGGACCAGTCAGGGACACCCATGACCCCCCCCCCCCAGGTTGAGGGTCATGTGGCTGATACCAACCCTGATCAGCCCTTGTTGGACCAGCCCATTGTGGCACCAGACCTGTCCGAGGGTGACTCCATCGCTGACATCCAGGTCATCTGCTGCCCCCCGTGGGCAGGGTGTGGCTCCATCCACCCCACCTCTCATACACCCTGCCAAGACTGTGTCGGTCCTAGTTCATGCACCTCAGATCAGGCCTGACCCTATCCCTCTACCCCCAATGCCTGCACCTACTCCCATGCTGAGTGTGCAATCCCACACACCCAGTACTGAGTCGACCGCGGCTCCTGCCCCTAGTGTCCACAGCGGCGTAGGACACTCTGGATCCCCACCCCCTTCCAAGCGGAAGAGGAAGAGTGCACGTCCGGCACAGGCTGATGCCCCAGGCACGGCTGCACAGTCCGGCCCATCAAGGAAGCCCAGCTTCACAGACGCCGAACTGAATGCACTTGTTCAGTATGTGTCAGACCATGATAGGGAAATGGTCATCGTTGCAGGGTCCAAGACCACACATGCCAGACGCCAGGCACACTGGCAGACCATTGCTGACAGAATAAGTGCCCTTGGAGTAGTGAGGCGCACAGCTAGTGATTGCCAGAAGCGCTGGAATGACCTTAAGCGCAGGGCAAAGGATAAGCTGGCCTCAAGTCATGCCGCAACCTTGGTGACTGGAGGTGGGTCCCCAGCACAGGAAATAGAACTCACACCACACAAGTCCGTAGCTGGATCCTACGTCACCGAGGGACAACTCCAAGGTGTGGGAGATCTCCCTGATTACGAGGCATCATCCGGTGAGTGCACATGCATGCGTGTTATATCCATGTGCATGGTGTGTGTGCGAAGCCTTCATGTTGGGTGCCTGTCAAGGGGGTGTGTGGCAGAGTTGATAGTGTCACCCATGTGCCTCATCCAGTATGTTCAGTGCAACACCATGTGCCCACAGCACTATCCCTACTGCCAACAGTGCACATATGGCCCTACACCATGGAAGTTCCCCTTGAATTGTCATTTTTTCACGACATTGTTGCTCATTCTCCCCTGTCTATTCATCTTATGTCTTACATACCATTCCTACACTTTCCCCCAGCCATTCAAGTTCCATCGTCACATGCCTGACATGCAATGATACCACATGCTAATGCGTCCTCTGTATATACATGGCACTCAACATGCTGTCATACTGTGGAATTTGCCTTGACACCCACCTCCTTCCTGTGTGCTCTTGTTCCGTCTGGTTTCAAGCCCCATTCCCTCACACTCCATGCTGCTCTTCATGGTCTATCTTCCCTGACTTCTACTGTTCAGACCATTGTGCCCTACTCACGACACCTGCTTGCAAACAGTCAAATGAGGGCACCCTGCCCTCCAATGCAACCCACCCTATTGCTGACAAGTACATCTGAGCCTACTCAAGGGTAACTCTCACTGACATCTGCTCATACATGCCTTTGCCTGTCCCATGGACCCTTCACATGGTCCCAGTCCTCTCTCCTTGCTCCTCTTCCACCATCAATGGTGTGACCCGTTGGGGTGTACTCTTGGCCTCCTTCCAATCCTCAGAGGCCACAATTGATGTGTAAGGTAATGGGAGCATCTCAGTCCAAGGCCCTCAGGCCAACCTTATTCTCCTTGACAAATGCTACCCACATCTCATCAACTTCCTTTCCTCTCCTGCTGTCCCCCCTCCTCTCTCCTCATCTATCCTGCACTGCCTCCCTGCACCCTCCCATTATCCTTCTCCGCCTCCCACTCCAACTCCTACACATGCTGCAACTCTGATCTGTAGCACTCCCCGTAAGTCCTACAAGGCTGTCAACCTCCTCCACATTTACACTCCTTACTCTGCCGCTGCATCAGGCATTCCTCCCATATATGTCACTTACATGAGGCAATGCACCTTGACATCCTTGGTCTCATGGAAACATGTCTGACGGCCAGCTCTGTCTGCATCTTTGACACACTCCTACCTGACGTTCAGGAGATCCTCTCCTTGGCCCGGCACTACTGTGCAGGGGGGGTGTGCCCTTGCCTTCCCTGAGGGTATTCCTGCCACTGTCACTCCTACGTAGACCTACTCCCCTTTGGAATGGCTTGTGTGACGTCTCTCTCTATCTCACCTCGACATTCACAAACTGTGCGTACTGTGTATCGGAAAACTGGTCAAATGTACTACTTCCTTTCTGAGTGTCCTCACCTCTCCTCCTCACTCATGTCCCCAGACACTGAAATCCTCTTCCTTGGTGATGTATGCATCCACCTGCATGCTTGTTGTCCCCCCCACATGACTTTTCCGTGACCTCAGCAACTCCCTATCACCCTCTAAACTCCTGTCTGTCCCTACTCATTCTGCAGGGCACACTCTTGATGCTCTGATCTCATCTGACCTTCCCCTCTCCATCCCTCTCTGCACTCCTCTCTCCTGGAGTGATCACTTTCTCCTCTCCTCCCACCTCACCCTCACCACCCCACAGGCAAAGCCACCCTCACCACTGTCACACACCTTCTTGGTATTCCAACCCATGAAGTGTGTGTCAGTCGAGGCTTATGCTGCCAAAATCCCCCCCCATCCAGCTCCCCCTTAGGCTCACTCCCATCCTGACAGGGCCCACTCCATGCTCCACTCTATGTCAGGTACACTGGATGTCTTTGCCACGGTCATGACAATCCGCCTGAAGCCCCATGCCAATGCTGACTCCTGGCATGACTCGGATCTTGTGAACCCAAAACACAGGTGCCGGGTGGCAGAGAGGAAATGGCCTGCATCATGCTCATCCTCTGGCAAACTGGCCTGCCGCCTGCTCCAAAGGCAATAGCGTCTCACCCTTCTCACCAAGATGAGAGCCCCAATCCAAGGCCACATATCTGCGGCATCTGACAACTCTGCAGGACACATTGAAATCTGCAAGGACCTTGCCGAGGCAGATGCAGTGTGTACCTCCCCTGTCCCCTCCGAGCCCACAGCACTGCATGACTGTCTCTGTACCCCTATAGGCCACCCCCCCAGCACTTGTCTGCGCCTACCACCATCTGCCCTCGACGTGAAGTCCTACTTACCTTGTACAGCACTTCCAGCCGCCACTTCCCCTTGCACTTCATTGTGCCACCCACCTCTGCACTTGCGTGACATGAATGGCACCAGTAGGATTGTTGAATGGCATCCCCTTCTGCCCCACCACCCCTCAGTGCTCCGCTGTACCTTCATACATTTCTGTACAGGTGCTTCACGAATGCTATATGAATCCATTACAGGTGATGGGGAGGTGGAATCTCATTGTTTACTGCATTTTGTTAATGTTGACAAGGCACTGTGCATCGTGGCCAATTGGGACTAGCAGATCCATGTCCAACATGTTAACTTCTTGATGTGATGAAGCAATGTCAGGACCAGAGTGGCCAAAATCCAAATTAGTTGCCCTCCTCTCCCTCTTCACTTGGTGGCTATGTCACATGCCATGTGTGTGATGGCATGTGCATTTGACATGGCAATCACCGGCCAATGTGTGATGCCAGTGCTAGGCAGCATGGGGAGCAGGCGTTGCTCTCCATTCTCTGTGTCATCATTGTGTGCCCTGAGCCTCCCCTCCAGACCCAGTGATGGTGAATGCATAGGAGGTTTCCCAGTCATGTGGGACATGTGTCATTGAACTACTGCCTCTGTTGTTCATCAGCCCTTGTTGTATGCCATGGTGCTAATGCCTGTTTCCATTTCTCTCTTTCATGTCTTTGCAGGGGACGAAGCACTTGTTGATGCTGGGGATGTGGTGGTGGAGCCGTCCCAGGAGGGCAACCCGGGCCGACCTTCCACAAGTGAGGGACGTGGTGTGTTTGTGGGTGAAAACCCACAAGTGCTGCAGGTCGTGCTGTCGAGGGGTGTCTCTGGGGGTTCCTCCCCCGAGCAGTATTCAGGTGTAGACTCGGAGGATGACACCTATGTGCAGTCGCAGGTGAGTGTTCTTGGGAGAGAATCTCCTCTGTCCGACCCACCTGCAGCCGGGTTATTGCCCTCAATGGGGATGTCAGTGTCGGCAGCTCAGCCTCCGGTGGTTACGGATGCAGGGCCACACCACACAATCTCTGATCCTGTTCCTGGGGCTGCAGATCAGAGAGGGAATGCAGTCCTGCAGCCTGAGGCTTTGCCGGCACAGTAAGGCGCAGTCCGCCTTGCGCCAGGCAGGTGTGGTGCCAGCCAACGTGGTGGCCGTATGCCACCTGGCAATACCGCTTGGGAGCAATCCATCTACGGTATGGCCACCCAACAGGCAGCATCATCCGAGATGATTGCACAGGCCATGGATAGGGTGGCCACTTCCATTGTCCCCCCAGAAAGGCTGATGGAGCGACTGGAGCAGGCTACAGAGTCCATCTGCCACGCACACAGGGAGGACATGTTGCCGTCCAACATGGACAGGCGGGCGGCACTGGCGACTCTGCGGGAATCACTTTCCATGGAGTCCCAGCGCCACAGGGAAGGCCTGAGGGAAGAATTCCATCACCTCAGGTCGACCCTGTTAGAGCTTGAGGCTTCATCCCATAGAAGGACAGAGGAGCAGCTGGAGCGTCTGACACGGACGCTCTCGGCCGAGATGCAGGCAACTCGTGCGGAGGTCAGGTCATCCCGGAAGTTACTGCATGGGGACCTCCGCATGATTATGATCCAGAACCAGAACTACCAGACCCGCCTGCTTGCAGCCATGGAGGAGCAAACTCGGGCTTTGCGTGGGCTGCCTCCCATTGTCACACCATCTTCTGAGGCAGCTCCCCCACCTCCTGAGTCAGCTGCAGGGTCTGGCCAGAGCGATAGCGACTCATCTCGCACAACAGAGTAGCCGTGTGGGCCACGAGCCTATGGGGTGTTTTTTTTTCCCATGATCCACACAGGTGGATTGTGGCGTGCATCCTGTCCTCGGACCTCATAGGTGGCCCCCCCCTCCCCGCCGGCCCTTTCATGGCCATTTTTTCTAATCATATTTTTCTTTTTCAAGTGTGTTGCCTTGTGTCGGTACCTGGGCATACACTGTATTGTGGCTGGGCACATGCAGGCTTGTCCTGAGTTTGGTTTCGATGCTTGGGTACCTGACATCCACACCCCTCCTGCTTCCGTTTCCATGGGCTTGCAAAGGGTGTGCCCAAGTGCCAGCAAATTACACGGTGACATCGGACTCCCATGAGCTGTTGGGCAGTCCATAGTCAATACTGTGTAGACATTCATAGTGTACATTGTTGTTGCACCTAACTATGCATGATGGTTTGATATGTGCCTCAACTTACATATGTTACTCATGTTTTGCAGGTATTTCACACAGTTCTTCACACGGGCATACTCTCTGGAGTCAGACTACATGTCGGTAGATGTGCAGTGACACTTTTGCGTGGCGCCATCAATGTACATCTGGACGGTGAGGACATACCAGCACAATCAGGTATTGAGACTACCATTGATTACATGCATTGTGTCTTGTTTGGGTGGGCTTCAGGGTGGCTTGGTGTGTAATTTGATTGAAATGACTCTTACACAGGTGTGTAGTTGTGCCTCCATCACGGTTAGCTGTTCAAGTGCGGCTATGTTCCATTTGGGGCACTGCAATTTGTGACACCGGTGTCATGTTGTGAGGGTCAGTTTGTTTGCTCTCACATACCATGACATGGTGTCCTCTGTGGCGGGACTGTGAAGGGATTGGGTGACATGGCAATGTTGTCATGTAGCAATTCGCCTGTGCCAATGCATATTTGATGAATGGAGTTGTGTCTTTTCGTAGTTATGCATTGCTGGTGTATGTGTAGGTAGGGGTGCACACATAGTGACACTTCCATGTTAACAATCTCAGGCTGATGTGTTTCTGACAGTTTATTGTCAAGTAATTTTGTGACATTGTCAGGTAGTGTCATCATTGATCGTCAGATGGTATGTGCCAGAGCAGTGTGCACTAGCCAGCACTGTGATTCCTAGGTGAAGAAGTTGGCCACAAGTTGCGTACGGGCTGCCTCCCCCGTGCCCTTTCCCCTCCCATGCGCAGCGGGCGTGCATGTGGTTGTGGATGTGGGGGCACCACCATGTCCACGGGCAGGCCCCGGCGTGTTGCAACGTTGTGCAGGACACATGCTGCCACTATGATCCTGCACACTAGTGGGGGAGCATATAACAGCTGCCCGCCAGAACGGTCAAGGGAGCGAAAGCGTGACTTCAGCACTCCGAATGTGCGCTCCACTATGCCCTGTGTTGCAATGTGGGCTGTGTTGTACCTTACCTCGGGTGGCGTGGTGGGGTTCCGGATTGGGGTCATCATGTGGGGGCTGATAGGGTAGGCACTGTCCCCTGCGGAGGTGGTGATGGGTATCATTAGTGGTGTTGTGACATGACCCTGTTTCTGACATGCATGCATGTGCAGTGGCATTCATGCTCACCAAGCAGCCATGTATCTCCATGCCGGCCTGCCTCTAGGTCCCGGCTTAGGGTAGACATTCTGTAGATGAAGCTGTCGTGGGTGGACCCGGGATAGTTGGCATATACTGATGTGATGATTCCCTTGGCATTGCATACAACTTGCACGTTGATGGAATGCCAGTGCTTGCGGTTTCTGTAGATGTGCTCTGTTGCCCTGGGGGGACGTAGAGCCACATGGGTGCAGTCAATTGCACCAAGCACTTTGGGGAATTGAGCCACACCATAGAATTCCTGGATGCACGCCCGCCTTTCTGCAGGAGTCCTGGGGAGATATATGTGCCTGCGGACTGATGGCCGTGCAGTGATGATGTTCAAGACCTGGTGTAGACAGCGTGACTGCGTGGCCTGTGACACACCACCCACTATGGCACTTGTCTGCTGAAAAGATCCAGTGGCCAAGAAGTGCAGTACATTCAGGACCTTCTGCAGGGGGCTGAGTGCTTGGGAGCACAGGGTGGGTGATGTGAGGTTATCCTCCCACTCACTGACCAGGTCCAGTATGATGTGTGCTGGAAACCTGTACCTCCCATACACCTGGTCATCAGGCATCCCGAATAGGCTGGTTCTGGGTGAGAAAATTCTGGCCCTGACTCTCCTCCTCCTCCTCCTTTGGTAACCCACAGCCACTGCTGCTAGGAACGGTATGTTCATCTTTGCACTGAGCTTGTAGGATGTTTTCACGTGTATATTTAGACGTGCCGGGTCACGTACGCCTGCTTCCTGCAGGCGTACGTCTTTCCGTATTGCCTGTTGTAATTTTGCACGTGTCGTGGCCGAGCGTGTGTGACTACATGCTCGAGGTTTACCAGGTTAAATGTACGTTATTAATATTGTAATTGTATTCAGATGTAAATGGTAACCGGGCGTTTTTCACGCGCGCTGTTGAATATGCGATTACTCGCTGTGTGCCTTTGGACCAATGAAATCGCGTACGCGTGCTGACGCGCTCGCGCGGCACGTGTTTTTTTTCACGTGGGTTGGGAAACACCCGTGCGTCATAGGCGCGCTTACGCGCCTGGCTCTTTGGACCAATGAAATCGCGTACGCGTGCTGACGTGCTTACGCGCTGAGGGCCTTTCCTCGGATTCCACGCAGACGTGCATGATTTTCACGTGCCAATTCACTCCGTATCAAGCTGGCCACGCGTTCACACACGGAAGACCACGCTCCTGCCCAGAAGGCCGAGTTACTGCCCCCCAGTGCCCCGAGCAGCCTCCCACGTGCCATCTGCTGCTGCCTGCCTGCCTGCTGCCACCGTGCCCTGCCATTTGGTGCCTGCACATCAGCTATCTGCAGGCGTACAGTTGCTGTGTCCACCCCTGCTGGAACGGAAGACTCCCGACTGGAAGAACACCACTCCACAGCCCAGCCCCAGGACCAAGTTGCCCACCCACTCCTGCCTCTGGGGTTGCCATGTCGGGCACTGAAACATCTGGCACCACTGGCAACCCCCAGCCAGAGAGGCAGAGGGGCCCCAGCTTCAGTGTCACCGAGCTTGGGGTCCTGGTGGAGCGAGTCCTGGGGCAGTATGATGCCCTCTTCGGAAGTAGCCTCGCCAACTGTGAAGGACGGACTCGGATCTGGGACGACATCGTGACTGCCATCAACGCGGAGGGGGTGGCAGTCCGCGACAACCGACATGTCAGGAAGCATTGGGAGGACTGCAGGTCCAGGACCCTCTCAAAGGCCCGGCGCCTCGTGGATGGGGGCCGGGGCCACATGAGTTCGATCCAAATGAGGGTCCTGGCACGCATACACCCAGCGCTCCACTCCCAGGTCCTTGAGAGGGAGACCCGTCTGGAGTTGAGCGGTAAGTGTGCAGGCATTGCTGTGTGAGACAGTGCATGTTGCAGTGTGCTGGTTGTGTGATGCTGTATGTGTGGAATGGGCCTTGTAGGCATGTATGTGTGCAGTGTTGTCATGGCGATGCATGTGCGACCAGTAATTTGTGGATCACATGGTTGTTGTATGTGTTGCTATGCAACCTGAGGAGGCCTATGCAGATTGGACACATGTGAGCATGCAAGTGTATGTTCGTGGACATGGGTGTGGGTGAGGGATGGATGCTGATGCCAGGTACATGTATGGTGTCGAGGTCGGTGTGCTTGACCTGCATGTCTGTGACTTTTGAATGGCATGGATGCATGACACATGTCTGTGACACTGTACAGATTCACTGATGCTGCCTAATCATCCTTGTATCCACTGTGTTTGTGATGTATGAGGCCACATGGATGTGACAGAGGTGAAGTGTGTGCGTGTGATTTGCATGACCAATGATGCATGTGAGTTCCATGACATTGTACTTTAGAAGAGTGCAGTGGACATGTATGTTGATGTGCATGCCATGGACCATGGGTGTTGCGTGTGTGTATTGCCTGACCCATGTGTTGTGGAGGGACATGATAGAAGTGTACTTTACCATTGCCAGTCATCTGATATTGCTTCCTGTGTAGGGGACCATTGTACAGTGCCCTGATGCTTGTGTTCTATGTCTCCCTCTATGCAGCGGCTAGTGATGGAGAGGGCGGAGACGGCGCTGTGGAGGTAGACGGCGGGGATGCCCCCACGGCTGCGGTGGAAGGGGTGGGTGAGCCCCCACAGGGGCCAGCTACAGCGGAAGAGGGCAAGGAGCCATCCAGGTTGGTGGTTTCTACAGAGGAGGAGGCGGCCGAGACTGAGGCGCACCTGAGGCCTGGTGGGGGCATCCCTGCTGGTGCAAGTGGTGCAGTCCAGGGCCAGGGGCAGGAGGCAGCACAGGTCGCCGTGGAGGTGCCTGTGCATGTCGCTGTCCCTGACCCTGTGAGTGCACCACCATGCACCAGCATGGATGCCCCGTCCCAGGCCCGTCCGCAGGTGGAGGGGGTGTCTATGTCATCTGACTCCCCTCCACCTGCGGACGAGGGGACCCGTGGGCGCATGGAAAAGGTCCTGATTGGGGTCGCGTTGCGCACGGGGGTCATTCGTGATGACGTGCATGCTTCCCGGGAGGAGCACGCACATCATCACGAAGAGCACCGTGCCGACGTGGCCCAGTTGGGATCTGCCATTGCTGCGGGTTTTCAGCAGGTGATGGCCAATGTGTCGGCCATCTCCTCCTCTGTGGAAAGTATGCGCCGATCGTTCTCCTTGCCGTCTTCCGGCCCAGTTGACACCAGGGTCCCCTGTGGACCTGCCCCAACCAATGCAGCCGGCTCAGTGGGGATCCCATCCCTGCCACAGTCGGAAGTCGGTGGTCCAGCAGGTGTGGACACCATGGCAACTGGACCCCTGCAGGTGGAGGATGTGCCGGCATCATCAGGCAGGGCACGTGCACGACGGCGTCGGTGGATACCATCAGCCTGGATGCTGTCGTGCTGGCAGAGGCAGTGGCTGCAGAGGCAGCGGCAGCGACGTGGGAGGCGTCATGGCTCGGGGCCATCAACATCGGAGGGGCAGCCATCGGCTGGAGGGCAGGAGGACCCTGGACAGAATGTGTCTTCCGTGTGGCAGCGGTTAGGCCACGCAATAGATGCGGAGAGGCGGCGGGCAGAAGAGGGGCGGCTCGCTATGGTCAGGGCGGTGGACTCCATGCAGAGGGCCCTGAGCCGTGCCGAGTGCCTCGAGGAGATCCGCAGGGGCTTGGAGGTGGACACTGCGTCAGCCCTGCGGGCCCTCGGGGCCATTGAGGATGAGCGCCTCGGGGAGATAGAAAGGGAGTTCGATGATGCCCTGGCCCATAACATCTCTCAGTGAGCCGCAGGACTGGCCCGCCGCCTTTGTATATAGTTATGTAGATAGTAGGTTTCCTTTATTTTTATTTATTATTTGGGTTGATTGGACAATGGCCCACGTTTTTTGTATATAGTTAGCATTAGTTAGGTTTTGGGTAGGTTTCATTTTATGGTTTTTAGGGATATTGGACCCGGACAATCATCTTTGTACATAGTTTGTGGAAATTTTAGATTTTATTATTTGGACCATGGGGCAATGTGTTTGATTTTGATTTCCATTTTGATTGTCTTTGCACCCGTTCTTTTGGATTTCACCTTTCATTTGATTTTTTTTGTTTATTACCTGTTACTTTGTGTATTCATTTTGGTGTTTATTTTATTTTCCTTCTTACATTTTAATACATTGTTCTTTTGATTCTATTGTGTGGACTTCTCTCATTGGTTTGTTGACTGTCACAATCTGGGTTTTCACAGTCATGTGTTGCCATTGTGTGAGTCTGATGGACTTGGACTCATGCGCATACTGCTCATTGGTTATGTATCATGTAATGGGTATTTGATTTTTGAATGGATGTGTACCTTGGATGTGTGTATGGACTGGGGTGACATGGGGTGGGATGTGGTTGCCCATGGGATCCTGGGATCTGTATTGTGATTTCCTATTGGCAGGGGAACATCTGTGTGGGCCTGGTGGAGGGTGCCCCATGACTGCTGGGGGGGGGGCATGAGTGGGACATAAGTGGGGGCCTGCTGGCAGGTGCCCCACAGTGCTGGGGGGTGGGGGTGGTGGGAGGCATGAGTGGGACATGAGTGGGGGCCTGCTGGCAGGTGCCCCACAGTGCTGGGGGGTGGGGGTGGTGGGAGGCATGAGTGGGACATGAGTGGGGGCCTGCTGGCAGCTGCCCCACAGTGCTGGGGGGTGGGGGTGGTGGGAGGCATGAGTGGGACATGAGTGGGGGCCTGCTGGCAGGTGCCCCACAGTGCTGGGGGGTGGGGGTGGTGGGAGGCATGAGTGGGACATAAGTGGGGGCCTGCTGGCAGGTGCCCCACAGTGCTGGGGGGTGGGGGTGGTGGGAGGCATGAGTGGGACATAAGTGGGGGTCTGCTGGCAGGTGCCCCACAGTGCTGGGGGGTGGGGGTGGTGGGAGGCATGAGTGGGACATGAGTGGGGGCCTGCTGGCAGGTGCCCCACAGTGCTGGGGGGTGGGGGTGGTGGGAGGCATGAGTGGGACATGAGTGGGGGCCTGCTGGCAGGTGCCCCACAGTGCTGGGGAGTGGGGGTGGTGGGAGGCATGAGTGGGACATGAGTGGGGGCCTGCTGGCAGGTGCCCCACAGTGCTGGGGGGTGGGGGTGGTGGGAGGCATGAGTGGGACATAAGTGGGGGCCTGCTGGCAGGTGCCCCACAGTGCTGGGGGGTGGGGGTGGTGGGAGGCATGAGTGGGACATGAGTGGGGGCCTGCTGGCAGGTGCCCCACAGTGCTGGGGGGTGGGGGTGGTGGGAGGCATGAGTGGGACATGAGTGGGGGCCTGCTGGCAGGTGCCCCACAGTGCTGGGGGGTGGGGGTGGTGGGAGGCATGAGTGGGACATGAGTGGGGGCCTGCTGGCAGGTGCCCCACAGTGCTG
Organism: Ambystoma mexicanum; assembly: GCF_040938575.1. Classification (NCBI taxonomy): domain Eukaryota; kingdom Metazoa; phylum Chordata; class Amphibia; order Caudata; family Ambystomatidae; genus Ambystoma; species Ambystoma mexicanum. The sequence continues at coordinate 907,028,331 of NC_090928.1, read as the reverse complement.
GGGGGTGGGGGTGGTGGGAGGCATGAGTGGGACATGAGTGGGGGCCTGCTGGCAGGTGCCCCACAGTGCTGGGGGGTGGGGGTGGTGGGGAACATGAGTTGGACATAAGTGGGGGCCTGCTGGCAGGTGCCCCACAGTGCTGGGGGGTGGGGGTGGTGGGAGGCATGAGTGGGACATGAGTGGGGGCCTGCTGGCAGGTGCCCCACAGTGCTGGGGGGTGGGGGTGGTGGGAGGCATGAGTGGGACATGAGTGGGGGCCTGCTGGCAGGTGCCCCACAGTGCTGGGGGGTGGGGGTGGTGGGAGGCATGAGTGGGACATGAGTGGGGGCCTGCTGGCAGGTGCCCCACAGTGCTGGGGGTGGGGGTGGTGGGAGGCATGAGTGGGACATGAGTGGGGGCCTGCTGGCAGGTGCCCCACAGTGCTGGGGGGTGGGGGTGGTGGGAGGCATGAGTGGGACATGAGTGGGGGCCTGCTGGCAGGTGCCCCACAGTGCTGGGGGGTGGGGGTGGTGGGAGGCATGGGTGGGGGCCTTCTTGCAGGTGCCCCTGACTGGTGGGGGGTGGGGGTGGTGGTAGACATGGGTGGGGGCCTTCTGGCAGGTGCCCCTGACTGCTGGGGGGGTGGGGGTGGTGGTAGACATGGGTGGGGGCCTTCTGGCAGGTGCCCCTGACTGCTGGGGGGTGGGGGTGGTGGGAGGCATGAGTGGGACATAAGTGGGGGCCTGCTGGCAGGTGCCCCACAGTGCTGGGGGGTGGGGGTGGTGGGAGGCATGAGTGGGACATGAGTGGGGGCCTGCTGGCAGGTGCCCCACAGTGCTGGGGGGTGGGGGTAGTGGGAGGCATGAGTGGGACATGAGTGGGGGCCTGCTGGCAGGTGCCCCACAGTGCTGGGGGGTGGGGGTGGTGGGAGGCATGAGTGGGACATGAGTGGGGGCCTGCTGGCAGGTGCCCCACAGTGCTGGGGGGTGGGGGTGGTGGGAGGCATGAGTGGGACATAAGTGGGGGCCTGCTGGCAGGTGCCCCACAGTGCTGGGGGGTGGGGTGGTGGGAGGCATGAGTGGGACATGAGTGGGGGCCTGCTGGCAGGTGCCCCACAGTGCTGGGGGGTGGGGGTGGTGGGAGGCATGAGTGGGACATGAGTGGGGGCCTGCTGGCAGGTGCCCCACAGTGCTGGGGGGTGGGGGTGGTGGGGAACATGAGTTGGACATAAGTGGGGGCCTGCTGGCAGGTGCCCCACAGTGCTGGGGGGTGGGGGTGGTGGGAGGCATGAGTGGGACATGAGTGGGGGCCTGCTGGCAGGTGCCCCACAGTGCTGGGGGGTGGGGGTGGTGGGAGGCATGAGTGGGACATGAGTGGGGGCCTGCTGGCAGGTGCCCCACAGTGCTGGGGGGTGGGGGTGGTGGGAGGCATGAGTTGGACATGAGTGGGGGCCTGCTGGCAGGTGCCCCACAGTGCTGGGGGGTGGGGGTGGTGGGAGGCATGAGTGGGACATGAGTGGGGGCCTGCTGGCAGGTGCCCCACAGTGCTGGGGGGTGGGGGTGGTGGGAGGCATGAGTGGGACATGAGTGGGGGCCTGCTGGCAGGTGCCCCACAGTGCTGGGGGTGGGGGTGGTGGGAGGCATGAGTGGGACATGAGTGGGGGCCTGCTGGCAGGTGCCCCACAGTGCTGGGGGGTGGGGGTGGTGGGAGGCATGAGTGGGACATAAGTGGGGGCCTGCTGGCAGGTGCCCCACAGTGCTGGGGGGTGGGGGTGGTGGGAGGCATGAGTGGGACATGAGTGGGGGCCTGCTGGCAGGTGCCCCACAGTGCTGGGGGGTGGGGGTGGTGGGAGGCATGAGTGGGACATGAGTGGGGGCCTGCTGGCAGGTGCCCCACAGTTCTGGGGGGTGGGGGTGGTGGGAGGCATGAGTGGGACATGAGTGGGGGCCTGCTGGCAGGTGCCCCACAGTTCTGGGGGGTGGGGGTGGTGGGAGGCATGAGTGGGACATGAGTGGGGGCCTGCTGGCAGGTGCCCCACAGTGCTGGGGGGTGGGGGTGGTGGGAGGCATGAGTGGGACATGAGTGGGGGCCTGCTGGCAGGTGCCCCACAGTGCTGGGGGGTGGGGGTGGTGGGAGGCATGAGTGGGACATGAGTGGGGGCCTGCTGGCAGGTGCCCCACAGTGCTGGGGGGTGGGGGTGGTGGGAGGCATGAGTGGGACATGAGTGGGGGCCTGCTGGCAGGTGCCCCACAGTGCTGGGGGGTGGGGGTGGTGGGAGGCATGAGTGGGACATGAGTGGGGGCCTGCTGGCAGGTGCCCCACAGTGCTGGGGGGTGGGGGTGGTGGGGAACATGAGTTGGACATAAGTGGGGGCCTGCTGGCAGGTGCCCCACAGTGCTGGGGGGTGGGGGTGGTGGGAGGCATGAGTGGGACATGAGTGGGGGCCTGCTGGCAGGTGCCCCACAGTGCTGTGGGGTGGGGGTGGTGGGAGGCATGAGTGGGACATGAGTGGGGGCCTGCTGGCAGGTGCCCCACAGTGCTGGGGGTTGGGGGTGGTGGGAGGCATGAGTGGGACATGAGTGGGGGCCTGCTGGCAGGTGCCCCACAGTGCTGGGGGGTGGGGGTGGTGGGAGGCATGAGTGGGACATGAGTGGGGGCCTGCTGGCAGGTGCCCCACAGTGCTGGGGGGTGGGGGTGGTGGGAGGCATGAGTGGGACATGAGTGGGGGCCTGCTGGCAGGTGCCCCACAGTGCTGGGGGGTGGGGGTGGTGGGAGGCATGGGTGGGGGCCTTCTTGCAGGTGCCCCTGACTGGTGGGGGGTGGGGGTGGTGGTAGACATGGGTGGGGGCCTTCTGGCAGGTGCCCCTGACTGCTGGGGGGGTGGGGGTGGTGGTAGACATGGGTGGGGGCCTTCTGGCAGGTGCCCCTGACTGCTGGGGGGTGGGGGTGGTGGTAGACATGGGTGGGGGCCTGCTGGCAGGTGCCCCTGACTGCTGGGGGAGTGGGGGTGGTGGGAGGCATGAGCAGGTGTGCAGGGTAGTCCCCTGTGGTGTGGGTTGCATGCAGGGGACGTGGAGGGTGTGAATGGAACACCTGTGAGGACCCACCCAGCAGAGCCGCGTGTGAAACTTCCCGCGCACCCCTGTAAATGACGTACCCTAGTTTTTCGCGTGTAGGATTTCACGCGCACCCCTGGAATTCCCGTAGCCTAGCTTTTCGCGTGTGAGACTTCCCGCGCACCCCTGTAATTGACGTACCCTGGCTTTTCGCGTGTGGAACTTCACACGCACCCCTGAAATCGACGTGGCCAGGGCAATCGCGTGTGGGACTTCCCCGCACCCCGGGATACACGTACCCAGGGCAATCGCGCGAGTGACTTCTCGCGCAACCTGTTGTACACACACGCGCAAATTTTTGAACAGTGGGTGTCCGTGTTAATGGCGTACACCTTTGCACCTCATTTGTCCTTTGGGGTCACGGTATGGCCCATTGCTGTATGTGGGTGGTATTTGTTGGCGCAGGTTTTGGCGCACTTTCGTTAAGTGCGTTGGGATGCTACCGCCTGCTTACTTGTGGCGTACGTTTTTGGGCCTGTGCGCTGGTTTGATCGAGCGCTGCTTTGCCCTGTTCGAATCCATGAATACGTGTTGCCGGAGAGCGTGTGGGCGTTCCGCGCACTTGCCTCCTGTACTTCCCCGTGCCGCCCACATTCTTCCCCATTCCGAGTGTTGTGCCCCATTTTATTCCCCATTCCGAGTGTCCCGCCCTGTGTTCCGCCTACTTTAGAGCTGTGCGCTGCGCTCGGAGTGATAGCGCAGTGGCCGTGGCGCACGCCGTTGGTTGACCTGTGCGCCGGCGTGCGCCGCGCACTTTTTCAGCGCACGTCCTATGCTTTTCTTGCGCACGGACTTCCATGAATCGACGTGCGCTGGTTTCCCTGCGCTTTTCGCTATTTTTCGGCGCAGCGCACGTATAGGCCCCTCTGCGTCGGAATTTTCGGCGCACATTTATTCCATGAATCGGCCTGTTAATTTTCTAAAGGATTCATTAATAATTTGTTACTGTCAGGGACAACTGTGCCCTAGACCATTTTGGATTCTAGGACACTATTTGAAATATTCTTCCACAAAGTTTCACTTACAGGTGGAGTCCCCCTTTAATGGTAAATATTGTAAACAGGGTAATCCCAAAAAACTGTCCATTGGTATCTGGAATTTAATTCATTCTTGGGACATTTTTCTAAGTGCCATGAGTTTATTGTACTCACTTTGGGCTTGTCTCTCAAAGGCTCAGGACACATAGGGACATCAACAGCACAAGGCAACTCCATCATTTCTGTCTGTCCATTAGCCCTCAAATCCCTGTTAGGATATCTGGTTCTGTCTTGATAAAGGCTTCTGCATTCATTTCCCTCAGGCAATAATAAGGAGATTTCCATTAGCTACTTCGAGGTGGAACCCCATTCCGTGTTTCTCCTGTTGTTCAGAATCTCTTCCTTTGATGCTTTCCCAGTAACTCTCTCCCACTCCCCCTGTGTTGAACTTTAAATACCCAGAAAACTCCACCCATGCAACATCATTTGATGCAGCAGTTTTAGATTGGAAAGAGCCTGTGATAGGTTCTCTCCCCTTATTCACACCCACAATAATCCAACTCTTTGCTTCAATTGGTGAAATGTATGTATGAATTAAATGTGTGAATTGGGGTACAAATAGTATAAACAGCAATAAAACAATAGAGAACTGATACTCCCACTAAAATATTGAAATCCAAGAACGTTTGCATGTTTAAAAAACTCACCACATCAGCATATTTTGATAAATAACATGCAAAAAAACAAATGAAAACATTTGATTTTACAAATAAGAAAAAACATGTTTATCCCATCTCTTTTGCTCTGATCCTGAGAGTTGTTAAAGATCTGTTGCCACAATAAGGCCTGTGATTTCTTTAAGTATATCAGCACTAAGAGACACAGTCTACTGCCCCGTGCCCTCTGGAAAGGAAGGAGCATCACAGCCCTAATTTGTGCGTACGGGGGACATTTGAGAAAAAAGTATATTTCTGTTTCTTCCCAGACCAGACAGAATGGGCAAATGGGAATTAGATCTCTCGTTTCTCCCCACTGGTCTGCCAAAAGAAAAGAGACAAATCTAAACCGAGTAAGTCAGCATATTGTGTCAGCCTCTGTCAACCATGCCAATTGGCTTGTACCTGAGCATGAGAAGTATTGATAACATGCAAACAATTTGTTTTCTTTTTCATTTAAAAATCTTCTTTTATGCCCTCAGATTTTCCCTTCGGGCACACACAAACCTTTTTATTATGGCTGCCTTCAATGAACACTGGGTGAAAAAGAGCAAGGAACACTCAATCAGTGAAAAAACATGGTATGCATGCCTGAGCCAAGAATATTTACACAAATTCTCTGTAGACCAAATAAATCCCAAAATGAAACGATCTAATTTTTTGCATTATCGTAAGATAGACTTGACCCAGTTTGTTCTGTACTGCACAATTGCCTGCTGCATTTGGTGAACAAAGTAATATCTTGAGGACATTTTTCTTGATTATTTGGATCTCAACAGAGGTCTTGTGTTCCCAAGTGGCTGCACCATATAGGACAATCGCTCTTGACCTTGGATTGTAAATTCTCTTATTGCCCTGTTAGTCGGTGTGATAGCCCAATTCATTTTCCTGATCATAAAAGGTTGTATTTAGCTGTGAGTCAGCCCACCGTTGAAAATTAGGATCAAATTCGACCTAAATATGTCCTTCCCTTGTACACTAGTGTATGTAACTGTGTCAGTACTAAATCATATGCATTCAGAATTGCATGGAGATCCTCAATTCAAAAGTTTCCTTCATGTTTCTGTAGCTGCAGGCATAACATAGTTATCAAAATATGCAAATGTATTAATAATGCACACATTTTAATATATCTTTGTAGAGGAGGAGCCAAGTACCCCCACCTCAACCATTCCGCCCTTTTACCTGTATGTTGGAAACCAGAGTATGTGACATACAGAGAACAATTGAACCAACAAAAAGCATAGTACGGACTCTATGCGGTAACAGTGAAAATGCAGACAGCAAAGAGGCTCCTGGAGGCAAGGTTTCCATTGAGAAAACCATACCTGCATACAAGAAAATATGATGGCCATTTCAATGAGATCTCGGAAGAAGCAGAGAAAATAAATGGTAAAGAAGAATGGTAACATCACCAACCATTGCCAGTAAACGTCATGCAGAACTGAGATGACGTACCTAGAAGAGATGCAGAGACCAGAGAATGCAGATATTCTATAAGGCATCAAGAAAGCATCAATGATAAGTGACATCTTGTGATCAAGGTGAAGAAGTTATGCCACAGAAACAGATGAAGACATTGAGTCATTTTGCACATGTACAGATGCAAAAGAAATGCAAGCAGGCAAAGTAATCTTGAAAGCTAGCCTTAAGCTTAATAGTGAATAGATTGATATTGATATTGATATTTTATTTCAATCGTGCTCGTACACAAGTGTTTCAGAGCGCTACAGGCAAGGGAGGGGAACAGGGGAGAACAAAACAGCGATCTTCCTAGGCCCAGTGACATTGAGAACGTGCAAGTGCATGGGAGAGGTGGAGGGGAAAAGTGCATGGAAGGGGAAGAAGTGGAAAGTGCGAAGCAGAGGAGAAACAGATAAATAATAATAAATAAATAATAAAAAAAACAAACAGTGGTAGTGTAGCCAGCAATGTGTAAGTGCTAGGTTTAAGGCAGCAGACAGGGTAGGTCTGATAAGTGCAGGAAGAAAAAGGGGGGCTGTATGGGTACAGATACAGACCCCAATGCAAGGGGTGGCCCGGAGGCAGTGCGGGAGTGTGGCAGGGTGAGCAGGTACCTAGGCCCGGAGGGCAGAGAGTGGCCAGGTGCACAGTGCCAAGAGAGAACAGATCAGCCGGGGAGAGGGGGAGCGAAGGCAAAAGTATAAAGGGAGGTCTTGAGGTGCTTCCGGAACCGGAGATGGTTCTCCTCATGTTTTAGAGTGGCAGGGAGGCTGTTCCAGAGGGAGGCCCCAGCTGAATACAGAGATCTACCCCCAGCTCGCTTCTTTGAAAAACGACTGACAGTGAGGGAGTTAGAGGTAGAAGAACTTGAGAGGGGAGGTATTTGCGGAGGGCTAGCTGAAGGTATTTTGGACCCAGGCCCCAGAAAGCCTTGTGGACAATGCAGAGGGTTTTGAATGTAATCCTTGCTACCACTGAGAGCTAATGGAGAGATTTCAGAGCTGGAGAGATATGATCCCAGGGCTTGAGGCCAAGGACAAGTCTTGCAGTCCTTTTCTAGATTAGTTGCAGAGGGCGGAGAGTAGAGGCAGGTAGATTTAGAAAGAGGCTGTTACAATAGTCCAAACTAGAGAGAACCAGAGCTTAGGATACCTTGAGCTTCTTTGGGAAGGAGAGGAAAGGCAGAGTACCTCTGAGGAGATGCAGTAGGAAGTTTTACTTTTTAGAGATCTTAGAGATGTGTGCGTAGAAGGAAAGGGTGGAGTCAAAGATGACCCAGAGGTTCTTAGCCTCGCAGATATGGGTAGGAGGAGGGCCAAGGGAAGCCGGGCAGAGAGTGAGGGGAAAGGATGGTGAAGGTGTGCCGATGAGGAGGATCTCCGTCTTTCTGGCATTCAGACAAACATCATTGGCAGCACACCAATCTTGAATGGCAGTTAGGCAATCAGAGATGAGAGAGGGAGAGGAGGTGGCCGAGGGCCGCCTGAAAATGAGTTGATTGTCATCAGTGTAGCACTAGAAATTTGAGCATAAAATGGCAATGCAGTGGGCGAGAGTTGCCAGGTATTGGTTGAAAAGCCATGGTGGGGGGTTGGACCCCTGGGGAACACCACAGGTAGGGAGGAAGATAGCCTGATCAGTGATACCCAGGTTTTCACGGAGACGGTTGAGCAGTATGGTATGGTTGACCATGTCGAAGGCAAAAGAGAGATTAAGGAAGATGAGGACAGAGGAAACGTTAGAGTCAAGGTTAGAGAGCAGATCTTCACGGATGTCCTCCCTCGTACAGCAGGTGACCTGTGCCATCATGGACTAGTCAGACTGGTGTATGATTATTCACCATGATCGAAGATTAAAGCTGGCAACTGATGGCTGAAGCAGCAGCAAGAGATGAAATCTGGGTCTGGGTCAGATGAGGCCCAGGTCATGGATGGTCAGTGGTGGTGCTGACCAGGTTGGGGAAACCTCAGCTTTGGGTGCTGCATTGCTCATGAGCTCGTGTCTATCTCAGCCTCTGCTCTGGTGTGTGCTTGAAAGATTCAGAGAATGTGGGTCCCAGACCCCTCATAATTGATTGGTCAGATCTATTAGTAGCATCAGCCAATGAGGAACAGAAGCAATCTTTGATTGAACGGATCTCTGAGTGCACCCAAGTGCAGACATGAAGCCGGTTCAGCAAGGGGGGGGCAAAGCAAGTAAGTTGAATTGAGCTACGTGTGCAGTGTCATTTCAGGAGACTGTGGAAGATGTTCTATTCATGCTTCCCAACACATGAACATAACAAGTAGGCAACGGTTTGTGTCAAGAAGCCGCTCTACCAGAAAGCAAAGGTTCTTGTCCACTAAGGAACTGAAAGACCTGGAAGACCTTATCGCATATCATCATATCATGTGGCAATTAGGATGATGTGTCTACAAACATCATAAGGATGGTGTGTCAAGGTCTCAGCATTCCTTCCTGTTATGGTGGGATGGGATGAGCGGACACGATCAGCTGGTGAGAAAGCTACATCCCAGTATCAATATTTTGCCTCTCAGCATAATCAACTGAGTGTGCAGCTTTGAGATGATGCCACATTTTAGAGAGACTGTAAGGTTATCTTGAATAATTCATCTTTACTTAACTGTGCATGTTCCTTCCTTGTTCCTTAGTTCACTTCCCTTTCCTGTTTTTTTAGAGATTACACACAAGTCATGCATGGGTTCATGGGCAGTTTCTATGCATTGGAGGACCAAGAACCAAGCTACTACCAAAAGGTGGGAAATGGAAAAAAGAAAGCTACAGCATAAAGAAAATGTTTTGGCGCCATTGTTTTACTGAAATAATGTGAGATGATACTTTATTAGTGATGTTAAAGTATAAATGCATTATGAGTTGGTTTATTGCAGAGTGACAAAAGCAGAGGAAATACAGTAGTGGGTCAATTTTCTCGTTTGCAGTAAAGAGAAAGAAGAATTATTGAAATATTATTAAATTTTACCTTCAAAATAGGGAGAAGGATGAGAAGTGTAACTTTAGCACACATTGAAAACAGGGCAATTCCCTCTGACATAGAATGGTAAAGTGCAAGATTACCAATCATATCACTCTTTCAAAATAACGCCAAGCATCCGCGAAATAGGATGGCAAAAAGGAAATTTAAATGAAGAAAGAGAGAAATCTAAATTGTTTAGGTCTGTAGTAATTATATTAACACAAATGTTTGATATGCCTTTGTTGTTAGTATTACAATACAGCTATGTTGTAAGGAGTTCTTTTTTCCTCTGAGAGCTGGCCACTCTTGCTCAGAAAACTGCAAATATATAAAGGGCTACAAGAAAGAGACATTTGTTACTGCACTTCTTTCCCGTCAACTTCATTTGTCCAACACCTGGAGAATTTTGGGAAGAAAAGTGTGTACAGTGTGGGGCATCGCATGTACTGTGGAGACCTGCATTTACAACACACACATGATCATAAAGAAAGGTGACTGAGAGCTCAGCACACCCCCAGAGGCATTCATTTCAGTTGCCTGAGGCTGCCTACAAGAACCGAACTGGTTAAATCTATGAGCTAGTCATGTGACCCCGGACACCAAACACTGCACCTTTGAAAGAGGCTACAACTGTGCTGAGAGGAACACTAAGCTCCTGGACAAGCCTTAACAAGAAAATCACTGGACAGATGGTAGGGTAGATTCTTCCCCCGCCACCCTGCCAAGCGGCGCCATTTTTAAAACTGAATCTCCCCTTGCAGTCTGTCGTCTATCTCCTTATCAGCATCCTGGGATCCTGCAGCTGCTGCTTTAACTATAAAAAAGTGGATGACTTTCTGTTTCCTGTTCATATCTCTTGCCTGCTGAATTATTTCTGAGTTACTTTGGGAATTTAAGAAATTAACTTTGAGCACCCACTCCTCCAGTCGTGCACAGCAAAGGGTTGAACAGAAATAAGCGCTCTTGCATTTATCTTTTCCCTTTTTCATTGTTTGTTCTCTGTTGGCTCCAGTTTGCCACTGGTTTCCACAAAACATGCCTCATACAAATGACACACCCAGCATTCAAATCAACCTCCACCACAGCACTCCACTAAAACAACTAATCTGCATGTTTCTAAACTGCCATTCTGCACCTGCTCACATACATAAAATCAATAGGCTCATGAGCACACACACCCAAGATATACTCTTCCTCACTGAAGCATGGTTCAAACCCCTTGACACACCTATTATGCCGGACATACTTCCCCCGCACTATCTCATAAACCCCAAAGGCCATCCACACAAACAAGGTGCCCCATACGCATCCTTTGATGCACTCTCTCTCACTTGCTCCCATCGATCACACCCTCACCGCACCTTCTCCAACTCATTTACCACCCCAATAAACACGCAACTGGAACTTCCACACCAACTGGACTAATTTCACAACTAACAACCACAGCTCCACCTGCATCAATATCTACCTTTGTGACTTCAACCCTGGTAGTTCCAATTCACAGAGCAACTCCATACTAAAGAGTATCCTCACCCCACTCAATCCCTATTACCTCACACAACTCATGCACTACCCCACACACAGCTAGGAACACCACCTCAAGCCGCATCCAATTGCATCACCATCCTTGCTTGTCACGGGCTGAACATCATGAAATCCTATCTCTCGCATGGTACTATCCCCTCTGTACTAAATAGTGGACAATTCTCACCAGTTCTCAAATAATTATCTCTCAATTCCATACACCCAGAAAATTACCACCCCATCACTATGCTGCCATACCTTGCCACAATCATGTAATGCTTTGTCATTACTACAACAAAGGATCACAAGCAACCTACGCAACCCCTTTCAAATCCTTTGGCCTGGACACAGCACAGAGACTGCAACACTTGACATCCTCAATGACCTCCACAACATCACAAAGGACTAAACGCACTACTCCCATTACTCAACCTCTCTGCAGCTTTCAACACCATTGACCACTCAACATCCTATTCCACAGGATGAAACTCTCAGTCACCATCCTCAACTAGTTCACCTCCTTCCTTACTGACAGCACAAACTGTGTCTCCAGTCCCCCTTTTCATCTGACCAATCCCAGTCAAGTACGTGGTCCAGAAAGGCCCCTTCCCATCGCCAATCCTCTTCATCCTATATGTTGAATTCCATGTACAGACTCTAAGGAAACAAAACATCAATTTCCATGAATACACAGACGACACACAACTATAGTTCCAAATCTCCTCACCTCACAACTCCACATAACCAAAAGCTGTTTGTCCACCATCATCACCTGGATGGAAACCCACTTCTTCAAGCTCAAGCCATCCAAAACAGAATACCTCCTCATCTACCCCACCTCCTCCCTCCAGACACAAATCCAAGCTCACCCCTGGATCAAAGAACTTGCCAAGGAGGGGAACCTACATATATCCCTCGCTACACCTGTCAAATTCTTTGGCTTCACTGCCAAATCCCACATTTCCTTCACACACCACATAGCTGTGACCACCAAAACATGCAACCTACAGCTACATCCCCTACAGAAGATCAGACAGTTCCTTCCTCCTGATTACTTCTGCTTCTCAGCCCAGTTCTCTCTAAGATGGCAGCACCCTGGCCCTCATGCAAAGAAAACAGAGCAGCCAGACTCTTCCTACACCTACCAAAACATTCACACATCACCCCAGCTCTTGGCCAGCTCCACTGGCTCCCTGTACACCGAATAAAGGACATAGCATTGTTTTCAAATCCATCCACCTTAAAACTCCATCTTACTTTCACAACAAACTCAAAGCCATCACTCACACAGACACCAGACAAGCAAGCCAACATCGTCTACACATTCCACTTTGCAAACTTGCATGCACACAAAAACAAGAATGTTCCACTGGGCGCCCAGGGCATGAAACCCCCTACCTATTTACATCTGCACTGCACCCTCCATCACCATTCAAAAAGAGCCTCAAAATATATATATGTCCCAACACAAAACCCTGTTTCTCAATCTCCCTCATCACCACTTGTCTACTCTAATCTTTCTATTCTAGCATGAACACGTTTTTAACTTCTGTTTCACCTCCCACCTTTTCAACCTTCTTTGGCACTTGTGGCTGCCAGACTGTGCTAAGTAGCAAGAGTTAAGACTTACATATGAATTGCATTTTCCTAGAATGTGTCTCAGTATTTGTTCAGAAAGATTTCTAGTGAGTGTAATTTTCCCTCCATTTACGGATTCTCAAACTTTTTGCTTTTGTTTGGCTAACCTAATCTGACTTTTTCCAGTGGAGCACAGTCTTCAGCTGCGATCCTCTGGGCTTTTACTCATCTGTTATGGGGAAACTGACACGTCCTTTGTTTCCCTTCGTTTTTGACTATGTTGCCATTTCTTGGTAACTTTTCATCTATGCCAAGTACCTTACAGTACTGCGCATAGTGTAAACCTTCTAAGGATTTTTGGTGATTGTACAAGTGTTCCTAGGATTAACTGGTGGCAGCAGTTTACTTTTATAGGGTTTTTACTTCTTTTTTAATGAACCATATCGCCTTTAACGTGTTTGGGTCAAGACTGTGGCTAGTGCCAAAAAGGGCCGTGCCAAAAAGTATTTTGTTCTGTCCTTTGGCCCTTTTGTCCATTTGCCTTCCCCCAGGTCGAGCAGACCTGGGCTTTCCTTATTTGGGTATGCAGCCTCTAATGAAAACCACAACTTTCGCATGTCACGTGTGCTAGTGTCCAAGGAAGAGGATTTGGACTGTCTGATCCCAATCCACACTACTAGTGCCAGTATGTCTGTTATGCTTGAATGACTGGAACCACTGTGGGCTGTGATTGGCCCACGCCTGGAGTGCATGTAAGAGAGCAGATCTTCCATTGGTTATCTCAGACTTCAGGGCAAAATGAATCTTGGATACAGTAAGGTGGTTTGCATCCATTCAAGGTTGATCAACTGAAGATCTCTCGGAACTAGAGACGGAGCCAAGTATCCTGAAACGCTAAAGCAGACCTGTGGAACCGCCAGAGACATGCTGGAAGGTTTGGCACGCTGAGCCTGCTGTTGTCCTGTCGGACCCCTGCTTTTGTATCGATCACAGAAGTTTGGAGTTTGGAGTAGTGGGAACAACTATTCTCAGCATCACCTGATTATCCTCCAAAAGAGCCTCATCGGAAGTGTTCCTGGGCCATCCAGCAAACTGACCAGCTCGAACCTGGGGTATCGCATAGGAGCGCCACCATCCAGAGTTCACACTCAAGACTTAGGGAATCACTAGTTTGTGGTCCTGGTCCCATCAAATGTTGCAGTCCTAGCTCCTCTGGGTCATGATTAAGGAAAGTGTACCAGGCCGCAAGCATTTGTGGCCACTGCGTCGCCCTGCTGTGGTGACAGTCATTGTAGGAGCCTTACCTGCCTGCCTCCCTGTGCCCCGAGATGTGCTGCACTGGAACTGTCCTCTTTTCTTCATCATGAGCTGAGAAAAGGCTACTGTGCCATCTTGGACGTTCATCCCATCCCGCAGCCACTGAGAGCCAGAGCGACATGCACCTGCAGGGGGTGAACCTACAAGTGACCTGGACTAGACTGGCAAAGTTAGGCCAGGTCTGTGTTGAGGGTCTGTGAGTTCCTGCATCACTGATATTGTATGTAAATATGTGTTCTGTAAAGCACTTTGGATAAAGGGGCTATATAAATAACACATCATTATCATTACCGGTGGCCCCTGGCACAGCCATTGTTCTTTATGCAAGAGAATCCCTAAAAAGATACTCAGCTTAGCTGGGCTAGCCTGCGCTCCCTAGCTATTCCTGAAATGTGAAAGTCGCTCTGCCTGCAAGGGTAGACACTCCTCGAATAGTGGGACACGATTCTTCATCACCTCAAGCCCCTTCCTGAACTGCCACAGCTCCCTGAAGAGGACCCGCTTTCGCTCTCTACCCACAACCGCACATTTTTAACGCAGTGCTGTACTTTTGAGCACAAGGCTCCCCACTTCATAGGGCTGGACTGCTCAAGTTAGGGATCATTTCTGCAGAACTGGCTAATGCTTTATTTGTGTTAACCCACCCTCCTGTTCCAGGTTGTTGCTGTGTTTTCCCGTTTACCGCATTTGGCGAAATGTAACTGTATATATGTTAAATAGTAAAAGGCGTAACTGTTGTATATCACTGTGGCTTATTCGTGTTTAATTATAAGGCTTATAAAAAATGTATATGTATTTTTGATATAGACTTATCTAAGAGTAGTCTGTGGAGTTTTATTGTATGTGCTCATTGTCGGCTTCCGATCACTCTCACCACTCCTGAGTCTTAGTCTTGACCGCCTGCCAAGCTACCATGATTGGTCTGGCTTGTCCAGAAGGTTCCCCTGTTTCACTAAACTAGGATGGCCTCCTAAACTTCTGCGCACCAGGTCAGAGTTTAGAAATCCACCTTAACATGGTGCAATTTAGAAATGCATTGGTTCAGTGTCCTAGACATTCTAGTTATGGATGTTGTTGTGGCAGCTGATTTGATGATCAAGTATTTTCTCTAAGTCATTGACAACTGGGTTGGGTCAGTCTTGTGTCCAAATTGTGTTTACTTTACAGTATAAAAGAGATGTGCAGAGGTATCATTGTTGATCTCAGGAGATGATCAAAGAAGCTTTGGCCACCATTTCCTGTCTCCTCGATTAGACCTCTGAAGGAAATGCAGGTAAACAGTGTTCTTTCACATGTTATTTGATGCTATTACTTCCTTATTAAATGTGATTTTCCATGAATGTATGTTATAAATATGTGTGCAAAACATCCAGTAGTTCATAGAAATGCATACACAAAATAAGGGTGCAAAAAAAGAATAGTGTAATATTTTCATATTTTTTTGTTCACAGATTAAGAAGTTTGTATGACAATTTAAGAAAAAAAAGAAGATACAAACATGGAGAAAGTACACAAGCTAATGAATCTGGTCAAGCCTGATACTTCTAGACATATCATAGAAACGGATTGGAACAAGTGTGTCATCTGCTAAGAAGACATTTCGGATGTGCTTTGTTGCCCAGCGGAGAATAAGCATGACACAGAGGGGGCTGGTATAAGACAATATCCGATCTGCCTGTGGGGTTTAGTAGTGTTGGGTGTTTACCAAGGACAATTAATCTATCGTGCCTGGATAAAGGTGGTGTTATGCAGTCAACACTGGTATGACGTAAAGCTTGGTTTCACGAATCATGTAGAGAGCAGTTCAATAAAACAAAACTGCAAAGAACAGAGAAAAGGAAGATATCAACAGTGGATAATCCTGATAGTTCTATAAAATTCACCCGCCAGAGAGTTCAAGAAAAACGTTCCATTAATAATGCCTGATCCCAGCTGGAAGATCATTGTGTACAGCATCTACATTTGGCCCTGCGTTCATCGCTGTGCCCTTAAACTAGAAGGCAAACCCCTGCTTGCTAAACTAATGCAGGCTTTCTTATTGCACAAGATGTTATGTACCTTATTCATTGCCTGGTATTATTATATAGTAGAGCAAGAGACAAAAAACAAGAAACTGAGATGGACAAAATTGACCATGTTATTACTTTTACTCATGCAGATAGTGATGCTTATCATCTTGCTAAAGCAACAAATATAGTGAGAAGATATATCTTTAAAATGAACAATCACTTCAACTGATGTTTTAGAAACAAGTGTCAGGAAGATTCTGTGCCAGCATCTCTGTTAACACTGATTGCTATGTTTATGAACAGCCTTAACATGAAAGCACAGTCATGTTCTTCAACAATGTCACATCCAATACTCCCTGTTTCACCGTTAGTAACAACTGCTTAGTGAGACATCAGGAGTTTGAGTCTGAAAGAGCCTTCAGGCACAATGAGAATGGGAAACTCCTTTGCCTATCTACTTAGGTATGTTAATCCATACACAAACTAGAAAAGGTGAACTTGTTTAAACCCTGCACAAGCTCAGTTTAAGCATATCATACGACCGTGTGCTACACATCTCATCAGAACTTGGAAATGAAGTATGTCATCACTATCACACAGAAAATACTGTCATTCCTCTTCAGTTAAAAAGGGGGCTCTTCATGACTAGTGTGGTCAACAATATAGACCACAATCCAAGCTCTACCACAGCTCATGAGTCTTTGCATGGTACAGGAATACCAATATTTCAACATCTAGATGTTAGTATTACAGGGACTGATTGGACTAAGACTAAAAATCCAATAATTACGTTTGACCATCCACTCTACGCATTGACAAAGCAAATCCAGTGGAACTGGACAACAACTCATGGCGAAGATCAACTCATTGGGCCTCATTACAACGTAGGCGGCCACAGAATGAATGGTGCCAGTAAGGGACCAGCACCATTCATTCCAGGCCGCCACATTACGAGGTCTGCAGTGGGTCCTGCTCTGGACTCCTGGCCAAACCAGACGTGCAAACAACGGGCCTGTCATTAACGGGCACATTGTTAGCATCTTCCCCATTCCCCCATGGGGGCTCAATGGGAATGGGGATGTACTGGGTCCGGGTCCCGTGAAATGGAATTACAGAGCCCTCCAAAGTTGAAATGGCCCAGTAAATCCCCTTTTACGGGATCCAAACCCGGTACCTGGTTTGGGGGTAGCCATGCCGCTAAAAACGCCTTGGCTACCTTCAAACTCGTAATGAGGCCCATTGTAATATTTGGTGGGCTGCATATTGAGTTGGCAGTTCTCAAGAATCTTGGAAATCTCTTGGATGAAAGTGGGTGGACTGGAGCACTTATTTGGGCTGATATTACCACATCTGGAAAAAAGGATTTGTTTATTAAGGTTACCATGTGACTCGTACTCGTAGGGCTCATCAAATCACAGCCAGCAGTCTCTATTTACTTCTGCAGCAGGCCTACAATGACTACAGTCAAGACATAGAGGATAGCAGTCAAGTCCTCTGCAATTGCCATTGATCTGGCCCATAAACAACATAACGCATGAGTAAAGGGTGATGGAGGGGCTGTAGGCCTAACAGAAAATCCAACAGCTCTGCATCCTTGGATGGTTCGTGATCTTGAGATGGCCCACTTAGTTGAAGAATTTAATTCTACAAAGATAAAGAAATGGGAAAAAAGATGAGTGTCACCATAAGGCTAACAAGCATTCACAGATGGCTTTTGCAAAATATATCAAGTCTCTTACTCATCCAATACAGAATATGGGAAACCCATTTAGTGAAACCAGCTATTATCTAATGGAACTTGGCAGCACAATATAGTGCATCCAGCAGTTGCAGACACATTGTTAATAATTGACCACTATTAGTCAAACTAAACTTATCACAGATCCTATTCAGCAGAATATCCTCCACCTCAGCTGTCCTCCAGTTCTTAAAACATCAAGTAAATAGTTACAACTGACATCGCTTAACAACTATTGACAAGTACAAACAGGTAATTACCACAAATAGTACCAATGTTCTTTCTGTACATCGTCAAGATACCTTGGGACTGGCTCCCTGCTCACACAAAGAAGCAGGCGCGTGCACCCTGCACCTGTTATGTGATGCTGTGCAGCAAGGATATAATAAAGCCGAAATACGCACTGTGGACACCGATGTTGTAGTTCCCACCATCACATCTGTACAACGTTTGAACATTGAGGAACTGTGGGTTGCATTTGGAGTTGGGAAGAACTTCTGGTTCTTTGCCGCTCATGAGTTAGCAAGAGCTCCGGGTCCTGATGGTTGTACTGCCTTACCAATGGTTCATGCAATAACTGCGTGTGATACTGTGTCCTTTTTTGGAGAAAGAGCCAACAGGAAAGCATAGGACACCTGGAATGCATGCATAGATGTCACCTCAGTTTTTTGTGGATTGGCTGACCGGCCCAGTCAGCAGGCAGTAGACGAAATGCTGAAAGCCATTGGAGAGATTTGTACTTTTGCTATTAGACTGTACTAGCAGCGACAAACATGTTAAGCAAAAATCTGAGATGGCCTAATAGCCAAAAATGTTTAGTAGGGTGTGGTCTAGAAGTGTGCCAATATTCATGGTTCTACCATCAGAGGCACAATTGCCTCACCTCTCTCCAGTACTATTAATGCGTATTGTATAGCCGCTAGAAGACATAAGAGGTGAGAAAAATATAAAGAAAGTAAACAACAAATAAGTATGGAGGATGGGATTTTTTAATGTATAATACAACTATACATGAACCTTAATAATCTATACAGACATTGATGAACCCGTTATAAATGATTGGTTCATAAATTGTAATACATGCATTCCTATCATACACTTGTACATATTCTTATTCAAAGACTAAAACGTCAAAAATCTTTAGTGAACGAATATGGTGTGATTTAATATTCAATAAAGAGCAGTGGTAGATCTACTGACACTTACTCAGAAAGTTATTATATTAAAAATTAGTTCTTAATAGGTAAACGTGCTGGGGAATTGCCTGTGATTAAAATTATTAGGGCACTTCTGCAAAGTAAATCTTCTCTAATTTATAAACCTGATAATAGTAAGTGAACATAATTGTGTTTTGATATTTCATTTGATTTATTGTGCATTTGTAAGGCACTAATACATCAACAAACTGTGTTTCAAAGCACCCACAGGGTAAGGGGAGGGGACATGAGAACAAAGGCAATAGAATAAACTAGTGAAACAAGAAAGAGACAATCCTGCTAGACTTTTTGAGCATTCAGAACATGCAAGTGCAGGGAGTGAGAGAAGGGACAGGGACGGGGGTAAATTCTGGGAGTTCCACAGAAGGAAGTGCCAAGGAGTCAGTTGTGTGCAAAGTAAGTGCCTGGCAGTGATCGCTTAGTACAGCGTGATCACCTGCCAATAATAAGTGCAGGCCTGGGAAAACACAAGCCGCTGGGTGCCCAAAGGCAAGTGCTAGGATGGGGTGGGAGGCTGAGGGTGATTGGGAGGAAGCTTGGGACCCCGAAGGATACATACGCTTCCAGGACTCAGTGACTGTGGGGTATTTTCATGGGAGAGAGAGGGGGAAGGAGGAGGAGAAGAGGAGAATCTTGAGGAGCTTCCAGAATTTGGGGAGATCCGGCTCAAGACAGAGAGGAAGGGGGAGTCTGTTCGAGAGGAGGGAGCCAGCAGAGTAGAGAGATCTGGTACCTGTTCGCGGCTTAGAAAAGCACCTTAGAAAAGCACCTGACACGCAGAGAGTTGGAGCCCAAAGAGAGCAAAGATCTGGAAGGAAAGTATTTGGTGAGAGCAAGTTGTAGATATATCTTGGGGAAACATCCACCGGCAGGCGGAAGCCGGCTCCAGCTAAGGCCAGCATAAGGCTCTGTTAGCTCCTGTTAGCGCTCTGATGCACTGCTGTTTGCCTAGTACTACTCCTTTAAAATCAGTAGGCAGCAATCCGCTTTACAACTGTGTACACACGATCCATGAAGATTATCGCCGACCCATTACTTCGCCCATCTGAGAACCAGGTCCACTACGCCAGTCCGACAATCCGGCATTTATGAGGTACATCTGCTAGCTCTATGTGTTGCATGTGTCACTTGTTGAACCAGAGGAATTTTTCGGGGCTGTCTGCAGAAATAATGGCTTCCAGTTTCACCTACATGCGCTGAGAACATGCACCGGAATCTAGACTTTGTCTATACATACATAATACGTTACTGTCGATGTGCCTTTTTGCATACCTATTATCGGCTCCATGATATCATGTATAGCGTATTATATTGCCGCATATTCAGTCACAGTATGTACGTTGGAAACTAATACAAACAGCGGCCCGCACGCAAATATTAGGTTAGACTTTTGTACTTTTGTTAAGTCATCCTAGCTGCCCTCTGCGATTTATAATTCAGCCACGCATATCACTCCCGGAAGTATTGCACTAAGTTAATACAGCTGTGTGCCTTTGTTGACCTTTCCTAAACAAACTACCTCACTCGCGATCACGAATACAAAAGAGTCAGCCAGCAAAAACCTGATCCTTGCCCATTTTATGGAGCCAAAACCTGCCTATATTGATCACGCAAACTTATATTACCTTGTACTACTTACCCCTATATTTTAACGCTGTGTGCTGTTGCACATGGGCTCAGCCGCTGGTATTGCGGCACGCATGCTTTAACTAGCCTACACTATTCCAGCAGTTCAATCTACATTGCTCCACTGCTGCGTGTTGTTGCCCGTGGGCTCTGCTGCCAGCATTATTGCATGTGTGTTTGAACTATCTTACTTACTCCTGCATTTCAATCTACACGGCTCCACTGTGCTGTGTGCTGTTGCCCAAGGGCTCTGCTGCCAGTATTATTGCACGTGTGTTTGAACTATCTTACTTAATCCTGCATTTCTATCTACACGGCTCCACTGTGCTGTGTGATGTTGCTCGTGGACTTTGCTGTCGGTATTGCTGCATGTGTGTTTTAAACTAGCATACTTATTCCTGTATTTATCTACACTACGTTTATTGTGTTTGTGCTGCTGCCGTGTGCTGTGTGCTGTTGCACATGAGCTTTGCCCCCTATAGCCTTAGCCTGCATTTACAACATACCAGCAGCTCCCCACCTTCCTATTGCCCCCAACTCCACCATGGACCAGTCCGCTCCCCAGTGGACTAGCCTAACTCACACGCAACAACCGGCCAACTTCAACAACATGATACCTCAGCAGACTATGTATAACTCCCAACCTTGTAACACCATTACTAGAAATAATAGGCTCCGTTCAAGACTAACCATGTTATTTGAACCATTAGCTAGAACACTTGTCTGTCCTAACATGAGAACGATTACAAAACAAATTGAAAACCCTAACATTAAAGGAAAATGTCCACATAACCCGTTGCTAACCCACGTGTCATTTAATCACGCTACCCTCAAAACCCAAAGTACAGAAGCCCCACTTACTACTTTATCTACCAACCTAACTCTCAAGGGTGCATTACATAAATGCCAGATCTTTGGTCGCACGTGCAACACCTAGATTTCCTAGCAATCACTGAATCAAGGCTATACGCCACTGCAGGTACAGCCCACTCAATAGCCATCCCAAATGGTTGCACTATCCTCAGATATGATAGAAATGAAGCACGAGGAGGAGGTATAGCCCTTATTGCTAAATCCAATCTACCCATTAGACGAGTTCCACCCCGTGATATCAAATCTTGTGAAAACATCAACATCAATAATTGCCAGACACTTACTATGCATCTAAAATATAGACCCCCCAGGTCCCATTGGAACTTCCGAGGAAGACATCTCCAATATTTTATCCGACAATCTAAAAAGCTCTTCCCAAGCCCTCTTACTAGGGGATATGAACCTAGGTTTTAATGACACTAAAGATACTCATGCATCCAGAGTGTCTAAGATCCTATCTGAACTAGGCCTACCCCAGAGAGTACTACTCCCCACTGACAACAAAGGTAGAATACTTGACTGGGTGGCAGATTATAACTGCAACGCCTCCATCTCATCCATAGTACATCAAATCTGGACTGGCCATCACCTTGTGGCCTTCTCCTTAGCAACTGAAAAACCCATCTCCACACCTAACTTGCTAGCTCCACCCATACCTACAAGGAACAGAAAGAACATCACCTGTGATAACTTAATCCCACTTATCCTCCCCACTCTTAATGCGCTTTCTGAAAACATGGGACCTGATGCTTTGGTCAAAGAGTATAATAAAGTCATGTCCTCATCTCTTGATTTAATAGCACCACTCAAAATGAGAAGAAGCAAGCCCAAAGCCCACCTCAACTCGTGGTATACACCCCACTTGAAATCATTATGAACTAAAAAAAGACAAGGTGAGGTATCTTGGAGATTATCACAATCTGAGGAAAATAAGACTAACCTTAGCACCATAACCGCTCTCTATAAAAAGGAAATACTCCTAGCTAAATGCAAAACCTATAATTGCAGAATATCACAAGCCAAATCTAGTATGAAAGAACTCTTTGTTATCTTGAAAGAGTTAGAAGCTCCCATCCCAGTGACAGACAACTGTGTTAAAGACAAACTTTGGTGCTCTAACATAAAGCAAGCACTTACCAATAAAGTCATGACCCTACAATCTAAAATTGCCATAAAAAAAGCGTGCCTAACCTGCTCCACTCCACCGACATCTGCCCCTGTACCTTCCAATAACACTGCTGACCCCCTGCGCTTTAAGTTCTCAAAAGTTACCATACTCGATACAGAATAAATCATCCTCTCGCTCAAAACTTCTAACTGCCAGGGCGATCAATGCCCGGGCCAAATTATAAAGGATGCAGCCAGAGATCTGGCACCCTTCATCACACAACTCATTAATGCTTCTTTCTCTTCAGGCATCATCCCTTCCAATCTCAAAGAATCGTGGGTGCTACCACTACTTAAAAAACAGATCCTGGACCCAGCTAAATCCACCAACTACCGACCGATTACTACAGTTCCATTTCTTCTGAAAATTATAGACAAGATGGCCTACTTACAAATAAAAAAACACTTGGAATCCAACCTCTTACTAGGAGCACGCCAGTCAGGCTTTCGGCCCAAACATGGGACCGAAACAGCCTTAATAGATCTGAAAGCCCAGATAGACGAAATCAGAGAAAAAGGAAAATCAGCCCTCCTTCTCCTCCTGGACCTCTCGGCTGCAGTTGACCTTATGGATCATGAAGTGTTATGCAGCTATCTGGACTCTGCTGCTCATGCTGCAGAAATCAGCAAGTGCAGGGGCAAGGGAGCCCATGTAGTCCTTAATAGTTATGGAAGAACAGGGGGAGATCTGATTGGAGGAGACCTTCATAGAGCGGACAACCCTAGTGACCTCATCCAATGGGATAGGAGAGAAGGAGGAGAGAAAGGCAGAGGGAGGTTAGGGGGCCAGAGGTAGCAGGGGAAGAAGGGGAGGAGGAAAGAGTGCACAGGATATCCTGCATTTTTGCAGTGAAATGGGTGGCCAGTAAAGTGCAGAGGGCTTGAGAGGGAAGAGGCGACATGGAGACCGCAGAAGGATTGGCTAGTTCCTTGCAGATTCTAAAGAGTTAAGCCATGTTGTTGGATGCTCCAGAGACATGAGCCTGGATGTGGGCCCTTGTTTTAGAGAAAATGTTGAGACTATATTGCCTTTGGAGAAGGCAACAGGCCAGTTTGGCAGAGGATGAGCCTCTGGTCTACCACTCCCATTTGGCAGCTCTGCATTTACGCTTCAGGTCTGCTAGATCGGAGTCAGACCAAGGGCCTCAATACAACCCTGGCGCTGACGGAATGAAGGGGGCCAGTACGGGACCTGCCCCCTTCATTCCGTCAGGGCTGATTACGAAGTTCTCTTTGCGGGACCCGTATCAGTACCCATGAGGGGAAGAGGGAGGTAACAACGGGACACTTGTAATGAGCCCGTTGTTACCTCCCTCCCCATTCCCATTGAGCCCTATGGGGGCTCAAATGAGAATGGGGAATGGTTCCTGCAAGGAGGATTTACCGGGTCCTCCTATGTCGTAATGACCCGGTAAGTCTCCATTGCAGGAACCCAGTAATGGAGCCCAGTTTGGAGGCAGCCATGGTTCTAAAAGCACCATGGCTGCCTCCAAACTCATAATGAGGCCCCAAGTGTTACGCTTGGTGGTGTGTTTCAGGTGGATACTCAGTACTGGGGCAGGAATGTCGAGAGTGTTTGGGATGGCAAGATCGAGGTTGTTGAGAGCAGAGTTGAAAGTTGAGTCTGCAGTGAGAAGAGAGGGTGGGATGAAGGTGGATGCAAAGGCAGCAGCTGGCACTTGTTTCATTCGGTGGATGTCTAGGAACGAGGTTGGAAGAGCTGGGGGAGGTATGGTCAAAGGGTTGAGAGGGCCCAGGTGGGAGGAGAGGAAGAAGTGGTCTGACCAGGAGAGCAGAGTGGTGAGTGGGGCAGAGAGCGAAAGATCTGTGTGGATAAAGGCATCAAGAGTTGTCCTGCTGAGTGGGTAGCACTTGAGAGGAGAATGGAGAGGGTGAGCAAGGTGCGAGTTCACGGAAGAAAGTGGACGGCGTGATTGAGGAGTCAAGGTCGCTGTTGAAGTCATCCAGCAGAAGGAGTTTAGAGGAAGATGTTAAGAGAGAGGAGCAGAAATCAGCCCATTCAGAGAGGAACAGGGTGATAGAGACACAATAGGGATGAATGATCATGGTGTTAGTACTGTATATTAATCAATGAGCGTCTTTATTCATTCCAGCGGAACAAATCATCCAAACTCTAGATTCTTAGAGGTCCCTCAAAAAGGGTCCATATGGGAATCAGGACAGTATGATGGCAAAGAAAATACCGGCCTCATTACAAGTATGGCAGTTATGTTATGTTATTGATACTTGTTAAGTGCATCGTTCGCCCAAAGGCATCATGTTGCTACACCCTAATCAATGTATGCACTTGCTTAGTACCCACAAGAAACTAAAAAAGAAATGTTTTCAGGCCAGCTGGAAAGAAAAATAGGCCTCAATAGCATGCACTTGAAGAGGAAGGGAACTCTAAGCCTGTGCCGCAGCCACCGAGAAAGCACGGCCTCAAACCCGAGAGAGCCTACACCTAGGAACTGAGATAGTTAAAGAAGACTGGGAGTGAAGTGCTCTCATCGGAAAGTAGGGGCACAACCTCACTTGAAGATATTCTGACCCTTTTTTGTGAAAGGTTCTGTGTAACAAGCACAGAGACTTAAACCTCACACATTGTTCAAATGGGAGCCAGTGGAGCTGCCAAAGAATGGGAGTCATATGGGCACCATGCGTGGATCGAAGAACCGTTCTAGCAGCCATGTTTTGCAGCAGCTGGAGACAGTAGAGCAAATAGTGGGGTGCAGCTAAATAAAGCGCATTACAATAATCAATTCCATTGATTACCTGAGAGGAGACTACAGGGGCATGACATTTATTAGGAATAAAAGGCAAAACGTTGCATAGTGTCTGCAGCTTGAAATTACCCTTTGACAAGTGGTTGACACCGGATCCGCCATGGATAAAGAAAACATAATCTTGATGCCTAGATCTTGGACCGATGAAACGGGTGTGGGAAAAGGGCCCAAACTAGCAGACCAAAACTCTGGGGTCCAGAACAGAGAAGAATTAGCAGTACCAACCACCAGCACCTCTGTCTTCTTCCCGTTCAACTTAAGCCAGTTCCTGGCCATCCATCCACCCGTGGCCTCCAGGCAACTTCTCAGCCAAACAGTCGTTTCAGGCTGAGACAGATCGAGCCGCTGAATAATCTGTGTGTCGTCCTCATAGGAGTAACACAGGAAGCCATGTGTGTGGATGATGCCAAGAAGCGGCTGGATGTAAATGTTGAACATAGTGGGAGACAACAAGGAGACAACAAGGAGCCACATGACAGAGGTACATGTTGGGACTGAAAAGGTGGCAGAGAAACAGACTGTGAGCAAACCAGGCCAAAACCTGACCAGATAGGCAAGCGGAAGAGAGACGGAGACCAAGGTTGGGTGGTCCACGGTGTCAAACGCTGCCGAAAGCTTTAATAGAATAAGGGCACCCAACCTGCCCATGTCCACTAACCACATCAAATCATCAACTACTGACACCAAGACAGATCCAGTACCTCAGCCCTGGCGAAAACCCAGTTGAAAGGGGTCAAAGAAGGAGAGATAAAAGTTCAATAAAAAGTTCAATAAAAAAGCCTAGAAGAGGAGAAACCAGAGACTTGAGCAGTTTCACAAGAAATGGGAGCTGGGAAATAGGGCGAAAGTTAGAAAGGACCAGCAGATCCAAAGATTTTTTTTAAGAAGGGCATTACAAGGGCATGCTTTAGATCATCAGAGATGATCCCTGATGAAAGCGAATCAGTAACTGCCTTGACCAACCATGGGACGATTGCACTAAACACATCTTTCAATATAGAAAGCTTGATAGGGTCAGAGGGTGACGCCGATTTTAGCCCTTAAATAGTGGCTAAAATGTCCTGCCCCGTAAAAGTAGGGAAAGTAGACCAGTCCTCTGAAGCTCCACAGTCCACAGATTGATAGGGCAAGGTGGATTGTAGAAGAGTAGTTGTAATCGCTCTATGAAAGGCAACTATCTTATCATCAAAGAGCTTGAACAAGGAGTCACAAAGCTCCTGCATGGGGGTGGGGGGGAACTGGGCTGAGACTTAGGCTGAGCGGTAAGTGATTGAACTGCCTCAAATAGAGCGTTAGGTTGGTTGATAGCCTGCTCAATTTTTCCACTAAAAAGTTGTTGTTTGGCCACTGTAATAGCACTATGGTATCTTGCAGTAGCCAAACGAAAGAAAACTTTGTCGGCTAATAAATAGCCAGTTCTCCACTTCCTCTCAGCCTGTCTATGCTGGAGTTTAAGATTTTTAAGTTCTGCTGAATACCATGGTTCCGAACAGCGATTTTTCACTAAACAGCGCTTAAAAGTGGCAAGAGTATCTTGCCGCCACGTAAAGTGACCAGGGCAGGATTGGCAGTGTGCAGTCAGTAGTGTTCGCACAGTCATTGGAAATTAAGAGGCTCAGATCCTGATGAGAAACAGTGTGCCAACAGCTTTTCTGAATATACTGCCGGGTAAAAGGAGAAAGGAAAATGGAGTAAAAGTGCAATAAATATGTTGGTAATGTAGAGGTAATTTGGGTACCAATGTGTCACTGCTGCATTACCACACTACCATGCTATGTGTTTTGTGGTAAGGTAGAGGATACACCTCTAGCAAAAAGCTATCCACCTTACAGCCAAAGCACAGCAGAAATTGCACCAAAATCCCAATGGAGTCCCAAGTGAAAGGTACAGCTGTTCTAAAATGTTTTCCTAGATGTGTGATACGAGTTGTTCCTTATTGCCAAACAACCATCCCCTTTTTCTGTTTTGAAATACCTACATTTGGGCTACAGCAGTCAGTCACATGATCTTAAAAGGAATTCGAGTGGAATGTGCAATTCTTTGGACACCAGAAACAAGACCTGTTGCATTGTAATTAAAAAGCTATAATTTTGTTATCTGATATTGTGAGAGACCAGCCATACTGAAAGCCATACTTTAAGCAAGAGAACACAAGACACTGCTGAAATCCTTTCACACTTCACTCCCACATAAAAGCATGGAGGCCAGGCCTCACAAATCTGCAAAGGAAGGGGACTTCAAGCCGTCTACAGTTGCTATCAGTAGCTCTGGTTGTATGCATCAGTGATAAGTAGAGCATTTGAATTCAGGGACCTCCCTGTCTTTAACTTGTGTTGAAGAAGATACCAGCCCATGATCAACTTACCTGCGATTGTTCCTCCCCTAAAGTAAAGCAAATAGTGATAAAGTAAATCGTTTTGGGTTTTGTATGTGTGTTGTATAGTCATTTACCAGACCGTCACAATTTGACACCTCTTGCCATCATACACAGACATTATTGACATGTATTGTGAGACTGGGGTGAAACGTGAAGACATCCCCTTGCATGTGCATCAAACCCCCTCCATTTTATATATTGTAAAGCTGTGTGCTGCCTCCATCTGCTTCAGGGAAACTGCATTTCACAGCATTCCATAACTCCCAGACTGAAGAGTCACTAAGGCGATGAAAGCAGGTATTTTTTGTTTCTGCAGGTGAGAACCCACTGAAATCTATGGAGGGGTATGGGACTTGCTGTTAAAGGAAACTAAATCCACATATGGGTGAGTTCAGAGATATGGCCTTCTGTGTTGTGTGAATCTTTCACCTCACTATTGTGCATGATGAATTATAAGCACTGTAGTACTCACTCCAGTCATTTGCTGCCAGCCTCTATCTGGAACATATAAACAAAATGGAGCAGCCAATGGCTGACCTTTGCTCGTTTTTTCACATTATCGTATGGCCTCATATGGAGTGCTATAATTGCAGTACTCAGGCCCTTTTTGTAAAGTATAAATATGTTCAGTAAATGGTTTTCATGCAAAAAGCTTTTGTTGCGGTGTTCATTTCCTCTTGACATAACAAAATAACACTCTTTTGTTCTGGATGTATCCCTCAGCAAGGGTACGAGTACTGACATTATATCACTCTATATCAGGCCTTAAGATAATGTGAAAAAACAAGCAACACTTTAAGTTCTTCCGTTGGCACCTCCGTGTTGTTTATTGGTCGACACCTACCCCAGCCAACGTCAGTAGGGGTACTCCCTTAAGTAATATTACTCTAACTTGAACATGACAATAGTTGGCAATTATTTGCTAGAACACCAATCAACTGTGCTCTAGCACCTTGAAGCACCTCTTGTGCTAGATGGATGGAATTACCAATACAGATTTCAGACCAAATACCCAGCCAGACTCAGAAAATATGACAAAATACTACTTTATTCTCAATTCAATAAAGCAGGGCAAACTGGCAACACCAAACTGATGCTCGCACACTCACACACAACCTTGATTATACAGAGATTATAATACACAATATGCTTCATCTGTGACATTATCCTACGTGGCAAACTGTAACACCTATTGAAGGGAAGGGTTGGTTAAGGGAACATATGTACCTATGGCATACGTAGAGGTTAGTACTTCACAGGCTGCCCCTTATCTGTACAGCATGCCTCAAACTACCTCTTAATATGTATAATACTTATTATAGTAGAGAAAATGTCAGTGTATTGGTCTATGCAACATTGTATTGCACATTGCCTCATAGACCCTCTGATTGGTTGGCATTCTCACACAACCTTGGACTTTCCGCTTGTTAGCAGCACGTAAGGGAAACGAAACCCAGGTGCTCGAGTCACGTGAGATTATTCCCCACTATCCCAGTTAATCCATCATCTCTCATCAATCCGGCCATAAGCCAAAGTTTCCCGTCTGTAGTTGACCATGTAGCCTGCTCTCTGTTCTGGGACATTTGAGGGATTGTAAGCACATCACTATCTTCATCCCAAGCTTAATGAATAGCCCTTGTTTTTGACTTCTGAATCATGTGTGAGGAAATGCAAATGTGTCCATTTCAGTCTCTTATTTACTGCTATTTGATTTACTTATACTGTATGTTCTTGCTCCTCTTTCCCTCTAGAGACTTGCTCACTCCATCTTGTATAGACCGTATCCACAGTTAACTGTCCAATGCTTGGCTCTTCCAATTGTTTTCTTCTTTAATCTAAGAGAAATATGTCTTAAGTACATGGCTTATCCGTCTGCCTCCCCTTGTGCCTTGAAATTACTCCTTATTATAGCACCCTTTATCTCGGGCCAACATAGACTCCTATTTATTCTGCACACAAAGCTATTCCTCCCACGTCTCTTAACTCTACATCTCTGGTCTGTTTTTGAGGTCGCTGGATTGAGTCTTAACAAGAGGTTATATTTTCCTCTATAGCATGCTTCAATATGTCTCATCTACCTTGCATTACTGCGTATTTACAATTATTGGTAAGTAAGTTACTTCATCTTCTAAGTATATATGATTACTTTATCATTTTGTACATGTTTCTCTTGTCACTGCAGTTA
The DNA here is from genome assembly GCF_040938575.1 of Ambystoma mexicanum. Classification (NCBI taxonomy): domain Eukaryota; kingdom Metazoa; phylum Chordata; class Amphibia; order Caudata; family Ambystomatidae; genus Ambystoma; species Ambystoma mexicanum. Next base: position 906,998,708 of record NC_090928.1, on the reverse strand, counting down.
CATCGTAACTCTTAAATATTTTCATATCGTTTTAGTATGTCCTTGTATATCTTCTTAATGACATCACTCGGCCCTCATCAAATTGATCTCAGCATTCCATGATGTTCAATGTTGCATGCTGACATTGTTACACTCTTTCGGTACAAGGGTATATTTGGTATGGTTTCCTGAGTGCATGTCGTCTTTCATACACTCGATGCGGTATAAAGACAACACAGGGGGTCCCACATACAGCTCTTCTCCTGCTGTTACAATATGACTATGGTGAGAGGGCAGGAGTTAGGGAGAACAGATCCACCTCTTCCTCTACACAACCAACACTAAAGAATAAACATCACTAAACCTTGTGTATCAGTTAGTCATTGTGAAAAGTCTTCAACCAGGAGCATGTAGGATTTGCAAGCGATTCTCACCTAATCAGCAAGCATAAATAACATTAGTAGTTCATATACTTTTCTCTGATGCATACCTAAGTAAATCTTTGTTAATGAGCAGGGCCACTGCACCTTGAGCGCAGGAAATGGGGGCATTTAATTGTTAGAACACATTGTTGGTTGGAGGCCATATTTCGAGAAATGGGACTAGCTTAGGGTTGAGTCATGTGCTGGTGACTACACCACACAACTGCACTTGGGTGAGCTACTTGTAATGTACTCACTCTCACTCTGGATTACTTTGGTGCTTGGGCTTGGCCTGACTGACTAGCCAGGATGTGGTACTGAAAAGAGAACATAATAGGGCATATATTCTGGCAGAACTAGGTTATCATATGTTATTACGACTTGGCATGCACATTTGTTTTATACTAAACCAAGTTCATCAAACTAATGTATTCATCAGTAGAATAGATTTAAATATTTTTCGATTATTAAAATATTGCTGCCCCAACATCCTGTGCACAATTCTTCAAGCTTAGGCTCTTCTTCAGATGAGCCTCATTTTGAAAAACAAAATCCTTGTTTATGCATGTTTTGTTAGTCCGGCAATGTTAAGGAAGCTTATGTATACCCCTGAGTTCTGCTCCATCCTCACAGCTGGCAATGAGAAAGTGGACAGATATATGTGAAAGGGGTGTGGGCAGAGAGGTCAATAATGAGTGTTGCTGGCTGATCCCCAACCCATGTAGCTTGTGATTCCCATCGGCATATGTTTTGAAGGAGCTGAAGACATGGCCGCCTTTGTTTTATTCAGCTCCCTATGCCCACGCATCTAGAGTCCATGTCAGCCCCCTTCTTAAATCCAATAAGACTGGGTTGGAACAAGACAGCTGAAGGCTGGGAAAAGGCACAACTGGGTGGCACAAGATCTTCACCCATTGGCGGTCCAGTGATTCATATTTGCAATTCACCCTTCCAAGGATTTCCTGTTGGTTCCAGCACTGAGCAATGGTGATAACAAAGGCACACAAGTAACTAGAATCACTCCAAACTTTGCACTCTGTAAAAATCTATGAGTATTTCCTTAAAAGGAGTTTTTGAACATGGATGGATGGATGTGTGCTCTAGCACCTTGAAGCATCTGTGCGCTAGATGGAATTACCAGTAAAATATCTCAGACCTAATAACCAGACACACTCAGGGGGGATGTTAAAATACTGATTTTGTCTCAAAGATGTAAAGCAGAGAGAATTAACATTCATCAAATCGATTTTTTTTTCAATTATACACAGTTCATATAATGCTAGATGCCTCATCTATGATGTCATTCTACAGGGCAAACCGTGAAACCTATCGAGGGGTAGGATTGGATTATGGGAACATGTCTACATATATCATGCATGAATATTAGTTTCTAATTGGTGGCCTCTATCTGTAGGACACACCCTGAGCTACTTCTAGACACGTGGTATAATATATTTGTCATAGCAGAAAATGTGGCAGCAGAATAATACTTTGCAACATTGTATGTAAAAGTGCAAAGCCAACCATGGACATTCGGCTCACTAGCAGCATTACACAGAAACAAAACCCAGGTGCTTGGAGATATGTCAGTTCACTCCTTGTTTTCCCAAATAGTGTAGCCTCTCTCAGACCTTATGCCAGTGTCTTCTGTTTGAAGGTTGACATTATCAGCCTACACTGTCTCTGGACATTGGAGAGACTGTAGGGAGTGTAGGTACATCATTATCTTAGCTCCAGACTTAAATAATAGCCCTTGTTTGCGAGCTCTCCATGACATGTTACAAGAACATGACTGGGCCCCATTACGGGTATGGAGGTAGCCATGCCGCTTTTAGTTGCATGGCTACCACCATACCAAGTACTGGGTCTGGGTTCCAGAAATAGGGAATTTAACGGGCATTCCGACCTTGGAGGGCCCCGTAATTCCCTATCCATGAACTGAGACCCAGTACATCCCCATTTCTATTTAAGCCCCCATAGGGCTCAATGGGAATGGGGAGGATGCTAACAACGGGCCTGGTAATGACAGGCCCGTTGTTAACATCTTGGTCTGCAGGTGGGCACCGCTAGGATGCCTGGTTTTACCAGACGTCCTTTGCGGGACACGCGAGCAGACTTCGTAATGAGGCGGTAGAGGGATAACGGAGCCGGTAACTATACCGGCACCGTTATCCCTCTACCGCCTTCCTCGTAATGAGGTTCAGTATCTTCTATTTGAAGGTTAACCTTTCCAGTCTGCACAGTCTTGCGACATTCGAGGGAGTGTAGGTACACCGCTATCTTAAATTCAGGTCTAATGAATAGCTCTTGTTTGAGTGCTCTTCATCATGTGTTGTAAGACCAAGAATTTGTCCATATATACAGTGCTTCTATGTATTCTTTCTACCTTGTGTTGCAGTATATTTACAGTTATTGACCAGAGTGCTACTCATTCTTCTTTATATTTGTAACTACTGCATCATGAAGTATATGGTTCCATTACTGCTTCAGTTACATTGTTTATTCTTACGTATTTTCATATTGTTTCAACATAGCATCATATATCTTCTTTCAGACACTCGTGAGATATTGTTTTAACTTGCATTCATGTTGTGCATCATTTTATTCATGGCAGCTTTTTGACAACTCAGCAAGGAACATCCCTCTTGGTAAGTTGCTTCCATTGTTTCAACGTGAGGGTATCTTCTGAATGGCTACCTAAGTGCATATTGTTTCTCATACAGTCGACGTGGTATGGACACGTCACATAAACTTTTACATGGGTTCCCAATTATAGCTCTTTGTCTATTATTCCAATAAGGTTGGGTGAGGGGTTGTTGACTAGGGAGAATGTGTCCACTTGTTCCACTACATTCTCCCCTCTGGTTGCATTCTTGAACAGATTGAACAGACTCCTTGCCTCCTCTTCTGCAATTCCTGATTCATCTTCTTCAATCATCTCACCCAGCCCTCAGGTGACCCGCAATCTTTATGTGTTCATCCACACTCCAGGTCATCAGTAGACAATCTGCTGCTGGTGCGCAAAGTATCCATTGCACCACATATTTTTCTGATCCTGGGGATAATAGAACTTTGTTCCTAGAGGTGCAAGAGAACTCTTCTTTATATTTTCTCAGGTACCTTCTTCTGTTTGCATCTGTTTTCCAGTATGTTTGTTAATGTCAATCAATATTTGTTCATTCCAATAGCTTTTTTGGTTGTTTTCTGACATTGTCCCAAGATGATCCTTATGATGCAGAATCCCAACATTACTAATAGTAATATTGCTTGATGTAGTTTATAAGCATTTACCAACCAAGATGAAATCCATCCAATCAATGATGAAAACCTATCATCTGCTACTGTTTTATTAGTTTCATCTTCCATCTTTGTATGCAAGATTGTCAGCATCATAATTGTCTCCATCATGTGCAGGTAAAAAAAAATGTACAGCAAGAAGGTCTGACCTTGGCACACATGCCTCCTTCCATTGCTGTTATTAGATCCAGAACATGCCTGTTCTTGAGAGTCATCAGCCCGATGGCTCTCAATTCTTCCTTTATTGCATTTAATCATTTTATTGTTTCATTGATCATCTGCAACAATTCCCATTTCGTAATCTGGACCCACTTGGCATTTACTGCTATTTGAAATCCTGGTATGAATATAGATGTCATTATCATAGCAGTTTTGCTAAATAGTTTGCATTCATCCGGAATGTTGTCGTAAGCTCCTAGGGACTTTGATGAGAAGTAATTATCTCTTTTTTATCGACAAAGATCAAGTGATCTCTTCCTTCTATTATAGCCGTTCATTTTTGGGAACTCTTCAATATGGAGGTCACGTTGGAGAATTAATGGTCCAGGGGTGTGTACATTTACAATGGTACACACTCCACATGCCCTCGATCCATTAGAACTGTAGTTCCTCCATTCATCCCTAGTAATTCAAAAATGTCTCCATACCTTTATTTATCCTAACATAGACTGTGCCATTATTCTTGAAACAGGTTGTCGCATTCTTCACTTGTAATATATGTACTGGTCCTGCTTCGTTCTCAACCCAAGTTAATATTCTTGAATGCTTGGCCCATGATTCTAGGCATTCATCATTCACCTTCTGCACCTCGTGAATTCCTGCTTCTTTCAATACTTGTACAGGGCATGATATTAAACCATCTTCCCATACCGTACCGGTTGCTACATGCCCATACACAAACAGCTGTGTCCTTTCCCAACATTATGGTTTTCCTAATTGTTCTGTCATATTAGAGCAATTCATTCTTTTCATATCAACAACTTGTATCTTCTCTCCAAATTCATACGATACATGCATGTTTTGTTTGTCCATCCTAATCCACTCTCCATCCTCTTTGTCTTTACATATGTATCTTCATAGGGAAATGTTTGTCTTGGTCGTCATCTTATAGTTGCCCACTTCCCTTCAAATTGGCCTCTTGTAGTGCGGACTGCTAAATAACTGAGACATTTTGTATCATGTGAAAACATTTCTCTTGTAATAAATGTCCGTGCAGCATTCATGTCATACGGTATTAAAGAAAAAACAGAAACTTTCTTCTGACGTCTCTTTCCCACCTCTTTCATATGCTGATACCATACATTATTTCCCAAATGAACTGACTTATCTTGATAGGAATTAATAGTTTCATGATTTTCTCCAGCATCTCTTTTTTTATCGTTTTAACTGTAAGTCATACATTTATAACACGAACTGTAAAATGATTGCCCAAACAATTCTTAAAACAATGACGCCAATTTTCAGATCCCCAAAAAAGGCCACTATATTCGTATTCTTTCTTATTAATGCTGGGTAAGACTGAACTATATAAAAGAAAACAGCAAGTAATAATGTATGGACAATTGGCAACATACAAACTTAATATTGGTTCGCCACTTTCATTGTTCCATAGTTTGTTCTATTCAAGTTCTAGAGACGATATTTCAATGTTATTGTAGCTGAGTTAGTCCATAAGTCAAATCTAATCTAAAAAATGCTTTGCTTTCTTTATCCAAATCTTGAGTCATTGATCTTGTGGCCATCCTTTGCTGTCCTTCTATTGCTTCACTGTGAAGACTTGCTTCACTGGAAATGCTTGTTTCACTGTGGGCACTCGCTTCGCTGGAAACGGGTGCAGGAGAGGTCAATGTTTCTTTACCTTTATACAATTTGATATTGTAAAGGTGAATCCAAGCCCTCCTTCCTTTCAACTTTGCTGCAGTAGGGCTTATGTCCTCCACCTCAAATGGGCCTTTAAATTGGGGGGTACACCAGGTATATACAAATGTGCGTACTAACACTTGGGGCCTCATTACGACCCAGGCGTTAAGGGTTAACGCCGTCGTTAACCCTTAACGCCTATTCTGATTTTAACGGCTGCTTTTAGCAGCCGTTAAAATCCATGGCGCTAACCTGCCATGATGCTAATTACGCCACCGTAATTTACGGTGGCGTAATTAGCGCCTTCCCCACTCCCATTATGCCCTATGGGGCAAAAATGGGAATGGGGAAGGGAAAATGGGAAATGGGGATTTACCGCCCCACTCACCTTGGAATGGGGCGGTAAATCCGCCATCCACCATGGTGTAAACGTAGTTTACCCCATGGTGGTAAAGTTGGCGCAATTAGCGCCTGGGTTGTAATGACCCCCTTGGTCCCCTATATATACAATTAGTGCCTTTAATGCATTTACCAAATTGTTAAGCTGATTGTCCTCCTTGTTTACATTTGACCCCTCCTGTTGGTGCTGTATCGATTGAGAAATAAAGGAAATACTTAGAGTCATCATTTTTAAATAGTCATGCATTTCATCACCTAGTGACCTGGCTACACTGTGGGTCTCTGTATTTGCCCCTGTTGGGGCTGTGAGAGGAGTCCTCATCCAGTGTCCAGTCACCAACTTGTGAGGCATTAAATGGTGATCTGAACCAGGTGGATTCCTTAATGCATATAATACAAGAGTAGGCAAAGTAGCCATTCTTTCTTTATTGTTAACTTTAGCTTTGCGATGCAATCCTTTCCTTCAAAAGTCGATATAATCGCTCACATATCCTGTTAGCTTGTTGGTGATGGGCCAAAGCAAACGTATGTTTAATGCCCAATAGTGAGGCTATATTTTCAAAAAGTTCATTCACAAAATGTGGTCCATTGTCAGATCACAAAATTGTGCACACACCCCATCTTGGAAAACCTCACAAGTCAGAAGCCTTGCGCCACATGCAGCATCAGGATGTGTGCATGGTCCTGCCTCAATCCATCTATAAAAGTGAAAAACCACAATTGTCATGTGTCGATAGCCATTACACATTTGCAACATATCCACATAGTCTATGTTCAAATGTTGGAAGAGGCCATTAGGTTGGGGGCATTACTGCTCTCACTGTTTGCAGGGTGTGACCTGCTGTACATTTTTGGCACACAATACAATTTACAATTAACCGTGCCACATGCTCATTAAAGTTCGGTATGAACCAGTCTTCTGCTATAGTAGCTGCAAGACTCTCTCTGAAGTCACATACGTGGGATAGTGGAGCTGCTCCAATGCAACTCTCAATAAAGCTAGAGGCATAATTGGATTTCCTGTTCTATCCTGCCTCCAAATTGCCTCAGTGGGGAATAAAGAACACTCCCGCTTTTTCCATAACTCCTTTTCTTATTGAGATCCTATACCTTGTATCTCAAAAACTGTACAATGGACATCATATTAAATCCTTCTTTAGCCAACATGCATCGCCATTTTGCTTTCTTCAAATCTTTTAACTCATCTTCATGCATAGTTGAGTAATATGGCCTCTATGTCTGCAGCTTTGTTCCTGTGAGAGATTAAGCCAGTTCTTTTTGACTGTGCTGCACATTTTACGATGACTATAGTTGCTGGAAAGCTTAAGGCTTCAATTGGTCTGTCTCATAGCCCTGCATGTTGCACTGGAGTGCCGTCTGTGCGGAGGAAGCCCCTCCTCTTTCAATGTGCCAGGCCTGTGTATACAGTTGACGTGACGTAGGTGCAGTCAGAGTACACCATCACTTCCTCATCCTAAAAACTTCATAGGACATCAATGAGCGTGGCTAATTCTGCAGCTTGTGCTGAATAGCTGGAGGGCAATCTTCTGCTCATTAATACTTCGAATGTGCCATCTCGGGTCACTTTTACTACTGCTGAACCCATATGTCTCACCCCCGTCTTTTGATCGATTTTAGATGAACCATCAATGTAAACTACTTCCCCTCTTCCTAGAGCATTCTCTCTAACATGGAGAATATCATTATAACATTCGGTATATGTAACACAGTCATGCACATCATCAGCTTCTCCCACTTGTTCAGCTATGAACATTGCTCTTTGGGTAAAGAACGTATTTTTGGGTTTCTCTAGAATTGCAAATAATGTATGCGCTACAAATAGAGTTACGGAACACCCTATAGTTATACTTGAAGCCTTTTCCATAGCAAATAATGCAAATAATGTATGTGCTACAAATAGAGTTATGGAACAGCCCATAGTTATACTTGAAGCCTTTTCCATAGCAAATGCAGCAGCTGCCAAAACATGTTTGCAAGGATAGTGTTCTTTCATAACTGGATCTAAAATCTCACTGTAACAAGCCAATGGTTTATGACCATATCCTAATGTCGTTTTATAAGTAAGGACTACTGTCATTACTTCCCCATTTGAATGGGAAAATAAATACAACTCGTCACTGTAATTTGGAATCCCTGATACAAGAGCTCTACTAATCACATGTTTTAATTAATTAAACCCTTCAAGCATGTCTTCTGTCCACACTAATTTAATTTTAACAACCTGTGCTTCTTTAATCACTTTTAAAAGTAAGTGATTGGATATAAGTAATGTAGTCAAAGACCCAGGCCCTGAAAAAATTGCATAGGTCTAGAAATTGCTGCATTTGTCTCACTGTTTTTGGCTGTACGGTTCTCATAAGGGCTTCTGGTCTTTCAGTTGTCACTTTTCTCCCTTCATGCGAGATTAACTGTCCCATGTATAATACTTCTTCATGCTAATACTATAATTTTGCTTTGACTACTTTGTACCCTTTTTCTGCAAGTATCGTCATACATTTGACAGTCTTCTGTACATTTTTCTTCTGTCTCACTGCACGCCCCCCCCCTCGATTTTTTGACAGGGTACACAGATGTGTTGTATGGAGAACCTGATGGTACTAGAAGGCCTAGTTTCATTAGGGCAGGTATAGTTTCAAATAGCCCCTCATCTGCGTCTCTGCATGCCCTCCCCTCAATATTTTTTACAGGGTACACAGATGTGTTGCATGGCGAACCTGATGGTACTAGAAGGCCTAGTTTCATTAGGGCAGATATAGTTTCGAATAGCCCCTCATCTGCTTCTCTGGACATTGGATACTGTTTTGCACGTGGCAAAATAGCTCCTGGTTTAAACTTAATTTTCACTGCTCCTACTCCTTTCAGTAGGCCCACGTCATATGGACTTGTGGTTCATAAAATACTTTGCATTTTTTCCATGTCTTTTGTAGGGAACTCATGGTGGCAACAGTAAAGACAGACACATGTGATCACAGTTCCAGGGTGTTTATTTAATTGTATGTATGGGTGAGAAGAACACCTAATCTAAACCTAAAGCTAAGATGGGAGAAAGCTACGACCATCAAATAATAATAAGGCAGTCCTAGTAGCATCTTGTCAAATAAAAAGGGCCTATAATAAAAAACATATTGCCAATCCTTACCACTAGTTACAAAAAGAGTGTGGGATAATGTTCACCAGAAAAGAAAGAAGTGTTCACAAAATGATAAGTCAGAAAGGTATGGCTGGGTCTCCCTTACCCACGTTTTAAGCACGGGCAAGGCAGAACTCCTGAGCACAGCACACTCCTGGGCCTCCCCAGCACAAGGCTCAAAATCCCAGTTCAATTATACCAGAACCTTCAGGGGCTAAGTCTCTTTTCTACAAAGTCTCTCGCCTTCGAAGGCCTGATGGATCAAAACAACAATCAAACAAAAGTTACTTCTGTAATCTTGCACCTTGGGCGATTGCCTCTTCGCCCCTTGGATCTCCCTCCACTGGGCTTGGATCCTTCTTGCAACTTGGGCCTCCCTCTGTTGGGTTCACTACGGCCTTTCAAATGCAGCTTGCAATATTCAAGAGTTTTACTGTCTTTTTGAACAACTTCTCACTGTGGACAACTCTCAGACGGGTTCACTGTGGTCAACACAATGTTCATGGATGTATTACTCTTCACCCCAACTAGCAGGCATCCCTCTGCCGGGTTCACGTTTTCCAATTACATAGTTCACTTTGCTTTGGGCAATTGTTCTTTGCTTCTAGGATCTCCCTCCGCCGGGCTCAGATCCTCCTACTATGGCCTTCTTTTACACAGTTCATGATTTCCTCATTTTCCTCAGAAAGCATGGGTTCCCTTCTCCTAGCTTTCTTTCGGCATCCCTCTGTCGGGTTCACACTTGCCTTATTCCACAGTTCAAAATCTTATCAGAAAGTGGGGTTCCCTTAACCTATCTTTCTCCTTGCAATGGGTCACAGACTTTTGATTGTACAAGGGATTTGACGTGGCCGTTGGAGGACTACTCGGACACCTTACGCCACCCTTTCCTTCTGCTACTTGCAGTCAGCACAAAACCAAAGGGGCCAGTGAGAGTCCTTTGAATGAGCACTTCTGTGGTGCCTGACCACTCTGCAGCTGGCCCTTGTCTGGGTTTCCCAAAAGTTCAAACACACATACAAGTTCTTTGCATTCATATGATGTTGCTACTTGCAACCTTGGGCTCAACACAGTTCGGTTTGCTAGCAGCTTCCTCTGACTCAGCGACTGTGTTGAACCTATTGTCTTGTCTTGCTTCTGGAGTCAAGGACGGTACCACGGAAGCCAGCATGCCTCCCTGCCTGTGCTATCAATGCGGGAGGCCCCTGTGCACCGTTGACATCTGTTCCTCCACACACCAGCTGTAACTCCCGGTCTTATGATTTCCCTTTCGGAGGCTTTGTGGGTCTGAGTTGAAAAGGGATCCCCCCTCGTCGTCCCTCCAGGTCTCGCCGCCTTTCTTCTCTGGTTGAACTGCCAGTTCGGTGGAGCTGTTTCCTTGTGCATTCGGCCTTCCTCATAGTGTGCTCTTGTGCTCCACCTTTTATCCCTGTGGTGAAGGTAAACGGCCATCATGTGTGCGTGGTTATTGTCAATTGCCTGACTCTGCCTGACCCGTGTGTTCGGAAATGTCAGGTAAATGGCTCTGGAGTTGTTCTGTTGTCTGTTACAGTGTAAGAAAGTGTTTGTGTCAGAAAAGGGGGTAGAGCTTCTAAATATCCTACAGGGTAGGATTGGGAAAAGGTGTTACAATGAAGGGGGTACCGCTTCTCAAACCTCAGTGCCCCACTTCCACTCCCCAAAAAACCCTCATCCAGGCAATCCTCCCATGCTAGTCCACCCTCAGGAACTGGATCCCATAGCGATGGCCTTGTCCTAGCCACCTGGATGACAGATCCCCGTGGGTTAGTAAGTGAGAAACCTTGAGGTTTCTCACACTTCCTGAAAAAATGATGGCTTCATTTCTACCAACGCCATTCTCTGTGGTACCTCTATGTTCTCAACTTTAATCCAATAAGTGAGACGTATAAAGAATACCAATTCATCAGATGAATAGTCATCCCCAAATATTTCATTTGTCAAGTCTGTCAGTCTATATCCTTCATTGAGGGCTATCACTGTTCTCCATCCCCTTCCCTCATCATCTGTCCCAAGAAGCATCCCCCTTTCTTCTCTTAGCACTGCTTGTTCTAATTCCATAGGAATAACTTGTCCTTCCTCATCATCCATAGTAATTTCTGGCTTGAACAAAAATTTATCAGGCATCCTTATTATTTTACCTGACAATTTAAGTAGCCAAGATAATAGAACGGCCACTCTATTCAAAAACACTTCCTCATATAGAGGGAGTCCCCTTAAGGCTTTTTTTCCTGCAAGGGCTAATATGAATTCCCTCACATGTATATAATGTATCCCTGGGGTTGAACACACTATATCTTCATTAGTAAAGGATATTGTCATGTAAAGTTTTGTCATTAAATCAAATCCTAGTATATTCACTGGTGTCTGTTTAGAGTATAGCAATGACATAGACATGTCGTGTTCCCCTATATAAATGGGTAATTCATCTGTAAATGGAACTACACTTGTCACCCCAGAAGATCCTTGGCATGAATGGCAATGCTTGACATTTGATATTATCACTCACACAAACGAGTTGCTCCAGTGTGTACAAGAGATGAGAATGTCTTGCGTCCCATCGTCACCTTGACCCTTCGTTCCGCTTGGGGTTCTGGTGTTACAAACAGTATTGAAGACATCAGGTCGTCATGTGGGCTATCCTTTTTTGGGTATAACTTCATCCCTGTGCCAGTGAAAGGATTCTCTCCCACCACAGTCACACTCCCCAATTTTCGTTTGGCTACTTGCGTAGCTCCTGTGTCCGTTTGCCATTGTGATGCACATGTCTGTTGCATTGGGATGTACTGTATTTGTTGAGTGAGTGCCTGTTGCATTTGCATAGGTGTTTGCTGTTGTTGCCCCTGTAATGACTGTGTCTGCATTGGTGCTTGTTGGAATTGCTGTGGCAATTGTATCTGCATTGACACTTGCTGAAACTGCTGTAGTTGTGTCACATATGCCTGATTTTGCGTGTGATCTTGGGCATAATATTCTTGTGAATCTGTATTATATTGTGGAGCATATCCTGTCCCCCCTATTGGAGTTACCAATTCTGTTGTTGCATGCCTCCTGTACTTCTGCATACTCTAGCCACATGTCATATTGTATCACAATTCCAACATATCAAGGGTTGTCCAACATTAGATCCTCCCCTTCCTTGAGGGTTTTGAAATCCTCCTTGTCCTCCTCGAGGTACATTCCCTCTGCCTCTTGGCATATTATTACACCCACTCTGATCTTGAGCATTGGCTATATTATTTTGCTGTGGTGATCTGCATCACATGCGTCGTGCTTCCCACATTACTTGTCGACACTGTTCCCTCTATGGTGAACTATGATAATTTTTTCTGCACCAACTTCGCCGCTTCTTTCTTTCTACCCCCAGCTTTCTTCTTCTCTTTCTCTTTTAGCGTTCTGCAATAATGTGTGATTGCCAATTGTATCTCTGGCCATGGTTTTGCTTCCATTGCCATCTGCTTTTTTAACTTCCACTGTACTGGTTCTGGCAGTCCCCAACATAATATGTGGTAGAATAATGCTACCCTTCTATTCCATGGTTCGTGCATCTCCAACCTCCATCTATCTTGAATAGCCTGAATGAAATCAATAGGGTCTTCATCCTCCCACATTTTCCTAGTCATTATTGCCCCAATATCTGATGTATCTGGATATTATACTCTAAGCGCTTGCCATATGTTTGCTTTACAGTTATTGAATTGAACTCCATTGTGCATTATGTTTTGGGCAGTTACTTTTGGATACCCTGCTCTCTTCCGAATGTTATCAGATCCCTCCCCTAGGGTAGCTAATAAAAGGCCTTTTAAATCGCCTATAGCTAATGTAATTCCTGGCGTCCTTTTCTCTAACTCCTTAATCAATTTTCCTGCACCGGTAGTCAAATTCAGCATACTGGTTTTTAAATTATCCTTATCCATCTGGGGCCATGGTATATATTGTGGTTGATCCCCACTTTTCTCTAATAGTGGGAACTGTGAAAACCCTGATCCTTTATGATACCTACCCACACTCCTTGTCTTCCAGGCAGCATTATCATCACCTGCTTGTTTTCTCGCTGGCAATGCCCTTTGTCTGCTCACATAGGGCTGGGATGCATCCCCTATACTGTGTGATTGTACGTGTGGTTGTTCTGTATATGGTATTGGTTCTGGTGTTCTTTTTATAGGGTCGTCTAGATCTAACCATGTTACCCCTTTATCTATACTTGATTGTCGTACATGCCTTCTTCTTGCATCTTCTTATTTTGTTTCCTTTCTTCGTCTGACATTATCATGCCCCAACTCGTGTGAATATTGTCCTCTTCTGAGTCCTCAAGATCTAACCCACTTAAGGATATAGTTCTATGATCGACTAGCCTGACGTCATCCAAGCTTCCTCCTGTTCCTCTAAATAAGACTACCTGTTCACCCTCTTGAATTCGATACCCTTCCTTATCCCTCATTTGTCTATATAGTTTCCCCATCCTTGTTCCTATAGTCTCTGTATCCTTCGACGGGACAGCTGGGACCCTCTCTCCTCTTCAGTTTGCATTTGTGTGGCATACGTATTCAATCTAATCATCTTTAAATCCCCTACTTTTGTTCATGTCTTCCACCCTTCTCCTTATTCCCCTCAATTCCTCTTCTTCTTGCCTTCTTTGTAACCTACATGCTTTCAATCTTTGGGATTCTATTTCTTCTTGTTTATCTTCTTCCAGCCTCTTCTTCTCTCTTTTTGCTTCATACTTTCTTTGCTCGTCCCTTCGCTTACATTCCTTGTCTCTTTCTTATTTGTGTAGCCTCCTTCCTTCCTTCTCTTTCGCTTTCTTATCTTGCTCTTCACTTTCCTCTCTTTCCTGAACTCCACCAATACATTTCACATTTACTTTGAGCAATATTTGTACTCCCATCCATTTGTTCTATATTATTGTTGTACTGTTAGCTATATTTGTTATTTTTCTTTGTTTCTCTGCCTCTTCCTCTATCTCTAACTGTTTGTTCTGTCAATCTTTTTTCTCATCATGCTGTTTACTTTCATTGCATGTCAGTATATATTTGTGTTCTCTACTTTTACTCTCTTCCTATGTCTCTTCACTGATATAGGCAGGGTGGTTGTATGGTGGATTAATACACCCCGCTACTGCTTTTAGTTCCTTTAGATGGTAAAATCCCTTCTCTTTGTCTTCTATGTCTTGTTTCTTGTTTCTCGGTCAGGCAAAAAGGAGCTGAAGGTGTTATATCTTCTCCTTTATGCTGACTAAACATCCACTCCCTATAGACTGGGTCTTCTTTCTCATTCTGGTACATTTTCCAAAGTTCTAGTATTGCCAATCTTTTCTCTAGCTTCTTTCCCTTGTGTGTGGCATGTAAATATGTCGACAGGTTACGTAATACCGTATTTGACAAAAAGCCTCATCCAGGCCAGGGCATAAATGTCTTATTGGTAGTGCCCTTAAGCCATTCAGAATGGTGCTTCATAATCTTGGCTGTATATCTTGGTAATGTTCTGCATAGGTGTGTGAGAGGTGTTTCTTCCAACAATGCGACAAGTCAATTCAGACTGTCAATGCTAATTCGATTATTTCTCTTAGTTCCAAATGTATTAAATATATTATTTCAATATATTTTACTAGGCACCATCAATCGCCACTCGTATTCCAGGAGATCAGAATATTTTCCCTACCTTCATTTATTATTTTTTTTTAAACAAAATCGTTCTTGGTTTTTTAGTGTCTTTGAACTATCTTTTTTACTTCTATTTTAGCTTTGTCTAATTCGATCTTTTTGATCGACGTTGATCCTTTGTCAAAGAAGTGTAAGGGAAAAAAATGTATTTCTTTATTTATGCTATTCTTCCTTTGTTTTTATTGTTCGTTTTAAAAACGTTATCTTTCATACAATCATATTATATCCTTTACATATGTGCACTTCCAATGTGTGTGCGCATATATATATATATATATATATTACCTTTTTCGTACATCTTTCTCCTCTGCCAAAGAGTGAATGTATTATCCTCTCTTTTTATTCCCCCTCTGGGAGTTTGACACACGCTCTTCTAATAGGCTCTGCCCTTAGGAATCCTTAATGCTATGATATGGAACTATAGCATGTGCCCTTTCCGTCTCTCTTGAGCCAGTGATTTCGAGGTATCCTTATCTTTCTTCCTTTTATAATCCCCAAAAATCCAGTAACTCTTTATGGCTCTTTCATTTATAACATATCATAATTACAATCCCGCCCACCTTATGTTTTTACCAGCTACGATGGTCTACTTACATCTGGTACTCAGGTTGAGTGCCCCGGGATCGACACTCTCACAATCGACTAGTTCACTTTTGGTTTGCAGGGCACCAGAGTGGACCGAACATGAATTTTGTCAAAGGGGGACCTGTCCATCATATGTTGATCATGTGAATCTCTTGTGCAGGAAACTGTGCTCGCCTGGCTTGTGGTGGGAGACGTTGAACGTCTGGGAATCTAGGTCTAGGTTCTGGGTCTGGGTTCTAGGTTAGACCTGGACCATCCGCACTGCTACCAAATGTGCTCTAGCACTGTGATGCGTCTGTGTGCTGGATGGAATTACCAGTAAAATATCTCAGACCAAATGACCAGACAGACTCCAGGGAGATGGCAAAATACTGCTTTAATCTGAAAGAAATAAACACTCATCAAATTGATTTATGCAGGATCACACTGTCTTTTTGATTTTCTCAGTTTATATAATGCTAGATGTGTCATCTATGACGTCATCCTATGTGGCAAACCGTAAAACCTGTCGAGGGGTGGGATTGGATTAGGGAAACATGTCTACATGGAGAATGCATGAATATTAGTTTCTCATTGGCGACCCCTTATCTGAGGACACGCCCTGAGCTACTTCTGTAAACATGGTATAAAATACTTGTCATAGCAGAGAATGTAGCAGCTGATATAATACTTTGTAACATTGTACGTATAAGTGCATGGAAAGCTTTTCTGATTGGTTGGAAACCCAAATTCAACCTTGGACATTCAGCTTGCTAGCAGCACACACATAGAAACAAAACCTAGGTGCTTGGAGATACGTCAGCTCGCCCCTTGTTTTCCCACTTAGTCTACCCTCTCTCATTGGTAGGCCTTATGTCAGTGTCTTCTGTTTAAAGGCTGACCTTGCCATTCTGCACAATCTCGGGACATTTGAGGGAATGTAGGTAGACCGTTATCTTATTTGCATACTTAATGAATAGCCCTTGTTTGTGAGCTCTCCATCACATGTTTCAACACCATGAATTTGTCCATTTCGGCAGTGTATTAAATATCATTTGATTCAAAATGCTGGGTGCAGTTGCTCCTCTTTGCCTTTGGAGATTTGCTCAATCTATCCCATATAAACTTTGTGTACTTTTAATTGTCCAATATTTGGCATGCATAAATGTTCTTGTTCCTCCTAATCTTTCGGAAATATGTCCTCGCACATGGTCTGCTCATTAGACTCCCTTTGTACTTTTCCTCCATCTCTCAAAATAGAATATTTGGTTCCAAGCCAATGTACTCATCTATTTTGCAATGCAAAACAACTTCTTCATCATCTTTTCAATTTAAGACCCTGGGCTCATATTTTTAGGTAGCTGTGTTGATTGGCATCAGCCATCATCCATTTTCTTCTAATGATCATCCTAAACTTCTATGTATTCTTTCTACCTTGCGTTTCAGCGTATTCACACTTATTGACCAGTGAGTCACTTAATTCTTCTGTGTTCATTATTACTGTATCATGGAGTACATGTTTCTCTTAGTGCTTCAGTTACATCATCATTCTTTTGTGTTTTCATATTGTTTCAGCAAAGGCTCTTATATCTTCTTTATGACATTCTTTTGGTGTCATCAGACATTAGTTTAATGCTCATCAATCCTGTTCATGGCTGCATTTCAACACCTCTTGGCAACTTTCCTCCACTAGGTCAGCTTGCGGATGCACTCTGAAGGGATGTCTGAGTGCATATAATCTCTCATACACTCAACGTGGTGCAGGAATTTTGAAAGGATTCAGGCATGGGTTCCCCACCATTGCTCTTCGTCTGTCATCACACTATGATGGTGGCCAAGGGGAAGGGACTAAGGAGAAGACAGGTACCTCCTGCTTAAAAGATGTCTGTTTACCTTTACAAATGCACTGAAATGAAAATGCAAATGTTTATCTATTTGATCCAGACCTTTCATATTCTGCAAAATTCGTAAGCTTCATCACCCTTCCAAAAAACATAGCCAAGAAATCCCAAATGGCCTGGATCTACCCTGCTCAAAAACAAACCCTTGATCCCGCCCCAGGATATCCGGACCATAGTACATGCCCTTGTGATCTTGCACTTTGATGGGGGAAATGCCCTCCTAATGGAATACCAGCCACTCACTTGGATCCCCTAAAAGCAGTGCACCAGGCAGCTAAACATCTTTTGCGGATGCATGGAGGTTTGACTGAATCACCTCCATCCCACGCAAATTACACTGGCTTCCTCTCCAGGCCAGCATCCTGTTATAGACACCATGCATCATTTACAAGGCTGTCATAAGAAGCATACCGTGGCTAAGCTCCACATATCTGTTGGAACATGCACCCTGTGCAACAAATCAACCAACTGGCTAAAATCACAACTCGTCGGCCAAGAGAGGATCCGCAAACAATGCTTCTCATGTCACGCACCCATTCTGTGGAACTTGATCATGGTATCAGCGCAGAATGCCCACACAATTTTCCAATTTCACAGATGTCTCAAAACATGCCTTTTTCAATAACATCAGACCAGGGACGCCCAGAAAGTTGCATAGACGGCAACTCACTGCAATGCCTACTGTTAAAAGATGACCGTCCAAATGCTGTCTTAAAACGCCCTATACAGTTCTCTGCTGCTCTATGGCCAGGTACACGCTTTAAACAATACAAAATAAAAGAATAAATCCCTGATTACCACCCAGTAAGAAGGAGCTAGTCAATGAGGTGTCAGAAATGCAGACTGAATCTAATGCTGTAAGCTTACGTTCCATCCTAAGACGGCAACACCTTTCCCTAAATCCGCCATGTTCTGCCTGCCCAGCACCCTTCCCCACCACCTGCCACCTCCTGCTCTGACTCCCACAAGATCCCCTTCCACTTACTCATCACCTATCACACAATTAACCGTTCCACTGCCTCTGCTCCTGATTTGCAAGTCTTGCCACTTGCTTCACAGAAATGGAAGACAGGCTCTGACTTGAGTTTGTTTACCATTTCTGTGACCATTTCCCCTTTGACCTGCACACAAACAGGGAGTATGTCTTTTTTTTTAAAAGAAAACCCTATTAACCCCTCAGAATCCGTCCCCGGGGTGCTAATAGTAATAATACCTTCATTGGTGGGCTGGATCATCCGGTAACAACTCTGGAGCTTGGAGTTCAAACCCTCACTTTGCTCAGGCCTGTAACTTGGGACCTGGGCCGTTACAGGCCGCTCCAGCCTATAACTGTGGGTATTATTGATACATTAAGGGCTTATTAATGTGTTACATACAAGACAAAGCAGAACAAAACCTAAACAAAGCATCCAAATAAGTGACCTTTAAGTGAATGCAATGAAGAAATGGGGACCGACCTAGCGGCTCATGTGTTGCAAAACCTGTCATTGCAAGATTGCTACTATATTCTGAGAGACATTGGTTACATTATCTGTGTGCTTTTCCATCTAAATCATCTTAAATATCTCCTTGAAATAGGTCTAGCTTCTCTGCACTGTGGATCGTCTGCAGGCCACGACCTAACTCTGTTGAAGGATTATGCCTTCCAAATAACAGGGCGCTTTTAGGGGATTGACTAATAACTTGAGATTTGTGAGTAGCACGTCATGCCAGATACCTCCCAGGTGCCTCCTGCTCCAGACCAGTTTCCTCCCACTTCAAAGGGCAGTCATAATAATGCACAACTATGGACCGAGTAAATAGTAGTGACTTTTGCATTTCACTTAAAATAAGCCTTTAGTTTTTACAATACGAAATATATAGAGAACCTTGGTCAGTGGAGCAAAGTAGCAGGTCCGAGGCGTGTTAACGAGCTCCCTACACTAAGTCATTGCTCAACGCAAAAGGCACAGTGCTGCAAACTGGAATAAAAACCAGTCAAACAATGTCAATCTCTTGCTTTGCTTGGAAGACCGTGTGATACCGATGAATCAGACGTGCAGTATCTTTTGCCTCTGTCCTTTCGTTGACCCGCTGTTTGTTTTCATCTTGCAGAGTTCATCCATCATCTGCAGTCTGTAGGACCCGCCTGCATCCTGTCACCGCTTCTTACCCCCTGCCACGAACCCTGCCTTTTGTTTTACAGAGAAAGATTTTGGCGCAGTCCTTGTAGTTTTACACCTCATTAGTTTTTACTGACACCATATGAGCGCTATCTGCCAAACACATCCCGTCTGCCAGGCCTCTTGGGACCTTGATTTCACGTAACACCTTATTGAGGATCAGTCGTTTGTCCGTCAAGCAAACGGAGGCCTGGGTCGTTAGCGGCCTGCGCCATCATTACGCACCTAAGTCTGAAACATAAAATGGCTGCTGTATATCACGCACGTTCTATTTCGAAAAGACTAGGCGAGAGACAGAAGCTACAGCCCTAAGGACCACACGTCGATGTCTACAATATAAAAGACAGGCCTAGTGGGCTCGCAATTCACATGGAAAGCGTTAAACAGAGCCGTTTCTGCTGGGTACTGCTTCTATACTTGCTCTAATTAACCAAGATACGTACGCGGGCGATTTCGGTTTCCATGTTTCACGCAATTGTTTTCTTTAGGTTTATGACTTTGACTTTTGAATTCACGTTTTAACAGTGAACTGTGTAACCGTTTACCCAATTGTTTTAGATTTATTGTTTGTAACTGCATGCTTGGTGAGGTATGTGGACTGAATATCGGATATTTGATTGATTTTGTAATTTGACATGGTCTTCCATTAAGGCTTGATACCTCACGATATTGAATGAACACACATTGGCATATTTGCAGGAAACATCAATCACGCTTTTCTGACTGAAACTCGATGAAGGCCACCCTGTTCTCGAAATGCGTGCACACGTTACTAAATTTGCCTCATAATCCGTTCTTTACAATCTCCACATGTATCAAAGATGCAGATATGCCAGCATTGTCCGTTCCTGTTTTTAACTTTGCATTCTGGGACTTGTATTCTATCTTTATAATGATAAGTGACTACAATTCCCAGAATGCAAAGCTAAAACCATGCTTGACCGAGCGTCCCAAGAATGGAATAAATCATTTTTCCGAGTATGAGGATGCCATGAAACAACAAAGACATGTTTAATTTTGACAAGAGTAACATTTGAAAAGAGAACTTTGAAAAGGTATTTTGCAAATATATTCGACCTGAAGAAAATGTCGTGAGTTTCTGCAGATGCCATTTGTTGGGGGCTTTCAAATTGCTCTTCACTGGGGGGATTGTTATTCAGCTGGAAACAGCGCTGACGACTGCGCCAGCTCTCGCCGGTTCTGAGAGCCGGCACCAGATGTGCAACCAGATCGCGGGATCCGGCCAGAGTCAGCGCTGGGAAGAAAAAAACAAAAAAAGAAAGCCCCCCCCCCAGCAAACTGTAACTTCCTCTGGTGACCCCATCCAAGGGGTCACCAGATGAAGTTACAGTCCTCAATCACGACCCGGTTTATTTATTTATTTATGCAATGTTTGTCGGATACATGGACCCGGATTATTTATTTATTTATGCAATGTTTGTCGGATATCCGACAAACATTGCACAAATAAATACATATGCAGGTATCCGACAAACATTGCATGATAAATAAATAGCCCTATTAACATCCCACACAATGCAGTCACCCAACTGCTTTCAGAGGGGAGCTGTGCCGGGTGGGGTTCAAGTAAAAGAAAACGTTGCTTAGGGCGAACAGACCCTGTTTGAATAGTACCCAAGGGAGAGTTTAAAAATAAAATAAAAATGGAATGCAAATTGTGCATTTTAAAGAATATTTACTCAGAAACACTGGTCAAAACTATTATCCGCATAGTGAAGTAACTCATCACCAGTGCCATGGAAGTGGTTTAACGCAGAATTGATGCATAGTTTGGAAAAGAGCCGCATGAAAGAAATAGTGCTGTTTTAAACTATTATTTTTTACATTTCCTTTGACCGGAGGTCAACTGCCAGCTCCGCTGCCCTAAACCCCGCCTCCTCGGGCACCGCCCCCCCCAAACTCTGCCCCCACCCCGGCCCTTGTGGGATCCCACCAATTTCTTTCCCTTTCCACCACTGTCTGGAAAAGGTCAAAGATGCTGCTTTGTTTAAGTGGAATATATAACGCTGGTACTGATGCCACCTTGGAAGATAAACCACACGCGTTCTTTGTGTTTCATGGGATTCAACGTCTACCCCAGTTCTCTTTAGAAACTAGAATTCATACCCAGACCTGCGCCTTATTCCACAGCCCATGTTTATCATTGATGAAAGTCTCTGTAAACAGTATTACGCAAAAAACGGAGTTAAAAAAAGCACTTTCAAGTATTTGATGGGATTTGACTTCTGAACATCTGGGTGTGTAAAAACAAGAAACTGTCAAGGTAAAATGGCATAACTTATTTTCTTAAAACACCTTTTTCACTAAGGCCACCAAAATGGGACTTATTTTGGCAGGTTGTCTTCTATTCTCTTTCTCCTATCCTCTTACTACTTGTTTTTGTTGTTGTAATCCTTTCCCCAACAGGTTATTATTTTTCTGTTTTATTTTCTTTTATTCCATATCAAAAAAGCACAGAAAAAGTCACAAACCAAAACAAGTTCTACATTTAAAACATAAATGCCCTATAAACTGTTGCTGTAGTAAATAAAAAAAAGGAGAACATCAAAATGCAACAATTAGTATCGGCACCAAAAAATATTGCAACTCATATTCGTAAAATGGTTTTAAAAGAGAAAAAGTCAGGAGGGGAAGTGTGGGAGGTGGGGAAGAGTGGGATAAAGTGCAATTATCTTTATCAAATCTAATCAAACTCATATAGATAACGAGACAATTGGCTGTGTATGTTTAAAAAAATCATAATTTTAATCGTGCCTGATAGTTCAGAATTGCATTAACGTTGAGTCGTAGAGCAGCAACATAATATCATCAAAGAACATTGCAAGAGCACAACAAATATATCAATAATGAAAAAATTAGACAGAGGGGCAAGCGTAATATAATTTGGGTTCAGGGGATTTTGGTAGAAAGAGAAATAACGGAAGAGAGTTCAAGAGATGGCACGTCATACCGCATTGCATAAAGTCAGTCATCATACAGGGAAATTAAGTCACTCAAGATCTCATACAATTCGCTTTTGATGTTTTTGAAGGATCGACTACAATTGGTCGCCTGGTAAACAGTGTCTGTAGGCCAATTCTCAGCTTGTAGACTGGCATTGGATCTCCAAGACTTCAAAATTCCCTGTTTTGCAAGCATCAAAGCTTTTATCACCCAGGACTTTTGATGTTTGGACAGAAGTGTACATGTAGTAAAATTATTGAAATGTATAGCTCTCAGTGTCAGTTTAGTTTAGACTACAGGTCCAAAGTAAGAACATAACACCATTTAAGCAATAGATCCCGAGGAGGGGGGCATTACCGGTCTGGTAATGCCCTGGGGCATCAGTTACAAGCCTGAGCGAAGGGGCTACTAATAGAATGTTTTACTCGACTAGAGAAACTGCATCGAAACCATTTCTCAACACAAAAAAAAGCAAATTAAATGGCTGCCAGGGCTCGGGCTAACGGGACAACACGTAGTCCCTTCTCCCTTTCCATGGCGGACATTGAAAGTAATAAAAAAAATAACCAAAAAATATGGCTGTCATGGAAAGAAGAGAAGGGACTTCGTGCAATCCCTTCTCACTTTCCATGGTGGCCAATGTAAAAAATGTAACAAACAAAATGGCTGCCAATGAAAGGGGAAGGGACTATATGTAGTCCCTTCCCCTTTCCATGGAGTCTAATCGCATGCCGGAAATGCGCCAGGATCAGTTTGTTCCTAACATCAGAGAAGGACAACGCTGCAGATGATAAATGGGGAGGGGGACCCTAAATATGGGGTGGAGTCGGGGAAGGGGGCACAGGGAGTGCACTTAGCTGATTCCTGACACGGGAAGAGGGTGGCATCCAGCTCCAAGGATGCTTGGAGCAGAGTCTTACCCTGTGTGGTAAGGACCCTGTTGCAAGCCTCCTCATTGGATTGGAGGCCACCATCCCCCCTCGCTGGGTACTAATTATGAATAGTGACCCTAGGTTATAAAAACGTCGAGTGAATGAACACAAAAATATACATATATATAATTATATATGTATTTGATTAATTATAATAATACAGCTTTTATAGGGCTTTATAAACATAAGTTAAGATTATTTTATCACAGTTCCAATTCTATTAATAAGTAAGAGTAACTATTTAATACATTGAACTAATCAATAAATATAAAATTAAAAAATGAAGAAATTCAAAATGATTACATCTCTTCTGTTACTAATTCGTTCATACACCAAAATAAGATCCTATGGTAATTTATCACATTTCCTGTTCTCTTCAGATGGGATTCCTCATTTGCACACTACACCCCAGATGTGCATGCCAAATGTATTATTGTAATTTCTATTATCGTTTCGATCATGGAGCAGAGAACTCATATGATAGATTACATTAATATCATTCCTTTGCAGATATGCATTGCACAATACGCTATATTCAACCTCTAATCAGTGATTTTCCCCATATCTGCTAAAATATACATGGTGCCAGTTGTCAAACCTAATGCCCTGGGGCTCATAGTTATAGGCCCCGAGCGAAGCCCAGAGTCAGTAATGCCCCCGCCGCGCGGGGCATATAGCTATTAGTACCCCGACCGCAAAAACTGCGTGACCGGGGCATTAAAAGCTTTATTTTAAAAAATAAACGTCCAAGAAAACGGCCACCATGGAAAGGGAAAACGGAGTCCGTTTTTCCCTTTCCATGGCGGCCAACGGGAGCAAACGTGCTGGTAACAGAAGCATTTCCAGCGTGTCCGCTCCCGAAAAAAAGGGTAATTTGGGTTGGGAGGGCAGAAGGGAGGGGAAAGGGAAAAATAAAATTAAAAAAACGTATCTGGGTCCCCGGCGGGGACCAAGGCATAGAAGGTAAGTGGGGTGGGGAGGGCAGGGGGATGGGAGGAGGGAGGGAAGGGAAGAAAAAAAAAAGCCTTACCTCTGTCCCCAGCGGGGGCCAAAGGTAGCCTCTCATCCTTGGGGAGGCTCGGAGCGGGGATGGCCCCGCTTCGAGCATCCTCGCCGGGGACAAAGGCCGTGGAATCCCGACGGAGGGATTCCTGGCCTGGTAACGACTCAGCAAGGGCCAATCAGAATGGCTCTTTCATTCTGATTGCGCCCTCGCCGGGCACTAATGAAGTATATCTTCAAATGCTTAGAAGTTCCAATGATCTTATTTTCACAGAAACAGCAGATCCTAAGTTCTCGTTTTATGTTCTCTGTTGCTCCCATAACTTCTGCTGTGGGTATTATGTTAAATGTAACTATGTTTTAACCTGGTACTCTGAAATTAATTTAAGTGACGTGGTTTTCCCTCATTCATGGACTTTTGCGACAGATATTCATAGCTATGTGCTTTGCTAGTAAGGTTCATTTTGTTTTGTTCTCTATCTACCTCCAGTAGACATTTTTGTATTAATATTTTCTGGGATGCAACATGTGTATTTAACATTCAATGGCCATATCTTTTAGCCACTTTTTCCCTTATTGTCTTATGGTTTCAACAGTGGTCCCTGACAGTCTTCATTTATGTTCTGTTGACAGAGCACAATTAAACCTCTGACCTGCGTAATTATTGCAGCATTCCACAGATGTTATGCCAAGGTCAGCCCTTAAATAATCCACTGGCCGATTTCTAAGGAGGCCTAGCAGTTGTCTTAAGCAATGGCACTCTTCATTTCTTTTATGCCCCAGATCTCTGCCCCATAGATCACCTCAGACCGCATTTTCATCTTATATACATCAGTCGCTGCCTGCAGTGAGTATCCTTATCCTGCATTATGCTGGGCCAATTTCCTGAGTGTCCCCATGGATGGCTGTGCTTTTCTCCTATATTTTAATTTGCATGTTCCAGATTAGCTCTGGTCAATATCCACCCATAATATTAGTAGGTGGGCACCCCCTCAATAGTCTTTTCGGCAATATTCCATTTGCTTGTGTTCCTCTATTTACAGTGTTTGCTATTATTGACCACGATAATGTTGGTGTTATTGGTATTTATTTTAAGATTGTTTTCATCTTGCATAGCTTGCTAACATTAATTGTCTCTGCAAACAATGGAGGGTGGTGTCCAATATAACCAAATCATCAGCATACCCAAGCCAATAAATCTTGGTGTCCACAATTTTGGGATGGTACACTGCTATTGACTTCAGTTCATTACCTATGTCTGCCAAATAAATATTAAAATGTGTTGAGCAAGGACACATCCTTGTTTTAGTCCAATATTAGGGAGCATGTAATCAGTCAAATTCCCCTCTAGAGTTATTCTCATTTTGTGGTTTTTGGTGTAATTTCATAATCATACTTACTAGCCAAGAGGGGTTTCCACAGGCAGTCAGCATTTTACATAATCTGTTCCCCAGGACAGAACCAAAAGCTGCACTGAAATCTAGGAATGCAACATATATTTTCTTGTTGTATGTGCAGCAAGCTTGTTTGAAAATTGTAACAATAACCAATATGTTAATTAATGTAGAGGAGCCCTTGCAGAACGCAATCTGATTATAGGGCAATATGTTGGCCATCTCAATACAGTCTTGGAATTCTTGCAGAATTATTTTCCAAATTCCTTGGAGGCGGTGTACAACATAGCCAATATTCTGTAAATGTTAGGGTTTAGTTAGGGTTAGCTATGGGTCCATGTTTATATACTTGTACGATTATACTGGCTGGCAATTTTCCTATATGATTGATATTGAGGAACAGTTCATGCAGAATGTCTGCCCGTAACTGAGGTTTAGAGCGTAATAGAGCATTGTACATACCATGAAGACCAGGAACTCTGGAGCAGTTGATACTGCAAATAATATTATGAATATCCCTGTCACTTCAAGTGCATTGCAAAACAAAAGAGGTGATGCCTGGAAGGTCTAGAATTATTCTTACCCTTTGGCATTGGCCATTGTTCTTCACCTGCCAAGCCATTACAGAGAAGGGAAAATTAGGCTGGGTCCCAGCCCAAAAGGGGCAGCCCAACACAAATTGCTAGATCACATCCTTTCTGCACAAGATCACAAGCATTTCAGACATCGTTCGGCCTCATTGGGTGCCATCGGTGAGGAGTTGCTTGGGTCTTTAAGACCTGCAGGCACGGAGTCCCAATTTAGGCATACCATTCAACACAGAGTGATTAAAGCAAAACAAACGAGGTGATGGCTGAAAGGTTTAGTATTGCCATTTTCCTCTTGATATATCCATGTGCTCAACACTAAGGGACAATGCACCAATACTGATAGCAGTATATTCCTCCCAATCTTTTTTGGAGGCCCATACTTTGGAACTGGGTTTTATTTCATGACCATTAACCATATCCCAACATGTTTTAGTTTGTTCATTTTTAATTGCTTCCATAATTTCTTGCTATTTTTGTATTTATCTCATTTTCATATGGGTTTTTAACCTTTTTCTGTATGTGATTTTCCTATACTTGATCTCCTCAATTTGCTGTAATATAGTCATTTTTTTCACTTGTTTTCTTTTCTTTGCTGAGGGTTTTCTATGCAGTAGCTATTGCCTAATTATGCGATCTAATCCCTTCTCGAATCCCAATATTTCCCTTTAATTTCCTTATTCTTAATTCAATTGACATGCTGTACCAACATGCTGTACCAATTCTGCATATTTGGTGGTGTAGCCAGAATCTGAGGAATATTCCTCATTATACCTGTGTGATTGATAATATAGTTGCTCTCTGTTACTAGGTAGATCATCACTAAGTTCCTTCACCAGAGCATTAGCTTTGCCTAAATTGGGTGCATTCTGAGATATTCTGTAAGCCCCTTTTGCGATTTCAAGTCTACCAGCGTTGTCTTTCTCTAAGGTGGTGTGTCTAGAAACCTCCCAGTTTGTCGTCAAGGAGTAATGATCCCTATCTACACTTGGTCCAATTTCAAATTCTGTAATGGCGTTATATTCCGTACTGTGACTTATCCCAGGATGTCATCACTGCTTCCATGGGAAAGCCCTTTCCCATGAGGCCAGGGAGGCGAGGCTGCTACCTGATACTCCTCCTGGCCGTGGTACTCAGCTGCTGGATCTCATGTGTCATTTGTCTCAGGATGATAGCTCAGGAGGCAACGTGCTCGCCTTGGAAGCAAGTTGACATGGAGCAACACAGGTTCGATCCCCGGGTCCGCACTTAGAAACCCCTGGGTATTAAGCGTGTTATAAATAACCTGTCACATCGTATCACATCACAGGGAGGGAAACAGCCTATGGGACGAGGGATGACAGATTGGGAGAAACGCAGTATGATTCCCTTATACCCCATCCTCCCTCACCCTGTTACCCTGCACAGGACATAACACCCCACACACTTCCACACACACTTCCATGTATGTCTGCAGAATAGACAATGCTGCTTCCCCAAGAAACACTGAGACGAAGAAGAACATTGAGTACTGTGATGAGGAAGTAGTGCAGAGAATGCAGAATAAACCACTGAACCACTCCAAATGCCCTAGTCAATTTGTGTCAAGCAAATCAGAATGGAACATAAACATCGAAGAAGGACTTGATGATGAGAGAATCCCTCCCAGGAGGAAGCAGGAGATTTGAATCCTGGCAACAGTAGAGGAGATGAAATGCTGACAGTACTAGGAGCGGCATGCTTACCCGCTGGTAGAGGTGTGAACATCCAAGAGGAGCAGAAGCCTAGGGCACCAGCCAGACAGGAAGCCGAGATGCACAGCTCAGAGGCTGGGAGTCAGCGCAAAGCCGCTGCAGTACCTGGAAGCCGCAGAGAATGCCCGAAGCACCCCAAAAACAACTGAAGATGACCTGTAAGCTCTCCGAAGAGGTCGGGGTGAATGGTAGGGTTGCTGGGATGGCTAAAAGAAGGTTAAATCACAAAGCAGTGTCTGAGACCTGCACCCATTAACCCGATCAAGAACTCCAAATGCAATCTTCATAGTCACAGTACCTGGCAGGATAGTCTACCTGGCTGGTTGTGACCAACGAAGTAGAGGTAGACTTGAAACACCATTTGTTGTATAGGCGCCTTACAAATATCCAATAAATAGTAGTAATAAAGCTAGAAGAAGAACAATTAAAAATACACAAAAGCCAAGTCTGAAGAGAGTCTGAAGAGGGAGCCAAAGCAATCTTCATAGTCCGAGTACCTTGCAGGATAGTCTACCCGGTTGGCGGTGACCATTGAAGTAGTAGAGAAGCAAGAAGGCCACAATTAAGTGCAGAAAAGGCAAAAGCATGGTACTCACTCACATATAAAGAGAGAGCCAAAGCACTCTTCATAATCACAGTACCTGGCAGGACGGTATACCAGTTTGGCTGTGTAACCAAGGAGAAGACAAGAGGAAACTTCATAGTCACAATATCTGGAAGAAACAAGATCCAGGTTGACTGTAAACTGGACTGGGAAGAAACTAGGGGAAGGGAAGCATCCTCTCTAGTAATTTGTACATACAAGACAAAGGGCCTCATCATGGGTGGGCAGTATGCAGGTGGAAAATTGCTGGGATACCACCCATTGCAAATAGCGTTACCGCAACTTGGTCCGGCGCTATTAGCGCCGGATCCCAAGTTGCAGCAATGCTGTTAATCCCCATTTCTTACGGAGTCTATAGGACTCTATAGGGAATTATCGGCGCATTATGGCCAAAGTAAATGCACCGAAAATTGGCAGAAACTGGCGCATTCACCCCCAACTCAAAGCTGGTGGTGAGTGTTCCGACCTTCCCCCAAACTCAGGATTGGGCAGAGCGGTAATGCGGCAAGAAAAGGGAGATATTCCTTCAACATTTGGATGAGGCAGGAGAGAAAACCAAGCGGAAGGGAATCAAAGCCTGCTTGCTGTTTTGTAGACACTTTTGGAACACTGAAAGAAGGAAGAGCCTCATTGGACATTCAGAGGGTGTGACAACCTAAGGAGTAAGGTTGTCCTTCCTTTTGAAGTTTATTTGTTGCACCATTTTGGAATATTGTTTTGAAAGCTGGAAACGAACTTTGTGACTGAAAAAGATTCCCTTTTCACATTAGTTTGAGTTCTTAGCGTGAGGGCTGAAAATAAGGATCTTTGACACAACGGTGGACTTAATTCTTTGCACTATCCTGAAAGATTCCTTAGAATATTCTTTTGAGGCAGGAAAAACCCTCTCAGTATTAGGGCCAGCAAGGTGTTTCCCCAAACCTCATTTATTTATTAGATGTCTTTGATAACAGTCATGCCACCTGCATGTCAGTCTCCACCCTCCACACCCTTACTTCAGTAGAGTACCTTCAGCATTATCATTCAATAGTTATTCAAGAAATCTCCCCAGTGTTGCCCTTTGAGATTGCTCATATTTTGTTTGAGTTTTAAGTTAGGAATATTAAGTATTGAATCTCTCTCTCTCTGTTATCCCAGTAACAGAGAATATGGTTGGAATGTTTGCATTGAAGTCTCCAACTATGAATAGTGCCATGGTGTTATGTGGTACTTATTATCTATGAAATGTTTATATAATATATATCTTATAGGGCAGCGATAGCCACCAGTGAAGGTGAGTCGGACTCCCATAGGAACCCCTCCAAATTCTATTGGTTCGAGTAACAAATTTGACAAAAATTTCGAAAGTGATTAGGGACCTTAGCCCCACCCCACAGCTCCCCCAGACAGCAAAGCTTTGTAAAGATACTTTAAAAAAGAAGAAAGTTATTAAGAAGACAAAAATAAATGTTTTCCCAAAGTTGCGGCCTTCTTCTCATTCATTTTCCCATAGACAAACAGGTAATTTCTCTGCCAAAGCACACAGCACAAACCACTGGACAGATTTAGACCAGGTCTGAAACAACTGGGCACAAATGACTTGCGATCCATGCTTGGTTAGGGATTATTCTGTGCAGTAGTTATTTCAATATTTGACAGAGAGGGGGGTGCCCCTTCTCAAAAATGGATAGTTATATCTCCCATGCTGTATTGCAGGATCATAGTTTTCAGAAATGAAAAAGGCGCAATCTTGTTTTTCTCTTGATGTGAGAGATATTCAAGGTTATAGCCGAGGATATGGGAAATTGAGACACCAGAAAAAAACTATTTGCAGGTTAAAAAATATGCAAATGCCATCAGGCTAGAGGTGCGGGTGACTAGAGGGCACAAAGTGAAATATGGGAGTTGAAGGGGGCCTAGGGAATGAGGTTTGCAACACAATAGCTGACATCTCAAATCAAACAGCGTCTCAGAAACAGCTTGTGTTGGGGAAAGGGAGGCAAGGGGGCCATCTGGGGAGTAGGGGGAGCTAGCACAGATGATGGGGGCACTTAGTGTTATGTTATATTATGTTATGTTATGTTATGTTATGTTAAGGTAAAGTGCTCGTTCACCCGAGGGCATCATGGAGCTGAAATGAAGAGAGAGAGTGGTGAGGGTCTATGTGGGCAGGAAAGCATTTATTTTCTGGCCATTTTTCCGATATTCGTGAATATATTCAAGGTTGCAAACGACTACGGATAGCCACGGGTAAGAGTGGTTCTGTGCCCCGGCTATACATTTTGGGGTGTCTCTGTTTATTTCTTTTTAAAATATATTTTTATAGGTATAGTGATGTCTGGGGTGAAAAACCATTGGCCATGGCCTAAGGCCATGGTCAGTGACACGCTAGGTATTTGGGAGTCTTAGCTATTTTGACAGTGTGTTTTCAGACTTTCTTACATGTGAGACTGTGGAGAAAAAAAGAACATTGTTTAAAAACATCATTACAAAAAGGAGCCACCCACTCTAGTTTTTGATGCCCAATCCACTGTATTTTAGCTTGTGTATTCTAAAACATGCTATTATATCTTGTGCAATTGTATCCAATAATTGTATCCCCCACCAAGTTTACTCTCATGTATACTGTGCGTTCTTTATCTTCATCTACCTTGCAAAACTACCTTAGCAGTCTTTTACTATATTGATCTTTTAACTTCTATTGTATTACGAATATCTCTTTCGTCTAGCCTAGCAACAGCAACGACTGGGGTGTATACTGTGCAGCTGCGACCAGGAAGCTGCCGCCAGCGCATCGTGCATTGTGTAGCCACGGCCATAAACGTTTATTGAAAAGAAATATACACGTGTGTAGGTAGTCATTTTGGAAAGATCTTTTATGATGTATTCAGTGTAGTATTTTTAAACAGTTATTGTAACATTGTTAATACTTTTTATTAATTAATAATACATATAAGTGTACATAATTTAAAAATGTAAATACATTTACAAATCAAGTGTTTTTAAAACAGGTTTATTTGGAGGGGGGATGTGGCTGTGGGCTTTCTTTTTCTTTTAGTTTGATGACATGATGCATCTTCTTCTCTAGCCCAATTGTCTGCATTCCTACTGTCCATGAATGTCCTTTTTTATTGATTGTACTTCTTTTTGAACATTACTTAATAGTTGTTTTAATTCTGTTAACAAATCCATGATTATGTTCGTGGGTAGTTCTTGTGGTGCTCCCTTTTTAATTCTTAGTGATACTTGAATGACTTCTTCACCTGTATGAAAATATTTTAAATATTTGTAAACAATTGAAGATCTAATACACTTAAAACATATTTGTGTTGGTTGCATAGATATTTAAAAGTAATCAGATAAACTATATATGTTTGATGACTGAAATTTGTTCAATAATATGTTATTTTTTGTCTCAGTTTACATAAATATAAATAATGGACTTACAAAATACTGAATGTTCTGTATTATCCTCTGGTTTCCTTTCTTGAGCATCTTCTGTTTTAATTTCTTCCTCTTGTATGACAGTTTTCCTCCAGCCATTCCATGTAGTTTTCCATTGTACTGTGATAGAAATAAATACTGCCTGTCATCTCAGATACTAGAATTAGAAATGAAGGAAGATATTACACGAGGAGAAAAGGTGGAATTTCTTATATTTACTTTCTGATTGGTTGTTTATTGTTTGTGTGGTGGGTAGCTGCCAATAGGATGTCAAGTACCTCAGAATGTACTTTTTATGAGTGAGGTTTATATGTGCCAATAAAACTGTAGTCTACATTGTGTGATTATATGAAGAGTTTTCCTATATATATTGTTATATATATACATATATTGGTTCATGAACCCAAAGGCGCGTTTAAGAACCACCCAGAGAACCTGTTAAGTATATTGGGAAAAGGAAAATACCTTTGATGCATTTTTTAAAATAGCTGTGGTTACGACAGCAGCCATTGAAACGTTGTGCCATGTCAGATGCGTTATAGCCGTGTGTAACACTAAGCCAATGGGATGTCAAGTATTTTTTGGGCAGGTGCAGCCACGGCTATAGCTATCCCTCTAGCCGCAGGTATTTTGATACCAATTCATGGGCATTGATCATGATATTTCATCAATTTTACACTACACAATTTTAAATGTGTTTCTTATTTTATGCCCACATGTGTACCGTTGTGTTGTTTGAATTTTTACACCCTGTTAAAATGTCCTTTTGAATCTATAAAAATGTTACTGGTAGACGCATCCAGCAGTTGTCCAGACTCACGGCTATCAGCGCTCCAATCGGATGTCATTCATTTTGGCGGGCTGGTGTAGCGCAGGTATGAGCCTGCCTGCTCTACCCGCGGTTACAACTGTTTGTATTTTAGTGCAGTGATCAAATTATTTTATGGATGTTTTCACACAGAATTGTACATGTCTTTCTGTTTGGATGTTCTCACCTCAAGGCATGTATGATTTAAATCTGAAACATTTGCAATATCTGTTTTTCAATGTATGGAAAAATTTACCTGTACCCGCGGCTATGGTCGGGTCCTTTCAGTGTAACCAGGGTTACAGCTGCGGTTATGTAATTTGTCAATTAAAAAAATTAATGGTTTTATTTAATTGTGTTTCTACATGTTCTACAAAGTATTCCTTATTAGGATTGTTTTGGGGTTTATTGGCTGTTATAGCATATTAGGAGAAATAGGGTCATAAAAAGTTGAGAATTCAATTGTGTTTCTTAAAGTGTGTGTGACACTTTTCATCATTTAATTAGGTGTTTAGTTTTGCCTGTAGGCGCGGCTATGGTTATAGCCAAGTCCATTAAACCTTACATTGTATGTGCAATAATCATATTGTTATGTGAATGATACAGCACATAATTTCATTTGTGTGTGTTATTCCATGTGCGTTGGTGTTCCCTTGTTTTATTTGAAGTTTTGAAGGTTGGCTTAGTTTGTTTTTGAGTTTACAAAATAATTTACCTGTAGCCACGGCTGCAAAGCAAGGTTCACAGCCCTGTCAAGTAGCCGCGGCTATGGAAGATGCTGTGTGGGGAAAAAAAAGATTCCTGTGAGTTTGATTGTTTGTTATTGGTTGTTGTTACTGTTCTATTTTTGTAGTTCTTTGTGATAGGTTGTGAAAATGTGTCATCATTTTTAGTAGTTTTATTAGTATGTAGTCCTCTTTTGTTGGTATTCATTTTGGAAAGTCTAAAAACCACAATTTTCTGCAGTGTTATGGTTTTGGTTCCAGAACTCTCACTTTGCACATGGCAGGAGTGTGGCTGATGTGAAAGTAGGTGTTAATAAATATGTACATATTTGAAGGTTTATCTGCAGTGTTGAGTGTGTTAGTTATATTAACCACTGTTATCAGGTGGTGTTCATTATCATTGTTTTCATCTGGTCTTCTTGTATGGCAAGTATTTTTTTATGTATTGTTTAACTTTCACTAACATGGACCTATACAATTAGATTTGTCAATCTATGGCATTTATATGCATGCATTTCGTTTTTGTAATCATGTAGTGAGGCTGAAGGTTTATTTGATTGTATTTGTTGTAAATGTAATTCATTTTCAGCTATGCAGTACTCTTGGCTGTTTTGAGTTTTCTGTGAAGTAGTACAATTGATGGTGTTTTGCAAGTTCATTTTAGTCATGTTTTATTTATTTTTAATTTTCTTGTAGCTGCATCATTCTCATCACCTCAATGGATGTGCACCAGATGTTGTACAGTTAACTCCTGTGGAAGGCCAACCCATATTCAAAACATAGTGGTACTGCTGGAGGTGGGAGCAGCACATCTTTAGACAGTTCACAAAAAGCCTCCTTTGTGAACCTCTCTAGCATTTTGGATAAATTTTCAAATGGAGTGCTCCAGGGCTGCAAGTGTTTCAAGACTATGGCTGTTGGTGGTAGCACATTTAATGTGTGGAGGTTGATTCTGCACAACCACTGCTCACAGCTCCAGTGAAGAGGGAAGACCACTTCTAAGTCAAAAAAGGCTGCAGCCTAGTACCGGACAGACTATCTAGAAACATTTGAAGGCCCACGTCTTAGTATCTTTTCGCACAAGGTGCATTGGACTTTCTCCATTTCTTTTTTCCACAAAATATGAAAAACAATTTCTTTTTAAAAGTACACGTGTTTCTACCTGTTTGATTGTTTTCTATCCCATGTTCTCCAAGTTTACTTGTCCCAACCTATTCTCTTTTTTTCTCCAAGTTTACTTAACCTTCCCTATCCTGTCCTGCAACCACCCAGTGTAAGATACTTTGTTTATTCTGACCCAGTTTATATATCCCTGTTTGTTTATTGGAGTGGTCGTTATTATACTTTTTTATATTATTGTATGTTTTTTTAATCCAAGTTGCATTTTTTTCCCAATGAAACAATGATGTATGTGCAAAGAGAACAACAGTGTTGTATGCTCAAACATTGTATCTTATATAGTGCATGTGATGAACTGCATACAAGATATGAGGGTCATAAACACATGTGTATTAAATTGTGTTTCTTCAAGTATATGTGTTCTTTAACTAATTATGTTTTCTTTTGCTACAGATGGAAGGACGCGGTAGCGTCCATGTAGTTATGGTTAAGTTGGTGTTTCCATAGGAAGAGCATTTTTTGGGTGGCTTATAACTTCTCTCCCTCTAGCCGAATCCTCACCAAACTTTGTAAAATAATTATATGGCCCACTCTGAACTGTTGTGCAAAGTTTGGAGAGGTTTGGTCCAGGGGGGGCAAAGTTATAGAGGGGGTCCCAAAATGTTTGTTTTTTCCCATAGACATAATGGGAAAAAACTTTGCGCACGCCTACAGCCCAAACCGCTGGACGGATTTACACCAAATTCGAGGCAGGAGCGGGGGCTTGGTCCCGAAAGCATGCTTTTGCAAATTTGGTGTAAATCCGTCCAGTAGTGTTTTTTTAAATTACCAAAATGTAAGGCAAAAAAATTAGTGATATCTCCATTCGCTTTGCGGACGGACTTCCCTGTTCGCTCCGCGGACAGTGCCCTGATTGGCCGAGATGCTTGCGCGATGTCCGGGGACACCCGACGTATTCGCTGATTGGACGGCGTGGTGTGTGAAGTGCGTCAGATTTTCTGTGGCGCCTGCCATTTTGCATTCGCGGACGACCGCGGACAGCGCAGTGAAACTTGGATTAAAAATTGTATTTAGTGGAGTGTGTTGGTGTGTAAGAGTGTTTGGGGAGGGTGGGGAGTATGAGATAGGTGCAATGTTGTATTTTATTTATGTGCTAGATACTTTTGTTGTGTTCGATTTGTCTGCTGGAAATGCATCAGAGGGACAGGGCCTCTGAATCCTTGTCCTTTACTGCTTTTTATCGTGTGTTCTGTCGTGTTTTCTGCCCAGGAGTCCATGTGGGACTCCTTGAAGTGCAGCTCTCTCTTTTGGTTTGGTGAACAGACCCATGGGATACCCTTATGGCACCCATGGGTAGGGGTACAACCCTGTACCCCTAGTGTATGTTTTTGGGCACCTGTGGGTGGCCCACAGAGCAGGGTATGGGCTGGTGGCAGCTCCATGCTGAATTTTGACAGGTGCTCTGGGTGTCCTCCATTTTGGGATACCCAGGCCCTGCCATTGGGATCAGTTGATTCCTGATAGGAAACAAGATGGCCCCTGTGGCCTCTTACTTTCTATTGCCTGTTACCTTGTTTTCCCAAAGTCCTGGGAAGCCCTGACTCTGTCCCTTCCCCCTGACTGGCTGTTGGGTGGAAGTTCCATATATGGTGTTGTTGTGAAGGCCCAGCTAGACTGACTGGAGCCTTCCCAGTGACTGTATGTTGTGGGTACCTCCTGTGGGTGGGACCTGGGTGAATGGAGTGTGTGACCAATATACACTCCTTGTTGTGGTTGTCTGGTTTCTGGCATGAGAGACAAAGACTGAGGCAGCCCTGCCCAAAACTGGCCTGAATGCAGTGTGTAGTGTTGAATGGCTGGGTACTTGTCCCAATCCACATTCCTTGTTGTGAGTGTCTGAAAGGGAGGAGTGTGGCCTGAATGCACTGTGTGCCTGATTGGCTGACTGACTGCATGAATGCCCTTCTGTATGATTGGCTGCTGAGTGTGTGCCAGCAGTGTGGATGAGAGACAGAATAGTATATCTGGGGACCTCTCACCACTGGTAATTGTTCAGAAGCGTTCAGAAGCGTTCTGGAGTTGAGTCTCCACTCTAAGAGTAACTGGAACTGCTGATCCTCGACGTCCAGCTGGAAGAAGAAGACTTGCTGTTGCATTTGCTTCGGCCGCTCCGAAGGCTGCCGAAATCGTCGAAGACTGACCCGAGGGAGGACCTGGTAAGGCGCCCTCTTCCCGTGCTCCGAGGGACCATCGAGCACCGCTCCATCTTCGCCGAAGCGCCCTGGAAGTCAGACCCTCGAAAGGCTGCCGACCCGAGACGGGACCGCCGAGGAGATCGAAGTGAAGCACCTGGACATCGCCGCCGTCGAAGTCCATTGCCATCGACCAGGGATCAGAGGTTTGTGTAACCTCTGGAGGCCCGTCGAAGTCGTGTTGCCCAGCCGTGGGAACCACTTGACGCCGTGCCGCCGACGACCGGAGCCGTCCGCTCCTTGCCTAAGAACATTTGAATCGAAGGACTCCTACGTCCGCACCGTCGACCGCTTTATCCTGCCGGAGAAAGTCGAGGTCGACCAACGCGCCGAGGAGAAACCTACCGGTGGGTTTCCCGCCACCCGAAGACCACAAAGACTCGAACGACTCGACGCCCTTGCTGGGCCTCCGTCTCCACAATCTTTGCGGTCCAGAACTATTGTCACTGAGGTGCCCCGCACGCCTCTGCCTTGCAGGACGCCGACGCTCCGACGCCGACGAGCACCGCTCGGACGAAGCTGCCGCCTCATCGACGCCGTTCTACCCTGTTTGTTGTCGGACGTTCGACACCCCGTGTCTCCCGCTTGAAAGGGAAGGCATTCAAGAAAGGCTGTCGATTCCCCGACACCGAACGCCGAGTTCCTAGTACAAAGTGAGTTATTATGATAAGTGTACATAACCTTGAATATTGATTATATAAAGACTGTGTTCTAACCAATACAGTGTGTGGACATTCCTTTGTGGGGGCTTGGGGACTACACTGTACTTAAGAACCAGCCTGCATCACCTCGTGAGAAGCTAGGCCTTGATTGCTGGTCCATTGCTACCGTAATAGAGAATCTTGGCTGGGGTCTTCTGTGCCTCTCTTCTACCATATAGAGAGCAGAAGTACAGACACCCCCCACCGGTCCTTTACAGCTGGTGGCAGGGGTGGGATGCTTATGGTTTTAAGAATCAGTGTATAACCGTGCCACTTACAAAATATCTGCACTTTATTAAATTAAGGTTTAGTTGTGTACAAGATAACTGCATTACAAACAATGGAGTCTATTGCAAATGGCAAATTGACTCGGATGAGCTTGGAGGCTCTCCAGAGTGCTTGTGAAGCCAGGGAGTTAGACTTTGTGGATAAGTCTAGGGCTGAGCTGATAGCTGCCCTGGTGGACTACCAGACTGATGGTGAAACTCTTGATGAGGGGGGGAATGCAACCAATGAGGACTCTGCCCCTGGGGTTTCTGCTGAATCTGTTTCTGGGAATGCCACCATTCCTGCTGCCTCTGTTCCAAACCCCAGCAATTCCTTGGAGCTTGAGTTATTAAGGATGAAATTGGCCTTTGAATACCGCAAGTTGGAAATAGATGCTGAACTTAAGAAAGAGGAGTTGGCTCAACAAGTGGAGCTCAAGAATAGGGGTCTTGAACTCAGAAATAAGGACATTGAACTCAAGAGCCAGGACACTGAATGTCAGAGAATCCAGCTAGAGAAAGCTAGAGTGGAGACTTCAGCTAAAACCAGTGAGAGTGTCAGGTCCCCAGCCACCAAGTTTATGAAAGATTTGGTTGGTGTATTTGTGGAGGGTTCAGATATCCTCCAATGGATTTAAGCGTTTGAAATGGCTTGTGCGATTCATGATGTTGATAAAAGAGATTGGGCTAAGTGTTTGTTAAGCAGAGTGCCTCAAACTGGATATGACTGTATTCTGAAGCTGAGTGTGGAAGAAAGGGGTCAGTATGAGTGTATGAAGTCTGCTTTGATTGCCAAGTTTGGCATGACACCTACTCAATACCTTAGAAGGTTCAGGGATTTTAAGAAAAGAGAGAATGTATCTTGGGTTGACTGGGTGAGTGCTGCGCACATGAACATGATGGGGTGGATCGATGGATACAAGGTTAAGACTTTTGTTGAATTGTCCCAACTCTTGTTTTTTGAGCATTTTTCTGAAGCCTGTTCACCAGAGCTGCGTTAGTATGTGGCTGACCAGAACATTTTGGACCCCTTTAAGCTGGCTAGGTTGGCTGACAAGTGGGTCTCCCACCGGGTGTCCCCTAAGGACTCCAGTGGGAAGGACAAGGACAAAGAAAAGGGGGCCTCTCAGAAAGCTGAGGAGTCCCACAAGCAGTCACAGTCGGGTAAACCTAAACCTTCCTCTCCCAAGACCCAAAAATCTAGTGGGGATAAGTCATCTGTGGGTGGGAATAAGAGTAGTGGTCCACCTGCTGCAAAGCAGGCTCCCAGTGGTTCCAGTACCGTACCCCGCACTCCTGGCGCTTGTTGGGACTGTGGGGCTCTGGATCACAGAAGGGGTGACTCCAAGTGTAAAGGTAAGGCACCTGGAGTACAGGCTGTCAGCCTGACCTACCCTTACCCCGTGTCTGAGGTGGAGGCCACTGTCCTCCCCTCCTCTACCGGGATCACATTTGGTGCTCCGGTAGAGATTTCCTTAGTGTCCCTTGGGGCCTGGGACCAGTATGCAGAAGTACTGGCGACTATCCCACAGAACACCCGTAGGTTTTTGAGAAGTGCCCTCTTGAATGGCCAGCCTTCTACTGGTTTGAGAGACACTGGGGCAAGCATGACAGTGGTGGACAGGACCCTGCTCAAGCCAGAGGACTATGTAGGTGCTCCTCTGAGAACCACCAGGTTAGCTGGTGGGCCTCCCAAAGTATCCCCTGTAGCCTTAGTCACACTCATGATTGGAGACAAGACAGCAAAGCTTCCTTTCCTGGTTCAGGACAATGTCCCGGCTAACATTCTGTTAGGAAATGATCTAGTAGAGTTGGGGTTGATCTCGGATGGTCTTCCCATGACTGCTGCTGCAGTCACTAGGTCACAGGTGACACCGGGTCTGGCTGTGAGCCAGGTACCCGAGCCAAAGGCGAGGCCTAAGGCAAGAAGAAGGAAGACCAAGAAGGCCACCTCTGTGGAGGGAACACCTTCTCTTCCTGCTGTTCCGACAGCACCCATTGGGATCCATGCTCCGGACGGGCTGGGTCCAGTGGAAAACCCAAACTCAACTCCTGTGGGAGAAGAGACAGAAGACTCTCCTGTGGGAGAGGTTCTCAACCCGGAGGATCATCCTGACCTTCAATGCTTGTTAGCTGAAGGGGGACCCTCCGGGCAGACTTCTGTAAGGGACAGAGAGAGTGCCACTCTCTCGAGGGACTGAGGAAACAGGCCCTGTCCCAGGCACAAGGAGAAGTGCCTAGGACATTCCGGATTTATTGGGAGGGTGAGCTCCTTGTTAGTGAGCCCACTAAGCCTGAACCTGCTGCCCTCAAGAGGTTGGTGGTACCCCAGGTTTACAGGCCCTTCCTACTGCAGTTGGCACATGAGGTGCCCTTGGCTGGTCATCTTGGGACCAAGAAGACTAAGCAGAGGCTCTCTGCCCATTTCTACTGGCCACGGATGGGAGTAGAGGTGGAGTCCCACTGCAGGACCTGCCCAACTTGTCAGTTGTCTGGCAAGACTGGAGGCAGTGTCATTGCCCCACTGCAGCCATTGCCAGTGGTTGGCAGACCATTTGAGAGGGTGGGCATCGACATCGTCGGTCCCCTTGACCCTCCCACTTCAGGTGGACATCGGTTTATCCTGG
The DNA here is from genome assembly GCF_040938575.1 of Ambystoma mexicanum. Classification (NCBI taxonomy): domain Eukaryota; kingdom Metazoa; phylum Chordata; class Amphibia; order Caudata; family Ambystomatidae; genus Ambystoma; species Ambystoma mexicanum. The sequence goes on along the minus strand of NC_090928.1, from coordinate 906,958,155 downwards.
TCTTGGTAGATCATGCCACCAGGTACCCTGAGGCAATACCCCTTCGGACTGTTACTGCCAAGGTGGTTGCCAAGGCTCTCCTGGGCATTTTCACCCGTGTTGGATTCCCCGAGGATTTTGTCTCTGACAGAGGATCCAACTTCATGTCTAGTTACATGAAAACCATGTGGAAAGAGTGCGGGGTAACCTACAAGTTCTCCACCTCTTACCACCCCCAGACCAATGGTCTGGTTGAGAGATTTAATAAAACTCTCAAGGGCATGCTAGGGGCTTTGGAAGAACCCCTAAGGAGGAAATGGGATCTCCTCCTGCCATGCCTGCTTTTTGCTTACAGAGAGGTACCTCAAGAGGGTGTTGGTTTCAGCCCCTTTAATTTACTCTTTGGACATCCCGTGAGGGGGCCCCTCGCCTTGATCAGAGAAGGCTTGGAAGCCACCCCTCCAGGTCCCGCCAAGCAAGTGGGGGACTATGTGTTAGGCCTCAGACGGAGGATTACACAGATGATGGGTCAGGCAACAGCAAATCTCAAGGCCAGCCAGGAATTGAATAAGTACTGGCATGACCTTAAAGCCTTGCAAGTGGATTGGATTCCGGGACAGGAAATCCTTGTGATGGAGCCTACCAAGCCTAGAGCTTTGGCAGACAAGTGGACTGGACCCTTCAGGATCATCTCCAAGATGGGCGAAGTCAATTATCTGGTTGACATGGGAGCCTCTGTGGTAGCCCCTCAGGTATTCCATGTCAACAGACTCAAGCCTTTCCACCGGCGAGCAGAAGTCTCATGTCTCTTGCTAGCTTCAGGGCAAGAAGAGGATGAGAGTGAGCCCCTTCCTGAGTTGCTGCATGGCAACCCTCAGGATGGCTCAGTGGAGGGAGTACATCTCTCTCCGGATTTGACAACAGAGCAGCAGAGGGCCTGCAGGGCTTTGCTCCAACAGTATGCCTCTCTGTTTTCACTGACGCCAGGCCTTACACCGTGGTGTAGGCATGAAATTGACACTGGTGACAGTGTGCCTGTCAAAAGCAGGTGCTACCGTATGTCAGATACCGTCAAGAACCACATCCAGGCTGAGGTCGCCAAGATGTTTGATCTGGGTGTTATTGAACCCTCAACCAGTCCCTGGTCCAGTCCAGTGGTCCTTGTCCCCAAGGCAAGTCCCCAGGCGGGTACCAAGGATTGGAGGTTCTGTGTGGACTACCGAGGAGTCAATGCTGTCACCAAAACTGACGCGCACCCATTGCCCAGGGCTGATGAGCTCGTGAACACCATAGGTGCTGCCAAATTTGTGAGCACCTTTGACCTTAGCTCAGGCTATTGGCAAATAGCTCTGACGGACCATGCCAAGGAAAAGACGGCCTTCTCAACACCTGAGGGACTCTACCAGTTTAGAGTCATGCCTTTTGGGTTGAAGAATGCCCCTGCCACCTTCCAGAGATTGGTCAACCATGCGCTCAGTGGGCTGGAAGCCTTTTGTGTGGCTTACTTAGACGACATTGCCGTCTACAGTTCCACCCGGGAAGAGCATTTGACACATCTGGATAGGTGTTGCAGGCCTTGAAAAGGGCTAACCTCACTATCAAGGCCACCAAGTGCCAGATAGCTCAGGGGAAAGTTACCTATCTTGGTCATGAGGTAGGAGGGGGTTAAATCCAACCTCTCTCCAGTAAAGTACAGGATGTAGAGAACTGGGAGACTCCCACTACTCAAACCCAGGTGAGAGCCTTTTTGGGCCTCACTGGGTACTATCGCAATTTCATGGCAGACTATGGAACCATAGCTGCACCCCTGACATCTCTAACTTCACCCAAACAGCCTTGGAAGGTTAATTGGACCGAAGACTGTCAGAGGGCCTTTGATGGCTTGAAAGAAAGTCTGTGTAGGGCACCTGTGTTGTGTGCGCCTGACTACAGCCGACCCTTTATCGTCCAGATGGATGCCTGCGACACCGGAATTGGAGCTGTCTTGTCCCAGTTAGATGACAAAGGGAGAGAACATCCTATCATATTCATCAGTAGACAACTCAAGGGTAGAGAACTTAGGTGGGCTACTGTTGAAAAGGAGTGTTTTAGCATAGTTTGGAGCCTTAGGCGTTTTAGGCCCTACCTTACGGGGTCTACCTTCAAGGTCCAAACAGATCATAAGCCCCTGAAGTGGCTTATGCAGATGAAGGGTGAGAATCCGAAATTGCTCAGGTGGTCCATTAGCCTGCAAGGGCTAGACTTCACCATAGAGCACAGACCAGGAAAGAGTCACGATAATGCAGATGGCCTTTCCAGAAGGTATGTTGACCGTCTGGATGAGGGTGTCTATCCCGTGGGAGATTAGACACCCTCCACCTCAGTCTGGGGGGGCGACTGCGATGCTGGAAATGCATCAGAGGGACAGGGCCTCTGAATCCTTGTCCTTTACTGCTTTTTATCGTGTGTTCTGTCGTGTTTTCTGCCCAGGAGTCAATGTGGGACTCCTGGCAGTGCAGCTCTCTGTTTTGGTTTGGTGAACAGACCCATGGGATACCCTTATGGCACCCATGGGTAGGGGTACAACCCTGTACCCCTAGTGTATGTTTTTGGGCACCTGTGGGTGGCCCACAGAGCAGGGTATGGGCTGGTGGCAGCTCCATGCTGAATTTTGACAGGTGCTCTGGGTGTCCTCCATTTTGGGATACCCAGGCCCTGCCATTGGGATCAGTTGATTCCTGATAGGAAACAAGATGGCCCCTGTGGCCTCTTGCTTTCTATTGCCTGTTACCTTGTTTTCCCAAAGTCATGGGAAGCCTGACTCTGTCCCTTCCCCCTGACTGGCTGTTGGGTGGAAGTTCTATATATGGTGTTGTTGTGAAGGCCCAGCTAGACTGACTGGAGCCTTCCCAGTGACTGTATGTTGTGGGTACCTACTGTGGGTGGGACCTGGGTGAATGGAGTGTGTGACCAATATACACTCCTTGTTATGGTTGTCTGGTTTCTGGCATGAGAGACAAAGACTGAGACAGCCCTGCCCGAAACTGGCCTGAATGCAGTGTGTAGTGTTGAATGGCTGGGTACTTGTCCCAATCCACATTCCTTGTTGTGAGTGTCTGAAAGGGAGGAGTGTGGCCTGAATGCACTGTGTGCCTGATTGGCTGACTGACTGCATGAATGCCCTTCTGTATGATTGGCTGCTGAGTGTGTGCCAGCAGTGTGGATGAGAGACAGAATAGTATATCTGGGGACCTCTCACCACTGGTAATTGTTCAGAAGCGTTCAGAAGCGTTCTGGAGTTGAGTCTCCACTCTAAGAGTAACTGGAAATGCTGATCCTCGACGTCCAGCTGGAAGAAGAAGACTTGCTGTTGCATTTGCTTCGACCGATCCGAAGGCTGCCGAAATCGTCGAAGACTGACCCGAGAGAGGACCTGGTAAGGCGCCCTCTTCCCGTGCTCCGAGGGACCATCGAGCACCGCTCCATCTTCGCCGAAGCGCCCTGGAAGTCAGACCCTCGGAAGGCTGCCGACCCGAGACGGGACCGCTGAGGAGATCGAAGTGAAGCACCCGGACATCGCCGCCATCGAAGTCCATTGCCGTCGACCAGGGTTTGCAGGTTTGTGTAACCGCTGGAGGCCCGTCGAAGTCGTGTTGCCCAGCCGTGGGAACCACTTGACGCCGTGCCGCCGACGACCGGAGCCGTCCGCTCCTTGCCTAAGAACATTTGAATCGAAGGACTCCCTCGTCCGCACCGTCGACCGCTTTATCCTGCCGGAGAAAGTCGAGGTCGACCAATGCGCCGAGGAGAAACCTACCGGTGGGTTTCCCGCCACCTGAAGACCACAAAGACTCGAACGACTCGACGCCCTTGCTGGGCCTCCGTCTCCACAATCTTTGCGGTCCAGAACTATTGTCACCGAGGTGCCCCGCACACCTCTGCCTTGCAGGACGCCGACGCTCCGACGCCGACGAGCACCGCTCGGACGAAGCTGCCGCCTCATCGACGCCGTTCTACCTTGTTTGTTGTCGGACGTTCGACGCCCCGTGTCTCCCGCTTGAAAGGGAAGGCATTCAAGAAGGGCCGTCGATTCCCCGACACCAAACGCCGAGTTCCTCAACGGACGTTTGACGCCCCGTGTCTCCCGCTTGAAAGGGAAGGCATTCAAGAAGGGCCGTCGATTCCCCGCCGCCGAACGCCGAGTTCCTCGACGCTTCTCGACACCTCTCGACGATCCGTGACTCCCGCTTGAAAGGGGGTCGCTCAAGAAGGATCTGTCGACCCCTCTTCGAAGAACTCGACTCCACCAGGTACATTGGGGGGGGGGGGTAAAAACATTATAGGAGGGAATAAGACTTGCAGAACAATATATGGACTGGGCTTGTGCTATATCTTTATTTTACAGGTTGCCCAGGTGGGGGGATCTCCACACAGAACTGTGTCTAGTGGTAGGGGCCAGTATTCTGCCTATTGCTCAACCATCTTATTTTCTCTCCTCTCTCTATTGCTGGTTTCACTCTATTGATCTGTGTGACATTGTTACAATATTGTTGATGCACTTTAATGAGATCTAATACAAAGGGTGGTGCCACTTTAGAATTGTATATATTTGCCATTGTTGATTTTCCTAAGTACAAAGTGAGTTATTATGATAAGTGTACACAACCTTGAATATTGATAATATAAAGACTGTGTTCTAACCAATACAGTGTGTCGACATTCCTTTGTGGGGGCTTGGGGACTACACTGTACTTAAGAACCAGCCTGCATCACCTCCTGAGAAGCTAGGCCTTGATTGCTTGTCCATTACTACCGTAATAGAGAATCTTGGCTGGGGTCTTCTGTGCCTCTCTTCTACCATATAGAGAGCAGAAGTACAGATACCCCCCACCGGTCCTTTACACACGGCTGTTCTGAAATGTTCGCAAATAAGCAGAATGGATTCGGTGTCAAGTTGAAAGTGTTCTAAGAACACATGCGGTGTCCTGAAATGTTCGCACATAAAGAAAATGGGGGTGTTCTGAGGACGTTCTCCGTATTGTGTGCCTGCTTAGCTGTATACAATGAGGGAATGGCACAGAGAGTGAATTGGAAATGGTAGAAGGGCTGTCTAAGAGTTATGCAGTCTGCGGACAGGGCGTGCTACATCCGGGGTTTTCCAGCAAATCCAGCATGGAAAGAAGACTGTAGGGATCAGCCAATCAGATGTTGAGGTTGTGGATTTATGTTCAAAGATACTGTGTGTAGTGAAGATGGCAGAATTGGAGAAAGTCAGGGTGTTGGTGCTCGGAGATAAGTTTGTGCATGGTTTACAACAATATGCTGAAAGCAGGCATGTTGCAAAGAATTTCGATGTTAAAGGAGTGGAGGCGGTGTGGAGCACTGTGCCTGATTGCAATGTACAGGGAATTGTACAAGTTTGTGAAGATATGGGCAAGATCAACAGTCCCCATGTGGTAGTTTTGCACTATGGTGCTTTCCATTTGGGCTATGTAAGTGCCCCTACTTTGTTGGCAGATTTGGAACACTTGGTTCAAGCAGTAATGAACATCCTTCCAAATGCCAAAGTAATTTTTTCTGGATTAGTACCTACGGCAATATGGGACAATAGTTCAGTTTTTTGTCCACAGCAAAACAATGCTAGGTGTGTAATCAACCGAGGCATGTGTGCCTTCATGCTTAGAGCTGGTATGTTCTTCTGTAATAATGAGAATATTGATTCCAGTAATGCTGTTTATTTTAAAGAAGATGGCATTTCCTTATCTTTTATGGGAAATGCCATTCTGTTCTGGAATGTAAGGGTTGCTTTGGAGAAGGTTATGTGAAGATTTTAGGAGTAAAGTAAGAAAAGAAAATACAAAATAACAGGTGTCTGTCAAGCATCTGCAAAAAACCCCCCCAAAAAAACGTCTCTTTTCAGAGCCAACCTCAAAGGGGAAATGGGGCACACTATTTAAATTTACATTGGCCACGCTCAGGTTTTCGATATGTCCACAGACATTGCGGTAGTCCGCGGACATCGAAAACACTAGCTAGGGGTTCAGTATGTTCTATGTTACATGTATATAAAGTCAGGGATATTATGGTGAAGTTGTGCTACTAAAAACATATGAAATTCAGTAAAAAAAACTTTGTTAAAGGGACGTTATGGTTAAGTTGTGCTACTAAAAAGCTATGAAATTCAGTGAAAAAGCTTTGTTAAAAGTGACATTATGGTTAAGTTGCGCTACTAAAAACCTATGAAATTCAGTGAAAAAACTTTGTTAAAAGGGACGTTATGGTTAAGTTGCGCTACTAAAAACCTATCAAATTCAGTAAAAAAACTTTGGTAAAGGGACGTTATGGTTCAAAGTAAAACCGAAAAACCCCTGAAATTCGGTAGTTATGGTAAAATAAGCAACCGTAACTTGCGCCACCGTGCACTGCTAACACTAACACCCAGGACATCAAAGATGACATCACAAATGTCATTGATGACATCACTGATGACATCAAATGTGCATTTAATTTTCATGAAAACTCTGTAGGAGGGATTCTTATAATGTTGACCAAAAAGTGTGAAGAATCATTTGAATAAATAACATGAGCTAATTAGTGCATTAAGCAATGAATTGATATAAATAGCATTCTATTATGAAGTTCTATCCAGTATACTAAGCAACCCATGCAGAAACTTAGGCAGTGTGTGCAGTATACATGATGAAGGTGCAATATTCATAATCTAGCATGCAATAAGGAGCTAATAAGACCCACCTAGTACATAATTACACTTAATACAGACAAAACACAAAGAGACAACAACACATACAAATATGAGTATATACAGGGACAGATAAGTAAGCAAAAAAGCAGAAGTAGTAGCAGAAAGACTTCATAACCTAACTGATTATCTCTATGCAGAGAAATGCTTGTTCTGTTTCAAAGGTGCTACTTTCTGTATGTATGTGTATCAAATGATGTCAGTGAACCCTAAGGAAAGGAGTGTGAGTACAATGTATACAAATATGAGCATATACAGGGAAGTTATAGTAATAAAAATAAAACTATGAGAAAGTGCTGATAACTCTAATGATTATCTTCATGCACAGAAAGGATTGCTCTCTTTCAAGCCTGTGTCTTTCGCTATATATATATGTTTCATATGATATGACTTGACCCTAAATCTACAAATATAGTACCTTTTCAAATTTTACTTCCTGACTGTTACTGAAGAAAACTATGTGGCTTAGATATGTCAGTAAAGGAAAAAAAGGGAGAGCCAGCGATGTGATGTCATCAGTGATGTCATCAATGACATTTGTGATGTCATCTTTGATGTCCTGGGTGTTAGTGTTAGCAGTGCACGGTGGCGCGAGTTATGGTTGCTCATTTTACCATAACTGCCGAATTTCAGGGGTTTTTCGGTTTTACTTTGAACCATAACGTCCCTTTACCAAAGTTTATTTTACTGAATATATATATATATATATATGTATATATATATATATATATATATAGATGAATAACCATGGTTAAGGTATAGCTCAATGGGATGTTGAATTTCGAAGGCGCGGTTAATCACAACAACGACTGGGCAGGGTCTTAACTGCTGGTTCTGGACCATAGCCATGGCTAAAGGCCTGAATTGATTGATTGATTGATTGATTGATTGATTGATTGATATGTTATTTCTATCACGCTCGTACACAAGTGTTTCAGAGCGTGACAAGGCAGGGGAGGGGAACAGGGGAGAACAAAACAGCGATCTTACTAGGCCCAGTGACATTGAGAACGCGCATGTGCATGGGAGAGGGGGGAGGGGAAAAGTGCATGGAAGGGGGAGAGGTGGAAAGTGCGAAGCAGAGGAGAAACAGATAAATAACAATAAATAAATAATAAAGGCAACAAACAGTGTTAATGCAGTCAGCAATTTGCAAGTGCTAGGTTTAAGGCAGCTGACACGGTAGGTCTGATAAGTGCAGGAAGAAAAAGGGGGGGCTGTATGGGTACAGATACAGACCCCAGTGCAAGGGGTGGCCCAGAGGCAGTGTGGGAGGGTGGCAGGATAAGCAGGTACCTGGGCCCAAAAGACTGAGGGTGGTCAGGTGCACGGTGCCAAGAGAGAACAGATCAGCAGGGGAGAGGGGGAGCGAAGGCAGAAGAAAAGAGGAAGGTCTTGAAGTGCATACAAGTACACTGTTTGTACCTGAAAAAGTCCTTTCTAAGAATGATCTATTATGTATATGTGTATAACAATCTATGTGACTCCCCCCCAATGTCTCATATTGTAACTGCAGCTAGAAAAAGAGTCAATGAACTCTAGCCATGGCTATGAGTGATGAGTTATTTTAGATTTTTTAAAAATGTTTTTTTATTGTATTTTTGTATTTATATGTGATGGGTGTTATTACATCATATGTGTATATTTATTTGTGATAAATAGTCCTTAAAAGGACTGTTTTGGAGTACACTGAGTGTTGTATTTGAGCACATTTGGCATGCTCTCTTTATTATCATGTACCTTACATAAATCTTTTTAACTACCATTGCACCACCACTGTCTCTTTTTGCCATTCATATTCCTTATTCAGTATTTTGTTAAAAAAAACCTAATTCTCATCCACTCATTACATGTAGTTTTCCATTGTACTGTGACAGAAAAAAATACTGCGTGTCACCTCACACATTAGAATTAGAAGTGAAGGAAGATTACACGAGAAGAGAAGGTGGAATTTCTTGTATTTACTTTCTGATTGGTTCTTTAATGTTTGTGTGGTGGGTAGCTGCTAATAATAATAATAATAATAATAATAATAATAATAATAATAATAATAATAATAATAATTTGCTTATATATAGCGATAGGAAGTACCTCAAATGCTGTTCAGCTGTTCAACCTCTTAGAGAATGTACTTTTTTGAGTGATGTTTATATTTGACAGTAACACTTTGTATCATTATATTAAGAGTATTTCTATATAGTACATTTTGGTTGCTTGAGAGTGAGTTGTAGTTTTGGGAGATTGTGCTATTGTTGGGGTATATTTGTTTCAATTGATATTTAAAACATGGAGCCAATTTCAGAAGGAGAGGAATTTCATTGTTCAGAAGACTGGAGAATTACAGAATTCTGACAATGGGTTTCATAGTGATATTGATAACATAGGTGATGTGTTGTCAAAGCATTGTTTTACAAAGCTTTCTTGGTTCTATAATATTCTTTTTGTCGGAGTGTTTGAAATGAGAGATTTATGCTGCAATTGTGGAGAAATATTTTGACAGGGAGCACAGGTTTTGTTTTCTCTTGGGGAAAGGAACATTCATTAATCATCTAAAGAAAGAGCACCAAGAAATTTTCCAAGATTTTGTGAATTGCAATAGAGGTGAAGAGTATTTCTCTGATTGAAAATATGTTTTTTGTTATATATTGGTAAAAGAACCCAAAGCCCAAAGGCTCTTTTAAGAGCCACCCAGACAACTTTTTAATTATACTGGAAAAGGAAAATACCTTTGATGCCTTTTTTTATAACTAGCCGCGGCTACGACTGCAGCCAATGATACTTCATGTCCTGTTAGGGGGTTATAGCAGCGGGTACCAGTAAACCAATGAGATATGAAGCAATTTTATGGCATGCAAAGCCACAACTACAACTATGTTTTAGCCGTGGGTATGGCATTGATCATGATATTTTATGGATTTTACAATACACAATTTGTTTTTTTGATTCTATGCCCTTATGTGTACCTTTGTGTTGTTTGAATGTTTACACCTTGTTAATAATATGTCTTTTTGAATCATGAAAAATTTTATGGATAGCCGTGTCTAATGGTGGTTAACCAGACCCACGGCTATCTACACTCCAATTGGACGTCGTACTTTATGGTAGCCGCGGATATGAACCCGCTGGTGGTACCCATTTTTATAGCTGTTTGTATTTTTGTGCAGTGATCATATTATTTTATGGATGTTTGAGCACAGATTTTTACATGTCATTCTGTTTGGATGTTATCACCTCAAGGCATGTGTGAAACCTTTGCAATATGTTTTTTTCAGTGCATTTGAAAAATGAATGTCTACCCGCTGCTATGGGAGGGGCTTCTAAGTGTAACCGGGGTTATAGCAGCGGTTACGTAATTGTAAAATACAAAAAACGTATAGATTGGGCATTTTACTTGTTTGCTTTGTACAGTCCTCTTTTTGTGCTATTGATTTCTGAAATCCTTGAAAGTGAACTTTTTGTGAACTTTTGACATTCTGATTCCAGGGTGTGCAGATGTTCTGTGTTTGGCTATTGTGAAGATCTATTGGAGCAGCTGAAGGTCAGTGATTGTGTGCTTTTGTATATTTCAGCTATAATATGAATTGTTGTTTATATAAGATAAATTAAGTATGTTTAGGTTTCTGATTTAGTAAAGTTTATATGTATTATATGGAAAATAGGGTTTTACATATATTACTTCATTGTTTTTGCAGTAGAGTGATAAAGTATTAGCACATGGTATCCTTTAGTTATATGTGAGAAAAACACATTTCCAATTAAAGGTTCTTTCTCACTGTTTTGTTGAAGTATGCATTTGATATTTTACTGATAATGTGGCTTTGGGATTTTTAAAACAAATCTTTCTTTATATGTTAAAAATGATGTGCTGTGCTGCTGTCCTTTATCTAAGAAATATATGGTCACAACATTTACAAGTTATTTGTTAGGGAAGAGCATAGATTTTACATTGAGAAATAGGGTGTTCATTCTGAGTTTTGTTGCATTATGTACTTTAGGTTTCCACAGTTTCCTCAGTAAGAATATATGTGAAATTAAGTGTGGCATTTCTGTCACAGATTTGAAAGTACATTGCATGACAATATTGCATCCAGAACACCCATGGTACCATAAATTACAGCACAATTGCATGCAGATGAGCTCAATGTGTGTACTATTCAGAATAAAATGTTGGTAGTTCTTCATAAACAGAAATCAGCAACCATATATGGTATTTTCACAATCTGCTTGTAAATGGTGTACTTTGGGAGGGCAGGGACCCATTTGGGTACTATACTATGTGATGACATATACTGGTATCTAATGCACTGACATTGGAAGATGTGAAACAGATGTGGGTGAATAAGATACTGTCAGGGGTTTTGACCCATGTTCGAGTTATTATGCTGCAACATTTGGGGCTGTGGGCTCAGAAAATCCAAGATGGCCAAAAAAGCCCACATTGCGCCAGAATCCAGGAAAACCGTGCAGTTTTTGAGCACACCAAAATGGTCGCCGACCTGCCACCCACCAGTGCAAAGAAAGATGGTTCTGTTCAAAATCTGTTTTTATTAATGTCAGAAATTGCTAAGATCATGGGCCCGAAACCACCAAACAAAAATCCAACTCTGGTTGAGTGTTTTACTTTACTCTACTGCAGATCCACATCAATGCCATGTCAAGCAAGGATCATGTACCATCAAGTAAAATCCTTTCTTTTTGAAATGTATTAATTCAAGACAGCTCTCAAAAAGGGGTGCAGTACCATTGCAAGCCACTGACCGGCGCTGGAGCTCTATAAATCCTGACAGGAGAGCAGTCTTGCAGAACTGTGCAGTGAACAGAAGGGGGTCTTATGTAATTAAAAGTTCAAAAGACTTGCTTTTCCTGAGAACCATTAACACCTCAGAGACACAAACAACAGCCCAGGATATCACATGGCCCTGTTGATTGAGAGGGAGGAGTTTCCCCTGCAGCCCGCAGGACACAATACAATAGACCCTTTCAATTGAATGGGGTATGCTGATTTTGGGTGTGGACTGTAAACAGTCTTCTGGAGGAAGGAGAGGCCTGTGATCTCTGACTCACCAAGCTTCTGTGGGTGGGCCAGACTGGATTGTGGATTCATATTGCAGCAAATATATGTTTAAGTAAAATGCTTCTGAAATATTGTATTAAGCTTACAAAAATGTACAATTTGGAGATCCTTAATCTGAGAAATGTACTCACAATTTGAGACCAAACTCAACTCTGTACCATGTTCTGAGGCAAAATCATGAATTATGGAGATTGCAGACACGGGGTTTATGCTAGAAAAATGAAAATTTACTGGAATATGTGTAGAGAGGCGGTGTACATCTGTGTAATTTTTGGTAAAAATCCAATATAGGTAAACCAACCAAAAAACGAAAAATGTTGGCATTTCTGAACCCTAGCTCTTAGGAAGATCAGGGCTAGGCAACAATATACCTTAAGCAATCCGTCATGCAATTTAGGTAATATTAACAAGTGGGGTATATTGCAAATGTGGGTTTTATGAAAATGAAGATATGTTGCACGGACACAAAGGGGTGTTTCTTCAATAGATTGTAAAATTATGACTCACTCTGACACATTATCCCTTCTCAAATCAGGTCACAGAGAATCCTTGACCTATCAAATCATGAGAGGGTTGGGCATGCAGAATGGGGCGGCCCACCCACTTTCAAAAGACATAACAAGAGCAACTGAAAGCCAGACAGGGACATTCACTTCCCACTTCAAGCTGATTTCTTGCGGAGCACTTTGCCAGAAGACACCAGATCCAGCACTTAGACTTCAAATCCAGACAGAGACCAGAACGTAGGACTCAGACTCCAGAACCTAAAGCAAAGGCCTAACCCACAAGCTGAGTTCTCTTCAGCAGGCCTCAAAATCCTTTGCAAACTATTCAACCGCCGGGCTGCGTGGTTTGCTGCTTGCTAAGAATCCTGTGTATCCAGAACCGTCAGATCCAATTCAAGAGACCCAGACCAGACCACTGTGCAGTGCCGAGACCAGAACCAGAGATACAGATCCGCTAGCAGACCCAGACCAGATCGCTGTGAGCAGAACCAGTACCAGAAACCGCCCGGAGTCCAGTCCAAACGTGACCAGACCTTGACGGCCTATTTCAAATTTATAGTGTGAGTACTCAGCTAGAACTGTGCCAGAGCCAATCTGTTAGTCTAAAATAACCTGATTCAAACCATTTTAACCTGTCCAGAACTGCATCATAGAAATCGTGTGTTCATTCTGTCATTTCCAAGCTGTAAAAGTGTCATTTTGCCATTTTGAATCATTATTTCATTTCTGAAAAACTACCTTCACAAAATCGTTCACATCTTTTGAATCGCGTATGCTAGGAACGAGATTTAACTTTCATTTTAAAGCTAAGATCCCCAGCTTTCCAACAAGCTCTAAACCGACCACGTGTAAAAATATCTGTCTTTTGCTTCCGTTATTGAATTCCGTTTTCAACCTGATAACCATCCCTGAATCATTGATAGTGCTGACCTGAACTAATTCAAAGTAGCTATCACCTACCCTGAACCTCCTACAGGGAATTAAAATCATTTTTAGCATATTTTTCCCTTCTTTGCATACCACATTTAAAGTATTTTGCCTGTGTTTTAAAATCATCCCTGTCCTCTAAACTTGCTAGGGGGGAACTGAAATTCGTATTGTATGGTGATTGTATTCCTGAAAACCGTCTGCTTCACTTCCATCTCCTTATATTGCATAGCGGGGGGAGTGAATTGCAACAAGGGGAAAAGTGAACATATTATCTCTTGTGAAACCCTATCAGTTTATTTCTGTACTGCATTTTCTTTCCATCATTGTTTTTCCTTGAAACCATAAAAGCATTCTCAGTTACCTTTTCCTTCCTATACCAACTCCTAAGTAATTAAATAAGTGTACAATTGTAATATTATCCATTGTTGATCACTGTCATATTCTTAAGTGTGATATCAAATATTAATTTATTATAAAAGTGTGATATATATATTGTTTAACTTTTCCAATAAATCTTTTAAATTGCAAAACAAACTTACTTCTTGGCTCAGTGAGGTCATGGGGATTCAAAGAGAGGGGCATTATATAAGGGTTTATCATAAAGAGTATAACTTGTCATAAAAGTATATAAATAAGGGCTTCTCTTGGGCGTCCCAGACGAGGCACTGACTTAGTGGGATTGCTGAATTGAAGTCACTTAACAGAGTGAGGGCTCGAGCCGGGGATTCTGGATTAGATCTATCACTTGTGCAGATTTATACAGTGTGCTAACTGACAGGATATATAAATCCTGTTGGATCACCACGCTGTGTTACACTGTAAAAACACCCCTCAAAGGAACGCTCTAAGGAAACGGTCTGTTGTGCAAAATAAAATACAAACTTCTGTAAATCAGGAAGGAAATCAATTTCTAGAATGACGACCTTGATAGATATCAAAATAGCCAGAGAACAGCTCTTACATAAGCTATTTGTGAGAGGTGAGTGGGCTCATCAGGACCAGGCGGTCTGGTTGCAGGCAATCACACCCCAGGTCACTGAAACAGGGTCAGACATATAGAGAGATCAGGGTCCATTACATGTGGCCCTGAGTGAACTATATATGGCCCCTAAAACCAAAGATGAGCACGACAAGATTGTCAGGATAGCAGCATATTTATATTTATATATGGGAGCCATACAGGACAAATGTGCTGAAGGCCAAGATATGGCAAATAGGCAACTGATGGCATTAGAGAAGGCCCAATCTGACCTGGTCTCTTCTGAGCAGAGGCTGCAGAGGAGCCATGAGTCAGAGAATGATAGTAGGCAGTATATTATTAAAATAAAAGAGGATGGGTATCCTGCAACAGGAAAAGTCTGACCAGGATACCAGATTTCTGGCCTTGCAGAAGGAGTACCAAGAAGGTTTGGACTCTCGACTGCAGAGCCAGAAAAAGCTGGAGCAACAATTAGACTTTAACAGGGCATGCACAGAGCAGGTAGCCACCCTGCAAATCCGACTAGACAGAGAGAAAGAGGAAAGCAATAAATTGATTTTGAAAGACCTGGATACCCAGGCAGAGTTTGATCAAGAACGCCAGAAAGCTGTGGTCCTTTCAAAGGCAGAGGGACGACCTGGCGGCACAGATGCAGGCTCTTAGTCAGGAAAGGGACACCTTAGGCCAGGAAGTCTGCCAATTAAAAGAAAAAATTGAAGAAAATCACCTGCCCTTACAGGAGCTGAGTGACCTCCAAAAAGAGCATCAGGACTTGCTAGAGCACACCAGGAGGGTGGAAGAAGCTCTGGCAAGAAGCCTACAATAAGTAAGTGTGGCAAGGGTGGGGACTGAGGCAATTACCTCTCGCCATACTACCCTACCACTCAACCTAGAAACTAAACCATTCTAAAATCTCCATAGTGTGTTAGAATTACATTCTGAAGAGTTGAATCAAACAGTGTACCTAATAGCCTCCCCGTGAAAAGCTGCATTAGAAGTGTGCCCAATAGCCTCTCTTTGAAAGTTGATTTTAGAAGTGTGCCCAATAGCCTTTCTGTGAATTGCAGAAGTGTGCCCAATAGCCTCTCTTTGAAAGTTGAATTTAAAAGTGTGCCCAATAGCCTCTCTTTGAAAGTTGAATTTAGAAGTGTGCCCAATAGCCTCTCTTTGAAAGTTGATTTTAGAAGTGAGCCCAATAGCCTCTCTTTGAAAGTTGAATTTAGAGGTGTGCCCAATAGCCTCTCTTTGAAAGTTGCATTTAGAAGTGTGCCCAATAGCCTCTCTTTGAAAGTTGAATTTAGAAGTGTGCCCAATAGCCTCTCTTTGAAAGTTGCATTTAAAAGTGTGCCCCATAGCCTCTCTATGAAAGGTGCATTTAGAAGTGTGCCCAATAGCCTCCTGAAGTGTGCCCAATATCCTCTCTTTGAAAGTTCCATTTAAAAGTGTGCCCAATAGCCTTTCTGTGAAAGTTGCATCTAGAAGTGTGCCCAATATCCTCTCTGTGAAAGTTGCATTTAGAAGTGTGCCCAATAGCCTGTCTGTGGAAAGTTGCGTTTAGAAGTGTGCCCAATAGCCTCCCAGTGAATTTTGAAGTGTGCCCAATAGCCTCTCTGTGAAAGTTGCATCTAGAAGTGTACCCAATATCCTCTCTGTGAAAGTTGCATTTAGAAGTCTGCCCCATAGCCTCTCTGAGAAAGTTGCATTTAGAAGTGTGCCCAATAGCCTTTCTGTGAATTTTAGAAGTGTGCCCAATAGCCGCTCTTTGAAAGTTGCATTTAGAAGTGTGCCCAATAGCCTCTCTTTGAAAGTTGAATTTAGAAGTGTGGCCAATATCCTCTCTTTGAAAGTTGCATTTAAAAGTGTGCCCCATAGACTCTCTGTGAAAGTTGCATTTAGAAATATGCCCAATAGCCTCTAGAAGTGTACCCAATATCATATCTGTGAAAGTTGCATTTAGAAGTGTGCCCAATAGCCTCTCTTTGAAAGTTGCATTTAGAAGTGTGCCCAATAGCCTCTCTGTGAATTTAGAAGTGTCCCCAATAGCCTCTCTCTGAAAGTTGCATTTGGAAGTGTGCCCAATAGCCTCTAGAAGTGTGCCCAATATCCTCTCTGTGAAAGTTGCATTTAGAAGTGTGCCCAATAGCCTCTCTGTGAAAGTTGCATCTAGAAGTGTGCCCAATATCCTCTCTCTGAAAGTTGCATCTAGAAGTGTGCCCAATATCCTCTCTGTGGAAGTGCATTTAGAAGTGTGCCCAAAAGCCTCTCTGAGAAAGTTGCATTTAGAAGTGTGCCCAATAGCCTGTCTGTGGAAAGTTGCATTTAGAAGTGTGCCCAATATTCTCACTGTGATTTTAGAAGTGTGCCCAATAGCCTCTCTCTGAAAGTTTCATCTAGAAGTGTGCCCAATATCCTCTATGTGAAAGTTGCATTTAGAAGTGTGCCCAATATCCTCTCTGTGAAAGTTGCATTTAGAAGTGTGCCCAATAGCCTCTTTGTGAATTTAGAAGTGTGCTCAATAGCCTCTCTCTGAAAGTTGCATCTAGAAGTGTGCCCAATATCCTCTCTGTGAAAGTTGCATTTAGAAGTGTGCCCAGTAGCCTCTCTGAGAAAGTTGCATTTAGAAGTGTGCCCAATAGCCTGTCTGTGGAAAGTTGCATTTAGAAGTGTGCCCAATAGCCTCCCTGTGAATTTAGAAGTGTGCCCAATATCCTCTCTGTGAAAGTTGCATTTAGAAGTGTGCCCAATAGCCTCTCTGAGAAAGTTGCATTTAGAAGTGTGCCCAGTAGCCCGTCTGTGGAAAGTTGCATTTAGAAGTGTGCCCAATAGCCTTTCTGTGAATTTTAGAAGTGTGCCCAATAGACTCTCTTTGAAAGTTGCATTTAGAAGTGTGCCCAATAGCCTCTCTTTGAAAGTTGAATTTAGAAGTGTGCCCAATAGCCTCTCTTTGAAAGTTGCATTTAAAAGTGTGCCCCATAGCCTCTCCACGAAAGGTGCATTTAGAAGTGTGCCCAAAGCCTCCTGAAGTGTGCCCAATATCCTCTCTTTGAAAGTTCCATTTAAAAGTGTGCCCAATACCTCTCTGTGAAAGTTGCATCTTGAAGTGTGCCCAATATCCTCTCTGTGAAAGTTGCATTTAGAAGTGTGCCCAATAGCCTCACTGAGAAAGTTGCATTTAGAAGTGTGCCCAATAGCCTGTCTGTGGAAAGTTGCATTTAGAAGTGTGCCCAATAGCCTCCCAGTTAATTTAGAAGTGTGCCCAATAGCCTCTCTGTGAAAGTTGCATCTAGAAGTGTACCCAATATCCTCTCTGTGAAAGTTGCATTTAGAAGTCTGCCCAATAGCCTCTCTGAGAAAGTTGCATTTAGAAGTGTGCCCAATAGCCTTTCTGTGAATTTTAGAAGTGTGCCCAATAGCCTCTCTTTGAAAGTTGAATTTAGAAGTGTGCCCAATATCCTCTCTTTGAAAGTTGCATTTAAAAGTGTGCCCCCTAGCCTCTCTGTGAAAGTTGCATTTAGAAGTGTGCCCAATAGCCTCTAGAAGTGTACCCAATATCCTCTCTGTGAAAGTTGAGTTTAGAAGTGTGCCAAATAGCCTCTCTTTGAAAGTTGCATTTAGAAGTGTGCCCAATAGCCTCTCTGTGAATTTAGAGATGTGCCCAATAGCCTCTCTCTGAAAGTTGCATCTAGAAGTGTGCCCAATATCATCTCTATGAAAGTTGCATTTTGAAGTGTGCCCAATGGCCTCTCTGAGAAAGTTGCATTTAGAAGTGTGCCCAAATGCCTGTCTGTGGAAAGTTGCATTTAGAAGTGTGCCGAATAGCCTCTCTGTGAAAGTTGCATTAGAAGTATGCCCAATAGCCTGTCTGTCGAAAGTTGCATTTAGAAGTGTGCTCAGTAGCCTCTCTGTGAAAGTTGCATTTAGAAGTGTGCCCAATAACCTGTCAGTGGAAAGTTACACTTTAAAGTGTGCCCAATAGCCTGTCTGTGGAAAGTTACGTTTACTCTATAAATTTATAAATGCGCCCAACAGCCTACTGGTGATAGTTGAATTTAGAAGTGTGCCCAACAACCTCTCTGTGAAAGTCACATTTAGAATTGTGCCCAACAGCCTCTCTCTGAATTTAGAAGTGTGCCCAATAGCCTCTCTGTGAAAATTGCATTTAGAAGTGTGCCCAATAGACTCTCTGTGAAAGTTGCATTTAGATGTGTGCCCAATAGCCTCTCTGAGAAAGTTGCATTTAGAAGTGTGCCCAATAGCCTGTCTGTGGAAAGTTGCATTTAGAAGTGTGCCCAATAGCCTCTCTGAGAAAGTTGCATTTAGAAGTGCGCCCAGTAGCCTGTCTGTGGAAAGTTGCATTTAGAAGTGTGCCCAATAGCCTGTCTGTGGAAAGTTGCATTTAGGAGTGTGCCCAGTAGTCTCCCTGTGAATTTAGAAGTGTGCCAAATAGCCTCTCTTTGAAAGTTTCATCTAGAAGTGTGCCCAATATCCTCTATGTGAAAGTTGCATTTAGAAGTGTGCCCAATATCCTCTCTGAGAAAGTTGCATTTAGAAGTGTGCCCAATAGCCTGTCTGTGGTAAGTTGCATTTAGAAGTGTGCCCAATAGCCTCCCTGTGAATTTAGAAGTGTGCCCAATATCCTCTCTGTGAAAGTTGCATTTAGAAGTGTGCCCAATAGCCTCTCTGAGAAAGTTGCATTTAGAAGTGTGCCCAATAGCCCGTCTGTGGAAAGTTGCATTTAGAAGTGTGCCCAATAGCCTTTCTGTGAATTTTAGAAGTGTGCCCAATAGCCTCTCTTTGAAAGTTGCATTTAGAAGTGTGCCCAATAGCCTCTCTTTGAAAGTTGAATTTAGAAGTGTGCCCAATAGCCTCTCTTTCAAAGTTGCATTTAAAAGTGTGCCCCATAGCCTCTCTACGAAAGGTGCATTTAGAAGTGTGCCCAATAGCCTCTAGAATTGTGCCCAATATCCTCGCTGTGAAAGTTCCATTTAAAAGTGTGCCCAATAGCCTCTCTGTGAAAGTTGCATCTAGAAGTGTGCCCAATATCCTCTCTGTGAAAATTGCATTTAGAAGTGTGCCCAATATCCTCTCTGTGAAAGTTGCATTTAGAAGTGTGCCCAATAGCCTCTTTGTGAATTTAGAAGTGTGCTCAATAGCCTCTCTCTGAAAGTTGCATCTAGAAGTGTGCTCAATATCCTCTCTGTGAAAGTTGCATTTAGAAGTGTGCCCAATAGCCTGTCTGTGGAAAGTTGCATTTAGAAGTGTGCCCAATAGCCTCCCAGTGAATTTAGAAGTGTGCCCAATAGCCTCTCTGTGAAAGTTGCATCTAGAAGTGTATCCAATATCCTCTCTGTGAAAGTTGCATTTAGAAGTCTGCCCAATAGCCTCTCTGAGAAAGTTGCATTTAGAAGTGTGCCCAATAGCCTTTCTGTGAATTTTAGAAGTGTGCCCAATAGCCTCTCTTTGAAAGTTGCATTTAGAAGTGTGCCCAATAGCCTCTCTTTGAAAGTTGAATTTAGAAGTGTGCCCAATATCCTCTCTTTTAAAGTTGCATTTAAAAGTGTGCCCCATAGCCTCTCTGTGAAAGTTGCATTTAGAAGTGTGCCCAATAGCCTCTAGAAGTGTACCCAATATCCCCTCTGTGAAAGTTGCATTTAGAAGTGTGCCCAATAGCCTCTCTTTGAAAGTTGCATTTAGAAGTGTGCCCAATAGCCTCTCTGTGAATTTAGAAGTGTGCCCAATAGCCTCTCTCTGAAAGTTGCATCTAGAAGTGTGCCCAATATCCTCTCTGTGAAAGTTGCATTTAGAAGTGTGCTCAATAGCCTCTCTGAGAAAGTTGCATTAGAAGTATGCCCAATAGCCTGTCTGTGCAAAGTTGCATTTAGAAGTGTGCCCAATAGCCTCTCTGTGAAAGTTGCATTTAGAAGTGTGCCCAATAACCTGTTAGTGGAAAGTTGCAATTTGAAGTGTGCCCAATAGCCTGTCTGTCGAAAGTCACATTTAGAATTGTGCCCAACAGCCTATCTCTGAATTTAGAAGTGTGCCCAATATCCTCTCTGTGAAAATTGCATTTAGAAGTGTGCCCAATAGCCTCTCTTTGTAAATTGCATTTAGAAGTGTGCCCAATAGCCTCCCTGTGAATGTAGAAGTGTGCCCAATAGCCTCTCTCTGAAAGTTGCATCTAGAAGTGTGCCCAATATCCTCTCTGTGAAAGTTGCATTTAGAAGTGTGCCCAATAGCCTCTCTGAGAAAGTTGCATTTAGAAGTGTGCCCAAATGCCTGTCTGTGGAAAGTTGCATTTAGAAGTGTGCCGAATAGCCTCTCTGTGAAAGTTGCATTAGAGGTATGCCCAATAGCCTGTCTGTGGAAAGTTGCATTTAGAAGTGTGCCCAATAGCCTCTCTGTGAAAGTTGCATTTAGAAGTGTGCCCAATAACCTGTTAGTGGAAAGTAGCACTTTGAAGTGTGCCCAATAGCCTGTCTGTGGAAAGTTACGTTTACTCTATAAATTTATAAATGCGCCCAACAGCCTACTGGTGATAGTTGAATTTAGAAGTGTGCCCAACAACCTCTCTGTGAAAGTCACATTTAGAATTGTGCCCAACAGCCTCTCTCTGAATTTAGAAGTATGCCCAAAATGCCTGTCTGTGGAAAGTTGCATTTAGAAGTGTGCCCAATAGCCTCTCTGTGAAAGTTGCATTTAGAAGTGTGCCCAATAACCTGTCAGTGGAAAGTTACA
Source organism: Ambystoma mexicanum (assembly GCF_040938575.1). Lineage (NCBI taxonomy): Eukaryota > Metazoa > Chordata > Amphibia > Caudata > Ambystomatidae > Ambystoma > Ambystoma mexicanum. Next base: position 906,937,213 of record NC_090928.1, on the reverse strand, counting down.
CTTTGAAGTGTGCCCATTAGCCTGTCTGTGGAAAGTTACGTTTACTCTACAAATTTATAAATGCGCCCAACAGCCTACTGGTGATAGTTGAATTTAGAAGTGTGCCCAACAACCTCTCTGTGAAAGTCACATTTAGAATTGTGCCCAACAGCCTCTCTCTGAATTTAGAAGTATGCCCAAAATGCCTGTCTGTGGAAAGTTGCATTTAGAAGTGTGCCCAATAGCCTCTCTGTGAAAATTGCATTTAGAAGTGTGCCCAATAGACTCTCTGTGAAAGTTGCATTTAGATGTGTCCCTAATAGCCTCTCCGAGAAAGTTGCATTTAGAAGTGTGCCCAATAGCCTGTCTGTGGAAAGTTGCATTTAGAAGTGTGCCCAATAGCCTCTCTGAGAAAGTTGCATTTAGAAGTGCGCCCAGTAGCCTGTCTGTTGAAAGTTGCATTTAGAAGTGTGCCCAATAGCCTGTCTGTGGAAAGTTGCATTTAGAAGTGTGCCCAATAGCCTTTCTGTGAAATGTAGAAGTATGCCCAATAGCCTCTCTTTGAAAGTTTAATTTAGAAGTGTGCCCAATAGCCTCTCTGAAAAAGTTGCATTTAGAAGTGCGCCCAATAGCCTGTCTGTGATAAGTTGCATTTAGAAGTGCGCCCAACAGCCTGTATGTGGAAAGTTGCATTTAGAAGTATGCCCAATAGCCTTTCGGTGAATTTTAGAAGTGTACCCAATAGCGTCTATTTCAAAGTTGAATTTAGAAGTGTGCCCAATAGCCTCTCTTTGAAAGTTGCACTTAGAAGTGTGCCCAATAGCCTCTCTGTGAAAGTTGCATTTAGAAGTGTGCCCAATAGCCTTTTGAAGTGTGCCCAATATCCTCTCTGTGAAAGTTCCAATTAGAAGTGTGCCAATAGCCTCTCTGTGAAATTAGAAGTGTGACCAATAGCTTCTCTCTGAAAGCTGCATTTAAAGTGTGCCCAATAGCCTCTCTTTGAAAGTTGCATTTAGAAGTGTGCCCAATAGCCTCTCTGTGAAAGTTGCATTTAGAAGTGTGCCCAATAGCCTCTAGAATTGTGCCCAATATCCTCACTGTGAAAGTTGCATTTAGAAGTGTGCCCAATAGCCTCTCTGTGAAAGTTGCATCTAGAAGTATGCCCAATATCCTTTCTCTGAAAGTTGCATCTAGAAGTGTGCCCAATATCCTCTCTGTGAAAGTGCATTTAGAAGTGTGCCCAAAAGCCTCTCTGTGGAAGTGCATTTAGAAGTGTGCCCAAAAGCCTCTCTGAGAAAGTTGCATTTAGAAGTGTGCCCAATAGCCTGTCTGTGGAAAGTTGCATTTAGAAGTGTGCCCAATATTCTCACTGTGATTTTAGAAGTGTGCCCAATACCCTCTCTCTGAAAGTTTCATCTAGAAGTGTGCCCAATATCCTCTCTGTGAAAGTTGCATTTAGAAGTGTGCCCAATAGCCTCTTTGTGAATTTAGAAGTGTGCTCAATAGCCTCTCTCTGAAAGTTGCATCTAGAAGTGTGCCCAATATCCTCTCTGTGAAAGTTGCATTTAGAAGTGTGCCCAGTAGCCTCTCTGAGAAAGTTGCATTTAGAAGTGTGCCCAATAGCCTGTCTGTGGAAAGTTGCATTTAGAAGTGTGCCCAATAGCCTCCCTGTGAATTTAGAAGTGTGCCCAATATCCTCTCTGTGAAAGTTGCATTTAGAAGTGTGCCCAATAGCCTCTCTGAGAAAGTTGCATTTAGAAGTGTGCCCAATAGCCCGTCTGTGGAAAGTTGCATTTAGAAGTGTGCCCAATAGCCTTTCTGTGAATTTTAGAAGTGTGCCCAATAGCCTCTCTTTGAAAGTTGAATTTAGAAGTGTGCCCAATAGCCTCTCTTTGAAAGTTGAATTTAGAAGTGTGCCCAATAGCCTCTCTTTGAAAGTTGCATTTAAAAGTGTGCCCCATAGCCTCTCCACGAAAGGTGCATTTAGAAGTGTGCCCAAAGCCTCCTGAAGTGTGCCCAATATCCTCTCTTTGAAAGTTCCATTTAAAAGTGTGCCCAATACCTCTCTGTGAAAGTTGCATTTAGAAGTGTGCCCAATAGCCTCTCTGAGAAAGTTGCATTTAGAAGTGTGCCCAATAGCCTGTCTGTGCAAAGTTGCATTTAGAAGTGTGCCCAATAGCCTCCCAGTTAATTTAGAAGTGTGCCCAATAGCCTCTCTGAGAAAGTTGCATTTAGAAGTGTGCCCAATAGCCTTTCTGTGAATTTTAGAAGTGTGCCCAATAGCCTCTCTTTGAAAGTTGCATTTAGAAGTGTGCCCAATAGCCTCTCTTTGAAAGTTGAATTTAGAAGTGTGCCCAATATCCTCTCTTTGAAAGTTGCATTTAAAAGTGTGCCCCATAGCCTCTCTGTGAAAGTTGCATTTAGAAGTGTGCCCAATAGCCTCTAGAAGTGTACCCAATATCCTCTCTGTGAAAGTTGAGTTTAGAAGTGTGCCCAATAGCCTCTCTTTGAAAGTTGCATTTAGAAGTGTGCCCAATAGCCTCTCTGTGAATTTAGAGATGTGCCCAATAGCCTCTCTCTGAAAGTTGCATCTAGAAGTGTTCCCAATATCATCTCTGTGAAAGTTGCATTTAGAAGTGTGCCCAATAACCTGTCAGTGGAAAGTTACACTTTGAAGTGTGCCCAATAGCCTGTCTGTGGAAAGTTACGTTTACTCTATAAATTTATAAATGCGCCCAACAGCCTACTGGTGATAGTTGAATTTAGAAGTGTGCCCAACAACCTCTCTGTGAAAGTCACATTTAGAATTGTGCCCAACAGCCTCTCTCTGAATTTAGAAGTGTGCCCAATAGCCTCTCTGTGAAAATTGCATTTAGAAGTGTGCCCAATAGACTCTCTGTGAAAGTTGCATTTAGATGTGTGCCCAATAGCCTCTCTGAGAAAGTTGCATTTAGAAGTGTGCCCAATAGCCTGTCTGTGGAAAGTTGCATTTAGAAGTGCGCCCAGTAGCCTGTCTGTGGAAAGTTGCATTTAGAAGTGTGCCCAATAGCCTGTCTGAGGAACGTTGCATTTAGAAGTGTGCCCAATAGCCTTTCTGTGAAATGTAGAAGTATGCCCAATAGCCTCTCTTTGAAAGTTTAATTTAGAAGTGTGCCCAATAGCCTCTCTGAGAAAGTTGCATTTAGAAGTGCGCCCAATAGCCTGTCTGTGATAAGTTGCATTTAGAAGTGCGCCCAACAGCCTGTATGTGGAAAGGTGCATTTAGAAGTGTGCCCAATAGCCTTTCTGTGAATTTTAGAAGTGTACCCAATAGCCTCTATTTGAAAGTTGAATTTAGAAGTGTGCCCAATAGCTTCTCTCTGAAAGCTGGATTTTAAGTGTGCCCAATAGCCTCTCTTTGAAAGTTGCATTTAGAAGTGTGCCCAATAGCCTCTCTGTGAAAGTTGCATTTAGAAGTGTGCCCAATAGCCTCTAGAATTGTGCCCAATATCCTCGCTGTGAAAGTTGCATTTAGAAGTGTGCCCAATAGCCTCTCTGTGAAAGTTGCATCTAGAAGTGTGCCCAATATCCTCTCTCTGAAAGTTGCATCTAGAAGTGTGCCCAATATCCTCTCTGTGAAAGTGCATTTAGAAGTGTGCCCAAAAGCCTCTCTGAGAAAGTTGCATTTAGAAGTGTGCCCAATAGCCTGTCTGTGGAAAGTTGCATTTAGAAGTGTGCCCAATAGTCTCCCTGTGAATTTAGAAGTGTGCCAAATAGCCTCTCTTTGAAAGTTTCATCTAGAAGTGTGCCCAATATCCTCTATGTGAAAGTTGCATTTAGAAGTGTGCCCAATATCCTCTCTGAGAAAGTTGCATTTAGAAGTGTGCCCAATAGCCTGTCTGTGGTAAGTTGCATTTAGAAGTGTGCCCAATAGCCTCCCTGTGAATTTAGAAGTGTGCCCAATATCCTCTCTGTGAAAGTTGCATTTAGAAGTGTGCCCAATAGCCTCTCTGAGAAAGTTGCATTTAGAAGTGTGCCCAATAGCCCGTCTGTGGAAAGTTGCATTTAGAAGTGTGCCCAATAGCCTTTCTGTGAATTTTAGAAGTGTGCCCAATAGCCTCTCTTTGAAAGTTGCATTTAGAAGTGTGCCCAATAGCCTCTCTTTGAAAGGTGAATTTAGAAGTGTGCCCAATAGCCCCTCTTTCAAAGTTGCATTTAAAAGTGTGCCCCATAGCCTCTCTACGAAAGGTGCATTTAGAAGTGTGCCCAATAGCCTCCTGAAGTGTGCCCAATATCCTCTCTTTGAAAGTTCCATTTAAAAGTGTGCCCAATAGCCTCTCTGTGAAAGTTGCATCTAGAAGTGTGCCCAATATCCTCTCTGTGAAAATTGCATTTAGAAGTGTGCCCAATATCCTCTCTGTGAAAGTTGCATTTAGAAGTGTGCCCAATAGCCTCTCTGAGAAAGTTGCATTTAGAAGTGTGCCCAATAGCCTGTCTGTGGAAAGTTGCATTTAGAAGTGTGCCCAATAGCCTCCCAGTGAATTTAGAAGTGTGCCCAAAAGCCTCTCTGTGAAAGTTGCATCTAGAAGTGTATCCAATATCCTCTCTGTGAAAGTTGCATTTAGAAGTCTGCCCAATAGCCTCTCTGAGAAAGTTGCATTTAGAAGTGTGCCCAATAGCCTTTCTGTGAATTTTAGAAGTGTGCCCAATAGCCTCTCTTTGAAAGTTGCATCTAGAAGTGTGCTCAATATCCTCTCTGTGAAAGTTGCATTTAGAAGTGTGCCCAATAGCCTCTCTGAGAAAGTTGCATTTAGAAGTGTGCCCAATAGCCTGTCTGTGGAAAGTTGCATTTAGAAGTGTGCCCAATAGCCTCCCAGTGAATTTAGAAGTGTGCCCAAAAGCCTCTCTGTGAAAGTTGCATCTAGAAGTGTATCCAATATCCTCTCTGTGAAAGTTGCATTTAGAAGTCTGCCCAATAGCCTCTCTGAGAAAGTTGCATTTAGAAGTGTGCCCAATAGCCTTTCTGTGAATTTTAGAAGTGTGCCCAATAGCCTCTCTTTGAAAGTTGCCTTTAGAAGTGTGCCCAATAGCCTCTCTTTGAAAGTTGAATTTAGAAGTGTGCCCAATATCCTCTCTTTGAAAGTTGCATTTAAAAGTGTGCCCCATAGCCTCTCTGTGAAAGTTGCATTTAGAAGTGTGCCCAATAGCCTCTAGAAGTGTACCCAATATCCTCTCTGTGAAAGTTGCATTTAGAAGTGTGCCCAATAGCCTCTCTTTGAAAGTTGCATTTAGAAGTGTGCCCATTAGCCTCTCTGTGAATTTAGAAGTGTGCCCAATAGCCTCTCTCTGAAAGTTGCATCTAGAAGTGTGCCCAATATCCTCTCTGTGAAAGTTGCATTTAGAAGTTTGCCCAATAGCCTCTCTGAGAAAGTTGCATTAGAAGTATGCCCAATAGCCTGTCTGTGCAAAGTTGCATTTAGAAGTGTGCCCAATAGCCTCTCTGTGAAAGTGGCATTTAGAAGTGTGCCCAATAACCTATTAGTGGAAAGTTGCAATTTGAAGTGTGCCCAATAGCCTGTCTGTCGAAAGTCACATTTAGAATTGTGCCCAACAGCCTATCTCTGAATTTAGAAGTGTGCCCAATATCCTCTCTGTGAAAATGGCATTTAGAAGTGTGCCCAATAGCCTCTCTTTGTAAGTTGCATTTAGAAGTGTGCCCAATAGCCTCCCTGTGAATTTAGAAGTGTGCCCAATAGCCTCTCTTTGAAAGTTGCATCTAGAAGTGTGCCCAATATCCTCTCTGTGAAAGTGCATTTATAAGTGTGCCCAAAAGCCTCTCTGTGGAAGTGCATTTAGAAGTGTGCCCAAAAGCCTCTCTGAGAAAGTTGCATTTAGAAGTGTGCCCAATAGCCTGTCTGTGGAAAGTTGCATTTAGAAGTGTGCCCAATATTCTCACTGTGATTTTAGAAGTGTGCCCAATAGCCTCTCTCTGAAAGTTTCATCTAGAAGTGTGCCCAATATCCTCTATGTGAAAGTTGCATTTAGAAGTGTGCCCAATATCCTCTCTGTGAAAGTTGCATTTAGAAGTGTGCCCAATAGCCTCTTTGTGAATTTAGAAGTGTGCTCAATAGCCTCTCTCTGAAAGTTGCATCTAGAAGTGTGCCCAATATCCTCTCTGTGAAAGTTGCATTTAGAAGTGTGCCCAGTAGCCTCTCTGAGAAAGTTGCATTTAGAAGTGTGCCCAATAGCCTGTCTGTGGAAAGTTGCATTTAGAAGTGTGCCCAATAGCCTCCCTGTGAATTTAGAAGTGTGCCCAATATCCTCTCTGTGAAAGTTGCATTTAGAAGTGTGCCCAATAGCCTCTCTGAGAAAGTTGCATTTAGAAGTGTGCCCAATAGCCCGTCTGTGGAAAGTTGCATTTAGAAGTGTGCCCAATAGCCTTTCTGTGAATTTTAGAAGTGTGCCCAATAGCCTCTCTTTGAAAGTTGCATTTAGAAGTGTGCCCAATAGCCTCTCTTTGAAAGTTGAATTTAGAAGTGTGCCCAATAGCCTCTCTTTGAAAGTTGCATTTAAAAGTGTGCCCCATAGCCTCTCCACGAAAGGTGCATTTAGAAGTGTGCCCAAAGCCTCCTGAAGTGTGCCCAATATCCTCTCTTTGAAAGTTCCATTTAAAAGTGTGCCCAATACCTCTCTGTGAAAGTTGCATCTAGAAGTGTGCCCAATATCCTCTCTGTGAAAATTGCATTTAGAAGTGTGCCCAATATCCTCTCTGTGAAAGTTGCATTTAGAAGTGTGCCCAATAGCCTCTCTGAGAAAGTTGCATTTAGAAGTGTGCCCAATAGCCTGTCTGTGGAAAGTTGCATTTAGAAGTGTGCCCAATAGCCTCCCAGTTAATTTAGAAGTGTGCCCAATAGCCTCTCTGAAAAAGTTGCATTTAGAAGTGTGCCCAATAGCCTTTCTGTGAATTTTAGAAGTGTGCCCAATAGCCTCTCTTTGAAAGTTGCATTTAGAAGTGTGCCCAATAGCCTCTCTTTGAAAGTTGAATTTAGAAGTGTGCCCAATATCCTCTCTTTGAAAGTTGCATTTAAAAGTGTGCCCCATAGCCTCTCTGTGAAAGTTGCATTTAGAAGTGTGCCCAATAGCCTCTAGAAGTGTACCCAATATCCTCTCTGTGAAAGTTGAGTTTAGAAGTGTGCCCAATAGCCTCTCTTTGAAAGTTGCATTTAGAAGTGTGCCCAATAGCCTCTCTGTGAATTTAGAGATGTGCCCAATAGCCTCTCTCTGAAAGTTGCATCTAGAAGTGTGCCCAATATCATCTCTGTAAAAGTTGCATTTAGAAGTGTGCCCAATAACCTGTCAGTGGAAAGTTACACTTTGAAGTGTGCCCAATAGCCTGTCTGTGGAAAGTTACGTTTACTCTATAAATTTATAAATGCGCCCAACAGCCTACTGGCGATAGTTGAATTTAGAAGTGTGCCCAACAACCTCTCTGTGAAAGTCACATTTAGAATTGTGCCCAACAGCCTCTCTCTGAATTTAGAAGTGTGCCCAATAGCCTCTCTGTGAAAATTGCATTTAGAAGTGTGCCCAATAGACTCTCTGTGAAAGTTGCATTTAGATGTGTGCCCAATAGCCTCTCTGAGAAAGTTGCATTTAGAAGTGTGCCCAATAGCCTGTCTGTGGAAAGTTGCATTTAGAAGTGTGCCCAATAGCCTCTCTGAGAAAGTTGCATTTAGAAGTGTGCCCAGTAGCCTGTCTGGGGAAAGTTGCATTTAGAAGTGTGCCCAATAGCCTGTCTGTGGAAAGTTGCATTTAGAAGTGTGCCCAATAGCCTTTCTGAGAAATGTAGAAGTATGCCCAATAGCCTCTCTTTGAAAGCTTAATTTAGAAGTGTGCCCAATAGCCTCTCTGAGAAAGTTGCATTTAGAAGTGCGCCCAATAGCCTGTCTGTGATAAGTTGCATTTAGAAGGGCGCCCAATAGCCTGTATGTGGAAAGTTGCATTTAGAAGTGTGCCCAATAGCCTCTATTTGAAAGTTGAATTTAGAAGGGTGCCCAATAGCCTCTCTTTGAAAGTTGAATTTAGAAGTGTGCCCAATAGCCTCTCTTTGAAAGTTGCATTTAAAAGTGTGCCCCATAGCCTCACTAGGAAAGTTGCATTTAGATGTGTGCCCAATAGCCTCCTGAAGTGTGCCCAATATCCTCTCTTTGAAAGTTCCATTTAAAAGTGTGCCCAATAACCTCTCTGTGAAAGTTGCATCTAGAAGTGTGCCCAACATCCTCTCTACGAAAGGTGCATTTAGAAGTGTGCCCAATAGCCTCCTGAAGTGTGCCAATAGCCTCTCTGAGAAAGTTGCATTTAGAAGTGTGCCCAATAGCCTGCTGTGGAAAGTTGCATTTAGAAGTGTGCCCAATAGCCTCTCTGAGAAAGTTGCATTTAGAAGTGCGCCCAGTAACCTGTCTGTGGAAAGTTGCATTTAGAAGTGTGCCCAATAGCCTTTCTGTGAAATGTAGAAGTATGCCCAATAGCCTCTCTTTGCAACTTTAATTTAGAAGTGTGCCCAATAGCCTCTCTGAGAAAGTTGCATTTAGAAGTGCGCCCAATAGCCTGTCTGTGATAAGTTGCATTTAGAAGTGTGCCCAATAGCCTGTATGTGGAAAGTTGCATTTAGAAGTGTGCCCAAAAGCCTTTCTGTGAATTCTAGAAGTGTGCCCAATAGCCTCTCTTTGAAAGTTGCACTTAGAAGTGTGCCCAATAGCCTCTCTGTGAAAGTTGCATTTAGAAGTGTGCCCAATAGCCTCTAGAAGTGTGCCCAATATCCTCTCTGTGAAAGTTCCAATTAGAAGTGTGCCCAATAGCCTCTCTGTGAATTTAGAAGTGTGCCCAATAGCTTCTCTCTGAAAGCTGCATTTAAAGTGTGCCCAATAGCCTCTCTTTGAAAGTTGCATTTAGAAGTGTGCCCAATAGCCTCTCTGTGAAAGCTGCATTTAGAAGTGTGCCCAATAGCCTCTAGAAGTGTGCCCAATATCCTCTCTGTGAAAGTTGCATTTAGAAGTGTGCCGAATAGCCTCTCTGTGAAAGTTGCATCTAGAAGTGTGCCCAATATCCTCTCTCTGAAAGTTGCATCTAGAAGTGTGCCCAATATCCTCTCTGTGAAATTGCATTTAGAAGAGTGCCCAAAAGCCTCTCTGAGAAAGTTGCATTTAGAAGTGTGCCCAATAGCCTGTCTGTGGAAAGTTTCATCTAGAAGTGTGCCCAATATCCTCTATGTGAAAGTTGCATTTAGAAGTGTGCCCAATATTCTCACTGTGATTTTAGAAGTGTGCCCAATAGCCTCTCTCTGAAAGTTGCATCTAGAGGTGTGCCCAATATCCTCTCTGTGAAAGTTGCATTTAGAAGTGTGCCCAATAGCCTCTCTGAGAAAGTTGCATTTAGAAGTGTGCCCAATAGCCTGTCTGTGGAAAGTTGCATTTCGAATTGTGCCCAATAGCCTCCCTGTGAATTTAGAAGTGTGCCCAATATCCACTCTGTGAAAGTTGCATTTAGAAGTGTGCCCAATAGCCTCTCTGAGAAAGTTGCATTTAGAAGTGTGCCCAATAGCCCGTCTGTGGAAAGTTGCATTTAGAAGTGCGCCCAATAGCCTTTCTGTGAATTTTAGAAGTGTGACCAATAGCCTCTCTTTGAAAGTTGCATTTAGAAGTGTGCCCAATAGCCTCTCTTTGAAAGTTGAATTTAGAAGTGTGCCCAATAGCCTCTCTTTGAAAGTTGCATTTAAGAGTGTGCCCCATGGCCTCTCTATGAAAGGTGCATTTAGAAGTGTGCCAATAGCCTCCTGAAGTGTGCCCAATATCCTCTCTTTGAAAGTTCCATTTAAAAGTGTGCCCAATAGCATCTCTGTGAAAGTTGCATCTAGAAGTGTGCCCAATATCCTCTCTGTGAAAATTGCATTTAGAAGTGTGCTCAATATCCTCTCTGTGAAAGTTGCATTTGGAAGTGTGCCCAATAGCCTCTATGTGAATTTAGAAGTGTGCTCAATAGCCTCTCTCTGAAAGTTGCATCTAGATAGAAGTGTGCTCAATATCCTCTCTGTGAAAGTTGCATTTAGAAGTGTGCCCAATAGCCTCTCTGAGAAAGTTGCATTTAGAAGTGTGCCCAATAGCCTGTCTGTGGAAAGTTGCATTTAGAAGTGTGCCCAATAGCCTACCAGTGAATTTAGAAGTGTGCCCAATAGCCTCTCTCTGAAAGTTGCATTTAGAAGTGTGACCAATAACCTTTCTGTGAATTTTAGAAGTGTGTCCAATAGCCTCTCTTTGAAAGTTGCATTTAGAAGTGTGCCCAATAGCCTCTAGACGTGTGCCCAATATCCTCTCTTTGAAAGTTGCATTCAAAAGTGTGCCCAATAGCCTCTCTCTGAAAGTTGCATTTAGAAGTGTGCCCAATAGCCTCTAGAAGTGTACCCAATATCCTCTCTGTGAAAGTTGCATTTAGAAGTGTGCCCAATAGCCTCTCTTTGTAAGTTGCATTTAGAAGTGTGCCCAATAGCCTTCCTGTGAATTTAGAAGTGTGCCCAATAGCCTCTCTTTGAAAGTTGCATTTAGAAGTGTGCCCAATATCCTCTCTGTGAAAATTGCATTTAGAAGTGTGCCCAATAAACTCTCTGTGAAAGTTGCATTTAGATGTGTGCCCAATAGCCTCTCTGAGAAAGTTGCATTTAGAAGTGTGCCCAATAGCCTGTCTGTGGAAAGTTGCATTTAGAAGTGTGCCCAATAGCCTCTCTGAGAAAGTTGCATTTAGAAGTGTGCCCAGTAGCCTGTCTGGGGAAAGTTGCATTTAGAAGTGTGCCCAATAGCCTGTCTGTGGAAAGTTGCATTTAGAAGTGTGCCCAATAGCCTTTCTGAGAAATGTAGAAGTATGCCCAATAGCCTCTCTTTGAAAGCTTAATTTAGAAGTGTGCCCAATAGCCTCTCTGAGAAAGTTGCATTTAGAAGTGCGCCCAATAGCCTGTCTGTGATAAGTTGCATTTAGAAGTGCGCCCAATAGCCTGTATGTGGAAAGTTGCATTTAGAAGTGTGCCCAATAGCCTCTATTTGAAAGTTGAATTTAGAAGGGTGCCCAATAGCCTCTCTTTGAAAGTTGAATTTAGAAGTGTGCCCAATAGCCTCTCTTTGAAAGTTGCATTTAAAAGTGTGCCCCATAGCCTCACTAGGAAAGTTGCATTTAGATGTGTGCCCAATAGCCTCCTGAAGTGTGCCCAATATCCTCTCTTTGAAAGTTCCATTTAAAAGTGTGCCCAATAACCTCTCTGTGAAAGTTGCATCTAGAAGTGTGCCCAACATCCTCTCTACGAAAGGTGCATTTAGAAGTGTGCCCAATAGCCTCCTGAAGTGTGCCAATAGCCTCTCTGAGAAAGTTGCATTTAGAAGTGTGCCCAATAGCCTGCTGTGGAAAGTTGCATTTAGAAGTGTGCCCAATAGCCTCTCTGAGAAAGTTGCATTTAGAAGTGCGCCCAGTAACCTGTCTGTGGAAAGTTGCATTTAGAAGTGTGCCCAATAGCCTTTCTGTGAAATGTAGAAGTATGCCCAATAGCCTCTCTTTGAAACTTTAATTTAGAAGTGTGCCCAATAGCCTCTCTGAGAAAGTTGCATTTAGAAGTGCGCCCAATAGCCTGTCTGTGATAAGTTGCATTTAGAAGTGTGCCCAATAGCCTGTATGTGGAAAGTTGCATTTAGAAGTGTGCCCAAAAGCCTTTCTGTGAATTCTAGAAGTGTGCCCAATAGCCTCTCTTTGAAAGTTGCACTTAGAAGTGTGCCCAATAGCCTCTCTGTGAAAGTTGCATTTAGAAGTGTGCCCAATAGCCTCTAGAAGTGTGCCCAATATCCTCTCTGTGAAAGTTCCAATTAGAAGTGTGCCCAATAGCCTCTCTGTGAATTTAGAAGTGTGCCCAATAGCTTCTCTCTGAAAGCTGCATTTAAAGTGTGCCCAATAGCCTCTCTTTGAAAGTTGCATTTAGAAGTGTGCCCAATAGCCTCTCTGTGAAAGCTGCATTTAGAAGTGTGCCCAATAGCCTCTAGAAGTGTGCCCAATATCCTCTCTGTGAAAGTTGCATTTAGAAGTGTGCCGAATAGCCTCTCTGTGAAAGTTGCATCTAGAAGTGTGCCCAATATCCTCTCTCTGAAAGTTGCATCTAGAAGTGTGCCCAATATCCTCTCTGTGAAATTGCATTTAGAAGAGTGCCCAAAAGCCTCTCTGAGAAAGTTGCATTTAGAAGTGTGCCCAATAGCCTGTCTGTGGAAAGTTTCATCTAGAAGTGTGCCCAATATCCTCTATGTGAAAGTTGCATTTAGAAGTGTGCCCAATATTCTCACTGTGATTTTAGAAGTGTGCCCAATAGCCTCTCTCTGAAAGTTGCATCTAGAGGTGTGCCCAATATCCTCTCTGTGAAAGTTGCATTTAGAAGTGTGCCCAATAGCCTCTCTGAGAAAGTTGCATTTAGAAGTGTGCCCAATAGCCTGTCTGTGGAAAGTTGCATTTCGAATTGTGCCCAATAGCCTCCCTGTGAATTTAGAAGTGTGCCCAATATCCACTCTGTGAAAGTTGCATTTAGAAGTGTGCCCAATAGCCTCTCTGAGAAAGTTGCATTTAGAAGTGTGCCCAATAGCCCGTCTGTGGAAAGTTGCATTTAGAAGTGCGCCCAATAGCCTTTCTGTGAATTTTAGAAGTGTGACCAATAGCCTCTCTTTGAAAGTTGCATTTAGAAGTGTGCCCAATAGCCTCTCTTTGAAAGTTGAATTTAGAAGTGTGCCCAATAGCCTCTCTTTGAAAGTTGCATTTAAGAGTGTGCCCCATGGCCTCTCTATGAAAGGTGCATTTAGAAGTGTGCCAATAGCCTCCTGAAGTGTGCCCAATATCCTCTCTTTGAAAGTTCCATTTAAAAGTGTGCCCAATAGCATCTCTGTGAAAGTTGCATCTAGAAGTGTGCCCAATATCCTCTCTGTGAAAATTGCATTTAGAAGTGTGCTCAATATCCTCTCTGTGAAAGTTGCATTTGGAAGTGTGCCCAATAGCCTCTATGTGAATTTAGAAGTGTGCTCAATAGCCTCTCTCTGAAAGTTGCATCTAGATAGAAGTGTGCTCAATATCCTCTCTGTGAAAGTTGCATTTAGAAGTGTGCCCAATAGCCTCTCTGAGAAAGTTGCATTTAGAAGTGTGCCCAATAGCCTGTCTGTGGAAAGTTGCATTTAGAAGTGTGCCCAATAGCCTACCAGTGAATTTAGAAGTGTGCCCAATAGCCTCTCTCTGAAAGTTGCATTTAGAAGTGTGACCAATAACCTTTCTGTGAATTTTAGAAGTGTGCCCAATAGCCTCTCTTTGAAAGTTGCATTTAGAAGTGTGCCCAATAGCCTCTAGACGTGTGCCCAATATCCTCTCTTTGAAAGTTGCATTAAAAAGTGTGCCCAATAGCCTCTCTCTGAAAGTTGCATTTAGAAGTGTGCCCAATAGCCTCTAGAAGTGTACCCAATATCCTCTCTGTGAAAGTTGCATTTAGAAGTGTGCCCAATAGCCTCTCTTTGTAAGTTGCATTTAGAAGTGTGCCCAATAGCCTTCCTGTGAATTTAGAAGTGTGCCCAATAGCCTCTCTTTGAAAGTTGCATTTAGAAGTGTGCCCAATAGCCTCTCAGTGAATTTAGAAGTGTGCCCAATAGCCTCTCTCTGAAAGTTGCATCTAGAAGTGTGCCCAATATCCTCTCTGTGAAAGTTGCATTTAGAAGTGTGCCCAATAGCCTCTCTGAGAAAGTTGCATTTAGAAGTGTGCCCAATAGCCTCTCTGAGAAAGTTGCATTTAGAAGTGTGCCCAATAGCCCGTCTGTGGAAAGTTGCATTTAGAAGTGTGCCCAATAGCCTTTCTGTGAATTTTAGAAGTGTGCCCAATAGCCTCTCTTTGAAAGTTGCATTTAGAAGTGTGCCCAATAGCCTCTCTTTGAAAGTTGAATTTAGAAGTGTGCCCAATAGCCTCTCTTTGAAAGTTGCATTTAAAAGTGTGCCCCATAGCCTCTCTACGAAAGGTGCATTTAGAAGTGTGCCCAATAGCCTCCTGAAGTGTGCCCAATATCCTCTCTTTGAAAGTTCCATTTAAAAGTGTGCCCAATAGCCTCTCTGTGAAAGTTGCATCTAGAAGTGTGCCCAATATCCTCTCTGTGAAAATTGCATTTAGAAGTGTGCCCAATATCCTCTCTGTGAAAGTTGCATTTAGAAGTGTGCCCAATAGCCTCTTTGTGAATTTAGAAGTGTGCTCAATAGCCTCTCTCTGAAAGTTGCATCTAGAAGTGTGCTCAATATCCTCTCTGTGAAATTTGCATTTAGAAGTGTGCCCAATAGCCTCTCTGAGAAAGTTGCATTTAGAAGTGTGCCCAATAGTCTGTCTGTGGAAAGTTGCATTTAGAAGTGTGCCCAATAGCCTCCCAGTGAATTTAGAAGTGTGCCCAATAGCCTCTCTGTGAAAGTTGCATCTAGAAGTGTACCCAATATCCTCTCTGTGAAAGTTGCATTTAGAAGTCTGCCCAATAGCCTCTCTGAGAAAGTTGCATTTAGAAGTGTGCCCAATAGCCTTTCTGTGAATTTTAGAAGTTTGCCCAATAGCCTCTCTTTGAAAGTTGCATTTAGAAGTGTGCCCAATAGCCTCTCTTTGAAAGTTGAATTTAGAAGTGTGCCCAATATCCTCTCTGTGAAAGTTGCATTTAGAAGTGTGCCCAATAGCCTCTAGAAGTGTACCCAATATCCTCTCTGTGAAAGTTGCATTTAGAAGTGTGCCCAATAGCCTCTCTTTGAAAGTTGCATTTAGAAGTGTGCCCAATAGCCTCTCTGTGAATTTAGAAGTGTGCCCAATACCCTCTCTCTGAAAGTTGCATCTAGAAGTGTGCCCAATATCCTCTCTGTGAAAGTTGCATTTAGAAGTGTGCCCAATAGCCTCTCTGAGAAAGTTGCATTTAGAAGTGTGCCCAAATGCCTGTCTGTGGAAAGTTGCATTTAGAAGTGTGCCGAATAGCCTCTCTGTGAAAGTTGCATTAGAAGTATGCCCAATAGCCTGTCTGTGGAAAGTTGCATTTAGAAGTGTGCCCAATAGCCTCTCTGTGAAAGTTGCATTTAGAAGTGTGCCCAATAACCTGTTAGTGGAAAGTTGAACTTTGAAGTGTGCCCAATAGCCTGTCTGTCGAAAGTTACGTTTACTCTATAAATTTATAAATGCGCCCAACAGCCTACTGGTGATAGTTGAATTTAAAAGTGTGCCCAACAACCTCTCTGTGAAAGTCACATTTAGAATTGTGCCCAACAGCCTATCTCTGAATTTAGAAGTGTGCCCAATATCCTCTCTGTGAAAATTGCATTTAGAAGTGTGCCCAATAGCCTCTCTTTGTAAGTTGCATTTAGAAGTGTGCCCAATAGCCTCCCTGTGAATTTGGAAGTGTGCCCAATAGCCACTCTTTGAAAGTTGCATTTAGAAGTGTGCCCAATAGCCTCTATGTGAATTTAGAAGTGTGCCCAATATCCTCTCTGTGAAAGTTGCATTTAGAAGTGTGCCCAATAGCCTCTCTGAGAAAGTTGCATTTAGAAGTGTGCCCAAATGCCTGTCTGTGGAAAGTTGCATTTAGAAGTGTGCCGAATAGCCTCTCTGTGAAAGTTGCATTAGAAGTATGCCCAATAGCCTGTCTGTGGAAAGTTGCATTTAGAAGTGTGCCCAATAGCCTCTCTGTGAAAGTTGCATTTAGAAGTGTGCCCAATAACCTGTTAGTGGAAAGTGGCACTTTGAAGTGTGCCCAATAGCCTGTCTGTGGAAAGTTACGTTTACTCTATAAATTTATAAATGCGCCCAACAGCCTTTTTGTTGAATTTAGTTGAATTCAACTTCTAGTTGAATTTAGAAGTGTGCCCAACAACCTCTCTGTGAAAGTCACATTCATAATTGTGCCCAACAGCCTCTCTCTGAATTTAGAAGTATGCCCAAAATGCCTGTCTGTGGAAAGTTGCATTTAGAAGTGTGCCCAATAGCCTCTCTGTGAAAGTTGCATTTAGAAGTGTGCCAATAACCTGTTAGTGGAAAGTTAACCTTTGTAGTGTGCTCAAAAGCCTGTCTGTGGAAAGTTATGTTTACTCTATAAATTTATAAATGCGCTCAACAGCCTACTGGTGATAGTTGAATTTAGAAGTGTGCCCAACAACCTCTCTGTGAAAGTCACATTTAGAATTGTGCCCAACAGCCTCTCTCTGAATTTAGAAGTGTGCCCAATAGCCTCTCTGTGAAAATTGCATTTAGAAGTGTGCCCAATAAACTCTCTGTGAAAGTTGCATTTAGATGTGTGCCCAATAGCCTCTCTGTAAAAGTTCCATTAGAAGTATGCCCAATAGCCTGTCTGTGGAAAGTTGCATTTAGAAGTGTGCCCAATAGCCTCTCTGTGAAAGTTGCATTTAGAAGTGTGCCCAATAGCCTCTCTTTGAAAGTTGAATTTAGAAGTGTGTCCAATAGCCTCTCTTTGAAAGTTGCATTTAAAAGTGTGCCCCATAGCCTCTCTACGAAAGGTGCATTTAGAAGTGTGCCCAATAGCCTCCTGAAGTGTGCCCAATATCCTCTCTTTGAAAGTTCCATTTAAAAGTGTGCCCATTAGCATCTCTGTGAAAGTTGCATCTAGAAGTGTGCCCAATATCCTCTCTGTGAAAATTGCATTTAGAAGTGTGCTCAATATCCTCTCTGTGAAAGTTGCATTTAGAAGTGTGCCCAATAGCCTCTATGTGAATTTAGAAGTGTGCTCAATATCCTCTCTCTGAAAGTTGCATCTAGAAGTGTGCCCAATAGCCTCTCTGAGAAAGTTGCATTTAGAAGTGTGCCCAATAGCCTGTCTGTGGAAAGTTGCATTTAGAATTGTGCCCAATAGCCTCCCACTGAATTTAGAAGTGCGCCCAACAGCCTTTTTGTTGAATTTAGTTGAATTCAACTTCTAGTTGAATTTAGAAGTGTGCCCAACAACCTCTCTGTGAAAGTCACATTCATAATTGTGCCCAACAGCCTCTCTCTGAATTTAGAAGTATGCCCAAAATGCCTGTCTGTGGAAAGTTGCATTTAGAAGTGTGCCCAATAGCCTCTCTGTGAAAGTTGCATTTAGAAGTGTGCCAATAACCTGTTAGTGGAAAGTTAACCTTTGTAGTGTGCTCAAAAGCCTGTCTGTGGAAAGTTATGTTTACTCTATAAATTTATAAATGCGCTCAACAGCCTACTGGTGATAGTTGAATTTAGAAGTGTGCCCAACAACCTCTCTGTGAAAGTCACATTTAGAATTGTGCCCAACAGCCTCTCTCTGAATTTAGAAGTGTGCCCAATAGCCTCTCTGTGAAAATTGCATTTAGAAGTGTGCCCAATAAACTCTCTGTGAAAGTTGCATTTAGATGTGTGCCCAATAGCCTCTCTGTAAAAGTTGCATTAGAAGTATGCCCAATAGCCTGTCTGTGGAAAGTTGCATTTAGAAGTGTGCCCAATAGCCTCTCTGTGAAAGTTGCATTTAGAAGTGTGCCCAATAGCCTCTCTTTGAAAGTTGAATTTAGAAGTGTGTCCAATAGCCTCTCTTTGAAAGTTGCATTTAAAAGTGTGCCCCATAGCCTCTCTACGAAAGGTGCATTTAGAAGTGTGCCCAATAGCCTCCTGAAGTGTGCCCAATATCCTCTCTTTGAAAGTTCCATTTAAAAGTGTGCCCAATAGCATCTCTGTGAAAGTTGCATCTAGAAGTGTGCCCAATATCCTCTCTGTGAAAATTGCATTTAGAAGTGTGCTCAATATCCTCTCTGTGAAAGTTGCATTTAGAAGTGTGCCCAATAGCCTCTATGTGAATTTAGAAGTGTGCTCAATATCCTCTCTCTGAAAGTTGCATCTAGAAGTGTGCCCAATAGCCTCTCTGAGAAAGTTGCATTTAGAAGTGTGCCCAATAGCCTGTCTGTGGAAAGTTGCATTTAGAATTGTGCCCAATAGCCTCCCACTGAATTTAGAAGTGTGCCCAATAGCCTCTCTCTGAAAGTTGCATCTAGAAGTGTGCCCAATATCCTCTCTGTGAAAGTTGCATTTAGAAGTCTGCCCAATAGCCTCTCTGAGAAAGTTGCATTTAGAAGTGTGCCCAATAACCTTTCTGTGAATTTAAGAAGTGTGCCCAATAGCCTCTCTTTGAAAGTTGCATTTAGAAGTGTGCCCAATATCCTCTCTTTGAAAGTTGCATTTAAAAGTGTGCCCCATAGCCTCTCTGTGAAAGTTGCATTTAGAAGTGTGCCCAATAGCCTCTAGACGTGTGCCCAATATCCTCTCTTTGAAAGTTGCATTCAAAAGTGTGCCCAATAGCCTCTCTCTGAAAGTTGCATTTAGAAGTGTGCCCAATAGCCTCTCTTTGTAAGTTGCATTTAGAAGTGTGCCCAATAGCCTTCCTGTGAATTTAGAAGTGTGCCCAATAGCCTCTCTTTGAAAGTTGCATTTAGAAGTGTGCCCAATAGCCTCTCAGTGAATTTAGAAGTGTGCCCAATTGCCTCTCTCTGAAAGTTGCATCTAGAAGTGTGCCCAATATCCTCTCTGTGAAAGTTGCATTTAGAAGTGTGCCCAATAGCCTCTCTGAGAAAGTTGCATTTAGAAGTGTGCCCAAATGCCTGTCTGTGGAAAGTTGCATTTAGAAGTGTGCCGAATAGCCTCTCTGTGAAAGTTGCATTAGAAGTATGCCCAATAGCCTGTCTGTGGAAAGTTGCATTTAGAAGTGTGCCCAATAGCCTCTCTGTGAAAGTTGCATTTAGAAGTGTGCCCAGTAGCCTGTCTGTGGAAAGTTACGTTTACTCTATAAATTTATAAATGCGCCCAACAGCCTACTGGTGATAGTTGAATTTAGAAGTGTGCCCAACATCCTCTCTGTGAAAGTCACATTCATAATTGTGCCCAACAGCCTCTCTCTGAATTTAGAAGTATGCCCAAAATGCCTGTCTGTGGAAAGTTGCATTTAGAAGTGTGCCCAATAGCCTCTCTGTGAAAGTTGCATTTAGAAGTGTGCCCAATAACCTGTCAGTGGAAAGTTACACTTTGAAGTGTGCCCAATAGCCTGTCTGTGGAAAGTTACGTTTACTCTATAAATTTATAAATGCGCCCAACAGCCTACTGGTGATAGTTGAATTTAGAAGTGTGCCCAACAACCTCTCTGTGAAAGTCACATTTAGAATTGTGCCCAGCAGCCTCTCTCTGAATTTAGAAGTGTGCCCAATAGCCTCTCTGTGAAAATTGCATTTAGAAGTGTGCCCAATAAACTCTCTGTGAAAGTTGCATTTAGATGTGTGCCCAATAGCCTCTCTGAGAAAGTTGCATTTAGAAGTGTGCCCAATAGCCTGTCTGTGGAAAGTTGCATTTAGAAGTGTGCCCAATAGCCTCTCTGAGAAAGTTGCATTTAGAAGTGTGCCCAGTAGCCTGTCTGGGGAAAGTTGCATTTAGAAGTGTGCCCAATAGCCTGTCTGTGGAAAGTTGCATTTAGAAGTGTGCCCAATAGCCTTTCTGTGAAATGTAGAAGTATGCCCAATAGCCTCTCTTTGAAAGCTTAATTTAGAAGTGTGCCCAATAGCCTCTCTGAGAAAGTTGCATTTAGAAGTGCGCCCAATAGCCTGTCTGTGATAAGTTGCATTTAGAAGTGCGCCCAATAGCCTGTATGTGGAAAGTTGCATTTAGAAGTGTGCCCAATAGCCTCTATTCGAAAGTTGAATTTAGAAGGGTGCCCAATAGCCTCTCTTTGAAAGTTGAATTTAGAAGTGTGCCCAATAGCCTCTCTTTGAAAGTTGCATTTAAAAGTGTGCCCCATAGCCTCACTAGGAAAGTTGCATTTAGATGTGTGCCCAATAGCCTCCTGAAGTGTGCCCAATATCCTCTCTTTGAAAGTTCCATTTAAAAGTGTGCCCAATAACCTCTCTGTGAAAGTTGCATCTAGAAGTGTGCCCAACATCCTCTCTGTGAAAGTTGCATTTAGAAGTCTGCCCAATAGCCTCTCTGAGAAAGTTGCATTTAGAAGTGTGCCCAATAGCGTCCCAGTGAATTTAGAAGTGTGCCCAATAGTCTCTCTCTGAAAGTTGCATCTAGAAGTGTGCCCAATATCCTCTCTGTGAAAGTTGCATTTAGAAGTCTGCCCAATAGCCTCTCTCAGAAAGTTGCATTTAGAAGTGTGCCCAATAGCCTTTCTGTGAATTTTAGATGTGTGCCCAATAGCCTCTCTTTGAAAGTTGCATTTAGAAGTGTGCCCAATAGCCTCTCTTTGAAAGTTGAATTTAGAAGTGTGCCCAATATCCTCTCTTTGAAAGTTGCATTTAAAAGTGTGCCCCATAGCCTCTCTGTGAAAGTTGCATTTAGAAGTGTGCCCAATAGCCTCTAGACGTGTGCCCAATCTCATCTCTTTGAAAGTTGCATTCAAAAGTGTGCCCAATAGCCTCTCTCTGAAAGTTGCATTTAGAAGTGTGCCCAATAGCTTCCCTGTGAATTTAGAAGTGTGCCCAATAGCCTCTCTTTGAAAGTTGCATTTAGAAGTGTGCCCAATAGCCTCTCTGCGAATTTAGAAGTGTGCCCAATAGCCTCTCTCTGAAAGTTGCATCTAGAAGTGTGCCCAATATCCTCTCTGTGAAAGTTGCATTTAGAAGTGTGCCCAATAGCCTCTCTGAGAAATTTGCATTTAGAAGTGTGCCCAAATGCCTGTCTGTGGAAAGTTGCATTTAGAAGTGTGCCGAATAGCCTCTCTGTGAAAGTTGCATTAGAAGTATGCCCAATAGCCTGTCTGTGGAAAGTTGCATTTAGAAGTGTGCCCAATAGCCTCTCTGTGAAAGTTGCATTTAGAAGTGTGCCCAATAACCTGTTAGTGGAAAGTTGCACTTTGAAGTGTGCCCAATAGCCTGTCTGTGGAAAGTTACGTTTACTCTATAAATTTATAAATGCGCCCAACAGCCTACTGGTGATAGTTGAATTTAGAAGTGTGCCCAACAACCTCTCTGTGAAAGTCACATTTAGAATTGTGCCCAACAGCCTATCTCTGAATTTAGAAGTGTGCCCAATATCCTCTCTGTGAAAATTGCATTTAGAAGTGTGCCCAATAGCCTCTCTTTGTAAGTTGCATTTAGAAGTGTGCCCAATAGCCTCTCTGTGAATTTAGAAGTGTGCCCAATAGCCTCTCTCTGAAAGTTGCATCTAGAAGTGTGCCCAATATCCTCTCTATGAAAGTTGCATTTAGAAGTGTGCCCAATAGCCTCTCTGAGAAAGTTGCATTTAGAAGTGTGCCCAAATGCCTGTCTGTGGAAAGTTGCATTTAGAAGTGTGCCGAATAGCCTCTCTGTGATAGTTGCATTAGAAGTATGCCCAATAGCCTGTCTGTGGAAAGTTGCATTTAGAAGTGTGCCCAATAGCCTCTCTGTGAAAGTTGCATTTAGAAGTGTGCCCAATAACCTGTCAGTGGAAAGTTACACTTTGAAGTGTGCCCAATAGCCTGTCTGTGGAAAGTTACGTATACTCTATAAATTTATAAATGCGCCCAACAGCCTACTGGTGATAGTTGAATTTAGAAGTGTGCCCAACAACCTCTCTGTGAAAGTCACATTTAGAATTGTGCCAAACAGCCTCTCTCTGAATTTAGAAATGTGCCCAATAGCCTCTCTGTGAAAATTGCATTTAGAAGTGTGCCCAATAGACTCTCTGTGAAAGTTGCATTTAGATGTGTGCCCAATAGCCTCTCTGAGAAAGTTACATTTAGAAGTGTGCCCAATAGCCTGTCTGTGGAAAGTTGCATTTAGAAGTGTACCCAATAGCCTCTCTGAGAAAGTTGCATTTATAAGTGCGCCCAGTAGCCTGTCTGTGGAAAGTTGCATGTAGAAGTGTGCCCAATAGCCTGTCTGTGGAAAGTTGCATTTAGAAGTGTGCCCAATAGCCTTTCTGTGAAATGTAGAAGTATGCCCAATAGCCTCTCTTTGAAAGTTTTATTTAGAAGTGTGCCCAATAGCCTCTCTGAGAAAGTTGCATTTAGAAGTGCGCCCAATAGCCTGTCTCTGATAAGTTGCATTTAGAAGTGTGCCCAACAGCCTGTATGTGGAAAGTTGCATTTAGAAGTGTGCCCAATACCCTTTCTGTGAATTTTAGAAGTGTACCCAATAGCCTCTATTTGAAAGTTGAATTTAGAAGGGTGCCCAATAGCCTCTCTTTGAAAGTTGAATTTAGAGGTGTGCCCAAAAGCCTCTCTTTGAAAGTTGCACTTAGAAGTGTGCCCAATAGCCTCTCTGTGAAAGTTGCATTTAGAAGTGTGCCCAATAGCCTCTTGAAGTGTGCCCAATATCCTCTCTGTGAAAGTTCCAATTAGAAGTGTGCCCAATAGCCTCTCTGTGAATTTAGAAGTGTGCCCAATAGCTTCTCTCTGAAAGCTGCATTTAAAGTGTGCCCAATAGCCTCTCTTTGAAAGTTGCATTTAGAAGTGTGCCCAATAGCCTCTCTGTGAAAGTTGCATTTAGAAGTGTGCCCAATAGCCTCTAGAATTGTGCCCAATATCCTCTCTGTGAAAGTTGCATTTAGAAGTGTGCCCAATAGCCTCTCTGTGAAAGTTGCATCTAGAAGTGTGCCCAATATCCTCTCTCTGAAAGTTGCATCTAGAAGTGTGCCCAATATCCTCTCTGTGAAAGTGCATTTAGAAGTGTGCCCAAAAGCCTCTCTGAGAAAGTTGCATTTAGAAGTGTTCCCAATAGCCTGTCTGTGGAAAGTTGCATTTAGAAGTGTGCCCAATAGTCTCACTGTGATTTTAGAAGTGTGCCCAATAGCCTCTCTCTGAAAGTTTCATCTAGAAGTGTGCCAAATATCCTCTATGTGAAATTTGCATTTAGAAGTGTGCCCAATATCCTCTCTGAGAAAGTTGCATTTAGAAGTGTGCCCAATAGCCTGTCTGTGGAAAGTTGCATTTAGAAGTGTGCCCAATAGCCTCCCTGTGAATTTAGAAGTGTGCCCGATATCCTCTCTGTGAAAGTTGCATTTAGAAGTGTGCCCAATAGCCTGTCTGTGGAAAGTTGCATTTAGAGGTGCGCCCAATAGCCTGTCTATGGAAAGTTGCATTTAGAAGTGTGCCCAATAGCCTCTCTGAGAAAGTTGCATTTAGAAGTGCGCCCAATAGCCTGTCTGTGGTAAGTTGCATTTAGAAGTGCGCCCAATAGCCTGTATGTGGAAAGTTGTTTTTAGAAGTGTGCCCAATAGCCTTTCTGTGAATTATAGAAGTGTGCCCAATAGCCTCTCTTTGAAAGTTGAATTTAGAAGTGTGTCCAATAGCCTCTCTTTGAAAGTTGAATTCAGAAGTGTGCCCAATAGCCTCTCTGTGAAAGTTGCATTTAGAAGTGTGCCCAATCGCCTCTAGAAGTGTGCCCAATATCCTCTGTGTGAAAGTTGCATTTAGAAGTGTGCCCAATAGCCTCTCTGTGAATTTAGAAGTGTGCCCAATAGCTTCTCTCTGAAAGCTGCATTTAAAGTTTGCCCAATAGCCTCTCTTTGAAAGTTGCATTTAGAAGTGTGCCCAATAGCCTCTCTGTGAAAGTTACATTTAGAAGTGTGCCCAATAGCCTCTAGAATTGTGCCCAATATCCTCTCTGTGAAAGTTGCATTTAGAAGTGTGCCCAATAGCCTCTCTGTGAAAGTTGCATTTAGAAGTGTGCCCAATATCCTCTCTCTGAAAGTTGCATCTAGAAGTGTGCCCAATATCCTCTCTTTGAAAGTTGCATTTAGATGTGTGCCCAATAGCCTCTCTGAGAAAGTTGCATTTAGAAGTGTGCCCAATAGCCTGTCTGTGGAAAGTTGCATTTAGAAGTGTGCCCGATAACCTCTCTGAGAAAGTTGCATTTAGAAGTGCGCCCAGTAGCCTGTCTGTGGAAAGTTGCATTTAGAAGTGTGCCCAATAGCCTTTCTGTGAAATGTAGAAGTATGCCCAATAGCCTCTCTTTGAAACTTTAATTTAGAAGTGTGCCCAATAGCCTCTCTGAGAAAGTTGCATTTAGAAGTGCGCCCAATAGCCTGTCTGTGATAAGTTGCATTTAGAAGTGCGCCCAATAGCCTGTATGTGGAAAGTTGCATTTAGAAGTGTGCCCAATAGCCTCTCTGTGAAAGTTGCATTTAGAAGTGTGCCCAATAGCCTGTCTGTGGAAAGTTACGTTTACTCTATAAATTTATAAATGCGCCCAACAGCCTACTGGTGATAGTTGAATTTAGAAGTGTGCCCAACATCCTCTCTGTGAAAGTCACATTCATAATTGTGCCCAACAGCCTCTCTCTGAATTTAGAAGTATGCCCAAAATGCCTGTCTGTGGAAAGTTGCATTTAGAAGTGTGCCCAATAGCCTCTCTGTGAAAGTTGCATTTAGAAGTGTGCCCAATAACCTGTTAGTGGAAAGTTACACTTTGAAGTGTGCCCAATAGCCTGTCTGTGGAAAGTTACGTTTACTCTATAAATTTATAAATGCGCCCAACAGCCTACTGGTGATAGTTGAATTTAGAAGTGTGCCCAACAACCTCTCTGTGAAAGTCACATTTAGAATTGTGCCCAACAGCCTCTCTCTGAATTTAGAAGTGTGCCCAATAGCCTCTCTGTGAAAATTGCATTTAGAAGTGTACCCAATAAACTCTCTGTGAAAGTTGCATTTAGATGTGTGCCCAATAGCCTCTCTGAGAAAGTTGCATTTAGAAGTGTGCCCAATAGCCTCTCTGAGAAAGTTGCATTTAGAAGTGCGCCCAATAGCCTGTCTGTGGTAAATTGCATTTAGAAGTGCGCCCAATAACCTGTATGTGGAAAGTTGTTTTTAGAAGTGTGCCCAATAGCCTTTCTGTGAATTATAGAAGTGTGCCCAATAGCCTCTCTTTGAAAGTTGAATTCAGAAGTGTGTCCGATAGCCTCTCTTTGAAAGTTGAATTTAGAAGTGTGCCCAATAGCCTCTCTTTGAAAGTTGCACTTAGAAGTGTGCCCAATAGCCTCTCTGTGAAAGTTGCATTTAGAAGTGTGCCCAATCGCCTCTAGAAGTGTGCCCAATATCCTCTGTGTGAAAGTTGCATTTAGAAGTGTGCCCAATAGCCTCTCTGTGAATTTAGAAGTGTGCCCAATAGCTTCTCTCTGAAAGCTGCATTTAAAGTTTGCCCAATAGCCTCTCTTTGAAAGTTGCATTTAGAGGTGTGCCCAATAGCCTCTCTGTGAAAGTTGCATTTAGAAGTGTGCCCAATAGCCTCTAGAATTGTGCCCAATATCCTCTCTGTGAAAGTTGCATTTAGAAGTGTGCCCAATAGCCTCTCTGTGAAAGTTGCATTTAGAAGTGTGCCCAATATCCTCTCTCTGAAAGTTGCATCTAGAAGTGTGCCCAATATCCTCTCTTTGAAAGTTGCATTTAGATGTGTGCCCAATAGCCTCTCTGAGAAAGTTGCATTTAGAAGTGTGCCCAATAGCCTGTCTGTGGAAAGTTGCATTTAGAAGTGTGCCCGATAACCTCTCTGAGAAAGTTGCATTTAGAAGTGCGCCCAGTAGCCTGTCTGTGGAAAGTTGCATTTAGAAGTGTGCCCAATAGCCTTTCTGTGAAATGTAGAAGTATGCCCAATAGCCTCTCTTTGAAACTTTAATTTAGAAGTGTGCCCAATAGCCTCTCTGAGAAAGTTGCATTTAGAAGTGCGCCCAATAGCCTGTCTGTGATAAGTTGCATTTAGAAGTGCGCCCAATAGCCTGTATGTGGAAAGTTGCATTTAGAAGTGTGCCCAATAGCCTTTTTGTGAATTCTAGAAGTGTGCCCAATAGCCTCTATTTGAAAGTTGTATTTAGAAGTGTGCCCAATAGCCTCTCTTTGAAAGTTGAATTTAGAAGTGTGCCCAATAGCCTCTCTTTGGAAGTTGCACTTAGAAGTGTGCCCAATAGCCTCTCTGTGAAAGTTGCATTTAGAAGTGTGCCCAATAGCCTGTCTGTGGAAAGTTGCATTTAGAAGTGTGCCCAATAGCTTCTCTCTGAAAGCTGCATTTAAAGTGTGCCCAATAGCCTCTCTTTGAAAGTTGCATTTAGAAGTGTGCCCAATATCCTCTCTCTGAAAGTTGCATCTAGAAGTGTGCCCAATATCCTCTCTGTGGAAGTGCATTTAGAAGTGTTCCCAAAAGCCTCTCTGAGAAAGTTGCATTTAGAAGTGTGCCCAATAGCCTCTCTGTGAAAGTTGCATTTAGAAGTGTGCCCAATAACCTGTCAGTGGAAAGTTACACTTTGAAGTGTGCCCAATAGCCTGTCTGTGGAAAGTTACGTTTACTCTATAAATTTATAAATGCGCCCAACAGCCTACTGGTGATAGTTGAATTTAGAAGTGTGCCCAACAACCTCTCTGTGAAAGTCACATTTAGAATTGTGCCCAACAGCCTCTCTCTGAATTTAGAAGTGTGCCCAATAGCCTCTCTGTGAAAATTGCATTTAGAAGTGTGCCCAATAAACTCTCTGTGAAAGTTGCATTTAGATGTGTGCCCAATAGCCTCTCTGAGAAAGTTGCATTTAGAAGTGTGCCCAATAGCCTGTCTGTGGAAAGTTGCATTTAGAAGTGTGCCCAATAGCCTCTCTGAGAAAGTTGCATTTAGAAGTGTGCCCAGTAGCCTGTCTGGGGAAAGTTGCATTTAGAAGTGTGCCCAATAGCCTGTCTGTGGAAAGTTGCATTTAGAAGTGTGCCCAATAGCCTTTCTGTGAAATGTAGAAGTATGCCCAATAGCCTCTCTTTGAAAGCTTAATTTAGAAGTGTGCCCAATAGCCTCTCTGAGAAAGTTGCATTTAGAAGTGCGCCCAATAGCCTGTCTGTGATAAGTTGCATTTAGAAGTGCGCCCAATAGCCTCTATTTGAAAGTTGAATTTAGAAGGGTGCCCAATAGCCTCTCTTTGAAAGTTGAATTTAGAAGTGTGCCCAATAGCCTCTCTTTGAAAGTTGCATTTAAAAGTGTGCCCCATAGCCTCACTAGGAAAGTTGCATTTAGAAGTGTGCCCAATAGCCTCTATTTGAAAGTTGAATTTAGAAGGGTGCCCAATAGCCTCTCTTTGAAAGTTGAATTTAGAAGTGTGCCCAATAGTCTCTCTTTGAAAGTTGCATTTAAAAGTGTGCCCCATAGCCTCACTAGGAAAGTTGCATTTAGATGTGTGCCCAATAGCCTCCTGAAGTGTGCCCAATATCCTCTCTTTGAAAGTTCCATTTAAAAGTGTGCCCAATAACCTCTCTGTGAAAGTTGCATCTAGAAGTGTGCCCAACATCCTCTCTGTGAAAGTTGCATTTAGAAGTCTGCCCAATAGCCTCTCTGAGAAAGTTGCATTTAGAAGTGTGCCCAATAGCCTCCCAGTGAATTTAGAAGTGTGCCCAATAGTCTCTCTCTGAAAGTTGCATCTAGAAGTGTGCCCAATATCCTCTCTGTGAAAGTTGCATTTAGAAGTCTGCCCAATAGCCTCTCTCAGAAAGTTGCATTTAGAAGTGTGCCCAATAGCCTTTCTGTGAATTTTAGATGTGTGCCCAATAGCCTCTCTTTGAAAGTTGCATTTAGAAGTGTGCCCAATAGCCTCTCTTTGAAAGTTGAATTTAGAAGTGTGCCCAATATCCTCTCTTTGAAAGTTGCATTTAAAAGTGTGCCCCATAGCCTCTCTGTGAAAGTTGCATTTAGAAGTGTGCCCAATAGCCTCTAGACGTGTGCCCAATCTCATCTCTTTGAAAGTTGCATTCAAAAGTGTGCCCAATAGCCTCTCTCTGAAAGTTGCATTTAGAAGTGTGCCCAATAGCTTCCCTGTGAATTTAGAAGTGTGCCCAATAGCCTCTCTTTGAAAGTTGCATTTAGAAGTGTGCCCAATAGCCTCTCTGCGAATTTAGAAGTGTGCCCAATAGCCTCTCTCTGAAAGTTGCATCTAGAAGTGTGCCCAATATCCTCTCTGTGAAAGTTGCATTTAGAAGTGTGCCCAATAGCCTCTCTGAGAAATTTGCATTTAGAAGTGTGCCCAAATGCCTGTCTGTGGAAAGTTGCATTTAGAAGTGTGCCGAATAGCCTCTCTGTGAAAGTTGCATTAGAAGTATGCCCAATAGCCTGTCTGTGGAAAGTTGCATTTAGAAGTGTGCCCAATAGCCTCTCTGTGAAAGTTGCATTTAGAAGTGTGCCCAATAACCTGTTAGTGGAAAGTTGCACTTTGAAGTGTGCCCAATAGCCTGTCTGTGGAAAGTTACGTTTACTCTATAAATTTATAAATGCGCCCAACAGCCTACTGGTGATAGTTGAATTTAGAAGTGTGCCCAACAACCTCTCTGTGAAAGTCACATTTAGAATTGTGCCCAACAGCCTATCTCTTAATTTAGAAGTGTGCCCAATATCCTCTCTGTGAAAATTGCATTTAGAAGTGTGCCCAATAGCCTCTCTTTGTAAGTTGCATTTAGAAGTGTGCCCAATAGCCTCTCTGTGAATTTAGAAGTGTGCCCAATAGCCTCTCTCTGAAAGTTGCATCTAGAAGTGTGCCCAATATCCTCTCTATGAAAGTTGCATTTAGAAGTGTGCCCAATAGCCTCTCTGAGAAAGTTGCATTTAGAAGTGTGCCCAAATGCCTGTCTGTGGAAAGTTGCATTTAGAAGTGTGCCGAATAGCCTCTCTGTGATAGTTGCATTAGAAGTATGCCCAATAGCCTGTCTGTGGAAAGTTGCATTTAGAAGTGTGCCCAATAGCCTCTCTGTGAAAGTTGCATTTAGAAGTGTGCCCAATAACCTGTCAGTGGAAAGTTACACTTTGAAGTGTGCCCAATAGCCTGTCTGTGGAAAGTTACGTATACTCTATAAATTTATAAATGCGCCCAACAGCCTACTGGTGATAGTTGAATTTAGAAGTGTGCCCAACAACCTCTCTGTGAAAGTCACATTTAGAATTGTGCCAAACAGCCTCTCTCTGAATTTAGAAATGTGCCCAATAGCCTCTCTGTGAAAATTGCATTTAGAAGTGTGCCCAATAGACTCTCTGTGAAAGTTGCATTTAGATGTGTGCCCAATAGCCTCTCTGAGAAAGTTACATTTAGAAGTGTGCCCAATAGCCTGTCTGTGGAAAGTTGCATTTAGAAGTGTACCCAATAGCCTCTCTGAGAAAGTTGCATTTATAAGTGCGCCCAGTAGCCTGTGTGTGGAAAGTTGCATGTAGAAGTGTGCCCAATAGCCTGTCTGTGGAAAGTTGCATTTAGAAGTGTGCCCAATAGCCTTTCTGTGAAATGTAGAAGTATGCCCAATAGCCTCTCTTTGAAAGTTTTATTTAGAAGTGTGCCCAATAGCCTCTCTGAGAAAGTTTCATTTAGAAGTGCGCCCAATAGCCTGTCTCTGATAAGTTGCATTTAGAAGTGTGCCCAACAGTCTGTATGTGGAAAGTTGCATTTAGAAGTGTGCCCAATAGCCTTTCTGTGAATTTTAGAAGTGTACCCAATAGCCTCTATTTGAAAGTTGAATTTAGAAGGGTGCCCAATAGCCTCTCTTTGAAAGTTGAATTTAGAGGTGTGCCCAAAAGCCTCTCTTTGAAAGTTGCACTTAGAACTGTGCCCAATAGCCTCTCTGTGAAAGTTGCATTTAGAAGTGTGCCCAATAGCCTCTTGAAGTGTGCCCAATATCCTCTCTGTGAAAGTTCCAATTAGAAGTGTGCCCAATAGCCTCTCTGTGAATTTAGAAGTGTGCCCAATAGCTTCTCTCTGAAAGCTGCACTTAAAGTGTGCCCAATAGCCTCTCTTTGAAAGTTGCATTTAGAAGTGTGCCCAATAGCCTCTCTGTGAAAGTTGCATTTAGAAGTGTGCCCAATAGCCTCTAGAATTGTGCCCAATATCCTCTCTGTGAAAGTTGCATTTAGAAGTGTGCCCAATAGCCTCTCTGTGAAAGTTGCATCTAGAAGTGTGCCCAATATCCTCTCTCTGAAAGTTGCATCTAGAAGTGTGCCCAATATCCTCTCTGTGAAAGTGCATTTAGAAGTGTGCCCAAAAGCCTCTCTGAGAAAGTTGCATTTAGAAGTGTTCCCAATAGCCTGTCTGTGGAAAGTTGCATTTAGAAGTGTGCCCAATAGTCTCACTGTGATTTTAGAAGTGTGCCCAATAGCCTCTCTCTGAAAGTTTCATCTAGAAGTGTGCCAAATATCCTCTATGTGAAAGTTGCATTTAGAAGTGTGCCCAATATCCTCTCTGAGAAAGTTGCATTTAGAAGTGTGCCCAATAGCCTGTCTGTGGAAAGTTGCATTTAGAAGTGTGCCCAATAGCCTCCCTGTGAATTTAGAAGTGTGCCCGATATCCTCTCTGTGAAAGTTGCATTTAGAAGTGTGCCCAATAGCCTGTCTGTGGAAAGTTGCATTTAGAGGTGCGCCCAATAGCCTGTCTATGGAAAGTTGCATTTAGAAGTGTGCCCAATAGCCTCTCTGAGAAAGTTGCATTTAGAAGTGCGCCCAATAGCCTGTCTGTGGTAAGTTGCATTTAGAAGTGCGCCCAATAGCCTGTATGTGGAAAGTTGTTTTTAGAAGTGTGCCCAATAGCCTTTCTGTGAATTATAGAAGTGTGCCCAATAGCCTCTCTTTGAAAGTTGAATTTAGAAGTGTGTCCAATAGCCTCTCTTTGAAAGTTGAATTCAGAAGTGTGCCCAATAGCCTCTCTGTGAAAGTTGCATTTAGAAGTGTGCCCAATCGCCTCTAGAAGTGTGCGCAAAATACTCTGTGTGAAAGTTGCATTTAGAAGTGTGCCCAATAGCCTCTCTGTGAATTTAGAAGTGTGCCCAATAGCTTCTCTCTGAAAGCTGCATTTAAAGTTTGCCCAATAGCCTCTCTTTGAAAGTTGCATTTAGAAGTGTGCCCAATAGCCTCTCTGTGAAAGTTACATTTAGAAGTGTGCCCAATAGCCTCTAGAATTGTGCCCAATATCCTCTCTGTGAAAGTTGCATTTAGAAGTGTGCCCAATAGCCTCTCTGTGAAAGTTGCATTTAGAAGTGTGCCCAATATCCTCTCTCTGAAAGTTGCATCTAGAAGTGTGCCCAATATCCTCTCTTTGAAAGTTGCATTTAGATGTGTGCCCAATAGCCTCTCTGAGAAAGTTGCATTTAGAAGTGTGCCCAATAGCCTGTCTGTGGAAAGTTGCATTTAGAAGTGTGCCCGATAACCTCTCTGAGAAAGTTGCATTTAGAAGTGCGCCCAGTAGCCTGTCTGTGGAAAGTTGCATTTAGAAGTGTGCCCAATAGCCTTTCTGTGAAATGTAGAAGTATGCCCAATAGCCTCTCTTTGAAACTTTAATTTAGAAGTGTGCCCAATAGCCTCTCTGAGAAAGTTGCATTTAGAAGTGCGCCCAATAGCCTGTCTGTGATAAGTTGCATTTAGAAGTGCGCCCAATAGCCTGTATGTGGAAAGTTGCATTTAGAAGTGTGCCCAATAGCCTCTCTGTGAAAGTTGCATTTAGAAGTGTGCCCAATAGCCTGTCTGTGGAAAGTTACGTTTACTCTATAAATTTATAAATGCGCCCAACAGCCTACTGGTGATAGTTGAATTTAGAAGTGTGCCCAACATCCTCTCTGTGAAAGTCACATTCATAATTGTGCCCAACAGCCTCTCTCTGAATTTAGAAGTATGCCCAAAATGCCTGTCTGTGGAAAGTTGCATTTAGAAGTGTGCCCAATAGCCTCTCTGTGAAAGTTGCATTTAGAAGTGTGCCCAATAACCTGTCAGTGGAAAGTTACACTTTGAAGTGTGCCCAATAGCCTGTCTGTGGAAAGTTACGTTTACTCTATAAATTTATAAATGCGCCCAACAGCCTACTGGTGATAGTTGAATTTAGAAGTGTGCCCAACAACCTCTCTGTGAAAGTCACATTTAGAATTGTGCCCAACAGCCTCTCTCTGAATTTAGAAGTGTGCCCAATAGCCTCTCTGTGAAAATTGCATTTAGAAGTGTACCCAATAAACTCTCTGTGAAAGTTGCATTTAGATGTGTGCCCAATAGCCTCTCTGAGAAAGTTGCATTTAGAAGTGTGCCCAATAGCCTCTCTGAGAAAGTTGCATTTAGAAGTGCGCCCAATAGCCTGTCTGTGGTAAATTGCATTTAGAAGTGCGCCCAATAACCTGTATGTGGAAAGTTGTTTTTAGAAGTGTGCCCAATAGCCTTTCTGTGAATTATAGAAGTGTGCCCAATAGCCTCTCTTTGAAAGTTGAATTTAGAAGTGTGTCCGATAGCCTCTCTTTGAAAGTTGAATTTAGAAGTGTGCCCAATAGCCTCTCTTTGAAAGTTGCACTTAGAAGTGTGCCCAATAGCCTCTCTGTGAAAGTTGCATTTAGAAGTGTGCCCAATCGCCTCTAGAAGTGTGCCCAATATCCTCTGTGTGAAAGTTGCATTTAGAAGTGTGCCCAATAGCCTCTCTGTGAATTTAGAAGTGTGCCCAATAGCTTCTCTCTGAAAGCTGCATTTAAAGTTTGCCCAATAGCCTCTCTTTGAAAGTTGCATTTAGAAGTGTGCCCAATAGCCTCTCTGTGAAAGTTGCATTTAGAAGTGTGCCCAATAGCCTCTAGAATTGTGCCCAATATCCTCTCTGTGAAAGTTTCATTTAGAAGTGTGCCCAATAGCCTCTCTGTGAAAGTTGCATTTAGAAGTGTGCCCAATATCCTCTCTCTGAAAGTTGCATCTAGAAGTGTGCCCAATATCCTCTCTTTGAAAGTTGCATTTAGATGTGTGCCCAATAGCCTCTCTGAGAAAGTTGCATTTAGAAGTGTGCCCAATAGCCTGTCTGTGGAAAGTTGCATTTAGAAGTGTGCCCGATAACCTCTCTGAGAAAGTTGCATTTAGAAGTGCGCCCAGTAGCCTGTCTGTGGAAAGTTGCATTTAGAAGTGTGCCCAATAGCCTTTCTGTGAAATGTAGAAGTATGCCCAATAGCCTCTCTTTGAAACTTTAATTTAGAAGTGTGCCCAATAGCCTCTCTGAGAAAGTTGCATTTAGAAGTGCGCCCAATAGCCTGTCTGTGATAAGTTGCATTTAGAAGTGCGCCCAATAGCCTGTATGTGGAAAGTTGCATTTAGAAGTGTGCCCAATAGCCTTTCTGTGAATTCTAGAAGTGTGCCCAATAGCCTCTATTTGAAAGTTGTATTTAGAAGTGTGCCCAATAGCCTCTCTTTGAAAGTTGAATTTAGAAGTGTGCCCAATAGCCTCTCTTTGGAAGTTGCACTTAGAAGTGTGCCCAATAGCCTCTCTGTGAAAGTTGCATTTAGAAGTGTGCCCAATAGCCTGTCTGTGGAAAGTTGCATTTAGAAGTGTGCCCAATAGCTTCTCTCTGAAAGCTGCATTTAAAGTGTGCCCAATAGCCTCTCTTTGAAAGTTGCATTTAGAAGTGTGCCCAATATCCTCTCTCTGAAAGTTGCATCTAGAAGTGTGCCCATTATCCTCTCTGTGGAAGTGCATTTAGAAGTGTTCCCAAAAGCCTCTCTGAGAAAGTTACATTTAGAAGTGTGCCCAATAGCCTGTCTGTGGAAAGTTGCATTTAGAAGTGTGCCCAATATTCTCACTGTGATTTTAGAAGTGTGCCCAATAGCCTCTCTCTGAAAGTTTCATCTAAAAGTGTGCCCAATATCCTCTATGTGAAAGTTGCATTTAGAAGTGTGCCCAATATCCTCTCTGTGAAAGTTGCATTTAGAAGTGTGCCCAATAGCCTCTTTGTGAATTTAGAAGTGTGCTCAATAGCCTCTCTCTGAAAGTTGCATCTAGAAGTGTGCCCAATATCCTCTCTGTGAAAGTTGCATTTAGAAGTGTGCCCAGTAGCCTCTCTGAGAAACTTGCATTTAGAAGTGTACCCAATAGCCTGTCTGTGGAAAGTTGCATTTAGAAGTGTGCCCAATAACCTCCCTGTGAATTTAGAAGTGTGCCCAATATCCTCTCTGTGAAAGTTGCATTTAGAAGTGTGCCCAATAGCCTCTCTGAGAAAGTTGCATTTAGAAGTGTGCCCAATAGCCCGTCTGTGGAAAGTTGCATTTAGAAGTGTGCCCAATAGCCTTTCTGTGAATTTTAGAAGTGTGCCCAATAGCCTCTCTTTGAAAGTTGCATTTAGAAGTGTGCCCAATAGCCTCTCTTTGAAAGTTGAATTTAGAAGTGTGCCCAATAGCCTCTCTTTGAAAGTTGCATTTAAAAGTGTGCCCCATAGCCTCTCTACGAAAGGTGCATTTAGAAGTGTGCCCAATAGCCTCCCTGTGAATTTAGAAGTGTGCCCAATAGCCTCTCTTTGAAAGTTGCATTTAGAAGTGTGCCCAATAGCCTCTCTGTGAATTTAGAAGTGTGCCCAATAGCCTCTCTCTGAAAGTTGCATCTAGAAGTGTGCCCAATATCCTCTCTGTGAAAGTTGCATTTAGAAGTGTGCCCAATAGCCTCTCTGAGAAAGTTGCATTTAGAAGTGTGCCCAAATGCCTGTCTGTGGAAAGTTGCATTTAGAAGTGTGCCGAATAGCCTCTCCGTGAAAGTTGCATTAGAAGTATGCCCAATAGCCTGTCTGTGGAAAGTTGCATTTAGAAGTGTGCCCAATAGCCTCTCTGTGAAAGTTGCATTTAGAAGTGTGCCCAATAACCTGTTAGTGGAAAGTTGCACTTTGAAGTGTGCCCAATAGCCTGTCTGTGGAAAGTTACGTTTACTCTATAAATTTATAAATGCGCCCAACAGCCTACTGGTGATAGAAGAATTTAGAAGTGTGCCCAACAACCTCTCTGTGAAAGTCACATTTAGAATTGTGCCCAACAGCCTATCTCTGAATTTAGAAGTGTGCCCAATATCCTCTCTGTGAAAATTGCATTTAGAAGTGTGCCCAATAGCCTCTCTTTGTAAGTTGCATTTAGAAGTGTGCCCAATAGCCTCTCTGTGAATTTAGAAGTGTGCCCAATAGCCTCTCTCTGAAAGTTGCATCTAGAAGTGTGCCCAATATCCTCTCTATGAAAGTTGCATTTAGAAGTGTGCCCAATAGCCTCTCTGAGAAAGTTGCATTTAGAAGTGTGCCCAAATGCCTGTCTGTGGAAAGTTGCATTTAGAAGTGTGCCGAATAGCCTCTCTGTGATAGTTGCATTAGA
This sequence comes from Ambystoma mexicanum, assembly GCF_040938575.1. NCBI lineage: Eukaryota > Metazoa > Chordata > Amphibia > Caudata > Ambystomatidae > Ambystoma > Ambystoma mexicanum. The sequence goes on along the minus strand of NC_090928.1, from coordinate 906,902,158 downwards.
AGTATGCCCAATAGCCTGTCTGTGGAAAGTTGCATTTAGAAGTGTGCCCAATAGCCTCTCTGTGAAAGTTGCATTTAGAAGTGTGCCCAATAACCTGTCAGTGGAAAGTTACACTTTGAAGTGTGCCCAATAGCCTGTCTGTGGAAAGTTACGTATACTCTATAAATTTATAAATGCGCCCAACAGCCTACTGGTGATAGTTGAATTTAGAAGTGTGCCCAACAACCTCTCTGTGAAAGTCACATTTAGAATTGTGCCCAAAAGCCTCTCTCTGAATTTAGAAGTGTGCCCAATAGCCTCTCTCTGAAAGTTGCATCTAGAAGTGTGCCCAATATCCTCTCTGTGAAAGTTGCATTTAGAAGTGTGCCCAATAGCCTCTCTGAGAAAGTTGCATTTAGAAGTGTGCCCAAATGCCTGTCTGTGGAAAGTTGCATTTAGAAGTGTGCCGAATAGCCTCTCTGTGAAAGTTGCATTAGAAGTATGCCCAATAGCCTGTCTGTGGAAAGTTGCATTTAGAAGTGTGCCCAATAGCCTCTCTGTGAAAGTTGCATTTAGAAGTGTGCCCAATAACTTGTTAGTGGAACGTTGCACTTTGAAGTGTGCCCAATAGCCTGTCTGTGGAAAGTTACGTTTACTCTATAAATTTATAAATGCGCCCAACAGCCTACTGGTGATTGTTGAATTTAGAAGTGTGCCCAACAACCTCTCTGTGAAAGTCACATTTAGAATTGTGCCCAACAGCCTATCTCTGAATTTAGAAGTGTGCCCAATATCCTCTCTGTGAAAATTGCATTTAGAAGTGTGCCCAATAGCCTCTCTTTGTAAGTTGCATTTAGAAGTGTGCCCAATAGCCTCTCTGTGAATTTAGAAGTGTGCCCAATAGCCTCTCTCTGAAAGTTGCATCTAGAAGTGTGCCCAATATCCTCTCTATGAAAGTTGCATTTAGAAGTGTGCCCAATAGCCTCTCTGAGAAAGTTGCATTTAGAAGTGTGCCCAAATGCCTGTCTGTGGAAAGTTGCATTTAGAAGTGTGCCGAATAGCCTCTCTGTGATAGTTGCATTAGAAGTATGCCCAATAGCCTGTCTGTGGAAAGTTGCATTTAGAAGTGTGCCCAATAGCCTCTCTGTGAAAGTTGCATTTAGAAGTGTGCCCAATAACCTGTCAGTGGAAAGTTACACTTTGAAGTGTGCCCAATAGCCTGTCTGTGGAATGTTACGTATACTCTATAAATTTATAAATGCGCCCAACAGCCTACTGGTGATAGTTGAATTTAGAAGTGTGCCCAACAACCTCTCTGTGAAAGTCACATTTAGAATTGTGCCCAACAGCCTCTCTCTGAATTTAGAAGTGTGCCCAATAGCCTCTCTGTGAAAATTGCATTTAGAAGTGTGCCCAATAGACTCTCTGTGAAAGTTGCATTTAGATGTGTGCCCAATAGCCTCTCTGAGAAAGTTACATTTAGAAGTGTGCCCAATAGCCTGTCTGTGGAAAGTTGCATTTAGAAGTGTACCCAATAGCCTCTCTGAGAAAGTTGCATTTATAAGTGCGCCCAGTAGCCTGTCTGTGGAAAGTTGCATGTAGAAGTGTGCCCAATAGCCTGTCTGTGGAAAGTTGCATTTAGAAGTGTGCCCAATAGCCTTTCTGTGAAATGTAGAAGTATGCCCAATAGCCTCTCTTTGAAAGTTTTATTTAGAAGTGTACCCAATAGCCTCTCTGAGAAAGTTGCATTTAGAAGTGCGCCCAATAGCCTGTCTCTGATAAGTTGCATTTAGAAGTGTGCCCAACAGCCTGTATGTGGAAAGCTGCATTTAGAAGTGTGCCCAATAGCCTTTCTGTGAATTTTAGAAGTGTACCCAATAGCCTCTATTTGAAAGTTGAATTTAGAAGGGTGCCCAATAGCCTCTCTTTGAAAGTTGAATTTAGAAGTGTGCCCAAAAGTCTCTCTTTGAAAGTTGCACTTAGAAGCGTGCCCAATAGCCTCTCTGTGAAAGTTGCATTTAGAAGTGTGCCCAATAGCCTCTTGAAGTGTGCCCAATATCCTCTCTGTGAAAGTTCCAATTAGAAGTGTGCCCAATAGCCTCTCTGTGAATTTAGAAGTGTGCCCAATAGCTTCTCTCTGAAAGCTGCATTTAAAGTGTGCCCAATAGCCTCTCTTTGAAAGTTGCATTTAGAAGTGTGCCCAATAGCCTCTCTGTGAAAGTTGCATTTAGACGTGTGCCCAATAGCCTCTAGAATTGTGCCCAATATCCTCTCTGTGAAAGTTGCATTTAGAAGTGTGCCCAATAGCCTCTCTGTGAAAGTTGCATCTAGAAGTGTGCCCAATATCCTCTCTCTGAAAGTTGCATCTAGAAGTGTGCCCAATATCCTCTCTGTGAAAGTGCATTTAGAAGTGTGCCCAAAAGCCTCTCTGAGAAAGTTGCATTTAGAAGTGTTCCCAATAGCCTGTCTGTGGAAAGTTGCATTTAGAAGTGTGCCCAATAGTCTCACTGTGATTTTAGAAGTGTGCCCAATAGCCTCTCTCTGAAAGTTTCATCTAGAAGTGTGCCCAATATCCTCTATGTGAAAGTTGCATTTAGAAGTGTGCCCAATATCCTCTCTGAGAAAGTTGCATTTAGAAGTGTGCCCAATAGCCTGTCTGTGGAAAGTTGCATTTAGAAGTGTGCCCAATAGCCTCCCTGTGAATTTAGAAGTGTGCCCGATATCCTCTCTGTGAAAGTTGCATTTAGAAGTGTGCCCAATAGCCTGTCTGTGGAAAGTTGCATTTAGAGGTGCGCCCAATAGCCTGTCTATGGAAAGTTGCATTTAGAAGTGTGCCCAATAGCCTCTCTGAGAAAGTTGCATTTAGAAGTGCGCCCAATAGCCTGTCTGTGGTAAGTTGCATTTAGAAGTGCGCCCAATAGCCTGTATGTGGAAAGTTGTTTTTAGAAGTGTGCCCAATAGCCTTTCTGTGAATTATAGAAGTGTGCCCAATAGCCTCTCTTTGAAAGTTGAATTCAGAAGTGTGTCCAATAGCCTCTCTTTGAAAGTTGCACTTAGAAGTGTGCCCAATAGCCTCTCTGTGAAAGTTGCATTTAGAAGTGTGCCCAATCGCCTCTAGAAGTGTGCCCAATATCCTCTGTGTGAAAGTTGCATTTAGAAGTGTGCCCAATAGCCTCTCTGTGAATTTAGAAGTGTGCCCAATAGCTTCTCTCTGAAAGCTGCATTTAAAGTTTGCCCAATAGCCTCTCTTTGAAAGTTGCATTTAGAAGTGTGCCCAATAGCCTCTCTGTGAAAGTTGCATTTAGAAGTGTGCCCAATAGCCTCTAGAATTGTGCCCAATATCCTCTCTGTGAAAGTTGCATTTAGAAGTGTGCCCAATAGCCTCTCTGTGAAAGTTGCATTTAGAAGTGTGCCCAATATCCTCTCTCTGAAAGTTGCATCTAGAAGTGTGCCCAATATCCTCTCTTTGAAAGTTGCATTTAGATGTGTGCCCAATAGCCTCTCTGAGAAAGTTGCATTTAGAAGTGTGCCCAATAGCCTGTCTGTGGAAAGTTGCATTTAGAAGTGTGCCCGATAACCTCTCTGAGAAAGTTGCATTTAGAAGTGCGCCCAGTAGCCTGTCTGTGGAAAGTTGCATTTAGAAGTGTGCCCAATAGCCTTTCTGTGAAATGTAGAAGTGTGCCCAATAGCCTCTCTGAGAAGGTTGCATTTAGAAGTGCGCCCAATAGCCTGTCTGTGATAAGTTGCATTTAGAAGTGCGCCCAATAGCCTGTATGTGGAAAGTTGCATTTAGAAGTGTGCCCAATAGCCTCTCTGTGAAAGTTGCATTTAGAAGTGTGCCCAATTGCCTGTCTGTGGAAAGTTACGTTTACTCTATAAATTTATAAATGCGCCCAACAGCCTACTGGTGATAGTTGAATTTAGAAGTGTGCCCAACATCCTCTCTGTGAAAGTCACATTCATAATTGTGCCCAACAGCCTCTCTCTGAATTTAGAAGTATGCCCAAAATGCCTGTCTGTGGAAAGTTGCATTTAGAAGTGTGCCCAATAGCCTCTCTTTGAAAGTTGCATTTAGAAGTGTGCCCAATAGCCTCTCTGTGAAAGTTGCATTTAGAAGTGTGCCCAATAGCCTCTAGAATTGTGCCCAATATCCTCTCTGTGAAAGTTGCATTTAGAAGTGTGCCCAATAGCCTCTCTGTGAAAGTTGCATCTAGAAGTGTGCCCAATATCCTCTCTCTGAAAGTTGCATCTAGAAGTGTGCCCAATATCCTCTCTGTGAAAGTGCATTTAGAAGTGTGCCCAAAAGCCTCTCTGAGAAAGTTGCATTCAGAAGTGTTCCCAATAGCCTGTCTGTGGAAAGTTGCATTTAGAAGTGTGCCCAATAGTTTCACTGTGATTTTAGAAGTGTGCCCAATAGCCTCTCTCTGAAAGTTTCATCTAGAAGTGTGCCCAATATCCTCTATGTGAAAGTTGCATTTAGAAGTGTGCCCAATATCCTCTCTGAGAAAGTTGCATTTAGAAGTGTGCCCAATAGCCTGTCTGTGGAAAGTTGCATTTAGAAGTGTGCCCAATAGCCTCCCTGTGAATTTAGAAGTGTGCCCGATATCCTCTCTGTGAAAGTTGCATTTAGAAGTGTGCCCAATAGCCTGTCTGTGGAAAGTTGCATTTAGAGGTGCGCCCAATAGCCTGTCTATGGAAAGTTGCATTTAGAAGTGTGCCCAATAGCCTCTCTGAGAAAGTTGCATTTAGAAGTGCGCCCAATAGCCTGTCTGTGGTAAGTTGCATTTAGAAGTGCGCCCAATAGCCTGTATGTGGAAAGTTGTTTTTAGAAGTGTGCCCAATAGCCTTTCTGTGAATTATAGAAGTGTGCCCAATAGCCTCTCTTTGAAAGTTGAATTTAGAAGTGTGTCCAATAGCCTCTCTTTGAAAGTTGAATTCAGAAGTGTGCCCAATAGCCTCTCTTTGAAAGTTGCACTTAGAAGTGTGCCCAATAGCCTCTCTCTGAAAGTTGCATTTAGAAGTGTGCCCAATCGCCTCTAGAAGTGTGCCCAATATCCTCTGTGTGAAAGTTGCATTTAGAAGTGTGCCCAATAGCCTCTCTGTGAATTTAGAAGTGTGCCCAATAGCTTCTCTCTGAAAGCTGCATTTAAAGTTTGCCCAATAGCCTCTCTTTGAAAGTTGCATTTAGAAGTGTGCCCAATAGCCTCTCTGTGAAAGTTGCATTTAGAAGTGTGCCCAATAGCCTCTAGAATTGTGCCCAATATCCTCTCTGTGAAAGTTGCATTTAGAAGTGTGCCCAATAGCCTCTCTGTGAAAGTTGCATTTAGAAGTGTGCCCAATATCCTCTCTCTGAAAGTTGCATCTAGAAGTGTGCCCAATATCCTCTCTTTGAAAGTTGCATTTAGATGTGTGCCCAATAGCCTCTCTTTGTAAGTTGCATTTAGAAGTGTGCCCAATAGCCTCTCTGTGAATTTAGAAGTGTGCCCAATAGCCTCTCTCTGAAAGTTGCATCTAGAAGTGTGCCCAATATCCTCTCTATGAAAGTTGCATTTAGAAGTGTGCCCAATAGCCTCTCTGAGAAAGTTGCATTTAGAAGTGTGCCCAAATGCCTGTCTGTGGAAAGTTGCATTTAGAAGTGTGCCGAATAGCCTCTCTGTGATAGTTGCATTAGAAGTATGCCCAATAGCCTATCTGTGGAAAGTTGCATTTAGAAGTGTGCCCAATAGCCTCTCTGTGAAAGTTGCATTTAGAAGTGTGCCCAATAACCTGTCAGTGGAAAGTTACACTTTGAAGTGTGCCCAATAGCCTGTCTGTGGAAAGTTACGTATACTCTATAAATTTATAAATGCGCCCAACAGCCTACTGGTGATAGTTGAATTTAGAAGTGTGCCCAACAACCTCTCTGTGAAAGTCACATTTAGAATTGTGCCCAAAAGCCTCTCTCTGAATTTAGAAGTGTGCCCAATAGCCTCTCTCTGAAAGTTGCATCTAGAAGTGTGCCCAATATCCTCTCTGTGAAAGTTGCATTTAGAAGTGTGCCCAATAGCCTCTCTGAGAAAGTTGCATTTAGAAGTGTGCCCAAATGCCTGTCTATGGAAAGTTGCATTTAGAAGTGTGCCGAATAGCCTCTCTGTGAAAGTTGCATTAGAAGTATGCCCAATAGCCTGTCTGTGGAAAGTTGCATTTAGAAGTGTGCCCAATAGCCTCTCTGTGAAAGTTGCATTTAGAAGTGTGCCCAATAACCTGTTAGTGGAACGTTGCACTTTGAAGTGTGCCCAATAGCCTGTCTGTGGAAAGTTACGTTTACTCTATAAATTTATAAATGCGCCCAACAGCCTACTGGTGATTGTTGAATTTAGAAGTGTGCCCAACAACCTCTCTGTGAAAGTCACATTTAGAATTGTGCCCAACAGCCTATCTCTGAATTTAGAAGTGTGCCCAATATCCTCTCTGTGAAAATTGCATTTAGAAGTGTGCCCAATAGCCTCTCTTTGTAAGTTGCATTTAGAAGTGTGCCCAATAGCCTCTCTGTGAATTTAGAAGTGTGCCCAATAGCCTCTCTCTGAAAGTTGCATCTAGAAGTGTGCCCAATATCCTCTCTATGAAAGTTGCATTTAGAAGTGTGCCCAATAGCCTCTCTGAGAAAGTTGCATTTAGAAGTGTGCCCAAATGCCTGTCTGTGGAAAGTTGCATTTAGAAGTGTGCCGAATAGCCTCTCTGTGATAGTTGCATTAGAAGTATGCCCAATAGCCTGTCTGTGGAAAGTTGCATTTAGAAGTGTGCCCAATAGCCTCTCTGTGAAAGTTGCATTTAGAAGTGTGCCCAATAACCTGTCAGTGGAAAGTTACACTTTGAAGTGTGCCCAATAGCCTGTCTGTGGAATGTTACGTATACTCTATAAATTTATAAATGCGCCCAACAGCCTACTGGTGATAGTTGAATTTAGAAGTGTGCCCAACAACCTCTCTGTGAAAGTCACATTTAGAATTGTGCCCAACAGCCTCTCTCTGAATTTAGAAGTGTGCCCAATAGCCTCTCTGTGAAAATTGCATTTAGAAGTGTGCCCAATAGACTCTCTGTGAAAGTTGCATTTAGATGTGTGCCCAATAGCCTCTCTGAGAAAGTTACATTTAGAAGTGTGCCCAATAGCCTGTCTGTGGAAAGTTGCATTTAGAAGTGTACCCAATAGCCTCTCTGAGAAAGTTGCATTTATAAGTGCGCCCAGAAGCCTGTCTGTGGAAAGTTGCATGTAGAAGTGTGCCCAATAGCCTGTCTGTGGAAAGTTGCATTTAGAAGTGTGCCCAATAGCCTTTCTGTGAAATGTAGAAGTATGCCCAATAGCCTCTCTTTGAAAGTTTTATTTAGAAGTGTACCCAATAGCCTCTCTGAGAAAGTTGCATTTAGAAGTGCGCCCAATAGCCTGTCTCTGATAAGTTGCATTTAGAAGTGTGCCCAACAGCCTGTATGTGGAAAGCTGCATTTAGAAGTGTGCCCAATAGCCTTTCTGTGAATTTTAGAAGTGTACCCAATAGCCTCTATTTGAAAGTTGAATTTAGAAGGGTGCCTAATAGCCTCTCTTTGAAAGTTGAATTTAGAAGTGTGCCCAAAAGCCTCTCTTTGAAAGTTGCACTTAGAAGCGTGCCCAATAGCCTCTCTGTGAAAGTTGCATTTAGAAGTGTGCCCAATAGCCTCTTGAAGTGTGCCCAATATCCTCTCTGTGAAAGTTCCAATTAGAAGTGTGCCCAATAGCCTCTCTGTGAATTTAGAAGTGTGCCCAATAGCTTCTCTCTGAAAGCTGCATTTAAAGTGTGCCCAATAGCCTCTCTTTGAAAGTTGCATTTAGAAGTGTGCCCAATAGCCTCTCTGTGAAAGTTGCATTTAGACGTGTGCCCAATAGCCTCTAGAATTGTGCCCAATATCCTCTCTGTGAAAGTTGCATTTAGAAGTGTGCCCAATAGCCTCTCTGTGAAAGTTGCATCTAGAAGTGTGCCCAATATCCTCTCTCTGAAAGTTGCATCTAGAAGTGTGCCCAATATCCTCTCTGTGAAAGTGCATTTAGAAGTGTGCCCAAAAGCCTCTCTGAGAAAGTTGCATTTAGAAGTGTTCCCAATAGCCTGTCTGTGGAAAGTTGCATTTAGAAGTGTGCCCAATAGTCTCACTGTGATTTTAGAAGTGTGCCCAATAGCCTCTCTCTGAAAGTTTCATCTAGAAGTGTGCCCAATATCCTCTATGTGAAAGTTGCATTTAGAAGTGTGCCCAATATCCTCTCTGAGAAAGTTGCATTTAGAAGTGTGCCCAATAGCCTGTCTGTGGAGAGTTGCATTTAGAAGTGTGCCCAATAGCCTCCCTGTGAATTTAGAAGTGTGCCCGATATCCTCTCTGTGAAAGTTGCATTTAGAAGTGTGCCCAATAGCCTGTCTGTGGAAAGTTGCATTTAGAGGTGCGCCCAATAGCCTGTCTATGGAAAGTTGCATTTAGAAGTGTGCCCAATAGCCTCTCTGAGAAAGTTGCATTTAGAAGTGCGCCCAATAGCCTGTCTGTGGTAAGTTGCATTTAGAAGTGCGCCCAATAGCCTGTATGTGGAAAGTTGTTTTTAGAAGTGTGCCCAATAGCCTTTCTGTGAATTATAGAAGTGTGCCCAATAGCCTCTCTTTGAAAGTTGAATTCAGAAGTGTGTCCATTAGCCTCTCTTTGAAAGTTGCACTTAGAAGTGTGCCCAATAGCCTCTCTGTGAAAGTTGCATTTAGAAGTGTGCCCAATCGCCTCTAGAAGTGTGCCCAATATCCTCTGTGTGAAAGTTGCATTTAGAAGTGTGCCCAATAGCCTCTCTGTGAATTTAGAAGTGTGCCCAATAGCTTCTCTCTGAAAGCTGCATTTAAAGTTTGCCCAATAGCCTCTCTTTGAAAGTTGCATTTAGAAGTGTGCCCAATAGCCTCTCTGTGAAAGTTGCATTTAGAAGTGTGCCCAATAGCCTCTAGAATTGTGCCCAATATCCTCTCTGTGAAAGTTGCATTTAGAAGTGTGCCCAATAGCCTCTCTGTGAAAGTTGCATTTAGAAGTGTGCCCAATATCCTCTCTCTGAAAGTTGCATCTAGAAGTGTGCCCAATATCCTCTCTTTGAAAGTTGCATTTAGATGTGTGCCCAATAGCCTCTCTGAGAAAGTTGCATTTAGAAGTGTGCCCAATAGCCTGTCTGTGGAAAGTTGCATTTAGAAGTGTGCCCGATAACCTCTCTGAGAAAGTTGCATTTAGAAGTGCGCCCAGTAGCCTGTCTGTGGAAAGTTGCATTTAGAAGTGTGCCCAATAGCCTTTCTGTGAAATGTAGAAGTGTGCCCAATAGCCTCTCTGAGAAGGTTGCATTTAGAAGTGCGCCCAATAGCCTGTCTGTGATAAGTTGCATTTAGAAGTGCGCCCAATAGCCTGTATGTGGAAAGTTGCATTTAGAAGTGTGCCCAATAGCCTCTCTGTGAAAGTTGCATTTAGAAGTGTGCCCAATAGCCTGTCTGTGGAAAGTTACGTTTACTCTATAAATTTATAAATGCGCCCAACAGCCTACTGGTGATAGTTGAATTTAGAAGTGTGCCCAACATCCTCTCTGTGAAAGTCACATTCATAATTGTGCCCAACAGCCTCTCTCTGAATTTAGAAGTATGCCCAAAATGCCTGTCTGTGGAAAGTTGCATTTAGAAGTGTGCCCAATAGCCTCTCTTTGAAAGTTGCATTTAGAAGTGTGCCCAATAGCCTCTCTGTGAAAGTTGCATTTAGAAGTGTGCCCAATAGCCTCTAGAATTGTGCCCAATATCCTCTCTGTGAAAGTTGCATTTAGAAGTGTGCCCAATAGCCTCTCTGTGAAAGTTGCATCTAGAAGTGTGCCCAATATCCTCTCTCTGAAAGTTGCATCTAGAAGTGTGCCCAATATCCTCTCTGTGAAAGTGCATTTAGAAGTGTGCCCAAAAGCCTCTCTGAGAAAGTTGCATTTAGAAGTGTTCCCAATAGCCTGTCTGTGGAAAGTTGCATTTAGAAGTGTGCCCAATAGTTTCACTGTGATTTAAGAAGTGTGCCCAATAGCCTCTCTCTGAAAGTTTCATCTAGAAGTGTGCCCAATATCCTCTATGTGAAAGTTGCATTTAGAAGTGTGCCCAATATCCTCTCTGAGAAAGTTGCATTTAGAAGTGTGCCCAATAGCCTGTCTGTGGAAAGTTGCATTTAGAAGTGTGCCCAATAGCCTCCCTGTGAATTTAGAAGTGTGCCCGATATCCTCTCTGTGAAAGTTGCATTTAGAAGTGTGCCCAATAGCCTGTCTGTGGAAAGTTGCATTTAGAGGTGCGCCCAATAGCCTGTCTATGGAAAGTTGCATTTAGAAGTGTGCCCAATAGCCTCTCTGAGAAAGTTGCATTTAGAAGTGCGCCCAATAGCCTGTCTGTGGTAAGTTGCATTTAGAAGTGCGCCCAATAGCCTGTATGTGGAAAGTTGTTTTTAGAAGTGTGCCCAATAGCCTTTCTGTGAATTATAGAAGTGTGCCCAATAGCCTCTCTTTGAAAGTTGAATTTAGAAGTGTGTCCAATAGCCTCTCTTTGAAAGTTGAATTCAGAAGTGTGCCCAATAGCCTCTCTTTGAAAGTTGCACTTAGAAGTGTGCCCAATAGCCTCTCTCTGAAAGTTGCATTTAGAAGTGTGCCCAATCGCCTCTAGAAGTGTGCCCAATATCCTCTGTGTGAAAGTTGCATTTAGAAGTGTGCCCAATAGCCTCTCTGTGAATTTAGAAGTGTGCCCAATAGCTTCTCTCTGAAAGCTGCATTTAAAGTTTGCCCAATAGCCTCTCTTTGAAAGTTGCATTTAGAAGTGTGCCCAATAGCCTCTCTGTGAAAGTTGCATTTAGAAGTGTGCCCAATAGCCTCTAGAATTGTGCCCAATATCCTCTCTGTGAAAGTTGCATTTAGAAGTGTGCCCAATAGCCTCTCTGTGAAAGTTGCATTTAGAAGTGTGCCCAATATCCTCTCTCTGAAAGTTGCATCTAGAAGTGTGCCCAATATCCTCTCTTTGAAAGTTGCATTTAGATGTGTGCCCAATAGCCTCTCTGAGAAAGTTGCATTTAGAAGTGTGCCCAATAGCCTGTCTGTGGAAAGTTGCATTTAGAAGTGTGCCCGATAACCTCTCTGAGAAAGTTGCATTTAGAAGTGCGCCCAGTAGCCTGTCTGTGGAAAGTTGCATTTAGAAGTGTGCCCAATAGCCTTTCTGTGAAATGTAGAAGTATGCCCAATAGCCTCTCTTTGAAACTTTAATTTAGAAGTGTGCCCAATAGCCTCTCTGAGAAGGTTGCATTTAGAAGTGCGCCCAATAGCCTGTCTGTGATAAGTTGCATTTAGAAGTGCGCCCAATAGCCTGTATGTGGAAAGTTGCATTTAGAAGTGTGCCCAATAGCCTCTCTGTGAAAGTTGCATTTAGAAGTGTGCCCAATAGCCTGTCTGTGGAAAGTTACGTTTACTCTATAAATTTATAAATGCGCCCAACAGCCTACTGGTGATAGTTGAATTTAGAAGTGTGCCCAACATCCTCTCTGTGAAAGTCACATTCATAATTGTGCCCAACAGCCTCTCTCTGAATTTAGAAGTATGCCCAAAATGCCTGTCTGTGGAAAGTTGCATTTAGAAGTGTGCCCAATAGCCTCTCTGTGAAAGTTGCATTTAGAAGTGTGCCCAATAACCTGTCAGTGGAAAGTTACACTTTGAAGTGTGCCCAATAGCCTGTCTGTGGAAAGTTACGTTTACTCTATAAATTTATAAATGCGCCCAACAGCCTACTGGTGATAGTTGAATTTAGAAGTGTGCCCAACAACCTCTCTGTGAAAGTCACATTTAGAATTGTGCCCAACAGCCTCTCTCTGAATTTAGAAGTGTGCCCAATAGCCTCTCTGTGAAAATTGCATTTAGAAGTGTGCCCAATAAACTCTCTGTGAAAGTTGCATTTAGATGTGTGCCCAATAGCCTCTCTGAGAAAGTTGCATTTAGAAGTGTGCCCAATAGCCTCTCTGAGAAAGTTGCATTTAGAAGTGCGCCCAATAGCCTGTCTGTGGTAAGTTGCATTTAGAAGTGCGCCCAATAACCTGTATGTGGAAAGTTGTTTTTAGAAGTGTGCCCAATAGCCTTTCTGTGAATTATAGAAGTGTGCCCAATAGCCTCTCTTTGAAAGTTGAATTTAGAAGTGTGTCCAATAGCCTCTCTTTGAAAGTTGAATTTAGAAGTGTGCCCAATAGCCTCTCTTTGAAAGTTGCACTTAGAAGTGTGCCCAATAGCCTCTCTGTGAAAGTTGCATTTAGAAGTGTGCCCAATCGCCTCTAGAAGTGTGCCCAATATCCTCTGTGTGAAAGTTGCATTTAGAAGTGTGCCCAATAGCCTCTCTGTGAATTTAGAAGTGTGCCCAATAGCTTCTCTCTGAAAGCTGCATTTAAAGTTTGCCCAATAGCCTCTCTTTGAAAGTTGCATTTAGAAGTGTGCCCAATAGCCTCTCTGTGAAAGTTGCATTTAGAAGTGTGCCCAATAGCCTCTAGAATTGTGCCCAATATCCTCTCTGTGAAAGTTGCATTTAGAAGTGTGCCCAATAGCCTCTCTGTGAAAGTTGCATTTAGAAGTGTGCCCAATATCCTCTCTCTGAAAGTTGCATCTAGAAGTGTGCCCAATATCCTCTCTTTGAAAGTTGCATTTAGATGTGTGCCCAATAGCCTCTCTGAGAAAGTTGCATTTAGAAGTGTGCCCAATAGCCTGTCTGTGGAAAGTTGCATTTAGAAGTGTGCCCGATAACCTCTCTGAGAAAGTTGCATTTAGAAGTGCGCCCAGTAGCCTGTCTGTGGAAAGTTGCATTTAGAAGTGTGCCCAATAGCCTTTCTGTGAAATGTAGAAGTATGCCCAATAGCCTCTCTTTGAAACTTTAATTTAGAAGTGTGCCCAATAGCCTCTCTGAGAAAGTTGCATTTAGAAGTGCGCCCAATAGCTTGTCTGTGATAAATTGCATTTAGAAGTGCGCCCAATCGCCTGTATGTGGAAAGTTGCATTTAGAAGTGTGCCCAAAAGCCTTTCTGTGAATTCTAGAAGTGTGCCCAATAGCCTCTATTTGAAAGTTGTATTTAGAAGTGTGCCCAATAGCCTCTCTTTGAAATTTGAATTTAGAAGTGTGCCCAATAGCCTCTCTTTGGAAGTTGCACTTAGAAGTGTGCCCAATAGCCTCTCTGTGAAAGTTGCATTTAGAAGTGTGTCCAATAGCCTCTAGAAGTGTGCCCAATATCCTCTCTGTGAAAGTTCCAATTAGAAGTGTGCCCAATAGCCTCTCTGTGAATTTAGAAGTGTGCCCAATAGCTTCTCTCTGAAAGCTGCATTTAAAGTGTGCCCAATAGCCTCTCTTTGAAAGTTGCATTTAGAAGTGTGCCCAATATCCTCTCTCTGAAAGTTGCATCTAGAAGTGTGCCCAATATCCTCTCTGTGGAAGTGCATTTAGAAGTGTTCCCAAAAGCCTCTCTGAGAAAGTTGCATTTAGAAGTGTGCCCAATAGCCTGTCTGTGGAAAGTTGCATTTAGAAGTGTGCCCAATATTCTCACTGTGATTTTAGAAGTGTGCCCAATAGCCTCTCTCTGAAAGTTTCATCTACAAGTGTGCCCAATATCCTCTATGTGAAAGTTGGATTTAGAAGTGTGCCCAATATCCTCTCTGTGAAAGTTGCATTTAGAAGTGTGCCTAATAGCCTCTTTGTGAATTTAGAAGTGTGCTCAATAGCCTCTCTCTGAAAGTTGCATCTAGAAGTGTGCCCAATATCCTCTCTGTGAAAGTTGCATTTAGAAGTGTGCCCAGTAGCCTCTCTGAGAAACTTGCATTTAGAAGTGTGCCCAATAGCCTGTCTGTGGAAAGTTGCATTTAGAAGTGTGCCCAATAGCCTCCCTGTGAATTTAGAAGTGTGCCCAATATCCTGTCTGTGAAAGTTGCATTTAGAAGTGTGCCCAATAGCCTCTCTGAGAAAGTTGCATTTAGAAGTGTGCCCAATAGCCCGTCTGTGGAAAGTTGCATTTAGAAGTGTGCCCAATAGCCTTTCTGTGAATTTTAGAAGTGTGCCCAATAGCCTCTCTTTGAAAGTTGCATTTAGAAGTGTGCCCAATAGCCTCTCTTTGAAAGTTGAATTTAGAAGTTTGCCCAATAGCCTCTCTTTGAAAGTTGCATTTAAAAGTGTGCCCCATAGCCTCTCTACGAAAGGTGCATTTAGAAGTGTGCCCAATAGCCTCCTGAAGTGTGCCCAATATCCTCTCTTTGAAAGTTGCATCTAGAAGTGTGCCCAATATCCTCTCTGTGAAAATTGCATTTAGAAGTGTGCCCAATATCCTATCTGTGAAAGTTGCATTTAGAAGTGTGCCCAATAGCCTCTCTGTGAAAGTTGCATCTAGAAGTGTGCCCAATATCCTCTCTGTGAAAATTGCATTTAGAAGTGTGCCCAATATCCTATCTGTGAAAGTTGCATTTAGAAGTGTGCCCAATAGCCTCTCTGAGAAAGTTGCATTTAGAAGTGTGCCCAATAGCCTCTATTTGAAAGTTGAATTTAGAAGTGTGCCCAATATCCTCTCTTTGAAAGTTGCATTTAAAAGTGTGCCCCTCTGAGAAAGTTGCATTTAGAAGTGTGCCCAATAGCCTCTCTTTGAAAGTTGAATTTAGAAGTGTGCCCAATAGCCTCTCTGTGAAAGTTGCATTTAGAAGTGTGCCCAATAGCCTCTAGACGTGTGCCCAATCTCATCTCTTTGAAAGTTGCATTCAAAAGTGTGCCCAATAGCCTCTCTCTGAAAGTTGCATTTAGAACTGTGCCCAATAGCCTCTAGAAGTGTGCCCAATATCCTCTCTGTGAAAGTTGCATTTAGAAGTGTGCCCAATTGCCTCTCTTTGTAAGTTGCATTTAGAAGTGTGCCCAATAGCCTCCCTGTGAATTTAGAAGTGTGCCCAATAGCCTCTCTTTGAAAGTTGCATTTAGAAGTGTGCCCAATAGCCTGTCTGTGGAAAGTTACGTTTACTCTATAAATTTATAAATGCGCCCAACAGCCTACTGGTGATAGTTGAATTTAGAAGTGTGCCCAACAACCTCTCTGTGAAAGTCACATTTAGAATTGTGCCCAACAGCCTATCTCTGAATTTAGAAGTGTGCCCAATATCCTCTCTGTGAAAATTGCATTTAGAAGTGTGCCCAATAGCCTCTCTTTGTAAGTTGCATTTAGAAGTGTGCCCAATAGCCTCCCTGTGAATTTATAAGTGTGCCCAATAGCCTCTCTTTGAAAGTTGCATTTAGAAGTGTGCCCAATAGCCTCTCTGTGAATTTAGAAGTGTGCCCAATATCCTCTCTGAGAAAGTTGCATTTAGAAGTGTGCCCAATAGCCTGTCTGTGGAAAGTTGCATTTAGAAGTGTGCCCAATAGCCTCCCTGTGAATTTAGAAGTGTGCCCGATATCCTCTCTGTGAAAGTTGCATTTAGAAGTGTGCCCAATAGCCTGTCTGTGGAAAGTTGCATTTAGAGGTGCGCCCAATAGCCTGTCTATGGAAAGTTGCATTTAGAAGTGTGCCCAATAGCCTCTCTGAGAAAGTTGCATTTAGAAGTGCGCCCAATAGCCTGTCTGTGGTAAGTTGCATTTAGAAGTGCGCCCAATAGCCTGTATGTGGAAAGTTGTTTTTAGAAGTGTGCCCAATAGCCTTTCTGTGAATTATAGAAGTGTGCCCAATAGCCTCTCTTTGAAAGTTGAATTTAGAAGTGTGTCCAATAGCCTCTCTTTGAAAGTTGAATTCAGAAGTGTGCCCAATAGCCTCTCTTTGAAAGTTGCACTTAGAAGTGTGCCCAATAGCCTCTCTCTGAAAGTTGCATTTAGAAGTGTGCCCAATCGCCTCTAGAAGTGTGCCCAATATCCTCTGTGTGAAAGTTGCATTTAGAAGTGTGCCCAATAGCCTCTCTGTGAATTTAGAAGTGTGCCCAATAGCTTCTCTCTGAAAGCTGCATTTAAAGTTTGCCCAATAGCCTCTCTTTGAAAGTTGCATTTAGAAGTGTGCCCAATAGCCTCTCTGTGAAAGTTGCATTTAGAAGTGTGCCCAATAGCCTCTAGAATTGTGCCCAATATCCTCTCTGTGAAAGTTGCATTTAGAAGTGTGCCCAATAGCCTCTCTGTGAAAGTTGCATTTAGAAGTGTGCCCAATATCCTCTCTCTGAAAGTTGCATCTAGAAGTGTGCCCAATATCCTCTCTTTGAAAGTTGCATTTAGATGTGTGCCCAATAGCCTCTCTGAGAAAGTTGCATTTAGAAGTGTGCCCAATAGCCTGTCTGTGGAAAGTTGCATTTAGAAGTGTGCCCGATAACCTCTCTGAGAAAGTTGCATTTAGAAGTGCGCCCAGTAGCCTGTCTGTGGAAAGTTGCATTTAGAAGTGTGCCCAATAGCCTTTCTGTGAAATGTAGAAGTATGCCCAATAGCCTCTCTTTGAAACTTTAATTTAGAAGTGTGCCCAATAGCCTCTCTGAGAAGGTTGCATTTAGAAGTGCGCCCAATAGCCTGTCTGTGATAAGTTGCATTTAGAAGTGCGCCCAATAGCCTGTATGTGGAAAGTTGCATTTAGAAGTGTGCCCAATAGCCTCTCTGTGAAAGTTGCATTTAGAAGTGTGCCCAATAGCCTGTCTGTGGAAAGTTACGTTTACTCTATAAATTTATAAATGCGCCCAACAGCCTACTGGTGATAGTTGAATTTAGAAGTGTGCCCAACATCCTCTCTGTGAAAGTCACATTCATAATTGTGCCCAACAGCCTCTCTCTGAATTTAGAAGTATGCCCAAAATGCCTGTCTGTGGAAAGTTGCATTTAGAAGTGTGCCCAATAGCCTCTCTGTGAAAGTTGCATTTAGAAGTGTGCCCAATAACCTGTCAGTGGAAAGTTACACTTTGAAGTGTGCCCAATAGCCTGTCTGTGGAAAGTTACGTTTACTCTATAAATTTATAAATGCGCCCAACAGCCTACTGGTGATAGTTGAATTTAGAAGTGTGCCCAACAACCTCTCTGTGAAAGTCACATTTAGAATTGTGCCCAACAGCCTCTCTCTGAATTTAGAAGTGTGCCCAATAGCCTCTCTGTGAAAATTGCATTTAGAAGTGTGCCCAATAAACTCTCTGTGAAAGTTGCATTTAGATGTGTGCCCAATAGCCTCTCTGAGAAAGTTGCATTTAGAAGTGTGCCCAATAGCCTCTCTGAGAAAGTTGCATTTAGAAGTGCGCCCAATAGCCTGTCTGTGGTAAGTTGCATTTAGAAGTGCGCCCAATAACCTGTATGTGGAAAGTTGTTTTTAGAAGTGTGCCCAATAGCCTTTCTGTGAATTATAGAAGTGTGCCCAATAGCCTCTCTTTGAAAGTTGAATTTAGAAGTGTGTCCAATAGCCTCTCTTTGAAAGTTGAATTTAGAAGTGTGCCCAATAGCCTCTCTTTGAAAGTTGCACTTAGAAGTGTGCCCAATAGCCTCTCTGTGAAAGTTGCATTTAGAAGTGTGCCCAATCGCCTCTAGAAGTGTGCCCAATATCCTCTGTGTGAAAGTTGCATTTAGAAGTGTGCCCAATAGCCTCTCTGTGAATTTAGAAGTGTTCCCAATAGCTTCTCTCTGAAAGCTGCATTTAAAGTTTGCCCAATAGCCTCTCTTTGAAAGTTGCATTTAGAAGTGTGCCCAATAGCCTCTCTGTGAAAGTTGCATTTAGAAGTGTGCCCAATAGCCTCTAGAATTGTGCCCAATATCCTCTCTGTGAAAGTTGCATTTAGAAGTGTGCCCAATAGCCTCTCTGTGAAAGTTGCATTTAGAAGTGTGCCCAATATCCTCTCTCTGAAAGTTGCATCTAGAAGTGTGCCCAATATCCTCTCTTTGAAAGTTGCATTTAGATGTGTGCCCAATAGCCTCTCTGAGAAAGTTGCATTTAGAAGTGTGCCCAATAGCCTGTCTGTGGAAAGTTGCATTTAGAAGTGTGCCCGATAACCTCTCTGAGAAAGTTGCATTTAGAAGTGCGCCCAGTAGCCTGTCTGTGGAAAGTTGCATTTAGAAGTGTGCCCAATAGCCTTTCTGTGAAATGTAGAAGTATGCCCAATAGCCTCTCTTTGAAACTTTAATTTAGAAGTGTGCCCAATAGCCTCTCTGAGAAAGTTGCATTTAGAAGTGCGCCCAATAGCTTGTCTGTGATAAGTTGCATTTAGAAGTGCGCCCAATCGCCTGTATGTGGAAAGTTGCATTTAGAAGTGTGCCCAATAGCCTTTCTGTGAATTCTAGAAGTGTGCCCAATAGCCTCTATTTGAAAGTTGTATTTAGAAGTGTGCCCAATAGCCTCTCTTTGAAATTTGAATTTAGAAGTGTGCCCAATAGCCTCTCTTTGGAAGTTGCACTTAGAAGTGTGCCCAATAGCCTCTCTGTGAAAGTTGCATTTAGAAGTGTGTCCAATAGCCTCTAGAAGTGTGCCCAATATCCTCTCTGTGAAAGTTCCAATTAGAAGTGTGCCCAATAGCCTCTCTGTGAATTTAGAAGTGTGCCCAATAGCTTCTCTCTGAAAGCTGCATTTAAAGTGTGCCCAATAGCCTCTCTTTGAAAGTTGCATTTAGAAGTGTGCCCAATATCCTCTCTCTGAAAGTTGCATCTAGAAGTGTGCCCAATATCCTCTCTGTGGAAGTGCATTTAGAAGTGTTCCCAAAAGCCTCTCTGAGAAAGTTGCATTTAGAAGTGTGCCCAATAGCCTGTCTGTGGAAAGTTGCATTTAGAAGTGTGCCCAATATTCTCACTGTGATTTTAGAAGTGTGCCCAATAGCCTCTCTCTGAAAGTTTCATCTACAAGTGTGCCCAATATCCTCTATGTGAAAGTTGCATTTAGAGGTGTGCCCAATATCCTCTCTGTGAAAGTTGCATTTAGAAGTGTGCCCAATAGCCTCTTTGTGAATTTAGAAGTGTGCTCAATAGCCTCTCTCTGAAAGTTGCATCTAGAAGTGTGCCCAATATCCTCTCTGTGAAAGTTGCATTTAGAAGTGTGCCCAGTAGCCTCTCTGAGAAACTTGCATTTAGAAGTGTGCCCAATAGCCTGTCTGTGGAAAGTTGCATTTAGAAGTGTGCCCAATAGCCTCCCTGTGAATTTAGAAGTGTGCCCAATATCCTGTCTGTGAAAGTTGCATTTAGAAGTGTGCCCAATAGCCTCTCTGAGAAAGTTGCATTTAGAAGTGTGCCCAATAGCCCGTCTGTGGAAAGTTGCATTTAGAAGTGTGCCCAATAGCCTTTCTGTGAATTTTAGAAGTGTGCCCAATAGCCTCTCTTTGAAAGTTGCATTTAGAAGTGTGCCCAATAGCCTCTCTTTGAAAGTTGAATTTAGAAGTTTGCCCAATAGCCTCTCTTTGAAAGTTGCATTTAAAAGTGTGCCCCATAGCCTCTCTACGAAAGGTGCATTTAGAAGTGTGCCCAATAGCCTCCTGAAGTGTGCCCAATATCCTCTCTTTGAAAGTTCCATTTAAAAGTGTGCCCAATAGCCTCTCTGTGAAAGTTGCATCTAGAAGTGTGCCCAATATCCTCTCTGTGAAAATTGCATTTAGAAGTGTGCCCAATATCCTATCTGTGAAAGTTGCATTTAGAAGTGTGCCCAATAGCCTCTCTGAGAAAGTTGCATTTAGAAGTGTGCCCAATAGCCTCTATTTGAAAGTTGAATTTAGAAGTGTGCCCAATATCCTCTCTTTGAAAGTTGCATTTAAAAGTGTGCCCCTCTGAGAAAGTTGCATTTAGAAGTGTGCCCAATAGCCTCTCTTTGAAAGTTGAATTTAGAAGTGTGCCCAATAGCCTCTCTGTGAAAGTTACATTTAGAAGTGTGCCCAATAGCCTCTAGACGTGTGCCCAATCTCATCTCTTTGAAAGTTGCATTCAAAAGTGTGCCCAATAGCCTCTCTCTGAAAGTTGCATTTAGAAGTGTGCCCAATAGCCTCTAGAAGTGTGCCCAATATCCTCTCTGTGAAAGTTGCATTTAGAAGTGTGCCCAATTGCCTCTCTTTGTAAGTTGCATTTAGAAGTGTGCCCAATAGCCTCCCTGTGAATTTAGAAGTGTGCCCAATAGCCTCTCTTTGAAAGTTGCATTTAGAAGTGTGCCCAATAGCCTGTCTGTGGAAAGTTACGTTTACTCTATAAATTTATAAATGCGCCCAACAGCCTACTGGTGATAGTTGAATTTAGAAGTGTGCCCAACAACCTCTCTGTGAAAGTCACATTTAGAATTGTGCCCAACAGCCTATCTCTGAATTTAGAAGTGTGCCCAATATCCTCTCTGTGAAAATTGCATTTAGAAGTGTGCCCAATAGCCTCTCTTTGTAAGTTGCATTTAGAAGTGTGCCCAATAGCCTCCCTGTGAATTTATAAGTGTGCCCAATAGCCTCTCTTTGAAAGTTGCATTTAGAAGTGTGCCCAATAGCCTCTCTGTGAATTTAGAAGTGTGCCCAATATCCTCTCTGAGAAAGTTGCATTTAGAAGTGTGCCCAATAGCCTGTCTGTGGAAAGTTGCATTTAGAAGTGTGCCCAATAGCCTCCCTGTGAATTTAGAAGTGTGCCCGATATCCTCTCTGTGAAAGTTGCATTTAGAAGTGTGCCCAATAGCCTGTCTGTGGAAAGTTGCATTTAGAGGTGCGCCCAATAGCCTGTCTATGGAAAGTTGCATTTAGAAGTGTGCCCAATAGCCTCTCTGAGAAAGTTGCATTTAGAAGTGCGCCCAATAGCCTGTCTGTGGTAAGTTGCATTTAGAAGTGCGCCCAATAGCCTGTATGTGGAAAGTTGTTTTTAGAAGTGTGCCCAATAGCCTTTCTGTGAATTATAGAAGTGTGCCCAATAGCCTCTCTTTGAAAGTTGAATTTAGAAGTGTGTCCAATAGCCTCTCTTTGAAAGTTGAATTCAGAAGTGTGCCCAATAGCCTCTCTTTGAAAGTTGCACTTAGAAGTGTGCCCAATAGCCTCTCTCTGAAAGTTGCATTTAGAAGTGTGCCCAATCGCCTCTAGAAGTGTGCCCAATATCCTCTGTGTGAAAGTTGCATTTAGAAGTGTGCCCAATAGCCTCTCTGTGAATTTAGAAGTGTGCCCAATAGCTTCTCTCTGAAAGCTGCATTTAAAGTTTGCCCAATAGCCTCTCTTTGAAAGTTGCATTTAGAAGTGTGCCCAATAGCCTCTCTGTGAAAGTTGCATTTAGAAGTGTGCCCAATAGCCTCTAGAATTGTGCCCAATATCCTCTCTGTGAAAGTTGCATTTAGAAGTGTGCCCAATAGCCTCTCTGTGAAAGTTGCATTTAGAAGTGTGCCCAATATCCTCTCTCTGAAAGTTGCATCTAGAAGTGTGCCCAATATCCTCTCTTTGAAAGTTGCATTTAGATGTGTGCCCAATAGCCTCTCTGAGAAAGTTGCATTTAGAAGTGTGCCCAATAGCCTGTCTGTGGAAAGTTGCATTTAGAAGTGTGCCCGATAACCTCTCTGAGAAAGTTGCATTTAGAAGTGCGCCCAGTAGCCTGTCTGTGGAAAGTTGCATTTAGAAGTGTGCCCAATAGCCTTTCTGTGAAATGTAGAAGTATGCCCAATAGCCTCTCTTTGAAACTTTAATTTAGAAGTGTGCCCAATAGCCTCTCTGAGAAGGTTGCATTTAGAAGTGCGCCCAATAGCCTGTCTGTGATAAGTTGCATTTAGAAGTGCGCCCAATAGCCTGTATGTGGAAAGTTGCATTTAGAAGTGTGCCCAATAGCCTCTCTGTGAAAGTTGCATTTAGAAGTGTGCCCAATAGCCTGTCTGTGGAAAGTTACGTTTACTCTATAAATTTATAAATGCGCCCAACAGCCTACTGGTGATAGTTGAATTTAGAAGTGTGCCCAACATCCTCTCTGTGAAAGTCACATTCATAATTGTGCCCAACAGCCTCTCTCTGAATTTAGAAGTATGCCCAAAATGCCTGTCTGTGGAAAGTTGCATTTAGAAGTGTGCCCAATAGCCTCTCTGTGAAAGTTGCATTTAGAAGTGTGCCCAATAACCTGTCAGTGGAAAGTTACACTTTGAAGTGTGCCCAATAGCCTGTCTGTGGAAAGTTACGTTTACTCTATAAATTTATAAATGCGCCCAACAGCCTACTGGTGATAGTTGAATTTAGAAGTGTGCCCAACAACCTCTCTGTGAAAGTCACATTTAGAATTGTGCCCAACAGCCTCTCTCTGAATTTAGAAGTGTGCCCAATAGCCTCTCTGTGAAAATTGCATTTAGAAGTGTGCCCAATAAACTCTCTGTGAAAGTTGCATTTAGATGTGTGCCCAATAGCCTCTCTGAGAAAGTTGCATTTAGAAGTGTGCCCAATAGCCTCTCTGAGAAAGTTGCATTTAGAAGTGCGCCCAATAGCCTGTCTGTGGTAAGTTGCATTTAGAAGTGCGCCCAATAACCTGTATGTGGAAAGTTGTTTTTAGAAGTGTGCCCAATAGCCTTTCTGTGAATTATAGAAGTGTGCCCAATAGCCTCTCTTTGAAAGTTGAATTTAGAAGTGTGTCCAATAGCCTCTCTTTGAAAGTTGAATTTAGAAGTGTGCCCAATAGCCTCTCTTTGAAAGTTGCACTTAGAAGTGTGCCCAATAGCCTCTCTGTGAAAGTTGCATTTAGAAGTGTGCCCAATCGCCTCTAGAAGTGTGCCCAATATCCTCTGTGTGAAAGTTGCATTTAGAAGTGTGCCCAATAGCCTCTCTGTGAATTTAGAAGTGTGCCCAATAGCTTCTCTCTGAAAGCTGCATTTAAAGTTTGCCCAATAGCCTCTCTTTGAAAGTTGCATTTAGAAGTGTGCCCAATAGCCTCTCTGTGAAAGTTGCATTTAGAAGTGTGCCCAATAGCCTCTAGAATTGTGCCCAATATCCTCTCTGTGAAAGTTGCATTTAGAAGTGTGCCCAATAGCCTCTCTGTGAAAGTTGCATTTAGAAGTGTGCCCAATATCCTCTCTCTGAAAGTTGCATCTAGAAGTGTGCCCAATATCCTCTCTTTGAAAGTTGCATTTAGATGTGTGCCCAATAGCCTCTCTGAGAAAGTTGCATTTAGAAGTGTGCCCAATAGCCTGTCTGTGGAAAGTTGCATTTAGAAGTGTGCCCGATAACCTCTCTGAGAAAGTTGCATTTAGAAGTGCGCCCAGTAGCCTGTCTGTGGAAAGTTGCATTTAGAAGTGTGCCCAATAGCCTTTCTGTGAAATGTAGAAGTATGCCCAATAGCCTCTCTTTGAAACTTTAATTTAGAAGTGTGCCCAATAGCCTCTCTGAGAAAGTTGCATTTAGAAGTGCGCCCAATAGCTTGTCTGTGATAAGTTGCATTTAGAAGTGCGCCCAATCGCCTGTATGTGGAAAGTTGCATTTAGAAGTGTGCCCAATAGCCTTTCTGTGAATTCTAGAAGTGTGCCCAATAGCCTCTATTTGAAAGTTGTATTTAGAAGTGTGCCCAATAGCCTCTCTTTGAAATTTGAATTTAGAAGTGTGCCCAATAGCCTCTCTTTGGAAGTTGCACTTAGAAGTGTGCCCAATAGCCTCTCTGTGAAAGTTGCATTTAGAAGTGTGTCCAATAGCCTCTAGAAGTGTGCCCAATATCCTCTCTGTGAAAGTTCCAATTAGAAGTGTGCCCAATAGCCTCTCTGTGAATTTAGAAGTGTGCCCAATAGCTTCTCTCTGAAAGCTGCATTTAAAGTGTGCCCAATAGCCTCTCTTTGAAAGTTGCATTTAGAAGTGTGCCCAATATCCTCTCTCTGAAAGTTGCATCTAGAAGTGTGCCCAATATCCTCTCTGTGGAAGTGCATTTAGAAGTGTTCCCAAAAGCCTCTCTGAGAAAGTTGCATTTAGAAGTGTGCCCAATAGCCTGTCTGTGGAAAGTTGCATTTAGAAGTGTGCCCAATATTCTCACTGTGATTTTAGAAGTGTGCCCAATAGCCTCTCTCTGAAAGTTTCATCTACAAGTGTGCCCAATGTCCTCTATGTGAAAGTTGCATTTAGAAGTGTGCCCAATATCCTCTCTGTGAAAGTTGCATTTAGAAGTGTGCCCAATAGCCTCTTTGTGAATTTAGAAGTGTGCTCAATAGCCTCTCTCTGAAAGTTGCATCTAGAAGTGTGCCCAATATCCTCTCTGTGAAAGTTGCATTTAGAAGTGTGCCCAGTAGCCTCTCTGAGAAACTTGCATTTAGAAGTGTGCCCAATAGCCTGTCTGTGGAAAGTTGCATTTAGAAGTGTGCCCAATAGCCTCCCTGTGAATTTAGAAGTGTGCCCAATATCCTGTCTGTGAAAGTTGCATTTAGAAGTGTGCCCAATAGCCTCTCTGAGAAAGTTGCATTTAGAAGTGTGCCCAATAGCCCGTCTGTGGAAAGTTGCATTTAGAAGTGTGCCCAATAGCCTTTCTGTGAATTTTAGAAGTGTGCCCAATAGCCTCTCTTTGAAAGTTGCATTTAGAAGTGTGCCCAATAGCCTCTCTTTGAAAGTTGAATCTAGAAGTTTGCCCAATAGCCTCTCTTTGGAAGTTGCATTTAAAAGTGTTCCCCATAGCCTCTCTACGAAAGGTGCATTTAGAAGTGTGCCCAATAGCCTCCT
The DNA here is from genome assembly GCF_040938575.1 of Ambystoma mexicanum. Taxonomy (NCBI): domain Eukaryota; kingdom Metazoa; phylum Chordata; class Amphibia; order Caudata; family Ambystomatidae; genus Ambystoma; species Ambystoma mexicanum. The sequence continues at coordinate 906,877,575 of NC_090928.1, read as the reverse complement.
GAAGTGTGCCCAATATCCTCTCTTTGAAAGTTCCATTTAAAAGTGTGCCCAATAGCCTCTCTGTGAAAGTTGCATCTAGAAGTGTGCCCAATATCCTCTCTGTGAAAATTGCATTTAGAAGTGTGCCCAATATCCTATCTGTGAAAGTTGCATTTAGAAGTGTGCCCAATAGCCTCTCTGAGAAAGTTGCATTTAGAAGTGTGCCCAATAGCCTCTATTTGAAAGTTGAATTTAGAAGTGTGCCCAATATCCTCTCTTTGAAAGTTGCATTTAAAAGTGTGCCCCTCTGAGAAAGTTGCATTTAGAAGTGTGCCCAATAGCCTCTCTTTGAAAGTTGAATTTAGAAGTGTGCCCAATAGCCTCTCTGTAAAAGTTGCATTTAGAAGTGTGCCCAATAGCCTCTAGACGTGTGCCCAATCTCATCTCTTTGAAAGTTGCATTCAAAAGTGTGCCCAATAGCCTCTCCCTGAAAGTTGCATTTAGAAGTGTGCCCAATAGCCTCTAGAAGTGTGCCCAATATCCTCTCTGTGAAAGTTGCATTTAGAAGTGTGCCCAATTGCCTCTCTTTGTAAGTTGCATTTAGAAGTGTGCCCAATAGCCTCCCTGTGAATTTAGAAGTGTGCCCAATAGCCTCTCTTTGAAAGTTGCATTTAGAAGTGTGCCCAATAGCCTGTCTGTGGAAAGTTACGTTTACTCTATAAATTTATAAATGCGCCCAACAGCCTACTGGTGATAGTTGAATTTAGAAGTGTGCCCAACAACCTCTCTGTGAAAGTCACATTTAGAATTGTGCCCAACAGCCTATCTCTGAATTTAGAAGTGTGCCCAATATCCTCTCTGTGAAAATTGCATTTAGAAGTGTGCCCAATAGCCTCTCTTTGTAAGTTGCATTTAGAAGTGTGCCCAATAGCCTCCCTGTGAATTTATAAGTGTGCCCAATAGCCTCTCTTTGAAAGTTGCATTTAGAAGTGTGCCCAATAGCCTCTCTGTGAATTTAGAAGTGTGCCCAATATCCTCTCTGAGAAAGTTGCATTTAGAAGTGTGCCCAATAGCCTGTCTGTGGAAAGTTGCATTTAGAAGTGTGCCCAATAGCCTCCCTGTGAATTTAGAAGTGTGCCCGATATCCTCTCTGTGAAAGTTGCATTTAGAAGTGTGCCCAATAGCCTGTCTGTGGAAAGTTGCATTTAGAGGTGCGCCCAATAGCCTGTCTATGGAAAGTTGCATTTAGAAGTGTGCCCAATAGCCTCTCTGAGAAAGTTGCATTTAGAAGTGCGCCCAATAGCCTGTCTGTGGTAAGTTGCATTTAGAAGTGCGCCCAATAGCCTGTATGTGGAAAGTTGTTTTTAGAAGTGTGCCCAATAGCCTTTCTGTGAATTATAGAAGTGTGCCCAATAGCCTCTCTTTGAAAGTTGAATTTAGAAGTGTGTCCAATAGCCTCTCTTTGAAAGTTGAATTCAGAAGTGTGCCCAATAGCCTCTCTTTGAAAGTTGCACTTAGAAGTGTGCCCAATAGCCTCTCTCTGAAAGTTGCATTTAGAAGTGTGCCCAATCGCCTCTAGAAGTGTGCCCAATATCCTCTGTGTGAAAGTTGCATTTAGAAGTGTGCCCAATAGCCTCTCTGTGAATTTAGAAGTGTGCCCAATAGCTTCTCTCTGAAAGCTGCATTTAAAGTTTGCCCAATAGCCTCTCTTTGAAAGTTGCATTTAGAAGTGTGCCCAATAGCCTCTCTGTGAAAGTTGCATTTAGAAGTGTGCCCAATAGCCTCTAGAATTGTGCCCAATATCCTCTCTGTGAAAGTTGCATTTAGAAGTGTGCCCAATAGCCTCTCTGTGAAAGTTGCATTTAGAAGTGTGCCCAATATCCTCTCTCTGAAAGTTGCATCTAGAAGTGTGCCCAATATCCTCTCTTTGAAAGTTGCATTTAGATGTGTGCCCAATAGCCTCTCTGAGAAAGTTGCATTTAGAAGTGTGCCCAATAGCCTGTCTGTGGAAAGTTGCATTTAGAAGTGTGCCCGATAACCTCTCTGAGAAAGTTGCATTTAGAAGTGCGCCCAGTAGCCTGTCTGTGGAAAGTTGCATTTAGAAGTGTGCCCAATAGCCTTTCTGTGAAATGTAGAAGTATGCCCAATAGCCTCTCTTTGAAACTTTAATTTAGAAGTGTGCCCAATAGCCTCTCTGAGAAGGTTGCATTTAGAAGTGCGCCCAATAGCCTGTCTGTGATAAGTTGCATTTAGAAGTGCGCCCAATAGCCTGTATGTGGAAAGTTGCATTTAGAAGTGTGCCCAATAGCCTCTCTGTGAAAGTTGCATTTAGAAGTGTGCCCAATAGCCTGTCTGTGGAAAGTTACGTTTACTCTATAAATTTATAAATGCGCCCAACAGCCTACTGGTGATAGTTGAATTTAGAAGTGTGCCCAACATCCTCTCTGTGAAAGTCACATTCATAATTGTGCCCAACAGCCTCTCTCTGAATTTAGAAGTATGCCCAAAATGCCTGTCTGTGGAAAGTTGCATTTAGAAGTGTGCCCAATAGCCTCTCTGTGAAAGTTGCATTTAGAAGTGTGCCCAATAACCTGTCAGTGGAAAGTTACACTTTGAAGTGTGCCCAATAGCCTGTCTGTGGAAAGTTACGTTTACTCTATAAATTTATAAATGCGCCCAACAGCCTACTGGTGATAGTTGAATTTAGAAGTGTGCCCAACAACCTCTCTGTGAAAGTCACATTTAGAATTGTGCCCAACAGCCTCTCTCTGAATTTAGAAGTGTGCCCAATAGCCTCTCTGTGAAAATTGCATTTAGAAGTGTGCCCAATAAACTCTCTGTGAAAGTTGCATTTAGATGTGTGCCCAATAGCCTCTCTGAGAAAGTTGCATTTAGAAGTGTGCCCAATAGCCTCTCTGAGAAAGTTGCATTTAGAAGTGCGCCCAATAGCCTGTCTGTGGTAAGTTGCATTTAGAAGTGCGCCCAATAACCTGTATGTGGAAAGTTGTTTTTAGAAGTGTGCCCAATAGCCTTTCTGTGAATTATAGAAGTGTGCCCAATAGCCTCTCTTTGAAAGTTGAATTTAGAAGTGTGTCCAATAGCCTCTCTTTGAAAGTTGAATTTAGAAGTGTGCCCAATAGCCTCTCTTTGAAAGTTGCACTTAGAAGTGTGCCCAATAGCCTCTCTGTGAAAGTTGCATTTAGAAGTGTGCCCAATCGCCTCTAGAAGTGTGCCCAATATCCTCTGTGTGAAAGTTGCATTTAGAAGTGTGCCCAATAGCCTCTCTGTGAATTTAGAAGTGTGCCCAATAGCTTCTCTCTGAAAGCTGCATTTAAAGTTTGCCCAATAGCCTCTCTTTGAAAGTTGCATTTAGAAGTGTGCCCAATAGCCTCTCTGTGAAAGTTGCATTTAGAAGTGTGCCCAATAGCCTCTAGAATTGTGCCCAATATCCTCTCTGTGAAAGTTGCATTTAGAAGTGTGCCCAATAGCCTCTCTGTGAAAGTTGCATTTAGAAGTGTGCCCAATATCCTCTCTCTGAAAGTTGCATCTAGAAGTGTGCCCAATATCCTCTCTTTGAAAGTTGCATTTAGATGTGTGCCCAATAGCCTCTCTGAGAAAGTTGCATTTAGAAGTGTGCCCAATAGCCTGTCTGTGGAAAGTTGCATTTAGAAGTGTGCCCGATAACCTCTCTGAGAAAGTTGCATTTAGAAGTGCGCCCAGTAGCCTGTCTGTGGAAAGTTGCATTTAGAAGTGTGCCCAATAGCCTTTCTGTGAAATGTAGAAGTATGCCCAATAGCCTCTCTTTGAAACTTTAATTTAGAAGTGTGCCCAATAGCCTCTCTGAGAAAGTTGCATTTAGAAGTGCGCCCAATAGCTTGTCTGTGATAAGTTGCATTTAGAAGTGCGCCCAATCGCCTGTATGTGGAAAGTTGCATTTAGAAGTGTGCCCAATAGCCTTTCTGTGAATTCTAGAAGTGTGCCCAATAGCCTCTATTTGAAAGTTGTATTTAGAAGTGTGCCCAATAGCCTCTCTTTGAAATTTGAATTTAGAAGTGTGCCCAATAGCCTCTCTTTGGAAGTTGCACTTAGAAGTGTGCCCAATAGCCTCTCTGTGAAAGTTGCATTTAGAAGTGTGTCCAATAGCCTCTAGAAGTGTGCCCAATATCCTCTCTGTGAAAGTTCCAATTAGAAGTGTGCCCAATAGCCTCTCTGTGAATTTAGAAGTGTGCCCAATAGCTTCTCTCTGAAAGCTGCATTTAAAGTGTGCCCAATAGCCTCTCTTTGAAAGTTGCATTTAGAAGTGTGCCCAATATCCTCTCTCTGAAAGTTGCATCTAGAAGTGTGCCCAATATCCTCTCTGTGGAAGTGCATTTAGAAGTGTTCCCAAAAGCCTCTCTGAGAAAGTTGCATTTAGAAGTGTGCCCAATAGCCTGTCTGTGGAAAGTTGCATTTAGACGTGTGCCCAATATTCTCACTGTGATTTTAGAAGTGTGCCCAATAGCCTCTCTCTGAAAGTTTCATCTACAAGTGTGCCCAATATCCTCTATGTGAAAGTTGCATTTAGAAGTGTGCCCAATATCCTCTCTGTGAAAGTTGCATTTAGAAGTGTGCCCAATAGCCTCTTTGTGAATTTAGAAGTGTGCCCAATATCCTCTCTCTGAAAGTTGCATCTAGAAGTGTGCCCAATATCCTCTCTGTGAAAGTTGCATTTAGAAGTGTGCCCAGTAGCCTCTCTGAGAAACTTGCATTTAGAAGTGTGCCCAATAGCCTGTCTGTGGAAAGTTGCATTTAGAAGTGTGCCCAATAGCCTCCCTGTGAATTTAGAAGTGTGCCCAATATCCTGTCTGTGAAAGTTGCATTTAGAAGTGTGCCCAATAGCCTCTCTGAGAAAGTTGCATTTAGAAGTGTGCCCAATAGCCCGTCTGTGGAAAGTTGCATTTAGAAGTGTGCCCAATAGCCTTTCTGTGAATTTTAGAAGTGTGCCCAATAGCCTCTCTTTGAAAGTTGCATTTAGAAGTGTGCCCAATAGCCTCTCTTTGAAAGTTGAATTTAGAAGTTTGCCCAATAGCCTCTCTTTGAAAGTTGCATTTAAAAGTGTGCCCCATAGCCTCTCTACGAAAGGTGCATTTAGAAGTGTGCCCAATAGCCTCCTGAAGTGTGCCCAATATCCTCTCTTTGAAAGTTCCATTTAAAAGTGTGCCCAATAGCCTCTCTGTGAAAGTTGCATCTAGAAGTGTGCCCAATATCCTCTCTGTGAAAATTGCATTTAGAAGTGTGCCCAATATCCTATCTGTGAAAGTTGCATTTAGAAGTGTGCCCAATAGCCTCTCTGAGAAAGTTGCATTTAGAAGTGTGCCCAATAGCCTCTATTTGAAAGTTGAATTTAGAAGTGTGCCCAATATCCTCTCTTTGAAAGTTGCATTTAAAAGTGTGCCCCTCTGAGAAAGTTGCATTTAGAAGTGTGCCCAATAGCCTCTCTTTGAAAGTTGAATTTAGAAGTGTGCCCAATAGCCTCTCTGTGAAAGTTGCATTTAGAAGTGTGCCCAATAGCCTCTAGACGTGTGCCCAATCTCATCTCTTTGAAAGTTGCATTCAAAAGTGTGCCCAATAGCCTCTCTCTGAAAGTTGCATTTAGAAGTGTGCCCAATAGCCTCGAGAAGTGTGCCCAATATCCTCTCTGTGAAAGTTGCATTTAGAAGTGTGCCCAATTGCCTCTCTTTGTAAGTTGCATTTAGAAGTGTGCCCAATAGCCTCCCTGTGAATTTAGAAGTGTGCCCAATAGCCTTTCTTTGAAAGTTGCATTTAGAAGTGTGCCCAATAGCCTGTCTGTGGAAAGTTACGTTTACTCTATAAATTTATAAATGCGCCCAACAGCCTACTGGTGATAGTTGAATTTAGAAGTGTGCCCAACAACCTCTCTGTGAAAGTCACATTTAGAATTGTGCCCAACAGCCTATCTCTGAATTTAGAAGTGTGCCCAATATCCTCTCTGTGAAAATTGCATTTAGAAGTGTGCCCAATAGCCTCTCTTTGTAAGTTGCATTTAGAAGTGTGCCCAATAGCCTCCCTGTGAATTTATAAGTGTGCCCAATAGCCTCTCTTTGAAAGTTGCATTTAGAAGTGTGCCCAATAGCCTCTCTGTGAATTTAGAAGTGTGCCCAATAGCCTCTCTCTGAAAGTTGCATCTAGAAGTGTGCCCAATATCCTCTCTGTGAAAGTTGCATTTAGAAGTGTGCCCAATAGCCTCTCTGAGAAAGTTGCATTTAGAAGTGTGCCCAAATGCCTGTCTGTGGAAAGTTGCATTTAGAAGTGTGCCCAATAGCCTCTCTGTGAAAGTTGCATTAGAAGTATGCCCAATAGCCTGTCTGTGGAAAGTTGCATTTAGAAGTGTGCCCAATAGCCTCTCTGTGAAAGTTGCATTTAGAAGTGTGCCTAATAACCTGTTAGTGGAAAGTGGCACTTTGAAGTGTGCCCAATAGCCTGTCTGTGGAAAGTTACGTTTACTCTATAAATTTATAAATGCGCCCAACAGCCTACTGGTGATAGTTGAATTTAGAAGTGTGCCCAACAACCTCTCTGTGAAAGTCACATTTAGAATTGTGCCCAACAGCCTCTCTCTGAATTTAGAAGTATGCCCAAAATGCCTGTCTGTGGAAAGTTGCATTTAGAAGTGTGCCCAATAGCCTCTCTGTGAAAGTTGCATTTAGAAGTGTGCTCAATAACCTGTCAGTGGAAAGTTACACTTTGAAGTGTGCCCAATAGCCTGTCTGTGGAAAGTTACGTATACTCTATAAATTTAAAAATGCGCCCAACAGCCTACTGGTGATAGTTGAATTTAGAAGTGTGCCCAACAACCTCTCTGTGAAAGTCACATTTAGAATTGTGCCCAACAGCCTCTCTCTGAATTTAGAAGTGTGCCCAATAGCCTCTCTGTGAAAATTGCATTTAGAAGTGTGCCCAATAGACTCTCTGTGAAAGTTGCATTTAGATGTGTGCCCAATAGCCTCTCTGAGAAAGTTGCATTTAGAAGTGTGCCCAATAGCCTGTCTGTGGAAAGTTGCATTTAGAAGTGTACCCAATAGCCTCTCTGAGAAAGTTGCATTTAGAAGTGCGCCCAGTAGCCTGTCTGTGGAAAGTTGCATTTAGAAGTGTGCCCAATAGCCTGTCTGTGGAAAGTTGCATTTAGAAGTGTGCCCAATAGCCTTTCTGTGAAATGTAGAAGTATGCCCAATAGCCTCTCTTTGAAAGTTTAATTTAGAAGTGTGCCCAATAGCCTCTCTGAGAAAGTTGCATTTAGAAGTGCGCCCAATAGCCTGTCTGTGATCAGTTGCATTTAGAAGTGTGCCCAACAGCCTGTATGTGGAAAGTTGCATTTAGAAGTGTGCCCAATAGCCTTTCTGCGAATTTTAGAAGTGTACCCAATAGCCTCTATTTGAAAGTTGAATTTAGAAGGGTGCCCAATAGCCTCTCTTTGAAAGTTGAATTTAGAAGTGTGCCCAATAGCCTCTCTTTGAAAGTTGCACTTAGAAGTGTGCCCAATAGCCTCTCTGTGAAAGTTGCATTTAGAAGTGTGCCCAATAGCCTCTTGAAGTGTGCCCAATATCCTCTCTGTGAAAGTTCCAATTAGAAGTGTGCCCAATAGCCTCTCTGTGAATTTAGAAGTGTGCCCAATAGCTTCTCTCTGAAAGCTGCATTTAAAGTGTGCCCAATAGCCTCTCTTTGAAAGTTGCATTTAGAAGTGTGCCCAATAGCCTCTCTGTGAAAGTTGCATTTAGAAGTGTGCCCAATAGCCTCTAGAATTGTGCCCAATATCCTCTCTGTGAAAGTTGCATTTAGAAGTGTGCTCAATAGCCTCTCTGTGAAAGTTGCATCTAGAAGTGTGCCCAATATCCTCTCTCTGAAAGTTGCATCTAGAAGTGTGCCCAATATCCTCTCTGTGAAAGTGCATTTAGAAGTGTACCCAAAAGCCTCTCTGAGAAAGTTGCATTTAGAAGTGTGCCCAATAGCCTGTCTGTGGAAAGTTGCATTTAGAAGTGTGCCCAATAGTCTCACTGTGATTTTAGAAGTGTGCCCAATAGCCTCTCTCTGAAAGTTTCATATAGAAGTGTGCCCAATATCCTCTATGTGAAAGTTGAATTTAGATGTGTGCCCAATAGCCTCTTGAAGTGTGCCCAATATCCTCTCTGTGAAAGTTCCAATTAGAAGTGTGCCCAATAGCCTCTCTGTGAATTTAGAAGTGTGCCCAATAGCTTCTCTCTGAAAGCTGCATTTAAAGTGTGCCCAATAGCCTCTCTCTGAAAGTTTCATATAGAAGTGTGCCCAATATCCTCTATTTGAAAGTTGCATTTAGAAGTGTGCCCAATATCCTCTCTGTGAAAGTTGCATTTAGAAGTGTGCCCAATAGCCTCTTTGTGAATTTAAAAGTGTGCTCAATAGCCTCTCTCTGAAAGTTGCATCTAGAAGTGTGCCCAATATCCTCTCTGTGAAAGTTGCATTTAGAAGTGTGCCCAGTAGCCTCTCTCTGAAAGCTGCATTTAAAGTGTGCCCAATAGCCTCTCTTTGAAAGTTGCATCTAGAAGTGTGCCCAATATCCTCTCTGTGAAAGTTGCATTTAGAAGTGTGCCCAATAGCCTCTCTGAGAAAGTTGCATTTAGAAGTGTGCCCAAATGCCTGTCTGTGGAAAGTTGCATTTAGAAGTGTGCCCAATAGCCTCTCTGTGAAAGTTGCATTAGAAGTATGCCCAATAGCCTGTCTGTGGAAAGTTGCATTTAGAAGTGTGCCCAATAGCCTCTCTGTGAAAGTTGCATTTAGAAGTGTGCCTAATAACCTGTTAGTGGAAAGTGGCACTTTGAAGTGTGCCCAATAGCCTGTCTGTGGAAAGTTACGTTTACTCTATAAATTTATAAATGCGCCCAACAGCCTACTGGTGATAGTTGAATTTAGAAGTGTGCCCAACAACCTCTCTGTGAAAGTCACATTTAGAATTGTGCCCAACAGCCTCTCTCTGAATTTAGAAGTATGCCCAAAATGCCTGTCTGTGGAAAGTTGCATTTAGAAGTGTGCCCAATAGCCTCTCTGTGAAAGTTGCATTTAGAAGTGTGCTCAATAACCTGTCAGTGGAAAGTTACACTTTGAAGTGTGCCCAATAGCCTGTCTGTGGAAAGTTACGTATACTCTATGAATTTATAAATGCGCCCAACAGCCTACTGGTGATAGTTGAATTTAGAAGTGTGCCCAACAACCTCTCTGTGAAAGTCACATTTAGAATTGTGCCCAACAGCCTCTCTCTGAATTTAGAAGTGTGCCCAATAGCCTCTCTGTGAAAATTGCATTTAGAAGTGTGCCCAATAGACTCTCTGTGAAAGTTGCATTTAGATGTGTGCCCAATAGCCTCTCTGAGAAAGTTGCATTTAGAAGTGTGCCCAATAGCCTGTCTGTGGAAAGTTGCATTTAGAAGTGTACCCAATAGCCTCTCTGAGAAAGTTGCATTTAGATGTGCGCCCAGTAGCCTGTCTGTGGAAAGTTGCATTTAGAAGTGTGCCCAATAGCCTGTCTGTGGAAAGTTGCATTTAGAAGTGTGCCCAATAGCCTTTCTGTGAAATGTAGAAGTATGCCCAATAGCCTCTCTTTGAAAGTTTAATTTAGAAGTGTGCCCAATAGCCTCTCTGAGAAAGTTGCATTTAGAAGTGTGCCCAATAGCCTGTCTGTGATCAGTTGCATTTAGAAGTGTGCCCAACAGCCTGTATGTGGAAAGTTGCATTTAGAAGTGTGCCCAATAGTCTTTCTGCGAATTTTAGAAGTGTACCCAATAGCCTCTATTTGAAAGTTGAATTTAGAAGGGTGCCCAATAGCCTCTCTTTGAAAGTTGAATTTAGAAGTGTGCCCAATAGCCTCTCTTTGAAAGTTGCACTTAGAAGTGTGCCCAATAGCCTCTCTGTGAAAGTTGCATTTAGAAGTGTGCCCAATAGCCTCTTGAAGTGTGCCCAATATCCTCTCTGTGAAAGTTCCAATTAGAAGTGTGCCCAATAGCCTCTCTGTGAATTTAGAAGTGTGCCCAATAGCTTCTCTCTGAAAGCTGCATTTAAAGTGTGCCCAATAGCCTCTCTTTGAAAGTTGCATTTAGAAGTGTGCCCAATAGCCTCTCTGTGAAAGTTGCATTTAGAAGTGTGCCCAATAGCCTCTAGAATTGTGCCCAATATCCTCTCTGTGAAAGTTGCATTTAGAAGTGTGCCCAATAGCCTCTCTGTGAAAGTTGCATCTAGAAGTGTGCCCAATATCCTCTCTCTGAAAGTTGCATCTAGAAGTGTGCCCAATATCCTCTCTGTGAAAGTGCATTTAGAAGTGTACCCAAAAGCCTCTCTGAGAAAGTTGCATTTAGAAGTGTGCCCAATAGCCTGTCTGTGGAAAGTTGCATTTAGAAGTGTGCCCAATAGTCTCACTGTGATTTTAGAAGTGTGCCCAATAGCCTCTCTCTGAAAGTTTCATATAGAAGTGTGCCCAATATCCTCTATGTGAAAGTTGCATTTAGAAGTGTGCCCAATAGCCTCTTGAAGTGTGCCCAATATCCTCTCTGTGAAAGTTCCAATTAGAAGTGTGCCCAATAGCCTCTCTGTGAATTTAGAAGTGTGCCCAATAGCTTCTCTCTGAAAGCTGCATTTAAAGTGTGCCCAATAGCCTCTCTTTGAAAGTTGCATTTAGAAGTGTGCCCAATATCCTCTCTCTGAAAGTTGCATCTAGAAGTGTGCCCAATATCCTCTCTGTGGAAGTGCATTTAGAAGTGTGCCCAAAAGCCTCTCTGAGAAAGTTGCATTTAGAAGTGTGCCCAATAGCCTGTCTGTGGAAAGTTGCATTTAGAAGTGTGCCCAATATTCTCACTGTGATTTTAGAAGTGTGCCCAATAGCCTCTCCCTGAAAGTTTCATCTAGAAGTGTGCCCAATATCCTCTATGTGAAAGTTGCATTTAGAAGTGTGCCCAATATCCTCTCTGTGAAAGTTGCATTTAGAAGTGTGCCCAATAGCCTCTTTGTGAATTTAAAAGTGTGCTCAATAGCCTCTCTCTGAAAGTTGCATCTAGAAGTGTGCCCAATATCCTCTCTGTGAAAGTTGCATTTAGAAGTGTGCCCAGTAGCCTCTCTGAGAAAGTTGCATTTAGAAGTGTGCCCAATAGCCTGTCTGTGGAAAGTTGTATTTAGAAGTGTGCCCAATAGCCTCCCTGTGAATTTAGAAGTGTGCCCAATATCCTCTCTGTGAAAGTTGCATTTAGAAGTGTGCCCAATAGCCTCTCTGAGAAAGTTGCATTTAGAAGTGTGCCCAATAGCCAGTCTGTGGAAAGTTGCATTTAGAAGTGTGCCCAATAGCCTTTCTGTGAATTTTAGAAGTGTGCCCAATAGCCTCTCTTTGAAAGTTGCATTTAGAAGTGTGCCCTATAGCCTCTCTTTGAAAGTTGAATTTAGAAGTGTGCCCAATAGCCTCTCTTTGAAAGTTGCATTTAGAAGTGTGCCCAATAGCCTGTCTGTGGAAAGTTGCATTTAGAAGTGTGCCCAATAGCCTCCCAGTGAATTTAGAAGTGTGCCCAATAGCCTCTCTGTGAAAGTTGCATCTAGAAGTGTACCCAATATCCTCTCTGTGAAAGTTGCATTTAGAAGTCTGCCCAATAGCCTCTCTGAGAAAGTTGCATTTAGAAGTGTGCCCAATAGCCTTTCTGTGAATTTTAGAAGTGTGCCCAATAGCCTCTCTTTGAAAGTTGCATTTAGAAGTGTGCCCAATAGCCTCTCTTTGAAAGTTGAATTTAGAAGTGTGCCCAATAGCATCTCTTTGAAAGTTGCATTTAAAAGTGTGCCCCATAGCCTCTCTACGAAAGGTTGCATTTAGAAGTGTGCCCAATAGCCTCCTGAAGGGTGCCCAATATCCTCTCTTTGAAAGTTCCATTTAAAAGTGTGCCCAATAGCCTCTCTGTGAAAGTTGCATCTAGAAGTGTGCCCAATATCCTCTCTGTGAAAATTGCATTTAGAAGTGTGCCCAATATCCTCTCTGTGAAAGTTGCATTTAGAAGTGTGCCCAATAGCCTCTCTGAGAAAGTTGCATTTAGAAGTGTGCCCAATAGCCTGTCTGTGGAAAGTTGCATTTAGAAGTGTGCCCAATAGCCTCCCAGTGAATTTAGAAGTGTGCCCAATAGCCTCTCTGTGAAAGTTGCATCTAGAAGTGTACCCAATATCCTCTCTGTGAAAGTTGCATTTAGAAGTCTGCCCAATAGCCTCTCGGAGAAAGTTGCATTTAGAAGTGTGCCCAATAGCCTCTCTTTGAAAGTTGAATTTAGAAGTGTGCCCAATATCCCCTCTTTGAAAGTTGCATTTAAAAGTGTGCCCCATAGCCTCTCTGTGAAAGTTGCATTTAGAAGTGTGCCCAATAGCCTCTAGAAGTGTACCCAATATCCTCTCTGTGAAAGTTGCATTTAGAAGTGTGCCCAATAGCCTCTCTTTGAAAGTTGCATTTAGAAGTGTGCCCAATAGCCTCTCTGTGAATTTAGAAGTGTGCCCAATAGCCTCTCTCTGAAAGTTGCATCTAGAAGTGTGCCCAATATCCTCTCTGTGAAAGTTCCATTTAGAAGTGTGCCCAATAGCCTCTCTGAGAAAGTTGCACTTAGAAGTGTGCCCAAATGCCTGCCTGTGGAAAGTTGCATTTAGAAGTGTGCCGAATAGCCTCTCTGTGAAAGTTGCATTAGAAGTATGCCCAATAGCCTGTCTGTGGAAAGTTGCATTTAGAAGTGTGCCCAATAGCCTCTCTGTGAAAGTTGCATTTAGAAGTGTGCCCAATAACCTGTTAGTGGAAAGTTGCACTTTGAAGTGTGCCCAATAGCCTGTCTGTGGAAAGTTACGTTTACTCTATAAATTTATAAATGCGCCCAACAGCCTACTGGTGATAGTTGAATTTAGAAGTGTGCCCAACAACCTCTCTGTGAAAGTCACATTTAGAATTGTGCCCAGTAGCCTCTCTGAGAAAGTTGCATTTAGAAGTGTGCCCAATAGCCTGTCTGTGGAAAGTTGCATTTAGAAGTGTGCCCAATAGCCTCACTGTGAATTTAGAAGTGTGCCCAATATCCTCTCTGTGAAATTTGCATTTAGAAGTGTGCCCAATAGCCTCTCTGAGAAAGTTGCATTTAGAAGTGTGCCCAATAGCCCGTCTGTGGAAAGTTGCATTTAGAAGTGTGCCCAATAGCCTCTCTTTGAAAGTTGAATTTAGAAGTGTGCCCAATAGCCTCTCTTTGAAAGTTGCCTTTAAAAGTGTGCCCCATAGCCTCTCTACGAAAGGTGCATTTAGAAGTGTGCCCAATAGCCTCCTGAAGTGTGCCCAATAGCCTCTCTGTGAAAGTTGCATCTAGAAGTGTGCCCAATATCCTCTCTGTGAAAATTGCATTTAAAAGTGTGCCCAATATCCTCTCTGTGAAAGTTGCATTTAGAAGTGTGCCCAATAGCCTTTCTGAGAAAGTTGCATTTAGAAGTGTGCCCAATAGCCTCTCTGAGAAAGTTGCATTTAGAAGTGTGCCCAATAGCCTGTCTGTGGAAAGTTGCATTTAGAAGTGTGCCCAATAGCCTCTCTGTGAAAGTTGCATTTAGAAGTGTGCCCAATAACCTGTTAGTGGAAAGTTGCACTTTGAAGTGTGCCCAATAGCCTCTCTTTGAAAGTTGAATTTAGAAGTGTGCCCAATAGCCTCTCTTTGAAAGTTGCCTTTAAAAGTGTGCCCCATAGCCTCTCTACGAAAGGTGCATTTAGAAGTGTGCCCAATAGCCTCCTGAAGTGTGCCCAATATCCTCTCTTTGAAAGTTCCATTTAAAAGTGTGCCCAATAGCCTCTCTGTGAAAGTTGCATCTAGAAGTGTGCCCAATATCCTCTCTGTGAAAATTGCATTTAGAAGTGTGCCCAATATCCTCTCTGTGAAAGTTGCATTTAGAAGTGTGCCCAATAGCCTCTCTGAGAAAGTTGCATTTAGAAGTGTGCCCAATAGCCTGTCTGTGGAAAGTTGCATTTAGAAGTGTGCCCAATAGCCTCCCAGTGAATTTAGAAGTGTGCCCAATAGCCTCTCTGTGAAAGTTGCATCTAGACGTGTACCCAATATCCTCTCTGTGAAAGTTGCATTTAGAAGTCTGCCCAATAGCCTCTCTGAGAAAGTTGCATTTAGAAGTGTGCCCAATAGCCTTTCTGTGAATTTTAGAAGTGTGCCCAATAGCCTCTCTTTGAAAGTTGCATTTAGAAGTGTGCCCAATAGCCTCTCTTTGAAAGTTGAATTTAGAAGTGTGCCCAATAGCCTCATTTTGAAAGTTGCATTTAAAAGTGTGCCCCATAGCCTCTCTACGAAAGGTGCATTTAGAAGTGTGCCCAATAGCCTCCTGAAGTGTGCCCAATATCCTCTCTTTGAAAGTTCCATTTAAAAGTGTGCCCAATAGCCTCTCTGTGAAAGTTGCATCTAGAAGTGTGCCCAATATCCTCTCTGTGAAAATTGCATTTAGAAGTGTGCCCAATATCCTCTCTGTGAAAGTTGCATTTAGAAGTGTGCCCAATAGCCTCTCTGAGAAAGTTGCATTTAGAAGTGTGCCCAATAGCCTGTCTGTGGAAAGTTGCATTTAGAAGTGTGCCCAATAGCCTCCCAGTGAATTTAGAAGTGTGCCCAATAGCCTCTCTGTGAAAGTTGCATCTAGAAGTGTATCCAATATCCTCTCTGTGAAAGTTGCATTTAGAAGTCTGCCCAATAGCCTCTCTGAGAAAGTTGCATTTAGAATTGTGCCCAATAGCCTCTCTTTGAAAGTTGAATTTAGAAGTGTGCCCAATATCCTCTCTTTGAAAGTTGCATTTAAAAGTGCGCCCCATAGCCTCTATGTGAAAGTTGCATTTAGAAGTGTGCCCAATAGCCTCTAGAAGTGTACCCAATATCCTCTCTGTGAAAGTTGCATTTAGAAGTGTGCCCAATAGCCTCTCTTTGAAAGTTGCATTTAGAAGTGTGCCCAATAGCCTCTCTGTGAATTTAGAAGGGTGCCCAATAGCCTCTCTCTGAAAGTTGCATCTAGAAGTGTGCCCAATATCCTCTCTGTGAAAGTTCCATTTAGAAGTGTGCCCAATAGCCTCTCTGAGAAAGTTGCATTTAGAAGTGTGCCCAAATGCATGTCTGTGGAAAGTTGCATTTAGAAGTGTGCCGAATAGCCTCTCTGTGAAAGTTGCATTAGAAGTATGCCCAATAGCTTGTCTGTGGAAAGTTGCACTTTGAAGTGTGCCCAATAGCCTGTCTGTGGAAAGTTACGTTTACTCTATAAATTTATAAATGCGCCCAACAGCCTACTGGTGATAGTTGAATTTAGAAGTGTGCCCAACAACCTCTCTGTGAAAGTCACATTTAGAATTGTGCCCAGTAGCCTCTCTGAGAAAGTTGCATTTAGAAGTGTGCCCAATAGCCTCTCTGTGGAAAGTTGCATTTAGAAGTGTGCCCAATAGCCTCACTGTGAATTTAGAAGTGTGCCCAATAGCCTCTCTGAGAAAGTTGCATTTAGAAGTGTGCCCAAATGCATGTCTGTGGAAAGTTGCATTTAGAAGTGTGCCGAATAGCCTCTCTGTGAAAGTTGCATTAGAAGTATGCCCAATAGCTTGTCTGTGGAAAGTTGCACTTTGAAGTGTGCCCAATAGCCTGTCTGTGGAAAGTTACGTTTACTCTATAAATTTATAAATGCGCCCAACAGCCTACTGGTGATAGTTGAATTTAGAAGTGTGCCCAACAACCTCTCTGTGAAAGTCACATTTAGAATTGTGCCCAGTAGCCTCTCTGAGAAAGTTGCATTTAGAAGTGTGCCCAATAGCCTCTCTGTGGAAAGTTGCATTTAGAAGTGTGCCCAATAGCCTCACTGTGAATTTAGAAGTGTGCCCAATATCCTCTCTGTGAAATTTGCATTTAGAAGTGTGCCCAATAGCCTCTCTGAGAAAGTTGCATTTAGAAGTGTGCCCAATAGCCCGTCTGTGGAAAGTTGCATTTAGAAGTGTGCCCAATAGCCTTTCTGTGAATTTTAGAAGTGTGCCCAATAGCCTCCCTTTGAAAGTTGCATTTAGAAGTGTGCCCAATAGCCTCTCTTTGAAAGTTGAATTTAGAAGTGTGCCCAATAGCCTCTCTTTGAAAGTTGCCTTTAAAAGTGTGCCCCATAGCCTCTCTACGAAAGGTGCATTTAGAAGTGTGCCCAATAGCCTCCTGAAGTGTGCCCAATAGCCTCTCTGTGAAAGTTGCATCTAGAAGTGTGCCCAATATCCTCTCTGTGAAAATTGCATTTAAAAGTGTGCCCAATATCCTCTCTGTGAAAGTTGCATTTAGAAGTGTGCCCAATAGCCTCTCTGAGAAAGTTGCATTTAGAAGTGTGCCCAATAGCCTCTCTGAGAAAGTTGCATTTAGAAGTGTGCCCAATAGCCTGTCTGTGGAAAGTTGCATTTAGAAGTGTGCCCAATAGCCTCTCTGTGAAAGTTGCATTTAGAAGTGTGCCCAATAACCTGTTAGTGGAAAGTTGCACTTTGAAGTGTGCCCAATAGCCTCTCTTTGAAAGTTGAATTTAGAAGTGTGCCCAATAGCCTCTCTTTGAAAGTTGCCTTTAAAAGTGTGCCCCATAGCCTCTCTACGAAAGGTGCATTTAGAAGTGTGCCCAATAGCCTCCTGAAGTGTGCCCAATATCCTCTCTTTGAAAGTTCCATTTAAAAGTGTGCCCAATAGCCTCTCTGTGAAAGTTGCATCTAGAAGTGTGCCCAATATCCTCTCTGTGAAAATTGCATTTAGAAGTGTGCCCAATATCCTCTCTGTGAAAGTTGCATTTAGAAGTGTGCCCAATAGCCTCTCTGAGAAAGTTGCATTTAGAAGTGTGCCCAATAGCCTGTCTGTGGAAAGTTGCATTTAGAAGTGTGCCCAATAGCCTCCCAGTGAATTTAGAAGTGTGCCCAATAGCCTCTCTGTGAAAGTTGCATCTAGACGTGTACCCAATATCCTCTCGTGAAAGTTGCATTTAGAAGTCTGCCCAATAGCCTCTCTGAGAAAGTTGCATTTAGAAGTGTGCCCAATAGCCTTTCTGTGAATTTTAGAAGTGTGCCCAATAGCCTCTCTTTGAAAGTTGCATTTAGAAGTGTGCCCAATAGCCTCTCTTTGAAAGTTGAATTTAGAAGTGTGCCCAATAGCCTCATTTTGAAAGTTGCATTTAAAAGTGTGCCCCATAGCCTCTCTACGAAAGGTGCATTTAGAAGTGTGCCCAATAGCCTCCTGAAGTGTGCCCAATATCCTCTCTTTGAAAGTTCCATTTAAAAGTGTGCCCAATAGCCTCTCTGTGAAAGTTGCATCTAGAAGTGTGCCCAATATCCTCTCTGTGAAAATTGCATTTAGAAGTGTGCCCAATATCCTCTCTGTGAAAGTTGCATTTAGAAGTGTGCCCAATAGCCTCTCTGAGAAAGTTGCATTTAGAAGTGTGCCCAATAGCCTGTCTGTGGAAAGTTGCATTTAGAAGTGTGCCCAATAGCCTCCCAGTGAATTTAGAAGTGTGCCCAATAGCCTCTCTGTGAAAGTTGCATCTAGACGTGTACCCAATATCCTCTCGTGAAAGTTGCATTTAGAAGTCTGCCCAATAGCCTCTCTGAGAAAGTTGCATTTAGAAGTGTGCCCAATAGCCTTTCTGTGAATTTTAGAAGTGTGCCCAATAGCCTCTCTTTGAAAGTTGCATTTAGAAGTGTGCCCAATAGCCTCTCTTTGAAAGTTGAATTTAGAAGTGTGCCCAATAGCCTCATTTTGAAAGTTGCATTTAAAAGTGTGCCCCATAGCCTCTCTACGAAAGGTGCATTTAGAAGTGTGCCCAATAGCCTCCTGAAGTGTGCCCAATATCCTCTCTTTGAAAGTTCCATTTAAAAGTGTGCCCAATAGCCTCTCTGTGAAAGTTGCATCTAGAAGTGTGCCCAATAGCCTCTCTGTGAAAGTTGCATCTAGAAGTGTATCCAATATCCTCTCTGTGAAAGTTGCATTTAGAAGTCTGCCCAATAGCCTCTCTGAGAAAGTTGCATTTAGAAGTGTGCCCAATAGCCTCTCTTTGAAAGTTGAATTTAGAAGTGTGCCCAATATCCTCTCTTTGAAAGTTGCATTTAAAAGTGTGCCCCATAGCCTCTCTGTGAAAGTTGCATTTAGAAGTGTGCCCAATAGCCTCTAGAAGTGTACCCAATATCCTCTCTGTGAAAGTTGCATTTAGAAGTGTGCCCAATAGCCTCTCTTTGAAAGTTGCATTTAGAAGTGTGCCCAATAGCCTCTCTGTGAATTTAGAAGGGTGCCCAATAGCCTCTCTCTGAAAGTTGCATCTAGAAGTGTGCCCAATATCCTCTCTGTGAAAGTTCCATTTAGAAGTGTGCCCAATAGCCTCTCTGAGAAAGTTGCATTTAGAAGTGTGCCCAAATGCCTGTCTGTGGAAAGTTGCATTTAGAAGTGTGCCGAATAGCCTCTCTGTGAAAGTTGCATTAGAAGTATGCCCAATAGCCTGTCTGTGGAAAGTTGCATTTAGAAGTGTGCCCAATAGCCTCTCTGTGAAAGTTGCATTTAGAAGTGTGCCCAATAACCTGTTAGTGGAAAGTTGCACTTTGAAGTGTGCCCAATAGCCTGTCTGTGGAAAGTCAATTTTACTCTATAAATGTATAAATGCGCCCAACAGCCTACTGGTGATAGTTGAATTTAGAAGTGTGCCCAACAACCTCTCTGTGAAAGTCACATTTAGAATTGTGCCCAACAGCCTATCTCTGAATTTAGAAGTGTGCCCAATATCCTCTCTGTGAAAATTGCATTTTGAAGTGTGCCCAATAGCCTCTCTTTGTAAGTTGCTTTTAGAAGTGTGCCCAATAGCCTCCTTGTGAATTTAGAAGTGTGCCCAATAGCCTCCCTTTGAAAGTTGCATTTAGAAGTGTGCCCAATAGCCTCTCTGTGAATTTAGAAGTGTGCCCAATAGCCTCTCTCTGAAAGTTGCATCTAGAAGTGTGCCCAATATCCTCTCTGTGAAAGTTGCATTTAGAAGTGTGCCCAATAGCCTCTCTGAGAAAGTTGCATTTAGAAGTGTGCCCAAATGCCTGTCTGTGGAAAGTGTGCCGAATAGCCTCTCTGTGAAAGTTGCATTAGAAGTATGCCCAATAGCCTGTCTGTGGAAAGTTGCATTTAGAAGTGTGTCCAATAGCCTCTCTGTGAAAGTTGCATTTAGAAGTGTGCCCAATAACCTGTTAGTGGAAAGTGGCACTTTGAAGTGTGCCCAATAGCCTGTCTGTGGAAAGTTACATTTACTCTATAAATGTATAAATGCGCCCAACAGCCTACTGGTGATAGTTGAATTTAGAAGTGTGCCCAACAACCTCTCTGTGAAAGTCACATTTAGAATTGTGCCCAACAGCCTCTCTCTGAATTTAGAAGTATGCCCAAAATGCCTGTCTGTGGAAAGTTGCATTTAGAAGTGTGCCCAATAGCCTCTCTGTGAAAGTTGCATTTAGATGTGTGCCCAATAGCCTCTCTGAGAAAGTTGCATTTAGAAGTGTGCCCAATAGCCTGTCTGTGGAAAGTTGCATTTAGAAGTGTGCCCAATAGCCTCTCTGAGAAAGTTGCATTTAGAAGTGCGCCCAGTAGCCTGTCTGTGGAAACTTGCATTTAGAAGTGTGCCCAATAGCCTATCTGTGGAAAGTTGCATTTAGAAGTGTGCCCAATAGCCTGTCTGTGGAAAGTTGCATTTAGAAGTGTGCCCAATAGCCTCTCTGAGAAAGTTGCATTTAGAAGTGCGCCCAGTAGCCTGTCTGTGGAAAGTTGCATTTAGAAGTGTGCCCAATAGCCTATCTGTGGAAAGTTGCATTTAGAAGTGTGCCCAATAGCCTTTCTGTGAAATGTAGAAGTATGCCCAATAGCCTCTCTTTGAAAGTTTAATTCAGAAGTGTGCCCAATAGCCTCTCTGAGAAAGTTGCATTTAGAAGTGCGCCCAATAGCCTGTCTGTGATAAGTTGCATTTAGAAGTACGCCCAACACCCTTTATGTGGAAAGTTGCATTTAGAAGTGTGCCCAATAGCCTTTCTGTGAATTTTAGAAGTGTACCCAATAGCCTCTATTTGAAAGTTGAATTTAGAAGGGTGCCCAATAGCCTCTCTTTGAAAGTTGCACTTAGAAGTGTGCCCAATAGCCTCTCTGTGAAAGTTGCATTTAGAAGTGTGCCCAATAGCCTCTTGAAGTGTGCCCAATATCCTCTCTGTGAAAGTTCCAATTAGAAGTGTACCCAATAGCCTCTCTGTGAATTTAGAAGTGTGCCCAATAGCTTCTCTCTGAAAGCTGCATTTAAAGTGTGCCCAATACCCTCTCTTTGAAAGTTGCATTTAGAAGTGTGCCCAATAGCCTCTCTGTGAAAGTTGCATTTAGAAGTGTGCCCAATAGCCTCTAGAATTGTGCCCAATATCCTCGCTGTGAAAGTTGCATTTAGAAGTGTGCCCAATAGCCTCTCTGTGAAAGTTGCATCTAGAAGTGTGCCCAATATCCTCTCTCTGAAAGTTGCATCTAGAAGTGTGCCCAATATCCTCTATGTGAAAGTTGCATTTAGAAGTGTGCCCATTATCCTCTCTAAGAAAGTTGCATTTAGAAGTGTGCCCAAAAGCCTGTCTGTGGAAAGTTGCATTTAGAAGTGTGCCCAATAGCCTCCCTGTGAATTTAGAAGTGTGCCCGATATCCTCTCTGTGAAAGTTGCATTTAGAAGTGTGCCCAATAGCCTGTCTGTGGAAAGTTGCATTTAGTGGTGCGCCCAATAGCCTGTCTGTGGAAAGTTGCATTTAGAAGTGTGCCCAATAGCCTCTCTGAGAAAGTTGCATTTAGAAGTGAGCCCAATAGCCTGTCTGTGGTAAGTTGCATTTAGAAGTGCGCCCAATAGCCTGTATGTGGAAAGTTGCATTTAGCAGTGTGCCCAATAGCCTTTCTGTGAATTATAGAAGTGTGCCCAATAGCCTCTCTTTGAAAGTTGAATTTAGAAGTGTGCCCAATAGCCTCTCTTTGAAAGTTGAATTTAGAAGTGTGCCCAATAGCCTCTCTTTGAAAGTTGCACTCAGAAGTGTGCCCAATAGCCTCTCTCTGAAAGTTGCATTTAGAAGTGTGCCCAATAGCCTCTAGAACTGTGCCCAATATCCTCTGTGTGAAAGTTGCATTTAGAAGTGTGCCCAATAGCCTCTGTGTGAATTTAGAAGTGTGCCCAATAGCTTCTCTCTGAAAGCTGCATTTAAAGTGTGCCCAATAGCCTCTCTTTGAAAGTTGCATTTAGAAGTGTGCCCAATAGCCTCTAGAAGTGTGCCCAATATCCTCTCTGTGAAAGTTGCATTTAGAAGTGTGCCCAATAGCCTCTCTGTGAAAGTTGCATTTAGAAGTGTGCCCAATATCCTCTCTCTGAAAGTTGCATCTAGAAGTGTGCCCAATATCCTCTCTTTGAAAGTTGCATTTAGATGTGTGCCCAATAGCCTCTCTGTGAAAGTTGCATTTGGAAGTGTGCCCAATAGCCTCTAGAATTGTGCCCAATATCCTCGCTGTGAAAGTTGCATTTAGAAGTGTGCCCAATAGCCTCTCTGTGAAAGTTGCACCTAGAAGTGTGCCCAATATCCTCTCTCTGAAAGTTGCATCTAGAAGTGTGCCCAATATCCTCTCTGTGAAAGTGCATTTAGAAGTGTGCCCAAAAGCCTCTCTGAGAAAGTTGCATTTAGAATTGTGCCCAAAGCCTGTCTGTGGAAAGTTGCATTTAGAAGTGTGCCCAATAGTCTCACTGTTATTTTAGAAGTGTGCCCAATAGCCTCTCTCTGAAAGTTTCATCTAGAAGTGTGCCCAATATCCTCTATGTGAAAGTTGCATTTAGAAGTGTGCCTAATATCCTCTCTGTGAAAGTTGCATTTAGAAGTGTGCCCAATAGCCTCTCTGAGAAAGTTGCATTTAGAAGTGTGCCCAATAGCCCGTCTGTGGAAAGTTGCATTTAGAAGTGTGCCCAATAGCCTTTCTGTGAATTTTAGAAGTGTGCCCAATAGCCTCTCTTTGAAAGTTGCATTTAGAAGTGTGCCCAATAGCCTCTCTTTCAAAGTTGAATTTAGAAGTGTGCCCAACAGCCTCTCTTTGAAAGTTGCATTTAAAAGTGTGCCCCATAGCCTCTCTACGAAAGCGGCATTTAGAAGTGTGCCCAATAGCATCCTGAAGTGTGCCCAATATCCTCTCTTTGAAAGTTCCATTTAAAAGTGTGCCCAATAGCCTCTCTGTGAAAGTTGCATCTAGAAATGTGCCCAATATCCTCTCTGTGAAAATTGCATTTAGAAGTGTGCCCAATATCAGCTCTGTGAAAGTTCCATTTAGAAGTGTGCCCAATAGCCTCTTTGTGAATTTAGAAGTGTGCTCAATAGCCTCTCTCTGAAAGTTGCATCTAGAAGCGTGCTCAATATCCTCTCTGTGAAAGTTGCATTTAGAAGTGTGCCCAATAGCCTCTCTGAGAAAGTTGCATTTAGAAGTGTGCCCAATAGCCTCCCAGTGAATTTAGAAGTGTGCCCAATAGCCTCTCTGTGAAAGTTGCATCTAGAAGTGTACCCAATATCCTCTCTGTGAAAGTTGCATTTAGAAGTCTGCCCAATAGCCTCTCTGAGAAAGTTGCATTTAGAACTGTGCCCAGTAGCCTTCCTGTGAATTTTAGAAGTGTGCCCAATAGCCTCTCTTTGAAAGTCGCATTTAGAAGTGTGCCCAATAGCCTCTCTTTGAAAGTTGAATTTAGAAGGTTGCCCAATATCCTCTCTTTGAAAGTTGCATTTAAAAGTGTGCCCCATAGCCTCTCTGTGAAAGTTGCATTCAGAAGTGTGCCCAATAGCCTCTAGACGTGTGCCCAATATCCTCTCTTTGAAAGTTGCATTCAAAAGTGTGCCCAATAGCCTCTCTCTGAAAGTTGCATTCAGAAGTGTGTCCAATAGCCTCTAGAAGTGTACCCAATATCCTCTCTGTGAAAGTTGCATTTAGAAGTGTGCCCAATAGCCTCTCTTTGTAAGTTGCATTTATAAGTGTGCCCAATAGCCTTCCTGTGAATTTAGAAGTGTGCCCAATAGCCTCTCTTTGAAAGTTGCATTTAGAAGTGTGCCCAATAGCCTCTCAGTGAATTTAGAAGTGTGCCCAATAGCCTCTCTCTGAAAGTTGCATCTAGAAGTGTGCCCAATATCCTCTCTGTGAAAGTTGCATTTAGAAGTGTGCCCAATAGCCTCTCTTTGTAAGTTGCATTTAGAAGTGTGCCCAATAGCCTTCCTGTGAATTTAGAAGTGTGCCCAATATCCTCTCTGTGAAAGTTGCATTTAGAAGTGTGCCCAATAGCCTCTCTTTGTAAGTTGCATTTAGAAGTGTGCCCAATACCCTTCCTGTGAATTTTGAAGTGTGCCCAATAGCCTCTCAGTGAATTTAGAAGTGTGCCCAATAGCCTCTCTCTGAAAGTTGCATCTAGAAGTGTGCCCAATATCCTCTCTGTGAAAGTTGCATTTAGAAGTGTGCCCAAATGCCTGTCTGTGGAAAGTTGCATTTAGAAGTGTGCCGAAAAGCCTCTCTGTGAAAGTTGCATTAGAAGTATGCCCAATAGCCTGTCTGTGGAAAGTTGCATTTAGAAGTGTGCCCAATAGCCTCTCTGTGAAAGTTGCATTTAGAAGTGTGCCCAATAGCCTGTCTGTGGAAAGTTACGTTTACTCTATACATTTATAAATGCACCCAACAGCCTACTGGTGATAGTTGAATTTAGAAGTGTGCCGAACAACCTCTCTGTGAAAGTCACATTTATAATTGTGCCCAAAAGCCTCTCTCTGAATTTAGAAGTATGCCCAAAATGCCTCTCTGTGGAAAGTTGCATTTAGAAGTGTGCCCAATAGCCTCTCTGTGAAAGTTGCATTTAGAAGTGTGCCCAATAACCTGTCAGTGGAAAGTTACACTTTGAAGTGTGCCCAATAGCCTGTCTGTGGAAAGTTATGTTTACTCTATAAATTTATAAATGCGCCCAACAGCCTACTGGTGATCGTTGAATTTAGAAGTGTGCCCAACAACCTCTCTGTGAAAGTCACATTTAGAATTGTGCCCATCAGCCTCTCTCTGAATTTAGAAGTGTGCCCAATAGCCTCTCTGTGAAAATTGCATTTAGAAGTGTGCCCAATAGACTCTCTGTGAAAGTTGCATTTAGATGTGTGCCCAATAGCCTCTCTGAGAAAGTTGCATTTAGAAGTGTGCCCAATAGCCTGTCTGTGGAAAGTTGCATTTAGAAGTGTGCCCAATAGCCTCTCTGAGAAAGTTGCATTTAGAAGTGCGCCCAGTAGCCTGTCTGTGGAAAGTTGCATTTAGAAGTGTGCCCAATAGCCTGTCTGTGGAAAGTTGCATTTAGAAGTGTGCCCAATAGCCTTTCTGTGAAATGTAGAAGTATGCCCAATAGCCTCTCTTTGAAAGTTTAATTTAGAAGTGTGCCCAATAGCCTCTCTGAGAAAGTTGCATTTAGAAGTGCGCCCAATAGCCTGTCTGTGATAAGTTACATTTAGAAGTGCGCCCAATAGCCTGTATGTGGAAAGTTGCATTTAGAAGTGTGCCCAATAGCCTCTATTTGAAAGTTGAATTTAGAAGGGTGCCCAATAGCCTCTCTTTGAAAGTTGAATTTAGAAGTGTGCCCAATAGCCTCTCTTTGAAAGTTGCATTTAAAAGTGTGCCCCATAGCCTCTCTACGAAAGTTGCATTTAGAAGTGTGCCCAATAGCCTCCTGAAGTGTGCCCAATATCCTCTCTTTGAAAGTTCCATTTAAAAGTGTACCCAATAGCCTCTCTGTGAAAGTTGTATCTAGAAGTGTGCCCAATATCCTCCCTGTGAAAGTTGCATTTAGAAGTCTGCCCAATAGCCTCTCTGAGAAAGTTGCATTTAGAAGTGTGCCCAATAGTCTCCCAGTGAATTTAGAAGTGTGCCCAATAGCCTCTCTCTGCAAGTTGCATCTAGAAGTTTGCCCAATATCCTCTCTGTGAAAGTTGCATTTAGAAGTCTGCCCAATAGCCTCTCTGAGAAAGTTGCATTTAGAAGTGTGCCCAATAGCCTTTCTGTGAATTTTAGAAGTGTGCCCAATAGCCTCTCTTTGAAAGTTGCATTTAGTAGTGTGCCCAATAGCCTCTCTTTGAAAGTTGAATTTAGAAGTGTGCCCAATATCCTCTCTTTGAAAGTTGCATTTAAAAGTGTGCCCCATAGCCTCTCTGTGAAAGTTGCATTTAGAAGTGTGCCCAATAGCCTCTAGACGTGTGCCCAATATCCTCTCTTTGTAAGTTGCATTTAGAAGTGTGCCCAATAGCCTTCCTGTGAATTTAGAAGTGTGCCCAATATCCTCTCTGTGAAAGTTGCATTTAGAAGTGTGCCCAATAGCCTCTCTTTGTAAGTTGCATTTAGAAGTGTGCCCAATACCCTTCCTGTGAATTTAGAAGTGTGCCCAATAGCCTCTCTTTGAAAGTTGCATTTAGAAGTGTGCCCAATAGCCTCTCAGTGAATTTAGAAGTGTGCCCAATAGCCTCTCTCTGAAAGTTGCTTCTAGAAGTGTGCCCAATATCCTCTCTGTGAAAGTTGCATTTAGAAGTGTGCCCAAATGCCTGTCTGTGGAAAGTTGCATTTAGAAGTGTGCCGAATAGCCTCTCTGTGAAAGTTGCATTAGAAGTATGCCCAATAGCCTGTCTGTGGAAAGTTGCATTTAGAAGTGTGCCCAATAGCCTCTCTGTGAAAGTTGCATTTAGAAGTGTGCCCAATAGCCTGTCTGTGGAAAGTTACGTTTACTCTATACATTTATAAATGCGCCCAACAGCCTACTGGTGATCGTTGAATTTAGAAGTGTGCCCAACAACCTCTCTGTGAAAGTCACATTTAGAATTGTGCCCATCAGCCTCTCTCTGAATTTAGAAGTGTGCCCAATAGCCTCTCTGTGAAAATTGCATTTAGAAGTGTGCCCAATAGACTCTCTGTGAAAGTTGCATTTAGAAGTGTGCCCAATAGCCTCTCAGTGAATTTAGAAGTGTGCCCAATAGCCTCTCTCTGAAAGTTGCTTCTAGAAGTGTGCCCAATATCCTCTCTGTGAAAGTTGCATTTAGAAGTGTGCCCAAATGCCTGTCTGTGGAAAGTTGCATTTAGAAGTGTGCCGAATAGCCTCTCTGTGAAAGTTGCATTAGAAGTATGCCCAATAGCCTGTCTGTGGAAAGTTGCATTTAGAAGTGTGCCCAATAGCCTCTCTGTGAAAGTTGCATTTAGAAGTGTGCCCAATAGCCTGTCTGTGGAAAGTTACGTTTACTCTATACATTTATAAATGCGCCCAACAGCCTACTGGTGATCGTTGAATTTAGAAGTGTGCCCAACAACCTCTC
Organism: Ambystoma mexicanum; assembly: GCF_040938575.1. Classification (NCBI taxonomy): domain Eukaryota; kingdom Metazoa; phylum Chordata; class Amphibia; order Caudata; family Ambystomatidae; genus Ambystoma; species Ambystoma mexicanum. The sequence continues at coordinate 906,851,193 of NC_090928.1, read as the reverse complement.
TGTGAAAGTCACATTTAGAATTGTGCCCATCAGCCTCTCTCTGAATTTAGAAGTGTGCCCAATAGCCTCTCTGTGAAAATTGCATTTAGAAGTGTGCCCAATAGACTCTCTGTGAAAGTTGCATTTAGATGTGTGCCCAATAGCCTCTCTGAGAAAGTTGCATTTAGAAGTGCGCCCAGTAGCCTGTCTGTGGAAAGTTGCATTTAGAAGTGTGCCCAATAGCCTGTCTGTGGAAAGTTGCATTTAGAAGTGTGCCCAATAGCCTTTCTGTGAAATGTAGAAGTATCCCCAATAGCCTCTCTTTGAAAGTTTAATTTAGAAGTGTGCCCAATAGCCTCTCTGAGAAAGTTGCATTTCGAAGTGCGCCCAATAGCCTGTCTGTGATAAGTTACATTTAGAAGTGCGCCCAATAGCCTGTATGTGGAAAGTTGTATTTAGAAGTGTGCCCAATAGCCTCTATTTGAAAGTTGAATTTAGAAGGGTGCCCAATAGCCTCTCTTTGAAAGTTGAATTTAGAAGTGTGCCCAATAGCCTCTCTTTGAAAGTTGCATTTAAAAGTGTGCCCCATAGCCTCTCTACGAAAGTTGCATTTAGAAGTGTGCCCAATAGCCTCCTGAAGTGTGCCCAATATCCTCTCTTTGAAAGTTCCATTTAAAAGTGTACCCAATAGCCTCTCTGTGAAAGTTGTATCTAGAAGTGTGCCCAATATCCTCTCTGTGAAAGTTGCATTTAGAAGTCTGCCCAATAGCCTCTCTGAGAAAGTTACATTTAGAAGTGTGCCCAATAGCCCCCCAGTGAATTTAGAAGTGTGCCCAATAGCCTCTCTCTGCAAGTTGCATCTAGAAGTGTACCCAATATCCTCTCTGTGAAAGTTGCATTTAGAAGTCTGCCCAATAGCCTCTCTGAGAAAGTTGCATTTAGAAGTGTGCCCAATAGCCTTTCTGTGAATTTTAGAAGTGTGCCCAATAGCCTTTCTGTGATAAATTGCATTTAGAAGTGCACCCAATAGCCTGTATGTGTAAAGTTGCATTTAGAAGTGTGCCCAATAGCCTTTCTGTGAATTATAGAAGTGTGCCCAATAGCCTCTATTTGAAAGTTGAATTTAGAAGTGTGCCCAATAGCCTCTCTTTGAAAGTTGAATTTAGAAGTGTGTCCAATAGCCTCTCTTTGGAAGTTGCACTTAGAAGTGTGCCCAGTAGCCTCTCTGTGAAAGTTGCATTTAGAAGTGTGCCCAATAGCCTCTAGAAGTGTGCCCAATATCCTCTCTGTGAAAGTTCCAATTAGAAGTGTGCCCAATAGCCTCTCTGTGAATTTAGAAGTGTGCCCAATAGCTTCTCTCTGAAAGCTGCATTTAAAGTGTGCCCAATAGCCTCTCTTTGAAAGTTGCATTTAGAAGTGTGCCCAATACCCTTCCTGTGAATTTAGAAGTGTGCCCAATAGCCTCTCTTTGAAAGTTGCATTTAGAAGTGTGCCCAATAGCCTCTCAGTGAATTTAGAAGTGTGCCCAATAGCCTCTCTCTGAAAGTTGCTTCTAGAAGTGTGCCCAATATCCTCTCTGTGAAAGTTGCATTTAGAAGTGTGCCCAAATGCCTGTCTGTGGAAAGTTGCATTTAGAAGTGTGCCGAATAGCCTCTCTGTGAAAGTTGCATTAGAAGTATGCCCAATAGCCTGTCTGTGGAAAGTTGCATTTAGAAGTGTGCCCAATAGCCTCTCTGTGAAAGTTGCATTTAGAAGTGTGCCCAATAGCCTGTCTGTGGAAAGTTACGTTTACTCTATACATTTATAAATGCGCCCAACAGCCTACTGGTGATCGTTGAATTTAGAAGTGTGCCCAACAACCTCTCTGTGAAAGTCACATTTAGAATTGTGCCCATCAGCCTCTCTCTGAATTTAGAAGTGTGCCCAATAGCCTCTCTGTGAAAATTGCATTTAGAAGTGTGCCCAATAGACTCTCTGTGAAAGTTGCATTTAGATGTGTGCCCAATAGCCTCTCTGAGAAAGTTGCATTTAGAAGTGCGCCCAGTAGCCTGTCTGTGGAAAGTTGCATTTAGAAGTGTGCCCAATAGCCTGTCTGTGGAAAGTTGCATTTAGAAGTGTGCCCAATAGCCTTTCTGTGAAATGTAGAAGTATCCCCAATAGCCTCTCTTTGAAAGTTTAATTTAGAAGTGTGCCCAATAGCCTCTCTGAGAAAGTTGCATTTCGAAGTGCGCCCAATAGCCTGTCTGTGATAAGTTACATTTAGAAGTGCGCCCAATAGCCTGTATGTGGAAAGTTGTATTTAGAAGTGTGCCCAATAGCCTCTATTTGAAAGTTGAATTTAGAAGGGTGCCCAATAGCCTCTCTTTGAAAGTTGAATTTAGAAGTGTGCCCAATAGCCTCTCTTTGAAAGTTGCATTTAAAAGTGTGCCCCATAGCCTCTCTACGAAAGTTGCATTTAGAAGTGTGCCCAATAGCCTCCTGAAGTGTGCCCAATATCCTCTCTTTGAAAGTTCCATTTAAAAGTGTACCCAATAGCCTCTCTGTGAAAGTTGTATCTAGAAGTGTGCCCAATATCCTCTCTGTGAAAGTTGCATTTAGAAGTCTGCCCAATAGCCTCTCTGAGAAAGTTACATTTAGAAGTGTGCCCAATAGCCCCCCAGTGAATTTAGAAGTGTGCCCAATAGCCTCTCTCTGCAAGTTGCATCTAGAAGTGTACCCAATATCCTCTCTGTGAAAGTTGCATTTAGAAGTCTGCCCAATAGCCTCTCTGAGAAAGTTGCATTTAGAAGTGTGCCCAATAGCCTTTCTGTGAATTTTAGAAGTGTGCCCAATAGCCTGTCTGTGATAAATTGCATTTAGAAGTGCACCCAATAGCCTGTATGTGTAAAGTTGCATTTAGAAGTGTGCCCAATAGCCTTTCTGTGAATTCTAGAAGTGTGCCCAATAGCCTCTATTTGAAAGTTGAATTTAGAAGTGTGCCCAATAGCCTCTCTTTGAAAGTTGAATTTAGAAGTGTGCCCAATAGCCTCTCTTTGGAAGTTGCACTTAGAAGTGTGCCCAGTAGCCTCTCTGTGAAAGTTGCATTTAGAAGTGTGCCCAATAGCCTCTAGAAGTGTGCCCAATATCCTCTCTGTGAAAGTTCCAATTAGAAGTGTGCCCAATAGCCTCTCTGTGAATTTAGAAGTGTGCCCAATAGCTTCTCTCTGAAAGCTGCATTTAAAGTGTGCCCAATAGCCTCTCTTTGAAAGTTGCATTTAGAAGTGTGCCCAATAGCCTCTCTGTGAATGCTGCATTTAGAAGTGTGCCCAATAGCCTCTAGAAGTGTGCCCAATATCCTCTCTGTGAAAGTTGCATTTAGAAGTGTGCCCAATAGCCTCTCTGTGAAAGTTGCATCTAGAAGTGTGCCCAATATCCTCTCTCTGAAAGTTGCATCTAGAAGTGTGCCCAATATCCTCTCTGTGGAAGTGCATTTAGAAGTTTGCCCAAAAGCCTTTCTGAGAAAGTTGCATTTAGAAGTGTGCCCAATAGCCTGTCTGTGGAAAGTTGCATTTAGAAGTGTGCCCAATATTCTCACTGTGATTTTAGAAGTGTGCCCAATAGCCTCTCTCTGAAAGTTGCATTTAGAACTGTGCCCAATAGCCTCTTTGTGAATTTAGAAGTGTGCTCAATAGCCTCTCTCTGAAAGTTGCATCTAGATGTGTGCCCAATATCCTCTCTGTGAAAGTTGCATTTAGAAGTGTGCCCAGTAGCCTCTCTGAGAAAGTTGCATTTAGAAGTGTGCCCAATAGCCTGTCTGTGGAAAGTTGCATTTAGAAGTGTGCCAAATAGCCTCCCTGTGAATTTAGAAGTGTGCCCAATATCCTCTCTGTGAAAGTTGCATTTAGAAGTGTGCCCAATAGCCTCTCTGAGAAAGTTGCATTTAGAAGTGTGCCCAATAGCCCGTCTGTGGAAAGTTGCATTTAGAAGTGTGCCCAATAGCCTTTCTGTGAATTTTAGAAGTGTGCCCAATAGCCTCTCTTTGAAAGTTGCATTTAGAAGTGTGCCCAATAGCCTCTCTTTCAAAGTTGAATTTAGAAGTGTGCCCAACAGCCTCTCTTTGAAAGTTGCATTTAAAAGTGTGCCCCATAGCCTCTCTACGAAAGCTGCATTTAGAAGTGTGCCCAATAGCATCCTGAAGTGTGCCCAATATCCTCTCTTTGAAAGTTCCATTTAAAAGTGTGCCCAATAGCCTCTCTGTGAAAGTTGCATCTAGAAGTGTGCCCAATATCCTCTCTGTGAAAATTGCATTTAGAAGTGTGCCCAATATCCGCTCTGTGAAAGTTCCATTTAGAAGTGTGCCCAATAGCCTCTTTGTGAATTTAGAAGTTTGCTCAATAGCCTCTCTCTGAAAGTTGCATCTAGAAGTGTGCTCAATATCCTCTCTGTGAAAGTTGCATTTAGAAGTGTGCCCAATAGCCTCTCTGAGAAAGTTGCATTTAGAAGTGTGCCCAATAGCCTGTCTGTGGAAAGTTGCATTTAGAAGTGTGCCCAATAGCCTCCCAGTGAATTTAGAAGTGTGCCCAATAGCCTCTCTGTGAAAGTTGCATCTAGAAGTGTACCCAATATCCTCTCTGTGAAAGTTGCATTTAGAAGTCTGCCCAATAGCCTCTCTGAGAAAGTTGCATTTAGAACTGTGCCCAGTAGCCTTCCAGTGAATTTTAGAAGTGTGCCCAATAGCCTCTCTTTGAAAGTCGCATTTAGAAGTGTGCCCAATAGCCTCTCTTTGAAAGTTGAATTTAGAAGGTTGCCCAATATCCTCTCTTTGAAAGTTGCATTTAAAAGTGTGCCCCATAGCCTCTCTGTGAAAGTTGCATTCAGAAGTGTGCCCAATAGCCTCTAGACGTGTGCCCAATATCCTCTCTTTGAAAGTTGCATTCAAAAGTGTGCCCAATAGCCTCTCTCTGAAAGTTGCATTCAGAAGTGTGTCCAATAGCCTCTAGAAGTGTACCCAATATCCTCTTTGTGAAAGTTGCATTTAGAAGTGTGCCCAATAGCCTCTCTTTGTAAGTTGCATTTATAAGTGTGCCCAATAGCCTTCCTGTGAATTTAGAAGTGTGCCCAATAGCCTCTCTTTGAAAGTTGCATTTAGAAGTGTGCCCAGTAGCCTCTCAGTGAATTTAGAAGTGTGCCCAATAGCCTCTCTCTGAAAGTTGCATCTAGAAGTGTGCCCAATATCCTCTCTGTGAAAGTTGCATTTAGAAGTGTGCCCAATAGCCTCTCTTTGTAAGTTGCATTTAGAAGTGTGCCCAATAGCCTTCCTGTGAATTTAGAAGTGTGCCCAATATCCTCTCTGTGAAAGTTGCATTTAGAAGTGTGCCCAATAGCCTCTCTTTGTAAGTTGCATTTAGAAGTGTGCCCAATACCCTTCCTGTGAATTTTGAAGTGTGCCCAATAGCCTCTCAGTGAATTTAGAAGTGTGCCCAATAGCCTCTCTCTGAAAGTTGCATCTAGAAGTGTGCCCAATATCCTCTCTGTGAAAGTTGCATTTAGAAGTGTGCCCAAATGCCTGTCTGTGGAAAGTTGCATTTAGAAGTGTGCCGAATAGCCTCTCTGTGAAAGTTGCATTAGAAGTATGCCCAATAGCCTGTCTGTGGAAAGTTGCATTTAGAAGTGTGCCCAATAGCCTCTCTGTGAAAGTTGCATTTAGAAGTGTGCCCAATAGCCTGTCTGTGGAAAGTTACGTTTACTCTATACATTTATAAATGCACCCAACAGCCTACTGGTGATAGTTGAATTTAGAAGTGTGCCGAACAACCTCTCTGTGAAAGTCACATTTATAATTGTGCCCAAAAGCCTCTCTCTGAATTTAGAAGTATGCCCAAAATGCCTGTCTGTGGAAAGTTGCATTTAGAAGTGTGCCCAATAGCCTCTCTGTGAAAGTTGCATTTAGAAGTGTGCTCAATAACCTGTCAGTGGAAAGTTACACTTTGAAGTGTGCCCAATAGCCTGTCTGTGGAAAGTTACGTTTACTCTATAAATTTATAAATGCGCCCAACAGCCTACTGGTGATCGTTGAATTTAGAAGTGTGCCCAACAACCTCTCTGTGAAAGTCACATTTAGAATTGTGCCCATCAGCCTCTCTCTGAATTTAGAAGTGTGCCCAATAGCCTCTCTGTGAAAATTGCATTTAGAAGTGTGCCCAATAGACTCTCTGTGAAAGTTGCATTTAGATGTGTGCCCAATAGCCTCTCTGAGAAAGTTGCATTTAGAAGTGTGCCCAATAGCCTGTCTGTGGAAAGTTGCATTTAGAAGTGTGCCCAATAGCCTCTCTGAGAAAGTTGCATTTAGAAGTGCGCCCAGTAGCCTGTCTGTGGAAAGTTGCATTTAGAAGTGTGCCCAATAGCCTGTCTGTGGAAAGTTGCATTTAGAAGTGTGCCCAATAGCCTTTCTGTGAAATGTAGAAGTATGCCCAATAGCCTCTCTTTGAAAGTTTAATTTAGAAGTGTGCCCAATAGCCTAACTGAGAAAGTTGCATTTAGAAGTGCGCCCAATAGCCTGTCTGTGATAAGTTACATTTAGAAGTGCGCCCAATAGCCTGTATGTGGAAAGTTGCATTTAGAAGTGTGCCCAATAGCCTCTATTTGAAAGTTGAATTTAGAAGGGTGCCCAATAGCCTCTCTTTGAAAGTTGAATTTAGAAGTGTGCCCAATAGCCTCTCTTTGAAAGTTGCATTTAAAAGTGTGCCCCATAGCCTCCCTACGAAAGTTGCATTTAGAAGTGTGCCCAATAGCCTCCTGAAGTGTGCCCAATATCCTCTCTTTGAAAGTTCCATTTAAAAGTGTACCCAATAGCCTCTCTGTGAAAGTTGTATCTAGAAGTGTGCCCAATATCCTCTCTGTGAAAGTTGCATTTAGAAGTCTGCCCAATAGCCTCTCTGAGAAAGTTGCATTTAGAAGTGTGCCCAATAGTCTCCCAGTGAATTTAGAAGTGTGCCCAATAGCCTCTCTCTGCAAGTTGCATCTAGAAGTGTGCCCAATATCCTCTCTGTGAAAGTTGCATTTAGAAGTCTGCCCAGTAGCCTCTCTGAGAAAGTTGCATTTAGAAGTGTGCCCAATAGCCTTTCTGTGAATTTTAGAAGTGTGCCCAATAGCCTCTCTTTGAAAGTTGCATTTAGTAGTGTGCCCAATAGCCTCTCTTTGAAAGTTGAATTTAGAAGTGTGCCCAATATCCTCTCTTTGAAAGTTGCATTTAAAAGTGTGCCCCATAGCCTCTCTGTGAAAGTTGCATTTAGAAGTGTGCCCAATAGCCTCTAGACGTGTGCCCAATATCCTCTCTTTGAAAGTTGCATTCAAAAGTGTGCCCAATAGCCTCTCTCTGAAAGTTGCATTTAGAAGTGTGCCCAATAGCCTCTCTTTGTAAGTTGCATTTAGAAGTGTGCCCAATAGCCTTCCTGTGAATTTAGAATTGTGCCCAATAGCCTCTCTTTGAAAGTTGCATTTAGAAGTGTGCCCAATAGCCTCTCTCTGAAAGTTGCATCTAGAAGTGTGCCCAATATCCTCTCTGTGAAAGTTGCATTTAGAAGTGTGCCCAATAGCCTCTCTGAGAAAGTTGCATTTAGAAGTGTGCCCAAATGCCTGTCTGTGGAAAGTTGCATTTAGAAGTGTGCCGAATAGCCTCTCTGTGAAAGTTGCATTAGAAGTATGCCCAATCGCATGTCTGTGGAAAGTTGCATTTAGAAGTGGGCCCAATAGCCTCTCTGTGAAAGTTGCATTTAGAAGTGTGCCCAATAACCTGTTAGTGGAAAGTTGCACTTTGAAGTGTGCCCAATAGCCTGTCTGTGGAAAGTTACATTTACTCTATAAATTTATAAATGCGCCCAACAGCCTACTGGTGATAGTTGAATTTAGAAGTGTGCCCAACAACCTCTCTGTGAAAGTCACATTTAGAATTGTGCCCAACAGCCTCTCTCTGAATTTAGAAGTGTGCCCAATATCCTCTCTGTGAAAATTGCATTTAGAAGTGTGCCCAATAGCCTCTCTTTGTAAGTTGCATTTAGACGTGTGCCCAATAGCCTCACTGTGAATTTAGAAGTGTGCCCAATAGCCTCTCTTTGAAAGTTGCATTTAGAAGTGTGCCCAATAGCCTCTCTGTGAATTTAGAAGTGTGCCCAATAGCCTCTCTCTGAAAGTTGCATCTAGAAGTGTGCCCAATATCCTCTCTGTGAAAGTTGCATTTAGAAGTGTGCCCAATAGCCTCTCTGAGAAAGTTGCATTTAGAAGTGTGCCCAAATGCCTGTCTGTGGAAAGCTGCATTTAGAAGTGTGCCGAATAGCCTCTCTGTGAAAGTTGCATTAGAAGTATGCCCAATAGCCTGTCTGTGGAAAGTTGCATTTAGAAGTGTGCCCAATAGCCTCTCTGTGAAAGTTGCATTTAGAAGTGTGCCCAATAACCTGTTAGTGGAAAGTTGCACTTTGAAGTGTGCCCAATAGCCTGTCTGTGGAAAGTTACTTTTACTCTATAAATTTATAAATGCGCCCAACAGCCTACTGGTGATAGTTGAATTTAGAAGTGTGCCCAACAACCTCTCTGTGAAAGTCACATTTAGAATTGTGCCCAACAGCCTCTCTCTGAATTTAGAAGTATCCCCAAAATGCCTGTCTGTGGAAAGTTGCATTTAGAAGTGTGCCCAATAGCCTCTCTGTGAAAGTTGCATTTAGAAGTGTGCCCAATAACCTGTCAGTGGAAAGTTACACTTTGAAGTGTGCCCAATAGCCTTTCTGTGGAAAGTTACGTTTACTCTATAAATTTATAAATGCGCCCAACAGCCGACTGGTGATAGTTGAATTTAGAAGTGTGACCAACAACCTCACTGTGAAAGTCACATTTAGAATTGTGCCCAACAGCCTCTCTCTGAATTTAGAAGTGTGCCCAATATCCTCTCTGTGAAAATTGCATTTAGAAGTGTGCCCAATAGCCTCACTGTGAATTTAGAAGTGTGCCCAATAGCCTCTCTTTGAAAGTTGCATTTAGAAGTGTGCCCAATAGCCTCTCTGTGAATTTAGAAGTGTGCCCAATAGCCTCTCTCTGAAAGTTGCATCTAGAAGTGTGCCCAATATCCTCTCTGTGAAAGTTGCATTTAGAAGTGTGCCCAATAGCCTCTCTGAGAAAGTTGCATTTAGAAGTGTGCCCAAATGCCTGTCTGTGGAAAGTTGCATTTAGAAGTGTGCCGAATAGCCTCTCTGTGAAAGTTGCATTAGAAGTATGCCCAATAGCCTGTCTGTGGAAAGTTGCATTTAGAAGTGTGCCCAATATCCTCTCTGTGAAAGTTGCATTTAGAAGTGTGCCCAATAGCCTCTCTGAGAAAGTTGCATTTAGAAGTGTGCCCAAATGCCTGTCTGTGGAAAGCTGCATTTAGAAGTGTGCCGAATAGCCTCTCTGTGAAAGTTGCATTAGAAGTATGCCCAATAGCCTGTCTGTGGAAAGTTGCATTTAGAAGTGTGCCCAATAGCCTCTCTGTGAAAGTTGCATTTAGAAGTGTGCCCAATAACCTGTTAGTGGAAAGTTGCACTTTGAAGTGTGCCCAATAGCCTGTCTGTGGAAAGTTACTTTTACTCTATAAATTTATAAATGCGCCCAACAGCCTACTGGTGATAGTTGAATTTAGAAGTGTGCCCAACAACCTCTCTGTGAAAGTCACATTTAGAATTGTGCCCAACAGCCTCTCTCTGAATTTAGAAGTATCCCCAAAATGCCTGTCTGTGGAAAGTTGCATTTAGAAGTGTGCCCAATAGCCTCTCTGTGAAAGTTGCATTTAGAAGTGTGCCCAATAACCTGTCAGTGGAAAGTTACACTTTGAAGTGTGCCCAATAGCCTTTCTGTGGAAAGTTACGTTTACTCTATAAATTTATAAATGCGCCCAACAGCCTACTGGTGATAGTTGAATTTAGAAGTGTGACCAACAACCTCACTGTGAAAGTCACATTTAGAATTGTGCCCAACAGCCTCTCTCTGAATTTAGAAGTGTGCCCAATATCCTCTCTGTGAAAATTGCATTTAGAAGTGTGCCCAATAGCCTCACTGTGAATTTAGAAGTGTGCCCAATAGCCTCTCTTTGAAAGTTGCATTTAGAAGTGTGCCCAATAGCCTCTCTGTGAATTTAGAAGTGTGCCCAATAGCCTCTCTCTGAAAGTTGCATCTAGAAGTGTGCCCAATATCCTCTCTGTGAAAGTTGCATTTAGAAGTGTGCCCAATAGCCTCTCTGAGAAAGTTGCATTTAGAAGTGTGCCCAAATGCCTGTCTGTGGAAAGTTGCATTTAGAAGTGTGCCGAATAGCCTCTCTGTGAAAGTTGCATTAGAAGTATGCCCAATAGCCTGTCTGTGGAAAGTTGCATTTAGAAGTGTGCCCAATAGCCTCTCTGTGAAAGTTGCATTTAGAAATGTGCCCAATAACCTGTTAGTGGAAAGTTGCACTTTGAAGTGTGCCCAATAGCCTCTCTGTGGAAAGTTACGTTTACTCTATAAATTTATAAATGCGCCCAACAGCCTACTGGTGATAGTTGAATTTAGAACTGTGCCCAACAGCCTCTCTCTGAATTTAGAAGTGTGCCCAATAGCCTCTCATGAAAATTGCATTTAGAAGTGTGCCCAATAGACTCTCTGTGAAAGTTGCATTTAGATGTGTGCCCAATAGCCTGTCTGTGGAAAGTTGCATTTAGAAGCATGCCAAATAGCCTCTCTGAGAAAGTTGCATTTAGAAGTGCACCCAGTAGCCTGTCTGTGGAAAGTTGCATTTAGAAGTGTGCCCAATAGCCTGTCTGTGGAAAGTTGCATTTAGAAGTGTGCCCAATAGCCTTTCTGTGAAATGTAGAAGTATGCCGAATAGCCTCTCTTTGAAAGTTTAATTTAGAAGTGTGCCCAATAGCCTCTCTGAGAAAGTTGCATTTGGAAGTGCGCCCAATAGCCTGTCTGTGATAAGTTGCATTTAGATTTGCGCCCAACAGCCTGTATGTGGAAGGTTGCATTTAGAAGTGTGCCCAATAGCCTTTCTGTGAATTTTAGAAGTGTGCCCAATAGCCTCTATTTGAAAGTTGAATTTAGAAGGGTGCCCAATAGCCTCTCTTTGAAAGTTGAATTTAGAAGTGTGCCCAATAGCCTCTCTTTGAAAGTTGCACTTAGAAGTGTGCCCAATAGCCTCTCTGTGAAAGTTGCATTTAGAAGTGTGCCCAATAGCCTCTTGAAGTGTGCCCAATATCCTCTCTGTGAAAGTTCCAATTAGAAGTGTGCCCAATAGCCTCTCTGTGAATTTAGAAGTGTGCCCAATAGCTTCTCTCTGAAAGCTCCATTTAAAGTGTGCCCAATAGCCTCTCTTTGAAAGTTGCATTTAGAAGTGTGCCCAATAGCCTCTCTGTGAAAGTTGCATTCAGAAGTGTGCCCAATAGCCTCTAGAATTGTGCCCAATATCCTCTCTGTGAAAGTTGCATTTAGAAGTGTTCCCAATAGCCTCTCTGTGAAAATTGCATTTAGAAGTGTGCCCAATAGACTCTCTGTGAAAGTTGCATTTAGATGTGTGCCCAATAGCCTCTCTGAGAAAGTTGCATTTAGAAGTGTGCCCAATAGCCTCTCTGAGAAAGTTGCATTTAAAAGTGCGCCCAGTAGCCTGTCTGTGGAAAGTTGCATTTAGAAGTGTGCCCAATAGCCTGTCTGTGGAAAGTTGCATTTAGAAGTGTGCCCAATAGCCTTTCTGTGAAATGTAGAAGTATGCCCAATAGCCTCTCTTTGAAAGTTTAATTTAGAAGTGTGCCCAATAGCCTCTCTGAGAAAGTTGCATTTAGAAGTGCGCCCAATAGCCTGTCTGTGATAAGTTACATTTAGAAGTGCGCCCAATAGCTTGTATGTGGAAAGTTGCATTTAGAAGTGTGCCCAATAGCCTCTATTTGAAAGTTGAATTTAGAAGGGTGCCCAATAGCCTCTCTTTGAAAGTTGAATTTAGAAGTGTGCCCAATAGCCTCTCTTTGAAAGTTGCATTTAAAAGTGTGCCCCATAGCCTCTCTACGAAAGTTGAATTTAGAAGTGTGCCCAATAGCCTCCTGAAGTGTGCCCAATATCCTCTCTTTGAAAGTTCCATTTAAAAGTGTACCCAATAGCCTCTCTGTGAAAGTTGTATCTAGAAGTGTGCCCAATATCCTCTCTGTGAAAGTTGCATTTAGAAGTCTGCCCAATAGCCTCTCTGAGAAAGTTGCATTTAGAAGTGTGCCCAATAGCCTCCCAGTGAATTTAGAAGTGTGCCCAATAGCCTCTCTCTGCAAGTTGCATCTAGAAGTGTGCCCAATATCCTCTCTGTGAAAGTTGCATTTAGAAGTCTGCCCAATAGCCTCTCTGAGAAAGTTGCATTTAGAAGTGTGCCCAATAGCCTTTCTGTGAATTTTAGAAGTGTGCCCAATAGCCACTCTTTGAAAGTTGCATTTAGTAGTGTGCCCAATAGCCTCTCTTTGAAAGTTGAATTTAGAAGTGTGCCCAATATCCTCTCTTTGAAAGTTGCATTTAAAAGTGTGCCCCATAGCCTCTCTGTGAAAGTTGCATTTAGAAGTGTGCCCAATAGCCTCTAGACGTGTGCCCAATATCCTCTCTTTGAAAGTTGCATTCAAAAGTGTGCCCAATAGCCTCTCTGTGAAAGTTGCATTCAGAAGTGTGCCCAATAGCCTCTAGAATTGTGCCCAATATCCTCTCTGTGAAAGTTGCATTTAGAAGTGTTCCCAATAGCCTCTCTGTGAAAATTGCATTTAGAAGTGTGCCCAATAGACTCTCTGTGAAAGTTGCATTTAGATGTGTGCCCAATAGCCTCTCTGAGAAAGTTGCATTTAGAAGTGTGCCCAATAGCCTCTCTGAGAAAGTTGCATTTAAAAGTGCGCCCAGTAGCCTGTCTGTGGAAAGTTGCATTTAGAAGTGTGCCCAATAGCCTGTCTGTGGAAAGTTGCATTTAGAAGTGTGCCCAATAGCCTGTCTGTGGAAAGTTGCATTTAGAAGTGTGCCCAATAGCCTTTCTGTGAAATGTAGAAGTATGCCGAATAGCCTCTCTTTGAAAGTTTAATTTAGAAGTGTGCCCAATAGCCTCTCTGAGAAAGTTGCATTTGGAAGTGCGCCCAATAGCCTGTCTGTGATAAGTTGCATTTAGATTTGCGCCCAACAGCCTGTATGTGGAAGGTTGCATTTAGAAGTGTGCCCAATAGCCTTTCTGTGAATTTTAGAAGTGTGCCCAATAGCCTCTATTTGAAAGTTGAATTTAGAAGGGTGCCCAATAGCCTCTCTTTGAAAGTTGAATTTAGAAGTGTGCCCAATAGCCTCTCTTTGAAAGTTGCACTTAGAAGTGTGCCCAATAGCCTCTCTGTGAAAGTTGCATTTAGAAGTGTGCCCAATAGCCTCTTGAAGTGTGCCCAATATCCTCTCTGTGAAAGTTCCAATTAGAAGTGTGCCCAATAGCCTCTCTGTGAATTTAGAAGTGTGCCCAATAGCTTCTCTCTGAAAGCTCCATTTAAAGTGTGCCCAATAGCCTCTCTTTGAAAGTTGCATTTAGAAGTGTGCCCAATAGCCTCTCTGTGAAAGTTGCATTCAGAAGTGTGCCCAATAGCCTCTAGAATTGTGCCCAATATCCTCTCTGTGAAAGTTGCATTTAGAAGTGTTCCCAATAGCCTCTCTGTGAAAATTGCATTTAGAAGTGTGCCCAATAGACTCTCTGTGAAAGTTGCATTTAGATGTGTGCCCAATAGCCTCTCTGAGAAAGTTGCATTTAGAAGTGTGCCCAATAGCCTCTCTGAGAAAGTTGCATTTAAAAGTGCGCCCAGTAGCCTGTCTGTGGAAAGTTGCATTTAGAAGTGTGCCCAATAGCCTGTCTGTGGAAAGTTGCATTTAGAAGTGTGCCCAATAGCCTTTCTGTGAAATGTAGAAGTATGCCCAATAGCCTCTCTTTGAAAGTTTAATTTAGAAGTGTGCCCAATAGCCTCTCTGAGAAAGTTGCATTTAGAAGTGCGCCCAATAGCCTGTCTGTGATAAGTTACATTTAGAAGTGCGCCCAATAGCTTGTATGTGGAAAGTTGCATTTAGAAGTGTGCCCAATAGCCTCTATTTGAAAGTTGAATTTAGAAGGGTGCCCAATAGCCTCTCTTTGAAAGTTGAATTTAGAAGTGTGCCCAATAGCCTCTCTTTGAAAGTTGCATTTAAAAGTGTGCCCCATAGCCTCTCTACGAAAGTTGAATTTAGAAGTGTGCCCAATAGCCTCCTGAAGTGTGCCCAATATCCTCTCTTTGAAAGTTCCATTTAAAAGTGTACCCAATAGCCTCTCTGTGAAAGTTGTATCTAGAAGTGTGCCCAATATCCTCTCTGTGAAAGTTGCATTTAGAAGTCTGCCCAATAGCCTCTCTGAGAAAGTTGCATTTAGAAGTGTGCCCAATAGCCTCCCAGTGAATTTAGAAGTGTGCCCAATAGCCTCTCTCTGCAAGTTGCATCTAGAAGTGTGCCCAATATCCTCTCTGTGAAAGTTGCATTTAGAAGTCTGCCCAATAGCCTCTCTGAGAAAGTTGCATTTAGAAGTGTGCCCAATAGCCTTTCTGTGAATTTTAGAAGTGTGCCCAATAGCCACTCTTTGAAAGTTGCATTTAGTAGTGTGCCCAATAGCCTCTCTTTGAAAGTTGAATTTAGAAGTGTGCCCAATATCCTCTCTTTGAAAGTTGCATTTAAAAGTGTGCCCCATAGCCTCTCTGTGAAAGTTGCATTTAGAAGTGTGCCCAATAGCCTCTAGACGTGTGCCCAATATCCTCTCTTTGAAAGTTGCATTCAAAAGTGTGCCCAATAGCCTCTCTGTGAAAGTTGCATTCAGAAGTGTGCCCAATAGCCTCTAGAATTGTGCCCAATATCCTCTCTGTGAAAGTTGCATTTAGAAGTGTTCCCAATAGCCTCTCTGTGAAAATTGCATTTAGAAGTGTGCCCAATAGACTCTCTGTGAAAGTTGCATTTAGATGTGTGCCCAATAGCCTCTCTGAGAAAGTTGCATTTAGAAGTGTGCCCAATAGCCTCTCTGAGAAAGTTGCATTTAAAAGTGCGCCCAGTAGCCTGTCTGTGGAAAGTTGCATTTAGAAGTGTGCCCAATAGCCTGTCTGTGGAAAGTTGCATTTAGAAGTGTGCCCAATAGCCTTTCTGTGAAATGTAGAAGTATGCCCAATAGCCTCTCTTTGAAAGTTTAATTTAGAAGTGTGCCCAATAGCCTCTCTGAGAAAGTTGCATTTAGAAGTGCGCCCAATAGCCTGTCTGTGATAAGTTACATTTAGAAGTGCGCCCAATAGCTTGTATGTGGAAAGTTGCATTTAGAAGTGTGCCCAATAGCCTCTATTTGAAAGTTGAATTTAGAAGGGTGCCCAATAGCCTCTCTTTGAAAGTTGAATTTAGAAGTGTGCCCAATAGCCTCTCTTTGAAAGTTGCATTTAAAAGTGTGCCCCATAGCCTCTCTACGAAAGTTGAATTTAGAAGTGTGCCCAATAGCCTCCTGAAGTGTGCCCAATATCCTCTCTTTGAAAGTTCCATTTAAAAGTGTACCCAATAGCCTCTCTGTGAAAGTTGTATCTAGAAGTGTGCCCAATATCCTCTCTGTGAAAGTTGCATTTAGAAGTCTGCCCAATAGCCTCTCTGAGAAAGTTGCATTTAGAAGTGTGCCCAATAGCCTCCCAGTGAATTTAGAAGTGTGCCCAATAGCCTCTCTCTGCAAGTTGCATCTAGAAGTGTGCCCAATATCCTCTCTGTGAAAGTTGCATTTAGAAGTCTGCCCAATAGCCTCTCTGAGAAAGTTGCATTTAGAAGTGTGCCCAATAGCCTTTCTGTGAATTTTAGAAGTGTGCCCAATAGCCTCTCTTTGAAAGTTGCATTTAGTAGTGTGCCCAATAGCCTCTCTTTGAAAGTTGAATTTAGAAGTGTGCCCAATATCCTCTCTTTGAAAGTTGCATTTAAAAGTGTGCCCCATAGCCTCTCTGTGAAAGTTGCATTTAGAAGTGTGCCCAATAGCCTCTAGACGTGTGCCCAATATCCTCTCTTTGAAAGTTGCATTCAAAAGTGTGCCCAATAGCCTCTCTCTGAAAGTTGCATTTAGAAGTGTGCCCAATAGCCTCTCTTTGTAAGTTGCATTTAGAAGTGTGCCCAATAGCCTTCCTGTGAATTTAGAATTGTGCCCAATAGCCTCTCTTTGAAAGTTGCATTTAGAAGTCTGCCCAATAGCCTCTCTCTGAAAGTTGCATCTAGAAGTGTGCCCAATATCCTCTCTGTGAAAGTTGCATTTAGAAGTGTGCCCAATAGCCTCTCTGAGAAAGTTGCATTTAGAAGTGTGCCCAAATGCCTGTCTGTGGAAAGTTGCATTTAGAAGTGTGCCGAATAGCCTCTCTGTGAAAGTTGCATTAGAAGTATGCCCAATAGCATGTCTGTGGAAAGTTGCATTTAGAAGTGTGCCCAATAGCCTCTCTGTGAAAGTTGCATTTAGAAGTGTGCCCAATAACCTGTTAGTGGAAAGTTGCACTTTGAAGTGTGCCCAATAGCCTGTCTGTGGAAAGTTACATTTACTCTATAAATTTATAAATGCGCCCAACAGCCTACTGGTGATAGTTGAATTTACAAGTGTGCCCAACAACCTCTCTGTGAAAGTCACATTTAGAATTGTGCCCAACAGCCTCTCTCTGAATTTAGAAGTGTGCCCAATATCCTCTCTGTGAAAATTGCATTTAGAAGTGTGCCCAATAGCCTCTCTTTGTAAGTTGCATTTAGACGTGTGCCCAATAGCCTCACTGTGAATTTAGAAGTGTGCCCAATAGCCTCTCTTTGAAAGTTGCATTTAGAAGTGTGCCCAATAGCCTCTCTGTGAATTTAGAAGTGTGCCCAATAGCCTCTCTCTGAAAGTTGCATCTAGAAGTGTGCCCAATATCCTCTCTGTGAAAGTTGCATTTAGAAGTGTGCCCAATAGCCTCTCTGAGAAAGTTGCATTTAGAAGTGTGCCCAAATGCCTGTCTGTGGAAAGCTGCATTTAGAAGTGTGCCGAATAGCCTCTCTGTGAAAGTTGCATTAGAAGTATGCCCAATAGCCTGTCTGTGGAAAGTTGCATTTAGAAGTGTGCCCAATAGCCTCTCTGTGAAAGTTGCATTTAGAAGTGTGCCCAATAACCTGTTAGTGGAAAGTTGCACTTTGAAGTGTGCCCAATAGCCTGTCTGTGGAAAGTTACGTTTACTCTATAAATTTATAAATGCGCCCAACAGCCTACTGGTGATAGTTGAATTTAGAAGTGTGCCCAACAAACTCTGTGTGAAAGTCACATTTAGAATTGTGCCCAACAGCCTCTCTCTGAATTTAGAAGTATGCCCAAAATGCCTGTCTGTGGAAAGTTGCATTTAGAAGTGTGCCCAATAGCCTCTCTGTGAAAGTTGCATTTAGAAGTGTGCCCAATAACCTGTCAGTGGAAAGTTACACTTTGAAGTGTGCCCAATAGCCTTTCTGTGGAAAGTTACGTTTACTCTATAAATTTATAAATGCGCCCAACAGCCTACTGGTGATAGTTGAATTTAGAAGTGTGACCAACAACCTCACTGTGAAAGTCACATTTAGAATTGTGCCCAACAGCCTCTCTCTGAATTTAGAAGTGTGCCCAATATCCTCTCTGTGAAAATTGCATTTAGAAGTGTGCCCAATAGCCTCACTGTGAATTTAGAAGTGTGCCCAATAGCCTCTCTTTGAAAGTTGCATTTAGAAGTGTGCCCAATAGCCTCTCTGTGAATTTAGAACTGTGCCCAATAGCCTCTCTCTGAAAGTTGCATCTAGAAGTGTGCCCAATATCCTCTCTGTGAAAGTTGCATTTAGAAGTGTGCCCAATAGCCTCTCTGAGAAAGTTGCATTTAGAAGTGTGCCCAAATGCCTGTCTGTGGAAAGTTGCATTTAGAAGTGTGCCGAATAGCCTCTCTGTGAAAGTTGCATTTAGAAGTGTGCCCAATAGCCTCTCTGTGAAAGTTGCATTTAGAAGTGTGCCCAATAACCTGTTAGTGGAAAGTTGCACTTTGAAGCGTGCCCAATAGCCTGTCTGTGGAAAGTTACGTTTACTCTATAAATTTATAAATGCGCCCAACAGCCTACTGGTGATAGTTGAATTTAGAAGTGTGCCCAACAGCCTCTCTCTGAATTCAGAAGTGTGCCCAATAGCCTCTCTGTGAAAATTGCATTTAGAAGTGTGCCCAATAGACTCTCTGTGAAAGTTGCATTTAGAAGCATGCCCAATAGCCTCTCTGAGAAAGTTGCATTTGGAAGTGCGCCCAATAGCCTGTCTGTGATAAGTTGCATTTAGAAGTGTGCCCAATAGCCTTTCTGTGAATTTTAGAAGTGTGCCCAATAGCCTCTCTTTGAAAGTTGCATTTAGAAGTGTGCCCAATAGCCTCTCTTTGAAAGTTGAATTTAGAAGTGTGCCCAATAGCCTCATTTTGAAAGTTGCATTTAAAAGTGTGCCCCATAGCCTCTATACGAAAGGTGCATTTAGAAGTGTGCCCAATAGCCTCCTGAAGTGTGCCCAATATCCTCTCTTTGAAAGTTCCATTTAAAAGTGTGCCCAATAGCCTCTCTGTGAAAGTTGCATCTAGAAGTGTGCCCAATATCCTCTCTGTGAAAATTGCATTTAGAAGTGTGCCCAATATCCTCTCTGTGAAAGTTGCATTTAGAAGTGTGCCCAATAGCCTCTCTGAGAAAGTTGCATTTAGAAGTGTGCCCAATAGCCTGTCTGTGGAAAGTTGCATTTAGAAGTGTGCCCAATAGCCTCCCAGTGAATTTAGAAGTGTGCCCAATAGCCTCTCTGTGAAAGTTGCATCTAGAAGTGTATCCAATATCCTCTCTGTGAAAGTTGCATTTAGAAGTCTGCCCAATAGCCTCTCTGAGAAAGTTGCATTTAGAAGTGTGCCCAATAGTCTCTCTTTGAAAGTTGAATTTAGAAGTGTGCCCAATATCCTCTCTTTGAAAGTTGCATTTAAAAGTGTGCCCCATAGCCTCTCTGTGAAAGTTGCATTTAGAAGTGTGCCCAATAGCCTCTAGAAGTGTACCCAATATCCTCTCTGTGAAAGTTGCATTTAGAAGTGTGCCCAATAGCCTCTCTTTGAAAGTTGCATTTAGAAGTGTGCCCAATAGCCTCTCTGTGAATTTAGAAGGGTGCCCAATAGCCTCTCTCTGAAAGTTGCATCTAGAAGTGTGCCCAATATCCTCTCTGTGAATGTTCCATTTAGAAGTGTGCCCAATAGCCTCTCTGAGAAAGTTGCATTTAGAAGTGTGCCCAAATGCCTGTCTGTGGAAAGTTGCATTTAGAAGTGTGCCGAATAGCCTCTCTGTGAAAGTTGCATTAGAAGTATGCCCAATAGCCTGTCTGTGGAAAGTTGCATTTAGAAGTGTGCCCAATAGCCTCTCTGTGAAAGTTGCATTTAGAAGTGTGCCCAATAACCTGTTAGTGGAAAGTTGCACTTTGAAGTGTGCCCAATAGCCTGTCTGTGGAAAGTCACGTTTACTCTATAAATTTATAAATGCGCCCAACAGCCTACTGGTGATAGTTGAATTTAGAAGTGTGCCCAACAACCTCTCTGTGAAAGTCACATTTAGAATTGTGCCCAACAGCCTATCTCTGAATTTAGAAGTGTGCCCAATATCCTCTCTGTGAAAATTGCATTTAGAAGTGTGCCCAATAGCCTCTCTTTGTAAGTTGCATTTAGAAGTGTGCCCAATAGCCTCCTTGTGAATTTAGAAGTGTGCCCAATAGCCTCCCTTTGAAAGTTGCATTTAGAAGTGTGCCCAATAGCCTCTCTGTGAATTTAGAAGTGTGCCCAATAGCCTCTCTCTGAAAGTTGCATCTAGAAGGGTGCCCAATATCCTCTCTGTGAAAGTTGCATTTAGAAGTGTGCCCAATAGCCTCTCTGAGAAAGTTGCATTTAGAAGTGTGCCCAAATGCCTGTCTGTGGAAAGTGTGCCGAATAGCCTCTCTGTGAAAGTTGCATTAGAAGTATGCCCAATAGCCTCTCTGTGGAAAGTTGCATTTAGAAGTGTGTCCAATAGCCTCTCTGTGAAAGTTGCATTTAGAAGTGTGCCCAATAACCTGTTAGTGGAAAGTGGCACTTTGAAGTGTGCCCAATAGCCTGTTTGTGGAAAGTTACATTTACTCTATAAATTTATAAATGCGCCCAACAGCCTACTGGTGATAGTTGAATTTAGAAGTGTGCCCAACAACCTCTCTGTGAAAGTCACATTTAGAATTGTGCCCAACAGCCTCTCTCTGAATTTAGAAGTGTGCCAAATAGCCTCTCTGTGAAAATTGCATTTAGAAGTGTGCCCAATAGACTCTCTGTGAAAGTTGCATTTAGATGTGTGCCCAATAGCCTCTCTGAGAAAGTTGCATTTAGAAGTGTGCCCAATAGCCTGTCTGTGGAAAGTTGCATTTAGAAGTGTGCCCAATAGCCTCTCTGAGAAAGTTGCATTTAGAAGTGCGCCCAGTAGCCTGTCTGTGGAAAGTTGCATTTAGAAGTGTGCCCAATAGCCTATCTGTGGAAAGTTGCATTTAGAAGTGTGCCCAATAGCCTTTCTGTGAAATGTAGAAGTATGCCCAATAGCCTCTCTTTGAAAGTTTAATTCAGAAGTGTGCCCAATAGCCTCTCTGAGAAAGTTGCATTTAGAAGTGCGTCCAATAGCCTGTCTGTGATAAGTTGCATTTAGAAGTGCGCCCAACACCCTTTATGTGGAAAGTTGCATTTAGAAGTGTGCCCAATAGCCTTTCTGTGAATTTTAGAAGTGTACCCAATAGCCTCTATTTGAAAGTTGAATTTAGAAGGGTGCCCAATAGCCTCTCTTTGAAAGTTGCACTTAGAAGTGTGCCCAATAGCCTCTCTGTGAAAGTTGCATTTAGAAGTGTGCCCAATAGCCTGTTGAAGTGTGCCCAATATCCTCTCTGTGAAAGTTCCAATCAGAAGTGTGCCCAATAGCCTCTCTGTGAATTTAGAAGTGTGCCCAATAGCTTCTCTCTGAAAGCTGCATTTAAAGTGTGCCCAATAGCCTCTCTTTGAAAGTTGCATTTAGAAGTGTGCCCAATAGCCTCTCTGTGAAAGTTGCATTTAGAAGTGTGCCCAATAGCCTCTAGAATTGTGCCCAATATCCTCGCTGTGAAAGTTGCATTTAGAAGTGTGCCCAATAGCCTCTCTGTGAAAGTTGCATCTAGAAGTGTGCCCAATATCCTCTCTCTGAAAGTTGCATCTAGAAGTGTGCCCAATATCCTCTATGTGAAAGTTGCATTTAGAAGTGTGCCCATTATCCTCTCTGAGAAAGTTGCATTTAGAAGTGTGCCCAAAAGCCTGTCTGTGGAAAGTTGCATTTAGAAGTGTGCCCAATAGCCTCCCTGTGAATTTAGAAGTGTGCCCGATATCCTCTCTGTGAAAGTTGCATTTAGAAGTGTGCCCAATAGCCTGTCTGTGGAAAGTTGCATTTAGTGGTGCGCCCAATAGCCTGTCTGTGGAAAGTTGCATTTAGAAGTGTGCCCAATAGCCTCTCTGAGAAAGTTGCATTTAGAAGTGCGCCCAATAGCCTGTCTGTGGTAAGTTGCATTTAGAAGTGCGCCCAATAGCCTGTATGTGGAAAGTTGCATTTAGCAGTGTGCCCAATAGCCTTTCTGTGAATTATAGAAATGTGCCCAATAGCCTCTCTTTGAAAGTTGAATTTAGAAGTGTGCCCAATAGCATCTCTTTGAAAGTTGCACTCAGAAGTGTGCCCAATAGCCTCTCTGTGAAAGTTGCATTTAGAAGTGTGCCCAATAGCCTCTAGAACTGTGCCCAATATCCTCTGTGTGAAAGTTGCATTTAGAAGTGTGCCCAATAGCCTCTGTGTGAATTTAGAAGTGTGCCCAATAGCTTCTCTCTGAAAGCTGCATTTAAAGTGTGCCCAATAGCCTCTCTTTAAAAGTTGCATTTAGAAGTGTGCCCAATAGCCTCTCTTTGAAAGGGGCATTTAGAAGTGTGCCCAATAGCCTCTAGAAGTGTGCCCAATATCCTCTCTGTGAAAGTTGCATTTAGAAGTGTGCCCAATAGCCTCTCTGTGAAAGTTGCATTTAGAAGTGTGCCCAATATCCTCTCTCTGAAAGTTGCATCTAGAAGTGTGCCCAATATCCTCTCTTTGAAAGTTGCATTTAGATGTGTGCCCAATAGCCTCTCTGTGAAAGTTGCATTTAGAAGTGTGCCCAATAGCCTCTAGAATTGTGCCCAATATCCTCGCTGTGAAAGTTGCATTTAGAAGTGTGCCCAATAGCCTCTCTGTGAAAGTTGCATCTAGAAGTGTGCCCAATATCCTCTCTCTGAAAGTTGCACCTAGAAGTGTGCCCAATATCCTCTCTGTGAAAGTGCATTTAGAAGTGTGCCCAAAAGCCTCTCTGAGAAAGTTGCATTTAGAATTGTGCCCAAAGCCTGTCTGTGGAAAGTTGCATTTAGAAGTGTGCCCAATAGTCTCACTGTTATTTTAGAAGTGTGCCCAATAGCCTCTCTCTGAAAGTTTCATCTAGAAGTGTGCCCAATATCCTCTATGTGAAAGTTGCATTTAGAAGTGTGCCCATTATCCTCTCTGAGAAAGTTGCATTTAGAAGTGTGCCCAAAAGCCTGTCTGTGGAAAGTTGCATTTAGAAGTGTGCCCAATAGCCTGTCTGTGGAAAGTTGCATTTAGAGGTGCGCCCAATATCCTGTCTGTGGAAAGTTGCATTTAGAAGTGTGCCCAATAGCCTCTCTGAGAAAGTTGCATTTAGAAGTGTGCCCAATAGTCTCACTGTTATTTTAGAAGTGTGCCCAATAGCCTCTCTCTGAAAGTTTCATCTAGAAGTGTGCCCAATATCCTCTATGTGAAAGTTGCATTTAGAAGTGTGCCCATTATCCTCTCTGAGAAAGTTGCATTTAGAAGTGTGCCCGATATCCTCTCTGTGAAAGTTGCATTTAGAAGTGTGCCCAATAGCCTGTCTGTGGAAAGTTGCATTTAGAGGTGCGCCCAATATCCTGTCTGTGGAAAGTTGCATTTAGAAGTGCGCCCAATAGCCTGTATGTGGAAAGTTGCATTTAGCAGTGTGCCCAATAGCCTTTCTGTGAATTATAGAAGTGTGCCCAATAGCCTCTCTTTGAAAGTTGAATTTAGAAGTGTGCCCAATAGCCTCTCTTTGAAAGTTGAATTTAGAAGTGTGCCCAATAGCCTCTCTTTGAAAGTTGCACTTAGAAGTGTGCCCAATAGCCTCTCTGTGAAAGTTGCATTTAGAAGTGTGCCAAATAGCCTCTAGAAGTGTGCCCAATATCCTCTGTGTGAAAGTTGCATTTAGAAGTGTGCCCAATAGCCTCTCTGTGAATTTAGAAGTGTGCCCAATAGCTTCTCTCTGAAAGCTGCATTTAAAGTGTGCCCAATAGCCTCTCTTTGAAAGTTGCATTTAGAAGTGTGCCCAATAGCCTCTCTTTGAAAGTGGCATTTAGAAGTGTGCCCAATAGCCTCTAGAAGTGTGCCCAATATCCTCTCCGTGAAAGTTGCATTTAGAAGTGTGCCCAATAGCCTCTCTGTGAAAGTTGCATTTAGAAGTGTGCCCAATATCCTCTCTCTGAAAGTTGCATCTAGAAGTGTGCCCAATATCCTCTCTTTGAAAGTTGCATTTAGATGTGTGCCCAATAGCCTCTCTGAGAAAGTTGCATTTAAAGTGTGCCCAATAGCCTGTCTGTGGAAAGTTGCATTTAGAAGTGTGCCCAATAGCCTCTCTGAGAAAATTGCATTTAGAAGTGCGCCCAGTAGCCTGTCTGTGGAAAGTTGCATTTAGAAGTGTGCCCAATAGCCTTTCTGTGAAATGTAGAAGTATGCCCAATAGCCTCTCTTTGAAACTTTAATTTAGAAGTGTGCCCAATAGCCTCTCTGAGAAAGTTGCATTTAGAAGTGCGCCCAATAGCCTGTCTGTGATAAGTTGCATTTAGAAGTGCACCCAATAGCCTGTATGTGTAAAGTTGCATTTAGAAGTGTGCCGAATAGCCTTTCTGTGAATTCTAGAAGTGTGCCCAAAAGCCTCTATTTGAAAGTTGAATTTAGAAGTGTGCCCAATAGCCTCTCTTTGAAAGTTGAATTTAGAAGTGTGCCCAATAGCCTCTCTTTGGAAGTTGCACTTAGAAGTGTGCCCAGTAGCCTCTCTGTGAAAGTTGCATTTAGAAGTGTGCCCAATAGCCTCTAGAAGTGTGCCCAATATCCTCTCTGTGAAAGTTCCAATTAGAAGTGTGCCCAATAGCCTCTCTGTGAATTTAGAAGTGTGCCCAATAGCTTCTCTCTGAAAGCTGCATTTAAAGTGTGCCCAATAGCCTCTCTTTGAAAGTTGCATTTAGAAGTGTGCCCAATAGCCTCTAGAAGTGTGCCCAATATCCTCTCTGTGAAAGTTGCATTTAGAAGTGTGCCCAATAGCCTCTCTGTGAAAGTTGCATCTAGAAGTGTGCCCAATATCCTCTCTGTGGAAGTGCATTTAGAAGTTTGCCCAAAAGCCTTTCTGAGAAAGTTGCATTTAGAAGTGTGCCCAATAGCCTGTCTGTGGAAAGTTGCATTTAGAAGTGTGCCCAATATTCTCACTGTGATTTTAGAAGTGTGCCCAATAGCCTCTTTCTGAAAGTTTCATCTAGAAGTGTGCCCAATATCCTCTATGTGAAAGTTGCATTTAGAAGTGTGCCCAATATCCTCTCTGTGAAAGTTGCATTTAGAAGTGTGCCCAATAGCCTCTTTGTGAATTTAGAAGTGTGCTCAATAGCCTCTCTCTGAAAGTTGCATCTAGAAGTGTGCCCAATATCCTCTCTGTGAAAGTTGCATTTAGAAGTGTGCCCAGTAGCCTCTCTGAGAAAGTTGCATTTAGAAGTGTGCCCAATAGCCTGTCTGTGGAAAGTTGCATTTAGAAGTGTGCCCAATAGCCTCCCTGTGAATTTAGAAGTGTGCCCAATATCCTCTCTGTGAAAGTTGCATTTAGAAGTGTGCCCAATAGCCTCTCTTTCAAAGTTGAATTTAGAAGTGTGCCCAACAGCCTCTCTTTGAAAGTTGCATTTAAAAGTGTGCCCAACAGCCTCTCTTTGAAAGTTGCATTTAAAAGTGTGCCCCATAGCCTCTCTACGAAAGGTGCATTTAGAAGTGTGCCCAATAGCCTTTCTGTGAATTTTAGAAGTTTGCCCAATAGCCTCTCTTTGAAAGTTGCATTTAGAAGTGTGCCCAATAGCCTCTCTTTCAAAGTTGAATTTAGAAGTGTGCCCAACAGCCTCTCTTTGAAAGTTGAATTTAAAAGTGTGCCCCATAGCCTCTCTACGAAAGGTGCATTTAGAAGTGTGCCCAATAGCCTCCTGAAGTGTGCCCAATATCCTCTCTTTGAAAGTTCCATTTAAAAGTGTGCCCAATAGCCTCTCTGTGAAAGTTGCATCTAGAAGTGTGCCCAATATCCTCTCTGTGAAAATTGCATTTAGAAGTGTGCCCAATATCCGCTCTGTGAAAGTTGCATTTAGAAGTGTGCCCAATAGCCTCTTTGTGAATTTAGAAGTGTGCTCAATAGCCTCTCTCTGAAAGTTGCATCTAGAAGTGTGCTCAATATCCTCTCTGTGAAAGTTGCATTTAGAAGTGTGCCCAATAGCCTCCCTGAGAAAGTTGCATTTAGAAGTGTGCCCAATAGCCTGTCTGTGGAAAGTTGCATTTAGAAGTGTGCCCAATAGCCTCCCAGTGAATTTAGAAGTGTGCCCAATAGCCTCTCTGTGAAAGTTGCATCTAGAAGTGTACCCAATATCCTCTCTGTGAAAGTTGCATTTAGAAGTCGGCCCAATAGCCTCTCTGAGAAAGTTGCATTTAAAAGTGCGCCCAATAGCCTGTCTGTGGTAAGTTGCATTTAGAAGTGCGCCCAATAGCCTGTATGTGGAAAGTTGCATTTAGCAGTGTGCCCAATAGCCTTTCTGTGAATTATAGAAGTGTGCCCAATAGCCTCTCTTTGAAAGTTGAATTTAGAAGTGTGCCCAATAGCCTCTCTTTGAAAGTTGCACTCAGAAGTGTGCCCAATAGCCTCTCTGTGAAGGTTGCATTTAGAAGTGTGCCCAATAGCCTCTAGAACTGTGCCCAATATCCTCTGTGTGAAAGTTGCATTTAGAAGTGTGCCCAATAGCCTCTGTGTGAATTTAGAAGTGTGCCCAATAGCTTCTCTCTGAAAGCTGCATTTAAAGTGTGCCCAATAGCCTCTCTTTGAAAGTTGCATTTAGAAGTGTGCCCAATAGCCTCTCTTTGAAAGGGGCATTTAGAAGTGTGCCCAATAGCCTCTAGAAGTGTGCCCAATATCCTCTCTGTGAAAGTTGCATTTAGAAGTGTGCCCAATAGCCTCTCTGTGAAAGTTGCATTTAGAAGTGTGCCCAATATCCTCTCTCTGAAAGTTGCATCTAGAAGTGTGCCCAATATCCTCTCTTTGAAAGTTGCATTTAGATGTGTGCCCAATAGCCTCTCTGTGAAAGTTGCATTTAGAAGTGTGCCCAATAGCCTCTAGAATTGTGCCCAATATCCTCGCTGTGAAAGTTGCATTTAGAAGTGTGCCCAATAGCCTCTCTGTGAAAGTTGCATCTAGAAGTGTGCCCAATATCCTCTCTCTGAAAGTTGCACCTAGAAGTGTGCCCAATATCCTCTCTGTGAAAGTGCATTTAGAAGTGTGCCCAAAAGCCTCTCTGAGAAAGTTGCATTTAGAATTGTGCCCAAAGCCTGTCTGTGGAAAGTTGCATTTAGAAGTGTGCCCAATAGTCTCACTGTTATTTTAGAAGTGTGCCCAATAGCCTCTCTCTGAAAGTTTCATCTAGAAGTGTGCCCAATATCCTCTATGTGAAAGTTGCATTTAGAAGTGTGCCCATTATCCTCTCTGAGAAAGTTGCATTTAGAAGTGTGCCCAAAAGCCTGTCTGTGGAAAGTTGCATTTAGAAGTGTGCCCAATAGCCTCCCTGTGAATTTAGAAGTGTGCCCGATATCCTCTCTGTGAAAGTTGCATTTAGAAGTGTGCCCAATAGCCTGTCTGTGGAAAGTTGCATTTAGAGGTGCGCCCAATATCCTGTCTGTGGAAAGTTGCATTTAGAAGTGTGCCCAATAGCCTCTCTGAGAAAGTTGTATTTAGAAGTGCGCCCAATAGCCTGTCTGTGGTAAGTTGCATTTAGAAGTGCGCCCAATAGCCTGTATGTGGAAAGTTGCATTTAGCAGTGTGCCCAATAGCCTTTCTGTGAATTATAGAAGTGTGCCCAATAGCCTCTCTTTGAAAGTTGAATTTAGAAGTGTGCCCAATAGCCTCTCTTTGAAAGTTGAATTTAGCAGTGTGCCCAATAGCCTCTCTTTGAAAGTTGCACTTAGAAGTGTGCCCAATAGCCTCTCTGTGAAAGTTGCATTTAGAAGTGTGCCAAATAGCCTCTAGAAGTGTGCCCAATATCCTCTGTGTGAAAGTTGAATTTAGAAGTGTGCCCAATAGCCTCTCAGTGAATTTAGAAGTGTGCCCAATAGCTTCTCTCTGAAAGCTGCATTTAAAGTGTGCCCAATAGCCTCTCTTTGAAAGTTGCATTTAGAAGTGTGCCCAATAGCCTCTCTTTGAAAGTGGCATTTAGAAGTGTGCCCAATAGCCTCTAGAAGTGTGCCCAATATCCTCTCCGTGAAAGTTGCATTTAGAAGTGTGCCCAATAGCCTCTCTGTGAAAGTTGCATTTAGAAGTGTGCCC
Source organism: Ambystoma mexicanum (assembly GCF_040938575.1). NCBI lineage: Eukaryota > Metazoa > Chordata > Amphibia > Caudata > Ambystomatidae > Ambystoma > Ambystoma mexicanum. Next base: position 906,823,466 of record NC_090928.1, on the reverse strand, counting down.
AATATCCTCTCTCTGAAAGTTGCATCTAGAAGTGTGCCCAATATCCTCTCTTTGAAAGTTGCATTTAGATGTGTGCCCAATAGCCTCTCTGAGAAAGTTGCATTTAAAGTGTGCCCAATAGCCTGTCTGTGGAAAGTTGCATTTAGAAGTGTGCCCAATAGCCTCTCTGAGAAAATTGCATTTAGAAGTGCGCCCAGTAGCCTGTCTGTGGAAAGTTGCATTTAGAAGTGTGCCCAATAGCCTTTCTGTGAAATGTAGAAGTATGCCCAATAGCCTCTCTTTGAAACTTTAATTTAGAAGTGTGCCCAATAGCCTCTCTGAGAAAGTTGCATTTAGAAGTGCGCCCAATAGCCTGTCTGTGATAAGTTGCATTTAGAAGTGCACCCAATAGCCTGTATGTGTAAAGTTGCATTTAGAAGTGTGCCGAATAGCCTTTCTGTGAATTCTAGAAGTGTGCCCAATAGCCTCTATTTGAAAGTTGAATTTAGAAGTGTGCCCAATAGCCTCTCTTTGAAAGTTGAATTTAGAAGTGTGCCCAATAGCCTCTCTTTGGAAGTTGCACTTAGAAGTGTGCCCAGTAGCCTCTCTGTGAAAGTTGCATTTAGAAGTGTGCCCAATAGCCTCTAGAAGTGTGCCCAATATCCTCTCTGTGAAAGTTCCAATTAGAAGTGTGCCCAATAGCCTCTCTGTGAATTTAGAAGTGTGCCCAATAGCTTCTCTCTGAAAGCTGCATTTAAAGTGTGCCCAATAGCCTCTCTTTGAAAGTTGCATTTAGAAGTGTGCCCAATAGCCTCTCTGTGAAAGCTGCATTTAGAAGTGTGCCCAATAGCCTCTAGAAGTGTGCCCAATATCCTCTCTGTGAAAGTTGCATTTAGAAGTGTGCCCAATAGCCTCTCTGTGAAAGTTGCATCTAGAAGTGTGCCCAATATCCTCTCTGTGGAAGTGCATTTAGAAGTTTGCCCAAAAGCCTTTCGGAGAAAGTTGCATTTAGAAGTGTGCCCAATAGCCTGTCTGTGGAAAGTTGCATTTAGAAGTGTGCCCAATATTCTCACTGTGATTTTAGAAGTGTGCCCAATAGCCTCTCTCTGAAAGTTTCATCTAGAAGTGTGCCCAATATCCTCTATGTGAAAGTTGCATTTAGAAGTGTGCCCAATATCCTCTCTGTGAAAGTTGCATTTAGAAGTGTGCCCAATAGCCTCTTTGTGAATTTAGAAGTGTGCTCAATAGCCTCTCTCTGAAAGTTGCATCTAGAAGTGTGCCCAATATCCTCTCTGTGAAAGTTGCATTTAGAAGTGTGCCCAGTAGCCTCTCTGAGAAAGTTGCATTTAGAAGTGTGCCCAATAGCCTGTCTGTGGAAAGTTGCATTTAGAAGTGTGCCCAATAGCCTCCCTGTGAATTTAGAAGTGTGCCCAATATCCTCTCTGTGAAAGTTGCATTTAGAAGTGTGCCCAATAGCCTCTCTTTCAAAGTTGAATTTAGAAGTGTGCCCAACAGCCTCTCTTTGAAAGTTGCATTTAAAAGTGTGCCCAACAGCCTCTCTTTGAAAGTTGCATTTAAAAGTGTGCCCCATAGCCTCTCTACGAAAGGTGCATTTAGAAGTGTGCCCAATAGCCTTTCTGTGAATTTTAGAAGTTTGCCCAATAGCCTCTCTTTGAAAGTTGCATTTAGAAGTGTGCCCAATAGCCTCTCTGTGAAAGTTGCATTTAGAAGTGTGCCAAATAGCCTCTAGAAGTGTGCCCAATATCCTCTGTGTGAAAGTTGCATTTAGAAGTGTGCCCAATAGCCTCTCAGTGAATTTAGAAGTGTGCCCAATAGCTTCTCTCTGAAAGCTGCATTTAAAGTGTGCCCAATAGCCTCTCTTTGAAAGTTGCATTTAGAAGTGTGCCCAATAGCCTCTCTTTGAAAGTGGCATTTAGAAGTGTGCCCAATAGCCTCTAGAAGTGTGCCCAATATCCTCTCCGTGAAAGTTGCATTTAGAAGTGTGCCCAATAGCCTCTCTGTGAAAGTTGCATTTAGAAGTGTGCCCAATATCCTCTCTCTGAAAGTTGCATCTAGAAGTGTGCCCAATATCCTCTCTTTGAAAGTTGCATTTAGATGTGTGCCCAATAGCCTCTCTGAGAAAGTTGCATTTAAAGTGTGCCCAATAGCCTGTCTGTGGAAAGTTGCATTTAGAAGTGTGCCCAATAGCCTCTCTGAGAAAATTGCATTTAGAAGTGCGCCCAGTAGCCTGTCTGTGGAAAGTTGCATTTAGAAGTGTGCCCAATAGCCTTTCTGTGAAATGTAGAAGTATGCCCAATAGCCTCTCTTTGAAACTTTAATTTAGAAGTGTGCCCAATAGCCTCTCTGAGAAAGTTGCATTTAGAAGTGCGCCCAATAGCCTGTCTGTGATAAGTTGCATTTAGAAGTGCACCCAATAGCCTGTATGTGTAAAGTTGCATTTAGAAGTGTGCCGAATAGCCTTTCTGTGAATTCTAGAAGTGTGCCCAATAGCCTCTATTTGAAAGTTGAATTTAGAAGTGTGCCCAATAGCCTCTCTTTGAAAGTTGAATTTAGAAGTGTGCCCAATAGCCTCTCTTTGGAAGTTGCACTTAGAAGTGTGCCCAGTAGCCTCTCTGTGAAAGTTGCATTTAGAAGTGTGCCCAATAGCCTCTAGAAGTGTGCCCAATATCCTCTCTGTGAAAGTTCCAATTAGAAGTGTGCCCAATAGCCTCTCTGTGAATTTAGAAGTGTGCCCAATAGCTTCTCTCTGAAAGCTGCATTTAAAGTGTGCCCAATAGCCTCTCTTTGAAAGTTGCATTTAGAAGTGTGCCCAATAGCCTCTCTGTGAAAGCTGCATTTAGAAGTGTGCCCAATAGCCTCTAGAAGTGTGCCCAATATCCTCTCTGTGAAAGTTGCATTTAGAAGTGTGCCCAATAGCCTCTCTGTGAAAGTTGCATCTAGAAGTGTGCCCAATATCCTCTCTGTGGAAGTGCATTTAGAAGTTTGCCCAAAAGCCTTTCGGAGAAAGTTGCATTTAGAAGTGTGCCCAATAGCCTGTCTGTGGAAAGTTGCATTTAGAAGTGTGCCCAATATTCTCACTGTGATTTTAGAAGTGTGCCCAATAGCCTCTCTCTGAAAGTTTCATCTAGAAGTGTGCCCAATATCCTCTATGTGAAAGTTGCATTTAGAAGTGTGCCCAATATCCTCTCTGTGAAAGTTGCATTTAGAAGTGTGCCCAATAGCCTCTTTGTGAATTTAGAAGTGTGCTCAATAGCCTCTCTCTGAAAGTTGCATCTAGAAGTGTGCCCAATATCCTCTCTGTGAAAGTTGCATTTAGAAGTGTGCCCAGTAGCCTCTCTGAGAAAGTTGCATTTAGAAGTGTGCCCAATAGCCTGTCTGTGGAAAGTTGCATTTAGAAGTGTGCCCAATAGCCTCCCTGTGAATTTAGAAGTGTGCCCAATATCCTCTCTGTGAAAGTTGCATTTAGAAGTGTGCCCAATAGCCTCTCTTTCAAAGTTGAATTTAGAAGTGTGCCCAACAGCCTCTCTTTGAAAGTTGCATTTAAAAGTGTGCCCAACAGCCTCTCTTTGAAAGTTGCATTTAAAAGTGTGCCCCATAGCCTCTCTACGAAAGGTGCATTTAGAAGTGTGCCCAATAGCCTTTCTGTGAATTTTAGAAGTTTGCCCAATAGCCTCTCTTTGAAAGTTGCATTTAGAAGTGTGCCCAATAGCCTCTCTTTCAAAGTTGAATTTAGAAGTGTGCCCAACAGCCTCTCTTTGAAAGTTGAATTTAAAAGTGTGCCCCATAGCCTCTCTACGAAAGGTGCATTTAGAAGTGTGCCCAATAGCCTCCTGAAGTGTGCCCAATATCCTCTCTTTGAAAGTTCCATTTAAAAGTGTGCCCAATAGCCTCTCTGTGAAAGTTGCATCTAGAAGTGTGCCCAATATCCTCTCTGTGAAAATTGCATTTAGAAGTGTGCCCAATATCCGCTCTGTGAAAGTTGCATTTAGAAGTGTGCCCAATAGCCTCTTTGTGAATTTAGAAGTGTGCTCAATAGCCTCTCTCTGAAAGTTGCATCTAGAAGTGTGCTCAATATCCTCTCTGTGAAAGTTGCATTTAGAAGTGTGCCCAATAGCCTCCCTGAGAAAGTTGCATTTAGAAGTGTGCCCAATAGCCTGTCTGTGGAAAGTTGCATTTAGAAGTGTGCCCAATAGCCTCCCAGTGAATTTAGAAGTGTGCCCAATAGCCTCTCTGTGAAAGTTGCATCTAGAAGTGTACCCAATATCCTCTCTGTGAAAGTTGCATTTAGAAGTCGGCCCAATAGCCTCTCTGAGAAAGTTGCATTTAGAAGTGTGCCCAATAGCCTTCCTGTGAATTTTAGAAGTGTGTCCAATAGCCTCTCTTTGAAAGTCGCATTTAGAAGTGTGCCCAATAGCCTCTCTTTGAAAGTTGAATTTAGAAGGTTGCCCAATATCCTCTCTTTGAAAGTTGCATTTATAAGTGTGCCCCATAGCCTCTCTGTGAAAATTGCATTCAGAAGTGTGCCCAATAGCCTCTAGACGTGTGCCCAATATCCTCTCTTTGAAAGTTGCATTCAAAAGTGTGCCCAATAGCCTCTCTCTGAAAGTTGCATTCAGAAGTGTGTCCAATAGCCTCTAGAAGTGTACCCAATATCCTCTTTGTGAAAGTTGCATTTAGAAGTGTGCCCAATAGCCTCTCTTTGTAAGTTGCATTTATAAGTGTGCCCAATAGCCTTCCTGTGAATTTAGAAGTGTGCCCAATAGCCTCTCTTTGAAAGTTGCATTTAGAAGTGTGCCCAATAGCCTCTCAGTGAATTTAGAAGTGTGCCCAATAGCCTCTCTCTGAAAGTTGCATCTAGAAGTGTGCCCAATATCCTCTCTGTGAAAGTTGCATTTAGAAGTGTGCCCAATAGCCTCTCTTTGTAAGTTGCATTTAGAAGTGTGCCCAATAGCCTTCCTGTGAATTTAGAAGTGTGCCCAATATCCTCTCTGTGAAAGTTGCATTTAGAAGTGTGCCCAATAGCCTCTCTTTGTAAGTTGCATTTAGAAGTGTGCCCAATACCCTTCCTGTGAATTTAGAAGTGTGCCCAATAGCCTCTCTTTGAAAGTTGCATTTAGAAGTGTGCCCAATAGCCTCTCAGTGAATTTAGAAGTGTGCCCAATAGCCTCTCTCTGAAAGTTGCTTCTAGAAGTGTGCCCAATATCCTCTCTGTGAAAGTTGCATTTAGAAGTGTGCCCAAATGCCTGTCTGTGGAAAGTTGCATTTAGAAGTGTGCCGAATAGCCTCTCTGTGAAAGTTGCATTAGAAGTATGCCCAATAGCCTGTCTGTGGAAAGTTGCATTTAGAAGTGTGCCCAATAGCCTCTCTGTGAAAGTTGCATTTAGAAGTGTGCCCAATAGCCTGTCTGTGGAAAGTTACGTTTACTCTATACATTTATAAATGCGCCCAACAGCCTACTGGTGATAGTTGAATTTAGAAGTGTGCCGAACAACCTCTCTGTGAAAGTCACATTTATAATTGTGCCCAAAAGCCTCTCTCTGAATTTAGAAGTATGCCCAAAATGCCTGTCTGTGGAAAGTTGCATTTAGAAGTGTGCCCAATAGCCTCTCTGTGAAAGTTGCATTTAGAAGTGTGCCCAATAACCTGTCAGTGGAAAGTTACACTTTGAAGTGTGCCCAATAGCCTGTCTGTGGAAAGTTACGTTTACTCTATAAATTTATAAATGCGCCCAACAGCCTACTGGTGATCGTTGAATTTAGAAGTGTGCCCAACAACCTCTCTGTGAAAGTCACATTTAGAATTGTGCCCAACAGCCTCTCTCTGAATTTAGAAGTGAGCCCAATAGCCTCTCTGTGAAAATTGCATTTAGAAGTGTGCCCAATAGACTCTCTGTGAAAGTTGCATTTAGATGTGTGCCCAATAGCCTCTCTGAGAAAGTTGCATTTAGAAGTGTGCCCAATAGCCTGTCTGTGGAAAGTTGCATTTAGAAGTGTGCCCAATAGCCTCTCTGAGAAAGTTGCATTTAGAAGTGCGCCCAGTAGCCTGTCTGTGGAAAGTTGCATTTAGAAGTGTGCCCAATAGCCTGTCTGTGGAAAGTTGCATTTAGAAGTGTGCCCAATAGCCTTTCTGTGAAATGTAGAAGTATGCCCAATAGCCTCTCTTTGAAAGTTTAATTTAGAAGTGTGCCCAATAGCCTCTCTGAGAAAGTTGCATTTCGAAGTGCGCCCAATAGCCTGTCTGTGATAAGTTACATTTAGAAGTGCGCCCAATAGCCTGTATGTGGAAAGTTGTATTTAGAAGTGTGCCCAATAGCCTCTATTTGAAAGTTGAATTTAGAAGGGTGCCCAATAGCCTCTCTTTGAAAGTTGAATTTAGAAGTGTGCCCAATAGCCTCTCTTTGAAAGTTGCATTTAAAAGTGTGCCCCATAGCCTCTCTACGAAAGTTGCATTTAGAAGTGTGCCCAATAGCCTCCTGAAGTGTGCCCAATATCCTCTCTTTGAAAGTTCCATTTAAAAGTGTACCCAATAGCCTCTCTGTGAAAGTTGTATCTAGAAGTGTGCCCAATATCCTCTCTGTGAAAGTTGCATTTAGAAGTCTGCCCAATAGCCTCTCTGAGAAAGTTACATTTAGAAGTGTGCCCAATAGCCCCCCAGTGAATTTAGAAGTGTGCCCAATAGCCTCTCTCTGCAAGTTGCATCTAGAAGTGTGCCCAATATCCTCTCTGTGAAAGTTGCATTTAGAAGTCTGCCCAATAGCCTCTCTGAGAAAGTTGCATTTAGAAGTGTGCCCAATAGCCTTTCTGTGAATTTTAGAAGTGTGCCCAATAGCCTGTCTGTGATAAGTTGCATTTAGAAGTGCACCCAATAGCCTGTATGTGTAAAGTTGCATTTAGAAGTGTGCCCAATAGCCTTTCTGTGAATTCTAGAAGTGTGCCCAATAGCCTCTATTTGAAAGTTGAATTTAGAAGTGTGCCCAATAGCCTCTCTTTGAAAGTTGAATTTAGAAGTGTGCCCAATAGCCTCTCTTTGGAAGTTGCACTTAGAAGTGTGCCCAGTAGCCTCTCTGTGAAAGTTGCATTTAGAAGTGTGCCCAATAGCCTCTAGAAGTGTGCCCAATATCCTCTCTGTGAAAGTTCCAATTAGAAGTGTGCCCAATAGCCTCTCTATGAATTTAGAAGTGTGCCCAATAGCTTCTCTCTGAAAGCTGCATTTAAAGTGTGCCCAATAGCCTCTCTTTGAAAGTTGCATTTAGAAGTGTGCCCAATAGCCTCTCTGTGAAAGCTGCATTTAGAAGTGTGCCCAATAGCCTCTAGAAGTGTGCCCAATATCCTCTCTGTGAAAGTTGCATTTAGAAGTGTGCCCAATAGCCTCTCTGTGAAAGTTGCATCTAGAAGTGTGCCCAATATCCTCTCTCTGAAAGTGGCATCTAGAAGTGTGCCCAATATCCTCTCTGTGAAGTGCATTTAGAAGTTTGCCCAAAAGCCTTTCTGAGAAAGTTGCATTTAGAAGTGTGCCCAATAGCCTGTCTGTGGAAAGTTGCATTTAGAAGTGTGCCCAATATTCTCACTGTGATTTTAGAAGTGTGCCCAATAGCCTCTCTCTGAAAGTTTCATCTAGAAGTGTGCCCAATATCCTCTATGTGAAAGTTGCATTTAGAAGTGTGCCCAATATCCTCTCTGTGAAAGTTGCATTTAGAACTGTGCCCAATAGCCTCTTTGTGAATTTAGAAGTGTGATCAATAGCCTCTCTCTGAAAGTTGCATCTAGAAGTGTGCCCAATATCCTCTCTGTGAAAGTTGCACTTAGAAGTGTGCCCAGTAGCTTCTCTGAGAAAGTTGCATTTAGAAGTGTGCCCAATAGCCTGTCTGTGGAAAGTTGCATTTAGAAGTGTGCCCAATAGCCTCCCTGTGAATTTAGAAGTGTGCCCAATATCCTCTCTGTGAAAGTTGCATTTAGAAGTGTGCCCAATAGCCTCTCTGAGAAAGTTGCATTTAGAAGTGTGCCCAATAGCCCGTCTGTGGAAAGTTGCATTTAGAAGTGTGCCCAATAGCCTTTCTGTGAATTTTAGAAGTGTGCCCAATAGCCTCTCTTTGAAAGTTGCATTTAGAAGTGTGCCCAATAGCCTCTCTTTCAAAGTTGAATTTAGAAGTGTGCCCAACAGCCTCTCTTTGAAAGTTGCATTTAAAAGTGTGCCCCATAGCCTCTCTACGAAAGCGGCATTTAGAAGTGTGCCCAATAGCATCCTGAAGTGTGCCCAATATCCTCTCTTTGAAAGTTCCATTTAAAAGTGTGCCCAATAGCCTCTCTGTGAAAGTTGCATCTAGAAGTGTGCCCAATATCCTCTCTGTGAAAATTGCATTTAGAAGTGTGCCCAATATCCGCTCTGTGAAAGTTCCATTTAGAAGTGTGCCCAATAGCCTCTTTGTGAATTTAGAAGTGTGCTCAATAGCCTCTCTCTGAAAGTTGCATCTAGAAGTGTGCTCAATATCCTCTCTGTGAAAGTTGCATTTAGAAGTGTGCCCAATAGCCTCTCTGAGAAAGTTGCATTTAGAAGTGTGCCCAATAGCCTGTCTGTGGAAAGTTGCATTTAGAAGTGTGCCCAATAGCCTCCCAGTAAATTTAGAAGTGTGCCCAATAGCCTCTCTGTGAAAGTTGCATCTAGAAGTGTACCCAATATCCTCTCTGTGAAAGTTGCATTTAGAAATCTGCCCAATAGCCTCTCTGAGAAAGTTGCATTTAGAACTGTGCTCAGTAGCCTTCCTGTGAATTTTAGAAGTGTGCCCAATAGCCTCTCTTTGAAAGTCACATTTAGAAGTGTGCCCAATATCCTCTCTTTGAAAGTTGCATTTAAAAGTGTGCCCCATAGCCTCTCTGTGAAAGTTGCATTGAGAAGTGTGCCCAATAGCCTCTAGACGTGTGCCCAATATCCTCTCTTTGAAAGTTGCATTCAAAAGTGTGCCCAATAGCCTCTCTCTGAATGTTGCATTCAGAAGTGTGTCCAATAGCCTCTAGAAGTGTACCCAATATCCTCTCTGTGAAAGTTGCATTTAGAAGTGTGCCCAATAGCCTCTCTTTGTAAGTTGCATTTATAAGTGTGCCCAATAGCCTTCCTGTGAATTTAGAAGTGTGCCCAATAGCCTCTCTTTGAAAGTTGCATTTAGAAGTGTGCCCAATAGCCTCTCAGTGAATTTAGAAGTGTGCCCAATAGCCTCTCTCTGAAAGTTGCATCTAGAAGTGTGCCCAATATCCTCTCTGTGAAAGTTGCATTTAGAAGTGTGCCCAATAGCCTCTCTTTGTAAGTTGCATTTAGAAGTGTGCCCAATAGCCTTCCTGTGAATTTAGAAGTGTGCCCAATATCCTCTCTGTGAAAGTTGCATTTAGAAGTGTGCCCAATAGCCTCTCTTTGTAAGTTGCATTTAGAAGTGTGCCCAATACCCTTCCTATGAATTTTGAAGTGTGCCCAATAGCCTCTCAGTGAATTTAGAAGTGTGCCCAATATCCTATCTCTGAAAGTTGCATCTAGAAGTGTGCCCAATATCCTCTCTGTGAAAGTTGCATTTAGAAGTGTGCCCAAATGCCTGTCTGTGGAAAGTTGCATTTAGAAGTGTGCCGAATAGCCTCTCTGTGAAAGTTGCATTAGAAGTATGCCCAATAGCCTGTCTGTGGAAAGTTGCATTTAGAAGTGTGCCCAATAGCCTCTATGTGAAAGTTGCATTTAGAAGTGTGCCCAATAGCCTGTCTGTGGAAAGTTAAGTTTACTCTATACATTTATAAATGCACCCAACAGCCTACTGGTGATAGTTGAATTTAGAAGTGTGCCGAACAACCTCTCTGTGAAAGTCACATTTATAATTGTGCCCAAAAGCCTCTCTCTGAATTTAGAAGTATGCCCAAAATGCCTGTCTGTGGAAAGTTGCATTTAGAAGTGTGCCCAATAGCCTCTCTGTGAAAGTTGCATTTAGAAGTGTGCCCAATAACCTGTCAGTGGAAAGTTACACTTTGAAGTGTGCCCAATAGCCTGTCTGTGGAAAGTTACGTTTACTCTATAAATTTATAAATGCGCCCAACAGCCTACTGGTGATCGTTGAATTTAGAAGTGTGCCCAACAACCTCTCTGTGAAAGTCACATTTAGAATTGTGCCCATCAGCCTCTCTCTGAATTTAGAAGTGTGCCCAATAGCCTCTCTGTGAAAATTGCATTTAGAAGTGTGCCCAATAGACTCTCTGTGAAAGTTGCATTTAGATGTGTGCCCAATAGCCTCTCTGAGAAAGTTGCATTTAGAAGTGTGCCCAATAGCCTGTCTGTGGAAAGTTGCATTTAGAAGTGTGCCCAATAGCCTCTCTGAGAAAGTTGCATTTAGAAGTGCGCCCAGTAGCCTGTCTGTGGAAAGTTGCATTTAGAAGTGTGCCCAATAGCCTGTCTGTGGAAAGTTGCATTTAGAAGTGTGCCCAATAGCCTTTCTGTGAAATGTAGAAGTATGCCCAATAGCCTCTCTTTGAAAGTTTAATTTAGAAGTGTGCCCAATAGCCTCTCTGAGAAAGTTGCATTTAGAAGTGTGCCCAATAGCCTGTCTGTGATAAGTTACATTTAGAAGTGCGCCCAATAGCCTGTATGTGGAAAGTTGCATTTAGAAGTGTGCCCAATAGCCTCTATTTGAAAGTTGAATTTAGAAGGGTGCCCAATAGCCTCTCTTTGAAAGTTGAATTTAGAAGTGTGCCCAATAGCCTCTCTTTGAAAGTTGCATTTAAAAGTGTGCCCCATAGCCTCTCTACGAAAGTTGCATTTAGAAGTGTGCCCAATAGCCTCCTGAAGTGTGCCCAATATCCTCTCTTTGAAAGTTCCATTTAAAAGTGTACCCAATAGCCTCTCTGTGAAAGTTGTATCTAGAGGTGTGCCCAATATCCTCTCTGTGAAAGTTGCATTTAGAAGTCTGCCCAATAGCCTCTCTGAGAAAGTTGCATTTAGAAGTGTGCCCAATAGTCTCCCAGTGAATTTAGAAGTGTGCCCAATAGCCTCTCTCTGCAAGTTGCATCTAGAAGTGTGCCCAATATCCTCTCTGTGAAAGTTGCATTTAGAAGTCTGCCCAATAGCCTCTCTGAGAAAGTTGCATTTAGAAGTGTGCCCAATAGCCTTTCTGTGAATTTTAGAAGATGTGCCCAATAGCCTCTCTTTGAAAGTTGCATTTAGTAGTGTGCCCAATAGCCTCTCTTTGAAAGTTGAATTTAGAAGTGTGCCCAATATCCTCTCTTTGAAAGTTGCATTTAAAAGTGTGCCCCATAGCCTCTCTGTGAAAGTTGCATTTAGAAGTGTGCCCAATAGCCTCTAGACGTATGCCCAATATCCTCTCTTTGTAAGTTGCATTTAAAAGTGTGCCCCATAGCCTCTCTGTGAAAGTTGCATTTAGAAGTGTGCCCAATAGCCTCTAGACGTGTGCCCAATATCCTCTCTGTGAAAGTTGCATTTAGAAGTGTGCACAATAGCCTCTCTTTGTAAGTTGCATTTAGAAGTGTGCCCAATACCCTTCCTGTGAATTTAGAAGTGTTCCCAATAGCCTCTCTTTGAAAGTTGCATTTAGAAGTGTGCCCAATAGCCTCTCAGTGAATTTAGAAGTGTGCCCAATAGCCTCTCTCTGAAAGTTGCTTCTAGAAGTGTGCCCAATATCCTCTCTGTGAAAGTTGCATTTAGATGTGTGCCCAAATGCCTGTCTGTGGAAAGTTGCATTTAGAAGTGTGCCGAATAGCCTCTCTGTGAAAGTTGCATTAGAAGTATGCCCAATAGCCTGTCTGTGGAAAGTTGCATTTAGAAGTGTGCCCAATAGCCTCACTGTGAATTTAGAAGTGTGCCCAATAGCCTCTCTCTGAATTTAGAAGTGTGCCCAATATCCTCTCTGTGAAAATTGCATTTAGAAGTGTGCCCAATAGCCTCACTGTGAATTTAGAAGTGTGCCCAATAGCCTCTCTTTGAAAGTTGCATTTAGAAGTGTGCCCAATAGCCTCTCTGTGAATTTAGAACTGTGCCCAATAGCCTCTCTCTGAAAGTTGCATCTAGAAGTGTGCCCAATATCCTCTCTGTGAAAGTTGCATTTAGAAGTGTGCCCAATAGCCTCTCTGAGAAAGTTGCATTTAGAAGTGTGCCCAAATGCCTGTCTGTGGAAAGTTGCATTTAGAAGTGTGCCGAATAGCCTCTCTGTGAAAGTTGCATTTAGAAGTGTGCCCAATAGCCTCTCTGTGAAAGTTGCATTTAGAAGTGTGCCCAATAACCTGTTAGTGGAAAGTTGCACTTTGAAGCGTGCCCAATAGCCTGTCTGTGGAAAGTTACGTTTACTCTATAAATGTATAAATGCGCCCAACAGCCTACTGGTGATAGTTGAATTTAGAAGTGTGCCCAACAGCCTCTCTCTGAATTCAGAAGTGTGCCCAATAGCCTCTCTGTGAAAATTGCATTTAGAAGTGTGCCCAATAGACTCTCTGTGAAAGTTGCATTTAGAAGCATGCCCAATAGCCTCTCTGAGAAAGTTGCATTTGGAAGTGCGCCCAATAGCCTGTCTGTGATAAGTTGCATTTAGAAGTGTGCCCAATAGCCTTTCTGTGAATTTTAGAAGTGTGCCCAATAGCCTCTCTTTGAAAGTTGCATTTAGAAGTGTGCCCAATAGCCTCTCTTTGAAAGTTGAATTTAGAAGTGTGCCCAATAGCCTCATTTTGAAAGTTGCATTTAAAAGTGTGCCCCATAGCCTCTATACGAAAGGTGCATTTAGAAGTGTGCCCAATAGCCTCCTGAAGTGTGCCCAATATCCTCTCTTTGAAAGTTCCATTTAAAAGTGTGCCCAATAGCCTCTCTGTGAAAGTTGCATCTAGAAGTGTGCCCAATATCCTCTCTGTGAAAATTGCATTTAGAAGTGTGCCCAATATCCTCTCTGTGAAAGTTGCATTTAGAAGTGTGCCCAATAGCCTCTCTGAGAAAGTTGCATTTAGAAGTGTGCCCAATAGCCTGTCTGTGGAAAGTTGCATTTAGAAGTGTGCCCAATAGCCTCCCAGTGAATTTAGAAGTGTGCCCAATAGCCTCTCTGTGAAAGTTGCATCTAGAAGTGTATCCAATATCCTCTCTGTGAAAGTTGCATTTAGAAGTCTGCCCAATAGCCTCTCTGAGAAAGTTGCATTTAGAAGTGTGCCCAATAGCCTCTCTTTGAAAGTTGAATTTAGAAGTGTGCCCAATATCCTCTCTTTGAAAGTTGCATTTAAAAGTGTGCCCCATAGCCTCTCTGTGAAAGTTGCATTTAGAAGTGTGCCCAATAGCCTCTAGAAGTGTACCCAATATCCTCTCTGTGAAAGTTGCATTTAGAAGTGTGCCCAATAGCCTCTCTTTGAAAGTTGCATTTAGAAGTGTGCCCAATAGCCTCTCTGTGAATTTAGAAGGGTGCCCAATAGCCTCTCTCTGAAAGTTGCATCTAGAAGTGTGCCCAATATCCTCTCTGTGAATGTTCCATTTAGAAGTGTGCCCAATAGCCTCTCTGAGAAAGTTGCATTTAGAAGTGTGCCCAAATGCCTGTCTGTGGAAAGTTGCATTTAGAAGTGTGCCGAATAGCCTCTCTGTGAAAGTTGCATTAGAAGTATGCCCAATAGCCTGTCTGTGGAAAGTTGCATTTAGAAGTGTGCCCAATAGCCTCTCTGTGAAAGTTGCATTTAGAAGTGTGCCCAATAACCTGTTAGTGGAAAGTTGCACTTTGAAGTGTGCCCAATAGCCTGTCTGTGGAAAGTCACGTTTACTCTATAAATTTATAAATGCGCCCAACAGCCTACTGGTGATAGTTGAATTTAGAAGTGTGCCCAACAACCTCTCTGTGAAAGTCACATTTAGAATTGTGCCCAACAGCCTATCTCTGAATTTAGAAGTGTGCCCAATATCCTCTCTGTGAAAATTGCATTTAGAAGTGTGCCCAATAGCCTCTCTTTGTAAGTTGCATTTAGAAGTGTGCCCAATAGCCTCCTTGTGAATTTAGAAGTGTGCCCAATAGCCTCCCTTTGAAAGTTGCATTTAGAAGTGTGCCCAATAGCCTCTCTGTGAATTTAGAAGTGTGCCCAATAGCCTCTCTCTGAAAGTTGCATCTAGAAGGGTGCCCAATATCCTCTCTGTGAAAGTTGCATTTAGAAGTGTGCCCAATAGCCTCTCTGAGAAAGTTGCATTTAGAAGTGTGCCCAAATGCCTGTCTGTGCAAAGTGTGCCGAATAGCCTCTCTGTGAAAGTTGCATTAGAAGTATGCCCAATAGCCTCTCTGTGGAAAGTTGCATTTAGAAGTGTGTCCAATAGCCTCTCTGTGAAAGTTGCATTTAGAAGTGTGCCCAATAACCTGTTAGTGGAAAGTGGCACTTTGAAGTGTGCCCAATAGCCTGTTTGTGGAAAGTTACATTTACTCTATAAATTTATAAATGCGCCCAACAGCCTACTGGTGATAGTTGAATTTAGAAGTGTGCCCAACAACCTCTCTGTGAAAGTCACATTTAGAATTGTGCCCAACAGCCTCTCTCTGAATTTAGAAGTGTGCCAAATAGCCTCTCTGTGAAAATTGCATTTAGAAGTGTGCCCAATAGACTCTCTGTGAAAGTTGCATTTAGATGTGTGCCCAATAGCCTCTCTAAGAAAGTTGTATTTAGAAGTGTGCCCAATAGCCTGTCTGTGGAAAGTTGCATTTAGAAGTGTGCCCAATAGCCTCTCTGAGAAAGTTGCATTTAGAAGTGCGCCCAGTAGCCTGTCTGTGGAAAGTTGCATTTAGAAGTGTGCCCAATAGCCTATCTGTGGAAAGTTGCATTTAGAAGTGTGCCCAATAGCCTTTCTGTGAAATGTAGAAGTATGCCCAATAGCCTCTCTTTGAAAGTTTAATTCAGAAGTGTGCCCAATAGCCTCTCTGAGAAAGTTGCATTTAGAAGTGCGCCCAATAGCCTGTCTGTGATAAGTTGCATTTAGAAGTGCGCCCAACACCCTTTATGTGGAAAGTTGCATTTAGAAGTGTGCCCAATAGCCTTTCTGTGAATTTTAGAAGTGTACCCAATAGCCTCTATTTGAAAGTTGAATTTAGAAGGGTGCCCAATAGCCTCTCTTTGAAAGTTGCACTTCGAAGTGTGCCCAATAGCCTCTCTGTGAAAGTTGCATTTAGAAGTGTGCCCAATAGCCTCTTGAAGTGTGCCCAATATCCTCTCTGTGAAAGTTCCAATCAGAAGTGTGCCCAATAGCCTCTCTGTGAATTTAGAAGTGTGCCCAATAGCTTCTCTCTGAAAGCTGCATTTAAAGTGTGCCCAATAGCCTCTCTTTGAAAGTTGCATTTAGAAGTGTGCCCAATAGCCTCTCTGTGAAAGTTGCATTTAGAAGTGTGCCCAATAGCCTCTAGAATTGTGCCCAATATCCTCGCTGTGAAAGTTCCATTTAGAAGTGTGCCCAATAGCCTCTCTGTGAAAGTTGCATCTAGAAGTGTGCCCAATATCCTCTCTCTGAAAGTTGCATCTAGAAGTGTGCCCAATATCCTCTATGTGAAAGTTGCATTTAGAAGTGTGCCCATTATCCTCTCTGAGAAAGTTGCATTTAGAAGTGTGCCCAAAAGCCTGTCTGTGGAAAGTTGCATTTAGAAGTGTGCCCAATAGCCTCCCTGTGAATTTAGAAGTGTGCCCGATATCCTCTCTGTGAAAGTTGCATTTAGAAGTGTGCCCAATAGCCTGTCTGTGGAAAGTTGCATTTAGTGGTGCGCCCAATAGCCTGTCTCTGGAAAGTTGCATTTAGAAGTGTGCCCAATAGCCTCTCTGAGAAAGTTGCATTTAGAAGTGCGCCCAATAGCCTGTCTGTGGTAAGTTGCATTTAGAAGTGCGCCCAATAGCCTGTATGTGGAAAGTTGCATTTAGCAGTGTGCCCAATAGCCTTTCTGTGAATTATAGAAGTGTGCCCAATAGCCTCTCTTTGAAAGTTGAATTTAGAAGTGTGCCCAATAGCCTCTCTTTGAAAGTTGCACTCAGAAGTGTGCCCAATAGCCTCTCTGTGAAAGTTGCATTTAGAAGTGTGCCCAATAGCCTCTAGAAATGTGCCCAATATCCTCTGTGTGAAAGTTGCATTTAGAAGTGTGCCCAATAGCCTCTGTGTGAATTTAGAAGTGTGCCCAATAGCTTCTCTCTGAAAGCTGCATTTAAAGTGTGCCCAATAGCCTCTCTTTGAAAGTTGCATTTAGAAGTGTGCCCAATAGCCTCTCTTTGAAAGGGGCATTTAGAAGTGTGCCCAATAGCCTCTAGAAGTGTGCCCAATATCCTCTCTGTGAAAGTTGCATTTAGAAGTGTGCCCAATAGCCTCTCTGTGAAAGTTGCATTTAGAAGTGTGCCCAATATCCTCTCTCTGAAAGTTGCATCTAGAAGTGTGCCCAATATCCTCTCTTTGAAAGTTGCATTTAGATGTGTGCCCAATAGCCTCTCTGTGAAAGTTGCATTTAGAAGTGTGCCCAATAGCCTCTAGAATTGTGCCCAATATCCTCAGTGTGAAAGTTGCATTTAGAAGTGTGCCCAATAGCCTCTCTGTGAAAGTTGCATCTAGAAGTGTGCCCAATATCCTCTCTCTGAAAGTTGCACCTAGAAGTGTGCCCAATATCCTCTCTGTGAAAGTGCATTAAGAAGTGTGCCCAAAAGCCTCTCTGAGAAAGTTGCATTTAGAATTGTGCCCAAAGCCTGTCTGTGGAAAGTTGCATTTAGAAGTGTGCCCAATAGTCTCACTGTTATTTTAGAAGTGTGCCCAATAGCCTCTCTCTGAAAGTTTCATCTAGAAGTGTGCCCAATATCCTCTATGTGAAAGTTGCATTTAGAAGTGTGCCCATTATCCTTTCTGAGAAAGTTGCATTTAGAAGTGTGCCCAATAGCCTTCCTGTGAATTTAGAAGTGTGCCCAATATCCTCTCTGTGAAAGTTGCATTTAGAAGTGTGCCCAATAGCCTCTCTTTGTAAGTTGCATTTAGAAGTGTGCCCAATACCCTTCCTGTGAATTTAGAAGTGTGCCCAATAGCCTCTCTTTGAAAGTTGCATTTAGAAGTGTGCCCAATAGCCTCTCAGTGAATTTAGAAGTGTGCCCAATAGCCTCTCTCTGAAAGTTGCTTCTAGAAGTGTGCCCAATATCCTCTCTGTGAAAGTTGCATTTAGAAGTGTGCCCAAATGCCTGTCTGTGGAAAGTTGCATTTAGAAGTGTGCCGAATAGCCTCTCTGTGAAAGTTGCATTAGAAGTATGCCCAATAGCCTGTCTGTGGAAAGTTGCATTTAGAAGTGTGCCCAATAGCCTCTCTGTGAAAGTTGCATTTAGAAGTGTGCCCAATAGCCTGTCTGTGGAAAGTTACGTTTACTCTATACATTTATAAATGCGCCCAACAGCCTACTGGTGATAGTTGAATTTAGAAGTGTGCCGAACAACCTCTCTGTGAAAGTCACATTTATAATTGTGCCCAAAAGCCTCTCTCTGAATTTAGAAGTATGCCCAAAATGCCTGTCTGTGGAAAGTTGCATTTAGAAGTGTGCCCAATAGCCTCTCTGTGAAAGTTGCATTTAGAAGTGTGCCCAATAACCTGTCAGTGGAAAGTTACACTTTGAAGTGTGCCCAATAGCCTGTCTGTGGAAAGTTACGTTTACTCTATAAATTTATAAATGCGCCCAACAGCCTACTGGTGATCGTTGAATTTAGAAGTGTGCCCAACAACCTCTCTGTGAAAGTCACATTTAGAATTGTGCCCATCAGCCTCTCTCTGAATTTAGAAGTGAGCCCAATAGCCTCTCTGTGAAAATTGCATTTAGAAGTGTGCCCAATAGACTCTCTGTGAAAGTTGCATTTAGATGTGTGCCCAATAGCCTCTCTGAGAAAGTTGCATTTAGAAGTGTGCCCAATAGCCTGTCTGTGGAAAGTTGCATTTAGAAGTGTGCCCAATAGCCTCTCTGAGAAAGTTGCATTTAGAAGTGCGCCCAGTAGCCTGTCTGTGGAAAGTTGCATTTAGAAGTGTGCCCAATAGCCTGTCTGTGGAAAGTTGCATTTAGAAGTGTGCCCAATAGCCTTTCTGTGAAATGTAGAAGTATGCCCAATAGCCTCTCTTTGAAAGTTTAATTTAGAAGTGTGCCCAATAGCCTCTCTGAGAAAGTTGCATTTCGAAGTGCGCCCAATAGCCTGTCTGTGATAAGTTACATTTAGAAGTGCGCCCAATAGCCTGTATGTGGAAAGTTGTATTTAGAAGTGTGCCCAATAGCCTCTATTTGAAAG
Source organism: Ambystoma mexicanum (assembly GCF_040938575.1). Classification (NCBI taxonomy): domain Eukaryota; kingdom Metazoa; phylum Chordata; class Amphibia; order Caudata; family Ambystomatidae; genus Ambystoma; species Ambystoma mexicanum. The sequence goes on along the minus strand of NC_090928.1, from coordinate 906,805,212 downwards.
TTGAATTTAGAAGGGTGCCCAATAGCCTCTCTTTGAAAGTTGAATTTAGAAGTGTGCCCAATAGCCTCTCTTTGAAAGTTGCATTTAAAAGTGTGCCCCATAGCCTCTCTACGAAAGTTGCATTTAGAAGTGTGCCCAATAGCCTCCTGAAGTGTGCCCAATATCCTCTCTTTGAAAGTTCCATTTAAAAGTGTACCCAATAGCCTCTCTGTGAAAGTTGTATCTAGAAGTGTGCCCAATATCCTCTCTGTGAAAGTTGCATTTAGAAGTCTGCCCAATAGCCTCTCTGAGAAAGTTACATTTAGAAGTGTGCCCAATAGCCCCCCAGTGAATTTAGAAGTGTGCCCAATAGCCTCTCTCTGCAAGTTGCATCTAGAAGTGTGCCCAATATCCTCTCTGTGAAAGTTGCATTTAGAAGTCTGCCCAATAGCCTCTCTGAGAAAGTTGCATTTAGAAGTGTGCCCAATAGCCTTTCTGTGAATTTTAGAAGTGTGCCCAATAGCCTGTCTGTGATAAGTTGCATTTAGAAGTGCACCCAATAGCCTGTATGTGTAAAGTTGCATTTAGAAGTGTGCCCAATAGCCTTTCTGTGAATTCTAGAAGTGTGCCCAATAGCCTCTATTTGAAAGTTGAATTTAGAAGTGTGCCCAATAGCCTCTCTTTGAAAGTTGAATTTAGAAGTGTGCCCAATAGCCTCTCTTTGGAAGTTGCACTTAGAAGTGTGCCCAGTAGCCTCTCTGTGAAAGTTGCATTTAGAAGTGTGCCCAATAGCCTCTAGAAGTGTGCCCAATATCCTCTCTGTGAAAGTTCCAATTAGAAGTGTGCCCAATAGCCTCTCTATGAATTTAGAAGTGTGCCCAATAGCTTCTCTCTGAAAGCTGCATTTAAAGTGTGCCCAATAGCCTCTCTTTGAAAGTTGCATTTAGAAGTGTGCCCAATAGCCTCCTTGTGAAATCTGCATTTAGAAGTGTGCCCAATAGCCTCTAGAAGTGTGCCCAATATCCTCTCTGTGAAAGTTGCATTTAGAAGTGTGCCCAATAGCCTCTCTGTGAAAGTTGCATCTAGAAGTGTGCCCAATATCCTCTCTCTGAAAGTTGCATCTAGAAGTGTGCCCAATATCCTCTCTGTGGAAGTGCATTTAGAAGTGTGCCCAATAGCCTGTCTGTGGAAAGTTGCATTTAGAAGTGTGCCCAATATTCTCACTGTGATTTTAGAAGTGTGCCCAATAGCCTCTCTCTGAAAGTTTCATCTAGAAGTGTGCCCAATATCCTCTATGTGAAAGTTGCATTTAGAAGTGTGCCCAATATCCTCTCTGTGAAAGTTGCATTTAGAACTGTGCCCAATAGCCTCTTTGTGAATTTAGAAGTGTGCTCAATAGCCTCTCTCTGAAAGTTGCATCTAGAAGTGTGCCCAATATCCTCTCTGTGAAAGTTGCACTTAGAAGTGTGCCCAGTAGCCTCTCTGAGAAAGTTGCATTTAGAAGTGTGCCCAATAGCCTGTCTGTGGAAAGTTGCATTTAGAAGTGTGCCCAATAGCCTCCCTGTGAATTTAGAAGTGTGCCCAATATCCTCTCTGTGAAAGTTGCATTTAGAAGTGTGCCCAATAGCCTCTCTGAGAAAGTTGCATTTAGAAGTGTGCCCAATAGCCCGTCTGTGGAAAGTTGCATTTAGAAGTGTGCCCAATAGCCTTTCTGTGAATTTTAGAAGTGTGCCCAATAGCCTCTCTTTGAAAGTTGCATTTAGAAGTGTGCCCACTAGCCTCTCTTTCAAAGTTGAATTTAGAAGTGTGCCCAACAGCCTCTCTTTGAAAGTTGCATTTAAAAGTGTGCCCCATAGCCTCTCTACGAAAGCGGCATTTAGAAGTGTGCCCAATAGCATCCTGAAGTGTGCCCAATATCCTCTCTTTGAAAGTTCCATTTAAAAGTGTGCCCAATAGCCTCTCTGTGAAAGTTGCATCTAGAAGTGTGCCCAATATCCTCTCTGTGAAAATTGCATTTAGAAGTGTGCCCAATATCCGCTCTGTGAAAGTTCCATTTAGAAGTGTGCCCAATAGCCTCTTTGTGAATTTAGAAGTGTGCTCAATAGCCTCTCTCTGAAAGTTGCATCTAGAAGTGTGCTCAATATCCTCTCTGTGAAAGTTGCATTTAGAAGTGTGCCCAATAGCCTCTCTGAGAAAGTTGCATTTAGAAGTGTGCCCAATAGCCTGTCTGTGGAAAGTTGCATTTAGAAGTGTGCCCAATAGCCTCCCAGTGAATTTAGAAGTGTGCCCAATAGCCTCTCTGTGAAAGTTGCATCTAGAAGTGTACCCAATATCCTCTCTGTGAAAGTTGCATTTAGAAATCTGCCCAATAGCCTCTCTGAGAAAGTTGCATTTAGAACTGTGCTCAGTAGCCTTCCTGTGAATTTTAGAAGTGTGCCCAATAGCCTCTCTTTGAAAGTCGCATTTAGAAGTGTGCCCAATAGCCTCTCTTTGAAAGTTGAATTTAGAAGGTTGCCCAATATCCTCTCTTTGAAAGTTGCATTTAAAAGTGTGCCCCATAGCCTCTCTGTGAAAGTTGCATTGAGAAGTGTGCCCAATAGCCTCTAGACGTGTGCCCAATATCCTCTCTTTGAAAGTTGCATTCAAAAGTGTGCCCAATAGCCTCTCTCTGAAAGTTGCATTCAGAAGTGTGTCCAATAGCCTCTAGAAGTGTACCCAATATCCTCTCTGTGAAAGTTGCATTTAGAAGTGTGCCCAATAGCCTCTCTTTGTAAGTTGCATTTATAAGTGTGCCCAATAGCCTTCCTGTGAATTTAGAAGTGTGCCCAATAGCCTCTCTTTGAAAGTTGCATTTAGAAGTGTGCCCAATAGCCTCTCAGTGAATTTAGAAGTGTGCCCAATAGCCTCTCTCTGAAAGTTGCATCTAGAAGTGTGCCCAATATCCTCTCTCTGAAAGTTGCATTTAGAAGTGTGCCCAATAGCCTCTCTTTGTAAGTTGCATTTAGAAGTGTGCCCAATAGCCTTCCTGTGAATTTAGAAGTGTGCCCAATATCCTCTCTGTGAAAGTTGCATTTAGAAGTGTGCCCAATAGCCTCTCTTTGTAAGTTGCATTTAGAAGTGTGCCCAATACCCTTCCTGTGAATTTTGAAGTGTGCCCAATAGCCTCTCAGTGAATTTAGAAGTGTGCCCAATATCCTCTCTCTGAAAGTTGCATCTAGAAGTGTGCCCAATATCCTCTCTGTGAAAGTTGCATTTAGAAGTGTGCCCAAATGCCTGTCTGTGGAAAGTTGCATTTAGAAGTGTGCCGAATAGCCTCTCTGTGAAAGTTGCATTAGAAGTATGCCCAATAACCTGTCTGTGGAAAGTTGCATTTAGAAGTGTGCCCAATAGCCTCTATGTGAAAGTTGCATTTAGAAGTGTGCCCAATAGCCTGTCTGTGGAAAGTTAAGTTTACTCTATACATTTATAAATGCACCCAACAGCCTACTGGTGATAGTTGAATTTAGAAGTGTGCCGAACAACCTCTCTGTGAAAGTCACATTTATAATTGTGCCCAAAAGCCTCTCTCTGAATTTAGAAGTATGCCCAAAATGCCTGTCTGTGGAAAGTTGCATTTAGAAGTGTGCCCAATAGCCTCTCTGTGAAAGTTGCATTTAGAAGTGTGCCCAATAACCTGTCAGTGGAAAGTTACACTTTGAAGTGTGCCCAATAGCCTGTCTGTGGAAAGTTACGTTTACTCTATAAATTTATAAATGCGCCCAACAGCCTACTGGTGATCGTTGAATTTAGAAGTGTGCCCAACAACCTCTCTGTGAAAGTCACATTTAGAATTGTGCCCATCAGCCTCTCTCTGAATTTAGAAGTGTGCCCAATAGCCTCTCTGTGAAAATTGCATTTAGAAGTGTGCCCAATAGACTCTCTGTGAAAGTTGCATTTAGATGTGTGCCCAATAGCCTCTCTGAGAAAGTTGCATTTAGAAGTGTGCCCAATAGCCTGTCTGTGGAAAGTTGCATTTAGAAGTGTGCCCAATAGCCTCTCTGAGAAAGTTGCATTTAGAAGTGCGCCAAGTAGCCTGTCTGTGGAAAGTTGCATTTAGAAGTGTGCCCAATAGCCTGTCTGTGGAAAGTTGCATTTAGAAGTGTGCCCAATAGCCTTTCTGTGAAATGTAGAAGTATGCCCAATAGCCTCTCTTTGAAAGTTTAATTTAGAAGTGTGCCCAATAGCCTCTCTGAGAAAGTTGCATTTAGAAGTGTGCCCAATAGCCTGTCTGTGATAAGTTACATTTAGAAGTGCGCCCAATAGCCTGTATGTGGAAAGTTGCATTTAGAAGTGTGCCCAATAGCCTCTATTTGAAAGTTGAATTTAGAAGGGTGCCCAATAGCCTCTCTTTGAAAGTTGAATTTAGAAGTGTGCCCAATAGCCTCTCTTTGAAAGTTGCATTTAAAAGTGTGCCCCATAGCCTCTCTACGAAAGTTGCATTTAGAAGTGTGCCCAATAGCCTCCTGAAGTGTGCCCAATATCCTCTCTTTGAAAGTTCCATTTAAAAGTGTACCCAATAGCCTCTCTGTGAAAGTTGTATCTAGAGGTGTGCCCAATATCCTCTCTGTGAAAGTTGCATTTAGAAGTCTGCCCAATAGCCTCTCTGAGAAAGTTGCATTTAGAAGTGTGCCCAATAGTCTCCCAGTGAATTTAGAAGTGTGCCCAATAGCCTCTCTCTGCAAGTTGCATCTAGAAGTGTGCCCAATATCCTCTCTGTGAAAGTTGCATTTAGAAGTCTGCCCAATAGCCTCTCTGAGAAAGTTGCATTTAGAAGTGTGCCCAATAGCCTTTCTGTGAATTTTAGAAGATGTGCCCAATAGCCTCTCTTTGAAAGTTGCATTTAGTAGTGTGCCCAATAGCCTCTCTTTGAAAGTTGAATTTAGAAGTGTGCCCAATATCCTCTCTTTGAAAGTTGCATTTAAAAGTGTGCCCCATAGCCTCTCTGTGAAAGTTGCATTTAGAAGTGTGCCCAATAGCCTCTAGACGTGTGCCCAATATCCTCTCTTTGTAAGTTGCATTTAAAAGTGTGCCCCATAGCCTCTCTGTGAAAGTTGCATTTAGAAGTGTGCCCAATAGCCTCTAGACGTGTGCCCAATATCCTCTCTGTGAAAGTTGCATTTAGAAGTGTGCCCAATAGCCTCTCTTTGTAAGTTGCATTTAGAAGTGTGCCCAATACCCTTCCTGTGAATTTAGAAGTGTGCCCAATAGCCTCTCTTTGAAAGTTGCATTTAGAAGTGTGCCCAATAGCCTCTCAGTGAATTTAGAAGTGTGCCCAATAGCCTCTCTCTGAAAGTTGCTTCTAGAAGTGTGCCCAATATCCTCTCTGTGAAAGTTGCATTTAGAAGTGTGCCCAAATGCCTGTCTGTGGAAAGTTGCATTTAGAAGTGTGCCGAATAGCCTCTCTGTGAAAGTTGCATTAGAAGTATGCCCAATAGCCTGTCTGTGGAAAGTTGCATTTAGAAGTGTGCCCAATAGCCTCACTGTGAATTTAGAAGTGTGCCCAATAGCCTCTCTCTGAATTTAGAAGTGTGCCCAATATCCTCTCTGTGAAAATTGCATTTAGAAGTGTGCCCAATAGCCTCACTGTGAATTTAGAAGTGTGCCCAATAGCCTCTCTTTGAAAGTTGCATTTAGAAGTGTGCCCAATAGCCTCTCTGTGAATTTAGAACTGTGCCCAATAGCCTCTCTCTGAAAGTTGCATCTAGAAGTGTGCCCAATATCCTCTCTGTGAAAGTTGCATTTAGAAGTGTGCCCAATAGCCTCTCTGAGAAAGTTGCATTTAGAAGTGTGCCCAAATGCCTGTCTGTGGAAAGTTGCATTTAGAAGTGTGCCGAATAGCCTCTCTGTGAAAGTTGCATTTAGAAGTGTGCCCAATAGCCTCTCTGTGAAAGTTGCATTTAGAAGTGTGCCCAATAACCTGTTAGTGGAAAGTTGCACTTTGAAGCGTGCCCAATAGCCTGTCTGTGGAAAGTTACGTTTACTCTATAAATTTATAAATGCGCCCAACAGCCTACTGGTGATAGTTGAATTTAGAAGTGTGCCCAACAGCCTCTCTCTGAATTCAGAAGTGTGCCCAATAGCCTCTCTGTGAAAATTGCATTTAGAAGTGTGCCCAATAGACTCTCTGTGAAAGTTGCATTTAGAAGCATGCCCAATAGCCTCTCTGAGAAAGTTGCATTTGGAAGTGCGCCCAATAGCCTGTCTGTGATAAGTTGCATTTAGAAGTGTGCCCAATAGCCTTTCTGTGAATTTTAGAAGTGTGCCCAATAGCCTCTCTTTGAAAGTTGCATTTAGAAGTGTGCCCAATAGCCTCTCTTTGAAAGTTGAATTTAGAAGTGTGCCCAATAGCCTCATTTTGAAAGTTGCATTTAAAAGTGTGCCCCATAGCCTCTATACGAAAGGTGCATTTAGAAGTGTGCCCAATAGCCTCCTGAAGTGTGCCCAATATCCTCTCTTTGAAAGTTCCATTTAAAAGTGTGCCCAATAGCCTCTCTGTGAAAGTTGCATCTAGAAGTGTGCCCAATATCCTCTCTGTGAAAATTGCATTTAGAAGTGTGCCCAATATCCTCTCTGTGAAAGTTGCATTTAGAAGTGTGCCCAATAGCCTCTCTGAGAAAGTTGCATTTAGAAGTGTGCCCAATAGCCTGTCTGTGGAAAGTTGCATTTAGAAGTGTGCCCAATAGCCTCCCAGTGAATTTAGAAGTGTGCCCAATAGCCTCTCTGTGAAAGTTGCATCTAGAAGTGTATCCAATATCCTCTCTGTGAAAGTTGCATTTAGAAGTCTGCCCAATAGCCTCTCTGAGAAAGTTGCATTTAGAAGTGTGCCCAATAGCCTCTCTTTGAAAGTTGAATTTAGAAGTGTGCCCAATATCCTCTCTTTGAAAGTTGCATTTAAAAGTGTGCCCCATAGCCTCTCTGTGAAAGTTGCATTTAGAAGTGTGCCCAATAGCCTCTAGAAGTGTACCCAATATCCTCTCTGTGAAAGTTGCATTTAGAAGTGTGCCCAATAGCCTCTCTTTGAAAGTTGCATTTAGAAGTGAGCCCAATAGCCTCTCTGTGAATTTAGAAGGGTGCCCAATAGCCTCTCTCTGAAAGTTGCATCTAGAAGTGTGCCCAATATCCTCTCTGTGAATGTTCCATTTAGAAGTGTGCCCAATAGCCTCTAGAAGTGTACCCAATATCCTCTCTGAGAAAGTTGCATTTAGAAGTGTGCCCAAATGCCTGTCTGTGGAAAGTTGCATTTAGAAGTGTGCCGAATAGCCTCTCTGTGAAAGTTGCATTAGAAGTATGCCCAATAGCCTGTCTGTGGAAAGTTGCATTTAGAAGTGTGCCCAATAGCCTCTCTGTGAAAGTTGCATTTAGAAGTGTGCCCAATAACCTGTTAGTGGAAAGTTGCACTTTGAAGTGTGCCCAATAGCCTGTCTGTGGAAAGTCACGTTTACTCTATAAATTTATAAATGCGCCCAACAGCCTACTGGTGATAGTTGAATTTAGAAGTGTGCCCAACAACCTCTCTGTGAAAGTCACATTTAGAATTGTGCCCAACAGCCTATCTCTGAATTTAGAAGTGTGCCCAATATCCTCTCTGTGAAAATTGCATTTAGAAGTGTGCCCAATAGCCTCTCTTTGTAAGTTGCATTTAGAAGTGTGCCCAATAGCCTCCTTGTGAATTTAGAAGTGTGCCCAATAGCCTCCCTTTGAAAGTTGCATTTAGAAGTGTGCCCAATAGCCTCTCTGTGAATTTAGAAGTGTGCCCAATAGCCTCTCTCTGAAAGTTGCATCTAGAAGGGTGCCCAATATCCTCTCTGTGAAAGTTGCATTTAGAAGTGTGCCCAATAGCCTCTCTGAGAAAGTTGCATTTAGAAGTGTGCCCAAATGCCTGTCTGTGGAAAGTGTGCCGAATAGCCTCTCTGTGAAAGTTGCATTAGAAGTATGCCCAATAGCCTCTCTGTGGAAAGTTGCATTTAGAAGTGTGTCCAATAGCCTCTCTGTGAAAGTTGCATTTAGAAGTGTGCCCAATAACCTGTTAGTGGAAAGTGGCACTTTGAAGTGTGCCCAATAGCCTGTTTGTGGAAAGTTACATTTACTCTATAAATTTATAAATGCGCCCAACAGCCTACTGGTGATAGTTGAATTTAGAAGTGTGCCCAACAACCTCTCTGTGAAAGTCACATTTAGAATTGTGCCCAACAGCCTCTCTCTGAATTTAGAAGTGTGCCAAATAGCCTCTCTGTGAAAATTGCATTTAGAAGTGTGCCCAATAGACTCTCTGTGAAAGTTGCATTTAGATGTGTGCCCAATAGCCTCTCTGAGAAAGTTGCATTTAGAAGTGTGCCCAATAGCCTGTCTGTGGAAAGTTGCATTTAGAAGTGTGCCCAATAGCCTCTCTGAGAAAGTTGCATTTAGAAGTGCGCCCAGTAGCCTGTCTGTGGAAAGATGCATTTAGAAGTGTGCCCAATAGCCTATCTGTGGAAAGTTGCATTTAGAAGTGTGCCCAATAGCCTTTCTGTGAAATGTAGAAGTATGCCCAATAGCCTCTCTTTGAAAGTTTAATTCAGAAGTGTGCCCAATAGCCTCTCTGAGAAAGTTGCATTTAGAAGTGCGCCCAATAGCCTGTCTGTGATAAGTTGCATTTAGAAGTGCGCCCAACACCCTTTATGTGGAAAGTTGCATTTAGAAGTGTGCCCAATAGCCTTTCTGTGAATTTTAGAAGTGTACCCAATAGCCTCTATTTGAAAGTTGAATTTAGAAGGGTGCCCAATAGCCTCTCTTTGAAAGTTGCACTTCGAAGTGTGCCCAATAGCCTCTCTGTGAAAGTTGCATTTAGAAGTGTGCCCAATAGCCTCTTGAAGTGTGCCCAATATCCTCTCTGTGAAAGTTCCAATCAGAAGTGTGCCCAATAGCCTCTCTGTGAATTTAGAAGTGTGCCCAATAGCTTCTCTCTGAAAGCTGCATTTAAAGTGTGCCCAATAGCCTCTCTTTGAAAGTTGCATTTAGAAGTGTGCCCAATAGCCTCTCTGTGAAAGTTGCATTTAGAAGTGTGCCCAATAGCCTCTAGAATTGTGCCCAATATCCTCGCTGTGAAAGTTGCATTTAGAAGTGTGCCCAATAGCCTCTCTGTGAAAGTTGCATCTAGAAGTGTGCCCAATATCCTCTCTCTGAAAGTTGCATCTAGAAGTGTGCCCAATATCCTCTATGTGAAAGTTGCATTTAGAAGTGTGCCCATTATCCTCTCTGAGAAAGTTGCATTTAGAAGTGTGCCCAAAAGCCTGTCTGTGGAAAGTTGCATTTAGAAGTGTGCCCAATAGCCTCCCTGTGAATTTAGAAGTGTGCCCGATATCCTCTCTGTGAAAGTTGCATTTAGAAGTGTGCCCAATAGCCTGTCTGTGGAAAGTTGCATTTAGTGGTGCGCCCAATAGCCTGTCTGTGGAAAGTTGCATTTAGAAGTGTGCCCAATAGCCTCTCTGAGAAAGTTGCATTTAGAAGTGCGCCCAATAGCCTGTCTGTGGTAAGTTGCATTTAGAAGTGCGCCCAATAGCCTGTATGTGGAAAGTTGCATTTAGCAGTGTGCCCAATAGCCTTTCTGTGAATTATAGAAGTGTGCCCAATAGCCTCTCTTTGAAAGTTGAATTTAGAAGTGTGCCCAATAGCCTCTCTTTGAAAGTTGCACTCAGAAGTGTGCCCAATAGCCTCTCTGTGAAAGTTGCATTTAGAAGTGTGCCCAATAGCCTCTAGAACTGTGCCCAATATCCTCTGTGTGAAAGTTGCATTTAGAAGTGTGCCCAATAGCCTCTGTGTGAATTTAGAAGTGTGCCCAATAGCTTCTCTCTGAAAGCTGCATTTAAAGTGTGCCCAATAGCCTCTCTTTGAAAGTTGCATTTAGAAGTGTGCCCAATAGCCTCTCTTTGAAAGGGGCATTTAGAAGTGTGCCCAATAGCCTCTAGAAGTGTGCCCAATATCCTCTCTGTGAAAGTTGCATTTAGAAGTGTGCCCAATAGCCTCTCTGTGAAAGTTGCATTTAGAAGTGTGCCCAATATCCTTTCTCTGAAAGTTGCATCTAGAAGTGTGCCCAATATCCTCTCTTTGAAAGTTGCATTTAGATGTGTGCCCAATAGCCTCTCTGTGAAAGTTGCATTTAGAAGTGTGCCCAATAGCCTCTAGAATTGTGCCCAATATCCTCGCTGTGAAAGTTGCATTTAGAAGTGTGCCCAATAGCCTCTCTGTGAAAGTTGCATCTAGAAGTGTGCCCAATATCCTCTCTCTGAAAGTTGCACCTAGAAGTGTGCCCAATATCCTCTCTGTGAAAGTGCATTTAGAAGTGTGCCCAAAAGCCTCTCTGAGAAAGTTGCATTTAGAATTGTGCCCAAAGCCTGTCTGTGGAAAGTTGCATTTAGAAGTGTGCCCAATAGTCTCACTGTTATTTTAGAAGTGTGCCCAATAGCCTCTCTCTGAAAGTTTCATCTAGAAGTGTGCCCAATATCCTCTATGTGAAAGTTGCATTTAGAAGTGTGCCCATTATCCTCTCTGAGAAAGTTGCATTTAGAAGTGTGCCCAAAAGCCTGTCTGTGGAAAGTTGCATTTAGAAGTGTGCCCAATAGCCTCCCTGTGAATTTAGAAGTGTGCCCGATATCCTCTCTGTGAAAGTTGCATTTAGAAGTGTGCCCAATAGCCTGTCTGTGGAAAGTTGCATTTAGAGGTGCGCCCAATATCCTGTCTGTGGAAAGTTGCATTTAGAAGTGTGCCCAATAGCCTCTCTGAGAAAGTTGTATTTAGAAGTGCGCCCAATAGCCTTTCTGTGAAATGTAGAAGTATGCCCAATAGCCTCTCTTTGAAACTTTAATTTAGAAGTGTGCCCAATAGCCTCTCTGAGAAAGTTGCATTTAGAAGTGCGCCCAATAGCCTGTCTGTGATAAGTTGCATTTAGAAGTGCACCCAATAGCCTGTATGTGTAAAGTTGCATTTAGAAGTGTGCCGAATAGCCTTTCTGTGAATTCTAGAAGTGTGCCCAATAGCCTCTATTTGAAAGTTGAATTTAGAAGTGTGCCCAATAGCCTCTCTTTGAAAGTTGAATTTAGAAGTGTGCCCAATAGCCTCTCTTTGGAAGTTGCACTTAGAAGTGTGCCCAGTAGCCTCTCTGTGAAAGTTGCATTTAGAAGTGTGCCCAATAGCCTCTAGAAGTGTGCCCAATATCCTCTCTGTGAAAGTTCCAATTAGAAGTGTGCCCAATAGCCTCTCTGTGAATTTAGAAGTGTGCCCAATAGCTTCTCTCTGAAAGCTGCATTTAAAGTGTGCCCAATAGCCTCTCTTTGAAAGTTGCATTTAGAAGTGTGCCCAATAGCCTCTCTGTGAAAGCTGCATTTAGAAGTGTGCCCAATAGCCTCTAGAAGTGTGCCCAATATCCTCTCTGTGAAAGTTGCATTTAGAAGTGTGCCCAATAGCCTCTCTGTGAAAGTTGCATCTAGAAGTGTGCCCAATATCCTCTCTGTGGAAGTGCATTTAGAAGTTTGCCCAAAAGCCTTTCTGAGAAAGTTGCATTTAGAAGTGTGCCCAATAGCCTGTCTGTGGAAAGTTGCATTTAGAAGTGTGCCCAATATTCTCACTGTGATTTTAGAAGTGTGCCCAATAGCCTCTCTCTGAAAGTTTCATCTAGAAGTGTGCCCAATATCCTCTATGTGAAAGTTGCATTTAGAAGTGTGCCCAATATCCTCTCTGTGAAAGTTCCATTTAGAAGTGTGCCCAATAGCCTCTTTGTGAATTTAGAAGTGTGCTCAATAGCCTCTCTCTAAAAGTTGCATCTAGAAGTGTGCCCAATATCCTCTCTGTGAAAGTTGCATTTAGAAGTGTGCCCAGTAGCCTCTCTGAGAAAGTTGCATTTAGAAGTGTGCCCAATAGCCTGTCTGTGGAAAGTTGCATTTAGAAGTGTGCCCAATAGCCTCCCTGTGAATTTAGAAGTGTGCCCAATATCCTCTCTGTGAAAGTTGCATTTAGAAGTGTGCCCAATAGCCTCTCTTTCAAAGTTGAATTTAGAAGTGTGCCCAACAGCCTCTCTTTGAAAGTTGCATTTAAAAGTGTGCCCAACAGCCTCTCTTTGAAAGTTGCATTTAAAAGTGTGCCCCATAGCCTCTCTACGAAAGGTGCATTTAGAAGTGTGCCCAATAGCCTTTCTGTGAATTTTAGAAGTTTGCCCAATAGCCTCTCTTTGAAAGTTGCATTTAGAAGTGTGCCCAATAGCCTCTCTTTCAAAGTTGAATTTAGAAGTGTGCCCAACAGCCTCTCTTTGAAAGTTGAATTTAAAAGTGTGCCCCATAGCCTCTCTACGAAAGGTGCATTTAGAAGTGTGCCCAATAGCCTCCTGAAGTGTGCCCAATATCCTCTCTTTGAAAGTTCCATTTAAAAGTGTGCCCAATAGCCTCTCTGTGAAAGTTGCATCTAGAAGTGTGCCCAATATCCTCTCCGTGAAAATTGCATTTAGAAGTGTGCCCAATATCCGCTCTGTGAAAGTTGCATTTAGAAGTGTGCCCAATAGCCTCTTTGTGAATTTAGAAGTGTGCTCAATAGCCTCTCTCTGAAAGTTGCATCTAGAAGTGTGCTCAATATCCTCTCTGTGAAAGTTGCATTTAGAAGTGTGCCCAATAGCCTCCCTGAGAAAGTTGCATTTAGAAGTGTGCCCAATAGCCTGTCTGTGGAAAGTTGCATTTAGAAGTGTGCCCAATAGCCTCCCAGTGAATTTAGAAGTGTGCCCAATAGCCTCTCTGTGAAAGTTGCATCTAGAAGTGTACCCAATATCCTCTCTGTGAAAGTTGCATTTAGAAGTCGGCCCAATAGCCTCTCTGAGAAAGTTGCATTTAGAAGTGCGCCCAATAGCCTGTCTGTGGTAAGTTGCATTTAGAAGTGCGCCCAATAGCCTGTATGTGGAAAGTTGCATTTAGCAGTGTGCCCAATAGCCTTTCTGTGAATTATAGAAGTGTGCCCAATAGCCTCTCTTTGAAAGTTGAATTTAGAAGTGTGCCCAATAGCCTCTCTTTGAAAGTTGCACTCAGAGAAGTGTGCCCAATAGCCTCTCTGTGAAAGTTGCATTTAGAAGTGTGCCCAATAGCCTCTAGAACTGTGCCCAATATCCTCTGTGTGAAAGTTGCATTTAGAAGTGTGCCCAATAGCCTCTGTGTGAATTTAGAAGTGTGCCCAATAGCTTCTCTCTGAAAGCTGCATTTAAAGTGTGCCCAATAGCCTCTCTTTGAAAGTTGCATTTAGAAGTGTGCCCAATAGCCTCTCTTTGAAAGGGGCATTTAGAAGTGTGCCCAATAGCCTCTAGAAGTGTGCCCAATATCCTCTCTTTGAAAGTTCCATTTAAAAGTGTGCCCAATAGCCTCTCTGTGAAAGTTGCATCTAGAAGTGTGCCCAATATCCTCTCTGTGAAAATTGCATTTAGAAGTGTGCCCAATATCCGCTCTGTGAAAGTTGCATTTAGAAGTGTGCCCAATAGCCTCTTTGTGAATTTAGAAGAGTGCTCAATACCCTCTCTCTGAAAGTTGCATCTAGAAGTGTGCTCAATATCCTCTCTGTGAAAGTTGCATTTAGAAGTGTGCCCAATAGCCTCCCTGAGAAAGTTGCATTTAGAAGTGTGCCCAATAGCCTGTCTGTGGAAAGTTGCATTTAGAAGTGTGCCCAATAGCCTCCCAGTGAATTTAGAAGTGTGCCCAATAGCCTCTCTGTGAAAGTTGCATCTAGAAGTGTACCCAATATCCTCTCTGTGAAAGTTGCATTTAGAAGTCGGCCCAATAGCCTCTCTGAGAAAGTTGCATTTAGAAGTGCGCCCAATAGCCTGTCTGTGGTAAGTTGCATTTAGAAGTGCGCCCAATAGCCTGTATGTGGAAAGTTGCATTTAGCAGTGTGCCCAATAGCCTTTCTGTGAATTATAGAAGTGTGCCCAATAGCCTCTCTTTGAAAGTTGAATTTAGAAATGTGCCCAATAGCCTCTCTTTGAAAGTTGCACTCAGAAGTGTGCCCAATAGCCTCTCTGTGAAAGTTGCATTTAGAAGTGTGCCCAATAGCCTCTAGAACTGTGCCCAATATCCTCTGTGTGAAAGTTGCATTTAGAAGTGTGCCCAATAGCCTCTGTGTGAATTTAGAAGTGTGCCCAATAGCTTCTCTCTGAAAGCTGCATTTAAAGTGTGCCCAATAGCCTCTCTTTGAAAGTTGCATTTAGAAGTGTGCCCAATAGCCTCTCTTTGAAAGGGGCATTTAGAAGTGTGCCCAATAGCCTCTAGAAGTGTGCCCAATATCCTCTCTGTGAAAGTTGCATTTAGAAGTGTGCCCAATAGCCTCTCTGTGAAAGTTGCATTTAGAAGTGTGCCCAATATCCTCTCTCTGAAAGTTGCATCTAGAAGTGTGCCCAATATCCTCTCTTTGAAAGTTGCATTTAGATGTGTGCCCAATAGCCTCTCTGTGAAAGTTGCATTTAGAAGTGTGCCCAATAGCCTCTAGAATTGTGCCCAATATCCTCGCTGTGAAAGTTGCATTTAGAAGTGTGCCCAATAGCCTCTCTGTGAAAGTTGCATCTAGAAGTGTGCCCAATATCCTCTCTCTGAAAGTTGCACCTAGAAGTGTGCCCAATATCCTCTCTGTGAAAGTGCATTTAGAAGTGTGCCCAAAAGCCTCTCTGAGAAAGTTGCATTTAGAATTGTGCCCAAAGCCTGTCTGTGGAAAGTTGCATTTAGAAGTGTGTCCAATAGGCTCACTGTTATTTTAGAAGTGTGCCCAATAGCCTCTCTCTGAAAGTTTCATCTAGAAGTGTGCCCAATATCCTCTATGTGAAAGTTGCATTTAGAAGTGTGCCCATTATCCTCTCTGAGAAAGTTGCATTTAGAAGTGTGCCCAAAAGCCTGTCTGTGGAAAGTTGCATTTAGAAGTGTGCCCAATAGCCTCCCTGTGAATTTAGAAGTGTGCCCGATATCCTCTCTGTGAAAGTTGCATTTAGAAGTGTGCCCAATAGCCTGTCTGTGGAAAGTTGCATTTAGAGGGGCGCCCAATATCCTGTCTGTGGAAAGTTGCATTTAGAAGTGTGCCCAATAGCCTCTCTGAGAAAGTTGTATTTAGAAGTGCGCCCAATAGCCTGTCTGTGGTAAGTTGCATTTAGAAGTGCGCCCAATAGCCTGTATGTGGAAAGTTGCATTTAGCAGTGTGCCCAATAGCCTTTCTGTGAATTATAGAAGTGTGCCCAATAGCCTCTCTTTGAAAGTTGAATTTAGAAGTGTGCCCAATAGCCTCTCTTTGAAAGTTGAATTTAGAAGTGTGCCCAATAGCCTCTCTTTGAAAGTTGCACTTAGAAGTGTGCCCAATAGCCTCTCTGTGAAAGTTGCATTTAGAAGTGTGCCAAATAGCCTCTAGAAGTGTGCCCAATATCCTCTGTGTGAAAGTTGCATTTAGAAGTGTGCCCAATAGCCTCTCTGTGAATTTAGAAGTGTGCCCAATAGCTTCTCTCTGAAAGCTGCATTTAAAGTGTGCCCAATAGCCTCTCTTTGAAAGTTGCATTTAGAAGTGTGCCCAATAGCCTCTCTTTGAAAGTGGCATTTAGAAGTGTGCCCAATAGCCTCTAGAAGTGTGCCCAATATCCTCTCCGTGAAAGTTGCATTTAGAAGTGTGCCCAATAGCCTCTCTGTGAAAGTTGCATTTAGAAGTGTGCCCAATATCCTCTCTCTGAAAGTTGCATCTAGAAGTGTGCCCAATATCCTCTCTTTGAAAGTTGCATTTAGATGTGTGCCCAATAGCCTCTCTGAGAAAGTTGCATTTAAAGTGTGCCCAATAGCCTGTCTGTGGAAAGTTGCATTTAGAAGTGTGCCCAATAGCCTCTCTGAGAAAATTGCATTTAGAAGTGCGCCCAGTAGCCTGTCTGTGGAAAGTTGCATTTAGAAGTGTGCCCAATAGCCTTTCTGTGAAATGTAGAAGTATGCCCAATAGCCTCTCTTTGAAACTTTAATTTAGAAGTGTGCCCAATAGCCTCGCTGAGAAAGTTGCATTTAGAAGTGCGCCCAATAGCCTGTCTGTGATAAGTTGCATTTAGAAGTGCACCCAATAGCCTGTATGTGTAAAGTTGCATTTAGAAGTGTGCCGAATAGCCTTTCTGTGAATTCTAGAAGTGTGCCCAATAGCCTCTATTTGAAAGTTGAATTTAGAAGTGTGCCCAATAGCCTCTCTTTGAAAGTTGAATTTAGAAGTGTGCCCAATAGCCTCTCTTTGGAAGTTGCACTTAGAAGTGTGCCCAGTAGCCTCTCTGTGAAAGTTGCATTTAGAAGTGTGCCCAATAGCCTCTAGAAGTGTGCCCAATATCCTCTCTGTGAAAGTTCCAATTAGAAGTGTGCCCAATAGCCTCTCTGTGAATTTAGAAGTGTGCCCAATAGCTTCTCTCTGAAAGCTGCATTTAAAGTGTGCCCAATAGCCTCTCTTTGAAAGTTGCATTTAGAAGTGTGCCCAATAGCCTCTCTGTGAAAGCTGCATTTAGAAGTGTGCCCAATAGCCTCTAGAAGTGTGCCCAATATCCTCTCTGTGAAAGTTGCATTTAGAAGTGTGCCCAATAGCCTCTCTGTGAAAGTTGCATCTAGAAGTGTGCCCAATATCCTCTCTGTGGAAGTGCATTTAGAAGTTTGCCCAAAAGCCTTTCTGAGAAAGTTGCATTTAGAAGTGTGCCCAATAGCCTGTCTGTGGAAAGTTGCATTTAGAAGTGTGCCCAATATTCTCACTGTGATTTTAGAAGTGTGCCCAATAGCCTCTCTCTGAAAGTTTCATCTAGAAGTGTGCCCAATATCCTCTATGTGAAAGTTGCATTTAGAAGTGTGCCCAATATCCTCTCTGTGAAAGTTGCATTTAGAAGTGTGCCCAATAGCCTCTTTGTGAATTTAGAAGTGTGCTCAATAGCCTCTCTCTGAAAGTTGCATCTAGAAGTGTGCCCAATATCCTCTCTGTGAAAGTTGCATTTAGAAGTGTGCCCAGTAGCCTCTCTGAGAAAGTTGCATTTAGAAGTGTGCCCAATAGCCTGTCTGTGGAAAGTTGCATTTAGAAGTGTGCCCAATAGCCTCCCTGTGAATTTAGAAGTGTGCCCAATATCCTCTCTGTGAAAGTTGCATTTAGAAGTGTGCCCAATAGCCTCTCTTTCAAAGTTGAATTTAGAAGTGTGCCCAACAGCCTCTCTTTGAAAGTTGCATTTAAAAGTGTGCCCAACAGCCTCTCTTTGAAAGTTGCATTTAAAAGTGTGCCCCATAGCCTCTCTACGAAAGGTGCATTTAGAAGTGTGCCCAATAGCCTTTCTGTGAATTTTAGAAGTTTGCCCAATAGCCTCTCTTTGAAAGTTGCATTTAGAAGTGTGCCCAATAGCCTCTCTTTCAAAGTTGAATTTAGAAGTGTGCCCAACAGCCTCTCTTTGAAAGTTGAATTTAAAAGTGTGCCCCATAGCCTCTCTACGAAAGGTGCATTTAGAAGTGTGCCCAATAGCCTCCTGAAGTGTGCCCAATATCCTCTCTTTGAAAGTTCCATTTAAAAGTGTGCCCAATAGCCTCTCTGTGAAAGTTGCATCTAGAAGTGTGCCCAATATCCTCTCTGTGAAAATTGCATTTAGAAGTGTGCCCAATATCCGCTCTGTGAAAGTTGCATTTAGAAGTGTGCCCAATAGCCTCTTTGTGAATTTAGAAGTGTGCTCAATAGCCTCTCTCTGAAAGTTGCATCTAGAAGTGTGCTCAATATCCTCTCTGTGAAAGTTGCATTTAGAAGTGTGCCCAATAGCCTGTCTGTGGAAAGTTGCATTTAGAAGTGTGCCCAATAGCCTGTCTGTGGAAAGTTGCATTTAGAAGTGTGCCCAATAGCCTCCCAGTGAATTTAGAAGTGTGCCCAATAGCCTCTCTGTGAAAGTTGCATCTAGAAGTGTACCCAATATCCTCTCTGTGAAAGTTGCATTTAGAAGTCGGCACAATAGCCTCTCTGAGAAAGTTGCATTTAGAAGTGTGCCCAATAGCCTTCCTGTGAATTTTAGAAGTGTGTCCAATAGCCTCTCTTTGAAAGTCGCATTTAGAAGTGTGCCCAATAGCCTCTCTTTGAAAGTTGAATTTAGAAGGTTGCCCAATATCCTCTCTTTGAAAGTTGCATTTAAAAGTGTGCCCCATAGCCTCTCTGTGAAAGTTGCATTCAGAAGTGTGCCCAATAGCCTCTAGACGTGTGCCCAATATCCTCTCTTTGAAAGTTGCATTCAAAAGTGTGCCCAATAGCCTCTCTCTGAAAGTTGCATTCAGAAGTGTGTCCAATAGCCTCTAGAAGTGTACCAAATATCCTCTTTGTGAAAGTTGCATTTAGAAGTGTGCCCAATAGCCTCTCTTTGTAAGTTGCATTTATAAGTGTGCCCAATAGCCTTCCTGTGAATTTACAAGTGTGCCCAATAGCCTCTCTTTGAAAGTTGCATTTAGAAGTGTGCCCAATAGCCTCTCAGTGAATTTAGAAGTGTGCCCAATAGCCTCTCTCTGAAAGTTGCATCTAGAAGTGTGCCCAATATCCTCTCTGTGAAAGTTGCATTTAGAAGTGTGCCCAATAGCCTCTCTTTGTAAGTTGCATTTAGAAGTGTGCACAATAGCCTTCCTGTGAATTTAGAAGTGTGCCCAATATCCTCTCTGTGAAAGTTGCATTTAGAAGTGTGCCCAATAGCCTCTCTTTGTAAGTTGCATTTAGAAGTGTGCCCAATACCCTTCCTGTGAATTTAGAAGTGTGCCCAATAGCCTCTCTTTGAAAGTTGCATTTAGAAGTGTGCCCAATAGCCTCTCAGTGAATTTAGAAGTGTGCCCAATAGCCTCTCTCTGAAAGTTGCTTCTAGAAGTGTGCCCAATATCCTCTCTGTGAAAGTTGCATTTAGAAGTGTGCCCAAATGCCTGTCTGTGGAAAGTTGCATTTAGAAGTGTGCCGAATAGCCTCTCTGTGAAAGTTGCATTAGAAGTATGCCCAATAGCCTGTCTGTGGAAAGTTGCATTTAGAAGTGTGCCCAATAGCCTCTCTGTGAAAGTTGCATTTAGAAGTGTGCCCAATAGCCTGTCTGTGGAAAGTTACGTTTACTCTATACATTTATAAATGCGCCCAACAGCCTACTGGTGATAGTTGAATTTAGAAGTGTGCCGAACAACCTCTCTGTGAAAGTCACATTTATAATTGTGCCCAAAAGCCTCTCTCTGAATTTAGAAGTATGCCCAAAATGCCTGTCTGTGGAAAGTTGCATTTAGAAGTGTGCCCAATAGCCTCTCTGTGAAAGTTGCATTTAGAAGTGTGCCCAATAACCTGTCAGTGGAAAGTTACACTTTGAAGTGTGCCCAATAGCCTGTCTGTGGAAAGTTACGTTTACTCTATAAATTTATAAATGCGCCCAACAGCCTACTGGTGATCGTTGAATTTAGAAGTGTGCCCAACAACCTCTCTGTGAAAGTCACATTTAGAATTGTGCCCATCAGCCTCTCTCTGAATTTAGAAGTGAGCCCAATAGCCTCTCTGTGAAAATTGCATTTAGAAGTGTGCCCAATAGACTCTCTGTGAAAGTTGCATTTAGATGTGTGCCCAATAGCCTCTCTGAGAAAGTTGCATTTAGAAGTGTGCCCAATAGCCTGTCTGTGGAAAGTTGCATTTAGAAGTGTGCCCAATAGCCTCTCTGAGAAAGTTGCATTTAGAAGTGCGCCCAGTAGCCTGTCTGTGGAAAGTTGCATTTAGAAGTGTGCCCAATAGCCTGTCTGTGGAAAGTTGCATTTAGAAGTGTGCCCAATAGCCTTTCTGTGAAATGTAGAAGTATGCCCAATAGCCTCTCTTTGAAAGTTTAATTTAGAAGTGTGCCCAATAGCCTCTCTGAGAAAGTTGCATTTCGAAGTGCGCCCAATAGCCTGTCTGTGATAAGTTACATTTAGAAGTGCGCCCAATAGCCTGTATGTGGAAAGTTGTATTTAGAAGTGTGCCCAATAGCCTCTATTTGAAAGTTGAATTTAGAAGGGTGCCCAATAGCCTCTCTTTGAAAGTTGAATTTAGAAGTGTGCCCAATAGCCTCTCTTTGAAAGTTGCATTTAAAAGTGTGCCCCATAGCCTCGCTACGAAAGTTGCATTTAGAAGTGTGCCCAATAGCCTCCTGAAGTGTGCCCAATATCCTCTCTTTGAAAGTTCCATTTAAAAGTGTACCCAATAGCCTCTCTGTGAAAGTTGTATCTAGAAGTGTGCCCAATATCCTCTCTGTGAAAGTTGCATTTAGAAGTCTGCCCAATAGCCTCTCTGAGAAAGTTACATTTAGAAGTGTGCCCAATAGCCCCCCAGTGAATTTAGAAGTGTGCCCAATAGCCTCTCTCTGCAAGTTGCATCTAGAAGTGTGCCCAATATCCTCTCTGTGAAAGTTGCATTTAGAAGTCTGCCCAATAGCCTCTCTGAGAAAGTTGCATTTAGAAGTGTGCCCAATAGCCTTTCTGTGAATTTTAGAAGTGTGCCCAATAGCCTGTCTGTGATAAGTTGCATTTAGAAGTGCACCCAATAGCCTGTATGTGTAAAGTTGCATTTAGAAGTGTGCCCAATAGCCTTTCTGTGAATTCTAGAAGTGTGCCCAATAGCCTCTATTTGAAAGTTGAATTTAGAAGTGTGCCCAATGGCCTCTCTTTGAAAGTTGAATTTAGAAGTGTGCCCAATAGCCTCTCTTTGGAAGTTGCACTTAGAAGTGTGCCCAGTAGCCTCTCTGTGAAAGTTGCATTTAGAAGTGTGCCCAATAGCCTCTAGAAGTGTGCCCAATATCCTCTCTGTGAAAGTTCCAATTAGAAGTGTGCCCAATAGCCTCTCTATGAATTTAGAAGTGTGCCCAATAGCTTCTCTCTGAAAGCTGCATTTAAAGTGTGCCCAATAGCCTCTCTTTGAAAGTTGCATTTAGAAGTGTGCCCAATAGCCTCTCTGTGAAAGCTGCATTTAGAAGTGTGCCCAATAGCCTCTAGAAGTGTGCCCAATATCCTCTCTGTGAAAGTTGCATTTAGAAGTGTGCCCAATAGCCTCTCTGTGAAAGTTGCATCTAGAAGTGTGCCCAATATCCTCTCTCTGAAAGTTGCACCTAGAAGTGTGCCCAATATCCTCTCTGTGGAAGTGCATTTAGAAGTTTGCCCAAAAGCCTTTCTGAGAAAGTTGCATTTAGAAGTGTGCCCAATATCCTGTCTGTGGAAAGTTGCATTTAGAAGTGTGCCCAATATTCTCACTGTGATTTTAGAAGTGTGCCCAATAGCCTCTCTCTGAAAGTTTCATCTAGAAGTGTGCCCAATATCCTCTATGTGAAAGTTGCATTTAGAAGTGTGCCCAATATCCTCTCTGTGAAAGTTGCATTTAGAACTGTGCCCAATAGCCTCTTTGTGAATTTAGAAGTGTGCTCAATAGCCTCTCTCTGAAAGTTGCATCTAGAAGTGTGCCCAATATCCTCTCTGTGAAAGTTGCACTTAGAAGTGTGCCCAGTAGCCTCTCTGAGAAAGTTGCATTTAGAAGTGTGCCCAATAGCCTGTCTGTGGAAAGTTGCATTTAGAAGTGTGCCCAATAGCCTCCCTGTGAATTTAGAAGTGTGCCCAATATCCTCTCTGTGAAAGTTGCATTTAGAAGTGTGCCCAATAGCCTCTCTGAGAAAGTTGCATTTAGAAGTGTGCCCAATAGCCCGTCTGTGGAAAGTTGCATTTAGAAGTGTGCCCAATAGCCTTTCTGTGAATTTTAGAAGTGTGCCCAATAGCCTCTCTTTGAAAGTTGCATTTAGAAGTGTGCCCAATAGCCTCTCTTTCAAAGTTGAATTTAGAAGTGTGCCCAACAGCCTCTCTTTGAAAGTTGCATTTAAAAGTGTGCCCCATAGCCTCTCTACGAAAGCGGCATTTAGAAGTGTGCCCAATAGCATCCTGAAGTGTGCCCAATATCCTCTCTTTGAAAGTTCCATTTAAAAGTGTGCCCAATAGCCTCTCTGTGAAAGTTGCATCTAGAAGTGTGCCCAATATCCTCTCTGTGAAAATTGCATTTAGAAGTGTGCCCAATATCCGCTCTGTGAAAGTTCCATTTAGAAGTGTGCCCAATAGCCTCTTTGTGAATTTAGAAGTGTGCTCAATAGCCTCTCTCTGAAAGTTGCATCTAGAAGTGTGCTCAATATCCTCTCTGTGAAAGTTGCATTTAGAAGTGTGCCCAATAGCCTCTCTGAGAAAGTTGCATTTAGAAGTGTGCCCAATAGCCTGTCTGTGGAAAGTTGCATTTAGAAGTGTGCCCAATAGCCTCCCAGTGAATTTAGAAGTGTGCCCAATAGCCTCTCTGTGAAAGTTGCATCTAGAAGTGTACCCAATATCCTCTCTGTGAAAGTTGCATTTAGAAGTCTGCCCAATAGCCTCTCTGAGAAAGTTGCATTTAGAACTGTGCTCAGTAGCCTTCCTGTGAATTTTAGAAGTGTGCCCAATAGCCTCTCTTTGAAAGTCGCATTTAGAAGTGTGCCCAATAGCCTCTCTTTGAAAGTTGAATTTAGAAGGTTGCCCAATATCCTCTCTTTGAAAGTTGCATTTAAAAGTGTGCCCCATAGCCTCTCTGTGAAAGTTGCATTGAGAAGTGTGCCCAATAGCCTCTAGACGTGTGCCCAATATCCTCTCTTTGAAAGTTGCATTCAAAAGTGTGCCCAATAGCCTCTCTCTGAAAGTTGCATTCAGAAGTGTGTCCAATAGCCTCTAGAAGTGTACCCAATATCCTCTCTGTGAAAGTTGCATTTAGAAGTGTGCCCAATAGCCTCTCTTTGTAAGTTGCATTTATAAGTGTGCCCAATAGCCTTCCTGTGAATTTAGAAGTGTGCCCAATAGCCTCTCTTTGAAAGTTGCATTTAGAAGTGTGCCCAATAGCCTCTCAGTGAATTTAGAAGTGTGCCCAATAGCCTCTCTCTGAAAGTTGCATCTAGAAGTGTGCCCAATATCCTCTCTGTGAAAGTTGCATTTAGAAGTGTGCCCAATAGCCTCTCTTTGTAAGTTGCATTTAGAAGTGTGCCCAATAGCCTTCCTGTGAATTTAGAAGTGTGCCCAATATCCTCTCTGTGAAAGTTGCATTTAGAAGTGTGCCCAATAGCCTCTCTTTGTAAGTTGCATTTAGAAGTGTGCCCAATACCCTTCCTGTGAATTTTGAAGTGTGCCCAATAGCCTCTCAGTGAATTTAGAAGTGTGCCCAATAGCCTCTCTCTGAAAGTTGCATCTAGAAGTGTGCCCAATATCCTCTCTGTGAAAGTTGCATTTAGAAGTGTGCCCAAATGCCTGTCTGTGGAAAGTTGCATTTAGAAGTGTGCCGAATAGCCTCTCTGTGAAAGTTGCATTAGAAGTATGCCCAATAGCCTGTCTGTGGAAAGTTGCATTTAGAAGTGTGCCCAATAGCCTCTATGTGAAAGTTGCATTTAGAAGTGTGCCCAATAGCCTGTCTGTGGAAAGTTACGTTTACTCTATACATTTATAAATGCACCCAACAGCCTACTGGTGATAGTTGAATTTAGAAGTGTGCCGAACAACCTCTCTGTGAAAGTCACATTTATAATTGTGCCCAAAAGCCTCTCTCTGAATTTAGAAGTATGCCCAAAATGCCTGTCTGTGGAAAGTTGCATTTAGAAGTGTGCCCAATAGCCTCTCTGTGAAAGTTGCATTTAGAAGTGTGCCCAATAACCTGTCAGTGGAAAGTTACACTTTGAAGTGTGCCCAATAGCCTGTCTGTGGAAAGTTACGTTTACTCTATAAATTTATAAATGCGCCCAACAGCCTACTGGTGATCGTTGAATTTAGAAGTGTGCCCAACAACCTCTCTGTGAAAGTCACATTTAGAATTGTGCCCATCAGCCTCTCTCTGAATTTAGAAGTGTGCCCAATAGCCTCTCTGTGAAAATTGCATTTAGAAGTGTGCCCAATAGACTCTCTGTGAAAGTTGCATTTAGATGTGTGCCCAATAGCCTCTCTGAGAAAGTTGCATTTAGAAGTGTGCCCAATAGCCTGTCTGTGGAAAGTTGCATTTAGAAGTGTGCCCAATAGCCTCTCTGAGAAAGTTGCATTTAGAAGTGCGCCCAGTAGCCTGTCTGTGGAAAGTTGCATTTAGAAGTGTGCCCAATAGCCTGTCTGTGGAAAGTTGCATTTAGAAGTGTGCCCAATAGCCTTTCTGTGAAATGTAGAAGTATGCCCAATAGCCTCTCTTTGAAAGTTTAATTTAGAAGTGTGCCCAATAGCCTCTCTGAGAAAGTTGCATTTAGAAGAGTGCCCAATAGCCTGTCTGTGATAAGTTACATTTAGAAGTGCGCCCAATAGCCTGTATGTGGAAAGTTGCATTTAGAAGTGTGCCCAATAGCCTCTATTTGAAAGTTGAATTTAGAAGGGTGCCCAATAGCCTCTCTTTGAAAGTTGAATTTAGAAGTGTGCCCAATAGCCTCTCTTTGAAAGTTGCATTTAAAAGTGTGCCCCATAGCCTCTCTACGAAAGTTGCATTTAGAAGTGTGCCCAATAGCCTCCTGAAGTGTGCCCAATATCCTCTCTTTGAAAGTTCCATTTAAAAGTGTACCCAATAGCCCCTCTGTGAAAGTTGTATCTAGAGGTGTGCCCAATATCCTCTCTGTGAAAGTTGCATTTAGAAGTCTGCCCAATAGCCTCTCTGAGAAAGTTGCATTTAGAAGTGTGCCCAATAGTCTCCCAGTGAATTTAGAAGTGTGCCCAATAGCCTCTCTCTGCAAGTTGCATCTAGAAGTGTGCCCAATATCCTCTCTGTGAAAGTTGCATTTAGAAGTCTGCCCAATAGCCTCTCTGAGAAAGTTGCATTTAGAAGTGTGCCCAATAGCCTTTCTGTGAATTTTAGAAGATGTGCCCAATAGCCTCTCTTTGAAAGTTGCATTTAGTAGTGTGCCCAATAGCCTCTCTTTGAAAGTTGAATTTAGAAGTGTGCCCAATATCCTCTCTTTGAAAGTTGCATTTAAAAGTGTGCCCCATAGCCTCTCTGTGAAAGTTGCATTTAGAAGTGTGCCCAATAGCCTCTAGACGTGTGCCCAATATCCTCTCTTTGTAAGTTGCATTTAAAAGTGTGCCCCATAGCCTCTCTGTGAAAGTTGCATTTAGAAGTGTGCCCAATAGCCTCTAGACGTGTGCCCAATATCCTCTCTGTGAAAGTTGCATTTAGAAGTGTGCCCAATAGCCTCTCTTTGTAAGTTGCATTTAGAAGTGTGCCCAATACCCTTCCTGTGAATTTAGAAGTGTGCCCAATAGCCTCTCTTTGAAAGTTGCATTTAGAAGTGTGCCCAATAGCCTCTCAGTGAATTTAGAAGTGTGCCCAATAGCCTCTCTCTGAAAGTTGCTTCTAGAAGTGTGCCCAATATCCTCTCTGTGAAAGTTGCATTTAGAAGTGTGCCCAAATGCCTGTCTGTGGAAAGTTGCATTTAGAAGTGTGCCGAATAGCCTCTCTGTGAAAGTTGCATTAGAAGTATGCCCAATAGCCTGTCTGTGGAAAGTTGCATTTAGAAGTGTGCCCAATAGCCTCTCTGTGAAAGTTGCATTTAGAAGTGTGCCCAATAGCCTGTCTGTGGAAAGTTACGTTTACTCTATACATTTATAAATGCGCCCAACAGCCTACTGGTGATAGTTGAATTTAGAAGTGTGCCGAACAACCTCTCTGTGAAAGTCACATTTATAATTGTGCCCAAAAGCCTCTCTCTGAATTTAGAAGTATGCCCAAAATGCCTGTCTGTGGAAAGTTGCATTTAGAAGTGTGCCCAATAGCCTCTCTGTGAAAGTTGCATTTAGAAGTGTGCCCAATAACCTGTCAGTGGAAAGTTACACTTTGAAGTGTGCCCAATAGCCTGTCTGTGGAAAGTTACGTTTACTCTATAAATTTATAAATGCGCCCAACAGCCTACTGGTGATCGTTGAATTTAGAAGTGTGCCCAACAACCTCTCTGTGAAAGTCACATTTAGAATTGTGCCCATCAGCCTCTCTCTGAATTTAGAAGTGTGCCCAATAGCCTCTCTGTGAAAATTGCATTTAGAAGTGTGCCCAATAGACTCTCTGTGAAAGTTGCATTTAGATGTGTGCCCAATAGCCTCTCTGAGAAAGTTGCATTTAGAAGTGTGCCCAATAGCCTGTCTGTGGAAAGTTGCATTTAGAAGTGTGCCCAATAGCCTCTCTGAGAAAGTTGCATTTAGAAGTGCGCCCAGTAGCCTGTCTGTGGAAAGTTGCATTTAGAAGTGTGCCCAATAGCCTGTCTGTGGAAAGTTGCATTTAGAAGTGTGCCCAATAGCCTTTCTGTGAAATGTAGAAGTATGCCCAATAGCCTCTCTTTGAAAGTTTAATTTAGAAGTGTGCCCAATAGCCTCTCTGAGAAAGTTGCATTTCGAAGTGCGCCCAATAGCCTGTCAGTGATAAGTTACATTTAGAAGTGCGCCCAATAGCCTGTATGTGGAAAGTTGTATTTAGAAGTGTGCCCAATAGCCTCTATTTGAAAGTTGAATTTAGAAGGGTGCCCAATAGCCTCTCTTTGAAAGTTGAATTTAGAAGTGTGCCCAATAGCCTCTCTTTGAAAGTTGCATTTAAAAGTGTGCCCCATAGCCTCTCTACGAAAGTTGCATTTAGAAGTGTGCCCAATAGCCTCCTGAAGTGTGCCCAATATCCTCTCTTTGAAAGTTCCATTTAAAAGTGTACCCAATAGCCTCTCTGTGAAAGTTGTATCTAGAAGTGTGCCCAATATCCTCTCTGTGAAAGTTGCATTTAGAAGTCTGCCCAATAGCCTCTCTGAGAAAGTTAAATTTAGAAGTGTGCCCAATAGCCCCCCAGTGAATTTAGAAGTGTGCCCAATAGCCTCTCTCTGCAAGTTGCATCTAGAAGTGTGCCCAATATCCTCTCTGTGAAAGTTGCATTTAGAAGTCTGCCCAATAGCCTCTCTGAGAAAGTTGCATTTAGAAGTGTGCCCAATAGACTTTCTGTGAATTTTAGAAGTGGGCCCAATAGCCTGTCTGTGATAAGTTGCATTTATAAGTGCACCCAATAGCCTGTATGTGTAAAGTTGCATTTAGAAGTGTGCCCAATAGCCTTTCTGTGAATTCTAGAAGTGTGCCCAATAGCCTCTATTTGAGAGTTGAATTTAGAAGTGTGCCCAATAGCCTCTCTTCGAAAGTTGAATTTAGAAGTGTGCCCAATAGCCTCTCTTTGGAAGTTGCACTTAGAAGTGTGCCCAGTAGCCTCTCTGTGAAAGTTGCATTTAGAAGTGTGCCCAATAGCCTCTAGAAGTGTGCCCAATATCCTCTCTGTGAAAGTTCCAATTAGAAGTGTGCCCAATAGCCTCTCTGTGAATTTAGAAGTGTGCCCAATAGCTTCTCTCTGAAAGCTGCATTTAAAGTGTGCCCAATAGCCTCTCTTTGAAAGTTGCATTTAGAAGTGTGCCCAATAGCCTCTCTGTGAAAGCTGCATTTAGAAGTGTGCCCAATAACCTCTAGAAGTGTGCCCAATATCCTCTCTGTGAAAGTTGCATTTAGAAGTGTGCCCAATAGCCTCTCTGTGAAAGTTGCATCTAGAAGTGTGCCCAATATCCTCTCTCTGAAAGTTGCATCTAGAAGTGTGCCCAATATCCTCTCTGTGGAAGTGCATTTAGAAGTTTGCCCAAAAGCCTTTCTGAGAAAGTTGCATTTAGAAGTGTGCCCAATAGCCTGTCTGTGGAAAGTTTCATTTAGAAGTGTGCCCAATATTCTCACTGTGATTTTAGAAGTGTGCCCAATAGCCTCTCTCTGAAAGTTTCATCTAGAAGTGTGCCCAATATCCTCTATGTGAAAGTTGCATTTAGAAGTGTGCCCAATATCCTCTCTGTGAAAGTTGCATTTAGAACTGTGCCCAATAGCCTCTTTGTGAATTTAGAAGTGTGCTCAATAGCCTCTCTCTGAAAGTTGCATCTAGACGTTTGCCCAATATCCTCTCTGTGAAAGTTGCATTTAGAAGTGTGCCCAGTAGCCTCTCTGAGAAAGTTGCATTTAGAAGTGTGCCCAAAAGCCTGTCTGTGGAAAGTTGCATTTAGAAGTGTGCCCAATAGCCTCCCTGTGAATTTAGAAGTGTGCCCAATATCCTCTCTGTGAAAGTTGCGTTTAGAAGTGTGCCCAATAGCCTCTCTGAGAAAGTTGCATTTAGAAGTGTGCCCAATAGCCCGTCTGTGGAAAGTTGCATTTAGAAGTGTGCCCAATAGCCTTTCTGTGAATTTTAGAAGTGTGCCCAATAGCCTCTCTTTGAAAGTTGCATTTAGAAGTGTGCCCAATAGCCTCTCTTTCAAAGTTGAATTTAGAAGTGTGCCCAACATCCTCTCTTTGAAAGTTGCATTTAAAAGTGTGCCCCATAGCCTCTCTACGAAAGCTGCATTTAGAAGTGTGCCCAATAGCATCCTGAAGTGTGCCCAATATCCTCTCTTTGAAAGTTCCATTTAAAAGTGTGCCCAATAGCCTCTCTGTGAAAGTTGCATCTAGAAGTGTGCCCAATATCCTCTCTGTGAAAATTGCATTTAGAAGTGTGCCCAATATCCGCTCTGTGAAAGTTCCATTTAGAAGTGTGCCCAATAGCCTCTTTGTGAATTTAGAAGTGTGCTCAATAGCCTCTCTCTGAAAGTTGCATCTAGAAGTGTGCTCAATATCCTCTCTGTGAAAGTTGCATTTAGAAGTGTGCCCAATAGCCTCTCTGAGAAAGTTGCATTTAGAAGTGTGCCCAATAGCCTGTCTGTGGAAAGTTGCATTTAGAAGTGTGCCCAATAGCCTCCCAGTGAATTTAGAAGTGTGCCCAATAGCCTCTCTGTGAAAGTTGCATCTAGAAGTGTACCCAATATCCTCTCTGTGAAAGTTGCATTTAGAAGTCTGCCCAATAGCCTCTCTGAGAAAGTTGCATTTAGAACTGTGCCCAGTAGCCTTCCTGTGAATTTTAGAAGTGTGCCCAATAGCCTCTCTTTGAAAGTCGCATTTAGAAGTGTGCCCAATAGCCTCTCTTTGAAAGTTGAATTTAGAAGGTTGCCCAATATCCTCTCTTTGAAAGTTGCATTTAAAAGTGTGCCCCATAGCCTCTCTGTGAAAGTTGCATTCAGAAGTGTGCCCAATAGCCTCTAGACGTGTGCCCAATATCCTCTCTTTGAAAGTTGCATTCAAAAGTGTGCCCAATAGCCTCTCTCTGAAAGTTGCATTCAGAAGTGTGTCCAATAGCCTCTAGAAGTGTACCCAATATCCTCTCTGTGAAAGTTGCATTTAGAAGTGTGCCCAATAGCCTCTCATTGTAAGTTGCATTTATAAGTGTGCCCAATATCCTTCCTGTGAATTTAGAAGTGTGCCCAATAGCCTCTCTTTGAAAGTTGCATTTAGAAGTGTGCCCAATAGCCTCTCAGTGAATTTAGAAGTGTGCCCAATAGCCTCTCTCTGAAAGTTGCATCTAGAAGTGTGCCCAATATCCTCTCTGTGAAAGTTGCATTTAGAAGTGTGCCCAATAGCCTCTCTTTGTAAGTTGCATTTAGAAGTGTGCCCAATAGCCTTCCTGTGAATTTAGAAGTGTGCCCAATATCCTCTCTGTGAAAGTTGCATTTAGAAGTGTGCCCAATAGCCTCTCTTTGTAAGTTGCATTTAGAAGTGTGCCCAATACCCTTCCTGTGAATTTTGAAGTGTGCCCAATAGCCTCTCAGTGAATTTAGAAGTGTGCCCAATAGCCTCTCTCTGAAAGTTGCATCTAGAAGTGTGCCCAATATCCTCTCTGTGAAAGTTGCATTTAGAAGTGTGCCCAAATGCCTGTCTGTGGAAAGTTGCATTTAGAAGTGTGCCGAATAGCCTCTCTGTGAAAGTTGCATTAGAAGTATGCCCAATAGCCTGTCTGTGGAAAGTTGCATTTAGAAGTGTGCCCAATAGCCTCTCTGTGAAAGTTGCATTTAGAAGTGTGCCCAATAGCCTGTCTGTGGAAAGTTACGTTTACTCTATACATTTATAAATGCACCCAACAGCCTACTGGTGATAGTTGAATTTAGAAGTGTGCCGAACAACCTCTCTGTGAAAGTCACATTTATAATTGTGCCCAAAAGCCTCTCTCTGAATTTAGAAGTATGCCCAAAATGCCTGTCTGTGGAAAGTTGCATTTAGAAGTGTGCCCAATAGCCTCTCTGTGAAAGTTGCATTTAGAAGTGTGCCCAATAACCTGTCAGTGGAAAGTTACACTTTGAAGTGTGCCCAATAGCCTGTCTCTGGAAAGTTACGTTTACTCTATAAATTTATAAATGCGCCCAACAGCCTACTGGTGATCGTTGAATTTAGAAGTGTGCCCAACAACCTCTCTGTGAAAGTCACATTTAGAATGGTGCCCATCAGCCTCTCTCTGAATTTAGAAGTGTGCCCAATAGCCTCTCTGTGAAAATTGCATTTAGAAGTGTGCCCAATAGACTCTCTGTGAAAGTTGCATTTAGATGTGTGCCCAATAGCCTCTCTGAGAAAGTTGCATTTAGAAGTGTGCCCAATAGCCTGTCTGTGGAAAGTTGCATTTAGAAGTGTGCCCAATAGCCTCTCTGAGAAAGTTGCATTTAGAAGTGCGCCCAGTAGCCTGTCTGTGGAAAGTTGCATTTAGAAGTGTGCCCAATAGCCTGTCTGTGGAAAGTTGCATTTAGAAGTGTGCCCAATAGCCTTTCTGTGAAATGTAGAAGTATGCCCAATAGCCTCTCTTTGAAAGTTTAATTTAGAAGTGTGCCCAATAGCCTCTCTGAGAAAGTTGCATTTAGAAGTGCGCCCAATAGCCTGTCTGTGATAAGTTACATTTAGAAGTGCGCCCAATAGCCTGTATGTGGAAAGTTGCATTTAGAAGTGTGCCCAATAGCCTCTATTTGAAAGTTGAATTTAGAAGGGTGCCCAATAGCCTCTCTTTGAAAGTTGAATTTAGAAGTGTGCCCAATAGCCTCTCTTTGAAAGTTGCATTTAAAAGTGTGCCCCATAGCCTCTCTACGAAAGTTGCATTTAGAAGTGTGCCCAATAGCCTCCTGAAGTGTGCCCAATATCCTCTCTTTGAAAGTTCCATTTAAAAGTGTACCCAATAGCCTCTCTGTGAAAGTTGTATCTAGAAGTGTGCCCAATATCCTCTCTGTGAAAGTTGCATTTAGAAGTCTGCCCAATAGCGTCTCTGAGAAAGTTGCATTTAGAAGTGTGCCCAATAGTCTCCCAGTGATAGAAGTGTGCCCAATAGCCTCTCTCTGCAAGTTGCATCTAGAAGTGTGCCCAATATCCTCTCTGTGAAAGTTGCATTTAGAAGTCTGCCCAATAGCCTCTCTGAGAAAGTTGCATTTAGAAGTGTGCCCAATAGCCTTTCTGTGAATTTTAGAAGTGTGCCCAATAGCCTCTCATTGAAAGTTGCATTTAGTAGTGTGCCCAATAGCCTCTCTTTGAAAGTTGAATTTAGAAGTGTGCCCAATATCCTTTCTTTGAAAGTTGCATTTAAAAGTGTGCCCCATAGCCTCTCTGTGAAAGTTGCATTTAGAAGTGTGCCCAATAGCCTCTAGACGTGTGCCCAATATCCTCTCTTTGAAAGTTGCATTCAAAAGTGTGCCCAATAGCCTCTCTCTGAAAGTTGCATTTAGAAGTGTGCCCAATAGCCTCTCTTTGTAAGTTGCATTTAGAAGTGTGCCCAATAGCCTTCCTGTGAATTTAGAATTGTGCCCAATAGCCTCTCTTTGAAAGTTGCATTTAGAAGTGTGCCCAATAGCCTCTCTCTGAAAGTTGCATCTAGAAGTGTGCCCAATATCCTCTCTGTGAAAGTTGCATTTAGAAGTGTGCCCAATAGCCTCTCTGAGAAAGTTGCATTTAGAAGTGTGCCCAAATGCCTGTCTGTGGAAAGTTGCATTTAGAAGTGTGCCGAATAGCCTCTCTGTGAAAGTTGCATTAGAAGTATGCCCAATCGCATGTCTGTGGAAAGTTGCATTTAGAAGTGTGCCCAATAGCCTCTCTGTGAAAGTTGCATTTAGAAGTGTGCCCAATAACCTGTTAGTGGAAAGCTGCACTTTGAAGTGTGCCCAATAGCCTGTCTGTGGAAAGTAACATTTACTCTATAAATGTATAAATGCGCCCAACAGCCTACTGGTGATAGTTGAATTTAGAAGTGTGCCCAACAACCTCTCTGTGAAAGTCACATTTAGAATTGTGCCCAACAGCCTCTCTCTGAATTTAGAAGTGTGCCCAATATCCTCTCTGTGAAAATTGCATTTAGAAGTGTGCCCAATAGCCTCTCTTTGTAAGTTGCATTTAGACGTGTGCCCAATAGCCTCACTGTGAATTTAGAAGTGTGCCCAATAGCCTCTCTTTGAAAGTTGCATTTAGAAGTGTGCCCAATAGCCTCTCTGTGAATTTAGAAGTGTGCCCAATAGCCTCTCTCTGAAAGTTGCATCTAGAAGTGTGCCCAATATCCTCTCTGTGAAAGTTGCATTTAGAAGTGTGCCCAATAGCCTCTCTGAGAAAGTTGCATTTAGAAGTGTGCCGAAATGCCTGTCTGTGGTAAGCTGCATTTAGAAGTGTGCCGAATAGCCTCTCTGTGAAAGTTGCATTAGAAGTATGCCCAATAGCCTGTCTGTGGAAAGTTGCATTTAGAAGTGTGCCCAATAGCCTCTCTGTGAAAGTTGCATTTAGAAGTGTGCCCAATAACCTGTTAGTGGAAAGTTGCACTTTGAAGTGTGCCCAATAGCCTGTCTGTGAAAAGTTATGTTTACTCTATAAATTTATAAATGCGCCCAACAGCCTACTGGTGATAGTTGAATTTAGAAGTGTGCCCAACAACCTCTCTGTGAAAGTCACATTTAGAATTGTGCCCAACAGCCTCTCTCTGAATTTAGAAATATGCCCAAAATGCCTGTCTGTGGAAAGTTGCATTTAGAAGTGTGCCCAATAGCCTCTCTGTGAAAGTTGCATTTAGAAGTGTGCCCAATAACCTGTCAGTGGAAAGTTACACTTTGAAGTGTGCCCAATAGCCTTTCTGTGGAAAGTTACGTTTACTCTATAAATTTATAAATGCGCCCAACAGCCTACTGGTGATAGTTGAATTTAGAAGTGTGACCAACAACCTCACTGTGAAAGTCACATTTAGAATTGTGCCCAACAGCCTCTCTCTGAATTTAGAAGTGTGCCCAATATCCTCTCTGTGAAAATTGCATTTAGAAGTGTGCCCAATAGCCTCACTGTGAATTTAGAAGTGTGCCCAATAGCCTCTCTTTGAAAGTTGCATTTAGAAGTGTGCCCAATAGCCTCTCTGTGAATTTAGAAGTGTGCCCAATAGCCTCTCTCTGAAAGTTGCATCTAGAAGTGTGCCCAATATCCTCTCTGTGAAAGTTGCATTTAGAAGTGTGCCCAATAGCCTCTCTGAGAAAGTTGCATTTAGAAGTGTGCCCAAATGCCTGTCTGTGGAAAGTTGCATTTAGAAGTGTGCCGAATAGCCTCTCTGTGAAAGTTGCATTAGAAGTATGCCCAATAGCCTGTCTGTGGAAAGTTGCATTTAGAAGTGTGCCCAATAGCCTCTCTGTGAAAGTTGCATTTAGAAGTGTGCCCAATAACCTGTTAGTGGAAAGTTGCACTTTGAAGTGTGCCCAATAGCCTGTCTGTGGAAAGTTACGTTTACTCTATAAATTTATAAATGCGCCCAACAGCCTACTGGTGATAGTTGAATTTAGAAGTGTGCCCAACAGCCTCTCTCTGAATTTAGAAGTGTGCCCAATAGCCTCTCTGTGAAAATTGCATTTAGAAGTGTGCCCAATAGACTCTCTGTGAAAGTTGCATTTAGATGTGTGCCCAATAGCCTGTCTGTGGAAAGTTGCATTTAGAAGCATGCCCAATAGCCTCTCTGAGAAAGTTGCATTTAGAAGTGCGCCCAGTAGCCTGTCTGTGGAAAGATGCATTTAGAAGTGTGCCTAATAGCCTGTCTGTGGAAAGTTGTATTTAGAAGTGTGCCCAATAGCCTTTCTGTGAAATGTAGAAGTATGCCGAATAGCCTCTGTTTGAAAGTTTAATTTAGAAGTGTGCCCAATAGCCTCTCTGAGAAAGTTGCATTTGGAAGTGCGCCCAATAGCCTGTCTGTGATAAGTTGCATTTAGATTTGCGCACAACAGCCTGTATGTGGAACGTTGCATTTAGAAGTGTGCCCAATAGCCTTTCTGTGAATTTTAGAAGTGTGCCCAATAGCCTCTATTTGAAAGTTGAATTTAGAAGGGTGCCCAATAGCCTCTCTTTGAAAGTTGAATTTAGAAGTGTGCCCAATAGCCTCCCTTTGAAAGTTGCACTTAGAAGTGTGCCCAATAGCCTCTCTGTGAAAGTTGCATTTAGAAGTGTGCCCAATAGCCTCTTGAAGTGTGCCCAATATCCTCTCTGTGAAAGTTCCAATTAGAAGTGTGCCCAATAGCCTCTCTGTGAATTTAGAAGTGTGCCCAATAGCTTCTCTCTGAAAGCTGCATTTAAAGTGTGCCCAATAGCCTCTCTTTGAAAGTTGCATTTAGAAGTGTGCCCAATAGCCTCTCTGTGAAAGTTGCATTCAGAAGTGTGCCCAATAGCCTCTAGAATTGTGCCCAATATTCTCTCTGTGAAAGTTGCATTTAGAAGTGTTCCCAATAGCCTCTCTGTGAAAATTGCATTTAGAAGTGTGCCCAATAGACTCTCTGTGAAAGTTGCATTTAGATGTGTGCCCAATAGCCTCTCTGAGAAAGTTGCATTTAGAAGTGTGCCCAATAGCCTCTCTGAGAAAGTTGCATTTAAAAGTGCGCCCAGTAGCCTGTCTGTGGAAAGTTGCATTTAGAAGTGTGCCCAATAGCCTGTCTGTGGAAAGTTGCATTTAGAAGTGTGCCCAATAGCCTTTCTGTGAAATGTAGAAGTATGCCCAATAGCCTCTCTTTGAAAGTTTAATTTAGAAGTGTGCCCAATAGCCTCTCTGAGAAAGTTGCATTTAGAAGTGCGCCCAATAGCCTGTCTGTGATAAGTTACATTTAGAAGTGCGCCCAATAGCCTGTATGTGGAAAGTTGCATTTAGAAGTGTGCCCAATAGCCTCTATTTGAAAGTTGAATTTAGAAGGGTGCCCAATAGCCTCTCTTTGAAAGTTGAATTTAGAAGTGTGCCCAATAGCCTCTCTTTGAAAGTTGCATTTAAAAGTGTGCCCCATAGCCTCTCTACGAAAGTTGCATTTAGAAGTGTGCCCAATAGCCTCCTGAAGTGTGCCCAATATCCTCTCTTTGAAAGTTCCATTTAAAAGTGTACCCAATAGCCTCTCTGTGAAAGTTGTATCTAGAAGTGTGCCCAATATCCTCTCTGTGAAAGTTGCATTTAGAAGTCTGCCCAATAGCCTCTCTGAGAAAGTTGCATTTAGAAGTGTGCCCAATAGCCTCCGAGTGAATTTAGAAGTGTGCCCAATAGCCTCTCTCTGCAAGTTGCATCTAGAAGTGTGCCCAATATCCTCTCTGTGAAAGTTGCATTTAGAAGTCTGCCCAATAGCCTCTCTGAGAAAGTTGCATTTAGAAGTGTGCCCAATAGCCTTTCTGTGAATTTTAGAAGTGTGCCCAATAGCCTCTCTTTGAAAGTTGCATTTAGTAGTGTGCCCAATAGCCTCTCTTTGAAAGTTGAATTTAGAAGTGTGCCCAATATCCTCTCTTTGAAAGTTGCATTTAAAAGTGTGCCCCATAGCCTCTCTGTGAAAGTTGCATTTAGAAGTGTGCCCAATAGCCTCTAGACGTGTGCCCAATATCCTCTCTTTGAAAGTTGCATTCAAAAGTGTGCCCAATAGCCTCTCTCTGAAAGTTGCATTTAGAAGTGTGCCCAATAGCCTCTCTTTGTAAGTTGCATTTAGAAGTGTGCCCAATAGCCTTCCTGTGAATTTAGAATTGTGCCCAATAGCCTCTCTTTGAAAGTTGCATTTAGAAGTGTGCCCAATAGCCTCTCTCTGAAAGTTGCATCTAGAAGTGTGCGCAATATCCTCTCTGTGAAAGTTGCATTTAGAAGTGTGCCCAATAGCCTCTCTGAGAAAGTTGCATTTAGAAGTGTGCCCAAATGCCTGTCTGTGGAAAGTTGCATTTAGAAGTGTGCCGAATAGCCTCTCTGTGAAAGTTGCATTAGAAGTATGCCCAATAGCATGTCTGTGGAAAGTTGCATTTAGAAGTGTGCCCAATAGCCTCTCTGTGAAAGTTGCATTTAGAAGTGTGCCCAATAACCTGTTAGTGGAAAGTTGCACTTTGAAGTGTGCCCAATAGCCTGTCTGTGGAAAGTTACATTTACTCTATAAATTTATAAATGCGCCCAACAGCCTACTGGTGATAGTTGAATTTAGAAGTGTGCCCAACAACCTCTCTGTGAAAGTCACATTTAGAATTGTGCCCAACAGCCTCTCTCTGAATTTAGAAGTGTGCCCAATATCCTCTCTGTGAAAATTGCATTTAGAAGTGTGCCCAATAGCCTCTCTTTGTAAGTTGCATTTAGACGTGTGCCCAATAGCCTCACTGTGAATTTAGAAGTGTGCCCAATAGCCTCTCTTTGAAAGTTGCATTTAGAAGTGTGCCCAATAGCCTCTCTGTGAATATAGAAGTGTGCCAAATAGCCTCTCTCTGAAAGTTGCATCTAGAAGTGTGCCCAATATCCTCTCTGTGAAAGTTGCATTTAGAAGTGTGCCCAATAGCCTCTCTGAGAAAGTTGCATTTAGAAGTGTGCCCAAATGCCTCTCTGTGGAAAGCTGCATTTAGAAGTGTGCCGAATAGCCTCTCTGTGAA
This sequence comes from Ambystoma mexicanum, assembly GCF_040938575.1. Classification (NCBI taxonomy): domain Eukaryota; kingdom Metazoa; phylum Chordata; class Amphibia; order Caudata; family Ambystomatidae; genus Ambystoma; species Ambystoma mexicanum. The sequence goes on along the minus strand of NC_090928.1, from coordinate 906,768,451 downwards.
AGTTGCATTAGAAGTATGCCCAATAGCCTGTCTGTGGAAAGTTGCATTTAGAAGTGTGCCCAATAGCCTCTCTGTGAAAGTTGCATTTAGAAGTGTGCCCAATAACCTGTTAGTGGAAAGTTGCACTTTGAAGTGTGCCCAATAGCCTGTCTGTGGAAAGTTATGTTTACTCTATAAATTTATAAATGCGCCCAACAGCCTACTGGTGATAGTTGAATTTAGAAGTGTGCCCAACATCCTCTGTGTGAAAGTCACATTTAGAATTGTGCCCAACAGCCTCTCTCTGAATTTAGAAGTATGCCCAAAATGCCTGTCTGTGGAAAGTTGCATTTAGAAGTGTGCCCAATAGCCTCTCTGTGAAAGTTGCATTTAGAAGTGTGCCCAATAACCTGTCAGTGGAAAGTTACACTTTGAAGTGTGCCCAATAGCCTTTCTGTGGAAAGTTAAGTTTACTCTATAAATTTAGAAATGCGCCCAACAGCCTACTGGTGATAGTTGAATTTAGAAGTGTGACCAACAACCTCACTGTGAAAGTCACATTTAGAATTGTGCCCAACAGCCTCTCTCTGAATTTAGAAGTGTGCCCAATATCCTCTCTGTGAAAATTGCATTTAGAAGTGTGCCCAATAGCCTCACTGTGAATTTAGAAGTGTGCCCAATAGCCTCTCTTTGAAAGTTGCATTTAGAAGTGTGCCCAATAGCCTCTCTGTGAATTTAGAAGTGTGCCCAATAGCCTCTCTCTGAAAGTTGCATCTAGAAGTGTGCCCAATATCCTCTCTGTGAAAGTTGCATTTAGAAGTGTGCCCAAAAGCCTCTCTGAGAAAGTTGCATTTAGAAGTGTGCCCAAATGCCTGTCTGTGGAAAGTTGCATTTAGAAGTGTGCCGAATAGCCTCTCTGTGAAAGTTGCATTTAGAAGTGTGCCCAATAGCCTCTCTGTGAAAGTTGCATTTAGAAGTGTGCCCAATAACCTGTTAGTGGAAAGTTGCACTTTGAAGCGTGCCCAATAGCCTGTCTGTGGAAAGTTACGTTTACTCTATAAATTTATAAATGCGCCCAACAGCCTACTGGTGATAGTTGAATTTAGAAGTGTGCCCAACAGCCTCTCTCTGAATTTAGAAGTGTGCCCAATAGCCTCTCTGTGAAAATTGCATTTAGAAGTGTGCCCAATAGACTCTCTGTGAAAGTTGCATTTAGAAGCATGCCCAATAGCCTCTCTGAGAAAGTTGCATTTAGAAGTGCGCCCAGTAGCCTGTCTGTGGAAAGTTGCATTTAGAAGTGTGCCCAATAGCCTGTCTGTGGAAAGTTGCATTTAGAAGTGTGCCCAATAGCCTTTCTGTGAAATGTAGAAGTATGCCGAATAGCCTCTCTTTGAAAGTTTAATTTAGAAGTGTGCCCAATAGCCTCTCTGAGAAAGTTGCATTTGGAAGTGCGCCCAATAGCCTGTCTGTGATAAGTTGCATTTAGATTTGCGCCCAACAGCCTGTATGTGGAACGTTGCATTTAGAAGTGTGCCCAATAGCCTTTCTGTGAATTTTAGAAGTGTGCCCAATAGCCTCTATTTGAAAGTTGAATTTAGAAGGGTGCCCAATAGCCTCTCTTTGAAAGTTGAATTTAGAAGTGTGCCCAATAGCCTCTCTTTGAAAGTTGCACTTAGAAGTGTGCCCAATAGCCTCTCTGTGAAAGTTGCATTTAGAAGTGTGCCCAATAGCCTCTTGAAGTGTGCCCAATATCCTCTCTGTGAAAGTTCCAATTAGAAGTGTGCCCAATAGCCTCTCTGTGAATTTAGAAGTGTGCCCAATAGCTTCTCTCTGAAAGCTGCATTTAAAGTGTGCCCAATAGCCTCTCTTTGAAAGTTGCATTTAGAAGTGTGCCCAATAGCCTCTCTGTGAAAGTTGCATTCAGAAGTGTGCCCAATAGCCTCTAGAATTGTGCCCAATATCCTCTCTGTGAAAGTTGCATTTAGAAGTGTTCCCAATAGCCTCTCTGTGAAAATTGCATTTAGAAGTGTGCCCAATAGACTCTCTGTGAAAGTTGCATTTAGATGTGTGCCCAATAGCCTCTCTGAGAAAGTTGCATTTAGAAGTGTGCCCAATAGCCTCTCTGAGAAAGTTGCATTTAAAAGTGCGCCCAGTAGCCTGTCTGTGGAAAGTTGCATTTAGAAGTGTGCCCAATAGCCTGTCTGTGGAAAGTTGCATTTAGAAGTGTGCCCAATAGCCTTTCTGTGAAATGTAGAAGTATGCCCAATAGCCTCTCTTTGAAAGTTTAATTTAGAAGTGTGCCCAATAGCCTCTCTGAGAAAGTTGCATTTAGAAGTGCGCCCAAAAGCCTGTCTGTGATAAGTTGCATTTAGAAGTGCGCCCAATAGCCTTTCTGTGAATTTTAGAAGTGTACCCAATAGCCTATATTTGAAAGTTGAATTTAGAAGGGTGCCCAATAGCTTCTCTTTGAAAGTTGCACTTAGAAGTGTGCCCAATAGCCTCTCTGTGAAAGTTGCATTTAGAAGTGTGCCCAATAGCCTCTTGAAGTGTGCCCAATAGCTTCTCTCTGAAAGCTGCATTTAAAGTGTCCCCAATAGCCTCTCTTTGAAAGTTGCATTTAGAAGTGTGCCCAATAGCCTCTCTGTGAAAGTTGCATTTAGAAGTGTGCCCAATAGCCTCTACAATTGTGCCCAATATCCTCGCTGTGAAAGTTGCATTTAGAAGTGTGCCCAATAGCCTCTCTGTGAAAGTTGCATCTAGAAGTGTGCCCAATATCCTCTCTCTGAAAGTTGCATCTAGAAGTGTGCCCAATATCCTCTCTGTGAAAGTGCATTTAGAAGTGTGCCCAAAAGCCTCTCTGTGAAAGTTGCATTTAGAAGTGTGCCCAATAGCCTGTCTGTGGAAAGTTGCATTTAGAGGTGCGCCCAATAGCCTGTCTGTGGAAAGTTGCATTTATAAGTGTGCCCAATAACCTCTCTGAGAAAGTTGCATTTAGAAGTGCCCCCAATAGCCTGTCTGTGGTAAATTGCATTTAGAAGTGCGCCCAATAGCCTGTATGTGGAAAGTTGCATTTAGCAGTGTGCCCAATAGCCTTTCTGTGAATTATAGAAGTGTGCCCAATAGCCTCTCTTTGAAAGTTGAATTTAGAAGTGTGCCCAATAGCCTCTCTTTGAAAGTTGAATTTAGAAGTGTGCCCAATAGCCTCTCTGTGAAAGTTGCATTTAGAAGTGTGCCCAATAGCCTCTAGAAGTGTGCCCAATATCCTCTGTGTGAAAGTTGCATTTAGAAGTGTTCCCAATAGCCTCTCTGTGAAAATTGCATTTAGAAGTGTGCCCAATAGACTCTCTGTGAAAGTTGCATTTAGATGTGTGCCCAATAGCCTCTCTGAGAAAGTTGCATTTAGAAGTGTGCCCAATAGCCTCTCTGAGAAAGTTGCATTTAAAAGTGCGCCCAGTAGCCTGTCTGTGGAAAGTTGCATTTAGAAGTGTGCCCAATAGCCTGTCTGTGGAAAGTTGCATTTAGAAGTGTGCCCAATAGCCTTTCTGTGAAATGTAGAAGTATGCCCAATAGCCTCTCTTTGAAAGTTTAATTTAGAAGTGTGCCCAATAGCCTCTCTGAGAAAGTTGCATTTAGAAGTGCGCCCAAAAGCCTGTCTGTGATAAGTTGCATTTAGAAGTGCGCCCAATAGCCTTTCTGTGAATTTTAGAAGTGTACCCAATAGCCTATATTTGAAAGTTGAATTTAGAAGGGTGCCCAATAGCTTCTCTTTGAAAGTTGCACTTAGAAGTGTGCCCAATAGCCTCTCTGTGAAAGTTGCATTTAGAAGTGTGCCCAATAGCCTCTTGAAGTGTGCCCAATAGCTTCTCTCTGAAAGCTGCATTTAAAGTGTCCCCAATAGCCTCTCTTTGAAAGTTGCATTTAGAAGTGTGCCCAATAGCCTCTCTGTGAAAGTTGCATTTAGAAGTGTGCCCAATAGCCTCTACAATTGTGCCCAATATCCTCGCTGTGAAAGTTGCATTTAGAAGTGTGCCCAATAGCCTCTCTGTGAAAGTTGCATCTAGAAGTGTGCCCAATATCCTCTCTCTGAAAGTTGCATCTAGAAGTGTGCCCAATATCCTCTCTGTGAAAGTGCATTTAGAAGTGTGCCCAAAAGCCTCTCTGTGAAAGTTGCATTTAGAAGTGTGCCCAATAGCCTGTCTGTGGAAAGTTGCATTTAGAGGTGCGCCCAATAGCCTGTCTGTGGAAAGTTGCATTTATAAGTGTGCCCAATAACCTCTCTGAGAAAGTTGCATTTAGAAGTGCCCCCAATAGCCTGTCTGTGGTAAATTGCATTTAGAAGTGCGCCCAATAGCCTGTATGTGGAAAGTTGCATTTAGCAGTGTGCCCAATAGCCTTTCTGTGAATTATAGAAGTGTGCCCAATAGCCTCTCTTTGAAAGTTGAATTTAGAAGTGTGCCCAATAGCCTCTCTTTGAAAGTTGAATTTAGAAGTGTGCCCAATAGCCTCTCTGTGAAAGTTGCATTTAGAAGTGTGCCCAATAGCCTCTAGAAGTGTGCCCAATATCCTCTGTGTGAAAGTTGCATTTAGAAGTGTGCCCAATAGCCTCTCTGTGAATTTAGAAGTGTGCCCAATAGCTTCTCTCTGAAAGCTGCATTTAAAGTGTTCCCAATAGCCTCTCTTTGAAAGTTGCATTTAGAAGTGTGCCCAATATCCTCTCTCTGAAAGTTGCATCTAGAAGTGTGCCCAATATCCTCTCCGTGAAAGTTGGATTTAGAAGTGTGCCCAATAGCCTCTCTGTGAAAGTTGCATCTAGAAGTGTGCCCAATATCCTCTCTCTGAAAGTTGCATCTAGAAGTGTGCCCAATATCCTCTCTGTGAAAGTGCATTTAGATGTGTGCCCAATAGCCTCTCTGAGAAAGTTGCATTTAGAAGTGTGCCCAATAGCCTGTCTGTGGAAAGTTGCATTTGGAAGTGTGCCCAATAGCCTCTCTGAGAAAGTTGCATTTAGAAGTGCGCCCAGTAGCCTGTCTGTGGAAAGTTGCATTTAGAAGTGTGCCCAATAGCCTTTCTGTGAAATGTAGAAGTATGCCCAATAGCCTCTCTTTGAAACTTTAATTTAGAAGTGTGCCCAATAGCCTCTCTGAGAAAGTTGCATTTAGAAGTGCGCCCAATAGCCTGTCTGTGATAAGTTGCATTTAGAAGTGCGCCCAATAGCCTGTATGTGGAAAGTTGCATTTAGAAGTGTGCCCAATAGCCTTTCTGTGAATTCTAGAAGTGTGCCCAATAGCCTCTATTTGAAAGTTGAATTTAGAAGTGTGCCCAATAGCCTCTCTTTGAAAGTTGAATTTAGAAGTGTGCCCAATAGCCTCTCTTTGGAAGTTGCACTTAGAAGTGTGCCCAGTAGCCTCTCTGTGAAAGTTGCATTTAGAAGTGTGCCCAATAGCCTCTAGAAGTGTGCCCAATATCCTCTCTGTGAAAGTTCCAATTAGAAGTGTGCCCAATAGCCTCTCTGTGAATTTAGAAGTGTGCCCAATAGCCTCTCTTTGAAAGTTGCATTTAGAAGTGTGCCCAATAGCCTCTCTGTGAAAGCTGCATTTAGAAATGTGCCCAATAGCCTCTAGAAGTGTGCCCAATATCCTCTCTGTGAAAGTTGCATTTAGAAGTGTGCCCAGTAGCCTCTCTGTGAAAGTTGCATCTAGAAGTGTGCCCAATATCCTCTCTCTGAAAGTTGCATCTAGAAGTGTGCCCAATATCCTCTCTGTAGAAGTGCATTTAGAAGTGTGCCCAAAAGCCTCTCTGAGAAAGTTGCATTTAGAAGTGTGCCCAATAGCCTGTCTGTGGAAAGTTGCATTTAGAAGTGTGCCCAATATTCTCACTGTGATTTTAGAAGTGTGCCCAATAGCCTCTCTCTGAAAGTTTCTTCTGGAAGTGTGCCCAATATCCTCTATGTGAAAGTTGCATTTAGAAGTGTGCCCAATATCCTCTCTGTGAAAGTTGCATTTAGAAGTGTGCCCAATAGCCTCTTTGTGAATTTAGAAGTGTGCCCAATAGCCTGTCTGTGGAAAGTTGCATTTAGAAGTGTGCCCAATAGCCTCCCTGTGAATTTAGAAGTGTGCCCAATATCCTCTCTGTGAAAGTTGCATTTAGAAGTGTGCCCAATAGCCTCTCTGAGAAAGTTGCATTTAGAAGTGTGCCCAATAGCCCGTCTGTGGAAAGTTGCATTTAGAAGTGTGCCCAATAACCTTTCTGTGAATTTTAGAAGTGTGCCCAATAGCCTCTCTTTGAAAGTTGCATTTAGAAGTGTGCCCAATAGCCTCTCTTTCAAAGTTGAATTTAGAAGTGTGCCCAACAGCCTCTCTTTGAAAGTTGCATTTAAAAGTGTGCCCCATAGCCTCTCTATGAAAGGTGCATTTAGAAGTGTGCCCAATAGCCTCCTGAAGTGTGCCCAATATCCTCTCTTTGAAAGTTCCATTTAAAAGTGTGCCCAATAGCCTCTCTGTGAAAGTTGCATCTAGAAGTGTGCCCAATATCCTCTCTGTGAAAATTGCATTTAGAAGTGTGCCCAATATCCGCTCTGTGAAAGTTGCATTTAGAAGTGTGCCCAATAGCCTCTTTGTGAATTTAGAAGTGTGCTCAATAGCCTCTCTCTGAAAGTTGCATCTAGAAGTGTGCTCAATATCCTCTCTGTGAAAGTTTCATTTAGAAGTGTGCCCAATAGCCTCTCTGAGAAAGTTGCATTTAGAAGTGTGCCCAATAGCCTGTCTGTGGAAAGTTGCATTTAGAAGTGTGCCCAATAGCCTCCCAGTGAATTTAGAAGTGTGCCCAATAGCCTCTCTGTGAAAGTTGCATCTAGAAGTGTACCCAATATCCTCTCTGTGAAAGTTGCATTTAGAAGTCTGCCCAATAGCCTCTCTGAGAAAGTTGCATTTAGAAGTGTGCCCAATAGCCTTTCTGTGAATTTTAGAAGTGTGCCCAATAGCCTCTCTTTGAAAGTCGCATTTAGAAGTGTGCCCAATAGCCTCTCTTTGAATGTTGAATTTAGAAGGTTGCCCAATATCCTCTCTTTGAAAGTTGCATTTAAAAGTGTGCCCCATAGCCTCTCTGTGAAAGTTGCATTTAGAAGTGTGCCCAATAGCCTCTAGACGTGTGCCCAATATCCTCTCTTTGAAAGTTGCTTTCAAAAGTGTGCCCAATAGCCTCTCTCTGAAAGTTTCATTTAGAAGTGTGCCCAATAGCCTCTAGAAGTGTACCCAATATCCTCTCTGTGAAAGATGCATTTAGAAATGTGCCCAATAGCCTCTCTTTGTAAGTTGCATTTAGAAGTGTGCCCAATAGCCTTCCTGTGAATTTAGAAGTGTGCCCAATAGCCTCTCTTTGAAAGTTGCATTTAGAAGTGTGGACAATAGCCTCTCAGTGAATTTAGAAGTGTGCCCAATAGCCTCTCTCTGAAAGTTGCATCTAGAAGTGTGCCCAATATCCTCTCTGTGAAAGTTGCATTTAGAAGTGTGCCCAATAGCCTCTCTTTGTAAGTTGCATTTAGAAGTGTGCCCAATAGCCTTCCTGTGAATTTGGAAGTGTGCCCAATATCCTCTCTGTGAAAGTTGCATTTAGAAGTGTGCCCAACAGCCTCTCTCTGAATTTAGAAGTGTGCCCAATAGCCTCTCTGTGAAAATTGCATTTAGAAGTGTGCCCAATAGACTCTCTGTGAAAGTTGCATTTAGATGTGTGCCCAATAGCCTGTCTGTGGAAAGTTGCATTTAGAAGCATGCCCAATAGCCTCTCTGAGAAAGTTGCATTTAGAAGTGCGCCCAGTAGCCTGTCTGTGGAAAGATGCATTTAGAAGTGTGCCTAATAGCCTGTCTGTGGAAAGTTGTATTTAGAAGTGTGCCCAATAGCCTTTCTGTGAAATGTAGAAGTATGCCGAATAGCCTCTGTTTGAAAGTTTAATTTAGAAGTGTGCCCAATAGCCTCTCTGAGAAAGTTGCATTTGGAAGTGCGCCCAATAGCCTGTCTGTGATAAGTTGCATTTAGATTTGCGCACAACAGCCTGTATGTGGAACGTTGCATTTAGAAGTGTGCCCAATAGCCTTTCTGTGAATTTTAGAAGTGTGCCCAATAGCCTCTATTTGAAAGTTGAATTTAGAAGGGTGCCCAATAGCCTCTCTTTGAAAGTTGAATTTAGAAGTGTGCCCAATAGCCTCCCTTTGAAAGTTGCACTTAGAAGTGTGCCCAATAGCCTCTCTGTGAAAGTTGCATTTAGAAGTGTGCCCAATAGCCTCTTGAAGTGTGCCCAATATCCTCTCTGTGAAAGTTCCAATTAGAAGTGTGCCCAATAGCCTCTCTGTGAATTTAGAAGTGTGCCCAATAGCTTCTCTCTGAAAGCTGCATTTAAAGTGTGCCCAATAGCCTCTCTTTGAAAGTTGCATTTAGAAGTGTGCCCAATAGCCTCTCTGTGAAAGTTGCATTCAGAAGTGTGCCCAATAGCCTCTAGAATTGTGCCCAATATTCTCTCTGTGAAAGTTGCATTTAGAAGTGTTCCCAATAGCCTCTCTGTGAAAATTGCATTTAGAAGTGTGCCCAATAGACTCTCTGTGAAAGTTGCATTTAGATGTGTGCCCAATAGCCTCTCTGAGAAAGTTGCATTTAGAAGTGTGCCCAATAGCCTCTCTGAGAAAGTTGCATTTAAAAGTGCGCCCAGTAGCCTGTCTGTGGAAAGTTGCATTTAGAAGTGTGCCCAATAGCCTGTCTGTGGAAAGTTGCATTTAGAAGTGTGCCCAATAGCCTTTCTGTGAAATGTAGAAGTATGCCCAATAGCCTCTCTTTGAAAGTTTAATTTAGAAGTGTGCCCAATAGCCTCTCTGAGAAAGTTGCATTTAGAAGTGCGCCCAATAGCCTGTCTGTGATAAGTTACATTTAGAAGTGCGCCCAATAGCCTGTATGTGGAAAGTTGCATTTAGAAGTGTGCCCAATAGCCTCTATTTGAAAGTTGAATTTAGAAGGGTGCCCAATAGCCTCTCTTTGAAAGTTGAATTTAGAAGTGTGCCCAATAGCCTCTCTTTGAAAGTTGCATTTAAAAGTGTGCCCCATAGCCTCTCTACGAAAGTTGCATTTAGAAGTGTGCCCAATAGCCTCCTGAAGTGTGCCCAATATCCTCTCTTTGAAAGTTCCATTTAAAAGTGTACCCAATAGCCTCTCTGTGAAAGTTGTATCTAGAAGTGTGCCCAATATCCTCTCTGTGAAAGTTGCATTTAGAAGTCTGCCCAATAGCCTCTCTGAGAAAGTTGCATTTAGAAGTGTGCCCAATAGCCTCCCAGTGAATTTAGAAGTGTGCCCAATAGCCTCTCTCTGCAAGTTGCATCTAGAAGTGTGCCCAATATCCTCTCTGTGAAAGTTGCATTTAGAAGTCTGCCCAATAGCCTCTCTGAGAAAGTTGCATTTAGAAGTGTGCCCAATAGCCTTTCTGTGAATTTTAGAAGTGTGCCCAATAGCCTCTCTTTGAAAGTTGCATTTAGTAGTGTGCCCAATAGCCTCTCTTTGAAAGTTGAATTTAGAAGTGTGCCCAATATCCTCTCTTTGAAAGTTGCATTTAAAAGTGTGCCCCATAGCCTCTCTGTGAAAGTTGCATTTAGAAGTGTGACCAATAGCCTCTAGACGTGTGCCCAATATCCTCTCTTTGAAAGTTGCATTCAAAAGTGTGCCCAATAGCCTCTCTCTGAAAGTTGCATTTAGAAGTGTGCCCAATAGCCTCTCTTTGTAAGTTGCATTTAGAAGTGTGCCCAATAGCCTTCCTGTGAATTTAGAATTGTGCCCAATAGCCTCTCTTTGAAAGTTGCATTTAGAAGTGTGCCCAATAGCCTCTCTCTGAAAGTTGCATCTAGAAGTGTGCCCAATATCCTCTCTGTGAAAGTTGCATTTAGAAGTGTGCCCAATAGCCTCTCTGAGAAAGTTGCATTTAGAAGTGTGCCCAAATGCCTGTCTGTGGAAAGTTGCATTTAGAAGTGTGCCGAATAGCCTCTCTGTGAAAGTTGCATTAGAAGTATGCCCAATAGCATGTCTGTGGAAAGTTGCATTTAGAAGTGTGCCCAATAGCCTCTCTGTGAAAGTTGCATTTAGAAGTGTGCCCAATAACCTGTTAGTGGAAAGTTGCACTTTGAAGTGTGCCCAATAGCCTGTCTGTGGAAAGTTACATTTACTCTATAAATTTATAAATGCGCCCAACAGCCTACTGGTGATAGTTGAATTTAGAAGTGTGCCCAACAACCTCTCTGTGAAAGTCACATTTAGAATTGTGCCCAACAGCCTCTCTCTGAATTTAGAAGTGTGCCCAATATCCTCTCTGTGAAAATTGCATTTAGAAGTGTGCCCAATAGCCTCTCTTTGTAAGTTGCATTTAGACGTGTGCCCAATAGCCTCACTGTGAATTTAGAAGTGTGCCCAATAGCCTCTCTTTGAAAGTTGCATTTAGAAGTGTGCCCAATAGCCTCTCTGTGAATATAGAAGTGTGCCAAATAGCCTCTCTCTGAAAGTTGCATCTAGAAGTGTGCCCAATATCCTCTCTGTGAAAGTTGCATTTAGAAGTGTGCCCAATAGCCTCTCTGAGAAAGTTGCATTTAGAAGTGTGCCCAAATGCCTGTCTGTGGAAAGCTGCATTTAGAAGTGTGCCGAATAGCCTCTCTGTGAAAGTTGCATTAGAAGTATGCCCAATAGCCTGTCTGTGGAAAGTTGCATTTAGAAGTGTGCCCAATAGCCTCTCTGTGAAAGTTGCATTTAGAAGTGTGCCCAATAACCTGTTAGTGGAAAGTTGCACTTTGAAGTGTGCCCAATAGCCTGTCTGTGGAAAGTTATGTTTACTCTATAAATTTATAAATGCGCCCAACAGCCTACTGGTGATAGTTGAATTTAGAAGTGTGCCCAACATCCTCTGTGTGAAAGTCACATTTAGAATTGTGCCCAACAGCCTCTCTCTGAATTTAGAAGTATGCCCAAAATGCCTGTCTGTGGAAAGTTGCATTTAGAAGTGTGCCCAATAGCCTCTCTGTGAAAGTTGCATTTAGAAGTGTGCCCAATAACCTGTCAGTGGAAAGTTACACTTTGAAGTGTGCCCAATAGCCTTTCTGTGGAAAGTTAAGTTTACTCTATAAATTTAGAAATGCGCCCAACAGCCTACTGGTGATAGTTGAATTTAGAAGTGTGACCAACAACCTCACTGTGAAAGTCACATTTAGAATTGTGCCCAACAGCCTCTCTCTGAATTTAGAAGTGTGCCCAATATCCTCTCTGTGAAAATTGCATTTAGAAGTGTGCCCAATAGCCTCACTGTGAATTTAGAAGTGTGCCCAATAGCCTCTCTTTGAAAGTTGCATTTAGAAGTGTGCCCAATAGCCTCTCTGTGAATTTAGAAGTGTGCCCAATAGCCTCTCTCTGAAAGTTGCATCTAGAAGTGTGCCCAATATCCTCTCTGTGAAAGTTGCATTTAGAAGTGTGCCCAAAAGCCTCTCTGAGAAAGTTGCATTTAGAAGTGTGCCCAAATGCCTGTCTGTGGAAAGTTGCATTTAGAAGTGTGCCGAATAGCCTCTCTGTGAAAGTTGCATTTAGAAGTGTGCCCAATAGCCTCTCTGTGAAAGTTGCATTTAGAAGTGTGCCCAATAACCTGTTAGTGGAAAGTTGCACTTTGAAGCGTGCCCAATAGCCTGTCTGTGGAAAGTTACGTTTACTCTATAAATTTATAAATGCGCCCAACAGCCTACTGGTGATAGTTGAATTTAGAAGTGTGCCCAACAGCCTCTCTCTGAATTTAGAAGTGTGCCCAATAGCCTCTCTGTGAAAATTGCATTTAGAAGTGTGCCCAATAGACTCTCTGTGAAAGTTGCATTTAGAAGCATGCCCAATAGCCTCTCTGAGAAAGTTGCATTTAGAAGTGCGCCCAGTAGCCTGTCTGTGGAAAGTTGCATTTAGAAGTGTGCCCAATAGCCTGTCTGTGGAAAGTTGCATTTAGAAGTGTGCCCAATAGCCTTTCTGTGAAATGTAGAAGTATGCCGAATAGCCTCTCTTTGAAAGTTTAATTTAGAAGTGTGCCCAATAGCCTCTCTGAGAAAGTTGCATTTGGAAGTGCGCCCAATAGCCTGTCTGTGATAAGTTGCATTTAGATTTGCGCCCAACAGCCTGTATGTGGAACGTTGCATTTAGAAGTGTGCCCAATAGCCTTTCTGTGAATTTTAGAAGTGTGCCCAATAGCCTCTATTTGAAAGTTGAATTTAGAAGGGTGCCCAATAGCCTCTCTTTGAAAGTTGAATTTAGAAGTGTGCCCAATAGCCTCTCTTTGAAAGTTGCACTTAGAAGTGTGCCCAATAGCCTCTCTGTGAAAGTTGCATTTAGAAGTGTGCCCAATAGCCTCTTGAAGTGTGCCCAATATCCTCTCTGTGAAAGTTCCAATTAGAAGTGTGCCCAATAGCCTCTCTGTGAATTTAGAAGTGTGCCCAATAGCTTCTCTCTGAAAGCTGCATTTAAAGTGTGCCCAATAGCCTCTCTTTGAAAGTTGCATTTAGAAGTGTGCCCAATAGCCTCTCTGTGAAAGTTGCATTCAGAAGTGTGCCCAATAGCCTCTAGAATTGTGCCCAATATCCTCTCTGTGAAAGTTGCATTTAGAAGTGTTCCCAATAGCCTCTCTGTGAAAATTGCATTTAGAAGTGTGCCCAATAGACTCTCTGTGAAAGTTGCATTTAGATGTGTGCCCAATAGCCTCTCTGAGAAAGTTGCATTTAGAAGTGTGCCCAATAGCCTCTCTGAGAAAGTTGCATTTAAAAGTGCGCCCAGTAGCCTGTCTGTGGAAAGTTGCATTTAGAAGTGTGCCCAATAGCCTGTCTGTGGAAAGTTGCATTTAGAAGTGTGCCCAATAGCCTTTCTGTGAAATGTAGAAGTATGCCCAATAGCCTCTCTTTGAAAGTTTAATTTAGAAGTGTGCCCAATAGCCTCTCTGAGAAAGTTGCATTTAGAAGTGCGCCCAAAAGCCTGTCTGTGATAAGTTGCATTTAGAAGTGCGCCCAATAGCCTTTCTGTGAATTTTAGAAGTGTACCCAATAGCCTATATTTGAAAGTTGAATTTAGAAGGGTGCCCAATAGCTTCTCTTTGAAAGTTGCACTTAGAAGTGTGCCCAATAGCCTCTCTGTGAAAGTTGCATTTAGAAGTGTGCCCAATAGCCTCTTGAAGTGTGCCCAATAGCTTCTCTCTGAAAGCTGCATTTAAAGTGTCCCCAATAGCCTCTCTTTGAAAGTTGCATTTAGAAGTGTGCCCAATAGCCTCTCTGTGAAAGTTGCATTTAGAAGTGTGCCCAATAGCCTCTACAATTGTGCCCAATATCCTCGCTGTGAAAGTTGCATTTAGAAGTGTGCCCAATAGCCTCTCTGTGAAAGTTGCATCTAGAAGTGTGCCCAATATCCTCTCTCTGAAAGTTGCATCTAGAAGTGTGCCCAATATCCTCTCTGTGAAAGTGCATTTAGAAGTGTGCCCAAAAGCCTCTCTGTGAAAGTTGCATTTAGAAGTGTGCCCAATAGCCTGTCTGTGGAAAGTTGCATTTAGAGGTGCGCCCAATAGCCTGTCTGTGGAAAGTTGCATTTATAAGTGTGCCCAATAACCTCTCTGAGAAAGTTGCATTTAGAAGTGCCCCCAATAGCCTGTCTGTGGTAAATTGCATTTAGAAGTGCGCCCAATAGCCTGTATGTGGAAAGTTGCATTTAGCAGTGTGCCCAATAGCCTTTCTGTGAATTATAGAAGTGTGCCCAATAGCCTCTCTTTGAAAGTTGAATTTAGAAGTGTGCCCAATAGCCTCTCTTTGAAAGTTGAATTTAGAAGTGTGCCCAATAGCCTCTCTGTGAAAGTTGCATTTAGAAGTGTGCCCAATAGCCTCTAGAAGTGTGCCCAATATCCTCTGTGTGAAAGTTGCATTTAGAAGTGTTCCCAATAGCCTCTCTGTGAAAATTGCATTTAGAAGTGTGCCCAATAGACTCTCTGTGAAAGTTGCATTTAGATGTGTGCCCAATAGCCTCTCTGAGAAAGTTGCATTTAGAAGTGTGCCCAATAGCCTCTCTGAGAAAGTTGCATTTAAAAGTGCGCCCAGTAGCCTGTCTGTGGAAAGTTGCATTTAGAAGTGTGCCCAATAGCCTGTCTGTGGAAAGTTGCATTTAGAAGTGTGCCCAATAGCCTTTCTGTGAAATGTAGAAGTATGCCCAATAGCCTCTCTTTGAAAGTTTAATTTAGAAGTGTGCCCAATAGCCTCTCTGAGAAAGTTGCATTTAGAAGTGCGCCCAAAAGCCTGTCTGTGATAAGTTGCATTTAGAAGTGCGCCCAATAGCCTTTCTGTGAATTTTAGAAGTGTACCCAATAGCCTATATTTGAAAGTTGAATTTAGAAGGGTGCCCAATAGCTTCTCTTTGAAAGTTGCACTTAGAAGTGTGCCCAATAGCCTCTCTGTGAAAGTTGCATTTAGAAGTGTGCCCAATAGCCTCTTGAAGTGTGCCCAATAGCTTCTCTCTGAAAGCTGCATTTAAAGTGTCCCCAATAGCCTCTCTTTGAAAGTTGCATTTAGAAGTGTGCCCAATAGCCTCTCTGTGAAAGTTGCATTTAGAAGTGTGCCCAATAGCCTCTACAATTGTGCCCAATATCCTCGCTGTGAAAGTTGCATTTAGAAGTGTGCCCAATAGCCTCTCTGTGAAAGTTGCATCTAGAAGTGTGCCCAATATCCTCTCTCTGAAAGTTGCATCTAGAAGTGTGCCCAATATCCTCTCTGTGAAAGTGCATTTAGAAGTGTGCCCAAAAGCCTCTCTGTGAAAGTTGCATTTAGAAGTGTGCCCAATAGCATGTCTGTGGAAAGTTGCATTTAGAGGTGCGCCCAATAGCCTGTCTGTGGAAAGTTGCATTTATAAGTGTGCCCAATAACCTCTCTGAGAAAGTTGCATTTAGAAGTGCCCCCAATAGCCTGTCTGTGGTAAATTGCATTTAGAAGTGCGCCCAATAGCCTGTATGTGGAAAGTTGCATTTAGCAGTGTGCCCAATAGCCTTTCTGTGAATTATAGAAGTGTGCCCAATAGCCTCTCTTTGAAAGTTGAATTTAGAAGTGTGCCCAATAGCCTCTCTTTGAAAGTTGAATTTAGAAGTGTGCCCAATAGCCTCTCTGTGAAAGTTGCATTTAGAAGTGTGCCCAATAGCCTCTAGAAGTGTGCCCAATATCCTCTGTGTGAAAGTTGCATTTAGAAGTGTGCCCAATAGCCTCTCTGTGAATTTAGAAGTGTGCCCAATAGCTTCTCTCTGAAAGCTGCATTTAAAGTGTTCCCAATAGCCTCTCTTTGAAAGTTGCATTTAGAAGTGTGCCCAATATCCTCTCTCTGAAAGTTGCATCTAGAAGTGTGCCCAATATCCTCTCCGTGAAAGTTGGATTTAGAAGTGTGCCCAATAGCCTCTCTGTGAAAGTTGCATCTAGAAGTGTGCCCAATATCCTCTCTCTGAAAGTTGCATCTAGAAGTGTGCCCAATATCCTCTCTGTGAAAGTGCATTTAGATGTGTGCCCAATAGCCTCTCTGAGAAAGTTGCATTTAGAAGTGTGCCCAATAGCCTGTCTGTGGAAAGTTGCATTTGGAAGTGTGCCCAATAGCCTCTCTGAGAAAGTTGCATTTAGAAGTGCGCCCAGTAGCCTGTCTGTGGAAAGTTGCATTTAGAAGTGTGCCCAATAGCCTTTCTGTGAAATGTAGAAGTATGCCCAATAGCCTCTCTTTGAAACTTTAATTTAGAAGTGTGCCCAATAGCCTCTCTGAGAAAGTTGCATTTAGAAGTGCGCCCAATAGCCTGTCTGTGATAAGTTGCATTTAGAAGTGCGCCCAATAGCCTGTATGTGGAAAGTTGCATTTAGAAGTGTGCCCAATAGCCTTTCTGTGAATTCTAGAAGTGTGCCCAATAGCCTCTATTTGAAAGTTGAATTTAGAAGTGTGCCCAATAGCCTCTCTTTGAAAGTTGAATTTAGAAGTGTGCCCAATAGCCTCTCTTTGGAAGTTGCACTTAGAAGTGTGCCCAGTAGCCTCTCTGTGAAAGTTGCATTTAGAAGTGTGCCCAATAGCCTCTAGAAGTGTGCCCAATATCCTCTCTGTGAAAGTTCCAGTTAGAAGTGTGCCCAATAGCCTCTCTGTGAATTTAGAAGTGTGCCCAATAGCCTCTCTTTGAAAGTTGCATTTAGAAGTGTGCCCAATAGCCTCTCTGTGAAAGCTGCATTTAGAAATGTGCCCAATAGCCTCTAGAAGTGTGCCCAATATCCTCTCTGTGAAAGTTGCATTTAGAAGTGTGCCCAGTAGCCTCTCTGTGAAAGTTGCATCTAGAAGTGTGCCCAATATCCTCTCTCTGAAAGTTGCATCTAGAAGTGTGCCCAATATCCTCTCTGTAGAAGTGCATTTAGAAGTGTGCCCAAAAGCCTCTCTGAGAAAGTTGCATTTAGAAGTGTGCCCAATAGCCTGTCTGTGGAAAGTTGCATTTAGAAGTGTGCCCAATATTCTCACTGTGATTTTAGAAGTGTGCCCAATAGCCTCTCTCTGAAAGTTTCTTCTGGAAGTGTGCCCAATATCCTCTATGTGAAAGTTGCATTTAGAAGTGTGCCCAATATCCTCTCTGTGAAAGTTGCATTTAGAAGTGTGCCCAATAGCCTCTTTGTGAATTTAGAAGTGTGCCCAATAGCCTGTCTGTGGAAAGTTGCATTTAGAAGTGTGCCCAATAGCCTCCCTGTGAATTTAGAAGTGTGCCCAATATCCTCTCTGTGAAAGTTGCATTTAGAAGTGTGCCCAATAGCCTCTCTGAGAAAGTTGCATTTAGAAGTGTGCCCAATAGCCCGTCTGTGGAAAGTTGCATTTAGAAGTGTGCCCAATAGCCTTTCTGTGAATTTTAGAAGTGTGCCCAATAGCCTCTCTTTGAAAGTTGCATTTAGAAGTGTGCCCAATAGCCTCTCTTTCAAAGTTGAATTTAGAAGTGTGCCCAACAGCCTCTCTTTGAAAGTTGCATTTAAAAGTGTGCCCCATAGCCTCTCTATGAAAGGTGCATTTAGAAGTGTGCCCAATAGCCTCCTGAAGTGTGCCCAATATCCTCTCTTTGAAAGTTCCATTTAAAAGTGTGCCCAATAGCCTCTCTGTGAAAGTTGCATCTAGAAGTGTGCCCAATATCCTCTCTGTGAAAATTGCATTTAGAAGTGTGCCCAATATCCGCTCTGTGAAAGTTGCATTTAGAAGTGTGCCCAATAGCCTCTTTGTGAATTTAGAAGTGTGCTCAATAGCCTCTCTCTGAAAGTTGCATCTAGAAGTGTGCTCAATATCCTCTCTGTGAAAGTTTCATTTAGAAGTGTGCCCAATAGCCTCTCTGAGAAAGTTGCATTTAGAAGTGTGCCCAATAGCCTGTCTGTGGAAAGTTGCATTTAGAAGTGTGCCCAATAGCCTCCCAGTGAATTTAGAAGTGTGCCCAATAGCCTCTCTGTGAAAGTTGCATCTAGAAGTGTACCCAATATCCTCTCTGTGAAAGTTGCATTTAGAAGTCTGCCCAATAGCCTCTCTGAGAAAGTTGCATTTAGAAGTGTGCCCAATAGCCTTTCTGTGAATTTTAGAAGTGTGCCCAATAGCCTCTCTTTGAAAGTCGCATTTAGAAGTGTGCCCAATAGCCTCTCTTTGAATGTTGAATTTAGAAGGTTGCCCAATATCCTCTCTTTGAAAGTTGCATTTAAAAGTGTGCCCCATAGCCTCTCTGTGAAAGTTGCATTTAGAAGTGTGCCCAATAGCCTCTAGACGTGTGCCCAATATCCTCTCTTTGAAAGTTGCTTTCAAAAGTGTGCCCAATAGCCTCTCTCTGAAAGTTTCATTTAGAAGTGTGCCCAATAGCCTCTAGAAGTGTACCCAATATCCTCTCTGTGAAAGATGCATTTAGAAATGTGCCCAATAGCCTCTCTTTGTAAGTTGCATTTAGAAGTGTGCCCAATAGCCTTCCTGTGAATTTAGAAGTGTGCCCAATAGCCTCTATTTGAAAGTTGCATTTAGAAGTGTGGACAATAGCCTCTCAGTGAATTTAGAAGTGTGCCCAATAGCCTCTCTCTGAAAGTTGCATCTAGAAGTGTGCCCAATATCCTCTCTGTGAAAGTTGCATTTAGAAGTGTGCCCAATAGCCTCTCTTTGTAAGTTGCATTTAGAAGTGTGCCCAATAGCCTTCCTGTGAATTTGGAAGTGTGCCCAATATCCTCTCTGTGAAAGTTGCATTTAGAAGTGTGCCCAATAGCCTTCCTGTGAATTTAGAAGTGTGCCCAATAGCCTCTCTTTGAAAGTTGCATTTAGAAGTGTGCCCAATAGCCCCTCAGTGAATTTAGAAGTGTGCCCAATAGCCTCTCTCTGAAAGTTGCATCTAGAAGTGTGCCCAATATCCTCTCTGTGAAAGTTGTATTTAGAAGTGTGCCCAAATGCCTGTCTGTGGAAAGTTGCATTTAGAAGTGTGCCGAATAGCCTCTCTGTGAAAGTGTCATTAGAAGTATGCCCAATAGCCTGTCTGTGGAAAGTTGCATTTAGAAGTGTGCCCAATAGCCTCTCTGTGAAAGTTGCATTTAGAAGTGTGCCCAATGGCCTGTCTGTGGAAAGTTACGTTTACTCTATACATTTATAAATGCGCCCAACAGCCTACTGGTGAAGGTTGAATTTAGAAGTGTGCCCAACAACCTCTCTGTGAAAGTCACATTTATAATTGTGCCCAAAAGCCTCTCTCTGAATTTAGAAGTATGCCCAAAATGCCTGTCTGTGGAAAGTTGCATTTAGAAGTGTGCCCAATAGCCTCTCTGTGAAAGTTGCATTTAGAAGTGTGCCCAATAACCTGTCAGTGGAAAGTTACACTTTGAAGTGTGCCCAATAGTCTGTCTGTGGAAAGTTGCATTTAGAAGTGTGCCCAATAGCCTGTCTGTGGAAAGTTGCATTTAGAAGTGTGCCCAATAGCCTTTCTGTGAAATGTAGAAGTATGCCCAATAGCCTCTCTTTGAAAGTTTAATTTAGAAGTGTGCCCAATAGCCTCTCTGAGAAAGTTGCATTTAGAAGTGCGCCCAATAGCCTGTCTGTGATAAGTTACATTTAGAAGTGTGCCCAATAGCCTCTATTTGAAAGTTGAATTTAGAAGGGTGCCCAATAGCCTCTCTTTGAAAGTTGAATTTAGAAGTGTGCCCAATAGCCTCTCTTTGAAAGTTGCATTTAAAAGTGTGCCCGATAGCCTCTCTATGAAAGTTGCATTTAGAAGTGTGCCCAATAGCCTCCTGAAGTGTGCCCAATATCCTCTCTTTCAAAGTTCCATTTAAAAGTGTACCCAATAGCCTCTCTGTGAAAGTTGTATCTAGAAGTGTGCCCAATATCCTCTCTGTGAAAGTTGCATTTAGAAGTCTGCCCAATAGCCTCTCTGAGAAAGTTGCATTTAGAAGTGTGCCCAATAACCTGTCAGTGGAAAGTTACACTTTGAAGTGTGCCCAATAGTCTGTCTGTGGAAAGTTGCATTTAGAAGTGTGCCCAATAGCCTGTCTGTGGAAAGTTGCATTTAGAAGTGTGCCCAATAGCCTTTCTGTGAAATGTAGAAGTATGCCCAATAGCCTCTCTTTGAAAGTTTAATTTAGAAGTGTGCCCAATAGCCTCTCTGAGAAAGTTGCATTTAGAAGTGCGCCCAATAGCCTGTCTGTGATAAGTTACATTTAGAAGTGTGCCCAATAGCCTCTATTTGAAAGTTGAATTTAGAAGTGTGCCCAATAGCCTCTCTCTGAAAGTTGCATCTAGAAGTGTGCCCAATATCCTCTCTTTGAAAGTTGCATTTAGAAGTTTGCCCAATAGCCTCTCTGAGAAAGTTGCATTTAGAAGTCTGCCCAATAGCCTTTCTGTGAATTTTAGAAGTGTGCCCAATAGCCTCTCTTTGAAAGTTGCATTTAGAAGTGTGCCCAATAGCCTCTCTTTGAAAGTTGAATTTAGAAGTGTGCCCAATATCCTCTATTTGAAAGTTGCATTTAAAAGTGTGCCCCATAGCCTCTCTGTGAAAGTTGCATTTAGAAGTGTGCCCAATAGCCTCTAGACGTGTGCCCAATATCCTCTCTTTGAAAGTTGCATTCAAAAGTGTGCCCAATAGCCTCTCTCTGAAAGTTGCATTTAGAAGTGTGCCCAATAGCCTCTAGAAGTGTACCCAATATCCTCTCAGTGAAAGTTGCATTTAGAAGTGTGCCCAATAGCCTCTCTTTGTAAGTTGCATTTAGAAGTGTGCCCAATAGCCTTCCTGTGAATTTAGTATTGTGCCCAATAGCCTCTCTTCGAAAGTTGCATTTAGAAGTGTGCCCAATATCCTCTCAGTGAATTTAGAAGTGTGCCCAATAGCCTCTCTCTGAAAGTTGCATCTAGAAGTGTGCCCAATATCCTCTCTGTGAAAGTTGCATTTAGAAGTGTGCCCAATAGCCTCTCTGTGAAAATTGCATTTAGAAGGGTGCCCAATAGCCTCTCTTTGTAAGTTGCATTTAGAAGTGTGCCCAATAGCCTCACTGTGAATTTAGAAGTGTGCTCAATAGCCTCTCTTTGAAAGTTGCATTTAGAAGTGTGCCCAATAGCCTCTCTGTGAATTTAGAAGTGTGCCCAATAGCCTCTCTCTGAAAGTTGCATCTAGAAGTGTGCCCAATATCCTCTCTGTGAAAGTTGCATTTAGAAGTGTGCCCAATAGCCTCTCTGAGAAAGTTGCATTTAGAAGTGTGCCCAAATGCCTGTCTGTGGAAAGTTGCATTTAGAAGTGTGCCGAATAGCCTCTCTGTGAAAGTTGCATTAGAAGTATGCCCAATAGCCTGTCTGTGGAAAGTTGCATTTAGAAGTGTGCCCAATAGCCTCTCTGTGAAAGTTGCATTTAGAAGTGTGCCCAATAACCTGTTAGTGGAAAGTTGCACTTTGAAGTGTGTCCAATAGCCTGTCTGTGGAAAGTTACGTTTACTCTATAAATTTATAAATGCGCCCAACAGCCTACTGGTGATAGTTGAATTTAGAAGTGTGCCCATCAACCTCTCTGTGAAAGTCACATTTAGATTTGTGTCCAACAGCCTCTCTCTGAATTTAGAAGTATGCCCAAAATGCCTGTCTGTGGAAAGTTGCATTTAGAAGTGTGCCCAATAGCCTCTCTGTGAAAGTTGCATTTAGAAGTGTGCCCAATAACCTGTCAGTGGAAAGTTACACTTTGAAGTGTGCCCAATAGCCTTTCTGTGGAAAGTTACGTTTACTCTATTAATTTATAAATGCGCCCAACAGCCTACTGGTGATAGTTGAATTTAGAAGTGTGCCCAACAGCATCTCTCTGAATTTAGAAGTGTGCCCAATAGCCTCTCTGTGAAAATTGCATTCAGAAGTGTGCCCAATAGACTCTCAGTGAAAGTTGCATTTAGATGTGTGCCCAATAGCCTCTCTGAGAAAGTTGCATTTAGAAGTGTGCCCAATAGCCTGTCTGTGGAAAGTTGCATTTAGAAGCGTGCCCAATAGCCTCTCTGAGAAAGTTGCATTTAGAATTGCGCCCAGTAGCCTGTCTGTGGAAAGTTGCATTTAGAAGTGTGCCCAATAGCCTGTCTGTGAAAAGTTGCATTTAGAAGTGTGCCCAATAGCCTTTCTGTGAAATGTAGAAGTATGCCCAATAGCCTCTCTTTGAAAGTTTAATTTAGAAGTGTGCCCAATAGCCACTCTGAGAAAGTTGCATGTAGAAGTGCGCCCAATAGCCTGTCTGTGATAAGTTGCATTTAGAAGTGCGCCCAACAGCCTGTATGTGGAACGTTGCATTTAGAAGTGTGCCCAATAGCCTTTCTGTGAATTTTAGAAGTGTGCCCAATAGCCTCTATTTGAAAGTTGAATTTAGAAGGGTGCCCAATAGCCTCTCTTTGAAAGTTGAATTTAGAAGTGTGCCCAATAGCCTCTCTTTGAAAGTTGCACTTAGATGTGTGCCCAATAGCCTCTCTGTGAAAGTTGCATTTAGAAGTGTGCCCAATAGCCTCTTGAAGTGTGCCCAATATCATCTCTGTGAAAGTTCCAATTAGAAGTGTGCCCAATAGCCTCTCTGTGAATTTAGAAGTGTGCCCAATAGCTTCTCTCTGAGAGCTGCATTTAAAGTGTGCCCAATAGCCTCTCTTTGAAAGTTGCATTTAGAAGTGTGCCCAATAGCCTCTCTGTGAAAGTTGCATTTAGAGGTGTGCCCAATAACCTCTAGAATTGTGCCCAATATCCTCTCTGTGAAAGTTGCATTTAGAAGTGTGCCCAATAGCCTCTCTGTGAAAGTTGCATCTAGAAGTGTGCCCAATATCCTCTCTCTGAAAATTGCATCTAGAAGTGTGCCCAATATCCTCTCTGTGAAAGTGCATTTAGAAGTGTGCCCAAAAGCCTCTCTGAGAAAGTTGCATTTAGAAGTGTGCCCAATAGCCTGTCTGTGGAAAGTTGCATTTAGAAGTGTGCCCAATAGTCTCACTGTGATTTTAGAAGTGTGCCAATAGCCTCTCTCTGAAAGTTTCATCTAGAAGTGTGCCCAATATCCTCTATGTGAAAGTTGCATTTAGAAGTGTGCCCAATATCCTCTCTGAGAAAGTTGCATTTAGAAGTGTGCCCAATAGCATGTCTGTGGAAAGTTGCATTTAGAAGTGTGCCCAGTAGCCTCCCTGTGAATTTAGAATTGTGCCCGATATCCTCTCTGTGAAAGTTGCATTTAGAAGTGTGCCCAGTAGCCTCTCTGAGAAAGTTGCATTTAGAAGTGTGCCCAATAGCCCGTCTGTGGAAAGTTGCATTTAGAAGTGTGCCCAATAGCCTTTCTGTGAATTTTAGAAGTGTGCCCAATAGCCTCTCTTTGAAAGTTGCATTTAGAAGTGTGCCCAATAGCCTCTCTTTGAAAGTTGAATTTAGAAGTGTGCCCAATAGCCTCTCTTTGAAAGTTGCATTTAAAAGTGTGCCCCATAGCCTCTCTACGAAAGTTGCATTTCGAAGTGTGCCCAACAGCCTCTTGAAGTGTGCCCAATATCCTCTCTTTGAAAGTTCCATTTAAAAGTGTGCCCAATAGCCTCTCTGTGAAAGTTGCATCTAGAAGCGTGCCCAATATCCTCTCTGTGAAAGTTGCATTTAGAAGTGTGCCCAATATCCTCTCTGTGAAAGTTGCATTTAGAAGTGTGCCCAATAGCCTCTATGTGAATTTAGAAGTGTGCTCAATAGCCTCTCTCTGAAAGTTGCATCTAGAAGTGTGCCCAATATCCTCTCTGTGAAAGTTGCATTTAGAAGTGTGCCCAATAGCCTCTCTGAGAAAGTTGCATTACAAGTGTGCCCAATAGCCTGTCTGTGGAATTTTGCATTTAGAAGTTCGCTGGGAAAGGGAAACACCTGAGCATAACCTTAGGAGCCCTAGTACCAGAGGCCTTCATCTCTCCCAGTCCTTGGACTCTGCCACCCACATGTCCCATGGTGCACATGGGCCCAGGGCCACGGGGATGGCAGATTACTATCCAGCCAAATGTATGGGGTTCATAGGCCAGTACCTCCCAGGAATGGATGGGCGGGCATCCGGGTATGGGCACCCAAGCACAGTGCAATTTAGTGGGGAACCCCAGGAGAGTAGGCCCACTAAGGGCATCCTAAAAACCTCTGCCCAGTTAGGTCAGTGGGGGGGGGGAGTACCCATCAAATCCTGGCAGCAAGGAGGGATCTGAAGATTCCTCTGAGCGGCCCAGGACACAGGAGACTAGGACCCCACATTCTGCCAGCCATTCCCAGGCTCGCAGAATCCAGGAAAACCTGGAAGATCAGACGGGCACCTCTGGGAGCAGTGCTTCTGAGTCAGAGGATGAATGGACCAGGGTTACCTGAACCAAAAAGGCCAATAAGGCAAAAAGTGTCATCACCCCTTATCACAAGAACGCCAAGTATTCTGTTTGGGAACACTTGGAGCTTTATGTGCAAATGATGGAGACTTTCAATTTGAAGGACAGCAGTAGCTGCATTCAGTATGTCAAATGGACATTCTCCCCAGAATACTCCAGTTTCTTTGCAGGGCTGGACGACCAAAACCATTCAAGATGGCGGCATATAGGCGGCCATCTTGAAACATTTTTCTGTTCACAGAAATCCTCAAGAGGCTCGCAAAGCAGCCTGCAATTTGCAATGTGGGGAGGATCAGGCCCCACAAGAATTTGTGCAGGAATTGAAGCGTGCTTTTGCGCAGACTACAAAAAGGGTACGCACGGATAGTAAAGAATTTGTTAATACGTTTTTCCATGCCTTACCCAAATACATAATGACCCAGCTTGTTAGAGATTTTCACGAGAAAAGATCTTTAGACTGGGTCATTGAGCAAGCCACCCGCATCTATGAGGTGCAGAAACCGGTGGAAAATAAGAATCAGCCCAAAAACCCCAAAACATACAGCACCCCTGCTGCTGCCAAGGTGGCAGAGGTAAAGGTTGCCCCTGTTTTAGATTTGGAGATGGGGGGGACCTAAAAACCTGCCTGCACCAAATAATTCTAAGCACAGAAGTCCCTCGGGCCAGTCACAGACAGGGAGTCAAGGAGGTAGTCCCACAAATGGGGTCCCTCGCTCCCCTGACTATGTAAGTCCCCGCTACAAGGGAAACAGACCCATCCTGGGGTATGTGTGGACTCCTCCAGCCCAAGGGCGAGGATCCAACGAGGCACCCAACCCAGGGAACCTCCCTCCTAACTTCCCACAGGAGGGCAGAATTTCACCAAACCCTGGGCAGAACTTTTTCCCCAGGTATCCATCCAACATCTAGCCCCAAAATCATCCATCCTTCTTTCCCCACTTCCCTGAGCCCAGACCACCTAATCCGGGAGAGGGGAGGCCAAGGGTGGAGGGGTACCCAAATCTTCCCAACCCGGGGTACTACCAGAGAAGGGATAGCTACCCTTCCCGCGATCAGCCCAGGGGAGAAAATAGAACCCCGTATCAGCCTGAGCGGGTTTCACAGTTAGAGCGCCAGGTCCAAAATATGGCACGGGATCTGGGTCACATGCTGAGGGCTCAACAGAACCCTCAGATGAGCATGCCACTACAGAATGCCCCAAACTCTGGGCCTGGTGCTCCAGAACAATGACGGGGGCAGCACCCCGATAACCCACCGGTTCCCAGGGAGGAGGCACAACGGGAAGGGGGGTGTAAAACCTTGGAGTAAGCTTCCTTCCCCACTTGTAAACAGCCCCTGGAAACCAAGGAACCAGAAAAAAAATCTCCTACCCCTGAAAGTCTGCCACCCAAGGAGCAGAGAGGAGGTAGGAGAAACAAAGGACCCAAACAGACCCATTTTGTGGAGGAGGTACAGATCTTCCAATTTGAGGGAGAGGGATTGCAAGAGGATCCTGGGGAAAGGATCTTCTCCTTCAGAGATGGGGGAACTCCTCCCAAGGACAAATGGGTCCCAAGGGATTCCTATCCAGACTGCGTAGATCCTATCCCAGAACCAACAATTCCGAAAAACCCTGGTTCAAACCCATCCTAGTGACTGCCTCCAAAAAGGGGGGCAGCCCAGAATCGGAACCTTGGGAACCTAAAACCGAATCAATAGACTGCATAGATGTGGGGATCGAGCTGTCGCCACCCATCATCCTATCCCAGAACCAACAATACCAAAAACCCCAGGTCAAAACCCATCCTGGTGACTGCCTCCAAAAAGGGGGGGCGGCCCAGAACCGGAACCAGGGGAACCCAAAACCATATCCAGTTGCCAACTTTTTCTTTCAGATTCCCGAGACTCTCCACAGAATTTTGCCCAAATCTCTTCTCTCTCAATTTCCACAACCAGAAAAATAGCCCACCAGCTGTCCAAAAATATGCATTATCTGTGCCCCCTTGAGGAGAAGGAGGGAAGATATCATGCCCTTGTACAAGTACAGGGGCAGGGTACAATTTTGGCACTAGTGGACACTGGATCCCAAGCTACCCTTCTGTCCAAAAGGGCCTTTGATGAACTAAATGCAGGAAGGGGGGAGAATTACCGAATTCCTCTCACCTCTCTTCCTGGACAACTTCACAACTTTGATGGGAAGGAAATTCCCGTCGAGGGGACTGCAGATTTGGACATCAACATTGGGCGACACAAGGTGAAACACCCGGTCATAGTAGTGACTCCAGAGGGGACCCCTTGTTTACTAGGGAATGACCTCCTGAGAAGGTTGTCACCCCTAATAGATTGCGTAAACAAGGTCCTCTGGACCCAGACTAGCCGACCAATAAAATTAAAACAGAGTGTCAACCATGTTAGTTTAAACGGCACCTGCCACATGGTTGAACAAAAATCTGACCAAGTAGAATTCCACTTCCAGAACAACCAAATTCCAGACGTGACAGTAATAGCAGTAGGACAACAGACTGGTGATGGGGGGTCCTCTCTATTTCTGAAAATCAACCTTCCCTCCAGTTTAAGGTGGTATTCCACACTGGAAGGAAATACTCTGAAATTCTTTACTAATCCACAATCAGAAACTCCCACTCCTATGGTCCAGAAAGATGTGAAATCAGCTCAGAGCTAGAATGATGTTCAGCAAATTGGAGAGCAGTTGTTCATCCCTGTTCAGTTAAATGATGGGAAGGACTCTGTTCTCGCCCGAGTGTGTGTGAACAACGGTAAGAGCTTCATCAGCGAAGCCATGTTCCGCCAACTCCAAAAAGATCCAGCTATTCCCACATTCAAACTGATAGACAAATGGGAAATGGACCTGGAAGCACCCAATTCCAAACATCTCCTGCTAAGCAGGTGTATGCTCAAAATCTCCATTGGCAACAAGAGCATAGTCCATAATTGTTGGGTCATGCGAGATGCCACTGCCGCCTTTTACTTAGGTAGTGACATTCTCAATCGCTTTGCCATTAGTTTGGACCTAATAAACTTCAAAGCTTGGTCCCGATTAGCGGATAATCCCATGGGCTTTGATGATCCAGAAAAAGCATTTAGGTCAGCTCAATTGCTACCTTATGCAGTTGAAATTCAGGTTAAAGAGGAAGTCACCATCCCAGAAAGGACCCGACAATTCTCCCTGGAAGTGAAAGTTAAAAGAGGACAAAAATTGAAAAACCCTGATGCTTATATTCATCTAAATGCTTCTCTCCAACAGCAAGGGTTGGGGGTAAACCCAACACCATTAGTCAACATAGAACATGACACCATTCCAATAGAGGTGGATAATAGCGACTTAAAGAGTATTACTCTAGACGCGGGCACCATTATTGGAATGGAGGTTGATGACCGACATTTCTCCATTGATTTAGGAAATGAACTGTTAGGACCAATCCCCAAGGACTGGATTGACAGTGACAGTGATGACAATACAACACCAGACAGGAAATTTACCCGGCATGGGGGGAACTTTCTGGTGTACACTTCCTGCCCTTATGGTAAGGATGATGTGACTTGTGACTTCAGGAGGGATGAGGTGATTTTCCAGGTGAGGGCTGCCTTTCCCACCTGAAGCCTCCAGTCCAAATCAGCACCCTGACCAGGGACTTCTCCACCCAACTGGAGGAGGCCGCTGAGATAGCCAAACCAGAAGTCTTTCCAGACTTCAGGCAGATGGTGCAAGAGAGAGTCAACCTAGCTGATGCCTGCGTGCGTGACTCTGGAACAGAAGCAAGAGTTGAAACAAGTTTTCTTGGATTTCCAAGATCTCTTTGCGGTAGACTGAAATGACTGTGCTTGCACTGACATCCACACAACAACAATTCCCACGGACCCTGGCATGACTACATTGTTTGTGAAGCAATATCGCTTGCCTCTCGCATCAATGGAGTCCCTTACTGAAATAATTAAGAACCTTGAGTCTCGGGGGATAATCCGGTGCTGGGGATATTGAAGCACAACGGCCAGTGGAGACTCTGCGCCGACCTTAGGGTGCTCAACAAACGGGTCCATACTTCCCGATGGCCTCTGCCCTACATTGACCAAGGGCTGGCCCAGATTCAGGGGTCACAGGTATTCACTGCAATAGACCTGACCAATGGATACTGGACCGTGCCTGTCAGTAGGGAGGACCAATACAAACTGGCTTTTACCTTTGGGGGCCAGCAGTACACATGGACCCGAACTCCCTTTGGATACCTCAACTCCAGCAATGAATTCAACATTTTCCTACACAAGGCCATGCCCGACCTGGGTGCGAGGGGTAACCTGGCTTATGTAGATGATGTCCTCATCAAAAGTTCATCTGTGGAAGAACACATAGCGGAGATCTGTTATGTTCTGACACAATTGAGGGCCGCCGGAGCAAAACTTTCCTTCCAAAAAGCGCAGTGGTGTAGCACCCGTGTTAATTTCTTGGGCATGAGATTACTCCTCAGGGTCTCTGTCCCCAGGAAAAGAAAGTGGAAGCCCTCCAAAAATTGAAGGATCCCACAACTCTGCGGGAACTAAGGAACCTCCTTGGACTGACTAATTAGAGCAGAAAGTTCATTGAGGGCTACGCAGAGATCACTAGACCCCCGATTCAACTTTTGAAGGGGGAGTCAAGTGGGAATGGGGTCCAGAACAATCTGAGGCAGTAAGACAACTCAAAAGAAGCCTCTCACAAGCGCCTTGCCTAGCTTACCCTGTCAGAAACAAGGAGTTCTTCCTGGAGACAGGGTTCTCTAATACGTGCATGACAAGGTCAATAAAGTAATCTCCTATGCGAGCAAAACTTTATCCTCTGTGGAGGAAAAATTCAACGATTTTGAGAAGGCACTCCTGGCAACGGTGTGGGCATTGAAGAATTACCGCCCGTTCATCCAGGGGGAACACATCATAGTGGAAACTCCACACCAGCCTCTGCAATATCTCCAAAGTGACTGAATCCGGGCCGGAAATGTGAGTAATTCCTGAATTACTTCCTGGATTCTGTCAATGCAAGGCTTTCCTGTGGAGGTCAGATATGGCCAAAACAAGAAGAGTCCCCTCGCGCAAGGTCTGGCATGATTGTGCTAGAGAAAATAGTCTCGAGGACGAAAGTCTAAAAATCAAGGACAACATGGAGGCATACCTTAATTCCCCACACAAAGTCTTTGAAGAAGACAAGTGTGAAGGAATGCCCACTGTCTATGTGGATGGATGCTCTTACCATGTTGATAACAACGGGGAAAAAGAGCTTGTGGCCGGCGTAGGGAATGCATGGGTGAATGAGTCCCCAGAACCCTCCGCTGGATACAGAATTGGTCCCCGAAGTAGTTGTCATGATGCCCGCTCCCGGGGAGCCGGTTCAAGCCCGGCGTCCCCGAAAGTGGACATCCAGCCCCAAGGAAGGACCCAGCAACCCCATATAGGGGCCCTTTGGACAGTGTCCTGGCGCCTATGGCGCCAGGCTCATTATGGGAATGCTTGGGTGCACTTACCTGATGCAGACCATGCTGCAGGATCCTGGCCTCCTTGAGGCCTGAAAGGAACTACTTTACCTGTGGGACTAATTTACCATCCGGGCGTGGTCGGGGAAGGATACATACCTGATTGGGGGAAGGATACATACCTGGAACTTCTTCCAAGGCTATTCAAACCCCACCCAAACAGCCACACGTGCTTCGCGTTGTTCTGCATCTAGCAGCTGGAAGCTCACCGTGTCTGCTCCTGCATCCTGACTTCTACCACGCCTGCCAGCATCCTGGATAACCTGCAAAGGAAGAGAAGAAGAGAACAGAAGAAGGAAAAGTCCTTACCTGCTAAATCCGCATCCCGGAGACTTTTCGCCGACAATCCTGAAAAGGAAGACTTTAATTTAAAAGCTCATCGCGTCGATCGCTGCAGCGCCGAATTCCACTCACCTTTACAGGGCGCCTCCATGTACAGCAGTGATTATCCGGATTCGCAGTCACGCCCCAGCGCCTAGGGAGAAAAAGACCAGAACAAAAGGTGAGAGAGAGAAGGGAATAAGGAAAGCTAAATCTCCATGTTAAGACTTACCTGTTGATTCATTCCCTCTTCATTTCGGGTCCGCGCCGCATCCTGGCATTTCCGGACCCCGGCCCCTAAGGGGAAATAAAGACATCAGCGTTAATGAGCGAATGAAAAGACATTACCAAAAAACGCTCATTAAAGACTTACCTGATTTCTACAAGGATTTCACCTCTCATCTCGGGTCGGTGCCTGTTCCCCGGCATTCCGTACCCCGGCCCCTATGGGGAAAAAGACACTAGCATTAGTACATTAATGCATGGACACAAGGGGAACCTCTTATCAAAAAACTTACCTGGAAGCCAAGCAAGTTTGATTCTCACCAATCCGAAAATCCAGTGAAGTAACTGGATACCAACACGCCCCTGCATCAGAAGCAGGATGGAGAGCTCGTCCTTCCAGACCCTAAGGTGAGACGCTACGAGAAATCACAGAAGGGTTTCAAGGAGGGTGAGAGGGGAAAGTGGGAGGGCGATTGCATTTCCACGCAGACAGTTAATCCCCTATTTTCTCCTACAGAAGGATACTTCTGCGAGCCAGACAAGCCAGATTTGGGGGCCCGGTCCATTCCGTCTTCCGAACCCTGCGCATCACCTTAGAAGAGGTCACAGCAGCGCGAACCAGGCCAGCGACTCCGTGGAAGTCAGGTGAGCTTAACAGAACACGAAGCCTTCCTACAAATTCCCACCCAGTCCCTATGGAAAGTTCTGAGACTGATCAGTTGGCCCAATTACTGGGGGAATTACGGGCCGAAGTACATGCCGCTCGTCAAGAGACTAATGCCCTCAGGAGGGAATTAATAATATCAAAGGAAAGAACTGATGACCTGGCCAGACAGCTAGTGCAAGGTCAAGCTGGGCAAACTCCTCTACCCGGTTCCGGAGGGAACCCCGCTCCTGTGGTTTCCAGTAACCCTGTGCAGATTAATCTACCTGGAAACATGCCGCTAGCCCCATCCGAACGCTTTGCTGGGGACCCCAAACGATTCGCCGTATTCATGAAACAGTGTCGTTTGCACTTCCTATGCAGACCTGGGGCCTTCCCTAATGATCAGACCAAGGTAGCCTTTGTATTGTCATATCTCAGCCGCTGCGCTGCCGATTGGTCAGTTCCACTGGTTACTCAAGATGACCCGATTCTCTGTGATTTTCAAAGGTTTCAAGCAAGCATGGAAAGGTTATTTGCTCGACACTCTCAGGGGCAGGCGCTGGATGACGAACTTCTATCCCTGCGACAGGGCAATCAGGACCTCCTACCCTATATTGCAACCTTT
The DNA here is from genome assembly GCF_040938575.1 of Ambystoma mexicanum. Lineage (NCBI taxonomy): Eukaryota > Metazoa > Chordata > Amphibia > Caudata > Ambystomatidae > Ambystoma > Ambystoma mexicanum. Next base: position 906,737,266 of record NC_090928.1, on the reverse strand, counting down.
AATAGACTAATTGAGGAAACGGGATGGCCAGAGGATAAACGAGTCACGTTGTTTTATCGAGGCCTTCGCGGAGAACTTAAAGATGTCTTGGCCCAAGTTGTAAATCCGCCCCAAGAATGCACAGAGTATATAGACTTAGTGGTCCAATTGGATCACAGACTTCAAAACAGAAAAGCAGATCGGTCCAGGTTTGAGACCCGGGTGTTGGTCAAGTCCCATGCTAATCCCAAGGGAGTTGATGTCTCTGAGCCTATGCAAGTTGGAGGGGTTAAAGGACCCTTAACTCAAAAGGAACGTGAAAGGAGGCGGCAGTTAAAATTATGTCTTTATTGTGGGAATTCTGGACACTTTCTATGAGATTGCCCGGCAAAACCGCCCCGAAAGGAGGTAGGAGCCGCTGATAAAAACCATGAAGACTCTGTTTCGGGAAACGACTCCGCCCGACAAGTGTAGGGGTCCGCTTGCAGAGCTTGAAAACTAACTCTCAGACCTCGCATTTCATTGTGCCAATGGTTCTCGTAGATCCAGAACAGCCTAAGCAGTTGCATGCAATAAAGGCATACATCAATAGTGGTGCTATTGGAAACTATGTGGATCGTGAATTGGTCTCTAGGATTAACCTCCCTCTCCGTCCTAAAACCAGCAAAGATGTCATCACCACAGTCGATGGAACTGAAATTGCCTCTGGACCGGTAACACATTCCACTACTGAGGTGACTCTTATTGGTCCCGACGGCCATCGGGAGGGTGTTGTGTTTGATGTAATCAAGGCTCCACAGTTTCAGGTTATTCTACGAATCCCTTGGTTAGAGACACATAATCCTCGAATTGATTGGCGAGCTAAGAGAATAACCTTCCCGGATTGTACACAAACCTGCTACCCAGAAAACCTGAAGATTAATCTAGCATCTGTAACCTCTGCCTCCATGGAACTACCTCCAGAATACCAAGACTTTCAGGACGTCTTCCAAAAGGAACAGGCCAACACGTTACCTCCTCACAGATCGTACGATTGCCAAATCGATCTGGTGCCCGGTGCACAACCCCCTTGTAGCAGGATTTATGCCCTTACCGAACCTGAGAATCTGCATTTGAGACAATATTTGGATCAATACCTAGCTAATGGTTTTATTCGCCCGTCAAAGTCCCCGGCATCCTCGGCTTTGTTCTTCGTGCCCAAAAAAGAAGGCGACCTTAGAACTTGTATCGATTACCACGCATTGAACCAGATAATGGTTAAAAACCGTTATCCTCTGCCTCTGATCCCTGAAATCCTTGACCAGGTGAAGGATGCTTGCATATACACCAAGTTAGATCTCCGGGGGGCTTATCATCTGGTACGAGTTAAAGAAGGCGACGAATGGAAAACTGCCTTCCGTACTAAATACGGATTATTCGAGTACCAGGTGATGCCTTTCGGATTGTGTAACGCGCCGGCTGCCTTTCAATACTTTATGAATGATGTCCTTTGGGAACTCATCGATGTTTGTGTTGTCGTATATATCGATGACATTCTGGTGTACTCCTCTTCGGAATCTGATCACAGAAAACACGTCAGGGCAGTACTTGAAAAACTGCGCCAACACAAACTATTTGCTAAATTGGAGAAATGTGTTTTCCATACCACAGAAGTCGAGTTTCTAGGTTTCATCCTGACACCCAAAGGAGTCCGAATGGACTCAAGAAAAGTGGATGCCATCCTGAAATGGTCATCACCTAGCTCTGTAAAAGGGGTTCAAAGCATGCTTGGCTTTGCCAATTTCTATCGCAGGTTTATCCTGGAATTTTCACTCATGGTACAACCCATTACGGCACTCTTGAGGAAAAATAAACGTTTTTAATGGTCTGAAGAAGCCGAGCAGGCCTTTCAGGATTTAAAAGCTAAGTTTACCTCTGCACCTATATTGAAACACCCGCGTCCAGATCTCCCTTATGTTGTCGAGACTGACGCATCCAGCCTAGCCATGGGAGCTGTCCTGTCCCAAAGAGATCCCGAAACCAACCAACTGCATCCCGTAGCATTTTGGTCCAGAAAATTCTCAGCACCCGAGGTTAATTATGCAATCACGGACAAAGAACTGTTAGCCATTAAGTCTGCTTTTAAAGCCTGGCGGCATTATCTGCTTGGCGCTCGACATACCATCACAGTGATCACTGATCACCGGAATTTACAGTATTTGAAAACCGCCAAGGCTCAGTCATCACGGCAGCTCCGATGGGCTTTGTTTTTCGCTGAATTTGATTTCGTGATTACCTATCGACCTGGATGCAAGAATGGCAAAGCAGACGCCTTATCCCGAATTGGAATAGGAGAATCTGATACAAACTCAGAACCAGTACCAATAATTCCCGAACAGAGGATTCTAGGCATGACTTCGTTACAGACGCTTGAAGACATTCAAGCCAGAGTGAAACAACTCCTGGACCCTACAACCTTACAGGAATGGATACAAAAGGGATCGGACTTTACCATAGATAATGGTTTACCTTATTTCCAAGGACGCTTATTCCTGCCACATAAGGAATTACACAAACTAGTTATTTCCAGTTATCATGATACATTAATAGAGGGACACCCCGGTATTGCCAAGACAGAGGAAAAGGTGAAACGACAATTTTGGTGGCCCTCTTGGCGAAAAGATGTTAAATCTTTTGTGATGTCCTGTGGTGTTTGCGCCCAAAATAAAAGTCAAAAGAAAAGACCAGCCGGTCTCCTGCAACCTCTAGACATACCACCAGCATCCTGGCACACCCTATCAATGGATTTCATTACGGACCTGCCTCCTTGTTCGGGGTACAATACTATTCTGGTAATTGTGGATTTGTTTTCCAAAATGGCCCACTTTATTCCTTTGAAAGGTTTACCTTCAGCTTCTGTCCTAGCCAAAGAATTCCTCGAAAATATTGTTCGGCTACATGGATTCCCATCTATACTAATCTCTGACCGGGGAAGCCAATTCATTTCCCACTTCTGGTGCAAATGTTGTCAAATGGCACAGATCGACGTAAGATTATCGACCAGTCACCACCCTCAGACCGATGGTCAGACCGAGAGGACAAATCAGACCCTTGAACAGTACTTACGGTGTATGTTACAGCAATCTGAAAGCAACTGGAAAGACATTCTTTGGATAGCCAAATACGCATATAATAATTCGGTACACTCTGGAACTGGTCACAGTCCTTTTTATACTTTGTTTGGGCATCACCCTCGAACCTCAAACCTTGACTCACCTCAGAACCTCGGAATGCCTGCAGTAGAACATCTGCATTCTACAATTACCCAAGCCTTCAAAGAGGCAACTACGCATTTACAACAAGCCAAGAGAAAATACAAGGAGAATGCTGATCTACATCGGAGTGAAGCACCTCCGTATCAGACTGAGTGTGGTTAGCTACCAGACATTTACCACTCAAAGGGCCTCGAACTTTTAACCCAAAATATCTGGGACCTTATTCTATTACGGCAATAATTAACCCAGTGGCTGTTAAACTTGATTTACCAGCTAGTATGCAAATTCACCCTGTTTTTCATGGGTCACTTCTGAAACCAGTGGTACACGGAACCCGACTACTCAAACCTCCAGAACCTATTCTAATAGATGGGGAGCCCGAATTCAAAGTGAAGAACATTTTAGACTCAAAAATGTTTAGGTCAAAACTGTTCTACCTAATTGATTGGAAGGGGTACGGACCTCAGGAGAGGTCGTGGGAACCCAGCCACCATGTGCATGCACCTCGATTAGTCAGGAAATTCCACCGACTCTTCCCAGCAAACCAAAACCCCCGGAGGGAACAACCTTGGGAGGGACCTTGGTGGGGAGTGCTGTCATGATGCCCGCTCCCGGGGAGCCGGTTCAAGCCCGGCGTCCCTGAATGCGGACATCCAGTCCCCAAGGAAGGACCCAGCAACCCCATATAGGGGCCCTTTGGACAGTGTCCTGGCGCCTATGGCGCCAGGCTCATAAAAGACATCAGTCATGGCGCCATAGGCACCAGGCTCATTATGGGAATGCTTGGATGCACTTACCTGATGCAGACCATGCTGCAGGATCCTGGCCTCCTTGAGGCCTGAAAGGAACTACTTTACCTTTGGGACTAATTTACCATCCGGGCGTGGTCAGGGAAGGATACATACCTGATTGGAGGAAGGATACATACCTTGAACTTCTTCCAAGGCTATTCAAACCCCACCCGAACCGCCACACGTGCTTCGCGTTGTTCTGATCTAGCAGCTGGACGCACACCGTGTCTGCTCCTGCATCCTGATTTCTGCCACGCCTGCCAGCATCCTGGATCACCTGCAAAGGAAGAGAAGAAGAGAACAGAAGAAGGAAAAGTCCTTACCTGCTAAATCCGAATCCCGGAGGCTTTTCGCCGACAATCCTGAAAAGGAAGACTTTAATTTAAAAGCTCATCGCGTCGATCGCTGCAGCGCCGCATTCCACTCACCTTTACAGGGCGCCTCCATGTACAGCAGTGATCATCCGGATTCGCAGTCACGCCCCAGCGCCTAGGGAGAAAAAGAACAGAACAAAAGGTGAGAGAGAGAAGGGAATAAGGAAAGCTAAATCTCCATGTTAAGACTTACCTGTTGATTAATTCCCTCTTCATTTAGGGTCCGCGCCGCATCCTGGCATTTCCGGACCCCGGCCCCTAAGGGGAAATCAGCGTTAATAAGTGAATGAAAAGACATTACCAAAAAACGCTCATTAAAGACTTACCTGATTTCTACAAGGATTTCACCTCTCATCTCGGGTCGGTGCCTGTTCCCCGGCATTCCGTACCCCGGCCCCTATGGGGAAAAAGACACTAGCATTAGTACATTAATGCATGGACACAAGGGGAACCTCTTATCAAAAAACCTACCTGGAAGCCAAGCAAGTTTGATTCTCACCAATCCGAAAATCCAGTGAAGTAACTGGATACCAAAACGCCCCTGCATCAGAAGCAGGATGGAGAGCTCGTCCTTCCAGACCCTAAGGTGAGACGCTACGAGAAATCACAGAAGGGTTTCAAGGAGGGTGAGAGGGGAAAGTGGGAGGCCGATTGCATTTCCCCGCAGACAGTTAATCCCCTATTTTCACCTACAGAAGGATACTTCTGCGAGCCAGACAAGCCAGATTTGGGGGCCCGGTCCAGTCCGTCTTCCGAACCCTGCGCATCACCTTAGAAGAGGTCAAAGCAGCGCGAACCAGGCCAGCGCCTCCGTGGGAGTCAGGTGAGCGTAACAGTAGTCAGGTGGCAGAGTTGATGGCTGTGCATCAAGCCATCCTCACTGCTGTCCAACATCAACTCCACAAACTGGTCATAATCATAGACTCAGATTATGTACGGAACGGGTTTGTGGAGCACCTGGTTAATTGGAAAACCAGACTCATGTTATGTGCTAATAACAAACCCTTGAAACATGGGAAGTTAATTCAAAACCTTGATGATCTGGTCACCTCGATCGGGATGACCATCTACTGGAAAAAGATCAAGGGTCATTCCAAAGTAGAGGGACCAGACAAAACTGGAAATGACTTAGCTGATCAGCTGGCCAAAACCGGGGCCATCCAAGGGGATCTAATAGAGATTGAGTCCCTGTTGAGGGAAATCCAGGTAACTGCTATCACTAGGTCCCAGACAAATGCTCACAATGATCCCTCAACTGCACAATGGAGTAAGGAGACCCCAGATGCTGATTTGATCACGGCTCAGGAGGGGGATCCAATAATTGGTAAGTTCTACCAACACATTGAGGACCCTGAGAACTTTCCCGTGACGGATACCGATTACATTGGGAAAGAGGACCTTAGAGTGTTGATGAAATGTCCAAAAATGTTCTGAATCCAAGACGGTTTGTTGGTAAGGAAATCCCAAGCTGGCCATGATCAGTGGGTGGTCCCTACCTCATTCCGAAGCCTAATGTTAAGTCACGCCCATGATGCGGCCACCGTCGGTCATAGGGGGTTTCATACAAAACTTGAGATCTTAAGAGAGGTTGTATACTGGCCAAACCTGGGGCAGGACCTCGACCAATACTTGAAGGGCTGTCTTGTGTGTGCACAATTTCAGCCAACACCCCTCACACACCGGGCGCCTCTCCAAAAGAGGGGGATGACACTGCCATGGTCAGATTTGCAAATCGACTTCATAGGCCCCGTGATTCGCTCCTCTAGGGGAAATAAGTACATGTTGACGGTCACATGCTTATTTACTAAATGGGTGGAATGTCTCCTGGGCCAAAACTGCAAGGCAGAAACAGCAGCTGCCCTGATGATCAACCACATCCTTTCACGTTTTGGTCTACCCCAAAGGATTGAGTCAGACAGAGGTAGCCATTTTACCAGCGAAGTAATGACTAAGATGTGGGAGATACTGGCGGTTAAAAGGAAGCTACATATTGCTTACCGGCCAGCCTCTTCTGGTGCAGTGGAGAGATACAACAGAACCATTGTGAGCATCTTAAAAAAGTTTGTGGCAGATTCTGGGCCAAGTTGGGATATCCGATTACCTCTGGTCCTAATGGCCATCAGATCTACCCTTTCATCTGAAACTAAAATGTCACCATTTGAGCTGATGACTGGACGCAAGATGGTGCTTCCCCAGCACCCAAGAGCAGACATTGATCAATGCCTCCACAACTCATGAGTATGTGGAGAATTTTAGGAAACACCTCCAACATGCTTTTGGTAAAAATCCAATATTGGTAAACCAACCAAATGTTGGCATTTTTGAACCCTAGCTCTTAGGAAGATCAGGGTTAGGCAAGAATATACCTAAGCAATCCGTCATGCAATTTAGGTATTTTAACAAGTGGGGTATATTGCAAATGTGGGTTTTATGAAAAAGAAGATATGTTGCACTGACACAAAGGGGCGTTTCTTCAATAAATTGTAAAATGATGGCTCACTCTGACACACTATCCCTTCTCGAATCAGGTCACAGAGAATCCTTCACCTATCAAATCATGAGAGGGTTGGGCATGCAGAATGAGCCAACCCACCCACTTTCAAAAGACATAAAAAGAGCAACTGAAAGCCAGACAGGGACATTCACTTCCCACTTCAAGCTGATTTCTTGCGGAGCACTTTGCCAGAAGACACCAGATCCAGCACTTAGACTTCAAATCCAGACAGAGACCAGAACTTAGAACTCAGACTCCAGAACGTAAAGCAAAGGTCTAACCCACAAGCTGTGTTCTCTTCAGCAGGCCTCAAAATCCTTTGCAAACTATTCAACCGCCAGGCTGCGTGGTTTGCTGCTTGCTAAGAATCCTGTGTATCCAGAACCGTCAGATCCAATTCAAGAGACCCAGACCAGACCACTGTGCAGTGCCGAGACCAGAACCAGAGATCCAGATCCGCTAGCAGGACCAGACCAGATCGCTGTAAGCAGAACCAGTACCAGAAACCACCCGGAGTCCAGTCCAAACCTGACCAGACCTTGACGGCCTATTTCAAATTTATAGTGTGATTACTCAGCTAGAACTATGCCAGAGCCAATCTCTTAGTCTAAAATAACCTGATTCAAACCATTTTAACATGTCCAGAACTGCATCATAGGAATCGTGTGTTCATTCTGTCATTTCCAAGCTGTAAAAATGTTATTTTGCAATTTTGAATCATTATTTAATTTCTGAAAAACTACCTTCACAAAATCGTTCGCATCTTTTGAATCGCGTGTGCTAGGAACGAGATTTACTCTTTCATTTTAAAGCTAAGATCCCCAGCTTCCCAACAAGCTCTAAACCGGCCTGCTACTCCTTATAGTTTCTCTGTAATCGCGATCGATGCACTCAAAAAAAGTGCAGCGAATTGACATTTTGCTTCATTTCAACCACGTGTAAAAATATCTGTCTTTTGCTTCTGTTATTGAATTCCGTTTTCAACCTGATAACCATCCCTGAATCATTGATAGTGCTGACCTGAACTAATTCAAAGTAGCTATCACCTACCCTGTACCTCCTACAGGGAATTAAAATCATTTTTAGCATATTTTTCCCTTCTTTGCATACCACATTTAAAGTATTTTGCCTGTGTTTTAAAATCATCCCTGTTCTCTAAACTTGCAAGGGGGGAACTGAAATTCATATTGTATGGTGATTGTATTCCTGAAAACCGTGTGCTTCACTTCCATCTCCTTATATTACATAGGGGGGGAGTGAATTGCCACAAGGGGAAAAGTTAACATATTATCTCTTGTGAAACCCTATCAGTTTATTTCTGTACTGCATTTTCTTTCCATCATTGTTTTTCCTTGAAACCGTGAAAGCATTCTCAGTTACCTTTTCCTTCCTATACCAACTCCTAAGTAATTAAATAAGCGTACAATTGTAATATTATCCATTGTTGATCACTGTCATATTCTTAAGTGTGATATCAAATATTAATTTATTATAAAAGTGGGATATATATATATATATATATATATATATATATATATATTGTTTAATTTTTCCAATAAATCTTTTACATTGCAAAACCAACTTACTTCTTGGCTCAGTGAGTTCAGGGGGATTCAAAGAGAGGGGTGTTATATAAGGGTTTATCATCCAGAGTATAACTTGTCATAAAAGTATATAAATAAGGGCTTCCCTTGGGCGTCCCAGACGAGGCACTGACTTAGTGGGATTGCTGAATTGAAGTCACTTAACAATACCCTAGCGTCAACCAAACAGCTTAACTCTAACCTTGACAAATATTACAGCTGTGTATGTGTTTTGTAGTTGGATAATCAAGGTGTTTCCTGTTACCCTATATTAGTGACTTTCTACTGTGTTAGAGTTGTGGAAGTGTTTGAATCTGGCTTTAAATTTGAGAAGTCTTATGAGGCAGTGCACCTGATGAATGCTAACTTGGTTATTGTGTTCACCAATGTTCTTTTGTTTGTATGTGGAGATTTGTGGATTCTACCAGTTTACTGGGAAAGTTACCCTCAACTGGTAAGTTTGCAGTGCACATTTCTTCTCTTGAGAAGTGGTTTGGGAATGTACTCTGAGGTTATGGCTACAATATGCCAGGTATTACGAAAGTCTGTTGGTGTTTCAGGCAAAATACACTAGGTAAATGTTTTTCTGAGAAATAATGAAGCAAAGTGAAGAATGTGAATTCGTAAACCAAGGCAAAGGCATCATAGTTTGCATTTCAGCTTTTCTGCAGTAATCCATCAAATGTGCTTGCCCCTTTTCATATAGTATGACCTTGCAAGTCATATGGTGTATGCATATATTTCTCTTAATATGTGCATGCTTTACCATGAATTATTAGGTTATGAAAGAAATGGTTACTGTGGCATATACAATTAGCTCACTTTTCATTCAGGCTTGTCATACAGAAAATTTACTGTGTCAACCACAGATATATCACAGCCCGACAAACTCAGTGCCCACCTAGTGAAACTCTACTTTGCTCATCTTATTTATGTTATATGAGCTGCTCAATACCATCCCACATTGCTCAAGCACTTAGAGCAGAGCTCTACTTTGGCCATTTTCATTTTAAACTGCAGTACTTCCACTCTAATAATATGTTTGCATTATGTATGTGAAGGATTCCAATCGGGCGTCTCACACCGGACCAGGACCTTCACCCTCAGCCTTAGATGTAGTGCGCAATTACTTTTTCTTTAATTTCAATGAATTCAAATTGAGCCGATACCCGACCCGTCTCACACCCCCTTTTACAAATACCCCGGGTCACAATGGACCATGAACCAGGCTGATGGGCGGTAACACAATATTTATTTCTTTTAATTTCAAAGAAAATCACACAATTTTTATATGGGGCAGCAATCACCAATGGCGTGATAATTACAATGGAAATCACTGAAATACACTTGGGTAACCTTCTACATGAACATGTCCAAAGCTCAAATTAATAGGAACACTTTTTCAATTAGGATAGATAGATTCCACATGCAATGTTCCCTCAACCCACAATTAATCTAATTCCGAGTCTATAGAAAGAAGCAGCAGATAATCAGAGATATTAGGCAGCAAACAAAATCAAAATCTGACCTTCCCTCACAAAATAAGGATTTTAAACCCTTTGTAATGGCCTAAAATGACACTTGGATTTTAACAAATAATTAATTATATGTGTAATTAAATAATAATGTACATATGTTTTATCACAGTCTCATGGCTATCATATCACTACTAACTATAAGGTAAGGTATCACAAAAGGCACACAGTTCACAAAGCAGGTTGAAATTGAAAACACAGTGCAGTCAATCACACATGGAAAAGTTGCATTTTTTTAGTTTGCAGTTTTAAATGTCAAAACGGTTTTTCAGAAAAACAGGTGAAATATTCTGAATTGGAATGCGGTTTTTGGGCTGGGGAATAGATGCACATCACAGGGACAATATTGAAGTGAAAGGAGGGCTATAGCTGAAGAACTGGATGAGATTTGCAAGACAAAAAGAGGGTCAGGTTTGGTAGATTAAAGCCGTCAAAGAGAGGAAATCGGTTTGGAAAGAAAAAGGACAAGTTTTACTTAAACTAGATTATTCAGACTAAATTGTTAAAGAAAGACACAGTACAATCCAGAGTTAATTTGCACCTTAACCCTTTCACCCTGCGTTCAGATCTATGCAGTAATTAGTTTAATTTATTCCAAATATTGCTAAGGAGTTACAAGGTGAGGTGAATGAAAGAATTGTGCTAACACTAGAAAAACAAGGACAGGGTGCACAGAGAATTAGAACAGTTTAGACAAGTTGTCATGGTATGGATAGGAGTACTCAGAAAATAGGGCAAAGACAAAGGGGTCAAGATGGGGTATGCTATGTGTTGCTATGGTATGGGGAAATACTCACAGTCAGCACTTGAGTTTGGAATTTAGGACAGCCAACTGGGTTCTGGGCTCAAACGGTTCTGGTCACCGGATAGTGGGCTCTCCTGGTAAAAGACAGCTAGGCAGAGGTCTGGCCACAGCACAGCGATGCCTCAGCAGGATGGAGCGGATAAGCGGGGCAAGCAGGCGGCACTGGAGTATGCCAAAGCAGGCTCAGCCACCTTTCCCCTTTGCCCCTGAAGTTAATGGGATTTTGTTATGGGGTTTTAGTGCTGAAGGGTGGTCCTGCCTGGATAGGAAGGCCTGGGTCAACTATTCATTTTCTGGCAGTGGGGTCTGGAATCTTGCAGAGTGAAGGTGGAACATCTGGATAGCAGGCACTGGAAAATTCAGAAGTGAGTTTGTCTAGAGTTCTGTCAGCCACCCTTATTTAGAAGGCATGATGACATCATAGAATTATATGTTTGGGCCGGCTTAGGCAGGCCATGCTTCTAACAACTGGATTGGCCAATGGGGATTGTTACAGCCTTGCTGTAACCTGGTTGGACTTTTAGAGACATGACATCAGCTTTATGATGTGGCTTTACAATGCCTAGGATCATCCCACAGTTACTTTAGCTAAAATCCAGTTTTGACATAAATGACACATTTTTACAATTGTGGCATCTTAACAAATTACATTGGTAGATTACATATTTTATGCAGAGCATGGCAGTCCTACCCTTATGTCTCTAGGACTTTGTTTCGCCTGCCTAATAGTTTTTCACGATTTCCAGTGATAAATATTCAACCTAAAATTCTATAAGTTTATACATAGGCAGAGATTGCCATAAGGCATGCAAGTATTGAACTTCGCAGTGACATCATGTATACTTTCCTCAAACTTTCCAATTCTCTGCCATTTCTGTTCCCAATATGGCAGTGAAGGCTAACACGTCTTAAATTAAAAACCACAAAATTACATTTAAACTGTTAACTTTTTACATTCCTGCAATGTCCTGTTGCAAAGATAAAAGTCTTAAAAGGGTATTAATAAAATAGTCTTTAGAGCCAAAATGGTCAGCATTGTTCACCATATAAGGGCATAGTTCCAAGGCTTCACTTGAGTTGGCGGCTTTGAAACTCCCAGTAGAAGTTGCGGGAACATGTGATTTCATATTTCACATGTCCATGTCCCAGGATCTCTATTGTAAGAGGCCTCAGCCCAGACAAAAGTCTGATGAGCCTTTGATATGTGGCCTTCTTGCCCATTCAAAGTTTTCCAAGGTAGCAATTAACATGCATTTGTCCTAGAATTTATTGTGGCTCCTTCTGTTCCTAGCAACCCCCCAAGCAGAAACCTGTTTGACTAGTTTCAGGAGGCAGCGCATGTCTTTATTTCTTATTTTATTTTATTTTGTTTTGCATCAAAAGCAAGCCTGTTGAATAAAACATCCCATATATGCTTCCCAGCAAAACCCTACTTTACATTACTATGCCGAAACTGGGCCTTCTTTCAACATTACACTTTTAAAACAGGCATTTTTCCTTGTTTGCAAAAGCATATTTTAACACATGGTGAAGTCTGCTGGGCTGACCATTTCAAAAGAAAAGGTTTTCTCTCTGAATTGGCCACATTGTTTTGCAGCCCTAGTCAGTTTCACTTATACAACAATCTGTTTAAGACACATGTCCATTGATATTTGACATTTTGTAACTCAAAAGTCAAGCGTTTGCCCGGGCGACTGAAAATAAAGTTTCTTTTGATTTCTCAGATTTGGCCGACACAGCCTGTCATACAGGGATAATGTTCTATTTTGCTGGAGCACAATCTGGATATGGGTGGGCATGGCAGGGCCTCATTGATGAAAGCAGTGTGATGTTGAACAGATGGAAATAGCATCAGGGTGCCATCATTATAAAGGCCGAATATTTCCTTTTTCAAGGGGAATGTGGATCAAGCAGCAAAGCAGTGCTGCTTCTCAATTTTCTTCTTGGTGCATGAAAGAAACACACTGCCAGGTTTTCTCAGTGTGCCCCCTTGTTCCATCCTGACCAATGGTGATTGGCAAACAGTGCAGCCATCCCTTTGTATCTGTAAAACACAGTTTTGGGGCAATGCCCTGGTGCTCAAAGGAGCCAGCACAGCCATTTTGCTGGTTCTGCTGAAGTGCAGTTTGGTGATGTGGGGAAGTACTGTTGAGTGGGTAAATATATCCCACATGTAGTTCAGCTATGTACAGTGTCATCACCAACAATATATGTGAAATTGAGTCTAACATTTCGGTCACAGATTTGAAAGTAGATTCCATCACTGCATTGTATGTAGAACAGTATGCGTACAATAATGTTCAGCACCAGTGCATGCATAAGTCTAACCTGCGCGGTAGACAAAACAAAATATTGGTAATAATTTATAAATAATAAACAGCAACCATATCTGCCGTTTCACGATTTGCCTGGAAATGGTGTGCTTTGGTAGGGCAGACACCTACTTGGGTTCCATGCTTTGTAATCACATATTTTGTTACACAATACACAGACATAGTAAGATGTAAAATGAATAGAGTGCATAGTAATTCCTATAATCAAAGAAGCAGCATACCTCTACCCTTCAAACATATTGTAGCTGTGTTTGTGCCTCAAAGTTGGATAGCAAGCTCTTTCCTATGACCCATATTAGTAACTACTTGTATGTCAGATTTGTGGAAGTGTTTGAATATGGCCTTAAATATGACATGTCTTATGATGGAGTGCAGGTGATCAATGTTAACTTGGTTAAGATGTTGGCAAATCTTTTCCTTATTTTTTGTAATTCATGGATTCTGCCATCTTGCAGGGAAAGTTAATTTCAACTAGTAAATTTCCAGAGAATATTTCTTCTATTTAGAAGTGGTTTGGGAATTTTACTCTGAAATGTATGGCTACAGTATGCCAGGTATTACTAAAGAAATGTTCACTTGTATGGGGGCAAGTGCAATATTGACGAGGTAGCTTTCTGGGGCTGCCGAGGGCACTTGGCCATTTAAACCCTAGTGAGAGTGGGGATGGGCAGTGGACGGAGGACACACATGGTGATGTCTTTTGTTGAGTAGCAGTAGTAGCGGTTAGTTTGTAGGTGAAATGCAGGATAGCGGGTCAGGTCATTGGCCCTATCAGGCCTGAACAGTTAAACACAGTTGAGGTCCTTGATTTTGCAAGTCCTTTGATGAGGACACTTAAGGAGGACTGATTTGATATGTGGTGTGAGGAGCAAGTGAGTGGTAGGGCAAGGTCACATGACTAGCAGTGTACGCAAAGTTGTATAGCTGGAGATAGCCTGCAGTCCTTAAGTAGAGGCTTGTAAGGTGTGAAAACTGGAGCTAGGTGCAGCAAATGAGTTGCAGAACATTACCTTCCAGCTCTCCTTCCTCATCACCTTCCTCATGAATTGAGGACACACCAGAGGTTCATGAATGGCAGGTTGCTACATCAAAGCAAAGATGTGTAACAGATTGTCTTGCAACACCTATGTGCATGCAAATTAACAATGTATGCTAATTTATGCCATGTTTGCTGTGCTCAAGACTAAGATGCCCACTTTGCACCTTCAGTTTGTAGTAATCAATTAAGGTAGAGGGAGAAGACCATGTGCCCTTCCTTCACATTTCTGCTGAAGGAATGCCTTTTTTCCTAGTAGGCTGACATACCTCTTGTAGATTAGCCTCATATGATTGTAGAAAGTGTGTGAAGGATTGCATGTGGCGTAAATAAAATGAGCAAAATATAGTGTCAATGGGTGGCAATTGAGTTTCTCAGTTTGTGATGAATTGGTGGTTGGCACAATACATTTTCAAGATGCTAAGCCTTAATGAAACCTGAACTAATTGTATAGATCATAGTGACCATTTGTTTTACAGCCTAAGAATTCATGATCAGGGATGCACATAGGAAGTGAAAGATATACACCAACTATGGGAGTTGCAAGGTCAGACCTATAGAAAAAGAAGCAAGGACATTTGAAATGGGAAATATATTTTTCTCACACATAACCATAGCATAAAATGCACTACCTCTTGAAAACTCTTCGGAAAACACTGAAATGAAATACTGAAAACCCTACTTTCCAGGTTATACCTAAACACTGTACTAAATTACAAACCTAAATATACTGAATACATTTTATATAAACAACAATTCACATTATATATTGAAAATATAGAAAAACACTATCACTGGCCTTCACCATCACACTTTTTTTGTTTACAGATTTTTTCTTAGATGCTATCAAACAAGCAACAACAACATGCCAGAAGGGAAAATCCTATGTAGCGAAGTAAATATTTACAATATAATACTTTTAAAAGTAGTGTTCTCGAATCTGTATATATGAATTCTATAGATAATACAACAATAGCTGTTATCGATAATACTTTTGAAAATCTGCAATTTCAAATGGGAGATGTGCCAAATGAACAAATGAATGCAACCCAGAATGTTTTTAGTGACGGTAATAAAAGAAACAATGTATGAAATCCGTTAGTAGTAAGTAAAAAAACACAAAGATTTTTAGACGAAAAGATAGCAAATCTGCTATCAATTTGAAAATGAGGAATAAAGTTATATATAGCAAAATGTAGTACTCTCGTGTTTTTGCAAATCTCTGGAGAAGTGTGAAACCAAAATCTATATATGTTTGTAAAGAGTTTTTTGCAAAAGAAAAGAGTAGAAGCAATAATTAAAAAAGTTTTTCATATGAAAAGAAAATTGTTAATTTTTGTATTGAATAAACTTCATGTACTTACACGTGCTAACTTTAGTGACGTAGTTGGCGAAGATCGGAAACACACTTCTCATACAGAAAGATTTGTTAACGAGGAGAGTTACATTCAAGGAAAGAATGTGCATCTTGCTATTGATGAGAGTGGGTGTAGCTATGAAGTCCAAAACTGTGTGATTTCTAAAAAAAGAAGGAATTTGAAGGTCAGATAATGCAGAAACTAAAGGTTTAGGTCAGTCTAGAATAAAACCTAAAAAGCAAAGTGAGGTATGCACATGCAATATGTTGTGCAATATTGATAAGTTGTCTTGTAAAGTCTTACAGAGATTTTTGCAAGTTTTGCACAAAAATAATAATGTTCAAAGACAGATCAAGATGCTACAGACAATGGATGAGTGTGAAGTTCGTGAAAAAGCAGGAATTCTGTGTGACTCTCTAGCTTGTCTTGATAAAACTCGATGTAAGAGTCAGTTTCATCATATACAGATGCTGTGTGCACAACATACTTTCTAGTTAAAATATATGAGTGCTAAACACCAAGTTTGTCACTTGCACTTTTGAATCGAACTCCTTCGGCTGGAACTGTAGAATGTTTAGTTTATACACTGCAAACGATAAATATAATGCATTTAAAAGTTTATGTGAACGTAGATGAAACACTTATAGGAAGTGGAAATGATGATCTTTTGCTTTCAAAGGATCTGATTTTTCAACAGCATAAAAAAGTACTGTAATGTTTGAGTTGTCTTCTACTGAAAGACCTGACATTGTTTGTGTATCTTAATCGACGCACTTTTATTAGTCTCGAGTGTAACTATTGTACATTGAGGTGAAAATTAAACATGTAGAAGATGTTTCGAAATAACTTTATCAGTATTTGTTTATAGAAGAACGAACATTTTGACACATGTGAGGCACCTTATGTTTGTAGAAACTGTGCTGGATTTTATAATCAAGACGTGTCTTGAATGACAAGGTAGTTGCTGGTATCCCTGTTGTGCTTCAATATTTTCACATGTTTGAAGTGATTGCATTGCAAATTGTTCATCCTTTTCAAGTTATTGTTAGATTGCAAACAACAATGTCAAACTTGCCTAAAAAATCATTAGTGCAAGGTGTGAGAGGCAAAGTTGTGTATTTACTTCTTAATTTGGAAGAAAATGTCAAAACTCTAGGAGTAAAGCGTGATATGGCAGATTCTTTGTTTGTTTTAGTAAATGGTGTTGCCACTAAAGATAAGAACATTTGGCAACTTTTTATTTATTTATTTAACATTTATAAAGCGCTCACACAGCCCGCAGGCATCGAGGCGCTGTTACAGGAATTGTTTTGTTTTTTCTTAGTTGCGTAATTGTGCTTTTTTTGTCTTAGTTACGTATTTATAAGGCGCTTAAACACCCAGAGGTTTCTAAGCGCGGACCCGGGGATCGAACCCGTTGTTGCTTCTTGTCGTCTTGCTTCCAAGCCGCACACGCTGCCGCTGAGCTATCCTCCCGGGGAGGATATTGGAAGGGTGAAGAATGCATTGGTGTTTCTATTGGAGCTCAATAATTTATATGAAGGCAGTGGGACTGTACCAGACTTGTCTATGCTTGATGTGGAGTCAACAAACAAAAGCAGTGAAGGTCAGTTCCAACATCTAACTGTTGCAAAAAGGAATAGTTTGTATAAACATAACACTATTCATCCTCTACACTAAAATGAAGTCATCGGCGACAGTTTAGAATTGTATCAAATGAAAGCAATGAAAGGTGCACCAATCAGTGTCTGAGAAAAGACATTAGAAGCTAGTTGTTTCCCTACACTTTTCCTCGCAGTACAAATATTGAACATGTTAATGTAAAGTTTGATCATGTAAAAGAAACTCATTTGATTTCTCTGACCTCTGCACGTTTCATGCTTTTTAAGGATACCTTGGTAGGGAGCACAATTTCCAGTGTGCTCTGCATATGCAATTACTATTTATGAATCACAAGGGTTGAACTTAGAAGCAGCACTTAGTAACATTGGTCATACAGTGTGTAAAGAAGAAATTTCATACATAGCTAATATTTGTAAAAAAATATTGATGGTTAATTTTTAATAAACTTTGTTCTTAGAGGTTGAGATGCCGAGTGGCGAGACAGCCGACTGCAGAGGTAGATGGGGGCCTTGTTAGCCAAGGATTTGTGCGTGAGGGCCAGTGTTTTTAGTGAGATTCTCGGCTTGACCGGTAGCCACTTTCGGTTGGTTCTGGATTCTGAAATGTGGTGATTTTGGGGGATGTTTAGGGCAGCTCGAATAGCGTTGTTCTGGGTTGTTTGAAGTTTATTCAGGTTCTCTTGGCTGGTACCTTAGTAAAGGGCACTACAATAGTCAATTTTGGCCATAATGAGGGTTCTAGCTAGTGTGACACTGTTGGGGGTGGTAAGAAATGGTCTGCAGGCTGCAATGAGTTTGCACGTGTATGCAGAGGCAGATCTGACTGCATTTATTTGTCGAGATAAGGTTAGGGTGGCGTTTGATGAAGTTTTATTTCGTAATAAACAGTATTTCATACTGGTCACACCTATCTGTGCAAATAGAAGTTTAAATAACAATTTAAAAAAAAAATCAAATATGATGTGTACATTTTGAAATGTGATTATTAACTCCTTGTGTGTGCATGTGGCCAAACAAAGGACACACATAGATTTCACAAGAAGTATGGAAATTACATTTGTTAGGTTCTTAGTATAGATTTTGGTAAGTGTTAATATGTTTACACACAAAAAAGCTTTTATTATCTACCTATTAATTGAAAAATTATTACTACACTTTAAAAAGATTTATAGCCAAAATAATGTTACAATGTTGGCATGTCTTCATACATTTATTTGCAAAACTGAAGACATAGTTAGGTTATATGTCTTGGTTTCCTGGTTAAGGTTGCATACATTATTCTCCAAATGTGTCATAAGTTAATATTAAATAATGTTGGTACAATATTGAAACATATCTTCATTGTAGTGAAAAGCCTTCATAGGTGCACAAGCCATTGACATTGTGGGCAATTCTATTTAGAAATTGCTGATGCAAAAACAAGTTCATAGTTACCTAAATGGTCAGTATCATTGAGGTAATCATAGAGCATTTATTTCACCTATACTACACTGTTTACACATGTATTATTTAACCTGTCATATAGATATACTTGTAGAAAGTGAGATAGTATTTAATTTGTATATATATATATATATTTATTGTTAAATATTTTAAAGAAGTGATTAGAAGTTTTTTCCACTCCAATAAGAAGTATTAGCATGATTAAGGAATACATCCATTATTGGTTGTGTACAAGGAATACATTCAGTATTCTTCCTTTTATTTTATTGTGAAATACATTTTATTCTGTTTCATAATTACTCTCATTCTACAAAGAAAATGACACATATAAAGGTATTAGGTAAGAGATCTCATATATATATATATATATATATATATACGTTCCAAAATTAAGAAGAGAAAATAAAATGCTTTCTTTATAAAAAATATTTTATATCATGATGGACATTGATAACAAGCAGAGTTGATTTTCAATCAATTTGTGCAATTATGGCATCCCAGGCCAGCAGAGAGGCAGCAAGAAAGGAACAGGCAAGTTCCCTGTTTAATGAAACCTTACCTACTACCAAAGTAAGGACACTCCAAGGGTGGACAAACTAAAAGACAATAATGAAATAACACTACTAAAAGAACTCGAAAAGGCTCGGAAAAGGGAAATCAGTAAATGGTGGGAGGAACATTCCTTGCAGAATTATCTCGATGTGGGAAGGATACCACGTGGGCTAAGGCTTCTCACAATACCGTCATTTGAGGAGCAAGATCCCCTAATGCTACGCGAATGGGGCGACACAGCAGATAACTGTTCAAAAATGTTCTTACAGTTGCTAGTGAAATATGCTGGCAATGATCGCACAAAAACCCTACAACAAATAGAGGGTTTGGAGGAAAAAATGAAAATGGTCAAAGAAACAGAAGAAGGAAAGAAATTACAGGCTAGTATTGAATCTGGATTACAAGCATTCGAGGAAGATATCAAATTGAGAAAGCAACGCTAATTTCTTAGGGACAAGGGTGATTACGAACAAGGTCGTGTGTATACTTTTGCACACCGATTTGACCATATGAGACAAAAAGTCAAGGAAACACAAATAGCCCCTGCAGCCCAGAATGAAAATCACCAGGAATCAGTAGCCTCTACCTCTGAATCGGATGTCACTGAAGGCAAGGAAGAAGAACCAACTATACGCCTCAATTTTTTAGAGGAAATGAGACTATTGTGCCAAGATGGGCGAGTAAACAACAAAAAACACTCGAGGGTGAGCTTCAAAAACAAAAGGACAAAGAAGAGGGGGGAGAAAAAAACAAGGAGAGGGCAGAGGGGCAACAAATTCAAACAACTCATTGCCGCCAAGGTCACTGCGCTGTGAGAAATAACTGACTATGTCACAGAGGCAACGAATAAACAGCAAATTATAAATCTATCCAACCACATTCTTACTACAGAAGAGTCCAAGATATTGAAACTGGGATTACATTTCTGTCCGCTTGCCAGTTTCGATTATTTACAAACTAGGATAGACCTGGACAGGTTCATTCGCAAACTACGACTTAAGAAATTCTTTGCCACCTCGACATACAAAAAGAAGCCAAAAGTGGCTTTGAAAGGACGGACGGAAATTACCATTGCAGAAATGGACACCTTGATTACCCTTGATGATCTTGAACAAGAAAGTGATACGGCGAGCAGCGGTTTTGTCACCAATTTGGAAAGACTCGGCATTAGCACAGACTGGCCATCTACTAGTAAATTAAGGTGCAAATCGAAATTTAATCCGCTAAGTGCCCAAAACAGCCACATAGAAGCATTCTCCAATGTAGTACTTGACTTAAAAGATGAAAGAAGAAGAACTCAGAGGCAACCCAAAAGCAACTTGTCCAAAAAACAACAAGTGCTATCAGACATCGCAAAACTGGACAAATATATAATAAAACCAGCAGACAAGGGTTGCAATATAGTCATAATGAACAAATCGGACTACATTGCCGAATCGTACAGACAACTTAATGATGTGAACTGTTACGAAAGACTCAGCAATAATCCCATCAAACAGTTGGAAAGGGAAGTATTTACCTTCCTAACCAAGTGGCAACAAGCTAGACATCTTAGAGGAAGAAATGGTGAAATTTCTATTTTCCAAGAATACCGTGATTCCTACTATCTACTTCCTCCCCAAAGTCCACAAGAATCCCCTTAAACCACCAGGGAAACATATTGTGACCTTGTGCGGGTCGTTACTGGAAAACATGTCCAAATTTGTGGATGAGGTTCTTTGCACATTTGTATCCACATTACCATCATATGTGAGAGACACTACTGATTTTTTGTTAAAAATCGATGAAATTCCGTGGGAATCCACCTACTTACTAGCAACCATGTATGTAGTGTCCCTGTACACGTCAATTAAGCACAATGATGGGATATTTGCTTGCCAAAGCTTCCTCAATATGCGATCTCTTAATCATTTACAACATTCTCAAATGATCCTCGAAATGATCAAACTATGCCTGGAAAATAACATTTTCATTTTTAACAATGAAACCGCCAAACCAAAGGTACCGCGATGGGTACGACCATCACACCATCATATGCGTATCTGATGATGGGACATTGGGAGAAAACCATAGTGTGGGCAGACGCACATGAAAAATTCACTGAAAATATTGTACTGTGGCTTCGCTACATTGATGATTTATTAATTATTTGGGATGGCACGGCTGAGCTGTGGTGTGAGTTTGTCAAATTGCTTAACACCAACAATTTGAATCTCAAATTTACTGAACACCACAACAGACAATCAATTGTATTTCTGGACATGCAGGTGAAGATAGTGGTGCAAAAAATCAAGTCTGAACTGTATAGAAAAATTACAGGTGCCAATATCCCACTACACGCAAACAGTGCACATCCTAAGACCCTACTATGGAGCATCCCTTATGGAGAATTCATCCGTATCAGGTGAAACTGCAGCAACATAATGGATTTTGATCTAGCAAGCAGAGTGACTGCCCAGAACTTCCTGCAAAAACAGTACCCTAAGAAGATCATTGAAAGGGCATACCTAAAAGTCTGAGAAAATAATAGACACAACATGCTAATAACATCAAAGTCGGACCAAACTAAGAAAGATGATGAAAACACCACCAGACTGATTTTGACATTTGGAAGCCACGCACCAATTATCAGACGGATAATTAAAAAATATTGGAAGGTGTTGAAAGCAGATAAAGATATTGGTAGCCTACTAAATGACCATCCGGATATCACCTTTAGAAAGAGTACTTCCATTAGAGACCTAGTGGTGAACAGCTATATGGCTGTAGAAAAGAGTGATGCTGGCACTAATTGGCTTTCTACATCAGGAAGTGGCTTCATGAAATGTACCAGATGTAAGATTTGCAAGTATGCAAAAAACTGTAAAAGTTACACCCACCCGATTTTGAAACATCTGGTTTACATAAAAAGTAAAATCACTTGCAAATCTGAGCTGGTGGTCTACGTTTTCGTATGCCCGTGTCGTGCCGTGTACATATCCCATGGCCAAGCACTTTTCTGAATTCCACAATGGGGACCCAGGAAGTCTTATATATTTTGGTATATATAGGGTCATCCCAAGCCCTAGAGGAGGTGACAATGAGAAAGCACTCCGACAAGAAGAGAGCAAATTAATTCTCGATTTTGAGAGTAAGACTCCTGTTGGCCATAACGTTGATGAGGAACTATACACTTTCTTGGGGACTTAATTATTTTATTATAGTAACAGAGTGCCCAGACAATATCCTTCATCATCAACCCAAAGGACCCTATATTATAATTCCTGATGTTTGGTTGTTTGTAAAGGTGTTTTCTTTCTTTTCTCCCTCGTTCAATGTTTATAACATTTTTAATTCTTGATGTATGGTTTCTTATTCTATTCACCTTTTATGGTAACTTGCAATATATGGTTGATCATGATCAAAGGCTATTTGTACGTTTAATTGGTAAGTAGGGCAATATACAGGTTTGTAAAATATCTGGATATTTATCAACTGTTGCATAACATATATGGCATTGTATAGAATATTTTTTAAATTGTCTTTTTTACATCTAGTAGGATATATTTATTGCAAATATGTGTTTCTGTGTTCTATATTTGGGTTTTCCCTCATGGGTCATATATGTATCATTGATCATAGGAAGGAGGCACTATGCACTTTATATCATGTTAATGCTGCTTTACGAATAGGCAACATTCATGTATCATAGGAATGTATCTTGCACTGTATTAGTCTGCATTCATGAACCCAGCCATGGTTCTCCTTAGTACTGAAATGCACAATGCACTAGCACTTTATAGTCTGGAATTTTGCACTGGCAAAGTAACTGTGACACAATCATAGCATTACGCTATATATGCATATGCTTATTGAATATTGTGGTAAACTGTTCCAGTGCAGTTAAATACTTTCTTAGTCGAACAAGGAGCCCAATATTCATACTACATTTCCATGGTCTCAGAATATAAGTTTTAGAAAAGGAAATAGCTTTTTAAATGCACTATGCACTTTAAACATGACCCTTAGAAATGTGTATTACATTTCTTAACCATATAACATCCTCGGTTATGCAACTAGTGGAATATAGTAGCCCTTTGAAATGTAACAAACAAAGCCCAAATCACGGAGAAAAGGATGATGACTTTTGTCTAAATACTATGGGCCTCATTACACGGTAGGCGGTAACCATGGCGCTGGCGCTAATACTGCCGGTATTTTACCGTGTCCGCCTTGGTGGATGGCGGAATTACCGCCCTACTCCAAGGTGAGCGGGGGCAGTAATTCCCCATTCACGAAGGCACATCCCCATTCCCATTTTTGCCCCCATAGGGCTAAATGGGAATGGGGAAGGCGCTAATTACGGTACCGCAAATTGCGGTACCGTAATTTGCACCAAGGTCCCTTTGCAGCACCCTACTTTAACGGCTGGTAAAACCAGCCGTTAAAGTCGGGTCCCGCAAAGGGAACTTGTAGTAAGGCGGTAAGGGTTAACGGTCACCGGTAGCATTACCGGTGACTGTTAACCCTTACCGGCTTCCGTGTAATGAGGCCCTATGTCTTTTATAATGAAATAATGACAATAACATGTATGCTTTTTTACTATGAAAATTCGAAAATAATGCTTTTATTTTCTAAGCTAATTTTCTTCGTTCTCTGTGATATGGGTAAGCTTGGCCTTGATAGCCCAATCTAATATGGCTATCAACCATAGAATAACCTTTTTTGTAAGTCACCTCTTCTATGTTTATCACTATGGTGTGGTGCCGGGTTTAAAAACAAACTCCCAAAGGGGGAGGAGTAACTGTGAGCAAGCCACTAGGTTGTGGCAAAACACGTCAGGCTGCCGTCTGGCTAATGACATTACTGGGAAATGTTCCTTTTTAAAGAAACTGCTATGAATTAATAAAGGCTGTTTAAATGCTCACAACCGGTGCAGTTTCTTTTTCAACTCGTGCTTCGTAATGAGGTAATTTGGAACCTCTTGTTTGGAACTGGATGGTGAGGAGTGCAGCTCGAGTGAATAGCATTTTCTTTGCTATTCTAAACGGAAATATATATATATATACATATATACATATAGGATGTTTCCCTTTCCTGACGCATAAATACTAATAAAGAAGACATTTTTTTTGCCAGGAATCTTTGAGGTGTCTGGTTTCCTCTTATTTGTTGCAGGGACATTTTGTTCCTCTGCTCTTATTTATAGCCGCGGCTACAGCACTAGCTGGTGCGGCAAAGGTGAGCAACAACTGGAGTGCTTACATCTGCGACTACAGGCCCATCTGGCAACATTATAACCATGATTACATGTGAGTTTGTGGGGATTTTAGTCACTCAAAATGCATAAAATAAATTACAATACATATTGTCATATATTTCTGCAGTCTGTTTATAATTTCACCTATTTCTGTAACTTAAAGGGTTGCCCTGAAAAGGGTGGTTTTGGGGGAAGGAAAGAGGGGGTGGAACTGGGAAGGAAAACACATAAGGATGGAACATATAGCAAAGGGAATTAGAATAAAAATAACATATATTTTTTGGGCTGTTTTTATTGTTTTTATTTTTTATTTTTTCAAGAAAGGGGGGCAGGGAATTGCCAGTTTAAAAAAACAAGGATGGCTGTTAATCTAGTGTTGAGATTTTAACTTCTCCCTAGACTTGGTTGTGGCACCTCCCACAGCTACCCATTGGTGGCATAGTTCACACATGACTCTCATAACTGATACATTGGGAGCCAATAAAATTGGAACAGATGTAGTTGACATTTTGCAGAAGCTGATTCTTCATTTAGTGTCAGGGATGTCCCACTGGTGGATGCAGGAGGAGGTGCTGATTTTCGTGCACGTAATGCATGAGCCCCATTCATTTTAAGTTTGTGGTGTTGGTGCAATTTCCGATTTGTGTCGTCCACATCCTCCCAATGCACTCTCATCACGTTATTGATCATCACAGATGTTCCAAGGCTTTGCAGTGGCACATTTGATTGTAATAGTAATTGCTTATTTCTAAAGTGTGATACACAAGTCAAGTGCTTCAAAGTGCTTCAAGGTGGGAAAGAAACAAGGGAATGCGGTTGTCATTCTTAGGCCTTGAAGATTCTGAATGATCTAACAACAATGATTAGCATAATAGGCCAGAGGCATATCTACTAGTGTAAGCGTGTGACAAAGAGTGGGGGGGAGTAGGGGGTTTAGAGGGTGGAGGGAAAAGAACAATAAACAACCATACTAGGATGTGCAAATGCACAGATAGGAAATGTTAGGGAAGGGGGAGCAAGTGCACACAGTCCAGCAGGGGCCTTGGTTAAGTTCAGGGTGGTTGCACATATTCAAAGTGCAGTGGTGCCAAGCAGAGTACCCAGGTCCGGAGGCAAGTGCAGGACTGGCGGGGGAGCATGGGACCTGTGAGGCCCTGAGGTGCAGCAGGCGACCAGTCAGCGAACGGAGTAGTTTGAGGAAGAGAAAGAAGGAGGGAAGCAGGAGAGAAAGAGAAGGAGGATAGCAGGGGAGACGGAGAAAGTAAGAGAAGAGGAAGGTCTTGAGCAGTTTCCGGAACCTAAGGAGGTTTGCCTCAAGACGGAGAGAGGCAGGGAGGCCATTGCAGGGATAAGGATAGACCCCCAAATCTCTGTTTGGAAAAATGGCTCACCCGTAGAAAGTTGGAGGAGGCTGAGCGGAGGAAGCTAGAAGGAGATAGATAGTAAAAGCCCCAACCCCAGAAAGCATTGTCAACTATGCAGAGGTACTTGAACTTAATCCTTAATGGTCCACGTCCTAGAGTAATCATGCACAATGTGCACTGTACATCCTCTGCCTCCTTCTTAGAGCAGTGTTCTTTGACTTCGTAATATCTTCAACTGTCTGCATTGGTTTCCATTGCTGTGGCTTTCTTCCGGGGTAGCAATGGATTGGGGACCCAGATGAGATTGTCATTGCTGCTGTTGTTGCTCTCATGGTTTGACATGTTGAAATGTCCAACTGGGGAGGAAAATGTAAAATCAGAAAAATGACAACCCTAGAAACACAATGCCACAAAAATGAAACCGTTTATAAAAAATAACTACGACCAGCAGTGATGATGAGGTGGTGTGGGTGGCTTCGACTTTACTGACACGAAAGAAGCAACGTGCACAAAAAACCATTGTTGATAGTTGGCAATATTTCCACATAAAGGACGTACACAGCAAAAAGGAGATCAAGAAGGTCACATGCAATTTCTGTGGTATGGTTTTGATATGATATGATATGATATGGTATTTGTAACGCGCCTATACACAAGTGTTTCAAGGCGCGACGAGGCAGGGATGGAGGGAAACAAGGGGAAGACAGGCAAACGATCCTACTAGGCCAGGTGTCATTCAGATCGCGCAAGTGCAGAGGTAAGGGGAAAAGGAGAAAGTGCAGGGGGAGGAGGTGGGGGGAAAGTGCAGTACAAGGTAAGTAGCGTAATAAAAAAATAAATAATAAATGATAAATAAAAAGGGCCAGCTGGTGGCAAGTGCGAGGTAAGTGCAGAGCAAGTGCTGGGAAGTGCTGGGAAGGGGGCTGTAGGGATACAGTGACAGTCCCACAGTGCAGGGGGAGCCAGGGAGGCAGTGCAAGTGGAGAGTGGCTGGGCCCTGGACCGAGGTCGCTGAGAGTGGCCCAGATGCAGGTTTAGTGCAGAATTCAGTGGGGAGTTAAGAAGGTTTAGCAGGGGAGAGGGAGAGAGAAGGCAGAAGCGAAGAGGAAGGTTTTGAGGTGCTTCCGGAACCGGAGATGGTTCTCCTCAAGTTTCAGGGAGGCAGGAAGGCTGTTCCAGAGGGAGGCCCCTGCTGCGGAGAGAGATCTACCCCCAGCTCGTTGCTTAGAGAAGCGGCTGACCATGAGGGAGTTGGAGACGGATGAGCGAAGGGCTCGTGAAGGAAGATATTTAGGAAGAGAGAGTTGAAGGTATTTAGGCCCCAGGCCCCAGAAGGCCTTGTGGACAATGCAGAGGGTTTTGAACTTAATCCTCGCAGCCACTGGGAGCCAGTGAAGAGATTTCAGTCCTGGAGAGATACGGTCCCTGGGCTTGAGGCCAAGGACAAGTCTCGCAGTTCTTTTGCAGAGGGGACCTTCACACAAGGCCGTTGAAAATCTTGGGGACATCCACGTTAATTCAACATCTTATCCATGTTGATTGGGATAAAGTGGATGAATCATATGTTAAACATAAGGTCAAAGCACATGGAGGAAGATCAGCAGAGCAGTAGTCATCATCTGTGCCACAGACTTCCAATACAATTGCCAGCTATTTTCCACCAACTAACACCCAACCTTAGTCCATCCTGCCTGCAAAAAACTGTCAAAGCTTAATCGAGGTGGAGGAGGCATCCTAGACGCTTGTGGCAATGCTCTTTCAGAACATACAGCCAATTGCCAATGCTAGGTATATTTTTAAGTGTCATTTTCCTACCCCATTCTTTAGAAAACAAAACAGAAAAATATGCAAAAAATATAAAATGCTAAATATTGTTTTTCTTTTTTTTCAACCTTTTGCTGTATGCATGAATCCTAGTGTTTTTCCCTTTGCAATTCCTACCCCTTTTTTCCTTACCCCCCAAAACAATCCTTTTCAGGACCAACTTTTCAGTTATAAAAATAGACAATAAAAACTCATACTATATATAAGGATCAAAGACCCTTATTTTATCCTTTGTATACATTGTGTGTTAAACGAAAACACTTATCCTAATCATTTCATCATAGCCGTGGTTATCCCCTGTGGAACACATGGGAAAAAACCCCAGTCATTGCTGCATTTAGCCACACATGCATTTTTGGTAGCCACGGTTAATAAAACTTTTTTTTTTAAAAGTATGTACATATATGTGGCCAGTAGTCTTGTAAAGATTTATTTTAGGATACATTGAATATAGTCTTTGTACACAGTTACTTTAACACTTTAATAACGTTCTATTCATCAACAATCCATATAAATGTAAACACTTTCAAAGGTTAAGAAAATATGTGAACAAAGTTTTTTAAGAACAGGATTATTTGGGGGGAATGTGGTTGCAAAATTTATTTTTCTTTTACTTTCTACACATGATACATCATTTCTATTATCCAAATTGTCTGTATTGTTAATTTCAATTATGAAGGGAATAATAAAACCCTTGAAATTCAAGGAAAAAACTTTAGTTGCAGGGACTGTAAAGTGTGCAATACATTGTAAAAGAAATCTTGATATTCAAGCAAAAAAGGTTAGTTGCAGGGATGTCAAGCCACCTTAACTTCACACCCCCATTTCAAAGCACAGAAACAGCGTGTACTGTGGGGAGAATGGGAGAGGGCAAGGGAGGTGAGGAGGCCATCATGGTTATGTGGGGCGCAGGCACAGAGGAGGGGGACAATTGGTGAGGGTCTTGCGGGGGCAGGAAAGCATTTTTTTTACTTGTTTTTCCAATATATTCACGGCTGCAATAAGACTTCAGATTGCCAAAGGTATCTGTAGTTCTGTACCGGCGGCTATAGAAAAAAGATAAAACAAATACAAAAATATATTGTTACAGCTAGAGTGATGTCAGGGGTGATCACTGGCCATGGCCAGTGATACTGTAGGCATTGGGGACTCCCATCAATACAGTAACCGAGACTGACCTTGCTTAACTTCAAAGCAAGGAAGCAGGCAGCACCCTCAGGCCATGTTGCCTAATAAATAGCACAAGATACAATACCACCTAGAGCAACATTACCTGAAGTGGAAAGCCCTGTCTTTGCTTTGAAGCTAAGCAGGGTCCATCTTTCTTACTCCATGGATGGGAGACAGCCCACTGTCCCAGATATCGTGTTGTAAATATCTCAGAATACATTAAGAAAACACACAGCATCCACATTATTTTATAAGAAATTGTGCTACTGTCAGTCCTTGCAAGTATTGCACTCTAAAGGTCAAGTTGACATGAGGCCTACATCAAAAGAGCAGCTATGGGGGAATGATGCCACAATTGTACACTTTTTTGCCTAAAATAGTTCTATAGGGATTTATATATTTGAGTGATATTATAGCATGTGTGCGTTTCAAGTTATTATAAAGCAGAGTAATGTTAAAATCCAGACATCGGGGTCAAGTTTTTGGCTATGAGGATCTTTCCCAGGTTGTCAAGTTCCCAGTGCAGACGCTTACACACAAGACCACAAGCACTTTTCTCATATTGGGAGTTTGTTTTCCAGGGAATCTTTCACTACAGATTGCTGGGTTTAAAAGGTGAGCACCTTTCATACTTTGCCAGCATACTTATTGGAACATTTCCTCTAACTGGTTATTTTTCTGGTGTTCATTACTTTTTAAAAATAAAAGTCCAATGCTATTTTGTCTTGCACACTTTCTTCTTTTGCAAAATCAGTCTGTGATTGATGAACATCTTTGAGCGATGGGTTACAAGTGTTTTAAAATATAGAGTAGGCATGGCCGAAGGTCATGGATAGTGGTCTGGGAGTGATTTAAAAAATAAAGTGGTCATGACTAGTGGTCTGGTAGTGTTCTAAAATATGAAGTGGGCCTGGCCTAAAGCCATGGCTACTGGTCCAGTAGTGTTCTAAAATATACAGGCCACTGGCACATAAAAAAAAAATGATGGTATAACAAAACCTTGGAAATTCAAAAGAATATTAGTTGCAGGGACGTTATTTGAGAACTTGATGCAACTAAACTCCTGAAATTCAACTAAATCCACGCTAACTTTCTGCCTGCCCCATGTTGCGCAGTTTCTGGCCACAATGATGACATCACAGATGACCAGAGTAGAACTCATGCACACAGACACAGTTTTCGTCCGGTTTATGGATTGTCCTTCAATCACAGACCCTGACCTTGGATGGCCGGTGCTGTCTCTATGCTGGACTCTATGCTTCTCGCCATGACAGCGTGGCACACTGCTCCTGCCCTTGCGGTAGGACTCAGTTTGTCCTCTATTAGCATTTAACTCTCTCTACTCCCTTTAATCTCGCTTTGAGTGGTGCGAAACTACTCCTGGGGGCAGTGCGTCTCCTCTATCTCTCACTCTTTTCCACCTAAATTCAGATATCATCTTTTACCAAACTACTAGAAATGATGTATGTGTAGCTGCTGACTATTTCTCACAATGTACTCATTGTTATGAAATATTTTAAAATTCTAAAATCATATAGGTAGTAACACAACAGTGGTCTAAATATGTGCAAGTACCTATGTCTGTTAGTGATGGCATCAGGAATGTTATCAGTGATGATACTAACTCACAAGTGCATATCCAAGAGCATCACGGCCTACCTATCTAGCCAAGTCTCAAAAACACAAGCAATCAAACCCACCCGCTCTACATACGCGGGCCTCATCGCCATGCCAAGGTTCCAACGACAGAAAGCCAGAGGCTCCAGCTTCCCAGTAATTGCTGCCAAACTGTGGAACTCTATGCCCCCAGCTCTGAGAACAGACCCCTCATTATGGTCGTTCGGGAAAAAGCTCAAAACGTAGCTCTTCAGCCAAGACTTTAACTAATGGAGACTTTTCTGACCTTGTCTGTGGTGTATAGTGATATTATGCCGTCTCAGTAGACTGTATCTTACAATGCGGTAACCACTCAGTTTCATAGACTGTGTAACCCTAACATGCATTCTCTGTAACCTACCTCAAGTAACCAATGTAACCGACTTTGTAAGAAAAAAAAGAAAACGCTTGGATGCCTATAGGTTTTGCGCGCAATGTAAATGTTAAATAATTAAATAAATAAAAAGGAAATCCTTCTCCTCAATGTCAAAAAGAGGTTATACAAAATATTAGAGACTATTAATTAGGTAAAAACCTTAATCTCTGAAATTAAGGGTCTGATACAACACATTGATGGTTTAGGCACAAATGGAAAGAATGATCAGAACAATAGGAAAGGGTCTGTCGAGAGTGGGAGTGAATGATACTGCAGCATCATGCAGAGCATCTAATTGTGTGATAGTGGCAGGGGACTTTGAGTTCATTGAGGATTTTCTGTCTGATCTGGTGCCTGCCACCAACCATGAAACTCCTTGGATCGCTAATAATGTGAGACAAACCAAGGATGCCCTCCAGGCTTATGAAGTAGACAAAAGATTGGGTCAAGCAAGGGGAAAAATTACATCCTCCCAGCCACCACAATAGGAACTAATAGCACCATTGTCCATGGGATCATTGAGTTATCTCCCCAGCAAGGGGTTTGTAGCTCTACTAATTTGAAGTTGCCAGCCAGTATGGTTGGGTGTTCTCTGGCATTTAAGATTAAGGAGGTTTCATCAAGAAGAACTGGTTATAATCGATCCATCTATACCTCTAACCAATATGTTCTCTCCCTTATGTAACCTCAAAAAATCAAGGTTGAATTCTGTCAAGAAAAAGTGGTTAGCTGCTAAAAATCCAAATAAGGGTGCTGTATCCAAGCATAGAAAAACAAATTGTATCCCGCAGGTTTCATCTAAAGAGGGCGGCGAGGCAAAAGCCACTATGCAAACATGCACTTGTCAGGGTGAGGCTGCTTATCAAGAACTATCAAGCGAAATTAGATCATTAAAAAATCTGCAGCCTGGTAGTGCTTACCAAGATTTACTAAGTGAAATTAGGGCTTTGAAAGGCAGCATCCAAGGGCTTGTTAGTAAAGTAGTACAATGGGCTGAACAAGAATTTTCCAAACCAACTAATGTTGCAAGTGAGAGAATGGGGTACACAGCATGAATTAGCATTGTAATTGCTATACATTGTGGGGCCGCGAAGGACCAGTCCTTCCCCACATGGTCTAGACCAAGCATTGCCACTATTAACCAGCATGAGGATAATAACCCCCTAATGTTATTAGTAGACAATTGCCACGTAAGGTTTATGATCCTCTGGATCTTCAAATCTTTTTTACCAGCAGGAATTTGTTTAAGGGGCATTTGGACATTGACTACCGGACCTACCCACTGCAAGGCTCCTTAAATACCAAAAGAGCTTATGCACCAAAGTTGGAATGTAAAGTAGGCACCTGTGGGCAGAGGCAGGATGTGGTGCGTAAGCAACTAGGGTCTGAAACAATATCTCTTGTTACCCCTATTACTAACACTGGACAGAGTGGGAGGCCCCTCCCTAATTATGAAGGCGATCTTGAGGGAGTTGATTGACTAAACCAGGGCAATAGGGTGTAGACTCCTTGCTGGTATTCTAAAGCACCGGGAGGGTGTTTCCAGTTAATTCTGGTTCAGGAAACCTGGGCCATGGAGGTAGTGGAAATGCAGGGTTATCAGTCATACCATATTCCAATTGGGAAAGAATCTAGAGGTAACTAATTATGTTGGATCCTACTCTGAATTGGCACATAGTGTGTCGGGAAACAGACCTAGTAGATCTCCAACATCTTTTGGTGTATACACCTGATGGACACCATACTTTACTGTACTATATTTATAATAGGCCAAAATCCCAATCTACCATGAGCACTGTAAATAAAATGTATGAATTAATCCACTCATGGAGAGTTAGATCAAATAAAAAACCACATACTGGTTACTGAGGATCTTAACCTTCAATCTGAACCCCTTAAAGATCTAGAGGGGTTAGGGAGCATCAGGACAGAGCTTCAGAAATACCACCTCTCATTGCAGCATGGCTGAAAACGACAGATAGCCAAGCCGTGAATACAGCATGCCTCTTCAATGCCCTTGAGTTAATATCTTGCAATTGGTTTAAAGGTCACCAACATTGAGGTGCTTGACCAGCGTTTAGGCGACCGCATGCCCCTGGCATTTACTTTCATATATCTGCAAAATTTGACCTCAGCTCAGACAGACCTTAATAATAACCAGACTATCTGTGTCAGATCATGTATATCAGCCAGATGGTCAAAGCTTGTGGAACACAATTAAACACCTGGGATATATGGTGCAATTTTGGCACACATCGAAAATATTTGCATGGAGACTCTGAGATTTTGGTAGTTTGGTTAATGTAACTTATCCCAGAATGTTTGTTAAAAATCACGCGCTCATAAAAGCAGGATGGTTTTACCAGGAATGCAGAAGAGCAAAACAATTACTGGCTGGCAATTTATCATCAGGTACACTTGTGGATATAGCACAATTGTGCGCCTGCAGATCTAACTATAAAAAAATAATCAAGGGAAAAAAGTCGCATTTGTAGGATCTAAGTGGGATTACCTATTAGAAGCCCATGTGAATGCTGACAGTTCAACCTTCAGGAGGTTAGTTTCTGATGCTGAGGTTAATGGGGATGTGGTAATATTACACCTGGCATGTGGCGTAATCATTCTTCTGAGCTATACGGGAGTGGCATGGAAGATTGTAATAACCGTGCCAACGGGCGCTCACCATGCCCCCGGAGTTGGCAATGGGGCAGGTGGAATAAAGTTTGAGCTGGAAGAGATTCGTGAAGCTATCAAGTCACAGAAAGGAGGCAAGGCTCCTGGCCCGGTAGGGTCCCTATTGACATTTTTTAAAGATGAACTATTCTTATGGGCCCCGGTTTTGGGGGACACTTTATAACACATTTATTAACATGAACACAATTCCCACATCATGGTGCAATGTCTACAAAAAAGGGGGAAGGGATCAGCCGGCCAACTATCATCCAATTTAATTACTGGATAGTTCTGGAAAAATATTTTTCAAAGTAATTTTAAATCATATACAGACATGGGCAGATGCAAATGAGATTATGCATAATCTGCAGGCAAGCACAATTGATCACAGCTTTCGATTGTTTTTACTGATACAAATATATACCAAAATGATGAAGGTTAAACTCTAACCATGTCTTTGTGGATCTCAACATATCGTTTGACGGATTGCTGCATAACCTGACCTGGCGGGTTCTTGACAAAAGGAAAACGCCCCCTCAATTGATTTTGATTGTGTGGTTCTTGTACTCCAATAATACGTTGATGGTCTTCTATGGGTTAGCAGGGAAGGTTACTGACCCATTTAATGAAATCAAAGGGGCGAGGCAAGGCTGTGTTCTTGCCCCCTCTTGTTTTGCATTTAAATTGAGGAAATCATTGCATTATTTTTGCAGGAATGCTTACTCCCTCCTAAAATGGGCCTGGACAGATACCCGACACAATTTTTTGCAGATGAAGCCGTTCTCTTTCAGCTTCACCCCAGGGACTTAAAGTTTGTTTGTTTATTTCTTTATATAGCGCACCTGACGTTCAGGTAACTGGGCGCTTCAGTCACCTTGGCCTCCCTTTTAAGGAAATGTGGGGACCTGGAACTCACTTTGAACATTAAGCCCAAGTTTTCTAAGCAACATGATATAGATATTAGAGTAGCAGGAAGTAGACATGAACAAGTTGTATTTATTGATTACCTGGGATCAGATTCCAAGAAAATGGCTCTGGGTCTCCCCATTTGACCTTTGTGGCTGTGTTTTTTTTATATAGATATGGAAGGGGTGCTATCTCACCAGCCCTTGAACGGTATAAAAAACAAGCTATTACCTCCTCCTCATTTCGGGCAGAACTAGGTAGCTATGCCAATGTTGTCAATATGTTGTAGGCGAAAAATACATTTTTAAATCATTTGCTCATGCTCCTGCAGGGATCACCAAATTCACTTGCCCACAGGAAGACTGATGTATCCCCTATTAGGGAGGAGGTTATTATGAGACCAGTTATGTATTGTATAAGGCTTTGGTATTCTTCGGGACTTGAGAAATACAGAGAAGCACTGACCCACTTAATGAGCCTCGAAGTGGGAATGTGCCTCCCTTGGGTAAAACAAGGTAACAAAAACCTTATGTGCTTTGAATGAGTCGACACTATGGTTGTATCCTGCTAATGTGAATAAAGCAACCGTCAATAGGGTTAAAAGAGTCATTAGTACCCAGCGAGAGTCAAGCAGAATGCAGCACACATTCTGATTGGCTCTCGCCGGGTCATTACCTGGCCGAGAATCCCTCGATTCTCTGCTGGGATTCCAGCTGCTTTATGCACAGCGGGGGGCGTGGCAACCCCTCAGCCAATGAGGAGGCTTGAAGCGTGGCCATCCCCGCTCTGAGCCTCCCCACGGCTGAGAAGCTGCCTTCGCCCCCCCGCCGGGGACTCAGGTAAGGTTTTTTTTTTTCTTTTTTCTTCCCCTTTCCTTCCACCTCCCTGCCATCCCCACCTAACTTACCTTCTGCCTCCTTTGTCCACGGTGGCCAGGAAGGCAGCCTCCAGCCGTGTGGAGGCTTGAAGCGGAGCAATCCCCGCTTCGCGCCTTCACACGGCTGGAGGCTACAATCGTCCCCTGCTGGGGATTCTGGTGCTTCTTTTTTCTTTTCTTTTCCCTCGCCCACCTCCCAACCCCACTTATCTTCTTCTCTGTACTCTTTCGGGAGCAGGCCCGCTCCCGATGGCCACCATGGAAAGGGAAAACAGATTCCGTTTTCCCTTTCCCGGCAGCCATTTTCATGGTTGTTTTTTTTTTTTTTTGTCCCGAAATGCTGCAGCGTTTCAGGACAGAAAAAACTGCTTTTAGTGTCCTGGTCATGCAGAACTTGCGTGCCGGGACACTAATAGCCTATGGCCCCAGGCCATTACCTGACTCGGTAATGCCCCACCTATATTGCTTAATTGTTACCCACATTAGGAAAAACATGGAGGAGGATACGTACTGTATTTGTAGGTAGGCTACTCGGGCGAGTATTTTTAAGAGGAATGGGACCGTGGTGATTAGTCAGGAATTAGTGTTGACAATAGCATCTAAGGTGGATTTTTTAAGCAGTGGGAGAACATGCGCTTCTTTCAGGTTGTCAGGCACTTTTTAGGTGGCAAAGGAGTTATTGATTAGGGTGGTAATGAAAGGCGCAAGCTCAATGAAACAGTGTTTGATAAGGGTGTCGCCCTGCCATCTGGATGGCTTGAGGCCTTTCATGTTTTTAATGGTTTCCGTGGTGAATACCGGTGTGAATTCAAATTTACTGGGAAGTGACAGCGATACAGTAGGGGTATTGGCTGGCGTGATGTCTTGGCTAAGTTTAATTTTTTTAGCTGTAATTTTGTTTTGGAGGAGATTGATTTTGTCTGAGAGAGCATTTTGGACGTTAGTGCACCAGAGGTGATCCTTGGTGCAGTGATCAGGTCTTGGAGCAGGCAACTCTAGCTCTCGAAGTATGGTAAAAAGTTCTCTGTGGCTGGATTGGGCATTTTCAATTCTTTGGTTGTAAGAATTGCCCTTTGCTTTGATAGTTGATAACTTGTATTCACTAGCTGCTGAATTGAATTGAGGCTTGTTGATGGCTGAGGGAAATCTTTCCAAGTGCACTCAGCTGTTCTTTTTACAGATCTCAGGGTTTTGAGGTTAGTGGTGTACCAGGAGTTGGCGTGGGCTATCGGTTTTGTTTTCTGAGGGGCCTAGTGGGACAATTGTATTGATAATAGCTAGGGCAGTTTGGTTATAGAGGAACACCATGGAGGTAGGGTTGGTGGTGGTCAGCGGCAGACTGGTTTAAGGAAGTAACAAGGGGAGCATGTTGTCTCTGTTGATGTTCTTATGGTTTCTTGAGGGCATTGATAAAACAGATTGAGTCATTTTATCTGGTTTGGTTATTACGATGGTAGAGAATAGGTTGAAATTATTGTCACACCATGGGTAGTGTGTGTTGGCTAGCATTTATGTGCTGCAGTTGATGTCTGCTAGCTAGTCCAACATGTGCTCTTTTTCATGGGTTGGGAGGTCGATACAATGAGTGAAGCCTTTGGCTTCAATCGTGTTGTTAGTTACCTCAATCAAGGTAATCTTTCTCAATTTTTGTTAATGGAGGGTCAGAGTCTTGAAGTGGGAGAACACCATTCAATACACTATACAAAGATTAGACTCTTGACTACCCCCTCATCGTCAAAACGGGATTGGGCTGGTGAAATGTAATGTCATCTTAGTTAATACCTTCCCATTTGCTGAGCCGATCACACGTATCTAAACAGCATTATTGTTTTGGAATTACTTAATACAATGCACTCCCACATGCTGTTGGTGCACAACAGAACACGTCGCTTGTACATACTTAAACACACACCGAAAATCACTATTCATAAATACGTCCAATATAAATTTATTGTTAAGACAAATTTAGAAAAATTTTGAAAAACATTTTGAAAAAATTGATAAAACCATGGAGCAAAGAGAACATACAAATGTAAAATACAATTCATCACTGCATGGTCAACTTAATCCATTTCTAAAAACAGTATCATCTGTTCGGGGTTAATTGGATAAATCAACTGACTTCATTTACTTAAGCAGTATACCGAAACACAACTTCAATTTCTAAAGAGTCGTTTGTCAATTGTCAACATGTTTCGGCCCTTCTGGAGATTAAGGCACTATCTCTAGTGTCTCTACAACCAATAATTTCTCGGCCTTCTTCAGGACAGACAATTTCTTTTTGAGCAGATGGTAACCTCTTTTATATACCCCAACAGGTTAGCACAATCTAAAAACAAACATACACAGTTGTGAGCGACAGTGAAGCTCTGAATGCACAGTAATACATTGTTGCTCCTGGTAATCACAAAGTCATTCCAAAACATTTTTTCACAATGGGATAATTGTTACATGTCTTTCTAAACAGCATATGAAGTTCACCCCCCCCCCCCCAACAAACAATAGGGCACATCAGACACAACATGCCACCAAGACCAAACTTACATCCCGGATGGACATGAGCTTCAAAATGACTATGTCTTAGCCGTATCAAGTCTTATTTTCTTTATATTCTTATTTCTTTGTGCCGGGTATTCACAGGTCACAGCACCCCACCTATATTAGGCACCTATATACAAAAGGGAGATCAATTTCCTTATTGCATATTTTTAACTTTAAATATTTTTTCAAAAATGTTCTTTAAACAGTTCTTAAAGATTGCTTAACTTGATCTCAATCGTTAACAGATTGCCAACATAGACAGCACTATTGTGGGCCTCAGTGTTAACGGTATGCCATTCGTCATAATTATCACTCAGATGACTTTTTTGCATTTTTTAATACTGCTTATTATTCATTTTAAAAAACTCACTTGAGTCTGTATTGTGGACCTCGTTATCCAAACGTTGTTAATTAAACACACTGGGGTGTATGCAAATACACTTCAGGCCGCCATACTTATCATCTCTCAGGGTAGCCTCTTAACCAATCACCGGCAAAGTGATGAAAAAACCAGGACTCATTAGTTGTCCCTCGGACTAAAGTACAATTGACACACTGGTAGCTGCTCATTGCGTCCTAATGTAAACGGAGCCTACAAAAGACCGCCTCTTACTCACCGAACGTCATCTGTTTAACAACTTTCCGACCGGGAGTCGAGCTCCAACAAAAACACTTGTGTGTCTCAACGCATGCGGAAAACACCTTACTTCAAACAGAATACAAGGAGCACAACTCCAACATATTCAAATGTCTCAATGTACGTATAAGCTTAGCGAAGCACATTCCACTCGAGCCAAAATGCAAGGACTACCAAAGCCTCAGTTCAATCCTAAATGCGGCTTACCTCATGTATGCGAAATTCTCAGTAACCAACGAAAGGCGACATCCAAACGGTCGCGCTTCTCGCGTTCGAGGAGAAACTTTGCTTTTTTAACTCTAAGTTGACGGTCATGTGACCTAGACCACGTGGCAAAATAGCTGCTGATTTAAAGGGGCCAAAACATTTATTTGTTGTGAAAAATCCTGCTATGTCGACAAACGGCATCTATAGCGGTATCATGTGGATGGTTTATTTAGCGGAGGGATTGCTAGTGATAAACTCTATGTAAATCAATCATGTCGGCAAGAAGACATTCTTGGGTGCATGAGGGGTCATTCAGGCTTAGATTAAAGTCTGCCTAAAATGATGATCTTGGAGGAAGGTTTAGTGTTAGTGGCCTGGACGGAGGCAATATCATCTTCAAAGGAGGACAGGGGGGTTGGCGGTCGGCACACAATGTGGAGGATGAGGGTGCAGGTGGGGGAGAGTAGGATTTTCAGGGGGATGGCTTCTCCAGATGGGAATATGACGTCCATGGATTCTCTTTAGCTGATGCTATTTTTAGCAATAAGTGACACTCCACTTTTTGACATAGTTAAGTACAATAGAACCAGTCCGCACAGATTTCACAAGAGGTAATACATTCACAATAAATTCACAAAAAAGGATATGTTCAAAAAACAAAGGGGAACACATTAATAAAAATAGAGTCATGCAAAAGCAATAGCAGAGGCAAGGCACTGGCTCGAGGGGCTGCCTGAATTTGTCCCCCTCCACTTGCTTCCCATGTTGATGACCCGTTAGCATGTTAACATGGAATTGATGAGTTGAAGTTACAGCTAGGAGAAGAAAGAAAACCTTACTTTTCGGAAACTGCTCCAGCTTCCTCTAGGAAACATATTGTGGGTAAATTCTGAGTCCCTGGATGTCGATAAAGAAATTCAGATTTGGCGATGTAACACAGCTAGGCTCAGCAGGATAAACAAAAAAGCACAGTAAAACGGGAGGCCCCAACATCTTCAACACTTTCGGAGGGAAGACCTAAATACCCCTATGTTAGGCAGAATCCTGTGCAGTGCCATTAGGGACCACTACACACAATTAAGACTACAGGTGGTGATACAGGTTTTACCTTTGGTACAAGCCTGTACTACTATGTCATAGTGGTAGCAGTGGCAGAGCAGCCAGGCTAATCTCAAGAGTGTATGAGCTGTAGCAGAGATTACACAAAGGGACGACAATTACTGTGACTCAAGCAAACACTGACTCAAGGTTTCAGGTAGAAAAATATAAGTACATTTATTTTTAAACCATTCATTATAAACACAACACTTCTATTAAACTTAAAAAAAACACACGTTAAATATACTACAAGTAACCAATTCACTTTGTACAGTAAGTCTCAGGGTAAGTACCCTGTGTTGGAATGAACCGGTGTTAGGCACAAAAACACGTTACCGCGGATATGAATGCCATCACTTTTTGACAGTTCGGTCTACTAAAGAAACGCGTATCCGTGAAATGAAATGCTACCGGGGCAAAAACACTCTTAGCACCTGAGATACCCAGAGGGAGTTGGAGGCAAAAATCACAGGCAATATTTTGGTTAGGCAGGCAGAATCAAGAAATGCTCAGAGACAGGAGTTCAAAAGTCAAAGGGCTGGAGCCAGGGTCGAAGACACCGGGGCCAGTTGCCGAAGATCACATGGTCTAACAGTTCACGATTCAACGGAGCCAAAAGTACTTCGATATTGTCAATGTTCGGGAGCAAAAGATATAAGAAGGAGGGAAGACAAGGTCAAGCCCTGGAAATGAAGAAAAAGGGGTTCACCCAGTTTCCTCAACAGAACTCAGTACCTTGTTCCAATGGTGCAGCTGGTGCCCTGGCAGTTGTTCCTGTTGGTTTCCCGCAGGCCCATGATTCCTGGAGCTTCGTCGAGAAGGAGGACGTCTGAAGGGGGTCTGCACCAGACAGGGATGAGGCCGGCAGCAGCTACACGGAATGAAAGGTGTGCTCCTTAGAAACAGGAGAGGCTCTCCGGACCACTACAGGAGTCTGCAGCGATTCTGACCACGGAAGAGGATCCTCTGGCTGTAGCAGATGAGCTGGTTATCCGCACCAAGCTCAAGGGTAGAAGACTCCGAACTGGATTTTCTCTGAGTCGTTGAAGGGCAGATGGCTCAGGACTGCAGCAGGGCTCCACCGGGATGGGGTAGTTGCAACAGCTGTCGTTCTCTCCACTTCTCTTCTCTTGTAGTTCCAGTAGCGACTCTCTGACTTCTAGCTCAAGAGACCTGCCTTTTATGTGAAAAACCCCTATTCAGACAGCCTGGCTGTCAATCACCCAGCAGGGGGGTTGTCCAGCCCGGACAACTACCCTGGCCAATCATGACAAAGTGCGACTTGGGTTTCATAGGATACCCTGTGCAGGGGGTGACTACTCCCCTCCCTCACATTCAGCCCACTTAGACACCCAGGTGCCTTGAGGAGGGCTTCTGGGCAGACGCCCGCCAAAAGACATTGAACAAAGAAGGTGAACCTAGTTTGCCGTGCAAGGTAAAACACAAGAAGGACTTTAACAAAAAGAAATGGTGATTAAACCCCACCGGAGCCAAAAGAAAGACGATTTGGTCAAGCGGGTTTATGTTCGGGGCTAATATAATAGCCAAGAACAGTACCAAGTTTATCTAATATAATCGCGATAGAAAAGTTAAGGTAGATGCCACTGCCACCAGCCAAGTCTAAATGTTAAAAGAGTGAAACAATGCTCTAGGAGGTACAGATAAAAAGGGATACGAGTTCACCCTTTCCAGTACTCCATGGAAGATGGGGTGTACTGGATCTGTGGTAGATTGACTAAGTACAGTTAATGGTAACTTTACCTTTTTCTGGGGGACAGTAGTCACCTCAGAAATGGAGTCGAGGGAAGTCTCAAAGACAACCCAGTGCCACGGTACTGAAGGTGCTGTGTGACACACACAAAGAAGGGGGCTATTGAAGTGGTGTACTTCAGAGTCCACAATCACAAAGACAGATGGAAACACATAGCAAAACACAGGTAAGAGTGGGGGAAAAGCTCTCACTCTTACCAGGTGGAAAAAAAAATAAACTCCAGAAGTCCAGCAAAGCGGCTGGGGGACTCACTAGGTGTGGAAAATTAGCCATAAATGAGAATTCTCCCTAACACTCGCCCGCTCAGACTAAGGGACAGGAGGATTTAATCCACTCCTGGATGGACCTCATACCTCTAGTCAGTTACAAACATCCTAGAGAGACAATCAGCATTTTGATGGTGACTTCCTGCTCTGTGCCCAATGGAAAAATCAAATCCTTGCAGGTAGATTGACCATCTGAGTAACTTTGGGTTTTCCCCTTTCATTTGCATCAGCCATCTCAAGGGTTGGTGGTCAGTCTGAATAGTGAAGGTAAATCCATACAAGTATGGTCTAAACCTCTTCAGTGCCCACACAATAGCAAATCATTCTCTTTCTATTGTTGCCCACCTTGTCTCAGGATCCTTTACCTTCCTGCTGATGAAACAGTTGACTAAGGACTGTACCTATACCTACATTAGAAGCATCAGTTTGTACAATGAAGGGTTGGTGATAGTCAGGAGATCTTAGGACTGGAGCTTGACAAAGGGCTTTCTTTAAGCCTTCAAAGACTTGATTGCACTCCTCATTCCACCTGAACTTTTTAGGAAATTTGGGAGCGGAGATCACATTCAAGGGAGAAGCTATGGTCCCATAGTTCTCTATGAAGTTCCTATAATACTCAGTGAGACCTAGGAAGGCTCTCACTTGGGTTTGAGAAGTAGGGGTGGCCCAGTTTTGTACAGCTTATACTTTGCTAGGCAGTGGCCTTATTTCACCTCCTCCTGCCTCATGTCCAAGGTAGACCACTGACCAATTTGACATTTGCTTGCCTTTATGGTCAGATGGGCCTGTTCAGGAACCTGTGATACATAACCTAGGTGTTCAACATGTTCTTTCCATGTAGGGCTGAACACTGCAATGTCATCCAAGTATGCCATGCAGAAGTCCTCCATCTCATTCAGAATTTGATTGACCATCCTCTGAAATGTAGCAGGTGCATTCTTTAATCCAAAGGCCATTACCTTGAATTGGTAGAGGCCAGCTGGGGTGGAGAATGCAAATTTCTCCTTGGCATGGTCTGTCAGGGCTATTTGCCAATAGCCTGAAGTTAGGTCAAATGTTCTGAGGTACTTGGCTGCAGCAAGTTTGTCCACCAGCTCATCTGTCCTAGGCAAAGGATGGGCATCAGTCGTGGTGACTGCATTTAGAGCTCTATAGTCCACGCAGAATCTCAACTCCTTGGATCCTGCCTTTGGTACAAGCACAACTGGGCTAGACCATGGGCTAGTAGAGGGTTCTATTACCCCGAGTTCAAGCATCTTGTTGACCTCATTCCTTATGTGGGATCTGACATTGTCTGACATTCTGTACCCCCTGCTTTTTTTTTTTATAACATATTTTATTATATTTTGTGCAAGAAACAACAAGAAATCAACAAAACTACAAGACTACAAGACTTTGCATACGGCCGGTAGGGTAGCCTGGACGAATATACTGGAGGACATAAGCAAGCATAGCAACACATATGAAATAAAGTATATGAGCAGTTGAGGTGGCAATCAGTTCCTGGATAGTCATATTACGTGAAAATGCCCCAAAGCATGGTGTTAGCAGACATGGATTTTGCGGGACTGCACGCCAATGCACAATGACACTATTGCAGTAGAATTACATTGTCTGTTCCCATCTTCCCCAAATCTTGTCTGCTTTGCCCGGACAACCTCTGGCTTGATAGACTCTGCGTTCCATTAAAATGATTGCATCCACATCCGATAGCCAGTGATCATATTTCGGGGTGTTTTCTGAACCCCATTATTGCGCGATGTTCCTTTTCGCAATTCCTGTGGCAGTTGAAACAAGTAGCTTTTCGAATCGTGACAGTTCTAGGTCGTCTGTAGTACCTAGGAGCATGAGTTTAGGGTCCGTCGGAACTGGGCGGGACATGGCCCTAGAGAGCCTTGCGCTACATTTATGCCAGAAGCGTTGTATGCGTGCACACTGCCAGAGGATGTGGTAAAAGGATCCTTCTTCTTGTTTGCAGCGTAGACACTTGGGGTCGGTCGATTTACCCCAATTGTAGAGTGTTATTCGAGGATAATATATCCGATGTAGTATTTTGAGCTGTACCAAACAAATCCGTGCCGAAATTGCACATTCTCTAGGATACATTAGGATTTCAATCCAGTCTTCCGGTAATATGGGGCCAATGTCATTTTCCCACTTCGTCTTCAGGGTCAGAAGTTCTTTCGTGCCGAATGAAGAAATAACATTGTACATGGTAGACGTGACTTTATTGTTCACCTTGTCCATTACTATATTTCTTTCAATAGGTGTGCATTCCGGCATGTCTACAAGTTGGGCTCTGTGTGCGACAAGTGCGTGTTGTAGCTGTCTGTGGTGATACTGTTCAGATTCCGGCAAGCCATGTGCCGCAGCCAGCTCGAGGAACTGCGTCGGCCGGTC
Organism: Ambystoma mexicanum; assembly: GCF_040938575.1. Lineage (NCBI taxonomy): Eukaryota > Metazoa > Chordata > Amphibia > Caudata > Ambystomatidae > Ambystoma > Ambystoma mexicanum. Next base: position 906,693,102 of record NC_090928.1, on the reverse strand, counting down.
GTTTACGATTATCTGTTGGATCGTTTGTATGCCAGCTACGGCCCAGGCTGGCCATTTCGGGAGGTTGGCAAGATTCGAAAGGTGAGCATTGTTCCAGATGGGCTGGAGTGGGGTGATTTTATTGTCCCAACCCAAGTGTCTGTGTATTTCTTTCCATACCAGGGCTGTGTGTACTGCTATCGTGTGTGCAGGCGGGTGAGTCTGTTTGCAGTAGAGACTTTCGAGTGGGGACATTCCATGTCTCGCCGCTAGTTCGGCTCTTATGTGAGGGATGCTCGGGTCCCCGTGTAGAATATCATTGACTGTTGCCATCTGGGATGCCCAGTGATAAATCTGGATATTCGGGAGCCCTATTCCCCCTTCCCAAACCGAACGTTGGAGAGTGTGGAGGGCAATTCTCTGGGGCGCTTCCCACCCCAGAGGAGTATACGTGTTGTGCTATTTATACTGTGGAATTCTGCAGCGGGGACGTGGAGGGGGGCATTCTGAAGAACATATAAAAAGCGGGGTAGGGCCAGCATCTTGAAGAGCGCTGCCTTTCCTAACAGTGTCAACGGGAGTGCCTGCCAGTGGGTTACATCTTGCTCATATCTTTTAGTAAGTGGGCGTAGATTTTGTTCTACATAGTTATTTAATTCATTGGCGATTAAAATACCCAGGTATCGGAACTGTTTGGTTTCAACCTTATATGGGGAACCCGATGTCGGAACGCAGTCTATCCCTTTAACCGGGAACAGCACAGATTTGGACCAGTTTACTTTAAGTCCGCTAAAGGATCCGTATTCTATTAGGATTTGCGTGACCACAGGGCATGAAGAGGCTGGGTCGCCCAGGTATACTAGGAGATCATCTGCATAGAGGGAAACTCTATCTTCACAGCCCGGACCCCATCGAAAGCCAGTCCATGCGGAAGAATCCCTCAGGAGGACTGCTAGTGGTTCCATTATTAGTGCAAACACCATCGCCGAAAGTGGGCAGCCTTGTCTGGTTCCCTTCCCTAGTCGGATAGTGCGCGACGGCCACCCATTTACTTTAACCTCGGCTATTGGGTTCTTGTATAGGAGTTGCACCCATTTTATGAACGGTCCTCCGAAGTGCATCCTATGCATTATGGCCCATAGCGCCTCCCAGTGAACAGAGTCGAATGCTTTCTCGAAGTCTATGGCCAACAGAGCCAGAGATTGCTGCAGGGCCGGGGCTCTTTCTAGTGCCAGGTGCAATCTGCGAATGTTCATTCTGGTCGACCGCTGGGGCATAAAGCCACATTGGTCCGGGTGATGTGATGACTGGTTGTAATCTGTTGGCTAGAACTTTGGCCAAGATTTTTGCTTCGCTATTGATAAGGGATATGGGACGATAGGATGTGCATTCTTCTGGGGGTTTGCCTTTTTTAGGGATCACTATGATGGTAGCTTTGCGAAGGTCAGGTGGGAGCTCATTCTGGGTTAGAGAGTGTTCAAACACCTTGAGCAAGTGTGCGGGTATGTCCAGATGTAGTTTTTTCCAGATGTCAATCGGGAACCCATTCGGGCCCGGGGTCTTACCAGCCTGGAGTTGCATAATGGCAGTTGATATCTCGGTAGTAGTGATTTTACTATCTAGGGCAGTGGTCTGGTCCGGGGTGAGTGTTGGGAGAACGATATCCTCTAGTATGGTACTATCCACAATATCGGTGGGGGGTTCGTAGAGGTTCTCGTAGAACTCAGCAAAGCGTTCAGCAATCTCTGCGTCGGCATGGACTAGGTTTGCGTTTAGGGTTCTGATGCATTTCACCTTCGATTGTCCTTCATCACGTCTTTCCAGCCACGCAAGCAGTTTGCTTGCTTTGTCGCCTGTTTCATATACACGCGCCTTCATTGCTGCGTGTGCTTTCTTGGCGCAGTCCAAGGATAAATTATGCAGCTTCCTTTGTGCCAATAGTAGAGCCCTGTTTGACTCCGGGGTGTCATTGGCAATGTGGTCCAGTTCCTTGGACGTGACCTCGGTTTCAACTTCGACGGTTTTTTCGCGCTGTTTCTTTTTCTTATGGGACGTCCATGATATGATTTCTCCGCGGAGGACTGGTTTGTATGCCTCCCATAGTGTATTGGGGTTATCAACTGAGTCTATATTAAGCTCAAAGTAGTCGGAGGTGGCGGTCTCTACCATCTCCTGAAATTCAGGGAATCCCAAATAGTAGGAATTTAGGCGCCATGAGAGGGGTGGTCTCGGTCTGGCCGTTTCCAGCTCCAGCAGCAATGGGGAATGGTCAGAGATTCCTCGGGGAAGGAAGGATGCATTTTTTATTTGGTGGATACTTTGGTGTGGGAGGAAGAAGTAGTCTATCCTAGACATCGAGGTGTGGGCCCCCGAGTGGAAGGAATATTGACGAGTCTGTGTATTAAGGGCCCTCCATGCGTCACAGAGGCCCATTGCCGACACAAAGGAGGCCAGTTTGGTTGTGGTGGCGGGATTCCTGGTTCTTAGGTGCGTGCGATCAAGCGTATAGTCCATGACCTCATTGAAGTCTCCCCCTATCACCAATGTGTCTGCAGTTCTCGTTGCCAGGATGGGGGTGATTTCATTTAGCAGATCTTTGAGGAGAGCTGGCGGGGAGTACACTGCCATGAGTGCTAGTGTTTGGTTCCATAGTGTTGCCTGAATGCATACATAACGGCCTCCTCTGTCCAGCAACACGCTTGTGGTCACTAGCGGAAGCCTCTTGTGGATTAGTACGAGGACCCCTCTCGCTCCCATGGAAAAGCCTGCGTGTACCGCAGTGCGGTAATTAGATCTTTGAAAAAATGTGCATGTGGTTCCGGCCAGGTGTGTTTCGGTCAGTATGGCTATGTCTGGGGAATGTCTATTTAGATGTTGCAGGACTAGCCGTCTTTTGATGCTGGCACCCAGTCCGTTCACATTCCATGCCAGGAGTTTAAGATTACTTTGGGTTGCAGTGTTTCGGGTTGCCATTGTCAATGAGCAATTTGTTTACACAGATATATTTCCTTGGTTGCATGTGCAATAGTTCCGTCATATTCGATCCGTATATCATACTCGTCTTGCCTCTGTATGTCAAACATTGAATAACTATAAGAAACCCAACTCCCCCCTCCCCATACTCCACCCACAACTGAAGCATCTGTCGACCCAGTGTTAACTTTTAAACAATTTAACAATAGTCTACATCTGCCTGTCTCGTGGCAATCCGCGTCTCGGGCACAGATCTGCCAGTTGTTACGCCCCGGGGGGAAGACACAAGGCAGGGTGTTGGAACTCCGCTATGTGGTGTTCCGAGTTCGTTTGGTTTAGTGTCCGGGTTGCTGGGGGGGGCGCTGTGTGGGCGGCCGCCAGCCGGAATTGCTATCCTGATCGCATTTACAGTGTACAATACAGCATCCCTGCAGGGTCATAGTGGTGGCCTGGATATCCCAGATATTAGTGATGTCTACTAAACTTCCGCTTGTTGTGGGACTCCGTCCTGTTGTTGTTGCTGCGGTTCCCGATCAGGCGGTCGGTCAGGGCGCGGTCCATTCCGTTCTCTCCCTCCTCTCCCGACAGTGCTCCAGTCGCCGTCTATGTGTCTTTCAGCCCAGCTCCACGCCTCCTTAGGATCAGTGAAGTGGACTGTCGTGTTCTTGTGATATATTTTGAGTTGGGCAGGGAATATTAGCCCGTATTTGACTCCCATTGCTTGCAGGCGTTTTTTGAGGGGATCAAAGGATTGGCGCACTTTCTGTACTTCTCTGGTGAAGTCAGGGAAGAAAGCAATCCTTGAGCCATTGTATGTAATAGTCCCTTTGGACCTCGCCAGTTGCAGTACTGTGTCCCTGTCTCTATAGTTTAGAAACCTCGCAATGACTGTGCGTGGTGGTGCTCCTGGAATGATCTTGCCTGTGGGGATGCGGTGGGCACGCTCGATGGAAAAGAATTTGGAGAAGGATTGTGCGTCATATATATCCGCAAGCCACCCTTCAAGAAATAGTTCCATGCAATCTCCTTCTGCTTTCTCCGGAATACCCAGTATGCGGACGTTGTTCCGTCTTGATCTGCCCTCACTCTCATCAGCTCTCGATTCGAGGAGCTTTATGCGTGCCAACATGCCGGACATCTGTCGGTTCACACCGCGAAGGTTGTCCTCCGCTTCGGAGATCCGCATCTCCGCTTCCCCAGTACGAGAGGTCAGCTTCTGTAGATCATGTCTTAGCAGGGATGCATCCGCACCAATGCTGTCCATCTTTTTCTCCATGGAAGTTCTAGAGCTGGCAATAGCACACATTATGTCTCTGAGGGAGATACTATCCTCCATGGGGTCTGAGTCCTGTTGCATTGGTCTTTCCGGGGAGCGAGTGAGTGGCGTAGTTGCGTATTGTTCAATCCGGCTTTGAGTGGAGGTCTTCCTAGGCTTATCTTTCCCCATCGTAGGTGAGGTGGGGAGGTGGTGGCAAAGGTTCACCCAGGAGAGGATGCTTGTTAGAGGGCAGGGAAGCGAGTGTTGGTGTTCAATAGGCAGAAGAAATGGTTATGGCAGCGCTGCACTGATGGCCCTTCGGGAGAGGGGCATCCACAGTCCATGTGCACGCAGCTGGGCACGTGTCGGGGGGGAAGCCTTCAGATTTGGGTCTGGTTCGGTCGGAGGGCCGGAGTTCTGTGCACCGCAACTAAGTGGGTGCTTCTCCCAGTACCGCTTTGAGTGTGTTGAATCGGTTCCGAGGATGTGTTTGGCAGGTGATCACACGCGATTCTGGGTAGGCCTGTGGGCTTAGAGGTAGTATAGCTGGAAAGGCCTATCTCTCCGGGGTTCGGAGTTTCGCTTAGGAGCAGCGACACGCACGTCGGGCCCAGAGCGTGGCGTTTGCACATATATGGCCAGGAAAAGTCACACAGGATGCCAGGATCCAATCCCCCGTCTCCCCCTCTCCTTACCGCTAGCCCGAGTCCTCAGCGAGCGACCGGGAGGATGATCCGGAGTCGCCGTCGGAGCTCTGCGGGTGCTTGACTGGGACCGGAGCGGCTTTGCCCCAGTGATCCTCTGGTGGGGCCCGTATCGTGCCGCGCACGTATCAGGAGGTGTGGATCACGGCGGGGGAGGGCGCCTTCGTATTGTTGGAGCTGCCGGCTGGCTTCTCACCCCTTCAGGCGAGGTGACGGTATGGTTTCCCACAGGCTCTCGTACGTCGCAGCCACCTCGCAGTTTCCCGGGGTGGCCGTAGTTTCAAGGATTCTCGGTCTCTGCCTCCCTCGCCCTCAGGCGGCCGTCTTGGATGTTGGTAGCGGTCCGCAATTTAAGTGCGCTGAGGGCTATATCTCGCAAAGCGCGCACCGATTCGGGTCCGCGATGTTCCGATTCGAAGCAGCAGGATTTCAGACGTCGCTGTAGTATTTTTGGGCTTTTTATCTATATTTCTAGTCGCAGGATGGATGTAGGATTAGGCTGGCGGCCGGGAGCAGCGAGGAATCACGTCCTCATCCTACGCCTGCTGGCCAGGCCCCTACCCCCTGCTTTTGACAGGCAAACAGTAACCAGTGTGTATGTCATGCTGGCCCCAAGGGGTCAAGCCTGGTGAAAGTGAGAACAGGGAGGCAAACCGATTTAACAGTAACTTGCACTCATCCTGCTGGTCAGATGTGAGACTGGAAGAGAGATTAACTCCTTCCACTTGCTCATCTAAAGGTAAGCCTCCGAGGAGGTCAGGCAGAGGTTCACTCTCCTCCTCCTCCTGAGCTGAAGCTAGAAGCAAAGCTCCTATGTCAGGTCTGGAGACATAAGCCTTTAAACGGTTGGTGTGAAAGACTCTGGGAGCCTCCTTAGGATTGCCTAAATCCACCAGATAGTTCACCTCTCCAAGTTTACCCACAACCTTGAAGGGTCCTAGCCATTTGTCCTGCAAGGCCCTCTGCCTTGTGGGGACCATAGCAAGAACAAGCTGGTCTTGAGTAAACTCAACCATGTTAGCTTTCTGGTCATGCCAATGTTTGACCAGATCTTGACCAGCCTTCAAGTTATCACTTGCCTCTGCCATCATGTGTGACTTTCTCCTCCAGAGAACTATCACATAGTCAGCCACTCTGACTGGCTTGGGGGAAGGAGCACTCTCCAACCCCTCCTTAATCAGTGCCAATGGACCTCTGACTGGATGGCCATAAAGAAGTTTGAAGGGACTAAATCCTACTCCCTCCTGAGGGACTTCTCTATATGCAAAGAGAAGGCATGGCAGTAGAAAGTCCCACTTTCTTCTAAGGGGTTCTTCTAAAGCACCTATCATGCTCTTCATAGTTCTGTTAAACCTCTCTACCATCTCATTGGTTTGCGGGTGGTAGGCAGTTGAGAACTTGTAGGTAACGCCACAGGTTTTCCTCATGGTTTGCATGTAGTAGGACATAAAATTTGATCCCCTGTCGGATATCACCTCCTTAGGAAAACCTACTCTGGTAAAAATACCAAGTAGGGCCTTAGCCACAGCCAGAGCCGTAACAGTCCTCATAGGTATAGCTTTAGGAAACCTAGTGGCATGGTCCACTACCACCAGGATAAACCTGTTGCCTGAAGTTGTGGGAGGGTCAAGAGGACCAACAATGTAAATCCCACCCCTCTCAAAAGGAATTCCCACCACTGGGAGAGGCACTAAGGGTGCCACATTCTTGGATCCACTCTTGCCAGAGGTTTGGCAAGTGTGGCAGCTCCTGCAGAACTTGTCTACTTCTGTACCCATCTTAGGCCAGTAGAAGTGCAGAGATAGCCTTTCTTTGGTATTCTTAAAACTTAAATGACCAGCCAAAGGTACCTCATGGGCTAACTGCAGAAACTGGAGTCGGTTCACTAGAGGTACTACAAGTTTTCTGTAGTCTCCAGGGGTTGACTCAGTTAGTTCACTGTAGAAGAGGCCATCTTCCCAGTGCAACCTATACTTCCCAGGCTCAGTCCCATTGAGCTGAGAAGCTGCCTGTTGGCGAAGACCTTCCAAGGTACGACACTCTCTTTGTCCCTTACTGAAATCTTCTCTGTTGGGTCCACCTTCTGCCAGTAAAGACTGCAGCTCAGGATGGTCAACAGGGTCAAGATCTCCTACCAAGTTAAGATCCTCTTCTAGATCTGATTCCTCAGTATCTAGTTTGACCATACAGGGTTGAACCTCACACTCAGCCTCTGCCGGTGTGGGAGTCACAGGTGTGACTTTGGACAGTCTCAGAGATGTCCTTTTGGGCACAGGATTGCTTGCTGGCTTCTTGCCGGCAGACTTAGGTGTCCCCTCTGTCTGTTCTCGTCCTGCAATGGCAGTAAGTCCTGTGGACTTGGGGTGATAGCTTCCTCAATCATGTCCCCAGGAGAGCCTCTCAAGGTTCTCTCTCTTGCAGACCTCGTGAGCTCCTGCTTCCTTCTGCTTGGAGGGGGTCTGTGGGTGCTAACAAAACTCCAAGATTTTTAAGGTCATTACCCAACATGACCCTCCCAGGTACGTTATTTTGCACACTTACAGGTATTCTGACAGCCATGTCATAACACTGGATGGGAGCTGGTAACTTGGGAACCATTTGCACCGGGCCTCCAGCTAGCTTGGTTAAGTGTTTGGGTGCCTTAGCAACATCCTCCACTTTGAAAAAACATTCATCAACCACAGTTTTGCTGGCTCCAGTGTCTCTGGTGGCAGGGGTCTCCTGACCATTCACAAGAACACTATCTTTATAATATTCTTTAGTATTATCTGGGATTGAGTTATAGTTCTGTTGTTCCCAAAAGACACAAGGACACTAAAGAAACACTAGCTGAGACTCTCATGGGCTCATCAGCTAGTAGCTGAAATTTTCCACTGGTCATAGGTACTTCATCCACCTGGGAGAAGGCTAATGAGACAGTGTTGATCCCTGAAGGTTTACCCTTACACTTGGGATCTCCTTTCACATGGCCACGCAACCCACAAACAAAGCATTTCCCAAATTATCTCTGGAATGGGGGTTTGCCCTGGCCTCCATCTGGTGTGGAACCAGGTGTTACACTAGCCTGATTCGGTTTACCTTGTGGCTTACCCTGGTTATGTTTGGGGCCCTCTTTTGGATTGGAATTCTCTGTGTTGTCTTTCTTTGGCTGCTTCCCCTCATCCTTCTCCGGAGTAGCCCCAGAATTCTTGTGAGTAGCCCTGTTGGCAACCCACAAGTCAACAGCCTTAGCTAGTTTCTTAGGATCTATCTCCTTTGAATCAGCCAAGTGCTGTCTAAGCTCAGGAGAGCAGACATCAAAAATAGACTCCAACATTACAAGATTCCTCAAACCTTCATAAGTGTTCACTTTGTAACCCTTAACCCAACCATCCAGGTTTTTCAAACATTCACACACCAGGGTAGCCCAATGGGTGCCAACATGCTTTTTGAGGGTTCTAAACCTCTTAAGATACTGGGAAGGGGTATTCCCAAACCTAGCTCTTAATGCTAGTTTCACACACTCATAATCCTGTTTATCCTCCTCCCCCAACTCCATTACAGCATCACTTGCAGCAGGGAGGAGCCTAGAGAAAAGCCAAGGAATCAACTGATTCCCTGAGATACCTTGAATCCCATGATTGTACTCAAACTTTGCTAACCAATCCAAAATATCAAGTTTAGTCTCATACATACCAATCATTTCCTTTGGCATACGGGGTCTCTTAGGGCTTGAAGACCTAGAGGACTCTGAGAGAGAAGCATTTTCTAGAGACAGTTTCTTCATTTCTAGTTCATGGTTCAGCTCCATTTTTCTGAACCTTAACTCTTAATGTTTCATGGCAGTTTATGCATCAATACGTTTCACTTCTAATTCAAGTCTCATTTTCTCAAGTGCAATAAACTCAGGATTAAGTGTAGGACCTGTGGGAGTCCTTGTGGACAGAGGTTGTGCATTCTGAGCAGGCAAGGGAGTTGCACGGTTTCCTAGCAAGGACTCATCTACTTCTTCACAATTAACACTCTCAGAATCAGAAACATCAAAATCCACATTTTCTGGAGTGGTAGATCCTTCTGACCCACTCTCCAGACTTTTTCCCATTAACTTTGCAACCAGTTCAGATTTCTTTCCTTTACCAGAGATATTCTTATCCAGTGTTAGGCACAAAAACACATTACCCCGGATATGAATGCGATCACTTTTTGACAGTTCGGTCTACTAAACTAACGCATATCCGTGACATGAAATGCTACGGGGCAAAAACACACTTAGCACCTGAGATACCCAGAGGGAGTTGGAGGCAGAAATCACAGGCAATATTTTGGTTAGGCAGACAGAATCAAGAAACGCTCAGAGATAGGAGTTCAAAAGTCAAAGGGCTGGAGCCAGGGTCGAAGACACAGGGGCCAGTTGCCGAAGATCACACGGTCTAACAGTTCACGATTCAACAGAGCCAAAAATACTTCGATATTGTCAATGTTTGGAAGGAAAAGTTATGAGAAGGAGGGAAGACAAGGTCAAGTCTTGGAAATGAAGAAAAAGGGGTTCACCCAGTTTCCTCAACAGAACACAGTACCTTGTTCCAATGGTGCAGCTGGTGCCCTGGCAGTTGTTCCTGTTGGTTTCCCGCAGACCCACGATTCCTGGAGCTTCGTCGAGAAGGAGGACGTCTGAAGGGGGTCTGCACCACACAGGGATGAGGCCAGCAGCAGCGACACAGAATAAAAGGTGCGCTCCTTAGAAACAGGAGAGGCTCTCCGGACCACTACAGCAGTGTGCAACGATTTCGACCACGGAAGAGGATCCTCTGGATGTAGAAGATGAGCTGGTTATCCCCACCAAGCTCAAGGGAAGAAGACTCCGAACTGGTTCTTCTCTGAGTCGGTGAAGGGCAGATGGCTCAGGACTGCAGCAGGGCTCCACCGGGATGGACAACTACCCTGGCCAATCCTGACAAAGTGCGACTTGGGTTTCCTAGTATACCCTGTGCAGGGGGTGACTACACCCATCCCTCACATTCAGCCCACCTAGAGACCCATGCGCCTTGAAGAGGGCTTCTGGGCAGAAGCCTGCCAAAAGACAATGAACAAAGAAGGCAAACCTAGTTTGCCACGCAAAGTAAAACACAAGAAGGACTTTAACAAAAAAGAAATGGTGAATAAACCCCACCGGAGCCAAAAGAAAGACGATTTGGTCAAGCGGGTTTATGCTCGAGGCTAATATAATAGCCAAGAACAGTACCACGTTACGGTAGATACCACTGCCACCAGCCAAGTCTAAATGCTAAAAGAGCGAAACAATGCTCTAGGAGGTACAGATAAAAAGGGATACGAGTTAACCCTTTCCAGTACTCCATGCAAGATGGGGTGTACTGGATCTGTGGTAAATTGGCTAAGTAAAGTTAATGGTAACTTTACCCTTTTCTGGGGGACAGTAGTCGCCTCAGAAATGGAGTCGAGGGAAGTCTCAAAGACAACCCAGTGCCACGGCAATGAAGGTGCTGTGTGACACACACAAAGAAGGGGGCTACTGAAGAGGTGCACTTCAGAGTCCACAATCACAAAAACAGATGGAAACACATAGCAAAACAAAGGTAAGAGCGGGGGAAAAGCTCTCACTCTTACAGGTGGAAAAAATAAACTCCAGAAGTCCAGCGAAGCTGCTGGGGGACTCTCTAGGTGAGGGAAATTAGCCATACATGAGAATTCTCTTTAACACCCTACTATGCCGAACACTAGTGGTGCCAAACTCCACTCGCCCTTAACTGCTTGGTCCTTTACCCTCTACTCTGCTCGATGGCCTTTTCAGGGAAGGGATGGCTTGGCAGTACACAGAGATCCTGCTCCCGGCATTCAGGTATCGTACACCTGCGGTGCCAAACACTGCTCACCCACCACCATTTCTCTGCTCTGTGCTACTCAATGGCCCTTTCAGGGAAGGGAGGGCGTGGCAGTACACAGAGCTCTTGCTACCAGTGTTCAGGCACACATGTGGTACCAAACGCTGCTTGCCCTTAATGCTCAGTCTTCACTTATCCAGACTTCTCAATGGCCTTTTCAGGGAACGGAGGGAATTGCAGTACATGGAGTTCCTGCTCCCAGCATTCAGGTACAACTGCAGTGCCAAACCCTTCTCACCCTTAACCGCTAAGGCTCGGTGTATTTACATTGTCTTTGGAGATATACACAATTAGTTTAAAACTTGGGTTGTAATAATATCAAGTAGGCTTTCTTTGAACCCTTAGGTAATCTACTTTTGTGTGATACTGTAGAGTAATTGCGTACAAGCCAATCTATTTCTGTGTGCACTTATGTCATGAAATATCCACTTTGAATGGATCTATACTCATGAAATATAATTGCAGATGTTTCAAATGTTTTCTTGCTGATCGATATATGAGCATTTTTAATGTTTGAAATGGGAGTATTATTCGTTCTTCCACCCATTGTTTATTTCTGTAACATCACTAAAAGGTACTTATTATAATGTAGTGTTGATTGCACATCAGAACCACACTAACTACATTGCATATCATGATAAGCTTTTTTTGTGCACATTTCTGATCAGGTACTGGAAGATATAAAGACCTTTTCACAGGAGCATGACTAATTTCTTGTTTATGACATTGTGGTCCCTCATGGTTTCACTCATAAATTATTACTATCAATTGATCTGTGCTTACGGTCTCATTTACTAACACCTAAAAAATACACACTAAACATAATTGAGCATCTTGGTGAGTATTTTCAGAAAAAATCTCTCTTCCAGTTTCAACAGCTACTACATGTTGAATTGACATTGACTAATGTATGTCTTCTGGTCTTTCATCTACCGACACACTTGAAGGTTACACACATAGGTTTATGTCTACTGTTGAGGCTACTTTTTTAAATAGTTTTTGGTTAAATAATGAAATTCAATCTTTACAAAGATAATCAAACACAGCAAAACAACATGCAAGAATAGGAATAACATTAATACTTTAAAACGATGTGCGTGAAAATATCCCCAAGACTTCTTAAAATTCAATCATTACAAACAGGAAAGTGTCTCTCACTACTTGACTAATACAGTACTAAAATGATGAACCTGTGCAAAATATGACTACACTGTATTCCAGCCACTACCTATCTCTAAAGTGCAAATGCTCAGAAATATGGGCTAACACCATCTTTATATATAAAACGCTTAGGTATATTACCATACTCAGCTGATGCAATTTATCAGTGTTAGGTTGCACTTGCTGTCCAAATGGCAAAGTGCACCCAATTCAACAACAGCTATCATTTCAACAAACAGAATGAGCATGGTTCTACGTGGTCACCTAAACCTTGCACTATCGTAAACATTTGGAATATTTTAAATTACTTCTTTCCACCACAACTTCCCTTCACACAGGGCACAGCAGTTCTAGTGCCAATGAACTGTTTATTCATTGGCACTGGAATGGCTCAATGTTTCAGTCTCCAAAGAGTGAAACGCTGAAGGACGAATGCCTCCTCACAAGCTAAAACTTCTGGATGGTACATCCACAGCTGCTTATGCAATCACCACATTAAGCACGGTCGTGGAAACCAAGAGAATCACGCATAACTCTGCGCAGGCCGCAGAGTTTATAGCATTGACCCGAGCTTGTGAACTTTCCGAAGGGCTTGCCGATGCCACGTTAGACGAATCCAAGAGGTGGGCTGAAGGCTTGGGGAAACCTGATGATGATGGGTGTAGCGTAGATATAGTTGAAGGGAAATGGCTACATCCTGACGCGTACATAATGATGATGGTCGTCATGGGTCATGGCCCTACACATATAAGTGCCCAGAAACTTACAAAAATGTTGGAGAAAGTTTGGGCGAATGACAAAATCTCTAAAATAGCTGAACGATATGTTCAGAACTGCATGATCTGTTTACAGCACAATGTGGGAAAGGGAACATCAACTCCTAGGGGAAGTTTTGGTCCGCCTTCTGTCCCCTTTGAAGTCATACACTTTGATTTTATTGAAATGGAACGGTGCAATAATTTGAAATATGTGTTAGTTGTCATTTGTGCTTTCAGCAAATGGGTTGAGGCTTTTCCTGTTAAAGACGCTACAGCCATGACTACTGCAAAAACTATGTTAAAGGAGTACTTTCCTAGGTTCGGGCTACCAAGAGTCATCTGGTTGGCCAATGGTCCACAATTTGTCGCTGCTGTAATTCTGCAGATATGTGCGGCACTACAGATCGACAAACGGCTCAATTCGGCCAGACACGCTCATAGTGCCGGACTGGTAGAAAGACACAACGGCATCATCAAGAACAAGCTTGCTAAGACGTGTGCCGGCACCAAGCTTAAATGGTCGGATGCCTTACCGATCGTGTTACTAGCCATGCATACAAACCCTCCACCTAAGACTGGGCTCTCTCCATTTGAGGTGGTAATGGGGAGAATTGCTAATATCTGGAATCTTCCAAAATGTCGGTCTTTGAGAAATGTCAAAAATGTACCTCTTTCAGATTACTGTAGCCAGTTGACTAAAAACCTGTATTTGATTTATCACCAGGTGCGAGAGGCTTTACCTGTACGATACAAGGGCCCAGGTCATAGCATTCGGCCCGGTGACTGGGTGTTGACGAAGGCATTTGAGCAATCCTCTTGCCTTGCACCTCGGTGGCGTGGCCCATTCCTGGTCCTGCTGGTCAAACAGACAGTGGTGCGGGTCACAGGCAGAAAAAACTGGATTGACGCGACCCACGTTAAGAGGATTCCACTCCCGGTGCCATACGATACAGAAGAAACAGAACCCCTCACCAATACTGCAACCAACGATCCCGAAGCAGTAAACAGCATTGAGAGTGCATCAGAGATTCTCTCTGAGCCCGTGAGGCCTGGGGAAACAGCCATCTTGTCTCCACACTCTCCAAAAGTTTTGCTTCCGGAAACTGTTGTTCCGGATCTTGCATCTTCACTGGCTCTTGATACGTTACTTCCAACGGGAAGTAACGACACGTTGTTCTTGGATCAATCAGTACCAGGGACAACGAGGTGCAATTTGCGTCCAAGGAAATCGACTTACTGCACGATTCGGCTGTGCATTCAAAGAAGGAAGAAAAATCATCAAGGGCTTGCTTTTTGCCCGAGTAATTATTTGAAAAAGGGGATTCTATTGGCTATGGTTGTTGAAGGACTAAGAAGTCGCTCGGCTGGGAGGTCGCCAGCCAAAAACATTGGGGTTTTTCATTTGAAGACTGCAATGCCTGCAACCGCTACCGCTTGTACAGGACTGATAAATGATCGTGTGACCAGCTATGAGAATGGACAAAATGTTTGGGCCCTGAAAATGTACTGCTGTCTTTTTATAATGACAATTGGTTTTATAATAGTAATTGTTTTAGACTTTTGGTACCTGGAAGAAGTGCATCCATTCGAAACATTGTTACCGACTGAAAATGTACCCATTGTTTCTACTCCTTTCGTGCATTTGCACACTTTATCTCCAAGAGACTCTCAGCATAGACAGAGATATTACAATAATACATTATTACTCATCATGAATGCTACACATGTCATTTTTAATAAATCCAACTGTTGGGTCTGTTCGCATTTACCGCAACACGGGGATAAGGGGCTAGGTTGGTATATTCATCCTTTACCTTTGACAACTGCTTATCATGCTTCTCTTAGAGCACTGTTCTTTGGCTGATGGAACGATAGCATCTTGGGGGAACTTTGATGGTACTAATTTGAATAGTTTTGAGAAACGTGTTCTTACGCCCCTGGGATGCTCGCTTTTTGCGAATAGGAGCAAGCTCAACGTTGCTTCTATTAGGCCTTCTGATAGACTGTCTTGTCCTTTCCAATCTTTGATTTCCTTTAAAATGGCTCCTATAGGCAGTAAGGATGCCATGCCTCCTTCTTACGATGTTAACCATAGCCCTGATTCAGTTTCTTTCTGCATACAGAGGAATGGTGCTCAGTCAATGGGAGATTTCAAAGGTTGCGCAAACGTTGCGAATTTGACTGGGGAAGACAGACCTTTGTGTGTAGGCGAACCTGTCTACTTTGTTTGCGGTAATGTAGCATTTCCATGGTTACCCAGGGATTGGCAGGGAACTTGTTCTTTAGGGATCCTGTTACCCGGGGTATTCATAGCCAGTACTGTGGAGGTTTCAAAAGCTCGTCCATGGCGAGCCGAGAATGGTGACACTCCAGCACAGGTTTTGGGAGATGTAGCGAAATCCTTTCTGCCATTCTGGGGACAAATAGCGAACTCTGAAGACATCAGGAGACTAGCAAGAGTACTGGAGAGAACCATCAACCGGACCACGGACATACTCTATAACATGACATTAGAGCAGAAAGCAATAAGATTAGTAGCACTTCAGAACCGGATGGCATTAGATGTCATTCTGGCTGAACGTGGTTGAGTGTGTACATTAGTAGGGTCCGCTTGTTGTGTTTTCGTGCCAGATTCCTCCCAACTATCTTTAAGGCAATACAAAACCGGCACATCCTTAGTTCAGAAGTGCATGTTCCTGAGGGAAACTGGGATCTTAGCGCTTGGTTCTGGGACTTTTTGCGATCTTGGGGTTGGAAAGTGATTTTGATCTTAGTGATAATTTTGGGAATTCTGTTGTTCCTTTGTTGCTGTATACAGGGTCTACCTAGTATATGTTGAATGCTAAGGGGATGTTGCACACTGGCGCTGGGTACATGCCCCAGACAAGACCTCCAATGGATATGTTCTGAAGGAAATTCTGATAGACGATCTAATGGCAATAGATATTTCTGATAGTGATTCAGGGTGTATGGATGTTGAGACATGGAGTTCGTAAAGTGACCAGAAGTAGTTTTAGTGCTTGGCATAGGCCAAAAGGAGGGTTTGTCGAACGGGAAATCATATTGTGCCTCCTATATTGTATGAATATATGTATATTGGCTTACGCCAAGCTGCTTACAAGCCACTTACGAAGAAATCTGTGTTGCAAGGTCTTGAACTTAGATCTGAGTAAGCCGCAATTTTATGTCTATCCGCCATTTTAGATTCTCTCTCTAAAAGTCACCCTGTGTTCTAAGATGGTGGGCAGTGTCATTCCAAATGTAACATGGCCGTCTTGACCTCTGTGTACAAACAAATGTGTAACTTGTCCACAGGTCACATGTTATGATCATGAACTAAGACCTTGTCCTTCGTTGACCTGTGTGTAGAGGATTACCTGCGCCAACGAAGCTAATCCGCGAGCATATGTTAAACACAATGTATTGCAATACTGACATGTGAACACTTGTTTGACTGCATTGTATAAAACTGTTTGAGAAGGCTCTACGAGAAATCCAAAGACATACTTTTGCCATTGTAACGTGTTAGTGAATGTATTAATGGTAAACCCTAAATGTATAGATGTATGAACTCGGCACAAACGCTAGATCCATGATGTATTAACTTGTATTATTCTTTATTAATAATAATATGTATATAACAGTTTAGTTTTACATATTTTGCATCAAAACATCACATAAGATCACATTATTAAAATACATATCACAAATTCTGTACGCGATTAATAATATTAAATGTCCTGAGACAGTTCTTTTAAAATTGCTAAAATCCTCACATAAAATGTCATTAAATAGAACATCAGATTTACGTTGTGACCTTCCATTAGCATCACCCATATGTTATTCATATTGCACATAATCATCGAATTATCATATTTCATTAAAAATTGGGTACGTATTGATTGTAGACTTTCACACTCACATATAATATGGTATGCTGATTCGATAACGTTCACACCACAGAATCGGCAGAATCTAAGATTGCGCGGTATTCCCAGTCGCGCGCCAAGGATTTCTAAGACCTCACATGAATTAAATTTAAACAACAAATACCATCGAATGGTGGAGCAATTAGGGTAGGATATCTGATATTTTGGTTTGACCATCCTCATTCTGATAAATTCTATGAAAATTCCACTGTTCGACTTAGTTGCCAAATTTACTATTTTTTGTTCTCTGTCTATTTCACAGATCAGTTTTTTCAATTTATTTTTAATCTGAGCTAAAGAATATAGCAACCAACAGTGAGTCTCATTTTTGATCAGTTTAAGGTAATTTAGTCTTCATCTATCTATTGTTATGAAATCCATTTTACCATCTAGTCTCTTGTATTGCTCCATCATTCGTACCATAAAGGTATCATTTGTAAGCCGCGTGAGTTTCACATACAAAATCGCTGAGGACAATTGTATTTTGCTTCTTATACTCAGTATATCACATTTGAGTAACATATATTCGTATGGCAATGATTTCGGCATTCACAGTAGTATTCTTAGCATCTTGGCTTCAAATTTATCAATATTGTTGCCATAATTACTGCTCCAGATTTCCGCACTATAAGTCAGACATGAAACAATTTTAGCTGCATATAGTTTCATGACTGTTGCAATAGAATAAGTACCCTGGTTACCTATAAAATTGCTCAGTGCCATAATTGCAGTCATACATTTCTTTTTAGTTTCTATCCAATGTGTCTTCCATGTAAGCTTGTCGTCTATGACCACTCCTAAGTATTTGTATGCATGTACTACTTCGATCTGTTGTTTATTTAATTTCCAACCTCTTGTATAGCTCTTCTTCTTAACTGGTTGTGTTTCGAACTTCATGATTTTAGTCTTGCTAATATTCACAACAAGATTATTAATATTTGCGTATTTTTCGAGCTCGTTAAGTTTTGCTTGTAGTCCTTTGGGTGTATAATCGAGCAAAATCAGATCATCAGCATAACCCAGCCATCTTAGCATAAGTTTGCCTAACTTGATGTCATTCATGTTAGTGCTTGTCACATTTTCGAGGAAATCGGCAAGATATAAATTAAACAGAGTGGCTGCTAAAGTGCACCCTTGCTTTACGCCACGTAAAGTCTGAATGTTTTCTGAGAGTTGACCTTCCGCGTCTAGCCGTATTCTGACCGTAGTATCTTTATATAGTTGTTGGATCATATAAAGAAGGCCTCTTGGTATCTTCCATTGTTCTAATTTGGCCCATAGTTTGCTGCGTGCTATGGTATCAAAGGCAGCAGAGAAATCTATGTATGCAACATACACAGGCAGCTTTCGATTTTTCCAAGAATATTCAACTGCGTTTACTAGGATGGCTATATTGTGAGCTGTGGAGGACCCACATCTTAATCCTGATTGGTATTCAGGCAAGATTTTACACCTGGTTATCCACTGGTTTAATTCTTCTAGTAAGACTTTACCAAATATTTTTCCAGGAATGTCAAGCATCGCTAGCATCCTGTAATTACTGGGTTCTTTACGATCTCCTTTTTTGTGTATAGTAAGTATGATGCTTTTCTTCCATGAATTGGGGATCATCCCATGTATTCCAATCCATTGATAAACAATGCATAGGACCTTTGCCCATTTTTCAGGTGATTTCTGTAGTAAAGCATTACAGGTGTTATCTGGGCCGGCTGCTCTGGTTTTGGGTAATTTTTTAATTATTTTAGTTAGTGAATCGACAGTAAAGTTGCCTTTCCATTCAGTTTTTACAGATTTATAGTCAGTTTCATCTTGTGCTAGTCTACCAATTGTATTAGTGACATAAGTGAGCCACTTGTTTTCAGAAACACAATTAATCGGGATGCTCCTGTCATTTTTCTCATTAATGATATCCCACATCTTTTTGCAGTTCTTTAGGTTAGCTGCATCAGCAAGCGAGCGCCACGTCTCTACTTTTTTTTCTTTGTTATGAAATTTCAGCCATCTTCTATATTCAGTCTTAAGGTGACGTATCTTGTTTGTTGCTTGTTCATCTTTCTCTGCAATACATCTTCGTATGTCTTTTCGTAAGTTTTTCCTTTTTAGTTGGATTATTTTATCAAATTTCTTCTTATGATCTAGATTCCATCTTTCATTGATTGTCTTATATATTCGTTTATCGTCAATGGCTGTTCTGACCGTTTCTGTTATTTGATCAAACATATTTAATATGTTTTTGTTGTTGTTTTGATGTACTACACTTGTACCAGCTATTTCAACAAATAGGTCTAACAGGGGTTCAGCTATTTCATTACCCTTCTCGATATTTTTGGGATTCCATTTTATTCTGTTACCTGCTGTATTAAGGCCAATCTGCCCATTATGTTGATATTTTTCACTCTGTGGTGTTTTACTAGTTAATAAGAGGTACAGTGGGAGATGGTCACTTTCTTCTCTGCATCCGACTGCCATGTCTTTAACCCATGTCCGTGCCCTTTTGTTTACTATCATATAGTCTATAGTGCTCATACTCAATCCCGTTATTCGTGTCGCATTCATCTCCCAGTCTCCGGGCGTGTTGCCATTTAGTACAGTCAGTGCAAATTTGTTTAGCAACTTTATCCAATCTTTTGCATTTTTATCGAAGTTCTGGATAATGGGTTCTGACATCTTTTCTTCCATGTCTACCTCAGTTTTATAATTTATTTTTACATTAAGATCACCTACAATGATCAACGGTAGGGTGTTACCTACTTCATTGAGGATTTTGGAAAGTGTAGCAATGTTTTCCTTACTATATTTGGCTTCAGGAGGATTGTAAATATTTATAAGGACAAAGGTATCGATTACAAGTGTCTTACATGATACTAATAATGCTAATACCATCTTAGTGGATTCAGGGTGCTTGACGCCTTCCCATGGTTGCTTGATAGAGATTAAAAGCCCTCCTTTAGGTCTGCCTCGCATCCCTTGGGTGGCGGGTCTTACATAGTTGTTACGGCCATCTATTTCGCAATCAGAGGTCAGCCATGTCTCTTGAAGGGCTATGATTCTAAACATTTTTATATTCTCTAGCAATCCTTCATCGCTATTGCAGTGTGAATTTCCCCGGGTGTTCCAGGACATAATGATGTCAGGAGCATCAGGAACTTTTATCAAAGTTAGCTTTGAACGCTGTAGGGAGCCACTGCCAGTATCCATCGACAGTCTCTTGACGAGTGGGTTTC
The DNA here is from genome assembly GCF_040938575.1 of Ambystoma mexicanum. Classification (NCBI taxonomy): domain Eukaryota; kingdom Metazoa; phylum Chordata; class Amphibia; order Caudata; family Ambystomatidae; genus Ambystoma; species Ambystoma mexicanum. The sequence goes on along the minus strand of NC_090928.1, from coordinate 906,673,237 downwards.
TCTGGTTTGTCATTTTTATTTATTTCCTTCAGATTTGGTTGATCTTTAATTTTAGTTTGTTCCCTCATATTTATGCCTGGTCTTTTCTCTGTATTATTTTCATATTTTACTTTCGGTATATATATCTCTTTGCATGTATATCCGATAAGTTCAAGTTGGCGTTTATGGCTAAATATGTAGTTGTGGATTATGTCATCCCGACACCATAGGTTGGTTATGATTTTAGTAGCACTTACTACTTGGTCTATAACTTTAAAGTCTTCAGAGACTATCATCCTTAAGGGTACTATTGATGCACAAATGTTTAGCACATGCTTACGATTTAGGACTAACTTCTTATTTATGTCTATTTTTTCGATTTGCAGTGCCTTAATAGTATCTCTCTCATTAGGGATTTCTGTGTCGATGGTTTCGCCCTCATTTGGATGTTTTGCTTTTACTTGATTACATGATATTTCATGTTGTGTGTTGTTTTCCTCTTCATTGGTTACACCTTCATAGAGTGTTCGCACATCTTCAATGATATCATCAACATGATTCACTCTTTTTTTATTCTTTTTGGCTTGTGTCTTTTTCAGCTTCTTAGATGGTATCATAAAATCTCTTATGTCAGTGTCTGGCAGCTTAGCTTGCTTTTCGGTTTTTAGACAATTTCCTTTTTTACTAAGTGGTTCATGTATTAACTTGTATTAACTTGTAGGTGGGCTGAACATCATGTTTTTGACAGTACATAAGGTGCCACTATTCTAATGTACAGCCCCACTCACTGAGCACACCGAACAGCGCTGGAGTTCGCTGTGTTGTACTGAGGGCAGATGGCTATCTGTTGATTTGTCCTTTGAAACTGTTCAGTATAGAATAAAGATCTTTGTATCTTTCTTTGTAACCCGCATTTGGTGTATTTCCTTTTGGGGTACTCAGCCTCGATATCTTCTTTTTGTTTTCATAACTGAACTCAGTGGGTCACAAGGGGGTTTGGACTCTTGAATTATCTTGGTCGGGGATTTGAACTTACAGATAGAGCCCCTCATGGATACAGAGGTGGCTGGGATAACCAGGACGAAGCCTGGGATGTTCCGTTGTTGGCTTCTATCCCACAAAAGAGGGATCATCAATTAGCCCTTAGTTGTGCCATCTCAATTTTTTAGATGAATCTGAGGGTGTGCAATGGTCAGTTTGAGAAGGAAAAACCAGCGAATCCACCTTCCAGAGGCATAAATGCACCTCGTGCATTGATTACATCTTTCTTTCATTGAGGATGTGGTCACATGCAAGATATTTCGAGGTACTTGAGAAGCAGGGCAGCGGTCAATGGCCATTGGTATTGATGCTATCACATATTGATGCAAGAGAGGGCCAAGTCCCATTATTCCAATGTATTCTCAAGGCCAATCCAAGATAAGAATTAAATGGGCTGACCTTGATTTATTGTCTATAAAATCCAGCATTTATGAGTCAATCTTATTGGATCTGGAGTGGATTTTGACAATGGGAACTAGTGACACAGAAGTTTTGTCTGCTTATAACAACCTTATCTACGGTAAACAACCTTTTGTTACCAAGTCCAGTGAGCGAACTAGGGATTATGCAACTAAATACTGTAAGTGGTTTGGTGAGGACTATAAAGCTGCCAAGCTGGATATCCTGATCTGCTTGAAAGGCAGCACGAAGATCAACAGGGCAGATATGAGGCACCTTGGGGCACAGTATAGAACCTTAATTAAGAATACAAAAGATTGCTTAGCACAGTATGAATGGGGCAAAATGCAGGAAGCTTGGAATCTGGGGATATTGACCTCTTTTGGAAAACAGTGGAAATAGAGATGGTTGTGCCTATGACATGGGCATAATTATAAACCTGAGTACTTGGAGAAACCACTTTGGGGCTCTTTTTGGTAAGCATGAGCCAGATAACCCTCAAAGCATTGTACTGCCTGTAGAAGATCATGGGAATATGAAGCCTGGGGAATACCCTGGCCCCCCGCAAATAGAGGCACTAGAGGTTGTTCATGCTATTGCCATTCAAAAAGGGGTGGGGGGGTGCACCGGACTTTGTATTCCCATTGACTTGTTTCAGGACGAAACCGGTGTATGGGCACCAGTGCTACTGACATTATTTAATTCATCACTTAGACTCAATCAGGTATCCTCTTCCTGGCAAAATGCAACCACACTGCCAATCTACAAGAAAGAAGGAGAGAGGGGACCCCGGGAATTTTAAACCTATATCCCTGTTGGATAGTGTGGGGAAAGTTTTTTCTAGATTCATATTTGACCATCTCAAAGCTTGGGTTATTTGGGAAGGCATATTAGATCATCTGCAGGCAGGGTTTCGACCTAAAATCAGTGCAATGGACTAGGTGTTTCGCTTGCACCTGGCCATACAGAAATACACGGTCCTGAGAAACATGAACATATATGCTCTATTCATCGATCTCAGGACCTATTGTGGTCAATAATGACCAGATGGGGGGTCTGCCCAATCCTATGCAAATCATAGTGCAACTTTATTCACATAATAAAGCATCAGTGCTCTGTGGTCTGGGGTGAGGATTGACAGACCCATTTGCAGTGACAATGGGGGTGTGACAGGGGTGAGTCCTCGCCCCCCTGTTGGTTCTATTTGACATCGATGAAATCATACGCTATGTCAGAAATGCCATGAACAACCAAAGATAGGGTCTGAAGCAAGCCTCATGTTGCTCTTTGTAGATGATGCTGTCCTCTCAACTTCATCTAGGGGGTTAGAGACCATGCTTGAAGCTTTTGTAGATAAATGTAGTGAATTTTGATTCGAGGTAAATACTAGCAAAACAAAATCGTTAATATTTTGACCCAAATTCAAAAAGTCTACTAAAATAAAATGATATATTAAAGGTGTTGCCCTAGTGCAAGTCAGCTCCTATGGTGATCTAGAGGTGAGACTGAATGATTGAAGAAATTGGTATTCACAGTTGGTGAAGTCTAGCTCTATGTTAGAGAAGTATGGAGGTGCAATTTGGAAATTTTACTTGGCTCATGGACGAGGGACTATTAGGCCAGCCCTTAAGATGTACATGGTACCGGCGAAATCTGCAGAACTTTATGGTGCAGAGATCTGGGGCTCTCCAGTGAGTGATAAAATGGGGCTGGCGGGAAGATGTTTTCTGAAACGTCTGCTCGGCCTGCCACCAGCGTGCCCCGGTGCCCCCGTCTATTTGGAATCGGGGCTTAGACCAATTAATGGGGATGCTGCTTTAAGACCGACCGACCCCATAGGCTGAGATTGTGGACAACCCCTGAGCTCCAAGTGTATAACGAGGCATTGTTATACATAATGGAATCTGAGGGCAGCAAATCTTTGCCTTGGTTCATCTTCATCCACGTCAAGAATAGTCTTAGTAAGTTGCATCTATTTGATTCTTGTCAAAACCCCCAAAATATCAGAAAAGGTGATGCCAAGATGACAAAGAGTGTTTCACGGGGGATAGCTGAAGAGAGGGAAATGTTCATTGCATGTAGAGGGCTGGCAATGGGTGAGTTATATCTGGCTAGCAAGCCGCCCCTGGGTTATGAAAATGACTTGGACGTTGTGACTCCCACATGTGCATGCAATTTGTACTTGAGGTTCAGGTTAGAACATTTGAACCTGGCCTATCTGACATGTACATGGCACATAGCTGGTAGTGACCAGTGTGTGGTAAAGCCAGGGAAACTATAGGGTACTTCCTGTTTTTTTTTGTGTGAAGGCTATCGTGTAGCCAGGAATAAGTACCTCAAAACAATCTGCAATGCACATGGTATACGTTGAAAAAGCGAAGCACTACTGTTATTTAGATACTGTAAAGATATAAATATAGTATTCTTTGTGGCCAAGTACATCCACCTCACCTGTCGTGCAAGAGCCAAAATAATGAAAGATGGTGGAACTAGGCCTTAATCCATTTGGTACAACCAACATGTATATGCCAACTATACAGGGCACATTGATCATATGGTCAAGCAATTGTGTGCTGCATGTTCATCCCCTTCTGTTGTTAAATGCTCCCCTTCTTGATCCTGTCATCTTATTTTCCACAGGCTGTACAGGATTCCCACCCCTTTTGTCCTTGTAATCATGATTTTATTAAGCAAGTTGAACTGTTCCCAAACTAAAAGCATGTATGCTCTTTTTGGAGGTCACCCAGTCCCTGGAGGGCCAGGTGATTTTCTTCAATTTTTTCTTTTAATTGGCAGACTTCCGGGCCTAAGGTGTCCCTTTCCTGACTAAGAGCTTGCATCTGTGCCACCAGGTCATCCCTCTGCCTTTTAAGGGCCCCAGCTTTCTGGCGCTCTTCTTCAAATTCTGTCTGAGTATCCAGGTCTTTCAGAATCAGTTTGTTGCTCTCTGCCTTCTCCCTATCTAGGTGGCTTTGCAGGGTGACTACCTGCTATGCGTATGCCCTATTGAAGTCCAGTTGTTGCTCCAGCTTTTTCTGGCTCTGCAGTAGGGCGTCCAAACCTTCTTGGTACTCCTTCTGCAAGGCCAGAAATCTGGTATCCTGGTCAGACTTTTCCTGTTACAGGATACCCATATCCTCTTTTATTTTAATGATTTACTGCCTACTATCATTTTCTGACTCCTGGCTCCTCTGCAGCCTCTGCTCGGAAGAGATCAGGTCAGATTGGGCCTTCTCTAATGCCATCAGTTGCCTATTTGCCAGATCTTGGCCTTCAGCACATTTGTCCTGTATGGCTCCTATATATAAATATAAATATGCCGCTACCCTGGCAATCTTGTTGTGCTCATCCTTGGCCTTAGGGGCCATATATAGTTGACTCAGAGCCACATGTAAGGGACCCTGATCTCTCCATATATCTGACCCAGTTACAGTGACCTGTTGCGCGATTGCCTGCAACCACACATTCTGGTCCTGTTCCGTCCATTCGCCTCTCACAAATAGCTTATGTAAGAGGTGCTCTCTGGCTATTTTGATATCTACCAAGGTCGTCATTCTGGAAATTGATTTCCTTCCTTACTTACAGAAGTTAGTATTTTATTTTGCAAAACAGATTGTTTCCTTAGAGCGTTCCTTTGAGGAGTGTTTTTACAGTGTAATACAGCGTGATGATCCAACAGAATTAATGGATCCTATCAGTTAGCACACTGTATCAAGCTGCACAAGTGGTAGATCTAATCCAGATATCCCGGACGAGCCCCCACTCTGTTAAGGAACTTCAATTCAGCACTCCAACTAAGTATATGCCAAGTCTGGGATGCCCAAGGGAAGCCCTTATTTATATATTTTTATGACAAGTTCATGGATCTGGATGATAACCCTTGTATAATGCCCCTCTCTTTGAATCCCCCTTACCTCACTGAGCCAAGAAGTAGGTTTGTTTTGCAAATTAAAGGATTTATTGGAAAATTAAACAAGATATATATATCACACTTTTATAAATAAATTAATATTTGATAACACATTTATGAAGATAATGTTGATCAACAATGGATCCTAGCTTACTTTTTTATCAGTTAGTACAGTTGGTACAGAAAGGATAAAATAGCTGAGAATGCTTTATGGTTTCAAGGAAGAGTAATGATGGAAAGGAATGCAGTAAAGAAATAAACTGATATGGTTTCAACAAGAGATAATATAATCACTTTTCCCCTTTGTGGCAATTCACTCCCCCCTATGCAATATAAAGAGATGGAAGGAAAGCACACAGTTTTCAGAATTACAATCACAATACAATATGAATTTCAGTTCCCCCCTAGCAAGCTTAGAACACAGGGATGATTTTAAAACACAGGCAAAATACTTAAATGTGATTTGCAAAGAAGTGAAAATATGCTAAAAATGATTTTAATTCCCTATAGGCGATTCAGGGTAGGTGGCAGCTACTTTGAATTAGTTCAGGTCAACACTATCAGTGATTCAATAGGGATTATTAGGTTGAAAACGGATTTCAGCAATGCAAAGCAAAAGACAGCGATTTTTGAGAGGTGGTGAAATGAGCTAGTTGCAATTCGTGGCACTTTTATCCGAATGCGTCGAGCGCGATTACGGAAAAACTATAAGGAGTGGAAAGTCGGTTTAGGACTTGTTGGAAAGCTGCGGATCTTAGCTTAAAAATGAAAGTTACCACCGTTCCTAGCACACGCGGTTTCAAAGATACGGGCAATTTTGGGGAGGTAGATTTTCAGAAATAAAGTGGTGATTCAGAATGGCAAATGACACTTTCACAGGTTAAAAGTCAGAGAATGGACACGATTTCTATGATGCAGTTCTGGACAGGTTAAAATGGTTTGAATCAGATTATTTTAGACTAAGAGATTGGTTCTGGCACAGTTTTCAGGATACTCACTCCTAGTCTTGGAAGGAATGGGCCTCCGTCACGGATCTGGTCAATAGGTTTAGCTGTGGTTCTCTCGCTGTGATGCTGGAAATGCATCTGAGGGCCAGGGCCTCTGAATCCTTGTCCTTTTTCTGTTTCTACCGTGTGTTCTGTCATGTTTTCTGCCCAGGAGTCCATGTGGGACTCCTGGCAGTGCAGCTCTCTCTTTTGGTTTGGTGAACAGACCCATGGGATACCCTTATGGCACCCATGGGTAGGGGGTACAACCCTGTGCCCCTAGTGTATATTTTTGGGCACCTGTGGGTGGCCCACAGAGCAGGGTATGGGCTGGTGGCAGCTCCATGCTGAATCTGCCAGGTGCTCTGAGTGTCCTCCATTTTGGGACACCCAGGCCCTGCCATTGGGATCAGTTGATTCCTGATAGAAACAAGATGGCCCCTGTGGCCTCTTGCTTTCTATTGCCTGTTGTCTTGTTTTTCCCAAAGTCCTGGGAAGCCCTGACTCTGTCCCTTCCCCCTGACTGGCTGTTGGGTGGAAGTTCCATGTATGGTATTGTGGTGAAGGCCCAGCTAGACTGGCTGGAGCCTTCCCAGTGTCTGTATGTTGTGGGTACCTCCTGTGGGTGGGACCTGGGTGAATGGAGTGGGTGACCAATATGCACTCCTTGTTGTGGTTGTCTGGTTTCTGGCATGTGAGACAAAGACTGAGACAGCCCTGCCCGAAACTGGCCTGAATGCAGTGTGTAGTGTTGAATAGCTGGGTACTTGTCCCAATCCACATTCCTTGTTGTGAGTGTCTGGAAGGGAGGAGTGTGGCCTGAATGCACTGTGTGCCTGATTGGCTGACTGACTGCATGAATGGCCTGCAGTATGATTGGCTGCTGAGTGTGTGCCAGCAGCGTGGATGAGAGAGAGGATAGTATATCTGGGGACCTCTCACCACTGGAAAGGTGTTCAGTTCAGAAGTGTTCAGAAGCTGAGTCTCCACTCAAGAGTAACTGGAACTGCTGATCCTCGACGTCCAGCTGGAAGAAGAAGACTTGCTGTGGCATTTGCTTCGACCGATCCGAAGGCTGTCGAATTCGTCGAGGGCTGACCCGAGAGAGGACCTGGTAAGGCGCCCTCTTCCCGTGCTCCGAAGGACCATCAAGCACCGCTCCATCTTCGCCGAAGCGCCCTGGAAGACAGATCCTCGAAAGGCTGTCGACCCGAGACGGGACCGCCGAGGAGATCGAAGTGAAGCACCCGGACATCGACGCCGTCGAAGTCCATTGCCGTCGACCAGGGTTCGCAGGTTTGTGGAATCGCCGGAGGCCCGTCGAAGTTGTGTTGCCCAGCCGTGGGAACCACTTGACGCCGTGCCGCCGACGACCGGAGCCGTCCGCTCCATTGCCTAAGAACATCCAATCGAAGGACTCTCTCGACCGCATCGTCGACCGCTTATCCTGCCGGAGAAAGTCGAGGACGACCAACGCGCCGAGGAGAAACCTGCCGGTGGGTTTCCCGCCACCCGACGACCTCAAAGACTCGGACGACTCGACGCCCTTGCTGGGCTCCCGTCTCTACAATCTTTGCGGTCCAGAACTATTGTCATCGAGGTGCCCCGCACACCTCCGCCTTGCAGGACGACGATGCCCCGACGCCGACGAGCACCGCTCGGACGAAGCTGCCGCCTCTTCGACATCGTTCCACCTCGTTTGTCGACGGACGTTCGACGCCCCGTGCCTCCCGCTTGAAAGGGAAGGCATTCAAGAAGGGCCGTCGATTCCCCGTCGCCGAACAGCGAGTCCCTCGACGCTTGTCGACGCCTTTTCGAGGAACTCGACTCCACCAGGTACATTGGGGGGGTAAAAACATTATAGGGGAAAATAAGACTTGCAGAGCAATATATGGACTGGGCTTGTGCTATATCTTTCATTACAGGTTGCCCAGGTGGGGGGATCTCCACACAGAACTGTGCCTAGTGGTAGGGGTCAGTATTCTGCCTATTGCTGAACCATCTTATTTTCTCTCCTCTCTCTATTGCTGGTTTCACTCTATTGGTCTGTGTGACATTGTACAGTATTGTTCATGCACTTCAATAAGATCTAGGGTGGTACCACTTTAGGATTGTAAATATTTGTCATTGTAGATTTTGCCGGAGTACAAAGTGAGTTATCATGATGAATGTACATAACCTTAACTATTGATTATATAAAGACTGTGTTCTAACCAATACAGAGTGTGGATATTCCTTTGTGGGGGCATGGGGATACACTGTACTTAAGAACCAGCCTGCATCACCTCCTGAGAAGCTAGGCCTTGATTGCTCGACCATTGCTACCGAATAGAGAATCTTGGCTGGGGTCTCCTGTGCCTCCCCTCCACCATATAGGGAGCGGAAGTACAGACACCCCCCACCGGTCGTTGAGATCCGTTCTCTCACACTGGTGGCAAGCGGTGGGATGCTTATGGTTTTAAGAATCAGTGTATAACCGTGCCACTTACAAGGGATATTTGCCCTTTATTGAATTAAGGTTTAGTTGTGTACAAGGTAACTGCATTACAAACAATGGAGTCTATTGCGAATGGCAAATTAACTCGGATGAGCTTGGAGGCTCTCCAGAGTGCTTGTGAAGCTAGGGAGTTAGACTTTGTGGATAAGTCTAGGGCTGAGCTGAGAGCTGCCCTGGTGGACTACCAGACTGATAGTGAAACTCTTGATGAGGGGGGGAATGCAACCAATGAGGACTCTGCCCCTGGGGTTTCAGCTGAATCTGTTTATGGGAATGCCGCCATTCCTGCTGCCTCTGTTCCAAACTCCAGCAATTCCTTAGAACTTGAGTTATTGAGGATGAAATTGGCCTTTGAATACCGCAAGTTGGAAATAGATGCTGAGCTTAAGAAAGAGGAGTTGGCTCAACAAGTGGAGCTCAAGAATAGGGATCTTGAACTCAAAAATAAGGACCTTGAACTCAAGAGCCAGGACACTGAATGTCAGAGGATCCAGCTAGAGAAAGCTAGAGTGGAGACTTCAGCTAGGTCCAGTGAGAGTGTCAGGTCCCCAGCCACCAAGTTTATGAAAGATTTGTTTGGTGTATTTGTGGAGGGTTTGGATATCCTCCAATGGATTGAAGCGTTTGAAATGGCTTGTGAGATTCATGATGTGGATAAAAGAGATTGGGCGAAGTGTTTGTTAAGCAGAGTGCCTCAAACCGGGTATGACTGTATTCTGAAGCTGAGTGTGGAAGAAAGGGGTCAGTACGAGTGTATGAAGTCTGCTTTGATTGCCAAGTTCGGCAAGACACCTACCCAATACCTTAGAAGGTTCAGGGATTTTAAGAAAAAGGAGAATATGTCTTGGGTTGACTGGGTGAGTGCTGCGCACATGAACATGATGGGGTGGATCGATGGATACAAGGTTAAGACTTTTGTTGAATTGTCCCGCCTCTTGTTTTTTGAGCATTTCTCTGAAGCCTGTTCACCAGAGCTGCGTCAGTATGTGGCTGACCAGAACATTTTGGACCCCTTTAAGCTGGCTAGGTTGGCTGACAAGTGGGTCTCCCACCGGGTGTCCCCTAAGGACTCCAGTGGGAAGGACAAGGATAAAGAGAAGGGGGCCTCTCAGAAAGCGGAGGAGTCCCCCAAGCAATCACAGTCGGGTAAACCAAAACCTTCCTCTCCTAAGACCCAAAAATCTAGTGGGGATAAGTCATCTGGGGGTGGGAATAAGAGTAGTGGTCCACCTGCTGCAAAGCAGGCTCCCAGTGGTTCCAGTACCGTACCCCGCACTCCTGGCACTTGTTGGGACTGTGGGGCTCTGGATCACAAAAGGGGTGACCCCAAGGGTAAAGGTAAGGCACTTGGAGTGCAGGCTGTCAGCCTGACCTACCCTTACCCCGTGTCTGAGGTGGAGGCCACTGTCCTCCCCTCCTCTGCCGGTATCACATTTGGTGCTCCGGTGGAGATTTCCTTAGTGTCCCTTGGGGCCTGGGACCAGTACGCAGAAGTACTGGCGACTATCCCACAGAACACCCGTAGATTTTTGAGAAGTGTCCTCTTGAATGGCCAGCCTTCTACTGGTTTGAGAGACACTGGGGCAAGCATGACAGTGGTGGACAGGACCCTGCTCAGGCCAGAGGACTATGAAGGTGCTCCTCTGCAAACCACCAGGTTAGCTGGTGGGCCTCCCAAATTATCCCCTGTAGCCTTAGTCACACTCATGATTGGCGACAAGACAGCGAAGCTTCCTGTCCTGGTTCAGGACAATGTCCCTGCTAACATTTTGTTAGGGAATGATCTAGTAGAGTTGGGGTTGATCTCGGATGGTCTTCCCATGACTGCTGCTGCCGTCACTAGATCACAGGTGACATCGGGTCCGGCTGTGGGTCAGATACCCGAGCCAAAGGCGAGGCCTAAGGCAAGAAGGCGGAAGACCAAGAAGGCCACCTCTGTGGAGAGAGCACCTTCTCTTCCTGCTGCACCCATTGGGATCCATGCTCAGGACGGGCTGGGTCCAGTGGAAAACCCCAACTCAACTCCTTTGGGAGAAGAGGCAGAAGACTCTCCTGTGGGAGAGGTTCTTAACCCGGAGGATCATCCCGACCTTCAATGCTTGTTAGCTGAAGGGGGACCCTCCCGGGCGGACTTCTGTAAGGGGCAGAGAGAGTGCCACTCTCTCGAGGGACTGAGGAAACAGGCCCTGGCCCAGGCACAAGGAGAGGTGCCTAGGAATTTCCGGATTTATTGGGAGGGTGAGCTCCTTGTTAGTGAGCCCACTAGGCCTGAACCTGGTGCCCGCAAGAGGTTGGTGGTACCCCAGGTTTACAGGCCCTTCCGACTGCAGTTGGCGCATGAGGTGCCCTTGGCTGGTCATCTTGGGACCAAGAAGACTAAGCAGAGGCTCTCTGCCCATTTCTACTGGCCACGGATGGGAGTAGAAGTGGAGTCCCACTGCAGGACCTGCCCAACTTGTCAGTTGTCTGGCAAGACTGGAGGCAGTGTCATTGCCCCACTGCAGCCGTTGCCAGTGGTTGGCACCCCATTTGAGAGGGTGGGCATCGACATCGTCTGTCCCCTTGACCCTCCCACTTCAGGTGGACATCGGTTCATCCTGGTCTTGGTAGATCATGCCACCAGGTACCCTGAGGCGATACCCCTTCGGACGGTTACGGCCAAGGTGGTTGCCAGGGCTCTCCTGGGCATTTTCACCCGTGTTGGATTCCCCAAGGAAGTTGTCTCTGACAGAGGATCCAACTTCATGTCGGGTTACATGAAAACCATGTGGAAGGAGTGCGGGGTAACCTACAAGTTCTCCACCTCTTACCACCCCCAGACCAATGGTCTGGTTGAGAGATTTAACAAAACTCTCAAGGGCATGCTAGGTGCTTTGGAAGAGCCCCTAAGGAGGAAATGGGATCTCCTCCTGCCATGCCTGCTGTTTGCTTACAGAGAGGTACCTCAAGAGGGTGTTGGTTTCAGCCCCTTTGAGTTACTCTTTGGACATCCCGTGAGGGGGCCCCTCGCCTTGATCCGAGAAGGCTTGGAAGCCACCCCTCCAGGTCCCGCCAAGCAAGTGGGGGACTATGTGTTAGGCCTCAGACGGAGGATGACACAGATGATGGGTCAGGCAACAGCAAATCTCAAGGCCAGCCAGGAATTGAATAAGTACTGGCATGACCTTAAAGCTTCGCAAGTGGATTGGACTCCGGGACAGGAAATCCTTGTGATGGAGCCTACAAAGCCTAGGGCTTTGGCCGACAAATGGACTGGACCCTTCAGGATCATCTCCAAGATGGGCGAAGTCAACTATCTGGTTGACATGGGAGCCCCTGGGGTAGCTCCTCAGCTATTCCATGTCAACAGGCTCAAGCCTTTCCACAGGCGAGCGGAAGTCTCATGTCTCTTGCTAGCTTCTGGGCAAGAAGAGGATGAGAGTGAGCCCCTTCCTGACTTGCTGCATAGCAACCCTCAGGATGGCTCAGTGGAGGGAGTACATCTCTCTCCAGATTTGACAACAGAGCAACAGAGGGCCTGTAGGGCTTTGCTCCAACAGTATGCCTCTCTGTTTTCACTGCAGCCAGCCCTTACACCGTGGTGTAAGCACGAAATTGACACTGGTGACAGTGTGCCTGTCAAAAGCAGGTGCTACCGTATGTCAGATACCGTCAAGAACCACATCCAGGCTGAGGTCGCCAAGATGTTGGATCTGGGTGTTATTGAACCCTCAACCAGTCCCTGGTCCAGCCCAGTGGTCCTTGTCCCCAAGGCAAGTTCCCAGGCGGGTACCAAGGATTGGAGGTTCTGTGTGGACTACCGAGGAGTCAATGCCGTCACCAAAACTGACGCGCACCCATTACCCAGGGCTGATGAGCTCGTGGACACCATCGGTGCTGCAAGTTTGTGAGCACCTTTGACCTCACTTCAGGCTATTGGCAAATAGCTCTGACGGACCATGCCAAGGAAAAGACGGCCTTCTCAACACCTGAGGGACTCTACCAGTTTAGGGTCATGCCTTTTGGGTTGAAGAATGCCCCTGCCACCTTCCAGAGATTGGTCAATCATGCGCTCAGTGGGCTGGAAGCCTTTTGTGTGGCTTACTTAGACGACATTGCCGTCTACAGTTCCACCTGGGAAGAGCATTTGACACATCTGGATAGGGTGTTGCAGGCCTTGAAAAGGGCTAACCTCACTATCAAGGCCACCAAGTGCCAGATAGCTCAGGGGAAAGTTACCTATCTTGGTCATGAGGTAGGAGGGGGTCAAATCCAACCTCTCGCCAGTAAAGTACAGGATGTACAGAACTGGGAGACTCCCACTACTCAAACCCAGTTGAGAGCCTTTTTGGGCCTCACTGGGTACTATCGCAATTTCATGGCAGACTATAGAACCATAGCTGCACCTCTGACCGCTCTAACGTCACCCAAGCAGCCTAGGAAGGTTAATTGGACCGAAGACTGTCAGAGGGCCTTTGATGGCTTGAAAGAAAGTCTGTGTAGGGCACCTGTGTTGAGTGCGCCTGACTACAGCCGACCCTTTATCGTCCAGACGGATGCCTGCGACACCGGAATTGGAGCTGTCTTGTCCCAGTTAGATGACAAAGGGAGAGAACACCCTATCATATTCATCAGTAGACAACTCAAGGGTAGAGAACTCAGGTGGGCTACTGTTGAAAAGGAGTGTTTTAGCATAGTTTGGAGCCTTAGGCATTTTAGGCCCTACCTTACGGGGTCTGCCTTCAAGGTCCAAACAGATCATAAGCCCCTGAAGTGGCTTATGCAGATGAAGGGTGAGAACCCGAAATTGCTCAGGTGGTCCATTAGCCTGCAAGGGCTAGACTTCACCATAGAGCACAGACCAGGGAAGAGTCACGATAATGCAGATGGCCTTTCCAGAAGGTATGTTGACCGTCTGGATGAGGGTGTCTATCCCGTGGGAGAATAGACACCCTCCACCTCAGTCTGGGGGGGGCGACTGTGATGCTGGAAATGCATCTGAGGGACAGGGCCTCTGAATCCTTGTCCTTTTTCTGTTTCTACCGTGTGTTCTGTCATGTTTTCTGCCCAGGAGTCCATGTGGGACTCCTGGCAGTGCAGCTCTCTCTTTTGGTTTGGTGAACAGACCCATGGGATACCCTTATGGCACCCATGGGTAGGGGGTACAACCCTGTGCCCCTAGTGTATGTTTTAGGGCACCTGTGGGTGGCCCACAGAGCAGGGTATGGGCTGGTGGCAGCTCCATGCTGAATCTGCCAGGTGCTCTGAGTGTCCTCCATTTTGGGACACCCAGGCCCTGCCATTGGGATCAGTTGATTCCTGATAGAAACAAGATGGCCCCTGTGGCCTCTTGCTTTCTATTGCCTGTTGTCTTGTTTTTCCCAAAGTCCTGGGAAGCCCTGACTCTGTCCCTTCCCCCTGACTGGCTGTTGGGTGGAAGTTCCATGTATGGTATTGTGGTGAAGGCCCAGCTAGACTGGCTGGAGCCTTCCCAGTGTCTGTATGTTGTGGGTACCTCCTGTGGGTGGGACCTGGGTGAATGGAGTGGGTGACCAATATGCACTCCTTGTTGTGGTTGTCTGGTTTCTGGCATGTGAGACAAAGACTGAGACAGCCCTGCCCGAAACTGGCCTGAATGCAGTGTGTAGTGTTGAATGGCTGGGTACTTGTCCCAATCCACATTCCTTGTTGTGAGTGTCTGGAAGGGAGGAGTGTGGCCTGAATGCACTGTGTGCCTGATTGGCTGACTGACTGCATGAATGGCCTGCAGTATGATTGGCTGCTGAGTGTGTGCCAGCAGCGTGGATGAGAGAGAGGATAGTATATCTGGGGACCTCTCACCACTGGAAAGGTGTTCAGTTCAGAAGTGTTCAGAAGCTGAGTCTCCACTCAAGAGTAACTGGAACTGCTGATCCTCGACGTCCAGCTGGAAGAAGAAGACTTGCTGTGGCATTTGCTTCGACCGATCCGAAGGCTGTCGAATTCGTCAAGGGCTGACCCGAGAGAGGACCTGGTAAGGCGCCCTCTTCCCGTGCTCCGAGGGACCATCGAGCACCGCTCCATCTTCGCCGAAGCGCCCTGGAAGACAGATCCTCGAAAGGCTGTCGACCCGAGACGGGACCGCCGAGGAGATCGAAGTGAAGCACCCGGACATCGACGCCGTCGAAGTCCATTGCCGTCGACCAGGGTTCGCAGGTTTGTGGAACCGCTGGAGGCCCGTCGAAGTTGTGTTGCCCAGCCGTGGGAACCACTTGACGCCGTGCCGCCGACGACCGGAGCCGTCCGCTCCATTGCCTAAGAACATCCAATCGAAGGACTCTCTCGACCGCATCGTCGACCGCTTATCCTGCCGGAGAAAGTCGAGGACGACCAACGCGCCGAGGAGAAACCTGCCGGTGGGTTTCCCGCCACCCGACGACCTCAAAGACTCGGACGACTCGACGCCCTTGCTGGGCTCCCGTCTCTACAATCTTTGCGGTCCAGAACTATTGTCATCAAGGTGCCCCGCACACCTCAGCCTTGCAGGACGCCGACGCCCCGACGCCGACGAGCACCGCTCGGACGAAGCTGCCGCCTCTTCGACATCGTTCCACCTCGTTTGTCGACGGACGTTCGACGCCCCGTGCCTCCCGCTTGAAAGGGAAGGCATTCAAGAAGGGCCGTCGATTCCCCGTCGCCGAACAGCGAGTCCCTTGACGCTTGTCGACGCCTTTTCGAGGAACTCGACTCCACCAGGTACATTGGGGGGGTAAAAACATTATAGGGGAAAATAAGACTTGCAGAGCAATATATGGACTGGGCTTGTGCTATATCTTTCCTTACAGGTTGCCCAGGTGGGGGGATCTCCACACAGAACTGTGCCTAGTGGTAGGGGTCAGTATTCTGCCTATTGCTGAACCATCTTATTTTCTCTCCTCTCTCTATTGCTGGTTTCACTCTATTGGTCTGTGTGACATTGTACAGTATTGTTCATGCACTTCAATAAGATCTAGGGTGGTACCACTTTAGGATTGTAAATATTTGTCATTGTAGATTTTGCCGGAGTACAAAGTGAGTTATCATGATGAATGTACATAACCTTAACTATTGATTATATAAAGACTGTGTTCTAACCAATACAGAGTGTGGATATTCCTTTGTGGGGGCTTGGGGATACACTGTACTTAAGAACCAGCCTGCATCACCTCCTGAGAAGCTAGGCCTTGATTGCTCGACCATTGCTACCGAATAGAGAATCTTGGCTGGGGTCTCCTGTGCCTCCCCTTCACCATATAGGGAGCGGAAGTACAGACACCCCCCACCGGTCGTTGAGATCCGTTCTCTCACACTCGCCATGGACGGTCTCTGGTACCGGTTCTGCTCACAGCAATCTGGGTCAGCTCTGCTCTGCTGGTCTGGAACTCTGGTTCTGGCAAAAGTTCTTGGCACTGCACAGCGGTCTGGTCTGGATAAAGCACTGCTTTCTTCAAGCCAGGCTTCAGCCCAATGTCACTTTTGTTACAGTTTTTTTTTTCATGCAAATCAAGCTTACAATTTTGACACATGCAGCTAGAACGCTGATTCTAAGTTCAAATCTTTGACATTTATACAGTTGCAACCTATGGGACACTCAAAAGTAGGTCACTCATTTATTTTAAACATTTCAATTTTAGTGGCTTTAAGTCCAATTTCGCTCAAGCTGCTGACATCCACCGCTCAGCCAGTTGTGTTATGAACATTATTTTAGGCTCTTCATCTTTCCAGATTTTGTATGCACACAAGACTACATTCTGCCAAATGTCTGCTGGTGTCCAGTGTGATTTTTGAATATCTTGCAATGTTTAAAATAGGCATTTTAGCTTGCATTTCAGAGAAACAAAGGTGATCTAAACGGCACTGCTGTTTTTCCTTTGGTGCCACGTTTCACTCATGGCGCTTCTGGCCCGTCACGCTCGCACTGGTGGGTGGCAGGTTAGGCGACCATTTTGGTGTGCGCAGAACTGCGTGGTTTTCCTGGATTCTGGCGCAAATGTGGGCTACTCGGCCATCTTGGATTTTCTAAGCCCACAGCACCAAATGTTGCAGCATAATAACTTGAACATTGGTCAAGACACCTGACAATCTATTCACTTGGATACACATTTGATAGACAGATTCTGTGCTTCGGGTAGAATATGCGCTTCACCAGTCATCAGTCATTCCATGTACTGAAATACCCTAAATGAATGGATGCCTTTCATGAGATTCTGCTAATATGCTGACTAATCTCCAAAGGAGCAGATCATTAGCATAAGGTCACGTCATCGTTTCTTCTTGAAGGTCGTTTCTTGAAGCTTCTGACTCACTGGTTTTGGAGGAATAAAATAACCTGTGAATGTAGCTGTACCTGTTCCATTCTTAAGCATTGTGGAGGTCGTCAAGACAAAGGTGAAAGTGCTCAGCACATCGCCCCCAGGTCCTCATACTTGGCATTAATTAGGCCTTGATATCCAGCGCCACCTGATGATGAGAAGAGGAACACGGGTGTCCATTTTAAAATGAGGTTCAGCGCCCTTTGCCTCCAGCTGTGTGGCGAATAGATTATAATGGAAAATGCCATGGGTGATTTAGCTAGCGCCTAGATGCCTATGGGTTATGAGCGCTTTATAAATGTATACATAAATAAATAAATAAATAGCTTGTTTCCTTTACCTAACATGGGGCCCACCTAGAGCTTCATTAACGCCCAAGCATATTCACAGCTCTACCCAAGTGGTGAAAACTGGGTAAACCATGAGCGTCATTATGACTGTGCCGGTCCGGTAACAATGGTGCCAGTAAGCCTACCGGCACCGTTGTTACCGGACTGGCATAGTCTGACTCTGTGGGCAGGAGCCAGTCCGCCCACCAGGGTCAGACCTGGCCAGTGGAACAGCAACTGCCCGCAGAGTTTCACAGATGCACCAGCGCCGTAAATTAACGGTGCCAGTGCTTCCATGATTTCCATTTCCATTGAGTCCTATGGGACTCAAATGGGAATGGGTATTAACAATTTACCAGCACCTGACTTCCCAGAATGCCGGGGTCATAATCCCCCAGTGTTTCCGGCAAGCGAGGCGCCGGTAAATATTGCAAGTCTGGTGGCAAACTGCTGGTAGCACCGGCAGGATTATTGCCAGACTTGTATCGAGGCCCCATGTTTGTAATAAGATATCACCTTTTAGAGAGGTTTGCCTGTGGCTGGCATGTGCATATTTAGAGTGGCACAGCCTTTAGTGTGTGAAGACTGATGCTTCCTTAGAGAATGTGTGCATCCCAAAAGCCCCACCTTGCCGTTCATTCTGCGGCTCTCACGGAGCAAGGTTGTTCAGGATACTGATCCCCTGGCCCTGAGGCATTAATATTTCATACCTCCAGCTTCCACTAAAGAACAATGGGGTTATGATCACTGTCTGGCCTATCATACACTGCAAAGTCACAAACCTGTGGCATGGGTGGGGAGTAGAGTAATTACTCTACTCCAGAAAGCCCTCGCCACTCTACCTTACCTCTCCAAAGCGTAGACTGCCATAGAATTGCACCATGCATGCTTAGAGAGATTTGTCATCACCAGCCTAACTCCATTCTTGACCTGACTGTAAATGTTGTATTGCATTACGCACTAACACATTAGTCAATGTTAACTAGTGTCACACCTATAGAGAACTGTCAAGTTTAACCTGAATCACCTGTAGACAGGTGTAACAATGTTAGTATGTACCACACTTAGCTGGAATTCTTAACTTTAGCCCGTGTCGCATCTAGATAGAAATCTGAATGTTAGCATGTACCACACTTAGATGGAATTCTTGACTTTAGCCCACGTCACATCTAGATAGAAATGTGAATGTTAGCATGTACCACACTTAGATGGAATTCTTGACTTTAGCCCGCGTCACACCTAGATAGAAATCTGAATGTTAGCATGTACCACACTTAGCTGGAATTCTTAATTTTAGCTTGCGTCACACGTAGACAGGACTATGAATGTTAGCATGTACCACACTTATATGGAATTCTCAATTTTAGCCTGCGTCGCATCTAGATAGAAATGTGAATGTTAGCATGTGCCACACTTAGATGAAACTGTGAATGATGACAAGTGGAACACCCAAATGGAATCATGATCACTAGCCTTCCTCACATCTAGACAGAATTTTGAAATTAGCAAGCACCACACAATCAGATGGAATAGTGAATGAGAGCAAGTGTCACACCTAGACATAATTGCAAGGACAGAAAGGCCAACTAACCAATCCACTAACAATTTCATCCCTCTGCATATACCTCTCAAACTCTAACCAAACACAACCACAAGCCTACAACGCAACAATCCGCACAAACTTCACTACACTGCAACAACAAAACAACCGCACATAGACTTGCACAATAGCACACGACGACTACCGACCCTAAAACATCCCAATCCCAGCCAAGGGACCCACCGGGCTGAGGCTGCCAACAGCAAATCACTGCTCTCTTGCACTTTTACAGCTTATTCCCACTAACTCACCCACCCTCCCACTTTCAGAGCCGCCAAAGCGCCAGCGGACCACTCCGGTGGTGATAGTGCGCGGTACAAAAATAATATCCTTTAACATTAACAAGAAAAACAATCCATCATTAAACAATAATCTATTAAAGATGTACTGGCACCAGTATTGAAGGTTGCCTTAGGGGGGTTATCCCCTGCACATCTGCCATTCTGCATGTGCTAACGAGTGTCACCTACGGGAATGCCCTGGTTCCTCTCTGGGGCACCACATGCTATTTGCAAGAGTTTCCCTTCCCTGTCCGGTTCCATATGTCAGCCGAGTTTAGCATTCCATCCCCCATTCTTTGGCAAAATCGCTGATAAAACAATGCAGGGATTGGGTGAGCAGATGCAGAGGATCACAGGACAGGTCGGTTGGTTTTTAAACAGCAGAACTCAACCGGTGGGGACCTGAAAGCCTAAGTGACCACTTAAGAAAACCTGCTAAGCTTTGTCAGAGTCATTCACACCCCATACCCTCCAAGGTGTGTTGTGGCCCATTTCAAATAAAAAAAGTTGAAATGCCCCACCGGGCGGTTAGCAACTCACCCCTTAAGTGCTTAGGGTGCATAATTTCCTCCTGAAATACATAGGAAATCATTGTAAGACCCGCCTACTCCCACATGTAGGTGGCAGAATGCTGAACTGCTCACAGTAAAGGGCAAGTAAACAAAACACTGTGCCTGATTTACAAAAGCGTTTTTCCATGGGAGTCATCCCATGGAAAAACGCTTTGCAAATAAGGCCCATTGGCCCTCATTCCGAGTTTGGTGGTATCCCGCTGGTAATTGCGGCGGGTTGCCACCAAAACGGAATTAGCATTCCCGCTGCCTGATATTCCGGCATTTGTGGGATATTTCGGGCAGTGGAAATGCCGGTAACTACCCATTCAATGGAGTCCCATCTGTAGTAACGGTGCCAATATGTGCAGTATTTTTCTGCTGGTGGAGGTCTGGTCTACCGGCATGTTAGGCCTGGAGGTAGATCTGTGGCCTCCACAGGTAAATTTGTGTTTCCCTGGGTCGGTAAAACTGCCGGTGACGGAATTACCACCAATTGTACCAGCATTTTCTCCAGAACTGGGAACATGTAAGGCCCCCATTGTGTCTGAAGACGCACACTTGTTTTATTTCACTTCCAATGTGAACACATAAGCACGTTTAATGGTGTTAATAATCTACTTCTCGAGTCCTATCAATACTCTGTATCCGGGATCACCAGGTGGATGGGTCGTTTTAACATGTCATGTCGACTTCTTCTGGAGCATCAAGAAGCTATCAAAGGACAACCGGCTGAGACTGTAGATTGCGACTCCAGAACATGTATTGCTGTTTTGCGGTGGCACGAACATCTTTAAACTAAGATAGAACATGAATCGAAAAAATGAGCTCACCATTTTTGGAAAACACTATCCAGAGACGTCTAGGCGCCAGCCATGCTGGCACAGGGCGTTTAGAACCCTCTGAAAGACCTGGCTGTGAGTCGCAGATGAGAAAGCCATGCGCAGCTCAATAATGGATTCCATATGAGTGAGGGAAGGATGAAGCACAGCGCTTGGCAGTGCAGCTTTAATGGGTGACCCTGGAGACCTTCACTACACAGAATTAATAAACATGCAGCCCGCTTTAGCTTACCATCCATGTACGTGAGTCACGGTTCTCATTCCATGAGGTAAAGGACTCAGCTCAAACTTCACTTCCCCATTCCAGTTTGGAGTATGACAAGCCGCAATTAAATGTATACATACATTGGGCCTCATTACGACCCTGGCGGAAATCGCGGTGCTAAATGCACCATGGAGCACGGCGGAAAGCTGCCGATAGCGCCATGGGGGTTGGCGGATTTACCGCCCCATTCCGACCTTGGCGGGGCGGTAAATCCCCATTCCCCATTTTATCCTTCCCCATTCCCATTTTTGCCCCATAGGGTATAATGGGAGTGGGGAAGGCGTTAATTACGCCACCGTAAAATACGGTGGCGTAATTAACAACAAGGTCCCGTAGCGCCATGGATTTCTCCGCCCGGAAAAACCAGGCGGAAAACGCTCCATGGCGCTACGGGAACTCGTAGTAGGGCGGACGGGTCCGCCGCGAATACCGCTGGCGTAAACCCACTCCGCCAGGGTCGTAATGAGGCCCATTGTCTTTCAAATCCCATCAGCAACATAATGGCAATTTTGTACCCAAATATGTTTTATTTATATATTGATCAAGTAATGTTAACAGAAACGTTTAGTGTGAAGAACAATTGTGTAACTTGGGAACAATGGCGAACGATTTCTTTTGTTTTAAGCGCTGAAAAAAACCCACCAGATTTAATTCTATAATGAACAAAAGTTGCATGCAGGCCCATTCCTCGAAATCTGCAGTTAAAATGTGAATACAATTGCACACATGCAGAGGTCTTGTCTTGGACTTGTTTAGCTTGTAAAAGTGACGAAAATAACCTGACCAGTTTTCGAGGAATAACATGTATTTTTGCATGGCAACATATTGTGATATTTTGATCATGTAATGGGAATCCGATTTTCGGATTAAAACACTTGAACCTTTGCTGGAATATACAGTTTAACAACAACACCTTGACAATCTAGTGAAATATACACAATTCGATCCGAAATTCGAATAAAAACTTCCAATTTAAGCTTCACTTCTGTAATTTGCAAAAGAGTATTCCATGTTTAAATCTGTAAAAAAAAACAAGTATGATATGATGAAAAATGATATGATGTGGTATTTATAACGCGCCTGTACAAAAGTTGGTCTAGGCGTGACAAGACAAGGAGGGGGGAACAAAGGAAGGACAAAACAACGATTTTACTAGGCCTTGTGTCATTCAGATTGCACAGGTGAGAGGAAGAGGGAAAGGGAGAAGTGCCCCGAGGGAGCAGAAGGGGGAGGCGCAGTTAACTCACAAGTGCAGCCAGCGGGTGGCTCATAAGTGCAGAGAGAAGGGACTTTAGGGTTGCTGATACAGACCTTTAAGTGCTGGAGAGCCCGGAGGCAGTGCAAGGGCAACTGGACATGCAGGAGCCTGGGCCAGATTACAGAGGGTGGCCAGCTGACCACTGCACGGAGCACCGATTCCAGAATCAGTAGTGGTTCTGCTCAAGTTTGAGGGAGGCAGAGAAGCTGTTCTAGAGGGAGGCCCCAGCCAAGGAGATCTCTCTGCCCCCAACTCTCTGCTTTGAGAAGCGTCTGACCCTCAGAGGGTTGGAGGTGGATGAGCAGAGAGCTCTAGAAGGAAGATGTTTTGGAAGAGAAAGTTGCAGGTAGAGCGGTCCCAGGCCCCAGAAAGCCTTGTCTACAATGCAGAGGGTCTTAAATTGGCAAAACAATAGGTTGTTTGTTGCATTTTACATTTATTGGTATTCATTTGTACTGGACCCATAAAGAATTTGCCTAACTAAAAGAGCATGCAAGCTGAAGTGCTGCCCATCACATGGCTATTGTTATGTCAGCTTCTGCTGACTCGTTGAATACTTCTAACATGTTATATCACAACTGGGGCACGACGTTTGCAGATTACACACTATAATATCTCTATAATATCAGAAATGGAACGATCAAAAATGTTAAAACACACCTTCAAGTCCCAATTACCCTGTGCTGCAAACAGCATACAACATAATTATGCGCCTGACAGTCCATTTACTTCAGTGACAAAAAGTAATGCTGGACCACTCTAAAGTAGAATGTAGACATACATAATATTTGAGACCATGTGTCGGAGGTTATGAACTGCTATATGACTATTGGTTGAAGCAATATGATGGTATTGTGCTGTATATAGATGGACTACTAGTTTACCAGCCACACACTGGGTTGAGGGCCTCAACGCTCATGTTAACATAGTAGTCGAACTGTTGAAAGGATGATGCAATAATGTGAAGGCCCTATGCCTAGTTCTAGCAGAGAACCCTAAAATCAGCTGCTTAGCTCTATGCTTATCTGAGAGTTCAATAGTGAAAAGGATGAGGAAGAGGATCTAGGAATTTAACGAATGATAAAGAGCAAGGGATGAGGATAACAGAAGAGGGATGAGGAAGAGGAAGAGGTAGTAGAAAGAGAAAACAAGAGATTAGGAATAGGTATAGAAACTAGGGTAAGGGCAAGGATAAGGAAGCATGACTAGGGTGAGAATGGTGATTTAGGATGGCGGTTGAGACATGAGGATTCTACCAGAGCCTGGCCAGCACTGCTAAGCCTTATTGTGGCCAAATGCACACACATATTCAGATCCCACTCTGTGATATCGAACATTCTGGCCTTTGGTCCCCGAGGGCGGCCCCACCACAAGAGCATTGAGACTATAACAATGGTAGAAGGCGCAATGTAACAGGGACTAGCATGAGGAAGAGGTATGAAGAAGAGTCACTAGTGTAATGAACAGGGATGTAGAATTGGAAGAGGATTAGGATGAGGAAGAGGAAGTACATAAGGAAGATGGATCATGACAGGGCAGAGGTAGAGGAATTAGAACAAAGGAGGAAGAGAGAGTAGGAGGAGAAAGAGGGACTCGAAATAGGAAAATATATTAGGATGAGGGATGAGGGATGAGAAAGAGGGACCAGGATTGGGCAAAGAAGGTGAACTAGGATGAGGATAATGGAAGACAAAGAAGAAGAACAAGGAAAAGAGATGAGGAATAGGGACGATTTGGAGGAGTAAACAGTATTAAAATGAGAGAGAATGACTAAGATGAGGAAACATGTATGAGGAAGAGCGAGAGGGACTAGAAGAAGGAAGAAAAACAGTAACTTAGACAAGGAAGTGGAAAAGGCACTTGGATGAGGAAGAGCTACATGGACAAGGAACAGAGACTAGGACAAGGAAGAATGATGAGTAAGTGGGACTATGTTAATGAAGAGGAAAAAGAACAAGGAAGAGGGACATGTTAAAGAATAGAACAAGGAAGAGGGTAAAAAGGAAGTGGGATCAGGTTGAGGGAGGAGGACTAGGGCAAGTAAGAGGGACTATAATCATGTACTGGGACATGAGAGCATGACTAGTAAGAGGAACAAGACTGAGGAAGAGGAAGAAGAAGAAGATGAGAAAGGAAGAGGAAGACAAACTAGGATGAGGAAGCAGGACTAGGATGGGTAAGAGGGACTAGGATGAGAGACGAGGAAGTGAGACTAAGATGAGGAAGAGGGACTACTAAGAATAAGAGTAACAAAGACAATAGAGGAGGAAGGGGGACTAGGGGGAGTGGGACTAAGGAGTGAAGAAGGACTAACATGAGGGAGAAGAACTAAGGTGAGAAAGAGGGATAAGAACAAGCAAGAGGATCTAGAAAAAGGACGAGGAACTAGACATGGACGTGAAGAGGCACTATAACAGGGGAAAGGCACTAGGATGAGCAAGAGACACTAGGAAAAGGAAGAAGAATGAGGAAGTGGGACTGGAAGAAGAACATGAGAAAGAGGAATGAGGTAGAAGGACTAGAACAAAGATGGACTAGATTGAGGGAGATGGACTATGGTGATGAAGAAAGGTTTAGGAAGGGGGACTTGGATGAGGAAGCATGACTGGGGAAAGAAGAAGGTGGATGGGGAAGAGGAAAATGGAGTTGATAAAAAAGGAGAGTTTCAGTAGGTTCAGGAGTTTTGGTGTCGGGACCGAAGGTATTCTGCGCACCCTCTCTTATTGTTGATTGTTTTTTTTAGCCTGTCGCCTGGCACATGGTTTGGCTTGGGAGCCACTCCTAGGTTCCCGAATGATTAGGAACTTGGTGGGGAGACAAACCTTTGTTTAGCAGTGGGTGCTGGCTTGGGTTCAATGGTTGAATTGTGATAAGGGTCATGTAGTCATTGTCCAGGCCTTTGGTCAATGAGGTTGGTTTTATTGGTGATAACAGCAAAGATAATATCTATATATTTCTTGTGCCAATTGGGTGTCACAGAAAAACAGCCGACGCGTGGTTTCGAACTGGGTCTTTATCAAGGCAGTAGTCCGATGGCAGCAGGATTGCTGTTTGGTGCCTGTGGCTGGTGGCCCAAGTCGGGGTTCCAGAATGGCTGGTTAGCCTGGTCTTGGCCGGGATCGGCATTGCGTGGTGTCTCGCTCGATGCGAGGTGCTGTCTGACAGAGTTGAATAAAAATGGAATAATGGGGAATGCTGAGGAAAAAGATCTAGGATGAGGAAGAGGAAGCAAGACTAGGATGAGGAAGAGGGACTGGGTTGAGAGACGTATATGAGGATGTAGAAGAAGTACTAAGACTAGGATGAGTAGCAGGGATGAGAAAGGGGAATAGCGGTAAATAATGAGGTACTTAGATGAGTAGAAGTGGCTAGGATGAGGAAGAGGGAGTATGAAGCAGAAGAGTGACTAGGATCAGGAAGAAGAACTACTATGAGAAAGATGGACTTAGATGAGGAAGTGGACCTATATGAGGGACCAGCAATGGGCAAGGTGAACAAGGCATGGAGAAGAGATAGGGGCTATAAAGAATGATAAGGACTAAGAAATGGGACTACGATGAAGGAGAGGATGAGGAAGAGTGATGAGAAAGCAGAGGAGATAGAGGATAGGGGCTAAGATGATTGATGAGGAAGAGAGACAAAGATGAGGGAAGAGGAACTCAGGCCACGGACTAGGAAGTTGAATGAGGATGAGTAAGAGGGACTAAAGATAATGTAGTAGGACTACAATGACTAAGATGAATGGAGATGAGGGAGGATGAGGAAGAGGACTAGGATATTTAATAAATGTTTCAATGACTAAGACGGGGGAGTAGATTGAGGGACTAGGGGACTAGAATGAGGATGCAGGACAAGAAAGAGGAAGAGAGACTTGGTTGAGAGAATGGGACTATGATGAACACGGAATGTGACGAGGGAAGATGAAGATAACTAGGGTGAAGATGAAGAGGGGAATAACACAAGGAAGAGGGACTTGGATGGGAAAGAGGAAAAGAGACTATGACAAAAAAAATGGAAGAGAGAATATGGCGACTGCGGAAAGGAAGAGGAAGAAGGACTAAGATGTATAAGAGGAACTAGAATGAAGGAGAGGAAAAGGGAATAGGAAGAGAACGAGACACTACAATGAGGACAAGGAATAGGAAGGCTACTAGGATGACAACGAGGAAGTGCTACGAGGCTGAACATTCAAAAACACAAAATCAAAAACATACAAATCATTTTTATTTAACAAAACTGATATTGATTTCAAAAGACACTTTTCAATTGAGCAAACTTTACAGTCAGTGATGCAAATATCAGTTGGTGTTATCTGGGCATCCCTAGTAAATTTAAAACAAGTCAAATTACATCTTCAATATGAAAGTGGTGTTAAGATAAATGTCACAAATTGCATGTTGAATGATATAATGAGTACTTTGATTATCCAGCAGATCTCAACGAATACATTATGATATAACAAAAGATATCAGGAAACATCTATGTTGACATCAGTTTTGTGATCATGTATGCAATAATACATTATACATCACCCACCAGCAACAACACCAGTTGTCATCTTACTGCTAGCTTATCATCATGACAACCTCTATGCCTTGATTAACTGCACTGTTGGTATCACTGTAAATTATGTCATCATTGTCATGAAAAATGATAAGAATGAATCACATTTAGAAATTATAAAGGAAGACATGTTTGTTCATATCTACTACCCTTTCTACATTAGCAATTTGCAGAGGAACATGATGAGAAAGGATGCTGCAGAAGGATGATTGCTCTGATTTTAAGTACAAAATGTGCTTTGTATTGTGTATTTATGTACAAATCACAACATAATCAATATATGTTATTCTTATACTGCTATTTTCGGTTATGTTTATGCTATTTTACGTTAGGTAATGTTTTGTTACTGGCTTTTAATAACATAACTTCTGCCATTTTCATGGTGTGCTTGCTCTTTAGGACCTGCAGGAGAAAACAGTGGGGTAGAGTGTGAGTTAATAGGAGGGAAAGGAGGACAAGATTATGATTGGCTTGCTGTTATACTGAGGGTGAGCAGATCAAAAGGGCACGTGTGGGCACATTTCTATTTGTTTGAATGGCTGTTTGGGGGCAGTGGTCAGTGTGTGCCATTGCTTGGGAATGCACGTTGTTTGTTTGGTTGTCTGTATTGCCAGGAAAACAGAACATTAGGAAGTTGTGGAGATTTGCGTGTACACATGTTTGCCGGGTAGGGTGGAAGGTTGGAAACATTGAGGTAGTTAGTGAAAGCTTAGGTTCTAGGTGATATTGAAAGATATCTTCAAAGACATAAAATGTCTTGATTAGACAATAGATGTGTGTCAGAGATTCACATCTGGCGAGGGTGTAAAAGCCCTGGATTCTTTGATTTTTATTACATTACTACAATGATGTAGATAATACCATCTCAGAAAGGGTAATCTGCTAGCTAGATTCAACTTTGACAAGCTCCATGACAAAAGCATAGTGTACACTTGTGCCCTACTGGATCAGTAGACGTATCTGCAATGTCTGTTCTCCCATGGAATAGAACAGGTTCAGAGGTAATAAGTGCCCAGTTGACAGCTAAAGTGACAGCCAAGTCTCTGCAGCACTTACGATTTTCACCTCATTTCCAAACCCCCATAATTATGAGTCTCCTGTCTTGGTGGCATGTTAAACTTTAAATGTAAGCCATTCCTGAGTTAAGGGATGGTGAATGGTACTTCTCAAGTTATTATAGTTACATCGAATTGGTATCACACATGTCAGCCTTGTGAGCCTATCTCAGCTATGAAAGTATTACATGTATTCCCACCAGCCAGGCTGTCTTTGTTGCTCCCAGTAAGAATACAGCCATAGGGAGTGCTTCACTTTGATCCATTTTGAGGACATGTAACACCCACCCCAGTGAGACAGCCTCTCCACAGGAAGCTATCCTGGACACAGGAATCAAATGGCCCATCCTTCACAAAAGGACTAGCCTCATACCAGGTTGCTGTATACCAAAAGGGCCTTTGATGCTATTGATAAGTTAAGGGGGTTGCGGTTTAGTGTAATCAGAGGGAACAAAGACCAGCTGGTGGAAGATGCCACAATCTTGTTTCTCTCTACCTCTATCCCTTGCACTTCGTTTGACACAATGCAATTTGGGTGTGATGTCAGAAGCAAAATCCACTTTTTCAAGAACACGGATTGGACTCTTTAAGCAGGCTTGCTTTTTTTCAATCACCTGTGTACTGTTGCCTTTAAAATCTGTCACTCAATTCACTCTTCAATAAAAAAAACCTGAGTAATAATTCATTGAACCTCTGCAGTATTTCCCAAATCCCCCTGCCACAGATGAAGACTGAGTGTGACTCCCTAATCACCGCTGGACAAATTGGGGGTGATCTGTTGCTGGAGCAAGACCTGCCTCTCTGACAGCCACAATGGTACTCTGGACCTCACCGTGTGAAGGACCCCTGCAGATGTGTGCCAGCCTCCCCCGTGTTTGGGTGCCTGAGGAGTAGGACTAATTTCAGCCCTTACGAAACACACTTGGTTGATCATTTCTTCAAACTGCAGCAAGCTTCAGTTCAATGCCATCATGTATGAAGCCGAACCCGTCACCTGTTTGGCTGGAACCAAACACTCATTGCTGGACCTATTCTCAGACCAATAGAATCATTGTGTTACGACTCAACCCAATCCAGTGGTTATCAAATGACTCAAACTGACTCGAAATGCAGTTGCCCTCCCTTTGAACCACACGTCAGATCATCAGAATTACAGCTTCAAAACATCACCAGACCTTGACTCAAACCGCTGGAGAGTCACACATCAAACCAAACCATCAGTTACCATGTCTCAAACCAGACCCGATCTTCAAACCGACTCTGGTGAGCCATCTGAATGGCTTCACTTGAGTGCAGCGCATAAACTGCTATGTGGTCAGCTCAACTCAAAAGGGTATAATTGGCTATTAACTCGCTTAGAACCTACTCATCCATATATAAGCCAATTTGTCAGAATATGCTAGTGTCCACATAGATATTGTTTGGTCAGCTACAGTACAGGGTAGTAGGACATTTGCTAGTTTATTTTTTTCTGTTTTGTTCATTGTCTGTTCGGGTTTAGGAAATCCTGTTCATGTTGTACTGTTTCAATTATTGTTTGGTTCCAGACAGGGGTTGTCGTCACTATGCTCTATAGGTCATAATTCTAAAAAGTGTAGTTTTATGGCCCGGTGAGAAGCATGGTGTGGTGTGCTTTCCTGAATTTGTGGTGGTTTAGTAGTTTTCAGATTCCTTGCAGAGTCAGTTCCTGAGTTTCTTGATCATGGTTGTGAAGAATGAACCTCAATGGTTTCTGCTCCTACACCATGAAAGTTACAGTGAAATAAGCAAAGTAATTCAGATTGTGTGCTTTACCTAATGGGAAGCAAGTGGAAGGTTAAAAGTACTAGAGGGATATGTCCTCCTTTTGCCCAGTCACAATAGCCATCTAGCACCACTGTCTACTATCCTATTCTTAGTAGTTTCTTCAACAGGTTTTCTGGGATGCCGAAACCAGTGCTGTTGATGTAATAAAGCCTTGATAGGATAAGGGCTATAATTGCAAGCACTCTATGTGGGAAGATGTGGAAAGGCACAACATATCAAATAAATCATAGGTGAAAAATAGCATTTTTTGATTAGGGGGAGTTACTATTATTATTATTAGGATACCAGGATAGTCATTTATCCTGATTTATTCTCAGGTTCCTAGCCACTTTCAAAATGTGTGATCAATGTTCCCTTTAACAGGGAATCAATGTGGGGGTGGGGGGTTAAGTTTGTAGGACAGATCAGGATTTCAATTTTGTTAGGCTTAAGTTTTGGTATATTCTTTTTCATCCATGAATCCACCTGGTTTAGAAATCTGGGAAGATCAGGTTGAGTTGTATTTTTGATGGAGGAGAGTTTGAAGTTAATTTGCGTGTCATCTGTGTAAATGTAACTTGAAAGGTTGTTTTATTATAGGTGCCATATAGTAGTGAAGAGAGGAGGTTCTCCCCTTCCCTTAACCCAGATACACATAGGATTTTATGTCAGTGCACATTTTTAAGGTCCTCCATACTAGATTTCAAAGCAGCCAATTGAAACATCTATTCAGTAAATAATAAACAGATAACGCATATTGCACACTGTGATGCTGGAAATGCATAGGAGGGACAGGACCTCTGTATCCTTGTCCTTTACTGCTTTTTATTGTGTGTTCTATTGTGTTTTCCATGCAGGAGTTCATGTGGGACTCCTGCCGGTGCAGCTTTCTCCTTTGGTTTTGGTGAACAGACCCATGGGATACCCTTATGGCACACATGGGTAGGGGTACAACCCTGTGCCCCTAGTGTATGTTTTTGGGCACCTGTGTGTGGCCCACAGAACAGGGTACGGGCTGGTGGCAGCTCCGTGGTGAATTGACTGGTGCCCTGAGCGTCCTCCATTTTGGGATGTCCAGGCCCTGTCATTGGAATCGGTAGATTCCTGGTGGAGACAAGATGGCCCCCGTGGCCTCTTGCCTTCCATCGCCTGTTACCTTGATGTTCCCGAAGTCCTGGGAAGCCCTGACTCTGTCCCCTCCCCTGACTGGCTGTTGGGTGGAAGTTCCATATATGGTAGTGTGGGGAAGTGCTCACCAGACTGGCTGGAGCCTTCCCAACGACCGTATGTTGTGGGTACGCCTGTGGGTGGGACCTAGGTGAATAGAGTGTGTGACGAATACGCATTCTGTGTTGTGGGTGTATAGTATCTGGTGTTTGCACAATGACTGAGACAGCCCTGCTCAAAACTGGTATGAATGCATTGTGGAGGTTGAATGGCTGGGTACTTATCCCAATGCACATAACTTGTTGTGAGTGTCTGGAGAGAAGTGAATGGCCTGAATGCACCATGTGCCAAATTGGCTGCCTGCCTGCATGAATGCCCTTCGCCGTGATTGGATGCTTGAGTATGACCCAGCGGAATGATTGGGAGATCAACAGTATATCTGGGGACCTCTCACTGCTAGGAATCGTGTTCAGAAGCTGAAGTCCACTATGACAAGTAACTGGAGTAAACCTGAAGCTTAACCTTAAAACCCTGCTGGAAGAGAAGAACTGCTGTTGCTCTCCTTCACGATCTGAAAGCTGCTGTGTCTCCAACGACTGACCCAGAGAGGACCTGGTAAGGCACCCTCTTCCCGAGATACAAGGGACCATCGTGCACCAGCTGATCTTTGCCAAAGCTCCCTGATAGACAGACCTTCGACAGGCTGCCGACCAGAGATGGGGACTGCCGCGGAATCCCAAAGAGAAGCACCCAGACTATTGTCCGCCACTGTCGACGACTGCCATCGCCGACGGATCCGCTGTGCTCCCATTGTCTAAGAACCTCATTTGAACCAAGGACGCTCTCGTCTGCATCGTCGCCCGTCTTATCCCGCTGGAGAATGCCTGACCGTCGACCTGCTGAGGAGCATCCACCGGTGGGTTTCCCGCCACCCGAAGACCAAAGAGACACCGACGACTCGATGCCCTTGCTGGGCCACAGTTCTTCAAACTCTTTGCGGTCCAGAACTATCAACATCGAGGTTCCCCACACGCCACTTCCTTGCAGGACGTTTACGCTTTCCCGTTGATGAGCACCGCTAGGAAAGAAGCTGCCACTTCACCGTCGTAGCTCACACTGTTCTCCGTCAGACATTCGACGACCCGTGACTCCTGCCTTAAAGGGAGGACACTCAAGAAGGGCTGTCGATTCCACGACGAGGAATGCTACAACGCCAGGTACTTCGGGGTTGCAGAATTATTGGAAAGTCTCTTGTGAACAATATATGGACTGGGCTTGTAATATATCTTTATTCTACAGGTTGCCCAGGTGGGGGGATCTCCACATAGAACTGTGTCTTGGTAGCAGGGTCAGTATTCTGCCAGTTATTCTCACCAACTGCTTTCCTCTTACCTCTATTGTTGGTTTCCGTTACAAACTGATTTGTGTGCCATTTTAACCGTACCGTTGATGCACTTTAAAGAGATCTAATAGTAATTGTGGTACCACGTAGAACTGTATATTTGCCATTATAGATACCCGAGTACAAAGTGAGTTATCACGATATTGTACATAACCTTGAATATTAATTATACAAAGACTGTGTTTTAACTGATACAATGTGCGGACATTCCTTTGTGGGTGCTTGGGAACTACACTGTACTTAAGAACCAGCCCGCATCACCTCCTGAGAAGCTAGGCCTTGATTGCTCGACCACGTACCAATAATAGAGAATCTTGGCAAGGGTCCTCTGTGCCTCTCCTCTACCAAATAGAGAGCGGAAGTACAGACCCCCCCCCCTGCGGTCTTCACACACACATTCACTCGCATCCTGTAGGCTACTGCAAGCTTCTCCTAATGTGCATTGTAAAAGACAATGAAACATTATGGTATTGTCAGGACTCAACCGTGAAGCTTTGGCATTCCTGGAAGGTTAACGCCGTGTATTGTCGGTTGCCACGGTCTAGTCCTCAACCATCATGGCTGCCAGGGTTATAAAGCTAGGCGCTGCCCACTAACCAGTGTGTTGTATCTGCTTTCTGATATTCTGCTCTGCGGCTAACCCCGTTAGCAGCCTTCATATTTGCCTTCCATTTTACTCCTTGCTTTCCGGAACCTTTCTGGGTTCCCATTGTGCTCTCTCCCTCTTTTACTCGATTCGCTATACCATTTCGGCATTCTGCCGTTCCGTTTCCTACTTACTTACTTACTTACTATTCGGCGTCCTCGCCGTTCCGTGCTTGCGGCTTCCTGTTTTGGCTCTGCCTCCTCCGTGACGCTTCCCTTTCCAACCTATTCTTTCGTGTTCTACACTGAATCTGGTAAGTGGGGTCTGGTTTTCCTATCTACTTTTCTTCTTGCTCTCCTCAAGTTGACAGTACTTACCTTCCACATTATCACTTCCTGTTTGACTGCTGGAGACCATTACGGCAGCACTTTGACTAGCTCCCAGTGTGCAGCCGAGGATTTCTAAATTGGATCGTTACCAGCCCAGCGTTTCAAAGCTCCTCATAACAGCGCTCTTGAAATCCCATCTACAGACTAACTTCATCTTCGAGAAGCCTAAAATCCTTCAAGGACCATTCTCCAGGGTTTTTTGTGCTGATCCGGTTTTTTCCCTGACGATTGGGGTTTGGCTCCATGGGGGCCCCCGAGACAGGTCCCCATCCCTGTCAAGGTGGCCTTCGAGGGAGCCAGACCTTACTTACATGACCGGAAGTCTAAAGAAAGATCGACCAAGGATTCCTCCAGACACACAAGGAAACAGACTTCCTCTTACAAGAACAGTGAAACAGAGGACACAGGTGAGGAGTCAGGGGAGGAAGGAGTTAAGCCTGACAGAATACAACGCCCGACCCAACAGATGGCGTCCTTGGAACAATATCAAGAGCTAGTAGCGGCTCTTCAAGATCTAACTATCGAAGTGCAATCCCTCAAGACAGAAAACGTGCACTTCGTCAACAGGTGGTACTACACAGAGACGATCAAGGAGACCTACCGCCCATGCCCTTATCTTTTGGAAAGTATGATGGCTACACCGGGGGACTCAAGGAATTCCTAGACGCTTGTCAAGTCTATCATGCCTTTAGACCCCATGCCTTTGAAACCCCCAGAACCAAGGTGGGATTTCTTATAGCAAACTTAACCGGAAACGCACTAGCTTTGTCCACCCCTCTAGTCTCAAACAATGATCCTACGTTGAATGATTATGATAGGTTTGTATACCGGTTGAAGGAGAAGTACGATCGCCCTGAAGTCCTTGACACATCATATGAAGCAATCCTTGATGTTAAGCAGGGAACTACGGACATCCAGACATACATCTCTCGCTTTTTAAGGTTGGCAGCCAAGGCCGACTGGCCAGATTCCACTAAACAGACCATATTTCGTAGAGGACTCCAGGATAAGATAAAAGACAAATTAGCCCATGTGGCCCGTCCTTCATCCTTTCAGGCTCTCATGACACTTTCCTTACAAATAGAATATCGCTTAATGGAACGTCGCCAGGAAAGAAGGAGGCCTTGTGCATTCTTTCCGACTCCCAATCCGACTCCTCCGACATCCAGGGAAACTCCAACTACAGAGGAACCTATGCAGATAGGAGCCACCAGAGGACCGTTAACGCCTACAGAAAGGAAGAGGCATAGAGACTCGCGTCTCTGTATGTACTGTGGCTCTACAAAACATCTTCTCAGGCACTGTCCAGAGCAGGGGCGTTGCTAGGGGAGGGGCTAAGGGGGCTATAGCCCCTGATCTTTTGGCTGTAGCCCCGGATAGAATCTCAAGAGATACAGCCAAAAGACTAGCTAGCCCCCAGTCCCAACAGGTCTGACATCAGCTTAACCCCGGGTCTTTTCCAGACCTAGCAACTCCCCTGGTCCAGAGGTACCTCCGAGATGGAAGGAAAACTTCAGCCCCCGGTTTTATGCAAGGGAGGTCTCGGGGGAACCACACACAGTCCTTGCAATCTCACAAGATGCGTTGCAGCCAGAGAAGATAACAGTTTGATGGTGTTTCGAGTCAAGTTGTGGACCACTGGGCCAGATTCTTTTGAAGTCTTTGCCATGCTAGACTGTGGGGCAACCGGGAACTTTATGGACACCAAGTGGGCTCAAGAACACCGAGTAACCGTAAGACAGAATGAAAGGGCCGATACCTGTAGAAGGAGTGGATGGTACACCTCTGTCCTCAGGTCCCATCAGTACTGAAACCTACGCATTACACCTAGACATTTGCGAACACCACAAACTTATAGAATTTGGTCTGATCCGAGCAGCTCATCTTCCATTGGTGCTAGGGATACCGTGGTTGAGGAAGCACAATCCTCATATGAACTGGGCTTCAAACCGAGTTAGATTTGACTCCTCCTTTTGCAAGAACAACTGTATGTCTATCCTCCAGAGTGAAGAAGTGATAACAAGATGCAACCCTTCCGGTCGTAGGATAGTTTCATCTATTCCTCATTTGTACCAGGAATACGCAGAAGTGTTTGAGGACACTATACCCAAACTCTTACCCCCACATAGAAATGAAGACTGTGCCATAGACCTTCAACCAGGAGCTGTTGTTCCCTTCGGCTGGATGTATCCCTTGTCACTGTCCGAGAAACAAGCTTTACGACAGTATTTAGATGCCAATTTACAGAATGGTCTCATACAAGAATCCAGATCTTCAGGGGGTGCGTCTTTGTTTTTCATCCCAAAGAAAGATTCCTCGGAATTATGTCCTTGTATAGATTATCGAGGATTAAACTAAATCACCATTCGGGATCGGTACCCGATGCCGCTGATTAGAGATATCCTGGAAGCAGTGTGAGGGGCGTCCTACTTCACCAAGTTGGACCTTAGAGGAGCTTACCATCTCCTTAGAATAAGGAGTGGAGACGAATGGAAGACGGCTTTTCGAACCCCATTTGGGTTATATGAATACAAAGTAATGCCGTTTGGCCTAGTAAATGCCCCATCGATATTCCAAAGGTTCATAGACAAGGTATTTTCTGACATGTTATTTGTATCAGTAGTCATCTACTTAGATGATATTCTCATTTATTCCCAAGAACTCCAGGAACATCGGAGCCTAGTCACAAGGGTGTTACATCACCTTAGGACAAATCAACCTCTTGTGAAGCCGGAGAAGTGTCAGTTTGAGGTAACTTCAGTCCCATATCTGGGTTACATCCTCTCGAAGGAAGGTATCGAAATGGATCCCAGGAAGATAAGGGCTATTGTGGAATGGAAGAGACCAAGGTGTGTCAAGGACATCCAGACATTTCTAGGGCTGGCCAACTTTTATCGCCAATTCATTCCCACCTTTTCCAATCTCATGCTACCCATTACTGGGTTACTTAAAAATGGGGTCAAATTCCAATTCGGTCAAGAACAGAGAAGAGCCTTTACTCTGCTCAAACAACTGTTTCCCTCAGCACCCATCCTGGTGCAGCCTAATCAAGAAAGACCTTTTATTCTGGAGACCGACGCCTCGGGAGGGGCAGTGGGCGCAGTTCTCTTGCAAGAAGCAGAAGACGGACTTACACATCTGGTTGCCTACTATTCTAAGACCTTGACTAAGAGTGAACGCAACTCTTCAGTATTGGAAAGGGAATTGTTAGCCATTAAACTGGCATGTCAGGAATGGCGACATCATCTCCAAGGGGCGGCCCATCATTTTCTGATTTGTACAGATCACAACAACCTCCGAGTATTACAACAGATGGAATGCTCCAATGCTCGACATGCCAGATGGGCGTACCTCTCCTCCCACTTTGATTTCGACATAACCTACATACCGGGTACTGAGAACAAGATGGCAGACGCTCTTTCTCGGAGCCAAGAAGGGGATACTGATGTCATGAAGGGTCATGATCTATTGTTTCCAGGGCTGAAAGTGATGGCCAGCGTTTCACCTTTTCTGCACGAGCTGGCTGACCAGTACGCACAACTACCCAGCTTCCCAGTGTCCGTAGTCCAGGGAAGCGACAATTTGTATTATTATGATGATGATGCACGACTGTATCTCCCTTCTGCTAAACTTCAGGAACAGGTCCTTTCATGGTGCCATGATTCACCCCTTTCAGGACATCCCGGTATAAGGAAGACACATGATCTCATTGGCCATCGTGCTGGTGGCCCAACCTACGCCAAGATGTAGGAAGGTACGTGTCTACGTGCCCAGTCTGTGCAGCGAAGAAGTACCCAACAGGCAAGACCCTAGGAAGACTTCAGCAACCTCCCCTACCAGGTCGTCCCTGGGAACATATTTCCATGGATTATATAGTGGACCTGTCCAAGTCGGATGACAAGACAACCATCATGGTAACCATCGATACTTACAGTAAGATGGCCAATTTTTCTGCCTTACGTCATCTACCCACTGCCCCAGAAACAGCGGCGGTTTTTCTCAGAGACGTTGTTCGTCTACATGGATTACCCCGTACTATAGTCTCAGACAGAGGCACCCAGTTTACCTCAAAATTCTGGGCATCACTATGCCAACAACTAGGGATTCACCGAGCGCTCTCATCTGGGTACCATCCACAAAGCAACGGTCAGATGGAAAGACTCAATGCTAGTCTAGAGCAATATCTACATCGTTTTTGCAGTAACAAACAGGAAAGATGGAATTCATTCCTTTCTCAGGAAGAATTTGCCTATAACAACACCCATCACACTTCAATTCAGATGAGCCCATTCTTGTGTACGTACAGCTATCATCATCAACAGATCCCCTGGACTGGTATGCAAGCTACAAAGACCCCGGCCATAGACAGCATGTTGGCGGAACTTAAGGAAGTCCATAACATAGCCAGAAGAGCCTTGGAGAACAGTCAACAGACCCACAACAAGTGGGCTGACCGGAACAGACTCGACAACCCTGAATGGAACCCTGGACAGATGGTCTGGTTATCCACAAAGTACCTACCTCGTTGGGTTCACAAAGGCAAGTTTGCTCCTCAGTATTTAGGGCCTTTCCCAGTCCTAGCTAGAATCAATCCAGTAGCCTTTAGACTACGCTTACCCAAAAGCCTTCAATGGCTACATCCCGTTTTCCACACCTCTTTACTCAAGGAATGTAAGGAGGATCCCTTTCTACGGAAGACTCAGAATATCAAGACACCTGTCCAGAAGGAACCTCAGGAGTATGAAGTGGAATATTTGGTGGATTCACGTTATCTAAGAGGCAGTGTCCAAAACCTGGTTCATTGGAAAGTCTATTCGGCGGAAGAAAGAACTTGGGAACCCACACATCACATACATGCTCCTAGATTATTAAGGAGATTCCATCAGAAGTACCCAGGGAAACCAGGGGGTTTCCAGTGGGGGGTTATACTGTCAGGACTCGACCGTGGAAGCTTTGGCATTCCTGGAAGGTTAACGCTGTGTATTGTCGGTTGCCACGGTCTAGTCCTCAACCATCATAGCTGCCAGGGTTATAAAGCTAGGCCCCACCCACTAACCGGTGCGTTGTATCTGCTTTCTGATATTCCGCTCCACGGCTAACCCCGTTAGCAGTCTTCATATTTGCCTTCCAGTTTACTCCTTGCTTTCTGGAACCTTTCAGGGATCCCATTGTTCTCTCTCCCTCTTTTACTCGATTTTCTATACTCTTTCGGCATTCTGCCGTTCTGTTTCCTACTTACTTACTTACTTACTATTCGGCGTCCTCGCCGTTCCATGCTTGCGGCTTCCCGTTTTGGCTCTGCCTCCTCCGCGACGCTTTGCTTTCCAACCTATTCTTTCGTGTTCTACACTGAATCTGGTAAGTGGGGTCTGGTTTTCCTATCTACTTTTATTCTTACTCTCCTCAAGTTGACTGTACTTACCTTCCACCTTATCACTTCCTGTTTGACTGCTAAAGACCCTTACAGCAGCACTTTGACCAGCTCCCAGTGTGCAGCCGAGGATTTCTAAATCGGATCGTTACGAGCCCAGCATTTCAAAGCTCCTCATACCAGCGCTCCTGAAATCCCATCTACAGACTAACTTCATCTTCGAGAAGTCTAAAATCCTTCAAGGACCATACTCCAGGGTTTTCTGTGCCGATCCGGCTTTTTCCCTGATGATTGGGGTTTGGCTCCTCGGGGGCCCCCGAGACAGGTTCCCATCCCTGTCAAGGTGGCTTCCGAGGGAGCCAGACCTTACTTACATGACCGGAGGTCTTAGACCAAGGATTCCTCCAGACACACAAGGAAACAGACTTCCTCTTTCAAGGACAGTGAAACAGAGGACACAGGTGAGGAGTCGGGGGAGGAAGGAGTTAAGCCTGACAGGTATATAAAAACAGATCACCTTTGTTCAATTTAAAAAGCAGATAGGACCTAACCATGGTGTGATGGGGAAACGTATATTGGTATTTAGTTTGTTTTGTCTCTGCAGACCAATGCTTTATAGATTGTCCCGTGGTAGACTTAGTGGCTAAGTACATCATGTCTCGTTCTTTAGCATAGCTATAAATAGACATTTTCAATAGACATTTCACCTTAGCCTGAGAATAATACAGCCATGTAGCGACATTCTCTTTTGCCCATCTCACAAAAGTCAGATATAATTGATAGATCGAATTTAGATTCCAATACTTTTCTCCTTTCTTAAATGTTTTCATCAATTCCACCACAAAGGTATTATTAGTGAGGGTACATAGTTTCACAAACAACATGGCCTATTTATATTCTAAAATGTCACTGGCATATCTAAAACCACATTCTAATAAAATATATTCACAAGTTACGACTGTTGGCAATCTAAAAAGCCATCTTAAAATGTTTCCTTCAAACTTTCTCTTTTCATTACCAAACTTTTTCCCCATATCTCTGC
This sequence comes from Ambystoma mexicanum, assembly GCF_040938575.1. NCBI lineage: Eukaryota > Metazoa > Chordata > Amphibia > Caudata > Ambystomatidae > Ambystoma > Ambystoma mexicanum. Next base: position 906,633,630 of record NC_090928.1, on the reverse strand, counting down.
ACCATATAAAAGACACAATACCGTTTTAGTGGAGTAAAGTAATAATACAGTATTGACAGAAAAACCTCCCTGTCTTCCAATGAACTGACTCAAGGCTCCTGCTATTTTTGTACATTTCAATTTAGTTTCAAGCCAATGTTGTTTCTATGTTAGTTTCTGGTCCATGATAACACCTAGGTATTTATAGCATTCCACACACTCAATTTGTGTATTATTAACAACCACTTGTAGTTGTTGGATTGAGAGAGCTTAATTCTGCCTAAGAATGCCATCACAGTGGTTTTACCAATATTTATTTCTAGGTCATTTTTCTCAACAAATTGTACCAGACCATTTAACCTATTTTGCAGACCCCTGGTAGTATAATCCAGCAATACTAGATCGTCGACGAACCCAAACTACATAGCTGTAGGTTGGCAATCTTAATAGCATCAACAGACAATATCCCTATCTCATTAAAACAATCTGCCAGATAAAGAATAAACAGCGTTGCCGCCAGGGTACAACCCTGTTTGACTCCTCATGGGGATAACTTCCGATAATCTACCATCTCCATCGAGGCGGATTCTAACAGAGGTGTCAGAATATAACAGCTGAATCATATAACGCAAGCCCGGAGGGATCTCCCATTTTCTTAATTTTGTCTATAATTTTTCTCTCAAAATTGTATCAAATGCTGCTGCGAAGTCTATAAATACAACATATAGAGGGAGTTTCCGAAATGGCATAAGTACTCCACAGCAGACACTACATTTATGATATTGTGAATAGTGGACGATTTAGCTCTAAAGCCTGATTGATTAACAGGAAGGATATGATTATCAGTAACCCACTCATTAAGTTCTATGAGCAACACTTTTGCTAAAGTTCTGGCAGGTATGTCGAGCATGGCAAGCATTCTATAATTTTTAGGTTCTTTCAACTCTCCTTTCTTATGTTCCGGGAGAATAATGCTTTCATGCCACGACTGAGGGATAATACCAAATTTGCCTAATCAATGAAACAGGAAGAATAACGCCTTTGCCCAGTCTTCAGGGGCCATCCGCAAGAGTGCATTGCAGGTCCCATCTGGGCCGGTTGCCCTAAAGGTATGTAGCTGTTCTATCAGTTTCGTCAAACTAGCCACAGTATAACTACCATACCACTCGACTACAACATTCCCTTCCTCTCTCCCCACCAGGGTACCAAGAGTAGTTTTAACATGGGTAACCCATACACTTTCTGCCACACTATTAATGATTAATGGGTAGGCCTCTACTCTTAGCACCATTAATTACAGCCCACATACCCTGTTGGTTATTAGTCTGAGCATATCCGGAGATGCAACGCCATGTTTCTTCCACTTTGTATGTTTGATGGTGGCGCAACCAACTTACATATTGTTTTTTAGCCCGTTTTATCTGGACTGTGGCATCACTCTTCTGCATATTTATTATATCTTTAATTGATTGCCTAAATTGCCGTTTTGCTTTATGTCCTAGTCAAACTCTTCTGTTTTCCATGTGAAAGATTCCATCTTTCGCTATTGCTGACATACTTCCGTTTATGAGTAGAGACTTCTTTGATCTTATTGACCAAGTATTCGAATTTGGTTATAATGACATTTGTACATTCCTCTGCTATACTAGCCAATTGGTCTATAAAACCTTTCAATTCATAGTCAGCAATTTCTTTCGCTTTAGCAAGTTTTTTTGGATTCCAAATAATCCGATTAGCTGCATTGTTAGTGGCTATATTGCCATTAAGATGATATAAAGTCTCTGCTTTGGGGTAGTTCATCAGCATATTCAGTTGAAGATGGTTTACTTTCTTCTCTGAGGCCTATTGCCACATCAATCACCAAGGTGTTGGCTCGTTCATTCACCACCATATAGACTATAGTAGATCGACTAAGGCTTCCTATACGAGTCACACTTCGAGTGGCATCCCCGTTAGAGTTGCCATTGAGCATTATCAAATGGTGTTTTAGAAACAAACTAGCCCAGAGTCTACTGTACTTATTTGAAAAACCATGTTCGATAGGTCCCGAGCATGTCTCATCAGTTTCCATAGTACCAGGTAGCACTATCTTAGCATTAAAATCTCCAACTATTATTACAGTCATGTCAGAGTCTGTCCCTGTTGGAAAACTGTATAACATAGCAAGATTAGTTTTGTTACATACTCCATTAGGAGGATTGTATATGTTGACTAATAACAGAGAGGAAAATTTGGGTAAATTGGTTTAACAGCCACTGCCAGTTGACAAGCTAGTGTTATATCCAGTCCACGGGTGTCTAATGACTGTTAGGAGGCCACCATTAGGGCAACCTCTTTGTCCTTTTACTGCCAAGCTTTGTATGGTGCACCATCCATCAAGATCACCAGGTTTATAGAGGCAGGCTTCTTGTAGTGCAATCATACCAAAACAATGCAGATTAGCTAGCAACCCATCTTCACCTTCATAATGTGAATTTCCCTGAGTGTTCCAGGATAGAATCACATCAATATCGTCAGAGACATTGTTCAAAATGGGGTTTGAAGGCCATAGGTAGCCATTGCCAATAGCCATTTGCTGTTAGATGTCTGCTTGGTTCAGGTAGGTGTTTTTGTATTAGGTATAGTTACAATTTCAGGCAGAATGCTGACTGGCTGAATTTCTGTTACCCCCTGACTCTCATTTTTCATTAATTGCTGATCTATTACCACAGGTCTCCTAATTTCCTTAGACTTAGTAACAATTGGCAACATCTGATTCTTAACCTTACGCATAGACTTATTAAACAAATCGTGATGGCTAAGAATGAACTCCAGGGTGACAGGATCCACACACCACACATTTGTGGTCACCAAAACAGGGGTAACCAATTGATCTACTATCCTGAAATCTTTGGATGTCACCATCAGCAAGGGGACAAGGACTGCACAAAGATCAAAAATACAACATCTATTAAGAATCTCTATTGAGCCTGTCGGCTTGATAGCCTGAAATTGTAATGTTCTAATAAAGTTTGTTGGATCTTTCTTGTAGGTAGGGTTATTGTCGTCTAACACCAATGTGTCCTGAAATCGAACTGATTTATTTATTGGTTTGTCATCTGTATTATTTATTCTAACTACGTCTGAACCATTGTAGGGTATTGAATCATCAGACTTCTCCATACTCAGTTCATTAAATAATGTTTAGATATCTTTCAGGACTGTGTTAGAAATACCACATACTTTGTCTAGTTTTATATTGTTAGACTTCTTCTTTTTAGACATTACCAGCCAATTATCTAATGTCGGAGATAGACTTACAATTGGGACCACAGGTCTAGGTTTCACCATTTTCTTTGACTTTTTTGTGTTCAATTTCTCTGCTGGACCATGGATCACCACTGTATGCACACTGACAAAATTGGTTTCTTTAGTAAGGGAAGTGGGTTTAGGTTGGCTAAGTACAGAAAGATTATTAGTAACCCGGCGAGAGACAATCAGAAGGCAAGAGCCATTCTGATTGGCTCTCGCCAGGTCCCTACCCGGCCGGGATTCCCTTCTTTGGGATTCCACGGGCTTTGTTCCCGGCGGGGGCGTGGCAGCCCCTCAGCCAATGAGGAGGCTCGAAGCGGGGCCATCCCCGCTCCGAGCCTCCCCGCGGCTGAGAGGCTGCCTTCGCCCCCCGCCGGGGACTCGGGTAAGGAATTTTTTTTTTCTAAATCCCCTCCCCCCCACTTACCTTCTTGTTCCTGCGTCCCCGGCGGGGGACGAGGAAAGCCTACAGCCGTGTGGAGACTCGGAGCGGGGCCATCCACGCTCCGCGCCTCCACACGGCTGGAGGCTTCCCTTGTCCCCCGCCGGGGACGCAGGTACGTTTTTTTTTTTTTTTTCTCCCCCCTCCCACTCCCGCCCTCCCAACCCCACTTACCTTATTTTTGATCTTTTTTCGGGAGCATACGCGCTGGGAACACTTGTGTTCCCAGCGCGTCCGCTCCCGATGCCCGCCATGGAAAGGGAAAACGGAATCCGTTTTCCTTTCCATGGCGGCGGCCATTTTCTTGGTCGTTTTTTTTTCTCCTGAAACGCTGCAGCGGGTCCTTACCTATGGGCCCCGGGGCATTACCTGAGACGGTAATGCCCCCGACGCTCGGGTTCTATTGCTTAATTAGTCAATGGAATTGACATAGGATCATCAAAAATGCTATCATTAGCCACCTCCTTGACAATAGAACCATTCTTACCTCGCAGAGCAGTTCCACTACTATACATAACAGCCTGAGATATTTTTTTCTTGTTAGTTTCTTGGTCTTATTATTTTTTGAATATTTGCCTCTACTATTGTTTTCATTTAATGTCTCAGATATAGTATAGCCCACAGTGGTATTGCTCAATGACCTATCTATGCCTGGTAGAGCTAAGTCAGCTACAACTTCAGAGGGACAGCTCACAGGCCGCAAAGCATCAGTGTTGACACCTACATCTCTGAGCGTCTTTCGTCCTCTATTAATGCCTTTATGGAGGAGGACTGAATGGACATCTAACTTCCGTTCAATATTTTCACATGTTTCTACTAAGTCTGTCAGTACCTTTTCTAACGCCTCAAACAATTCCTCAGACTTCATGGCAGCGAAACTTACATTATTCAAGGAGGCAGAACTATTAACATTGGTACTATTGATATATAGCAGCAGAGTTTGCGAACGTGAATTCATCAGTATATACTATCAATCCAGTTACTGTGTCTACCACATATCTGTCCGCTTTACTGTGTCTGACCATATCATCGCCCAATTTAACAAGAATAGCAGAATTCACTTTGTCACACACGTAGTTAGATTGACTAGACAATATCACGCACGCCTCCTTAATCTCTAGTTCATTCTGGTTATAAATGTCTTGAGGTTTAGCAATTAATTTCAACTTGTTAGCGGTAATATTATTACACAAAGGACGAATATTTGATATTAGATTCATAGATTTGTGTCTCCCCCATATTGCAATCGACCGACATTCATTCCCCATTTCAATGGGGCTTTCTTTAATCATTACCTTTTCGTCATTCATGGAACATATTTCACTAGACTCTTGTAACGCCAGCGAAATCAACTTACAGGCCGATTCATGGAATAATTAGCGCGGCGCAAGTGGGCAAAAACGTGCGAATCGCAGTGGAATAGCGAAAATCGCAGTGCAAGTGCGAAAATCGCACGAAAAGCAGCGCACGTCGATTCATGGAAGTCCGTGCGTGAGAAAACAAGCGGATGTGCGATAAAAAGTGCGCACAGGCCATCTAACAGCGTGCGCCAGGTCACAGCGAAAATCGCACAGGCCACAGCGAAATTCGCACATAGCGCGGCGCACGCAACAAAAGTAGGCGGAACACGGGCGTAACACTCGGAATGGGGAACAACTTGCAAAAACGTGGGCGTCACGGGGGAAGTACAGGGCACAAGTGCGCGGAACGCCCACACGCTCGCCTACAACACGTATTCATGGAATAGAATAGGGCAAAAAAGCGCACGCTCAAACCAGCGCACAGGCACAAACACGACCGCCACAAGAAAGCAGGCGGTAGCGTCTCTGCGGCTGTAAGAAATGTGCGCCAAAAGGTGCGCCAACAAATAGCACCCATATACTGCCATGATGAATGTCCTATACTGTGGCCCTCCTGGACAAATGACGTGCAAAGGGGTACCCACAAACACGGACACGCTGACAAAAAATACGTGTGCGTGTATACCGGGGTGCGCGGGAAGTCTCACACGCGATTTGGCCGGGTACGTGGATTTCAGGGGTGCGCGGGAAGTTCCACACGCGATTCCATCAGGGTAGGTGTATTTCAGGGGTGCGCGGGAAGTTCCACACGCGATTCCATCAGGGTACGTGTATTTCAGGGGTGCGCGGGAAGTCCCACACGCGATTACAGCAGGGTACGTGTATTTCAGGGGTGCGCGGGAAGTTCCACACGCGAATAGCCTGGGCGCGTGTATTTCAGGGGTGCGCGGGAAGTCCCACACGCGATTACAGCAGGGTACGTGTATTTCAGGGGTGCGCAGGAATTTCCACACGCGAATAGCCTGGGCGCGTGTATTTCAGGGGTGCGCAGGAAGTCCCACACGCGATTACAGCAGGGTACGTGTATTTCAGGGGTGCGCGGGAAGTCCCACACGCGATTACAGCAGGGTACGTGTATTTCAGGGGTGCGCGGGAAGTTCCACACACGAATAGCCTGGGCGCGTGTATTTCAGGGGTGCGCGGGAAGTTCCACACGCGAATAGCCTGGGCGCGTGTATTTCAGGGGTGCGCGGGAAGTTCCACACGCGAATAGCCTGGGCGCATGTATTTCAGGGGTGCGCGGGAAGTCCCACACGCGATTACAGCAGGGTACGTGTATTTCAGGGGTGCGCGGGAAGTTCCACACGCGAATAGCCTGGGCGCGTGTATTTCAGGGGTGCGCAGGAAGTTCCACACGCGAATAGCCTGGGCGCGTGTATTTCAGGGGTGCGCGGGAAGTTCCACACGCGAATAGCCTGGGCACGTGTATTTCAGGGGTGCGCGGGAAGTCCCACACGCGATTACAGCAGGCTACGTGTATTTCAGGGGTGCGCAGGAATTTCCACACGCGAATAGCCTGGGCGCGTGTATTTCAGGGGTGCGCAGGAAGTCCCACACGCGATTACAGCAGGGTACGTGTATTTCAGGGGTGCGCGGGAATTTCCACACGCGAATAGCCTGGGCGCGTGTATTTCAGGGGTGCGCGGGAATTATCACACGCGATTTGGCTTGGTACGTGTATTACAGGGGTGCGTGGGAAGTTACACACGCGATTAGGCTGGGTGGGTCCTCACAGGTGTTCCCTGTACACCCTCAACGGCCCCTGCAGGCAGCCCACAAAACAGGGGACTACCCTGCACACCTGCTCATGTCTCGCACCACCCCCACCCGCCACCATCCAGGGGCACCCTCCGCCAGGCCCCCACTCATGTCTCCCACCACCCCCACCCCCCCAGTCACCAGGGGCAGCCTCCACCAGGCCCCCACTCATGTCTCCCACCACCCCCACCCCCCAGCAGTGCAGGGGCAGCCTCCACCAGGCCCCCACCCATGTCTCCCACCACCCCCACCCCCCAGCAGTGCAGGGGCAGCCCCCACCAGGCCCCCACTCATGTCCCCTATCACCCCCACCCCCCCCAGTCACCAGGGGCACCCTCCACCAGGCCCCCACTCATGTCTCCCACCACCCCCACCCCCCAGCAGTGCAGGGGCAGCCTCCACCAGGCACCCACTCATGTCCCCTATCACCCCCACCCCCCCGCCACCAGTGGCACCCTCCACCAGGCCCCCACTCATGTCTCCCACCACCCCCACCCCCCCAGTCACCAGGGGCACCCTCCACCAGGCCCCCACTCATGTCTCCCACCACCCCCACCCCCCACCATCCAGGGGCACCCTCCACAAGGCCCCCACTCATGTCTCCCACCACCCCCACCCCCCACCATCCAGGGGCACCCTCCACCAGGCCCCCACTCATGTCACCCACCACCCCCACCCCCCCAGTCACCAGGGGCAGCCTCCACCAGGCCCCCACTCATGTCTCCCACCACCCCCACCCCCCAGCAGTGCATGGGCAGCCTCCACCAGGCCCCCACTCATGTCACCCACCACCCCCACCCCCCAGCACTGTGGGGCACTTGCCAGCAGGCCCCCACCCATGTCACCCACCACCCCCACCCCCCAGCCACCAGGGGCACCCTCCACCAGGCCCCCACCCATGTCACCCACCACCCCCCAGCATCCAGGGGCAGCCCCCACCAGGCCCCCACTCATGTCCCCTATCACCCCACCCCCCGCCACCAGGGGCACCCTCCACCAGGCCCCCACTCATGTCTCCCACCACCCCCACCGCCCCAGTCACCAGGGGCAGCCTCCACCAGGCCCCCACTCATTTCTCCCACCACCCCCACCTCCCAGCAGTGCAGGGGCAGCCTCCACCAGGCCCCCACCCATGTCCAACCCATGTCTCCCACCACCCCCACCCCCCAGTGTGGGGCACCTGCCAGCAGGCCCCCACCCATGTCACCCACCACCCCCACCCCCCAGCACTGTGGGGCACCTGCCAGCAGGCCCCCACCCATGTCACCCACCACCCCCACCCCCCAGCCACCAGGGGCAACCTCCACCAGGCCCCCACCCATGTCACCCACCACCCCCACCCCCCAGCACTGTGGGGCACCTGCCAGCAGGCCCCCACCCATGTCACCCACCACCCCCATCCCCCAGCCACCAGGGGCAGCCCCCACCAGGCCCCCACCCATGTCACCCACCACCCCCACCCCCCAGTCACCAGGGGCACCCTCCACCAGGCCCCCACCCATGTCACCCACCACCCCCACCCCCCAGCATCCAGGGGCAGCCTCCACCAGGCCCCCACCCATGTCCAACCCATGTCTCCCACCACCCCCACCCCCCAGCACTGTGGGGCACCTGCCAGCAGGCCCCCACCCATGTCACCCACCACCCCCACCCCCCAGCACTGTGGGGCACCTGCCAGCAGGCCCCCACCCATGTCACCCACCACCCCCACCCCCCAGCCACCAGGGGCAACCTCCACCAGGCCCCCACCCATGTCACCCACCACCCCCACCCCCCAGCACTGTGGGGCACCTGCAGGCAGGCCCCCACCCATGTCACCCATCACCCCCACCCCCCAGCGACCAGGGGCAGCCCCCACCAGGCCCCCACCCATGTCACCCACCACCCCCACCCCCCAGTCACCAGGGGCACCCTCCACCAGGCCCCCACCCATGTCACCCACCACCCCCACCCCCCAGCATCCAGGGGCAGCCTCCACCAGGCCCCCACCCATGTCCAACCCATGTCTCCCACCACCCCCACCCCCCAGCACTGTGGGGCACCTGCCAGCAGGCCCCCACCCATGTCACCCACCACCCCCACCCCCCAGCACTGTGGGGCACCTGCCAGCAGGCCCCCACCCATGTCACCCACCACCCCCACCCCCCAGCCACCAGGGGCAACCTCCACCAGGCCCCCACCCATGTCACCCACCACCCCCACCCCCCAGCACTGTGGGGCACCTGCCAGCAGGCCCCCACCCATGTCACCCACCACCCCCACCCCCCCGCCACCAGGGGCACCCTCCACCAGGCCCCCACTCATGTCTCCCACCACCCCCACCCCCCAGCAGTGCAGGGGCAGCCTCCACCAGGCCCCCACTCATGTCACCCACCACCCCCACCCCCCAGCACTGTGGGGAACCCTGCCAGCAGGCCCCCACCCATGTCACCCACCACCCCCACCCCCCAGCCACCAGGGGCACCCTCCACCAGGCCCCCACCCATGTCACCCACCACCCCCACCCCCCAGCCACCAGGGGCACCCTCCACCAGGCCCCCACCCATGTCACCCACCACCCCCACCCCCCAGCACTGTGGGGCACCTGCCAGCAGGCCCCCACCCTTGTCACCCACCACCCCCACCCCCCAGCAGTGCAGGGGCACCCACCACCAGGCCCCCACCCATGTCACCCACCACCCCCACCCCCCAGCATCCAGGGGCAGCCTCCACCAGGCCCCCACTCATGTCCCCTTGCACCCCCACCCCCCAGCATCCAGGGGCAGCCTCCACCAGGCCCCCACCCATGTCTCCCACCCCCCCCCCCACCCCCAGCAACCAGGGGCAGCCTCCACCAGGCCCCCACCCATGTCCCCCTGCCCCCAGGTCCTGACGATACACAATCATGGCAGTAATGGGCAGCATACCCAGCACAAACACCCAGGCAAGGATTGCATCCACCCACATAGTGAATGCAATTACATGACACAACCCCAATGGCAAGTATGTAAATGAACACATGTCCGTCACACACACATACACAATGGCTGCAAGTGAATGTCAAAACCCATATCATGACATGTATGAAACCAAAGACAAAATAACACAAGTGGAAGTAAAAATAAAAAATGTATTAAAGATTAAAAATAAGTAAACAAATCAAACATACAACTATGTGGATAACAAAATAAATGGTCCATGTCGGAGAACAAAAGTAAAAATCAAAAAAAGAAAAAGGAATACAAAAACAAATGTTGACCAAAGCAATATCAAGTAGAAGGAAAAGAATGAAAAACCATTTCCACATGGTGAACACAATAATGAAAAAAAGAAAATGTTCCTTCAAAAAACAAACTAAATACAGGAATGTACCAGGGTCCATGAGCCCAACACCATAAAGGAAACCTACTACTACCTAATGAAAAAAATATATACAAAAAAGTGGCCATTGTCCGAGCGGTCCAAAATAATAAAAACAAATAAAGGAAACCTAACACTAACTAACTATATAACTATATACAAAGGCAGCGGGCAAGTCCTGCGGCTCACTTGTTGATGTTGCTGGCCAGGGCATCATCGAACTCCATGTCGATGTCCTGGAGGCGGAACTCTGTCCTGGCCCCGAGGTCTCGCAGGGATAACCCCATGTTCAGCTCAAACTCCCTGCGAGCTTCCTCGAGGCACTCAGCCCGCCTCAACGCCCGACGCATGGAGAACTCCGCCCTGACCATGGCGAGCCGCTCCTCTTCCGCCCGCTGCCGCTCCGCACCTATCCGCTGGACCAACTGCTCCCACACGGAAGACACCACCATCCCAGGGTTGCCCTGCCCTCCGGCCGATGCCTGCCCCTCTGATCTTGATGGCCCCGAGCCATGATGCCTCCCACGTCGAGCCCGCTGCTGCCTCCGATGCCACTGCCTCTGCCAGCACGACGGCATCCAGGCTGATGGAAACCACCGACGCCGTTGTGCACGTGCCCTGCCTGATGATGCTGTCACATCTTCCATCTGCTGGGGTCCAGTTGCTGTGTTGTCCACCCCTGCTGGACCTCCGACTCCCAACTGTGGCAGGGATGGGATCCCCACCGAGCTGGCTGCATTGGTCGGGGCAGGTCCACAGGGGGCCCTGGTGGCATCTGGGCTGGAAGACGGCAAGGAGAACGACTGGTGGATAGCCTGCACAGAGGAGGAGAGGGCCGCCACATTGGCCAACACATGCAGGAAACCCCCGAACATGGCCGATCCCAATTGGGCCACGTCGGCACAGTGCACTTCGTGATGACGTGCGTGCTCCTCCCGGGAAGCACGCACGGCATCACGAATCACAGCCGTGCGCATCGCGACCCCAATCAGGACCTTCTCCACACGGCCAGGGGTTCCCACGTCCGCAGGTGGAGGGGAGTCAGGTGACATGGACATCCCCTCTACCTGCGGACGGGCCTGGGACGGGGCATCCCTGCTGGTGCATGGTGGTGCACTCACAGGGTCAGGGACAGCGACATGCACAGGCCCCTCCACGGTGACCTGTGCTGCCTCCTGCCCCTGGCCCTGGACTGCACCACTTGCACCAGCAGGGATGCCCCCACCAGGCCCCATGTGTGCCCCAGTGGCGGCCTCCTCCTCCTCTGTGCAAACCACCAACCTGGATGGCTCCTCACCGTCTCCCACCATAGCAGGCCCCTGTGGGGGCTCACCCACCCCTTCCGCTGCAGCCGTGGGGGCATCCCCGCCGCCTTGCTCCACAGCGCCATCTCCGCCCTCTTCTTCACTAGCCGCTGAGTAGAGGGAGACAAAGAACACAAGCATCAGGGTACTGTACAATGGTCCCCTAGACAGGAAGCAATAGCAGATGACCACCACTGTCAAAGTACACTTCCATCATGTCCCTCCACAACACATGGGTCAGTCCAGGCAAAACACACACAGTAACAGGCATGCTGCATGCCATGGACATTTCCATGCATGTCCAATGGACTCTTGAAACATTCAATGATATGGAACTCACATGCATCATGGCTCATGCCTTTCACATGCACACACTTCACCTCAGTCACATCCATCTGTGCCCAAACACAACAAACACAGCGGATACAAGGGCAATTTGGCTGCTTCACTGAATCTGTGCATTGTCACACACATGTGTCATGCATCCATGGCATGCACAAGTCACAGACACGCAGGTCAGCCACACAGACATGGCTACCACATATGTACCTGGCATCAGCACCCATCCCTCACCCCCACCCATGTCCCGGTACAGAGACTGGCATGCTCTCATGTTCAAAATCTGCATAGGGGTCCCCATGCGGCATTTGAACACATGCAACAACCATGTGGGTCACACATCACTGGTTGCACATGCATTACCATGATGTCCATGCACACATACATGCATACATGGCCTATGGCACACATACAGGCAAGTATCATAGACCCAGCACACAGCAACATGCCCTGTGTCACACAGTAATGCTTGGACACTTACCGCTCAACTCCAGACGGGCCTCCCTCTCAAGGATCTGGGCGTGGAGCGCTGGGCGTACGCGTTCCAGGACCCTCATCTGGATGGAACTCATGCGGCCCCGGCCCCCCTCCACGAGGCGCCGGGCCTTCACAAGGGTCCTGGACCTCAAGTCCTCCCAGCGCTTCTTGATCTTCTGGACGTTGCGGGTTGCCACCCCCTCCGCGTTGATGGCAACCACACAGTCGGCCCAGATCCTCTCCCGTCCATCCTTGCTGGCGCAGGACGATCCAAAGAGGGCATCATACTGCCCCAGGACATGCTCCACCAGGACACCAACTTCGGTGGCAGTGAAGCTGGTGCCCCTCTGCCCCTCTGGCCTGGGGTTGCCACTGGTGCCAGATGTGGAAGTGCCCGACATGGCAACCCCAGAGGCAGGTGTGGGTGGGCAACTGGGTCCTGGGGCTGGGCTGTGGAGCGATGTAATCCCAGTCGGGAGTCTTCAGTTCCAGCAGGGGTGGACACAGCAACTGGACCCCTGCAGATGGCTGATGTGCAGGCACCAAATGGCAGGGCACGGTGGCAGCAGGCAGGCAGGCAGGCAGGCAGCAGCAGATGGCACGTGGGAGGCTGCTCGGGGCACGGGGGGCAGTAACTCGGCCTTCTGGGCAGGAGCGTGGTCTTCCCTGTGTTTTCCCGTGGCCAGCTTGATACGGAGTGATTTGGCACGTGAAAATTCGGCACGTCAGCGTGAAATCCGAGGAAAGGCCCTTAGCGCGTAAGCGCGTAAGCACGCATACGCGATTCTATTGGTCCAGAGTCCCTCAGCGCGTAAGCGCGTATGTGACGTGACCCGCACGGGTGTTCCCCACCCAGCACGTGATGACGGAGCACACGTGTAAATACTGCACGTCAGAGTGTCATCGCGTGTAATTGGACAAAAGTGCGCGTACACGCGATTGGCCTATGTACGTGTATTTCAGGGGTGCGCGGGCACTTACACAATGCAAGTACGTCAGCGCACCTGTATCCCGTTGTGCGTGTGAATTTCCACACGCTATTGGACTGGGAACTGGATTCCAGGGGTGCGCGGGTCACACCCTCGCCTAGAACACGCGCAAAGCATGAATTTGCGCACTTTAACAATAACAAGCCAGACGCCAGGATGAACATACCGTTCCTAGCAGCAGTGGCAGTGGGCTACCAAAGGAGGAGGAGGAGGATAGTCAGGGCCAGAATATTCACACCCAGAACCAGCCTTTTCGGGATGCCTGATGACCAGGTGTATGGAAGGTACAGGTTTCCACCACACATAATACTGGACCTGGTGAGTGAGTGGGAGGATGACCTCACATCACCCACCCTGTGCTCCCAAGCACTCAGCCCCCTGGAGAAGGTCCTCAATGTACTGCACTTCTTAGCCACTGGATCATTTCAGCGGACAAGTGCCATAGTGGGTGGGGTGTCACAGGCCACCCAGTCACGCTGCCTACACCAGGTCTTGAAAATCATCACTGCACGCCCATCAGTCCGCAGGCACATATACCTGCCCAGAACACCTGCAGAAAGGCATGCTGCCGCCCTGGATTTTTACGGTGTGGCACGATTCCCCAAAGTGCTAGGTGCCATCGACTGCACCCATGTGGCTCTACGTCCCCCCAGGGCATCTGAGCACATCTATAGGAACCGCAAGCACTGGCATTCCATCAACGTGCAGGTAGTATGTAATGCCAAGGGAATCATCACCTCAGTATATGCCAACTATCCCGGCTCCACCCACGACAGCTTCATTTACCGAATGTCCACCCTATGCCGGGACCTAGATGCTGGGCGGCATGGCGATACATGGCTGCTTGGTGAGTATGTATGCCACTGCACATGCATGCATGTTGGATACTGAGCAAGGTCACAACCCCACCAATGATACCAATCACCACCTCCACAGGGGACAGTGCCTACCCTCTCAGCCCCCACATGATGACGCCAATTCGGAACCCCACCACGCCACCCAAGGTAAGATATAACACAGCCCACATTACAACCCGGGGCATAGTGGAGCGCACATTCGGAGTGCTAAAGTCACGCTTTCGCTCCCTTGACCGTTCTGGCGGGCAGCTGTTATACGCTCCCCCAGTAGTGTGCAGGATCATAGTGGCAACATGTGTCCTGCACAACGTTGCAACACGCCGGGGCCTGGCCGTGGACATGGTGGTGGCCCCACATCCCCAACCACATGCACAGCCGCTGCGCATGGGAGGGGAAAGGGCACGGGGGGAGGCAGCCCATACACAGCTAGTGGCTAATTACTTCACATAGTAATCACACCCCTGTGGACTGCACACTGGCCTGGCACATTCCATCTGACAGTCAATGATGACTCAACCTGACACTGATCCTGAATGTCTGGAGATTCAACCGTGAAAAGCATATCAGCCTGAGATTGTTCACCTGGAAGTGTTACAATGTGTGCATCCCTACCCACACACACCACCAATGCAGTGTTGTGAAGAAACACATTCAAGCAGCTAAAATGAATACCCACTTGCTAAATGCAACAAGAGGACAGTGCCATGTCACCCAACCCATCCCCAGCACCGCCACACAACACACCGTGCCATGTCATGCTATGTGCAGGTAAACAAAGTAATCCCCACAACATGACAAGTGTTGCGATGTACAGTGTCCCCAATTGAAACTTGCTACACCTGAAATACTCACTGTAATGCAGGACCAACAACAAACTTGAGCAGGTACTACCATTGACATGACTTCACTAATGTGATAAATCAGTAGTCTCACCACCTGGAAATGCCTGCACTCCCACCACTTCCAACTGAACAGTGTTGGCGCCATGTAGAGTTGTAGGTGCACTGCTGCCAACAAGGACCCCATCTCCAGACTAGAGGGCCTTGTGTAGACATGAGGTAGGGACCTGCAAATTGGGAGGCAGACACAGATGATGAGTTACACATCAATGCAACATGCAGTGTACAACACAACAGCAATATGCACTAGGAATGTATACACAGTATTGACTAGACTACCCACACATGTAGTGGGAGTCCAATGTCACCATGTACTTCAATGTCACTTGGGCACACCCTTTGCAAGCCCATGGAAACGGGAAGCAGGAGGGGTGTGTGTGACTCAAACCCAGGCATCTGAACCTAATACATGACAAGCCTGCATGTGCCCAGCCACAATGCAGCGTATGCCCACAGGAACCACGGAAGCCGACAAATTGTCCCAAAAAAATTGGGAAAAATATAAAATATAAAATTAAAAATAAAAATAAAAATAAAAATAAAAATAAAAATAAAAAAAAATAAAAAATGGCCATTAAAGGGCCCGGGGGGTTTGGGGAGGCCACCCAGGAGGTCCGAGGTCAGGGTGCACACCAAAACCCACCTGTGTGGATCCTGGGAAAAAAAAACACCTCCATGGGCTCATGGCCCACACGGCTACCCTATTGTGGGAGTATCACTGCTGTCGCTATTATCACCCTGTGCAGCTGCATCCGGAGGTGGTTGCACTATGGGAGGCAGCCCACGCAAGGCCCTACTCTGTTCCTCCATGGCTGCAAGCATGCAGGTGTGGTAGGTCTCGTTCTGGAGGATGAGGGTGCGGAGGTCCCCATGCAACAACTCACGGGATGCCCGGACCTCCGCCCTCGTTGCTTGCATCTCAGCTGAGAGCGTACGGGTGAGACGCTCCAGCTGCTGTTCTGTCCTTTGGTGTGTTGAATCCTCAAGCTCAACAAGAGTCGTCCTGAGTTGATGTAGCTCCTGCCTCAGGGCTTCCCTGTGGCCCTGGGACTCTATGGAGATGGCCTCCTGCAGAGTCGCCAGTGCCGCCCGCCTGTCCCTGTTGGACGCCAACATGTCCTCCCTGTGTGACTGGCAGATGGAGTTGGTTGCCTGCTCTAGTCGCTCCATCAGCCTTTCAGGGGGGACAATGGAAGTGGCCACCCTATCCATGGCCTGAGCCATCATCTCGGATGATGCTGCCTGTTGGGTAGCCATACCGTAAATGGATTGCTCCCATGCGGTATTGCCAGGTGGCGTACGGCCACCACGTCGGCGGGCACCACACCTGTCTGGGGCAAGGCGGACTGCGCCTTGCTGTGCCGGCACTGCCTGAGGCTGCAGGACTGCATTCCCCCTCTGATCTGCTGGCCCAGGAACAGGATCAGATGTCGTGGAGTGTGACCCTGCATCCGTAACCACCAAAGGCCTAGCTGCCAACACTGACATCCCCATTGAGGGTTCTGACCCTGGTGCAGGTGGGTGGGACAGAACAGAATCCATCCCTGGAACACTCACCTGCGACGGCACGTAGGTCTCATCATCCAAGTCAACAGCTGAGTACAGCTCGGGGGAGGTGCAGCCAGAGACACCCCTTGAGAGCACGACCTGCAGCACTTGTGGGTTCTCACCCACCAGCACACCACGTCCCTCACTGGTGGTTGGTCGGCCCTCGGACCCCTCCTGGCTCTGCACCATCTCCACAACCCCAGCAGTATCAGGTGCGTCTTACCCTGCAATGACATAATGACAAAGAAATGGAAACACGCATTAGCACCATGGCACACAATGAGGGCTGAGAAGCAAGAGAACCAGTACTTGATTGACACATGTCCCACATGACTAAGACCCTTCCCATGCATGCACCCTCACTGCGTATGAAGGGCAGGCAAATGGCACACACTCATGACACAAAGATGGAAGATGAACACATTTTCTGCATGCTGCCTGGCAGTGGCATCACACATTGGCCTGTGATTGCCAGGTGACACACACATGCCATCACACAGCTGGCATGTACCATTGCTATTGAGTGTAGATGGAGAGGAGGGCAGCACTTATTCATTCAGTCCAGTTCCCGCATGCAATAGCTTTTCTAATTCAAACAGGTCTGATTTTTCACCTGGAGCTGCCAGTCCAATATGGTCCAATTGCACAGGGACATGTGTGAACATATGATATCCAGGTAACAAAGTCACTCCACTTTACCATAGCCATGCCAGACATGTGACCAGAGGACTGAGGAATGCCTAGTATAAGTGGTGGAATGCAAACAATCTGTCTGATTGAACATAGAAAAATAAGCAACAATGTTGTGGCAAGGTGACACTACAAGGGCAACTGGGGTGCTGTTGGGCTAGATGTCTACTGTTGGCAGAAGGGATACTGCAATGGCCAAATGCAGCTGCGCAGGATGTATTGCATGAAGCACATGGCTGACCCATACGACTCAGGCGCACACACTCTCACCTGGCACACAAACAGATGCCCTCACACACACACCATGCACATGGATGACACACACATGCATGTGCACTCACCGGACAATGCCTCGTAATCAGGCAGATCTCCCACGCCTTGGATCTGTTCCTCCGTGACGTAGGTCCCAGCGACTGACTCATGTGGAGTGAGTTCCATGTCTAATACTGGAGACCCACCTCCAGTCACTAGAGTTGCGGCATGACTTGAGGCCAGCTTCTTCTTTGTCTTTGCTTTAGGTCATTCCAGCGCTTATAGCAATCATTGGCTGTGCGCCTCACGATTCCAAGGGCACTTACGATGTCCGCAACGGTCTGCCAGTGTGCCTGGCGTTGTGCAGGTGTGGTCTTGGATCCTGCAACAATGACCATCTCGTTATCATGTCCGGACACATACTCGACAAGTGCATTCAATTCGTCATCCGTGAAGCTGGGCTTCCTGGACGGGCCGGACTGTGTAGCCGTGTCTGGGGCATCAGCCTGTGCCGGACGAGCAATCTTCCTCTTCCGCTTGGAAGGTGGTGGTGATCCTGAGTGTCCTGCGCCGCTCTGGACACTAGGGGCAGGAGCCCTGGTGGGCTCTGTATCAGGTGTGTGGGATTGCACACTCAGCATGGGAGTTGGTGCAGGCATTGGCTCTAGTGTAATGGTGTCAGGGGGAATGTCAGCAGGATGGACTAGGACCGACACTGTCCTGGCTGGGTGTGTGAGAGCTGGGGTGGATGGAGCCGCAGCTGCCCCTGCAGCCTCTCCGCCCTGCCTACTTGGGGCAGCAGATGACCTTGCTGCCCCAGATCCACGTGGCATGATGGCATCAACGTGCACCAGCGCACGTGTCGTAGCCCTGCTGACCTGGAAGTCAGCCATGGAGTCAGCCAGGTCTGGTGCCACAATGGGCTGGTCCAACAAGGGCTGAGCATGGATGGTGTCAGCCACATCAGCCTCAACGGGAGGGGGGGAGGGGGGGGATTATGGGTGCCCTTGACTGGTCCTCCACACATGGGGGGACAGGCTCACCCTGCAAGTTACGACCACGTCCCCTACCGGATCCACCACGGCCACCACTTGTGGCTCTTCCACCTTTGCCACCCTTACGGAATCCTCGCCTCCCAGCCATGGCACTGATATTAATGTGCGTATGGGAGTGGATGTAGACTATTGTCCTGGGCAATTGGGGGTCAAAGGGGTTGGGTACCAGATGGTACTTGTACCCTAGTGCTCTAGCAAGGCTGAATGTAACCCCTGGGGAAAGATGACGGGTCACGCAACGCACAGGAGGCCCAAAAAAGGGAGATGACGTGCACGCAACCCCTCCTAGACCACGTGTGCAGAAAGAAAAACCTGCACTACGCTGTGGCACCCAGTAATACAAGAATGAACGTATGCGTGTCACACGCAGCCTAGAATGACCTCTGAAGGGGTAGGCTACACACGGGGCAAGCACAGAAGTTAGATACGTGCGTGACTCACCGTCTGCCAGGTAAAAGAGCGTGAAAAATGAGCGCGTTTGGTTGGCAACACCCCCGCCAAAAGAAGATTTGTACGCTGTCTGAGGAGACAGGACAACAGTAGAAGGGGACACTGTTTGAGGGAATAGGCCCAGGTAAACCAGTACAAGAGAAAAAAGAGAAAAAGCTGTCAGAGGTAACAGGGAGTACGAACTGGAAACGCCGTGAAGTAAATCGCGTGGGAAACGACAAGAAGTACAGAATTCACCCACTCGCTCTCCACGAAAAGCACGTACAAGGAAATGGTGTTCTACACGTACCTTATATACAGGCCCACACGTACAGCGTCACTTACGCGGCGTGTACGTGCTAGGGCCATTGCCACCAATCACACGCTTTGTCACTTCTGCGTGTAGGTCCTTTTTCACCAATCACACGCTTTGTCACTTCTGCGTGTAGGTCCTTTTTCACCAATCACACGCTTTGTCACTTCTGCGTGTAGGTCCTTTTTCACCAATCACACGCTTTGTCACTTCTGCGTGTTGGTCCTTTTTCACCAATCACACGCTTTGTCACTTCTGCGTGTAGGTCCATTTTCAACTATTACACGCTTTGACACTGGGACGTGTCACGCAACATTTTCCTACGCGTGCACGTCGATTTACACGCAGACGTGTTTGATTTTCGCGTGCAAAATCACTCGTATCAAGCTGGCCACGCGTTCACACACGGAAGACCACGCTCCTGCCCAGGGGGCCAAATTACTGCCCCCCAGAGCCCTGAGCACGCTCCCACCTGCCATCTGCTGCTGCCTGACTGCCTGCTGGCCACGTGACCTGCCATTTGCTGCCTGCACATCAGCCAGGGGTGCTGTTGCTGTGACCACCCCTGCTGGAACCAAAGGCTCCCGACTGCTTTTCCGTCGCCCCACAGCCCTGCCCCAGGACCCAGTTGCCCACCCACTCCTGCCTCTGGGGTTGCCATGTCGGCCACTACAACAGGTGGCACCAGTGCCAACCCCCGGCCAAGGAGGCAGAGGGGCACCAGCTTCAGTGCCAGGGAAGTTGGTGTCGTGGTGGAGGCTGCCCCTGCACTGCTGGGGGGTGGGGGTGCAAGGGGACATGAGTGGGGGCCTGGTGGAGGGTGCCCCTGCACTGCTGGGGGTGGGGGGGTGGGAGACATGGGTGGGGGCCTGGTGGAGGCTGCCCCTGGTGGCTGGGGGGTGGGGGTGGTGGGAGACATGGGTGGGGGCCTGGTGGAGGCTGCCCCTGCACTGCTGGGGGGTGGGGGTGGTGGGAGACATGGGTGGGGGCCTGGTGGAGGCTGCCCCTGCACTGCTGGGGGGTGGGGGTGGTGGGAGACATGGGTGGGGGCCTGGTGGAGGGTGCCCCTGGTGGCTGGGGGGTGGGGGTGGTGGGAGACATGGGTTGGACATGGGTGGGGGCCTGGTGGAGGCTGCCCCTGCACTGCTGGGGGGTGGGGGTTGTGGGAGACATGGGTGGGGGCCTGGTGGAGGCTGCCCCTGCACTGCTGGGGGGTGGGGGTGGTGGGAGACATGGGTGGGGGCCTGGTGGAGGCTGCCCCTGCACTGCTGGGGGGTGGGGGTGGTGGGAGACATGGGTGGGGGCCTGGTGGAGGCTGCCCCTGCACTGCTGGGGGGTGGGGGTGGTGGGAGACATGGGTGGGGGCCTGGTGGAGGGTGCCCCTGGTGGCTGGGGGGTGGGGGTGGTGGGAGACATGGGTTGGACATGGGTGGGGGCCTGGTGGAGGCTGCCCCTGCACTGCTGGGGGGTGGGGGTGGTGGGAGACATGGGTGGGGGCCTGGTGGAGGGTGCCCCTGCACTGCTGGGGGTGGGGGGGGTGGGAGACATGGGTGGGGGCCTGGTGGAGGCTGCCCCTGGTGGCTGGGGGGTGGGGGTGGTGGGAGACATGGGTGGGGGCCTGGTGGAGGCTGCCCCTGCACTGCTGGGGGGTGGGGGTGGTGGGAGACATGGGTGGGGGCCTGGTGGAGGCTGCCCCTGCACTGCTGGGGGGTGGGGGTGGTGGGAGACATGGGTGGGGGCCTGGTGGAGGCTGCCCCTGCACTGCTGGGGGGTGGGGGTGGTGGGAGACATGGGTTGGACATGGGTGGGGGCCTGGTGGAGGCTGCCCCTGCACTGCTGGGGGGTGGGGGTGGTGGGAGACATGGGTGGGGGCCTGGTGGAGGCTGCCCCTGCACTGCTGGGGGGTAGGGGTGGTGGGAGACATGGGTGGGGGCCTGGTGGAGGCTGCCCCTGGTTGCTGGGGGGTGGGGGTGCAAGGGGACATGAGTGGGGGCCTGGTGGAGGCTGCCCCTGCACTGCTGGGGGGTGGGGGTGGTGGGAGACATGGGTGGGGGCCTGGTGGAGGCTGCCCCTGCACTGCTGGGGGGTGGGGGTGGTGGGAGACATGGGTGGGGGCCTGGTGGAGGCTGCCCCTGGTTGCTGGGGGGTGGGGGTGCAAGGGGACATGAGTGGGGGCCTGGTGGAGGCTGCCCCTGCACTGCTGGGGGTGGGGGTGGTGGGAGACATGGGTGGGGGCCTGGTGGAGGCTGCCCCTGGTTGCTGGGGGGTGGGGGTGCAAGGGGACATGAGCAGGTGTGCAGGGTAGTCCCCTGTTTTGTGGGCTGCCTGCAGGGGCCGTGGAGGGTGTACAGGGAACACCTGTGAGGACCCACCCAGCCTAATCGCATGTGTAACTTCCCACGCACCCCTGTAATACACGTACCCAGCCAAATCGCGTGTGATAATTCCCGCGCACCCCTGTAATACACGTACCTGGCCAAATCGCGTGTGATAATTCCCGCGCACCCCTGTTATACACGTACCCAGACAAATCGCGTGTAGAACTTCCCGTGTACCCCTGTAATACACGTACCCAGCCAAATCGCGTTTCATAATTCCCGCGTACCCCTGAAATACACGTGCCCTGGCTAATCGTGTGTGAGACTTCACGCGTACCCCTGTAATACACGTACCCTGGGCAATCGCGTGTAAAACTGCCCGCGTACCCCTGTAATACACGTACTCTGGCTAATCGCGTGTAAAACTTCCCCCGTACCCCTGATATGAATGTTACCCGCTTTGCGTTCCTTGTTTGGCAGCCCTGTAAACTGGTCCAGGGTTAGCGCAGCCCTTTGCGATGATTTAGCGATTTTGATGGCTTTTCCTTGCGCGAGGGCGTTCTTGGGGGCGTTACTGGCGCTGCTGCAGGGTCGCTGCGATACTCTGCGCCACGGCTGGTTTGGGAGCCTAAAATCCATGAATACGCTGTGCGCGGAAATCGGTTTTAGCGCACGTGCCTGGCGCAGACAATCGCACGCGGACACTCTGCGCCAGCCGCTTGCGACACTTTTCTGCGAAATTCTATGAATTACCCTGTCAGTATCAATGCACGGCAGTCTAAGCATAAGGTCATCTACCAGCTCATTTCTAATATTATCTTTTTCAGCTGCAGTCATCTGCGATGGAGTTACTCGAGATGTACTCTCAATTTCGTTAAAAAACGTGGCCATTTTGGCTAACTTTCTTTCCGGTAACAAACCGGGTGCATTTGCACATTCTACTTGGCCTTTTCATTATATCAGCTGTTGGTAAGTCGGCTTTGGGTTTCATGTTGGCAATACCAGTTTTCCCAATGACTTCTCAAAGGACTGTAGTTCTATATACACTTACACTAAGACCTTTGAGGCGATATAGCATGTATCTTACTCAGAATGTGCATTTGTCTCAAGAAAATCACCAATCACTCTTATCAGCCAAATATATTTAAATATAGACATTACCGGTTCTAACGTAGCACTCGCAGCAAACAGCTACTTCCCTAAATACTGCGGTAAAACGCAAGCGCCAAAGGGCACTAACGCCAGGTATAGAGTAGCTTCCTAGCAGCTTAACATTTAACAAAATAACAGCTATATCAAGTGTAAAATAATACAAACTACTTACACCCAGCATGGAATAAATCTATTGGCAAGTGATTTCTAGTTTGCCGGGCTGTGTGCGGCATGCGCGGAATGCGCGACACAGCGAACAGCAAACCGTCACTTACAACACTTACAGGTGCGTGCGCGGGCGCGCGGGCACAGCAGTATTTAGTGGTTCCAGGCAGGGGAGGGGCAGACTCAACGTGTTTCTCACGTTACTGAAATGAAATCACAAAGACAGTGGGCGTGAGCGCAGGCATCGGTAATTGCATACGCGGTCTCAAGCTGTGGCTAAACTAACCAACACAATCCATACTCTTGTGCTATGCAACATAAATTTACTTTCCACAGAGCAAGGTCCACGTGTTGTACGCAAAGGGACGCGTGTGCTTCTTCTTGCCGACTAGTCAGTCCTTTATAAATCCCGAGGCAGAAAGAGTTCCTCTCCAACACAGCCAACAGTCACTTGCAACACTTGCAGGTGCGCGCACGGGTGTGCAGGCACAGCAATATTTAGTGGTTCCAGGCAGGGGAAGGGGCAGACTCAACGTGCGTCTCACGTTATTTTCACAGAGCAGGGTCCACATGTTGCGCCGCAAAGGGACGCGTGTGCTTCTTCTTGCCGACTAGTCAGTCCTTTATAAATCCAGAGACAGAAAGAGTTCCTCGCCAACAGTCACTTGCAACACTTTGTTAAATATCCCGAGTGTTAAATTTGCTGTTTACTGAATACATTTAAAATAGCAGCAGGGGAGTGGTTCAAAACCTGGCACCCAGCTGATTTGGGGGTTATTCTATTGATGAGGTGATTGCCCAGCTGATGAAGTGCACTCCAGGATTGAACCCTGGGCCCAATTTACCAAGAGGGAACCAGGATGTGCTCAACCCTGTAACAAGCAATGCTACATTGAATATCCCATGGCTGAATGCCTATGTGCTTGAAGGTTCAGCCTACATAATACTAACTAGTCAGTGTAGGCGCATACAGATGTGGGCGCTTTGACCCCCATTGAATGTCATGGTGCCATCTAGTGGTGAAATGATAATCAGCATCCTGAAAGGCTGTGTCTGGTGTGTACCAGAGAGACATTGGTCTAGTGTTGGGAAGTATTGGAGAGAGAGAGATAATTTTGCTGATAAAATCTAACCAGCTTTACAGCTTTCACTCTGATGTTCAGTAGTCTTCCCCATTTTGATCTCTTCCGATGATTCTGTCCTTCTTTAATGTAGTAATTTTAAACTTCCACTTGCTGCATCAATTCCCCACTCTCTTACCTCCCTCCACTGTCTTCCTTTTCTTAAAAATCTACAATTTGTGTATATTTGCTTGCGTTCAAATGTATCCATAGTTTGGCTCCATACTATTTCCCTTCTCCAATAAGATGTTATCCCTTGCTGCCTGCTACTCTTTGCCTCCTAAATTTGTCATGTCCTCTTCGTGTGTACCCTGCCTCAACAAGTTTCCTCTATTAAACTCTCTGTTCTGTTTGTTTCAACTCATAATTCTTTCTACTTTCTTCTAAAAACTGGTCTTCTTCATAGAATATTTATTTTTCTGAAGTATATACTTGTAACAAACTTTCACTACTGTGGTTTAGATTCATTTAATATATTCTAGTTCAATAGAACTTTTCACAATTTAAATCAATCTAATAACATCATTTAATCCAATTACCTCTTACGTTTATACGTACTTTAAGATACAAACATTCAATCAGCTGCTCTTAAAATGCATACAATTAGTTCAATCGCTTAAAATCAAACTAAAGTAATAATGTAACATACATATATCTAAGAGCTTACATAGTATTTGAATTTGACAATTTAGAAACCTGTAACCAAATCTGATAAAGTGTCATGTGCAAAGGCGTGAGCCCAGAATTTAGACAGTAATTCCAGAAATCCGGGGACTTGATCGTATAATTGTCATTAACAAAAAAAGAGAAGTTGCACATATATAGACTACCAAAAAGCCTGCATTCAATCAGGACATGCTTAGCAGTTTCAAAACGTGTTTTAATTTACAAATGCAGCAATATCTACTGTCCAATGGAAGCCTCAGCTTGGGACCAATTACAGTCAGAATTGGGAATTGGTTAGTGCGCAACTTTAAAATCAATTTTCTTACTACTGCGTCAGGGCATTTTAGTAAATATATCTGCGTACACTTGTATTTATGGACCACCTGGTAAACTGCCTGATAGGTCTTCAGTTTGGATAGGTGGGAATCATTCAAGTTCCAATCCCATGTGTCATTCTTCTCGTATATCAATTTTTAAATGACCAAATTATTGGCATAATCAGCACCAAATGACCACCCAATTTGTTCAAACATCCATTTTTTCAGGTCCTCAAAATTAACAGACTTGTTGGTGGACTCAGTTCCTGAATTCTCCCCTAACTTAGCCATTAAGGGACATATGGAAAAGTGAGTTGCCTTTATGTACAATTACCTCTACTTTTTAGGGCCAGTGCCCAGAGGGGTATGAGCCCCAGTTCGAGTCTAAGTTATTTCATGGGGATAGCCTAAGGAAAATTCAAATTTCTCCTCCAAAAGTTTCCTTTGAGAATGTTTAACAAATTCAAGTCAAGGCTTCCAGACCATAAAAGATTGGGGGACAAAAGTAATTTTTTATAGAATATCAGCAGTCCTTTAAGGCTGTAGCCAGCAGTTTCTTTTGCAGAGCTATTAAATAAAACACCAAGCAATGTCCTTTCCTACATTATTCCCGCTCCCTTTCCATGTAAAAGTAAAAGTCTTACCTATCTCAATACCCAAATATGTATAACTGTCCACATACTCGATAGTACCTTGTGCTGTCGACAGTACAGGCTTCTATGTTGGCCAACTGACAAACTTCATGGCCTTTGTTTTGTCAAAGTTAATCTCAAGGTCATTTTATTGCTGCATATAAGCACAATTCTCTGATGGTTCTTGACAAACCAATATATATGTGATCAAAAATGTTTTAATCGGGCAACATCTAATTCAGGGGAACTTCCCACACACCCCAAGCCAGGCACGCACAATTTTCCTTTATTAATAAAGTTCATTTTATTAATCTGGGAAACTAAATTTAACAGAATTGATTCCGTACAGTTTCCCCTCCTCTTCCAGGACAAGAAACACACAGGGTTGCACAGAAGGCATGTTTATTAACCAAACAGAAATAAAGTAATCAATTTAAAGATAAACATGTTATGTCTCCATGGACTTTCAATGCCAATGATGAAAATAATCAACACATGATTCACCTCAGTTTTCAAAGCTACAGTTATAGAGAAAGAGACTTTTATAACACACATCTCACCACTCATATGTTTTGTTTACCCTGGATTCACATGCATCATTGATTAAAAATGCATGAGGGTTCAGGATAAGACTTTAATTTGTTAAAAAAAAAATAATTCAAAACAACCCTGCCTATTCAATTATCTCCACTTCCCCTTTATTGCAAATACATGCCACCATCCTTGCTCAGAAGACATGCTAGAATTTCAACAGCATTCAACAAACTCAATATCAGCCAACTAATAGACTTTCATGAATGTATATAGCTTGTAGAAAAGACAATGTATGTTCAACAAGTGTGTAAGCTAGGCTCCCTTAGGTGATGTTTCTATTTAATTACTGATTAAAAGCTTACCTTTCTCACTTTCAATGGCTAACTTAAAAAGCAGGAAAATGGGTAGCGACTAATCACCCTCTCGCTTTTATCTTGAGCAACTCAGCCTTAATAACATCATTATTCATGACAGTATACCCAGGAATTACTTCAATTATATTATTTTACTATTTCTGCAAACAGTGAGATGCCCATTTAACTCTCTGATAATTCTTGTAAACACATTGTTGGACTTCGTCTATCAAATATATATTTTTCCAGAAGCACATACATTTCTGAAATGTTCCTGAACTTCTTGAGAGGCACAATCAATGTATATATTCCCACCACTCGGTACTGACAAATAGCTGGGGCCCGGATTTTGTCTGATTCCATTTATAGTATTGCTCCCCTCAGGATTATTTCCCCTTTATATTATACTCAAATATGAATTTCTTTTGGCTTCTCACAAACAGGTGGACACTCTCTTAACGACTGGTTCAATTCTCTCCCACTAGGAGCAGGAAAGCATCAGTCAGGAGGATGGGATCAGCTTTCCTGTAATATTCCAAAATGGGCCCAAAAGGAGGTCAATATATTCCTTCTCCTGCCACTAACAATTTGCCTTCTTGCTCTCCATCAGTCAGTGAATGAACGAGTGAGTCTCCGGAGTGTGTGTATTTGACCTTTTATATAACAGAAGTCCCACCCTTTATAGGTGTGTTTAGTTTTTCCAGTTTAATTGGTCAAGGCATGTGATTGGACAGTGTTCCAAAAGTGACATCACAGTAGACCTTTCCCTCTGTAATCATTGGGCATATTAATGAAGGGAGCAGTCTGATGGGAGTAACTTCTACACTCAATTTCCATCCCATTTGATAAACACAAAATGGGGAGTCCCCTAAATGAACCACTTACATTTTTGATTCTCAAAGGCCCAAACTGTATTTAGGTGTAGCCAGCATTTTTAGTAATGAACAAATCTGTATGCGGGCACACACTTAAATATAAAAAAAAATATATTTATTTTGTAAGCCAATAGGTCCTACAATCTGACACTAAGAAAAAAATGCATATACTCTTGATCTGTTTCGAATTTGTACAAATCGATCAAATACTATTTTACATGTAATGCATATCAACACCATTAACTCACCACTCGAGACCTGAAACTCAGAACAAGCATTGCCTATAGATAAGTTGAAAATACAATCAGTACATTCACATGTATTCATTAGCTAGATACTGAATATCAAAAAGACAAGCCCAATTCTTGTTCATGGTACATGGGTAAAGAGTGGAGATTTGCACACACTGGTTTGGTTATCAATATGAATTAATCAACTTCATGCGTATACAGTTACAATCCTGTACTACTGACCCTATCTAGCTATGCTAAATAGAATAAATATATACCAATACCCCGTGGCCATTACAAGAAGAACTAGACACACATCCCAGGTCCCTCCCAGTTGATGTCATGTCATCTTATGGATTGTTTGTATTAAACATTGTAACATTCTGAAATGGTAAATTCCACACATATGACCAAATTACTAATTGGCTCGCCAGAATTCTTTCTCTAGCATGAATCAAATGATACATGTTTTATCATTACTGGTTATTGACTTGCAGATTTTGGTGTATATCTTACTTAACCTTTCATAGACAAATTAGTTTTCCATCTCAATGTAACTGCTCATCACTGCGAATGCTAGGATATATGGATAACTGGTGTGTGCCATTCCTACTCATCAAAATACAAATTTGCCTAATGTACATAATAAAATAACATCAGAACATGCTCATTTTAAGATCATCTAATAGACATTTTCAAACTGAATGTTAAGAAAATAAGCTCTCTATGACATTTCATTTCGGAGATATCATACGAAACATGAATCCAATATAGCTATTTTTAGGATACAATATTGTACATGACATCTGCAGTTAGGCCTGCTAATAACAGATAATCTGGGGCCTTTTACTGTTACTTCACGCCTGAATGTATTTATGACTTCAGAGCGCTGGCATTGGAGTAGTGTCTTGGGCCTGGCAGATCTTAGATAAACATTCAGTTTTTCCAATTGTCAAGATTCCTTTCCTTAGGATGACCTGGGAGATTGAAATAGGAGATTGAACAAGAGCTATCCACTGGTCAAGATGAATTCCTATTATTTCTTTTAAGATGTTAAACCCGCCCTCAGGATTATTTCCCCTTTATATTATACTCAAATATGAATTTCTTTTGGCTTCTCACAAACAGGTGGGCACTCTCTTAATGACCGGTTCAATTCTCTCCCACTAGGAGCAGGAAAGCATTAGTCAGGAGGATGGGATCAGCTTTCCTGTAATATTCCAAAATGGGCCCAAAAGGAGATCAATCTATTCCTTCTCCTGCCACTAACAATTTGCCTTCTTGCTCTCCATCAGTCAGTGAATGAGCGACTGAGTCTCCGGAGTGTGTGTGACCTTTTATATAACAGAAGTCCCACCCTTTATAGGTGTGTTTAGTTTTTCCAGTTTAATTGGTCAATGCATGTGATTGGACAGTGTTCCAAAAGTGACATCACAGTAGACCTTTCCCTCTGTGATCATTGGGCATATTAATGAAGGGAGCAGTCTGATGGGAGTAACTTCTACACTCAGTTTTCCTCCCATTTGATAAACACAAAATGTGGAGTCCCCTAAATGAACCACTTAAATTTTTGATTCTCAAAGGCCCAAACTTTATTTTGGTGTAGCCAGCATTTTTAGTAATGAACAAATCTGTATGCGGGCACACACTTAAATATAAAAAAACAAATTATTTATTTTGTAGGCAATAGGTCCTACAATCTGACACTAAGAAAAAAATGCATATACTCTTGATCTGTTTCAAATTTGTACAAATCGATCAAATACTATTTTACATTTAATGCATATCAACACCATTAACTCACCACTCCAGACCTGAAACTCAGAACAAGCATTGCCTATAGATAAGTTGAAAATACAATCAGTACATTCACACGTATTCATTAGCTAGATACTGAATATCAAAAAGACAAGACCGATTCTTGTTCATGGTACATGTGTAAAGAGTGGAGATTTACACACACTGGTTTGGTTATCAATATGAATTAATCAACTTCATGCGTATACAGTTACAATCCTGTACTACTGACCCTATCTAGCTATGCTATATAGAATACATATATACCAATACCCCGTGGCCATTACAAGAAGAACTAGACACACATCCCAGGTCCCTCCCATTTGATGTCATGTCATTTTATGGATCGTTTGTATTAAACATTGTAACATTCGGAAATGGTAAATTCCACACATATGACCACATTACTAATTGACTCGCCAGAATTCTTTCTCTAGCATAAATGAAATGATGCATGTTTTATCATTACTGGATATTGACTTGTAGATTTTGGTGTATATCTAACTTAAACTTTCATAGACAAATTAGTTTTCCATCGCAACGTAACTGCTCATCACTGCAAATGCTAGGTTATATGGATCACTGGTGTGTGCCATTCCTGCTCATCAAAATACAATTTTGCCTAATGTACATAATAAAATAACATCAGAACATGCTCATTTTAAGATCATCTAATAGACATTTTCAAACTGAATGTTAAGAAAATAAGCTCTCTATGACATTTCATTTGGGAGATATCATACGAAACATTAATCCAATATAGCTATTTTTAGAATACAACATTGTACATGGCATCTGCAGTTGGGCCTGCTAATAACAGATAATCTGGGGCCTTTTACTATTACTTCTGGCCTGAATGTATTTATGACTTCAGGGCGCTGGCATTGGAGTAGTGTCTTGGGCCTGGCAGATCTTAGATAAGCATTCTGTTTTTCCAATTGTCAAGATTCCTTTCCTCAGGATCACCTGGGAGATTGAAATAGGAGATTGAACAAGAGCTCTCCACTGTAAAGATGAATTCCTATTATTTCTTTTAAGATGTTAAACCCGCCACACACAGACGCAGGCCATAAAGAGGGTCCTTTCGAAGGTACATCAAGTTTGGCCTTCCAGTGACAGTCATTACATTTATAGCTCAGCTTCACCCAAATTCCAATTCCATGAGAGGGGACATTATCTGTTTTCCCATCTTGTTTGCTGGGTTTGGGGAGTTGAACAGAATACCATAGGCCAGAGTTCAGCCCTGGCTTCATTTAATCTGTTCCCAATCACAACTGCAGCTTTTACATTTATATTTTGCTATTCCCCTTTATTTTACATTTTCCCCAAACACTGCAGTTTATCCATTGTATTGGCTTATCAAACTACTATCAAATGTCCACATATTTAAAGGATAGTTCCGGGACTTTTTTTTTATTGTCCCTACGGGTCGGCCATGTGTTTGTAAGCATAAATCGGTAGATCGTAGGAAACTTTCCTATGGACCTTACCCGACTTTTCGCCCATTATCGCACTCGAAATCAGCCTCCATTTTGTGATAATCCTATCATTTCGCCGCATCGACCTGGCTCACCTGCCTTTGCGGCACTAAATCAAATCCCCCGCCCCTGAAACAGACTTTATCAAAACATTCATATTCCCCGCCTCTATCCGTGACGTGACTGAGTTGCGTAGGCAAACGCGCCCAGGCGTCTTCTACGCGACTCCACACAGACCCCGGAAATCAACACAGATCAGCTCACAATACAGCGCGCCACAATTCGGAATATGAAACTGTACTTTGAAATCAAACCGCAAGATTGTAAATGTGGTAAAGTACATTTATTTGACATCAAATGTTTAGAGAATATTCAGCGATTTGCATTTTTATTTGCTCACGTTCCAAAAAGTTCGTATTGAGGAACGCGATGGTCCTTTGCTGTACACAGGGTCTTAGAGCATCTCACAATACAGCGCCACAATTCGGAATGTGAAACCGTGGTTTAAAAGCAAACGGCAAGATTGTACATTTGGCAAAGTACGTTTATTGGACATCAAATGTTTAGAGAATATTCAGCGATTTGCATTTTTCTTTGCTCTCGATCCAAATTAGTTCGTCTTGAGGGAAGCGATGTTCGTGTGCAGTACACAGGGTGTTGGTTTACGATAAAAATAAGCTCTTCGGTCGCACTGATAATCGCATGGCTGTTCCAACAACGAGGCACTAGGCCACCACAACGGTAGGTATGTTGCATCTAACCGTTAGTACCGCGTAAGGGCATACTTGTACTTGGCGATCGTCCCATAAAATGGTCAGGGTGGTAACGTTGTTCACGCGGAGAAGCAACTGGCGGCTGTAGAAGCCGTCCGCCGGTGTCTGGTACTCGTGACACAGACAGTAGTGAATGATGTACCTAAAAACATAAAAAATGAAATTAGTCTCACCATCAGATCCTTATTAAAATTATTCATTTCATAGCGAGGACAGCGCTACTGGGTGTACACAAGTGTTTAAAGGCGTGGCGAGGCATGGAGGGGGGGGGAGTGGAGTACAAGGTAAGTAGCATAAAATAATAAATAAATAGGGCCAGCTGGTGGCAAGTGCAAGGTAAGTGCAGAACAAGTGCTGGGAAGGGGGGGCTGTAGGATACTGAGACAGTCCCCCAGTGCAGGGGTTGACAGGGAGGCAGTGCAGGTGGAGAGTGGAAGGGCCCAGGACCGAGGTCGCAGACAGTGGACCAGTTGTAGCAGGGGAGAGGGAGAGAGAAAGCAGAAGCAAAGAGGAAGGTTTTGAGGTGCTTCAGTAAAAGCAGATGTTTCTCCTCAAGATAGTGCGCGGTAGAAAACAATATGCCACATAGAACGAACAAGTACAACTGAACCCGTCTTTAAAGCCACTATATAGTAATGAAATTGCGGTATAAACTCATCAAAAGTTACTTACATTATATTTGCATTTTCCATTGTGTCTCTGTGTAGGGCAGACCCGAAACACCACTCCTTCTTTGCCGACGTTACTTCTTCTAATGAACGTGGCTCATCGTTTCGTTTCTGAAATTTTATTCATTATCTTTTCTTAGTCTTTCAGGATGGTCCCGGCCTGTCAAGGTCAAATCACAATAGAACCTTATATTGGGTCGTGGGCCGTTCCGCCACCCGAGCAAAACATCAAAGCAGCTGACCTTCACTTTGAGCGAGCACACATTTCTAGTTAGCTGCAGTTAGTTTTAGGGACATCTTGTCTGCGTGCCTTTTTTTTTATTGTCCCTATGGGTCGGCCATGTGTTTGTAATACGGAAACATTCTATAATTTTTGTAAAAATGATTTATATTACTGTTTGGTTTAATTGCAATGGGCCTGCAACATGAGGAGACTCGAGAGAACAGACAATCAAATTACAATCATTTAAACCGTGATGTGTATTTCTCAATGAGCTCTGCTTTAGGTGGACATGGAACAGAGGCAATGTTGGGTGGCAATGCAGTTGTCCCCTGCATAGGTTCGTTCACCACTCCATGTATGTGCCTATCGAGGACATCTACGATAAGTCTCTCAATAAACTCATATTGCATATCCTCAAACACTGGTTTGATCACCCATTGTTTACTTCTTTTAGTGAAGGCCTTATTGTAGCGAAGCGTCCCTAAAGTTCCGGTCGTCCTACTTTGTTGACGGCCAACATTATGGTTATGTGCCAAGACCGCTAGAAGAGTCCGATTTATCATGCCTTCCATGCCAAAATGCAATCTTTTGGGCCTGTACTTTAGGCACATATTGTGGAACACCTCCAAATCTCCTGTGTGGCAGAATTCCGTGAGTCCCCTCAAATCTCTTGTTATAGTTTTATCAAATACAATCTTTTCAATGGCCTTGTGAGTGGGTGATGAAGGAATCAACCACTTCTTCTTCCATGCCTCCTCTGTGGACAAATGGCCATGTTCACATTTGTGGAAATGCTCATTTGTCGACCATCGATGTACGTTGCTACAGTGCAACATTACTGACCGCCATTTTTCCAGTAGAATTTCCAACGACCCTTCACATGTTTTTGAGCTCCACCAAAGATGGTTGCTGATTGACTTGGACCACTGTGAAATACCTTGCATATCTTTTTTTTTTCCTGCAGCCGACAATTTTTTATTGATTGTTTTTGCAAGATGCCATACGTCAAATTGGTGATTTATATTTTTGTACTCTTCTCTCATTGTCTTGGCAATTGAAACGTGTCTGTCCGTGGCTATCAGGTCGATCACCATTCCCCGCGATTGTAGTTCTTGCAATGATGCTACAAAGCCAACTTTCTCCATGGCCACTGAGGATGTACTTTGTGACACCTGCACGACCACCGAACTCACAATTTTCTTACTTTCCATGTCCTGAAAGTGGTAGGTGCAGTACTTGGCTGAAAATCCTGGGCTGTCGCACTGTCCATCACCGGCTAGCCTGAAGCGTTTGCCCGCGAATGTACTTTCCATTGACATTTTTTCCATTCTCCAAGCTTCGCTGATGGCTGGAAATAGATAATCGGTTTGGTATTTGTAGAACTGACTTTTCGCAATGAAATGGATTCCCACAAACTGAAAGAAATACTGTAACTTTTTAAAACTTGAACCACTAAAAAGTGCGGCCGCTGCACAAAGTAGATTGCCTGCTGGCAGTTGCCCCAGCATGGGTTGTGCAGACCATGCGAACGGATGATATTGTGTACAGGTGGCATGTATTTTAAGGTTAGTTCCTCGAATTGCACGAGTCACATTAATCAATGGCTCCCCACATACTTCCCCACCAACCCAATGCCCACATTTCATCATCATAATAATATCCATCAAACAGCTATCGAATACAATGAATTTGGCCTCTTTCCTTATACTGTCACTCTGCATCCCAGCTGGTTCGGCCTGTAACGTTGAGGACATGTCACTCGCATGAAAGGTACAATCTCTGATATCGTCTTCCGCTATGCTGAGTGATATTGATGGTGTTTCATTGTCGTCCACTTCATTCTCTTCCATTGCAACATCTGTTCCTTGTCCGGAGATGGGAGAAAAAAACAATGTCTTCAACTTTCGCGCGCTCTTATTTTTTGCGGGTGTGGATTCTGTGAATTGATCTCCGACTGCATCCAAACTACCAGGAGGACATTCACTATCAATGGCTGGTGGTGGTATAGCTCCGTTGTCAATCACTTCATATTCTTCCCATTGGCACGATGCATCTCCAGTCTCAAGTCCCTGCCAAAAGGTTTGACAAGAAACATCTCTCGTTCGCTTCACTGTCTGTGTAGATCTAGTTCTTACACCCACTCGCAACTAGAGGACAGATTAGAAAAGGGATGTTCAGTTTAAACACAACTTACAGTATTGAACTATTGACAGTGAAAGACAACATAATATAGTGAACAGGACACTAACCTTCTTTTGCTTTCTTTTCTTTGAAACTTTCTTGCCTCGAACTTCAACATCTGGACGCTGTTGCTCCGACTCGTGTGTGCATGTCTCCACTTCCTCTCGCGCTGCAACGACTATATTTTCATGATAAGCACATCCATCACTCACTGAGGCTCCATCGACTCCCTGAAACATAGAACTTTCATTAGTATGTATAATAATATTGAAAACACAAAATGTACTTGGGGACCAATACCCATACGTACATCTCAATAGCAAAACACGAATGAACGCATTGTGTAGAACATTCAAACGACAATAGTTCACGCATTGTTGATCTAGTTAGATTGAACTGTCAAGATCCATACCTCGGGCTCCGCATAGACTTCCATTGATGATATTATTGAAGATGACGCTTCAGCAACTCCCTGAAACACAGTAATTGCATTAGTATGGTTTTCTATTTTGTTTAAAAGAACATAAACTTTCTGCAGGCGTCAACGGCTCATCTAAATAGACCTGCACAAATGATCAGTTGTCTAAAATAAATAATGGATATCTAAATATGATTCGATTTGCTCCATCGTTGGAAGTGTCACCACCCAGAGATCTGCATCAACTACTAGGGGTGATGTTCTTGTTGAAGAAGCTCCGTCAGCTCCCTGAAACATAGTACTTGCATTAATAAAGAAGGAAGTATAGCGGATGTAATCACGTCATTTGATCTCGCATGATTGATCTGTCAGTATCCATACCTCGAAATGCATAAGAACATCAAGGGACGCTGTAACTGCGGTGCACACTTCTGCAAGCTGTTGCGCCGACCCGTAACTGCATGCTCCCCCTTCTTCTTGGACTAATGCTCCATCGACTCCCTGAAACATAGGACTTTCATTAGTAATGAACACAATATTGAAAAAAGAAGACACATAGGAGGGCGACGACAGAAGGACATACCAATGGCTAAAAACGAAAGAAACATTGTGTGTAACAATCACGCTACAAGAATGCAAGATCTGATGATCTCCATCGATGGAACTGTCCGGAAGCGTACCTCGAGCATCTGAGTGACATCTACGGTTGTCGTCAATGCGTTGGACTCCTCAGCATCTCCCTGAAAGACAGTACTTGCATTATTTTGGATAACAATAATTATAACTGAAAACAAAGACTAGAGGACGAGTACTGTGGTGTACCATTAGGTAAAATAATTACACGATCAATTAAAACTATTGATTTACATGCCTAAAACAAGTCAGTGTCAGAATAGCTAAGTAAGATTACCCGATAGGCGCTTGAAGTGGCTGATGACTGCAATAACGACACGGATGGAGAATCTTCCGCCTTCATATTGAGTGGATACATAAATGGGGAAATTATTGTTAGCTAATGCTACACACTACCGCAATGCCGAGAGATAAATACGTAAACTTGACTCACCAGTGGAGGGATGTGGACGAATAGAGTGGGAATAGCGGTTGAGAGCAATTTTCGCCTCGCTCGCGGTGTTTTCTTCTTTATTAGCAATGATGTGGAGTACATGTCTGGGCTAAAGTGCCTGCTGCAGATGCGGTATCGATCACCCCTCTTGTCCGCAAAGACTTCTAGGACTCTACTTTCTATCTCAGAGGCTGGATATCTGCAATATCGGACCCATCCTCTTATCTGATCTATTGTCTTAGGGAAAACATGCATTATAGTACCTTCAGATTTGTTATGGGTCTTCGAAGGGCAACCGCCAATGGAACAGGCAGGCATTATGGAAAGTTCTGAAAAGTAAAGATCAACAATTCTCTATGAATACCAATGTGTTAAAACATTAAATGACACATAAAAGGTTCAATGCAAGGTCCGTTTTGGTTCTTGGAACTATACACGTTATTCACATGCGGATAAGTATTTCAATAACTTTCAAAAAATAGAAAAAGTAATTTGACTAAACTCAGAACATGTGACTAGTTCCTTGCATGTACTGTCGTGAACGAAAAGAAAACATGGATGCAATTTGATGACTACTAGCAAATAGATATAAATTAAAAAATTGGGCGCAAAATGATTATGGTACATGGACTTACCTTGACGAACAAACAGTTGGATGCAGGGATCAGAGTAGTTTCTTGTCGTAGAACAGGGACCAGTTCACAGGTTGCAAACTGACGAGTTTGCTCAAAGTGGTCACGGAAGTTCACAGAGACGAAGAGCAGATAACCAGCACCTTCACGGGTTGACTAGCAAAGCGCAAAGAAGTTCTCATTAGAAATATGAAGTGGGTTATAAAGAATTCGAAACAGGGGTGTGTTTGTGAATGAATGACGTGTATATGTCGTGGCATTATGCGGTTTGCAGGGGGCCGTCCAGCGTGTGGGGGGATGCTTGGCAGGAGACACGGGGTCTGGAGGTAGACATGGGAACAACAACCCATGCTCTATAGACTACTTTGAAGTGTACATGGTCTTTGGCACCTCTTGGCCTTTATCGCTCCCTGACAGCTCCACTTGCCAGCACAAGTACCCCGGTGCGAACTGCCTTTGATAGGGCGGGGGGTGGATTGGGGCGGTGGTCGTGCAGACAAGACACAGGAAGACTCGTGAATGGAGACACACTTATGTGGATTGCAGGGGGCCGTCCAGCGTGTGGGGGGATGCTTGGCAGGAGACACGGGGTCTGGAGGTAGACATGGGAACAACAACCCATGCTCTATAGACTACTTTGAAGTGTACATGGTCTTTGGCACCTCTTGGCCTTTATCGCTCCCTGACAGCTCCACTTGCCAGCACAAGTACCCCGGTGCGAACTGCCTTTGATAGGGCGGGGGGTGGATTGGGGCGGTGGTCGTGCAGACAAGACACAGGAAGACTCGTGAATGGAGACACACTTATGTGGATTGCAGGGGGCCGTCCAGCGTGAGGGGGGATGCTTGGCAGGAGACACGGGGTCTGGAGGTAGACATGGGAACAACAACCCATGCTCTATAGACCACTTTGAAGTGTACATGGTCTTTGGCACCTCTTGGCCTTTATCGCTCCCTGACAGCTCCACTTGCCAGCACAAGTACCCCGGTGCGAACTGCCTTTGATAGGGCGGGGGTGGATTGGGGCGGTGGTCGTGCAGACAAGACCCGTTTGCCGCAGGGCCTCACCAAGGAGAGGCCATCTAACTGAATGTAAGAGGATGGCTGCAGGATCTACTACATGGAAGGTAGGGGGGTGAGTTTATAAATACCTCACCCTCCCAGGAGAATATATGGGGGTCATCTCTGTACCCGGTGCCCAAAAAGAGGATTTATTATGATCAACCATATTTATTATTTACCTATAACCATGTTTTGTATCAATAAAATCCAACAGCTTTTTATTGCCAACGCTTGATGCCAACCCACAAAATAATATATGTATGACTGCTGCATATATGGGTTCAACGGTTATGTCGATTGAAGGTGTGCGGCCAGCGTGAGGGAGGATGCTGGCCGGAGACATGTGGTGTGACAAGACAAGGCACTGGAAGGCTATTCAACGGAGACACACTAGATTCATTTAAAAAATCAAAACAACCATTGTTAAAATATATGTTGGGCTTTATTTTAGATTTTAATTAAACATAAATAATAAACATTACACATTGTAAAGTTGAGGTTGCAGCACATCGAGGGAAAATCCGCGGTATTGTCCACTGTCACTGGGGAAATGTTGTCTAATGGCAAGTACCGCACAGGCAGGTATTACTCTCCGAACGCGGTGTCCGAGCCTCCCGTGAAGCCACCAAGTGAAGCAACGATAGGCCACCAGCCTGTACCACCTGTGAAAAAAAAAGATGCAAACTGTATTAAACTGACCAAACTTTCTTATCAATGTCGATTCAGGTAACACATGTCATTTTTCTTAGAAAAAAATTATATCTAGAAAATGCACTATATGGAACCAATTTACATGCGTTCGAATGATATGTAAATGTAATTTTATATGTGGGAGACGACCATGAAATAGTGGTGGCATCACTGACATCACAAACAGAGTATACTTACTCGTTACTCGGATTACGCGGACGAACAGTGCCACGAAGTTCGTGCATAAGCACCATCATCATCCTCAACACTGTCCGTGAGAGGCAGGCTTCCCTGAACTCTGGCAGCTCGGTGATGCATTGCGGACTTTGCTCGCCTTCCTGCAGACTTTGCTCGCTTTCCGAAATGTAGGCCAAGCACCCGGAATTTTCACGGCAGCAGCAGTTCTCCTCCTCAGTTGGCATTAGCTCGCACCGATTGCACGTGCACCAGGTGGAGACGCCGTCCATGCGACATGGTCCAGGCTCTTCATCCGTTGACTGGTCCTCCCAACTGCCGTCCGAATCCCCATCGTTTTCGCGTGCTTGCCTTTCCAGTAGTTCCTCCTCGGTGTACTCGGGCTCGTACATATACGGCATTATTGTGGCCATTGTGCGGTAAAGATAGTAAAATAATTTACAGAGATGGTACAGGTGTTCACACGGGCTACAAGCGGCGAAGGTAGCTGACCAGAGCACTGAAACGAGTCACAGAATACTCAAAGTAACACAGAGAGAGTAATGGAATCGAAAATCTGCTGCTGTATGTTGTGAAACGGTCTGTTTATACTTATTGGGGAAAGAGGCGTCCTGCCATTTCCATGGCAACACGTCAATAGCTGAGGCGCAGCGATTGTTGACACGAGACGTGCTTGAAATGGGCAGTACGCGTCTGCTGATGTCAGGCTCAGGGGCGGGGGATTTGATTTAGTGCCGCAAAGGCAGGTGAGCCAGGTCGATGCGGCGAAATGATAGGATTATCACAAAATGGAGGCTGATTTCGAGTGCGATAATGGGCGAAAAGTCGGGTAAGGTCCATAGGAAAGTTTCCTACGATCTACCGATTTATGCTTATAAACACATGGCCGACCCGTAGGGACAATAAAAAAAAAGTCCCGGAACTATCCTTTAACACCTGTAGGTTTCATAACAATTTTTTTTTATATTTTTTTTTATTGATTTAGTTGATAAATCAACTTTTCAATATAAGTTTACATTTATAAAATTGCATTAGTAAAAAAAAAGTACATTTGAAAAAAGAAACACATTTTCATAAAATACTAAAAGTTAGTTCATCATTCAAAAATTCAAAGATACTTAACATACACACACAATTGTCCATTAGGGTATAACGTAAATAAAATTACATTTTCTTTTCACCATCTTCCAAGACAAAGATTCCGTAATGTAAAAATAAAAACATATAAAAACAGATAAAGCAAGACAAAACAAGGTTAACTGCACATACTCAGTCACTGATTTGTTATGTTGTTGAGAAATTATCACTTAACTTTAGTGCTTTTAGAAAATTCACTACAGCCAATCATAACTATGACCCTTGATTTCTGCAAAGGAAAATAAACACAAACACTAGCAGAAAATGCACATTTGTTTTTCTCCGTCACTTTAAAATTCAGTCATTTTCCCCTCAGATTGAACTGTTCTCCATTTTAATAAGAGTTGTAGGATATTTTATTGCACTTGGAAATGTTTATCTTGGGCCTTGTCAATTATCTTTTGCTATTACGGACTGAAAAACATCATACATTTTTCTTGCACATGTGTTTTTCAAATGCTATTGACAGGCCAAAGTTTACATGTTTGTTTTTAAAAAGGTACCTTGCGGTACATCTTTTCTTTGAATTAGATTTCCCTACATGACTTTATTTCTTGTGGTGCTTGCATAATTATAGTACAGCGTTTCAGGGAATACACGGTGACAATAAAATGCAACTAAAATAAAAATACTAAATAAATGCTTCGTAACTATCTCAGTAGTCTGATGTACCTCTTGTTGATTTAGAGCATATAACCTCAATGGAGACTTTAACACACAACACATACAGACCAACAATGACCAGAAGTTTTAATAGGCTCCTTTCGAATCTAAGACGAAGCACCATTGAACATTTCAGTTAACATAACAAACTGTGGGTCTCTAGGTTAAGAGAAGGAAAGGAGGACATAATTCTATGGTTTCATCAAAGAACTGAGTACAAAGACCCACCTGAGAAGAATGAGAGCGAGCTCTCTTGCAAGATGCAGGACACATATAGAATTCAATTCAGAAAATCAATAAGAAGACCAACAATTAAATATTGTATACATTTTTTTCTAAGATAGAGTTTATTTATGGCATGTTGCTGATCACACAGTTTGATGGTGGGGATTGTGTTAGGGTAGATAAACAAGTTGGACCTTGATGAACACAAGTATATATTTTCCTAAAAATTACTAAATCAAGTGCTTCAATTTAAATACTTAAATAATTTGATATGTGGCCGGGAAGAGGTGAGTAAATTAAGAGTGGATTAAGGATGAAGACTAATGGGCATGATTGTATACCATGCATTCATCTAATAAAAACTCAAAGTTGGTTATTTCTCAAACTGAAAAGATTACACATTTGTATCTTAACAAACCATCCACAATTCCAACGGAGGAAATACAATACTATATAATATAACTATGGATGTGGCCACAATCTAATGTAAGTAAGTAACTGTAGGCATATTACAGAAATAGAATATAAAATAATCATGAGTTGTCATGAAGAAGAGCCGAACCGGTGCAGCAGACAAAGGAATATAATGGTAAATATTGGAGTTGGGTACAGACAGCCACTAGATAAATGCACCCAAAAAACAACAGCCAATAGGGGGAGATCAAACGCTTTAAAACTCTGTGAGAGTGTAAGAAAAGCTCAGGGATATTCAAGAGGAGTCCATTAACGTAGGCAAAGTGATCTAAATAAAGAAGATGATATCAATATCTAACAAGCATTGTCAAAGCCAATAGTTTTGGAATTTCTATAGACTGATATGTTACATCCTTTTCTGATGTTTTTAATATTACAACTTATATAGATTACAATGTTCTACACATGGCACTACTGCTTACCTTTTATTTACTAAACAAAACAATAATTACATATACGTTTTTACATTTCCCTAAGCCACAAATGTAGGCAAGTCTGGTAATTTAATTCAGGGCTGTCTGATTGAATATTTTAATACACTAGAAATCAAGTGGCTAAAGGCACACTTGGTTAAGTATTTTATTTACATCAGATGCAGCTTGATCATAATTACCCCATTATATTTTTAAATCACTTTAATGTGACATGAATATAGATACAGTTCAGCAGATTGGCCACAAATAGCCTACTGCCTTTCAGATAACGTTCAGCAACACTATTATGAACCAAAAATAAAAAGGGAATTCCAAAAGAGTCTCAAGAGAAAAGTAGACCAGTTAAGCAGACAGCACACATGACCCATGTTCAAGAAGAATTGTGGGGCATGAATACCTGAGATGGGGCTGGCTTTTTAGTGCCGAGGGAAAGTTTCCCTTAGAGTCCAGAGTATAGAGCTCGGTTTATGTCTCATTCATAATTGACGCTACATGCCAGACAGATGCAACACAGGCGTCCAAAGCCATGCTGACCATATAGTGACAGAAATTCTGGAGCCGCATTGGCCACAATGCGATCTTCAGCCAGTTAAATGGAGCGACACACGCACCACAACTCTGCCCGGGCCTGAATGGTCCATGATCCACAGAAAGGATGGGCTCCTTTTCGGGAAATACTGTTCATTAGTCTTTTACCTCTGGGAAAAACAGTGATGAGTGTGTGCATTTGTTCAGAAACTGACCATCGGGCAGGTCTGAAGGGAACAACCACAATTGTTGTATGGCATTAGAGCCGGAATAAGGATGCACAGGGTCATGAATGTGGGAGTATGTTGGCAGTGAGGTTAAGAGTGGGTCACAGGAGAATGAAATATCAAAACATAGTTGTGCAAAAAGCATGTTTCCTGTACATTTCTACGTGCCTTTACTTCATTTTAGCCATAATTATATGCAATCCAAGTAAAATAAAATGCTCTTGTCTAGCACAATCCTATTTTAGCAGCCTTTCCTGCACATGGATCTGCAAAAAACAGGGAGGAGGGTTTTTTACTATAAATGTAGAAGCAGATGAAAACCCTGTGGTGTTGCTTTTTACAAAGGGGAAGTAGTGGTGCCCTCAGCACTGATATGGTTCTAGGTGGAGGGTGCAATGAGAGCTTTCACTGTCTGTTTTAGAGCCACAGTTGGAAGCAGCACTGAAACTACTTATTTAGTCAATGACACTGAGAGTGTGATTGGGCTAGTGGAGTGAGCAGTTTTGTTGATCAGTTAGTGTCCTGTGTTTGTAGGTAGTTGCTGTTGTGTGCAAGGGATGATTGTGTGGTTAATGTAGAGAGAGAGAGAGGGAGAGTGGGGCATATAGAAAGTGAGAGGCGAGAGAGAGAGTTTGAGCCTGTAAGGGGGATAAACATGTTGCAAGTTGCAACCACCATGTTCAAGACTGTTGGTCTGATGTTGCTGGGCGTGGTTGGTTATCATCTCTGTTAATGATGGTTCTCAATGTTTCATATTGGATTAAGGATCTAGGGAGAACAACCCTAGTACTTCTGAGATAGCGTGCTGTGTGCTGGCTCATTGCATGTTTTCGAGAAT
Source organism: Ambystoma mexicanum (assembly GCF_040938575.1). Lineage (NCBI taxonomy): Eukaryota > Metazoa > Chordata > Amphibia > Caudata > Ambystomatidae > Ambystoma > Ambystoma mexicanum. Next base: position 906,590,237 of record NC_090928.1, on the reverse strand, counting down.
GTCAGTCTGATTCCAGGTGATGGGAAGACTTACCCAATTGACTCTGATCCATAGACCTTGACTGATGAGTTGTGAGTAGAGTTTTGGCATGAGGGTATCAGGCAGGCATTGGGTTGGGGTATTGAGGGGTGATGGGGTTTGTGGTGTTGCAGGAAGATAAGCTTTGGATGGTGAAACCCACCATTACAAAGCAGAGGACAAGCAGGAGGGTTGAGGGAGAAGAGGTAGATTCGGTAGGTTAGGATTCGATGGAAGGAGGTGAGGTAGATTCGGTAGGTGAGGATTCAGTGAAATGGCAAGTGGCACACATGCATAAATCCAGCTGTTGGCATACTTTAGTCTTGATAGTACTAGGGTGATCATTGCTTGGTTCTGTGCCTGAAGGTCAGGCAAGTCATGCTGCATTGGTTTTTGGTGTTAATGGTCTGATCATTGTCCAGAAACATGCATATATTTTACAATGCAATCGAATGTACAAAATATAAATTGCTCCTGGAGTTTATCATAGTACAATTTCAGTACAATTGCGGGGCATTGCTATTTTGCTATTTTGATTTCAAAAAGACAGAAACTGTGGGCAGATAGGAAATGGCCAGTAGGGATTGATCTGCAGGTGAAATTTGGGTGGCAAAGTTTTACTAGCCAATTCTGAATGATGTTGCAGCACCATTCATAGATTTTCTAGTAGACTATACAAACAATGATAATAAAATGTTATTAGGAAAGCGATTGCAAATTCTGACCATGTTTCTGATATGTGAAGTAAGATGTGCATCAGTTAAGAGGCTGCATTAAAGGCCACATTACCGGAAATTCACAGCGGCAGCGCAAATGCATCTTGAGCCTGGCCAATTTCATTAGCATGAGTGCAAGTTAATCTGCACCGAATTTGCGCAAAATGCATTGACTTTGTCACAAAGTTTCGGTATGACGCTCCAAAATGCAATTATGTTTGTCCATTTTCTCGTCAGTCGAGCTCTTCAGTTGCTGTACATGGGACAAAATCAGGAGATCCCCCGATCACCCCCCAGATGTTTATCTTAAATAGGAGGGCAAGTCTTGATTTTCTTTGTGGAATGAGCAACTCATTTGTAGAAGCCACCAGCAGAATATTTTTGGGATGAGTAGAAGGAAAGGGGATTGTTGGGGTGATGAGTTGAAGACATGGATAAGGCACCCTAAAGGCAGTAGAGTATATGAGTAGGCAGCAAAAATACACCACCATCCATGGAGTCCTGTCAAGGCTAATTGTTTCAAAATCAACTAATTATAGCTCAGAAGCTATCATGCCATATTGGTGATATTTTGTCTTGTAACTGGCAACTCATTTATTCAGATTTTCATTAGGCTTGTCATTTGAAAAGAGCAAATCTAGGGGTTAATGGCCAGCCGCAAGATAGTGGCAAAAGGTTAGATCAAGTCAGTGGTTCATTCTAAGCTTTAACTGTGTTCAATCGCTTGATATTTGATAATGGAACCATGCAAACTTCCAAGAATGCAGAGTGGATCAAAAAGACTATCTATTGAATTGTGTTCTACCTTTTCACCGATCTCTGGAACAAGAGGAAAAAAAACATACTTTTCAATGTTGTGCTGTGAATTGAAGGTAAAGAGACAAAACGGGCAGGTTTGTGAGTTGTAGCAAACCAAAGGAGGGTCCCTTTTTCACGCAGGTGGTGGGAATTAATGACCAGACACAGAAACCATAATTTGAAACAGGTTCATTAGGAGTCTATAACAGTGTGCGGTCAAAGAAATGAATGGAGAATTGTAACTGCAAAGTGTCACAATAGTTCACTGATTTCTCACTAAAATTGCAGGGCAACAACATTTCAAACGTGGCTTTCCTGAAGCCTTATAATGTACCGAGGTTCCCTTGCAGGTCCAACAGTTCTCAATAAACACACGCAACAAGGCAGCTTCCTGTCCTGAGCTGCTTCATAATTTTGTCCTGAATACCCGAGGCAGTGGAGCCCTGGAGCCCCCTGCCACTGCTGGAGCAGTGCCCCTGCTCTTCAGGTGAGGCCTGGGATATATCCCCTTGAAATCCATGCTGCTGATCATATTTCTACGAATCTTGAAATGTGCAGATTCGAATTTCGCCATGCACAGAAAAATCGGAAATCATCTGTTTTATTGCCCATTGTGATTCCTGAATTGATCCTGTAAAGGGAAACTGTGTTGCCCCTCTGCCACCATCACAAGCCACAAGGTTTGTCCACTCAAAGATGGCCTCCCACAACATTTTGCCTGCACCCAGTGCTTGATCCAGGCATAGATTGCTGTGATTGGATGCAAGCTCCTATTTCCATCCATTCCCATCGCCGGCAGCCGAACACCGGCTCACACAACAAGGCAGCTTCCTGTCCCGAGCCTGTCCAGAGCTGACAGAGGCCAGGGCCAGGAACTCTGCCCGTTCGGTTCACTAATTAATGGGCATGCCCACACTCAGGTTGCCTGGACTCCCTCTAAGTGGTAAGATCCCTGTTGGCTCATCAGCATTTCTTTATTTGCAACGCTGAGCTTACTGTTTAAAATCATATCCTCACCAAAATGACTTTGAGCCTAAACGTCCACCTCTGACAGCCTCACGGCACTTGCACATCATAAGTAGTTCCACATCATTGCTCAGGCCTGACCGCCAATGTACTCTGCGCCATTTCCTGTGCGTCCAAACTGTGTTTACAAGTTATATCTTGCCTGTTACTCCTAACACCCATATGATCTGTTCAAATATAGCCCTGTCTGATACCTGCACCTGTATGCCTACATTGTGGCATTACAAAACTTGTATTATCACTTGCCTAGCTCTCTAATTACACAGACAACTTACTCCTATTGTGCTAGATTCATGCTCCCAACTCATAACTTGGCAGCAACAGTGCCCCCCGCATTCTTAATGCCCATCTGTGTTACTGCCCGTTTACTGTTCCTCTTAAACTCATCTGAGTCACTGTTTACATCTGCATCTTGAGAGGCCATTTCATGTTTTTACCTATTTGCCTATCAGTGCAACTTGAATGCCCATTTGAGTCACTGCATGACTACTGCTTTTCTAAACCCTAGACATAGCTCCTGTGCCCATTGATTGGCTCAGCCTACAGCTTAAGTATGCTTATTGATTTAGCCTATTGCTCTCCTGTACCCATTGCTTTAGCCTACAGTTGAAGTCTGCCCATTGTTTCTACAGTTGAAGTGTGCCCATTGTTTTTACAGTTGAAGTGTGCCCATTGTTTTTACAATTGAAGTGTGCCCATTGTTTTAGCTTACAGTTGAAGTGTGCCCATTGATTCTTATCCCTATCAAACATGCACACCATCACCTACAGCTTTCACACTCTCACCACCTTATTCATTACTAGTCTCCTTGGGTATTGTCACTGGCTCCCTCCCCCTGGTGCTCTAGCCCCACCCAACCTAACCATAATGTCATTAGATTGCCCTCCTATCTTGGGCCAATCAAATTATTCAACTATATTGAGAATACATGCAAGCATCCCTTGCACTACAAATCATAGGAACTCTTGACTCAGATCTAGACTAACCAAACTGTGCGAACCCCTCACAAGATCTCTCCCCTCTATTAACAAGAGAATGAACAAGAACCTTTTCACCCGAGAGAAGGGCATTAAGGCCAATACGGCAAACCACAACCACGCTAGCCACACTACTATCTCTCCCATCTCGCATGACACCATGAAGCAGCAAACTGTGCACAAACTAATCACCTCAATCCCTGCTTCAGCCACTACCGAGGCTCACCTAATCAAAGGAACCCTTATAAATGCCAGGTCCTTGGTTGCCCATGCAACGGACATAGCTGACCTTATACTGGCAGACAACTTGGACTTCCTGGCCATCTCTGAATCATGTTGTCGCTAGCTGTCCCAGACGGCTACACAATATCTAGACAGGACAAAGATAAAATCTGAGGTGGAGGAATTGCCATTATATCCAAAACAAGCCCCGACCTGCTCCCCCACAAATTATTCAATCTTGCGAAGTCCTCACTGTTAAACTCCCACTAATCAATTCTCTGTCCCTCACCATCCACCTAATCTATAGACCTCCTGGCCCATTGGGAACATTTGAGAAAGAATTTTACAATCTATTATCTAATAACCTTAAAACGACCACTCAACTACTACCTGGCGACCTCAATCTAGGATTCAATGACCCGCTAGATAAACACTCCTTAAACATAGGCAATATTCTGTCCGAACTGGGACTTTCCCAAAAAATTAACAAACCTACCCACAACAAAGGGCAAACTCTGGATTGGGTGGCTGACTACAATTGTACGGCCAACATCACTTCTATCTCCCCACAACTGCGGACGGACCTCTTCCTCGTGCCATTCACACTGTCCACCATTAGACCACTCCCGTTGGTCACTTCAATTGCCCCACCTTGTTTAATAAGGAACAAAGAGAATATTACAGTGGAAAATATGATCCCAGCCATTCTGCCAACCCTTAACTCACTGGCAGACAACTTGGATCCAAGTACATTGGTCAACGAGTATAATAAAGTTATGCTTACTACACTTGACAAAATTGCTCCACTCAAACTTAGACCTAGTAAGCCCAAACTTCACTTAAACAAGTGGTTCACTCCCCAATTAAGGGACCTACGATTATTAAAGAGGAACAGCAAAACCACCTTGAGACGACTCCCGTCACAAGACAACAAGTCCAAACTAACCAAAATATCAGCCCAATACAAAAAGGAAATATGCCTGGCTGAACATTACGCTTCCAGCAAACGTATTTCTAATGCCAATTCCAGTATGAAGGAATTGTTCACCATACTAAAGGAATTCGAGTCACCTATTCCCACACCTGATATCTGCACCAAAAACAAAATATGGTGCTCAGAGATCCAACAGGCACTGTCCAATAAAGTAACCACTCTGCAGAAAAATATAGCCAAAAAAAAGCTTCCCTTAACTTATTACCAGAGCTGAATAATTCAGCCACCTGCTCCCTTGAGACACTACTTGACCAACTGGCTAGATTTTACTTTACTAAAACTACTACACTTGAGGTAGAAAAAGTTATTTTGTCACTGAAGACCCCCCAATTGCCAGGGTGACCTTTGCATAGCACAGATCATAAAAGATGCCGCAAGCGATCTTGCTCCTTTATTTCCAACTTGTCAATGCCTCCTTCTCCTCGGGCATCATTCCCACCAACTTAAAACAATCTTGGGTGCTCCCATTGCTAAAGAAGCAAGCATTAGACCCTTTAATTCCCACTAACTACCGTTCCATCACGACGGTACCCTTCTTGCTCAAAATATTGGATAAGATTGCCTACACTCAGATCCAAAAAATATTTGGAACGCCACAATCTCCTGGGAGCAAGACAATCAGGCTTCCGCCCCCTGCATGGAACGGAAACCGCCCTCATTGACTTGAAATCCCAGATTGATGAGCTAAGAGACAAAGGCAAAAGGGCTCTCTTCCTATTACTAGACCTCTCAGCTGCGTTCGACCTTGTGGACCATAAGGTTCTATGTGGACACCTGGACTAGGCAGCCCACTTTTTCACAGAGGCCATCAAATGGATAGAATCATTCCTGAGGGACAGAACCCTGAGGGTCTTCTCCCCGTCAGCAGCAGCGGACCCTATTCCCATCAGGTGTGTTGTCCCCCAGGGCTCTTGTGTCTCTTTGATGATTTGGACCTTCTGGGTATCACCTACACTAACTCAGATTTTCCTCCCACTTTCCAGGGATTACGACAAGGATTTGGTATTGGTGAATATAGTGCATCTCATTATCCAGGCATGGATGGCTACCCACGGTCTATGCCTGAATGATGGCAAGACCAAGATCCTTCTCTTGGGCACCCACTCTAACCTAAAGAAATTAGGCCAGGAGTACTCATCTTTCACTTTTGATGGCAACAACATAAAGGTGGCCAAGGAGGTAAAGACCCTCGGCTTCTACCTTGACTCTACCCTCTCCTTCGAAAAAACAGGTGAAGTCAATGGCCTCAGCACCGTTTACACCTGTAAGCTCATTAGGACAGGCAAACCCATTTTGTCAAATGACAATTGCATGATTTTAGCCAGTGCCTTGATACTTTCTAGGTTAGATTATTGCAATGCCCTTTACATTGGCGCTAATAAATCAATCATTGCGAGGATACAAATCCTCCAAAATAACGCCCTAAGAGCTGCACTGGGTGTGACCAGAAGATCACATATCTCAGTGACTAGGCGGCAAAATAACTGGCTCTCGACCCAAAATAAAATTCTCCTAAAAACTGCTTACCTCATCCATAAAGCACTTAACAATGCTGCCCCCAGCTATCTTATGGATAGATTCCACAGGAGAACATCCATCAGACCTTTCAGACTTAGTAACAGGGACTGCCTCACCATTCCCAGATTCAGACTCACTAAGGTAGGCGGCAACAGCTTTCCTGTGAAAGCTGCCAAACTCTGGAACTCTCTGCCACATCCACTCAGGGATGATCAACCATACCTGAATTTTAGAGGCAACTACATCAACTAGCTCAAATCTACAGACCTTAACCCAAAGTCTGCTGTATATAGATTTCTCTCTGTGTATAATCTGATCATTTACCCTACTTTGCCTATATCCTGCAATATTGTTAAATTTGTACATATGTTGTATCCTGTATATAGATTTCTCTCTGTGTATAATTCTGATCACTTGCCCTACTTTGCCTATATCCTGTAATATTGTTTAATTTGTACATATGCTGTATCCTTGCCTATGTTTTGTAACAGATAATTTAAGCTTTGCATCTGTCATAATCTGCTGCTGCCTGATACCCCTGGGTCTGGTGCGCAATAAAAAGGAATAAACAAACAAACTAACAAACAAACAAACAAATGCATCTTTAAGCAAAGCTTCTGAATTCAAGGTGTCTGGGATTTGCCTTGTACAGGGTTTTGTTGATAGTCCTCTGAAATAATTGCTGTCACAGAGATGTTTCTTTTTCTTTCTCCTCTTGTATTCACTTGTCACGGGTCTCTCCTCTTCTCCTGGGATTTCCAGCTTCTGCACATCTGAGTGCTCGGTTTCTGTAGTAGCATCTGATTCCAATGACAAGCAATGTGGGGCTCTGGAAGCTGGTGTGGCAGATGAACCCAAATTCCTGGATGTGGACAAAGGCATTGTGGTAGAACAGGAGGATGGCCAGCTGCTCTAACACTCTCTCTTATAGTTTCTTTGAAACCCGCCTCTGCCTCACTGTCTTGTACCTCACTCTTCTGATCCCTAAGTTCTCTTAATCAGAGCTGCCCTTGCCCCTCTTGTAACCGTATCCCAGCTTTCTACCCCTCTACTTCTTGTCCTAATTCCTGAACCAAATTATCCTACTGTTCTCCTGATCATCTTCTTGCTTTCCACTCCGCCTCTTGCTTTATCAGTTCCTGTTCCTTTCCTCTAGTTGTTTCTCCCTTTGTCACCCACTATTGTCAATGTATTCTCCTTTCCATTCTTTAAGCTCTTCCTTGTCTTCTTTACCCCTTTGGGCACTTTTCTTTTCCCAGTCTCAATTTTCTTATTTTTTATTTTATTGTCTTTTCCTAAGGCACCAGTTATTGACAGAACCATTTTGTAGCAGCCTGTGGGGATTCAGGAGTAAGAGTCGGACACAGGGTTCTCATGGTGGTTGCTATAAACCTTTATTTAATACAAAAGAAAAAGGGACTTGTAAATCCTATCTCGCTCTGTGCCACTTTGAGGAGTTCCCCTGCCTCAACAGAACTAATTAGTGAAACTGTTGGTGTCATACTGACCAACTAAAGTTCACTGTCCTGTGTCCAAAATCCTACCCTGATCCTCACATCCTATGAACTCAATAAACAGTGATAAGGAACAATGTCTCTTAGCTGCTCAACCGGAGGCCACCTTTAAATTTCAAAGTGCCAAAAATAAAGTTCCACAAAGATATTTACAACTCCAGGGAGAACGTCTCACTTCCCCTGGTTCATAATCTCCTTGCAAATCAGTTCTAGAAGGGATGAGTACCCCGCCCCCTTAGCTTTCTCCTTTAGTTCCTCACAAGCCACAAGGATGGCTCCCTCCTTTTAGCTTCAGAATGTTCAGTGGCAAGAGGTATGCTTCCTACCTGGTCTTTACTCAGGTTCCCACACTCCACAATGCTGAGGGGTATGCACAAGCCAGAAGAATAGCTCCTTCATTTAAGCTTCACAACATTAAGTGACAAGGGGTATGCTTCCTCCCTGGTCTTTACTCAGGTTGTCACACTTCACAGTTCTGAGGGTATGACTCTTCCCTTAGCCTTTCTCCGTTTTCTACAATTCACAGTCACAAGGGTTCCAACTCCCCTCTCTGGGTATTACAGATCCCTTCTCTTCAACACATACAAAGTTCACATCCGCAGGGAGTATGGGTCTTTCCTTGAGCTTTCGTTCTTAAAGTAGCACAAATGGTTGTTGGTCCCAGACTCGCAATCTGCCTGGTATCCTCTCTTGCCAGGACTTTCTTGTTTGATCCCCCTGCCTCACTTTACAATGCCAAGGATATGAATCTTCCCTTAGCCCTTCTCAGCTTTTCTACAATTCACAGTCATAAAGGTTTCTGACTCCCCTCTCCTAGGTCTCACTGATCACTTATCTTCAACACGGACAATGTTTCCATTCTCAAGGGGTATGTATCTTCCCTTGAGCTTTCTCCTTAAGGTACCACTATTAGGGGCGGGTCCCAGACTTGCTATCTGCCTGATATACTCAATGCCAGGACTTTCTTATAGTGTTCTCTTTTTTGTGCGTGAGGGTCCCAGACGCACAGTTTTCCTGGTATACTCGCCTGCCAGGACTTTCTTGTCTGCCCCTTTGTGGAATGTAGACTTTTACTATTTCTTCCCAATAGTGGGGTTTTTCCTTTTGCCAAACTTACATTTGCTTTTGGAAGTTCGTAGTTCCTTCCGGGATCCCAGACCCTTTTACTTGTCTTCTCTGACTGCTCCCTGCCCGCTCCCAGACCTCTGACACCCTCCTGACTGCCCGCACACCTGCTTCTTTGGTGCAAGACTTTTGGGCAACAGTGTCTTCCATGTAGCATCTGATGCAGTTCAGATGCTGTTTGCGACTAGCGGCGTCCTCCATGCTTGCTCTTCTGTTGGCCGCACTTTCTCATGGATGACGTCTCCATCCGTCTTGCTTGTGGGTTGGCCTGCCTAACGGTTGGCTTGGTAGAGTGTCAGGGAGGCCCTCCGCCTTGATCGGCTCTCAAACTCCCACCAGCCTCTGTTCACCACGTCCTCAATTGGGCCTCTTCCCACGCTGCTCGGCATCTCCCATACTCCCTGGCTGGAAGGGGGTTCTTGATCTTGCTCAGGCCTTTTATATTTCCCCGGCTAGTCAATGAGAAAAAAGACTAGACCAGTCACTTTGGTTAGGAGGAGTGATCACAACATTCTCATCCTCTTCTTCATCACAGTTTCTTCCCATGTTTAAAACTGGGGGAAAAACAGAAGTTTGGTTATCAGTCAAATTTGGACATTCTAAGGTAACATTACATAACGCCATGGGGCTTGTAGAATTTCAGGGTCATAAGTGTTTTCTAAGGGAAAGGGGTATTGCATGTCTCACCTGGGGAGTCCCCTCTCATCCCATGATGGTCATTTCCCCATATGTGGTCCTCCCGCAGATAGCCAACCCCAGGGTCAGCATCAGATAGCTTCTGACTTTCCCTGGCCACATGGGGAGAGAGTTTCCCTGGGAAAGAAGTGATAACATAGCCAGATTCATCACAGCTCCCAGAGCAAAGGGAGAAGAGAATGTTAATGCTAATGTTAAAGGTATTTGTACCATGCACTGTCACCACCGGAGTGGCCCCCAGGTGTTCTGGCAGATCTGAATATTGAGCAAGAGAAAGGCAACAGAGTGGTGATGTGCTGTTGGCAGCCTCAGTTTAGTTTGCACCATTCACTGATCTTAGGTGTGCTTTTCTGTTGGGAGTCGTTGTGTGCTGTTGTTTGAGGCTATGTGTAGTATATTTTGATGTTGCAGTGTTGTGAAGTGTGTGCGGTTCGTTGTGCATTAGAGGTATGTTTTTTCAGTTAGAGTTTGAGATGTGTATGCAGAGGGGTGAGATTGTTTAGTGGGTTGGTTAATGGCATCGCTGTTTAGATGTGAAACATGCTAATCTTCACAATTCTGTCTAGATGTGACACAAGCTAGTATTGCAGTTGTCTAGATATGACTTAATGCTAATCTTCACAATTCTGTCTAAGTGTGACACAATGCTAATCTTCACAATCCTGTCTAGATGTGACGCAATGCTAGTCTACACAATTCTGTTTAGATGTGACACGAGCTAGTATCACAATTCTGTCTAGATGTGATGCAAGCTAGTATTACAGTTGTCCAGATATGACTCAATGCTAATCTTCACAATTCTGTCTTGATGTGATGCAATGCTAATCTTCACAATTCTGCCTAGATGTGACGCAAGCTGGCATTCACAATTCTGTCTAGATGTGACGCAAGCTAATCTTCACAATTCTGTATAGATTTGATGCAAGATAATCTTCACAATTCTGTTCAGATGTGACGCGAGATAGTATTATCATTCTGTCTAGATGTGACGCAATGCTAATCTTCACAACTATGCTAACTTTGGTGCAGATTTGTAAAACAGTGTGGAATTCTATAAGGAACAGCACTTTGCCACAGATCCAGCCACAAACAAACACAATTTGACTTTAATATATATAGATAACCAACAGTATGTGTGCAGCTAGACCTGTGAAGATAAGTTAGCACCCACAGTGGATGTGTGTAGGGTCAGAGGGAAAGATATTCAATTCCAGGGACAATGAGAGAGTGCTAGCTGGTTAAAAAGTCTAGCCAGATGTTCAAGTCTCAAAGGGCAAGAATCATGTCAGATGTTGTTTGTATGTTATAAATAAAGTCTGACCATTCCTCAAGAAAGAGCGATGTGTCACCAGGTAGGTGGCATATCCTGGCAATAGTGAAACTGCTGGTAGAATCCCAAAAATATTATCAGACTAAGCTTTCAATCTCTAAATGCCCACTATCTCTTTCAGCTAATTTAAACATCTGAGCAGCTTCTTCTTTGCAATCAATATTTTCTTCTGCCTTTTTCCATCTGGGCACCACCTATCGTCTCAATGGCCCTCTCCAACTCAAAAATATCTCTAGCCCTTTCTTCACACTCTGGGTATTACCCTTCTCCTCAGTGACATACTTAAATTCACAAATGTTCACCTTCTTTACCTCTATGGCACCACACTTCTCCTTGATGACCTTTTCCAATTCACAAATATATCTTGTACCTTCTTCAACCCTCTGGCCACCAGCCTCTCTCAGGTCCCATTTGCTGGAATTTGCCACTACTCCACACTCAGTTTCCAGCAGCCCAAGTTGCTTGGTTCCTATGTTTGGTCTCCTAGGAATGTCATCCATCTCCCAGGCTCCGGTGTAGTTCAGCCATATGGATATATCTTCGAGCCTTCCCTGCTTTGGTCCCCCAACAGGCCCTCCTCCTCTTTGGTCCCCCACCAGGTCTTCCTGGCCTCTCCTCCAGCCTGCTTTAAAATATCACCTGTCTTCCATCTGCAGTCTCCAGCTCCTATTCCAACATCTTCTACTCTCTGATAGAGCCATTGTGGGTTTATAGGCTGTAGTCCCATCTGCCAGCCTCTATCTGGTAACAAAAAGGATGCAGGTATTTTGGCTGGGATGGGGATTAGCTGTTTGGCTCTACCCCCTGGGATGGCTAACATTCTTGCTGTGGTATTTGGCATTGTTTGCTCCCTGCCCTTGTATATCTGTTTGCCACACTGTGGCCCTGCCTTCAAGCATCTTTCTAAGGAAAGGGAATACAGACCCGTCATTTCAGCCAACTGACTCAGGGATAGAATGATGGGTCCCACCACTGAGGAAGGCACCCAGTTGTCATGTGGGACTTGGGGTGGGCCTACCCTTCCTCTTGTGAGGTCCTCTCTCTGATTGTCTCACCCTAAAACTGCCTCTGGTTTGAAACCCTGAGTTTAGCTCCTAACTGTACCAAAGTGAAGTCATAGGAGGATGGATGGCTGGTTGACTTGTGAGTTTGTCTTTTTAAATCAGGTCCCCTTCTTGCCTTAATAGATGAAATGCATGTACTGTGAGAAGGGAGCTGATCGTGCCGCCACTGCCGGACCACCTTCCCTCATAACACTTGAAGTATAAGTAGCTGCAGATTCAATGTTTCCAGGGAAGTTAAAGCACGGTGCTTTGGGGTTAGGAAGTACCTGATTTCCCAGATCCTATCTGATCACTGCTTCCCAAATGTTGGGAATGTGACCCCATCCCAATTTGTTGTCATGTGGCCATCCCCTACGTAGAGATGCAGACAAATGTAGGGTGATCAGGGGATCCTCCATGTACCTATGTGAACCATCACCCGCTGGTTTGGTGAGGCTCCTACTGGAGGTACCCAGAGCGAGACACAGGATTTTGTCACATGACATAGCTAATCATCATCAGACCAACCGCCAAACAGACCCTGGAAAAATACCTGTGTTGCTTCTCTGGGGCCATGCAATGAGACTGGAGTGAGTACTTGCTTTAAGCTGAGGTGGCTGACAATAACTCTGTCTATTCCGCCACTGGGGTCAGCCCTTTTTATTGTTGCATGGGTTTTCATTCTGCCTTGTTGCCTCAGATGATTCCTGATGCTTTGGTGTCTTCCAGCAGGTTGGTGCTTCGTCTCCAGGATGTCGATCAGCAGGTCCTGTGTCATCTTGTTGCCTCCCAGTCAGCTGTTAAGGCTGTGGTTGATAAACAGCACTCAGCTGCACCGCTCTACCAGCTGGGGGACAGAGTTTGGCTTTCCACCAAGAATCTGCCCTTGCAGAATGTCCGGAGTAAGTTGGCTCCCCCATTTGCTGGACCCTTTCGGATTTCACACCATGTCTCTGCTGTGGCTTTCCGTCTCTGTCTACCCTCGGCTTGGAGACTCATCCCGTCTTCCATGTATCCTTGCTAAGGCACTATCACCATGATCGTTTTCAGTGTCCCAGGTCTCACACTGGGCCAATCCTGGTGTTGGGTTCTCCTAAGTACGAAGTGGAGGACATATGTGATTCCCTTATTGGCTAAGGTCAGCTCTACTAGGGCTGAGATAATTCTTGGGAGCCGGCTTTGGGTGTCCATGCCCTCTGTTTGGATCACCATTGTTTTCCTGCATTTTTTGTGGAAGCCTGGTGCTCTGTCCATTCCTTGGAGAGGGCGGCATGTCACAGTGCTCTCTCACCTGCTCTGCTGTGTCTTTCCTCTGTAACAGACAATAGGGGTGCCCCTATGTGCGAGCGTGAGTGGGGGCGGGTTTTACGTCTTAAACAGAAAAAAAAGAGGTACCCACGCTGTAGACAGTGCTGATTTCTGTCAGTTATATAGTTAAATCTCCATAATAATGCGAGGAATGTGCTTTCGGAGAAAGTCAGAAAGGGTAAACCAAAGAAAGAGTCTAAAGAGTACAGACAATAGATTTATTATTCAGAACACATTTTTTTGTTATTCAAATTTTTACAAAGGTTAAATGAGGGTATTAAAAAGAAGAAAAGGACATCAATCATAACATTCATCATATATACATAAATTCACAAAGAACAGTATATTCATCAAAGAGCAATTTGGATAGTTTTAAATGACTTGAATTGCTGAAACTATCCTAGCAGGATACAAGTTATTCCTACAAAATAAGTACTACCAGGGTGTGTTAAAAATTACCCTGGTAGGTAAAAAGAGAAATTTTTCAATCAACTAAGTTTGTGTGGTTATCTGTGGCTGGCCTGCTGGCGGGTGAGGGTGGGTGAGGGACCGGGTCCCCATGCATTCATCAAGGCGCACAATGGTACGGCCATCCCAGTACATGGGAGCTGCCGCTGCCTTGATTCCTGTGCCATGCAGGTGCTGGGGAGCAACAACATGGTTCCATGCATGCACAATGCGCATAGAATGGGCCATTGCCCACAGCAACCTGACGGCTGTACCAAAGCCTCATTTTGAGGATCGGTCAGTTCAAAAGGCGCACGGGAGCTCCACCAAGCATGTGACAATTCCTCCTCCTCTGTGGCGTTGATGCTACCTTGAACGGTAACTCCTGTCCCTCCTGCCTACCTGCCGTGTTACACCTCCTGAGGGGTTGTGGCATCTCTTGCTCCTCTCAGCACTGGCTGAGATTTTCTTGCTGCTTGCTCCATGTACTTAGACCCACCTGCTATCCCTACACAGGGTCTTACCTCCCCTCTCTGCCTTCTTTTCTCCTGTGGCTGGCCCAGAGCGTTTCCTCTCTTTTTCTGCCTGTCTATCTCTATGCCTGCTACTAATTCTCATGCTCCTGGACTGCCTACGTTCAGTGTTCGCACGGCTTGGCAGTACGTTAATACGTGGGTGGTCCCTCCTCGTGGTGTTGGGAGATCACTCCCTTTTGCTACCAGGAGTTATCTTTTAGAATAGTAACGGGGGGTGGTTTTACTCACTACTTAATTGCGATTGCGACCGGACCAAATAACAGTGCCCCACGCTACACTGAATCACCAGAAGGCAGGTACGTGGGAACAACAGGGCCACGCGTTGACACTTGGTTTATGTTTTATCCTCCTTCGTCCCTCTTTGGACCTGCATGGATGTCCGCTTGTGAGTGCTGCGGTGCCATTAGCTTGTGATGTCACCCACAGAGTGTTGCCCCCTAGGGTTCAATAGATATGCGTTGGAGATGACTACACAGGTGGTGGGTCCCTATCTCCCCATGTGCATAATTACTATTTCTTGAACTGTCCAACTTGGATAAAAGTATGTGGCTGCAACTTGCCTGAGACTCTTGACATTTCATGTCTACTTGGACACTGCAGTTTACTATACTATGCAATCTACCTTATCCACAGCCAAGGGCTGAAGTACAAAATGAATGCTATGTCACAAACTGGCCATTTTCCAGCTCTAGCATTTCAGATGAGACTGCCATCCATCTCCTCTTATCCACATACCACTGTGGTAGGTACTCTAATCAAATACAACATAATATTATGCACATTTTCCTTGATCTTCCCATGTTGATGACTGGCTGCGTGTCCTCCCAAATGTAGACGCGGTCTCCCTGAAGGCCTAAACCTATGTAGTCTTGTTACTTCCTTCCCCATTTTACTTCCTCTGATTTGAGGCCAGGGTAACATGAAAATCGCTATTCCTGCCATTTTAATTGTCTTGCTGGTAAGACTCCCATATTGCTGCATTAAAAACATGTTATCTGATCTTTGTTCTTGCTCACAATTTTGTGGGTGCCCCTTGTTCCATACAATACAACTTTCCCCTCACTCCTTCAAAAAGGTCTAGATACCTCTGTCTTTCTCATACCTCAACTCAGGCATCGTTTCCATTTTCAGAGAGTGTATCATCTCAGCAGGCAATAGGTTGTGCATGCAATACGTACTTCACCACGTGAGCGCATGACATAACTCCTGCATGCTGTCTTTGGGTCGTTATGCCTCTAAGAGGCTTGCCAATGGTTCTTGTCTCCTGTAGCTTTCGTGGCTCTATAGCCTGCAGTTACTCTGACACTCATTGGCCCATACTTCTAGAATCTATTCATAATTCTTTCACTTTGCTTTCTCAGAAGCCTATGTTAATAAGATCGGCACACACAATTGCATGCAAGCTATGATTGATGGTTGTTTTTCCCCCACCGCCTCGGCCCACTTGGTTTCATCCTCCAGAATTGATTACAATAATGCATTGTATTTGCTTCTTGTCCTCTCTGCTCGTGCAGTTCATGTAACTATAGTGTTTGTGGTGAAACTAATGGTTTGTTACGCTGTTAGACTGGCATCACTTGAGCAAAGTGTAGCTTTGTGCAGTGGGCCATCCTGTTGCCTCAGTCATCGCCAACAAATTCACCACATGATCACTACCCTCTGCTGGGTCGATTATATTTGCCGTCTTATGCGACATAACATGCTGGCCCCATCTCCCCGTGGCAATGCATGCACAATTGCTGCTGACAATGTTGTGCACGCTCTGTGTGTGGTGCACAAAGCGGCCACATGTAGTTTCTTGCCCCAGAAATGTTTTGATTTGTCACCAGGATTGTGAACACCTACCAGCAGAGGGAGCCCCAGAGCGGACACGATTAGCGTGAGTGTTTTTGAGACAGAGGTCATTTTGCACGCTCAGTTAGTGTACACACAGCTAAGATGTTTAGCAATGGGGGGGGGGGGTTCTATGTACAGCTGTAGAACACATTGCCTGGCTCACTGTGATGAATTGACCGGCTCCCCAAGTTAATGGATTGGAAGCGCAGACTGTATTTTCTCAATTTCCCACCATGTTATACGTAAAGCAGCTGCATTTTCAGCTGAATTATCCCCACCATATAAAGACCTGACAGCTGCTGCATGCTCAAATGGCTTGCATGCCCTGTTTGAGAAAACTCTTCAATGTGAGTAAGTCCCCTCTCTAGTCCTTTCATCAGTTCAAGCCCTGCTTCTTTTACAATTGAGTGAACAATAATTTAATGTTTTGAAAACGATGCTGCATTAAACAAAAGAAGAACGACGCGCAAGAAATAGTGTTGCAACCCGATTTCTGCAAAGATACAGAATTGTGCATTGAAGGAAAGCACTAATTGTGTGGGAGAGTTCCACCTTGAAGAGATTTCCAGTAGCATCGGGTGTCTACGAGTGTGTGCTGTTTTTGCTTTTTGAGGTTTAAACCTTGTGATGTATGAGAAAACCACATTGGAACAAATTAGAAAAACACAGCAGCTGCAATGTATCTGTTTGCACGTTGCTGGGGGCAACCAACCGCTCGTCAACAGTTCGCTGGATAAAACCAACACCAGCTACACGTCATAGCCCTGAATAGATCCTCGTTCTGACTCTCAAATAAACACGCCTCAGAGAAATGAATATGCAGGTCTGTGCTTGGCAAACACATACATATTGAAACACGTGGGGCAGCTTCTGCAGATCTCAATATTTTCTACGCGGGTTTCCCTCCATACATGACTTACTCTCTGTAGGGGCACAGAATAAGCACATAACATGTTTATTTGTTGTGTCCCACTTTGATGGTTCAGGGTGGCTATTCCCTAAATCCCTTCAACTTTTGGATCTGTATAGAGCGTACCCGCACATTTGAGAGCTGTGCTCCAACAGCTCCTGGCAAATTGCACTCTTTATGCACTTCTGAATCTCAGATCAAAGCCTGTGTTTCAGCTCTCCTTGACATGCTATTGAGGCAAGCAGGAGGTCAGGGTACCTCATCGGATAGTGTGCCAGCTAGAGCTGTGCTGAGGGAGAGGCGATGCACAGGGTAAGTCTGCTGGTCTATGCCCTGTTCCCTTTCTGTCTACCGGACAGCAATAGACTGAAAACATGTCTGCGCAGGTTGAAGGTGCTCCACCCCCACTACCCGTTCCACCATCAGGACATGCCTGGTCAAACATTTTATATATAAAGATGTTTTGCATAGCATCACACACCTTCTAGGAGGGTGAATGATGGCTTGATAATATGTTAGTCGTGTCAATTTATGGTCGACTACCAAGTGACCGCCAATCTCTGCTGTAAGTGCACAGAGTGACGTCACAAGGGTTGTCAGTATCCCACTTTCATTAGAACTAGCAATTTACACCTGTGGCGGGATTAGGGAGGTTTCACATCAGTGATGTGCAATTCACTCTAGGGCAAAAATTGGCCTGTGCAAAAAGCAATCTTTCAATGCCCTTTTGCACCAGGACTTTAGTCTTTGCCCTGTTGTGAATGCATTGAAAGTATGTGTTTTTGCACTAGGTTAATTAGTGCTAATTGCTAGATTGCCCCATGTATTTTTCAGCTCTAAAGTAACCCTCATTTTAGCTTCATTTTTAGTCGGACATAATGTCATGATCCCTGCTGTGTGTCTCAAATAGATTCATCTCATCTCATCTCATCCAATAGATTTCAACATGAATTTCAAAATGCACAAGCATCTCCATGTTTGTGGATCCTTTAAAAGGGTGAGGATATGAGGCCATGTTACCTGCAGGCAAAGTGGGTGCCTGGAAAAGGAGAATGTTCTCAGCAGTGCAGAGCTGCATGCCTCAACCAAAGTCTATGCAGGTGAAAGGTACTCCACCTGACTCTTGTCGTTTCCTTGTCCTCCAGATCCAGGGGCAGTTGTCTTCCATTGATCATTGTAAATAGTCCCAGCAAGGTCTTCAGAAAGGGCTTCTGCAGGAGGCACTGGCCAATCAAGATGCTCAGAATGTGGGCTGTATTCCCAGAGAGCAGCAAGCATTCCACGTTGCCAGGGGGGCCTGCAACCCACCCCACTTCTCTCTCAATGGTCCCTTCCCAGCTGTCTTGAAACACCTAAGCACCTGCCAAGGGCTCCTTTGAATATCAAACAAAGATAAACAAACCTCACTCTCTGTACTTCTGAAGTCCTTTTGCTTGTTGATGATGTCATGGTCATCAAAGAGGAAAACAGACTACAGTACCCCCTCCTGGATCCCTAAGGGAGATTTATTTTTTGTCAAAAGAGCTCTTGGCAACCACGTGTGATCTTCACGGTTGCTACCAGTGATATTCACCTCAGCGACATGCCAAGCCTGCCAGTAATGGAACCGCCACCTGCATTAAGGGTCCCCACTTTGCTCAGAGCCTCTTAACTTGGGAGGAGAGCATTTACTGCCAGGGGTGACCCGACGCCTCTGAAAATATGACCTCAATAAAAACGTTTTCAATGGTGGTCGTCATAAATCTAATGGTTATGCTGCCTTATAGGTTTTTGGATAGACGTTCTGGCTTGTGTTAATCACCCTGCAATTATGCGTCGCACCTGCACATTGAGGGTCTATTGAGTAGCATGATTCTGACTGCCATCTTTATCCTCCATTCTGAGTCTGGTTGGTCCTGACCAGCTCTTGCCTGTCCTTATAGGCTGTTGCAAAATGGCCATTCCGGGACACCTCTAACCTCTAGATGAGATTTCGCAGGTGAGCACCAGTCTACTAATCCAGAGAACTGTCCTGCAGATAGGAACATTTGAGCCAGCAGTGCAGAGAGCTGACCACCCACACAGTGCACTGACTGCCAGCAGCAAAGCAAGAGGCCTGGTGAACAACATGCATGTATACAAATTGTGAATACTGGGGACATTATGAAAAACTGCAAAGTGAAGTGTGCTACATGGGACACTCATGTTTGGAAAATGTCAAACTCGTCCAACTGGAGGATACTGTTATGTCAACCTGTGCATATTCAAAGCATATCGAATCGTGTAATGTGCTCTATTTGGGCCATTATTGAAAATGAATAGGTGTGCTGAATTTCACCTGGTAAATCATACACTATGTAACAGTGAGGAGCACTTACGTTTTGTGATGGCAACCTGCTTTTATTCTCCACCAAATCACCACTATAATAGTTTCAGAGCATCAAGGCTTATTGGTATAGTGGCAGGCTGTGCCTCCACCAGGGTTATCCAGGCCACGTTCTTCTGAAGGAAAGACAATGAGCACATGGTCTTCATTTGGAGACCCAGAACGTCGCACGGATCACATTTTCAGAAAAGAAACATGAATAAAGAAGCAACTGCACTGAACACACTTTATGGGATCATTGACTATAAGATGATTGGTTGGAACCTGACTTTTCCCCGGACGTATGTCTAGAACCGATCCTGTGATTGGCTCAGCTTGAATGGCTATCCACTCTGGGGCCACGTGATGAGGTGCAACAGTATGTGTGCTGCAAGAGTTAAGGATGCATACTATGTCACCTTCATGGTCAGGCACTGAGATGGAACTGAAGGCAGGTTACTCTGGTAAACCACATTACAATGCACTCTAGGGTGACACAAGAATTGAAAATGAGTGAATATGAAAATTCAGTAAAAAAACTTTGTTAAAAGGACGTTATGGTTCCAAGTTAAACCGAAAAACCCCTGACATTCGCCAGTTATGGTAAGCTAAGCAACCATAACTCGTGCCACCACTGTGCACTGCTAAGACTAACACCCACGACATCAAAGATGACATCACAAATGTCATTGATGACATCACTGATGACATATATATATATAACAAGGAGGACTGTATGAGATGTGCATTACCAATAAATGCACATCAGTGTGCACACAGCACCAAGAACCTCACAAGGCCCAGCTCCTGGGAGTTCTCTACATAGGAGAATAAAAGAAAGCAAGTCGGATCTCCATACCGACACACGAAATACCCACCCTGGGCTAAGATACAATTCTGATATACATCTCAGGCCGCCTCACCCCCCAAAAACTACTATCTACATGGGTAGGGTAGAGGCACCGTATTAATGCAGACAACGTTGCAATAGTAACAAAGAGGGCACTCACCCACATGCCCACAATTTAAGCCCTGATGAATGTGGTTTAACTACCCCTTACCACAGAAACCGGTCGACTATGAAATGACCTGACCTAGAGGACAATAAAATCACCCAGAGTCAGTGCATTTGGACTATGGATCCCCAAACCAATTAACCCCGAGGGTCCCACCTTTACGAAAGAATCGAGAGAGAAAAATCACTGAAGAATATCCTTTTTTCTTCTTTTTTAACACTTCTGCACCTGCCTGACAGAGAAAACCTATTAAAGATTCCAGTTCTTTTCATCTAGAAAACAGCAGACACATGGCCCACTCTTTATGTGGCCCAACATGTGTTTTTTAGCACGACACAGTGCACTCACATATGCTTGAAAGCCAAGCTAGAGACACGTGCTCACTCGAATCATTTTTTTTTAACAAAGAAACTGAGTTTCCTAAGTGTGACTATCACTGATGACATCACATGTGTATTTACTTTTCATGAAATGTGTGTAGAAGGGATTCTTATTATAATGTTGAGAAAAAACTGTCAAGGATCATTGGAAAAAATATCATGAGCTAATTAGTGCATTAAGCAATGCATTGATATAAATAGCATTCTATTATGAAGTTCTATCCAGTATACTAAGCTACTCATGCAGAAACATAGGCATTGCGTGCAGCATATAAGATGAAGGTACAATATTCATAATGTTGATATTTTGAATAATGAAATGATAACTGTTTTCTTATTAGAGTTTTGCGTTACTGTGACATATGTAATAAGTAGCTAATAAAAACCATGTATTACATAATTGCATTATTACAAACAAAACACAAAGAGACAATAACACATACAAATATGGGTATATACAGGGAAAGTGAAGTGAGAAAAAAAGCAGAAGTAGTAGTAGAAATAATTCATAACCTAACTGATTATCTTTATGTAAATAAATGATTGCTCTGTTTCAAAGCTGCTATTTATCCTATGTACATGTATTACATGATGTGACTGGACCTTAAGGAAAATAGTGTGAGTACAATGTATACAAATATGAGCATATACAGGGAAAATACAGTAATAAAAAAACAGCAGAACTATCAGAAAGTGCTGATAACTCTACTGATTATCTTCATGCACAGAAAGAATTGCTGTTTTTCAAGCTTGTGTCTTCTCATATGTATATGTTTCATATGATATGACTGGACCCTAAGGGAATTACTGTAAGAACATACTTGAAGGATAAGTCTACAAATATAGTACGTTTACAATTTTTAGTTCATGACTGTTACTGAAGAAAACCATGTGGCCTACATATGTCAGTAAAGGATAAAAGAGAGAGACAGACATGTGATGTCATCAGTGATGTCATCAATGACATTTGTGATGTCATCTTTGATGTCGTGGGTGTTAGTCTTAGCAGTGCACAGTGGTGGCGCGAGTTATGGTTGCTTAGCTTACCATAACTGGCAAATTTCAGGGGTTTTTCGGTTTTACTTGGAACCATAACATCCCTTTAACAAAGTTTTTTCAATGAATTTCATAGGTTTTTAGTAGCGCAACTTAACCATAACGTCCCTTTAACAAAGTTTTTTCACTGAATTTCATAGGTTTTTAGTAGCGTAACTTAACCATAACGTCC
Organism: Ambystoma mexicanum; assembly: GCF_040938575.1. Taxonomy (NCBI): domain Eukaryota; kingdom Metazoa; phylum Chordata; class Amphibia; order Caudata; family Ambystomatidae; genus Ambystoma; species Ambystoma mexicanum. Next base: position 906,568,255 of record NC_090928.1, on the reverse strand, counting down.
TTTTAACAAAGTTTTTTCACTGAATTTCATAGGTTTTTAGTAGCGCAACTTAACAATAATGACTCTGACTTTATGTACATGTAATATGGAACATACTGAACCCCCTCTACTGAATTTGATGTCCGCTGACTCTTTTAATGTCCGCGGACATGTTCGGACAACAGCAGCACTACCCAAAAAGTCTGGGGGGGTATGTTTAATTGTTATGTCATAACATATGAACATTTTACAAATTGACAAACCAGCACACATACACATTATATTTAGTAATAAATAAGAAGGGTAACCCATATATATAACACACTAACCATTCATCTAAATACAATCTTTTCAAAAATGGAATATACCAAAAGAACAAAGATAGGCCTCCAACATGATTACCTCACAGAAACTCCACAACTAAGAACAACAGCAGATCTGCAGACTATTCAGAACACACCTTACCTGAAATAGTAAGTGTACTGCATTGTACTCATATATTTATAAACTTTCTGTATTAGATACAAAAAAGAATGATATTATGTTTTTTTTCTCACAGAAATGTCTAGTACTATGGAGTGGCTAGAGGAGCATTTCCCACATGAGGAAATGTCAGAAGATAGGGAATTTAATGGTAGACACTTTACTATATAAATCAATTAATTAATATTATTTTATATACATTTAACATGTATCTTTTTTTTTTATCAAACCATACAAAAATTGAAAATACTAATGAAAAAGCTGTATTGGATAAGACTCTTCAGCACATAGAAGAAGAAATGGACCTACTCTTGGCACATTTTAATAATTTGAAAAACTTTGTGGAGGATCACTTCAAACAAACAACCACATACCATTTTCCCACATGTACCTGTCCCCCCTCACCATGAACCAAAACGTTTTGATGAGACTTCCATCCCTTCTTCACCCCATATAAATCCTATTGAAAACCCTAATTCTCCTGTTTTTGTTTCAGTTTCTGCCTCACCTTCTCTGTCATAAATTTAACATATATGTAAAATAAAGTAAAATTATTATATTGTGTCCTAATTCATTTCTTGTTTTTTTTTAAAAAAAAGTAATTCAAGTGTCCGCGGACAGCGCGGGTGTCCAGAATGTCCGTGAAGAAACGAAAATGGAGGTGTCCTAAGAACACTATATCTGTCCGTACTGTTCGCTAGCAAGTTAAAACTGTTCTAAGAACACACGCGGTGTCCTGAAATGTTCGTCAATGGACGAAATGTGGGTGTCCTGACGACGCTGTCCGTATTGTTCGCTGGCAAGATGAAAGTGTTCTTAGAACATATTATGTGTCCTGGGATGTTTGTAAATAAACAAAATGGGGGTGTCCTGAGGACGCTATGCCTGTCCGTATTGTTCGCAAGCAAGTTGAAATTGTTCTAAGAACACAGGCTGTGTCCTAAAATGTTCGTAAAGAAACAAAATGGGAGTGTCCTTAGGACGCTCTGCCTCTCCGTATTGTTCGCAGGCAAGTTGAAACTGTTCTAAGAACACACCCGGTGTCCTGAAATGTTTGTCAATGGACGAAATGTGGATGTCCTGAGGACGCTGTCGGTATTGTTCACTGGCAAGACAAAAGTGTTCTTAGAACATATTAGGTGTCCTGGGATTTTCGTAAATAAACAAAATGGGTGTATCCTGAGGACGCTATGCCTGTCCGTATTGTTCGCAGGCAAGTTAAAACTGTTCTAAGAACACAGGCTGTGTCCTAAAATGTTCATAAAGAAACAAAATGGGAGTGTCCTGAGGACGCAATGCCTGTCCGTATTGTTCGCAGATAAGTTGAAACTGTTCTAAGAACACAGGGTGTGTCCTAAAATGTTCGTAAAGAAACAAAATGGGAGTGTCCTGAGGACGCAATGCCTGTCCATATTGTTCGCAGACAAGTTGAAACTGTTCTAAGAACACAGGCTGTGTCCTAAAATGTTCGTAAAGCAACAAAATGGAAGTGTCCTGAGGACGCTATGCCTGTCTGTATTATTCGCAGACAAGTTGAAACTGTTCTAAGAACACAGGCTGTGTCCTAAAATGTTCGTAAAGAAACAAAATGGAAGTGTCCTTAGGATGCTATGCCTGTCCATAATGTTCGCAGGCAAGTTGAAACTGTTCGTAGAACACACGTGGTGTCCTGAAATGTTCGTCAATGGATGAAATGTGGGTGTCCGGACGACGCTGTCCGTATTGTTCGCTGGCAAGATGAAAGTGTTCTTAGAACATATTATGTGTCCTGGGATGTTCATAAATAAACATAATGGGGGTGTCCTGAGGACGCTATGCCTGTCCGTATTGTTCGCAGGCAAGTTGAAATTGTTCTAAGAACACAGGCTGTGTCCTAAAATGTTCATAAAGAAACGAAATGGGAGTGTCCCTAGGACGCTCTGCCTCTCCGTATTGTTCGCAGGAAAGTTGAAACTGTTCTAAGAACACACCCGGTGTCCTGAAATGTTCGTCAATGGACGAAATGTGGGTGTCCTGAGGACGCTGTCCGTATTGTTCGCTGGCAAGACAAAAGTGTTCTTAGAACATATTATGTGTCCTGGGATTTTCGTAAATAAACAAAATGGGTGTATCCTGAGGACGCTATGCCTGTCCGTATTGTTCGCAGGCAAGTTAAAACTGTTCTAAGAACACAGGCTGTGTCCTAAAATGTTCATAAAGAAACAAAATGGGAGTGTCCTGAGGACGCAATGCCTGTCCGTATTGTTCGCAGACAAGTTGAAACTGTTCTAAGAACACAGGCTGTGTCCTAAAATGTTCGTAAAGAAACAAAATGGGTGTCCTGAGGACGCAATGCCTGTCCATATTGTTCGCAGACAAGTTGAAACTGGTCTAAGAACACAGGCTGTGTCCTAAAATGTTCGTAAAGAAACAAAATGGAAGTGTCCTGAGGACGCTATGCCTGTCCGTATTATTCGCAGACAAGTTGAAACTGTTCTAAGAACACAGGCTGTGTCCTAAAATGTTCGTAAAGAAACAAAATGGAAGTGTCCTTAGGATGCTATGCCTGTCCATAATGTTCGCAGGCAAGTTGAAACTGTTCGTAGAACACACGTGGTGTCCTGAAATGTTCGTCAATGGACGAAATGTGGGTGTCCGGACGACGCTGTCCGTATTGTTCGCTGGCAAAATGAATGTGTTCTTAGAACATATTATGTGTCCTGGGATGTTCATAAATAAACAAAATGGGGGTGTCCTGAGGACGCTATGCCTGTCCGTATTGTTCGCAGGCAAGTTGAAATTGTTCTAAGAACACAGGCTGTGTCCTAAAATGTTCATAAAGAAACAAAATGGGAGTGTCCTTAGGACGCTCTGCCTCTCCGTATTGTTTGCAGGCAATTTGAAACTGTTCTAAGAACACACTCGGTGTCCTGAAATGTTTGTCAATGGACGAAATGTGGGTGTCCTGAGGACGCTGTCCGTATTGTTCGCTGGCAAGACAAAAGTGTTCTTAGAACATATTATGTGTCCTGGGATTTTCGTAAATAAACAAAATGGGTGTATCCTGAGGACGCTATGCCTGTCCGTATTGTTCGCAGGCAAGTTAAAACTGTTCTAAGAACACAGGCTGTGTCCTAAAATGTTCATAAAGAAACAAAATGAGAGTGTCCTGAGGATGCAATGCCTGTCCGTATGGTTCGCAGACAAGTTGAAACTGTTCTAAGAACACAGGCTGTGTCCTAAAATGTTCATAAAGAAACAAAATGGGAGTGTCCTGAGGACGCAATGCCTGTCCGTATTGTTCGCAGACAAGTTGAAACTGTTCTAAGAACACAGGCTGTGTCCTAAAATGTTTGTAAAGAAACAAAATGGGAGTGTCCTGAGGACGCAATGCCTGTCCATATTCTTCGCAGACAAGTTGAAACTGTTCTAAGAACACAGGCTGTGTCCTAAAATGTTCATAAAGAAACAAAATGGGAGTGTCCTGAGGACGCAATGCCTGTCCGTATTGTTCGCAGACAAGTTGAAACTGTTCTAAGAACACAGGCTGTGTCCTAAAATGTTCGTAAAGAAACAAAATGGGAGTGTCCTGAGGACGCAATGCCTGTTCATATTGTTCGCAGACAAGTTGAAACTGGTCTAAGAACACAGGCTGTGTCCTAAAATGTTCATAAAGAAACAAAATGGGAGTGTCCTGAGGACGCAATGCCTGTCCGTATTGTTCGCAGACAAGTTGAAACTGTTCTAAGAACACAGGCTGTGTCCTAAAATGTTCGTAAAGAAACAAAATGGGAGTGTCCTGAGGATGCAATGCCTGTCCATATTGTTCGCAGACAAGTTGAAACTGGTCTAAGAACACAGGCTGTGTCCTAAAATGTTCATAAAGAAACAAAATGGGAGTGTCCTTAGGACGCTCTGCCTCTCCGTATTGTTTGCAGGCAATTTGAAACTGTTCTAAGAACACACTCGGTGTCCTGAAATGTTTGTCAATGGACGAAATGTGGGTGTCCTGAGGACGCTGTCCGTATTGTTCGCTGGCAAGACAAAAGTGTTCTTAGAACATATTATGTGTCCTGGGATTTTCGTAAATAAACAAAATGGGTGTATCCTGAGGACGCTATGCCTGTCCGTATTGTTCGCAGGCAAGTTAAAACTGTTCTAAGAACACAGGCTGTGTCCTAAAATGTTCATAAAGAAACAAAATGGGAGTGTCCTGAGGATGCAATGCGTGTCCGTATGGTTCGCAGACAAGTTGAAACTGTTCTAAGAACACAGGCTGTGTCCTAAAATGTTCATAAAGAAATAAAATGGGAGTGTCCTGAGGACGCAATGCCTGTCCGTATTGTTCGCAGACAAGTTGAAACTGTTCTAAGAACACAGGCTGTGTCCTAAAATGTTTGTAAAGAAACAAAATGGGAGTGTCCTGAGGACGCAATGCCTGTCCATATTCTTCGCAGACAAGTTGAAACTGTTCTAAGAACACAGGCTGTGTCCTAAAATGTTTGTAAAGAAACAAAATGGAAGTGTCCTTAGGATGCTATGCCTGTCCATAATGTTCGCAGGCAAGTTGAAACTGTTCGTAGAACACACGTGGTGTCCTGAAATGTTCGTCAATGGACAAAATGTGGGTGTCCTGACGACGCTGTCCATATTGTTCGCTGGCAAGATGAAAGTGTTCTTAGAACATATTATGTGTCCTGGGATGTTCATAAATAAACAAAATGGGGGTGTCATGAGGACTCTATGCCTGTCCGTATTGTTCGCAGGCAAGTTGAAATTGTTCTAAGAACACAGGCTGTGTCCTAAAATGTTCATAAAGAAACAAAATGGGAGTGTCCTGAGGACGCTCTGCCTGTCCGTATTGTTCGCAGGCAAGTTGAAACTGTTCTAAGAACACACGCTATGTCCTGAAATGTTCGTCAATGGACGAAATGTGGGTGTCCTGAGGACGCTGTCCGTATTGTTCGCTGGCAAGATGAAAGTGTTCTTAGAACATATTATGTGTCCTGGGGTGTTCGTAAATAAACAAAATGGGGGTGTCCTGAGGATGCTATGCCTGTCCCTACTGTTCGTAGGCAGATTGAAACTGTTCTCAGAATACATCAAGTGTCCGGGAATGTTTGTACATAAACAAAATGGAGGTGTCCTGAGGACGCTATGCCTGTCCGTATTGTTCGCAGACAAGTTGAAACTGTTCTAAGAACAAACGCCTGTCCGTAACTGTTCGTTTCACTTGTGACGCACTTTTAATCACTCCAGGACCCGAACAGTGTCCGTAGAACACCAACGCGCATTCGCAAAATAGTTTCAATGCATTTGGTGTCCTGCGGACACCCGCTCCCTTCGCGGACATGTTCGCGAAGCTATCATGTGACCGCGCCCACGATCAGCGTATGTTCTGATTGCGAACACTGTTCGTGTCCCCGAACAATTTAAAACTATATTTTCAAGTAATCTATAATATTTTCCAACAAAAACTCACCATAGAACAAGTCCCACATAGTAATCCTGACTTTCTACATACTTTTTGTGACTTTTTGAAACCTTTTTCTGTTTGATCCGTCCTTGGACATCGCGCATGTCCACGAACCGCGCACAAGCACCCCTATAAAAGACCACGCCCTAGAACTCATTCTCATTGTGTTTCTGGCTATCCTACAGAGCACAGCAAATTTTACTGCCAATTTGCAGATTTTCAACACCAAGCTCATGGCTTCCGTGGCTCCACTACTGCCACTTGGTGCTGCACCTGCCTCAGCAGCACCCCACCCACTCCACCACCACCACCTCCACAAGGGCCTGAAGAGGGGAACAGGAGTGAGGATGCACAGGAGATGAGAATGAGGTAGTGGAAGTCCCTACTACCAGCACTGGGCGTGAGTCTGGTTGTGGCGGTTATTTACCATTCGTGGTAATGGTCCTAAGGCGCGTGTGAACCAAGTCACCTGCAATGAGTGAAAAATGGTACTCAGTCGTGGGAGGCATGGTTCGTACAGCTTTGGGACAACTACCCTGAAGCGATACCTAAAGTCATTCCACTCAGGGGCCATTCGCAAAGTTGTACCTTGCGAGGAGCGTAGCAGGTTGACTTCCTCTACTTCATTCTCTGTTTCCTATCCTGTCACCACAAGGAACACTCCTGTGGGACAGCGTATTCCTCAAGCTGCCTCACAGGCCATACACAATGCTGATGACCCTTACCTTTCGAGGGTCACAGTTGTGTGTATGTACTGCGACGCAGTACTGTGCAGGGGGGAGAGACTTCGTAGTACTTTTGAAGCTATCGTTTCAGAGCACGAAAAAGTCTGCTCACTACCCAAGTGAAACCCACTCTACATCTTCCTCTCTCAGCTCGCCCTTTCTTATCCCCCTGGTTGATGTCCCCCCTTACCCTCCTTTCCCCTCCTCTCCTAGTGTGCCTTGTATAAAAACCAAATAAAATGTAAAACAACAAAAATAAAAAAAGGCTCTTTTCAGAGCTGCCTTTCACAGTTAAAAAATAGAAGTGAAAATAAATGAAGCAGGACTCTGTGTATTTTTTAGAAGTCCACGGACAGTCCACGGACATCTAAAATGTTGGGGTGCTACCCTATCATAACCATTGCAGTTTCATCTTGGAGGAAGTGGTGGCTCTGAAAAGAGCCTTTTGGTGGTGTTAATTTGTGTTTGAAAAATTTGAAATGCTCAACACCTACTATAAAATGGATGCTGTAATTCCAAAAAAAGGTCGCAATGCATTTTGTGCATTTCTCAAAAAAATCTGATTGCCAGCATAAGTAAGATGGACTCCATCTCTGCGAAAAATGTATGTACTATGAAACATAATATTTTCATTGTGAAAAGAGGACATGCCAAAATCTCTTAGAAAAGCACAAACACTCTTATTGACATTGTGCCTTGCTTTCTCCATTTGTGGACCAAATGAAGAAGAACGAAGCCACATTTGTCTCTGTGCAATCCGTGAAAAAATTACTTGAGAATATGGAAACGTGTCCATGACCTTCCCAAGTCCTTCTTTCATTGTAAATTGCAAAGAAATTCCAGACATGTCCTAAACTGTTCCCTCCACAATGAATTACAATTATGTCTGGATGTTGCTCTGTCTCCAAAGTAGCACAGAGAGATAGCAAGTCCAACCACTTCATTCCACATACTCCATGCCAGTGCACTTACACATATGGGAATCCTAGATCTACTGCTACTCCACAGCTTTCTGCATGCACCTTCAACGAATGTATCCACGAGTCTCCCAAAATCCAAACAATCTGTTTTTTGAAACACACAGCCATAGCTATCTGGTCTTCTCGCAGCAAAAAGAGTATCTGAGAAACTCTCTCCTGGCACAACGCACCGACTAAACTTTCCTGACCAATCCCTTTCTCTGCTCATTCTCATTTGCATGGCTCCCTAACCCAAAAATCCCCGGATGTAACACCCGATGCCCGCGGACTACTGCCATGTCCGCGGACTACCGCCATGTCCGCGGACATATCGTAACATGAACAGATCTTCTACCATTTCATTTTCACTTCTGTGCCATTCCCTCATTGGATATAGCTAAGAAGTCACATGAACATCCACCAATCACATCCAAGACCTCTACATCTAACTGAATCATCATAGATCACCACTTTAAATGTACTGTTAATCTCTCTGAGTACAAGTGTCATATCATTGGAAAGCACCTTCTACAACAAATACTGTACAAGTCTCCAAGATTTCTACTTGCAGCTGCATGCATATCCATATGCATGAACACAAACTACAGGTATTCATATTTTCTATATAGTACAATTTTTATAGATTCATATAAACAGATTAACTGACTTTTATCTTGTATAATCTATAAAATGAATTTACTGTCATTTTTTCCATCTCCTAAAATCAACTGTCACTTCCAAACCTATCTGCTATTTAATTTCTTTTTACACACACATTTTCAAAGCATGTTGAACTAACATATTTAAAGTACAATATGAAGAGTTAACATACTCAAACAAAATTGCATGCACACCGTATGTTCAAAAATCAAACAACAATACTTGTACAAAAATGTAAACATTAATTTACTTATATTTATATACTGCTCAAGCATCCCATGGCATTGAGGCGCTGTTACTTACAAGAGCTTAGTTACAGAAATAGTGGTATTCAGTGGTACATTTTGAAATCCATAAGGCATACAAATGATATTTTGGTTGGTACAGTTAGACATTACAATACAGTTTATACATTAAGAACATATGATATGTATTCAACTGGTGTGACGCATCTTATGTGAATAAGATAGTTTTCATGATTTTGAGGAAGGCGCTGAGTGTCAATGTCAATTAAAAAATCAATGAATAAATTAAAAACAATGCTATATACAAACAAAATTCCTTATTTGTTTCCTTTACAATTGCAGTGAAGACCATTCTCCTGAAAAGAAGCAGCCGAATTTGAAGTACAAAGAACAACTAAGAAGAAACCTGCTCATTTAAAAAAAAGTAAGTTGAATACCACCATATTATATGTACTATTATTCAAACACACTGTGATGTTAATTCATGCTGTTTCTGTGTCTAAGAATAGAGATTCTGCACCATTCTGTCTACAAATCCCCATTTCTTAAACAGAGATTTACAGGCAGAATGATGCACAATTTCTTAGTTTTCGACACACAAATAACCCAACTCAACCCCAAGAACTTTGATATTATAGAACAAACAACTGTTTTACTTGTATACCATTAGATTTACTTTTTCTACTTCTCCACACCACCAGCTTACTTTCTACTATCATCTGAACCCCAGTTTAGCAGCAAATGAATTCAAGAATAGCCATCCCAACAAGTTGTAGTTGCCCAATGCACAATCACACACCATTACATACATCTTTATTATCTTACTCACACACTCATGCAAACAGCACATATACATTAAGAACACCCCAACCCATACCTTCTTTAATTTTTTTCAACAGACCCTAAAGAATGCCTACCAAAAATCAAGTCCGTAGAAAGCAACGCAGAAACAGAGCAAATGAAAATAGAAGTGTCCAAAACAAGCATCCATCTCTAGCAGAATTTGTAAAAAAAAGTTAAAACAAAACAGCTAATACAGTCATTTAGCGAAACAAAACAAGCTTCAAGTACAGAAACGTTGCCTCCTCTATCAAAATGTAAAACAAACCACAAAACAATTAACAAATAATCAGCTACCACTACAGATGAAACTGCTCCTAAAAATCTTGATCTAGTGCAAACCAAGCATACCCAAAAAAGTATTTTAGCAAAAATGTTCCGTCTCTTAAGTGACTTCAATTCAGCACTCCAACTAAGTCAATGCTGAGTCTGGGATGCCCAAGGGAAGCTCTTAATTATATATTTTTATGACAAGTTCATATATCTGGATGATAAACCCTTGTATAACGCCCCTGTCTTTGAATCCCCCTGACCTCACTGAGCCAAGAAGTAGGTTTGTGTTGCAAATTAAAAGATTTATTTGAAAATTAAACAATATATATATATATATATATATATATATATATATATATATATATATATATATATATATATCACACTTTTATAATAAATTAATATTTGATCGCACACTTATGAATATGACAGGGATCAACAATGGATAATATTACACTAGCACACTTTTGTAAACGCTTAGGAGTTGGTATAGAAAGGATAAGGTAGCTGAGAATGCTTTCATGGTTTCAAGGAAAAACAATGATGGAAAGAATGCAGCACAGAAATAAACTGAAATGGTTTCAACAAGAGAGAATATAATCACATTCCCCTTGTGGCAATTCACTCCCCCCCTATGCAATATGAGGAGATGGAAGGAGAGCACACAATTTTCAGGAATACAATCAATGCAATACCAATTCAGTTCCCCCTAGCAAGCTTAGAGCAACAGGGATGATTTTAAAACACAGGCAAAAATACTTTAAATGAGATTTGCAAAGAAGTGAAAATATGCTAAAAATGATTTTAATTCCCTATAGGAGATTCAGGGTAGGGGACAGCTACTTTGAATGAGTTCAGGTCAACACTAGCAATTATTCATGAGGGATTATCAGGTTGAAAACGAATTTCAGCAATGCAAAGCAAAAGCAGCTATTTTTGACAGGTGAAGAAGTCTGAGCTAGTTTTCAATTCGCGGCACTTTTTCCGAGTGCGTCGAGCGCGATTACGGAAAAACTATAACTAGAAAGTCGGTTTAGGGCTTGTTGGAAAGCTGAGGATCTTAGCTTTAAAAGGAAAATCTCACTTCAGAAATCAGAAAGGCAAATGACACTTTCACAGCTTTAAAGTCACAGAATCAACACGCGATTTCTAATGCAGTTCTAGGCAGGTTGAATTGGATGGGATAAGCTTATTTTAAACTAATAGATGACTATGCACAGTTCTGGCTGGGTACTCACACTATAAATTTGAAATGGGCCGTCAAGATCTGGTCAAGTTGGCTGCGGTTCTCTCGCCACGGGACGGTCTCTGGCACTGGTTCTGCTCACAGCAATCTGGTCTGGTCTGGTCACGGTTCTGGATCTCTGGTTCCGGTCTCGGCACTGCACAGCGGTCTGGTCTGGTCTCGGTTCTGGATACAGCTCTGCTTTCTGGGTGTTTCTGGCACAGGGTTCTAGGCCAGAATCAAACAGAATCAAACAGTTGAATAGTTTGGTTAGGTTGCTGGATTCTGAGGCCTCTGAAGGATTCAGCTTGTGGACTGGGCCTCTCTGCTACAAGTTCTGAAGTCTGGATTCTAAGTTCTGGTTCTGGAGTCTTCTGGATTTGAAGTCTGGAGTCTCCTGGCAAAATGCTTCGCAAGAAATCAGTTTGAATTGGAAAGTGAATGTCCCTTCCTGGGTCTCAGTGGCTCTTTTTATGTCTTTTGAAAATGGGTGTGTGCGTGGGCATAACTAATCCTGCCCCTCACAACTTATCATTGGCCAAGTTCTCCTCTCTCCCTTGATTGGGGGAAGGAAATGGAGTGTCATCGTGATGAGGTATGTTTATGGGTCAGAGGATCCTCCCCTTGTCACTTTGCACACAAATCTATTGTTGATTCAAATGCATATTTATCTATGCACAATTTTTCTAATATTATATGTCCAGTTAACATATTTTCTGTAGCACCAAACCATCCGATCCCTGTCTTTGTAAAATGTGTCCACTTCTGACAGAATTCTGCCCTTTTCATCCAGAACACAACCTCTAAACTTTTCCAGAATTTACACAAATGTGCGCAAGGAATATAGGCATCAGATGATAAAGCGTCAGATTCAGCACTCCAACTCCAGTCACCTCTTAAAATGTGCACAGAAAAATCACAGGAATGATGATATTATTTATATAATTTTGACAGTTATGTACTATGAATGATCCATCTTTTTAAAATTATGCTCTGGCCCAGATGGGTGTGGTCTGGTTCCAAAGCTCATGGGGGAATTTCTGTCTGTCCCCGCCTCCAAGCTCAGCTTGCTCACAGAGGCAATGCTCCTCCCAGTTTCTTCCAAGAGGAAGCCATTTACGACCCTCCTAATTTAACATTTGCCTGAGCCAATGAAAGTTCATTGTTCTGTTTCCTTTGCAGTCCCAGGTGCTCCTCCCCTGATTCAATCAGAGAGGTGTGATCTCCTTTTGGTGGGGGCAGCAGAATGCAGTCCAGGCCTGGGAACAGTAGGTGTTGAGAATTCTCATTAATCAGCAAGCCTTTGAAGTCCCAGCTAGCTCAGGATGCTGTTTAGCTTCTGAAATACATGGCATTGATGTGGATCTGCAGTAGAGTAAAGTAGAACACTCAACCAGAGTTGGATTTTTGTTTGGTGGTTTCGTGCCCATGATCTTAGCAATTTTTGACATTAATAAAAACAGATTTTTAACAGCACCATATTCTTTTGCACTGAGTTCGCTCATGGCGCTTCTGGCCCATCACGCTCGCACTGGTGGGTGGCAGGTCAGGTGACCATTTTGGTGTGCGCTAAACTGCGCGGTTTTCCTGAATTCTAGTGCAAATGTGGGCTTTTCAGCCTTCCTGGATATTCTAAGCCCACAGCACCAAATGTTGTAGCATAATAGTTCAAACGTGCGCCAAGACACGTGACACGTCAGAGTCCTGCAAAATCTGATAAAAACAGGAGAGAAATCAAACTCAACCCTTAAAACCTATCATAGGAAATTAGTCTTAGAAGCATTGATAGACAGTGCAATCCTTCTCACAAGAAACTTATTTATTTTAGTGTTAAACAAAATGAAACCACTAACAAAACTAATGACTAAATTACAAAAAAGACTTCTCAATAAACGAAATGTCAACAGAAATAACTTCTTAAGTATCTGTGGAGGTGAATGGAGTCACACTACAAGCACAGAACCATACTTTAATGAAGAAGCATACAAGCAAAAGCAAACAAATACAATTGCCATACATAGCAGTGGACGAGGTTATGAAAAAGTTAATAATACCATAATGGAACAAGAAATACTACTTACAAAAATATCCCCAGAAAACTTTGAATTACCTCTCCATTCAGCTGAATCAGAACGTCTAGTATACATATGGCCATGCACGTCAATGTGTAACATTCCCAAAGAATCTTTCAAGTCTTTACGCCAATTCCTCAATCAATATGTGAAAGACAAAGACAAAATGAAAATTAAACTACTGCAAAATATGGATACCTGTCCAGTGCACAAGTACACAGGACTACAAGGACATTCATTGGCCTGCATTTCAGGACCTACTTGGAAAACCACCTTCCATTATATCAAAATGATATCAACACATCATTCAACTATAAGAAATCTACTCTATATACATGGTACAGCAAAAGACCTACTTGAAGAAATCGACTATATCCAGACAAAATATTTTGCATGTGAAAGCCACTTACAGAATGAAATAGCTTTAAAGCAAATTAGCAACAATTCTATGCATGGCAACCTTCTACTACACATATACAAAAAAGAAATACTGAACTTTAAAAGCACATCTGCTGAAATACCAAACCATGTGTGTGTATGTTGCCGTAGAACTTTCTATAAAAGTAACACGAAAACTGTAGACCTAACATATAAAATAGAAAACAATGAAGATTCTAAATGGTTTGAATTAGCTCTCTACCTTATAGCAGAAAACAAATACGAAATAACTCACCCCTTAATACTTTGCAGTTACTGCACTACAAAACTTGACAACAACCAAACTCCTTCACGTGCTATCACAAATAATTTGGAATTATATCCACTACAAAAACCCCTACAACAACTCAATTTATATGAGAGCATCATAATGCAAACAGTGCACCCCTTTCAAGCAATAATTCGCCTTCAACCAAAAACAGAAAAATTTCCTCCCTGTGAAATAGTGAAAGGTATTCATGGAAAAGTAGTGTATTTACCATTAGATCTAAAAGAAAATGTGCACACTCTAGGAGTGCAATGTCCAATGGAGCAATCTTTAATTATCTTAGTAAATGGTGTACCTACAAAAGACCAAAGAAAGTGGCAACAACTGGTAGATTTACATAAAGTTAGACAAGCTTTGCAATATCTAAAAGACAATAATGAATACTACAAAGAAATTAATATTGAAGAAAACTTGAAGGATACCACTGAAATAATTCAAGAGACACAAGAAGCTGGTCAATTTGAGCTCATAGATCCTGCTACAATATCCAATACTTTAGACCATTATACAATTCACCCACAATGCACTAGAAGCGTACCAAATGCGTCAAACAAAAGGATCACCAATCAGCATATAGGAAAAAAGTCTAGAAGCACGTGCTTTTCCTCTACTTTTTCCTACTGGCAAAGGAGGAAGGTACGATGATAGTCCTATTCAAATAACAGCATCAGAATATCGCTCATTATGGATGTATTCTGAAGATCCCAGATTTAGACAAAATGTGGAATACATATTCCACCTACTCTTTGAAAGTGAACTAGCAACTTTATGTTACGGAGTTGCACACATATTAAAATCAGGATCACACTTTCAAAATATGACAGCTACACAATTATTACAAAAAGTGCAACAAAAAGATGAGGTTTTAAAATCAAATATTACAAATCTATTGGCAAATATGCGCGGTACTAAAGAATACTAGTTTCAACATCACGGAGATGTACGTTGTATGATAAGAAACGTTGGCCCACCCACTTGGTTTGTTACATTAAGTTGTGCAGAATATGCATGGGAAGATGTACATGATTTCCTACGTATATCAAACGTAAACAAAACAAACATAGATATACTAACACCTGGAGAACTTTGTTCTCTAGATCCTGTTAATGTTTCAAGAAATTTTCACCATCGCTTCATTGCTATGCTACACTTTATTTGTAATAAAACTACTCCTCCCCTTGGAGAAGTGCAACACTTCTTTTGGAGAAAAGAATACCAAGCCAGAGGAGCACCACATGTCCACATGCTTTTATGGATTAAAGATGCTCCTAAATTTGGTCAAGACAGTGATGCCACTGTTTTACAGTTTATTGAATAATATGTCACTTGTCAAATTCCATCAGAAGCAACAAATAGTGATCTCCAAGCACAAATTTTACAATTTCAAAGACACAAATGTGGCAAATATTGTCGTCGCAAATACAAAAACAAAGGGAAATACTACACCAAATGCTACTTTGGTTTCCCTAGACCGGTTACAAAAACAGGTCAAGTGAACAGCTTCATGTCTTAGGTTAAACATAGTGTTAAAGGCAAATTACCTAAAAATACATATTACATAAAAAGAACAGAAGAAGAAAAATATATCAATGATTACAATGCAATCATTGCCCACTTATGGAATGCAAACATAGATGTGTAGTACATTGCAGACAATTCCACTGCAGTTGCACGATATGTTACAGCATACTTAACCAAAGCAGAAAAAGCAGAGCTACAACACCTCTGGAATGACCTGTCATCAGACAAAACACTGTCTCAAAAATTATACAGCTTGTGCATAAAAATGCTCTCCCATAGAGAATGTGGCTCCTATGAAGCAGCAGATCATTTAACTGGTACTGCTTTGTATGGAAAATCTGAAAATATAGTATGGCTAAGTCTTGCTCCTGCTAAATCTAGAAAAAGAGTTCTAAAATAATATAGAAACAATAGCCAAACATGATCCCAACAGCCAAGACATTTTAAAAAACAATTTGTTGGACACATACTACCCAAACTGAAGTACCACTTTGGAAACCGTTTGTCTATACCACATAGCCCAAAACTTCACATACAAAAATAATATAAAACCCGATGAAAAAAAAGGTAAATACAGAGCGTCAAATTGTGAAGGCAGCTTAGTAAAACTCACCAAACCAAATTTAATTGATCATATCAAATTGTCATTAAAGACTCCTCAACATAAAGAACTATATTACATGTCCCTGCTACAACTCTTTAAACCATGGAGAAAAGAAGAAGAAATACTAGATAACTATGACTGCTATGAAGACGCTTTCAAAGCAAATGAAAGCACTATAACTGATGTAAACTTTACACAGTACAAAACAATGTTGCACAATGAACAGCAACACGAAGAAGAACTGCAGG
This sequence comes from Ambystoma mexicanum, assembly GCF_040938575.1. Classification (NCBI taxonomy): domain Eukaryota; kingdom Metazoa; phylum Chordata; class Amphibia; order Caudata; family Ambystomatidae; genus Ambystoma; species Ambystoma mexicanum. The sequence continues at coordinate 906,552,260 of NC_090928.1, read as the reverse complement.
CCCAACTAGATAAGGACACTCCTGACAGTAGTCAACCTTCTGTAACAGGAAGCCAAGAACCACTGGGAGAGCCACTAATAACAAATGAGGCAGAATTAGCTATGACAGAAGTAGAAAACACCATGTGTCACTATGAAGATAAAGAAGACTTAACTATACTACAATCAAAACTAAACAATGAACAACGTAGCATTTTTGAAGAAGTAAAAAAAGAAATTGCACATAGTGTACAACATGAAAACAAAGAATGCACCTGCCAAAATTACAAACCTATACTACTGTACGTCAGTGGTGAAGCTGGGTCTGGCAAAACATTCTTAATCAAAATCATCAGTAAATTCTTTCAACAATTGACAAACAACAAACTGTCAGCTGTTGTCACTGCCCCCACAGGTTTAGCTGCCTACAACATAGGCAGTGTCACTTTACATCGATTACTACTCCTGCCAGTAGAACACCAAAACAAATTAGACTATTACAAACTTTCTACAGAAGCTGCAATGGAACTACGCAGAGTATTAAAACAAATGAAAATGCTACTAATAGATGAAGTGAGCATGGTCTCCAACCTAATGTTGCCCTTGATTCACCTCAGATTACAAGAAGTACTCAAAACAAACTACGAAGAGCTCTTTGGAGGAAAACATATTATTGTTTTCGGAGATCTTCTTCAATTGACACCAGTGAAAGGTGAGCCTATTTTTAAAACCTTAGGACACAAACTCTGCCGTAAAACTGTTGGCAGCATTGGAAATGTCAACCTTTGGCAACATTTCCAATACAGAGAATTAACAGAAAATATGCAGCAATATGCAGATCTCCCTTATGCCAACATCTTAAAAAGTATTAGAGTTGGTATATTATCTCAAGAAGCACATACAATATTGAAAACCCGGCACATTCATGAACTTTATGGCCATAATGCATGTGCTACGGATGTTATGGAACAATTAGCCCACAAAAATGTAAATTGTCTGGCCTTAATGCCAACTCTTGCAAGCTGTTTCAAATTCAATGAAACAATGTTAAAAAAAGAAATGCAACCAATAATTTAAATTAGTGCCACAGACGAACTAGACATACATGGTGTGACACTACCCATGGGTGAACAAGCCACAACGAGGCCAAATAGTTTAGAAAATTCAATCTCCAACACAGCTGGATTGGAAAAAATATTAAAATTATCCTTAAATTGCACAGTAATGCTTAAACGTAACCTTGACGTGGATCAAGGACTAGTTAATGGTGCACTGGGTACAGTTGTTGGCTTTCAAACATACCCACGTCACAACAACATTCAGTTTGTCAATATTCTCTTTGACAAACTTTCAGAAGTGAAAAGGATAGGACGCTCAACAGCTCAATTCCTTCTCTTCAAAGACATGTATGTACGAAGAGAACAATTTTCTCCAACTCTTGCATACACAGTCACCATTCATAAATCCCAAGGTCTTACCTTAGACAAAGCATTGATAGACATTGGTAACACAGTCTTTAAAGAAGGCATGAGCTACGTAGCACTATCACTCTTACGTACACTTAACGGTCTATTTCTAATCAAATTTGATGCAAGTAAAGTAAACGCTGATAAAAGCACTCAGATACAGAACTACCGGGTCCATTTAAACTTTCAAATGTAAATGTGTAAGTTGCTACGCAAAAGTAGCAATGAATATTCTATTTCAATTACCACCAATAGTTGACAACCTTTACTTACACAGTACAGACAAATTGTGTTTGCAAATGTTAGTACTTCATAGAAACTCAACAAACAATCCTGACAACACGTATAGTGTTTATGGAATAAGACAACAATTGGACTACTGTGCTGGAATGGTGAAATTCACTATAAACTCACAGGAAGATCCACAAGAAAAAACTACAAGTACTGGAAAACAAAAACATACCTATAAATGAGATCTTCCAGATTTCATACATGTGGAAACATACATGCACTCTGTGCAACAATGTGACACAAGAACAAATCCCCAATGAGCGCTGTGTGTATGTATCAAGAGGGCGGGTCAAAATGACAAAGACAAAAATGTGACAGATACTGATGAGATTGATCAGAGTGGTTGTTGGTGTGATGTTTCACTTACAAAACGTCAAGTATATGACAATCAGTCACTAAAGAAATGCATGAGTCATCCCCTATCTACATCTAAAAAAAGGGGAAATGATACGAATTAGAGAGAATGGATGGTAAAAAAATTGATAGGTTGTGGTCAAATAGGCAAACACTGCCATGCACAAGGCCCAGGATCAGTGGAATAGAACTCTGGTGGTCTCTGGTTCAGATACATTTTTGTTGTTAATGCTGAGGACAATGAATGCCTAAACAAACTCAAACCAGTGGGGGAAAAGCACAGATTATGTTTAAAAAGAACGAAAATGGACAGAAAAGGTGGCAAATGGAGCTATTTTGGGGATGTGGGCTCACTCTAGAGATGTCAAGATTGAGTGCAATGCTCAGACATGTGAAGGAGAGAAAGAGGAGAATGGGATGGTGGGTTATAATGGCTTGGGAGACAGGTGGGTTGCTCCTCATTGCAGAGAAAGAGCAGATGTAGAAGAAGGTTATGTGGCTAATGCACGTGCTGTGACCATTGGCCTGAAAAGCACAACTGGGCAGCAGAGGATGGTTAGTAAGGTTACAGACATGAATATGCATATTCTTCCCGAGGACCAGTGGTATTGTGGGGGGCATGCATATTTATAGATTCAGATGCTCCTCCCCTAAATGTATTTTAAATAATATTACACAAATATGAGTTTTTAACCACAAAATACGTCAAACTAGTCGAAGTTGTGGAAGATAATGACATTCGAAGACCGCACATTCATTTAAAATCCTCATTTTGAGTTCATTTGGAAGCAATGATACAATCTTAAGGTGGACCCACTTACAGAGAAGAGGGCTAGCATAGAGGAAATGGTATCTTATTATGAAATGCCTTGCAGGCGGTAAATGAGTGTCAGCAGTCAGATTTCACCAGCGCAGGGATTTGCATGACAGTCTAATTCATGAAACAGGGATGCTCTGGCTAGCACATGTTCTGCAACAGAACGCCTTGCATGTGGCCTGCTCCCTAATGTTGTCCTGGAACACACATGACCATGTCTAGGTGCACAGCACTCAGGACACTTATGAATGTCTTCAAAACCATGGCATGGTAGTCTTGCAAGAGGTTTTGTCTGATGGGATACGGTAACCATATTTGACCTAGAAAACAGAATTTAGAAGCGCAGACCAAAGGGTGGTCTCTCAATTGTTGTAACACATAAGATGTCACTGGAGGAAATAACATTTAGGCCACAAATACACTGATTCTTGCTGGCCATATTAGAATAAGCAGAGGGGCTCTTAAATTTAGAGTTTTTGCCATAAATACCTAAGACGGGCTAGGTATGAATTACACCCGGATGATATTGAATCAGGTGAGGTCATTGGTAGAATAATGAACGACTATATTCCCTACACTAAGCACAAGTGCATTTAGTGCTCACTGCCCAAACATTAATTATAACAATAGACATCTAAAACTAAACTCACAATGTGGATCGAAACAACCTGATACATTTTTGGCTGGAATTTTTCGAGGTGTGGGATTTCAGGATGATTAATGGCCCGATTGCAGGCAATATTCACGTGGGACCGAAACTACTGCTTCGACTGTGATTATATGCTTGTCAGAGGGCAGGAATTTCACTATATTAAATGTATAGCAATGAGACCAGGATGAGAGTGAACCTCGTTCTGTCATGCTATCGTTGTCTCTTGAACAAACACGAAGGTCAATAGTTGGTGGTTTGGCCAATGGCATCGTCAGGGTGTGCCATGGGGGCAAAGGCCACACGTGTGGCTCTATGGACCAACCTGCAGTACCGGCTACAGCTCCGATTTTTCAGGCATGCTCTGGTAAATATTTGCTTGATTGAAGCAGAAAACATGTGCCAACATCTTTTGTGGAAATTGAATCTTTATGCACGTTTTGAATATTAATAAGCTGGATAGCCAGAAAAGTGATTTTATGACAGAGGCTTTTTGGGGGTTTCTTTTATGTGTTGGTGTTAGTGCAACCCATTGGCCAGGGTCTCAAGTTGTCTCATATCAAGCCTGCAATAATCAGCTGCCTTGACTTTAAAGCTCATACCAAAGTGTATTACTTATAGTCCTGTATGTATAAACTGCACAGGAACCCAAACCAACACCTGATAATAATGCCATAACTTGCAGAACATCATTTGAGAGCTCTATTTCAAAATATGCTATGAAGAAAAACGTGTAAATTGGGCGAGTTGGGCGAGAACAATAGGCAATGGTTTGTCTGGATTACTAGAGTTGGAATTGTCCCACTCAGCCATTTGTTGTGACTGTAGATTACTGTTGCATGACAGAAAGTAAGAGGTCCCCCGTTTGTATGATTGTCCATATCTTTGCATGTTTAGGATTTGTATAGTGCAACCCTCACTAGCCATCCACCAAACGCTGTAAAATAAAAGGGGGTGAATACAAAGATAGGAAGTTCTGAAGAGCCGGGTGAGGGGAGGCCTGTTAAGAAGGTTACATACCATGGGAACAGGTTCGCATCTATATATATATAGGTTTCCAGGGATCATTTAGGAACTTGCATGCATTTGGTTGAATTCTCGCAGCGTACTTTCTACCTTCTATTCTTACCTTGGCAATAAAATGAGCACCTTTTAGCTAGCGAAGATAATAATAACATGTATTATTTACAAAGCAATGAAGACAGCCTTTAGAGGCTCAAACTTTGTCTTTGATGAAGGAGCTTGCAAAAGGAAACGCCAATTAATTAAGAATTATTTCCCAGAGTATGGATGGGGCAATTGTTGCCAATATGTGCCCTGAAACACAATTTAATGGTCCGAGTGAAACATTGGCTATTAATAAGGGCTCAGGGTACTTAATGGCCATAATTGGCCTCCACTCAGGGCACAACTATTTTTAGCACCAGACACAAAGCCCCAAAACTGCAGTGAACGAGAAAAGAGGAAGCAGTGGACTCAAATAGCTAAGTTACCATGGTAGCAGAGGTGCAGAGAGGGAAAACGTGAGACACAGCATCAGAGACCATATCAGAAGTGACAGCCATTTGCTGGGGAGTGAGATGAAAAGCCTTCTAGCTTACAAGGAATGATGGGGGCAAAAATCCAGAAAGCGGAGTCTGGGAGGGCGAAGCGGGACTGACACCAATGCAGCTTGGGCAGATTGACCAGTCACATGGGGCAGAAAATGCCAGGCACTACCAGAAACAGGTGCCCGTAACTAAACAATCATGAGTGACTGAGCCATCTACAATGCTCCAAAAGGGTGCTCCATTTATTTAATTGGAGTGTTTTCTTTTGCATGATGTCTGTTCATTTGCACAGCTCTCTGAATCTCGTGCTGCTAAATGTCTCCTTCCCTGAACCGCTGTTCTGCCCCGTGTTGACTGCCAAAAGCTTTATCAGCTGCAGTGGGGAGAGTGGTGGCCATCAGGTTCTCAAAGTCCTTTGTAACAGCCCTTACCTCCTCGGGACCATTAGGTTGGGCTTTGAAACCTAATGGTTGTCAATTCTCCACAGTTAGGGCAATAAGGCTTAAATGTATCTCTGAGTTTATAAGGAGCCCTGCCCTCTGTAGAGAATATGGTGCTCGTGAGCCTGTCGGCACGTGAACATCTGCCCTTTGTTATTGTTTCAGGGAGCAATGTTCGCGCGACGGCTGTGACAGTTTGTGAGCGGAGGCAGAGGTAGACACTTTGCCGGTGGGCCCGCAATAAATAAACTTAATAGTTTAATCTACCTCACAGTGTCAGACGATTCTTTCAATGGCGACGAGGTAACTTCTTCGCGGGCCCGCTACGGAGAGGAGCTGCACTATGAGACAGATGCACGTCTGCAATCCGTGCAATCGGCCACTGGTGAGCTCCGGTGTCTCCCGTAACCCCGGGCAGAGGAGGCAGAGTGTGACGCACTGCCTGAAGCATCACCGGACCGCTTGCCCCAGCTGATTTGGGCATTGGAACTGCTCACCCTCCTTCACAGGAGCAAACTAACGAGATGAGGAGGGGCGGAGGGAGAGAGCGGAGTAGTGCCCGTATAGAGGAGCGTATGCCATACGGAGTAGTGCGAATATCAATGGGGGCGGTCCACTCAAGGGTATCGAAGGAAGCAAAGTAACGCCGAGTGAAACAGGCAACCCTGAGCTCATTGGCTCTGCCCACAGGACAGGGAAAAACAAGCCGAACCGCCAACCGGCCTGGGAAATAGACATAGACGACACTTAGGGAGTGTCACAAAAATAACTGTCTCCAGTCTGAAGCAAGCATAAGGGAAATGAAAAGTGAACACAGCCAGACACAAATACTGTGAGAGTGAATAAAGGAATCCTAACGTTGTATTGAACTGTGCATACTGGATCATTAGCAATGTATATATATATATATTGTGAGTTGACTACATAATAAAGGCTGCAGCTAGTATGGCCCCGCCTCCCCCTTTCTTTCCTGAACCAGGGGCTCCACCTATAAGATGGGACAGATGGAAAAAGATTTTTGATACTTACCTGGTGGCAATTGGGGGGACAAGTTTGCTGCAGCAAGAAAAGAAGCTATACTTTTGTACAACTTAGGCACTGAAGGTCGTAGTGTCTATGCCAGATTGCATCAACCTCCACAATAAGGTCAAGGAGAAGTAGACCAATATACACTGGCAGAGAGGAAGCTAGAAATTCACTTTGAGGCGAAGAAAAACATAACTTTTGAAAGACACAAGTTTTTTCAGAGGGTACAAGATCCTCAAGAGCCTGTGGAAAACCTTATTGCAGCATTAAGATCCCTGAGTCACACATGTGAGTCCGGCCAGTTAACAGATTCTCTCATACGTGACCAATTGGTGTGTTGTACCAACAACATGAAGATTCAGGAAAGATTGCTGACTAAAGATGTGTCCCTGGAAGTAGCAGTGGAGACTGCCAGAGGGATGGAACAAACTCACAAGTATATGTCTACCATGAAAAACGATAAGGAGGAAGGTGAAGTAACAGCAGTGAGAGGATTCAAGAGAATGGATATGAATAAAGAAGTTAAATGCTATAAATGTGGTAGCAATCGCCATATTTCCATGAGTGTATTTTGTCCTGTGAGGAACATTTTTTGCTTAAAGTGCAAAAAGAAGGGACATTTTGCGAGGGTATGTAGAGAATCAGGCAAAGTACATAATATTGAGTCAGGAGCAAGAATGCCAGAACAAGAAGAAAACTCAATAATTACCCAGGGTCCTCAAAGCAAACATGTGTTAGAAATCTCAGAGATATTCAACAAAAGTAGTAGTCCAACCGATGTGTTTCTGGTGAATAGTAGAGTTGTGACATTAAAAGTAGATATTTGTTCGCTCTGGACTTTGATGTCAAGAAGAACATATGAATGATGTTTGCAAGGCAGAATCGGCAATTTGAAGGAGCACACAATAGAGCCGTATGCGTATGGCAATGTAAAGATCAAGATATTACGGAAATTTCAAGCAGCCACCAAATACAAATGAAGCAGCTGTGAGTCTGAAGTATATGTGACACAAGAAGGCTCATCCCTGTTGGGATGGGGTGAACAACGCAAACTGGGAATCAGGATACAAGCAAGTGCAGAAGAACCAGTCTCAGTTGCAGAGATCAAGGACAAATGGGAGAAAGAATTTCTTAGGGTGTTTCAAGGAGACTTGGGGATGCTTAAAGGTTTTGAACATGAGATTCGTTTGAAAGCAGGGGCAATTCTGAAAGTGCATAAATTGAGACCAATACCTCATGACTTGAGGGAAAAACTTAAGATGGAGATTGAAACATTGTTACAGAAAGGGATCATAGAAGAGAGTGAGAGCTCTGAATGGTTGTCGCTAGTGGTGGTGGCAGCAAAACCGAATGGAGCCATAAGACTTTGTGTGGACATGAGGGACATTAATAGGAACATTCTAGTGGACAGAGATCCTTTACCAATAATTAGTGACAGGTTGTCAACTCTCAAGGATGGAAGGGTGTTTTCAGTGATTGACCTTTCTCAAGCCTATCACCAGATTCTTCTGAAAGAGGACTGCAAACACCTCACAGTGTTTATAACGTCCTTTGGTACTTTTAAGTATTGTAGAATGCCATTCGGCCTTGCCTCGGCAGCAGCCGTTTTCCAAAGGGTGATGGACACAGTTATGGAGGGAGTGAAGAATATTGTGGTGTTCCAGGATGATATGCTTATTTATGGTAGCTCTATGGCGTAACATGATATGATATTGGCCCAAGTGTTGAGTAAGTTGTCTGAAGCAGGTTTGACAGTGAGAAGAGACAAATGTAAGATTGCGGTGGACCGAGCGGAGTATCTGGGACATGTGATTGATGAGTTTGGTGTGAGACCAAAGAGATGTTTAGTGGAAGCAGTAAAGAATGCACCCATACTGACAGATAAGGACCAAGTGTAGGCTTTTTTGCGTGTTTGCTGAATATTACCATAGATTTGTAAAAGACTGCTTCAGTGTCTACACTTATAAGAATGATTCTAAAAAAGGGTTCCAAGTTTGTCTGGACTCCAGAGTGTGACGTGGCCTTTGAAAACATTAAAAAAGCAATCAGTGAAGCGCCCTTCATTGGAAGGTTTGATCCAATGGATAAAACAGTTTTGGTGGTGGATGCTAGCATGTTAGGGCTAGGGGCAACTTTAGTGCAATATGACAAGGAAAACAAGGAAAGAGTTATTGCATTCGCATCAAGGGCTTTGAGAGGGGCAGAGCCTAAGTACTAAGCCATTGAGAGGGAGACGTTGGCCATGTTTTGGGCCATTGGGCATTTTAAATATTTTTTGTGGGGTAGGCGTTTTGTTGTTCGCTCAGATCATAAACCACTAGTACAATTGTTTGAAAGTGCGAGATGCGCTTTGGATTCACCTAGAATTAGTCGGTGGGGCATAGGTCTCCAAGGATATCATTTTGTTTTGAGTTTTCTGCCTGGGAAAAAGAATGTGGTGGCGGATTGCCTTTCCAGGATGCCTATCAATGGGAATGAGGACATGGAGGATATGGATGTGGAAGAGTCAGTGGTAGCAGAGGCGGAAGGGGCGGTGAGTCAGGAGAAGTGGTTGCAGGAAGAGCTTCTGATGAAGAACTCAAGCAAATTAAAGAATGGACAGTGAAGGGGTGGCCCCTTAAAAGGAATTTGGATAAGAAATTTGATATATGGTGGGAAGTCAAAGAGGAGTTAAACATAAAGACAAACTAAGGAGAGGGTGGTGTGTGATTCCTCCAGAGTCAATCAGACCATGTTTAATTGAGTTGGCCCGTGAGGGACACCCAGGGGAAGGAGCATTGAAGAGGAAACTTCGCCAGAGTTATTGGTGGCTGCGCATTGATAAAATGGCAGAGGGGTGGGTAAAAGACTGCATGATTTGTCAAACTAGTGATAAAAAAAAGTAGTGCGGGAGACCCCTTTGATTACCAATATAGTTCCAGATCAGCCATGGTCCAAAGTTGCAGTGGACATAATGGGTCCCATTTTTGGGATTGGGAGGTGGTTTGAGATTCCTGTTTGTGCTGGTTGATTTCCATTCGAAATGGGTCGAATGGGAAGCAGTCAAGGAAGTCACGGCTAGTGAACTGATTGTGTTTTTGGAAAAAATATTTCTTAGAGAGGGAGTACCTACTGAGCTTGTCTCGGATAATGGGGTTCAATTTGTTTCGGAAGCTATGAAGAAGCTCCTTAGCAGTTATGGTATAAGACATATAAAAACAGCGCTGTATCCTAGGGCCAACGGCCTGGTGGAGAGGGTCATCGTTGGTTGAAAGAAGGGCTACAATTGGCTATGAGAGTGAAACAGCCATGGAGAGAGATACTAAACATGTTGACCTGGAATTATGTGACTACACCACATTCGGTGACAAGAGTGTCGCCATTTGTATCCCTAAAGGGGAGGTGATGGTTAGGGATGGCCAAGGTAGTTCAGGTAGCTAGAGAGCAGATAATGAAGTTGGTCAGAGAGAGCCAGGAGAGAAGTAAAGACTGGTTTGACAATTGCGAAAGGGTGAAAGAACGTGAATGGAATGTTGGAGAGATGGTGTACGTTAAGAACTCCAGATTAGTGAATAAATGTTTGGAAAGTAAGTTCTTGGGACCAAAGAAGATAAGTGCTGTGAAGAAGAGTGTGGTCATTTTGGAAGGGGGAGATGTGTGGTCAAAAGGGAGAATTGCTAAGGCCCATGGGGCGAGTGAAGGAAGAATTACTAAGGCGGGTGGTGAGAGAAAGGGAGAAAGTGATAGGCTCAAGTATCTTCAAAGGAAGAGGTCCAAGCCAGTTTGGATGAGGGACTACATGTTCTAATATTTATGTTACTTATGTGCAAACTATTGATGTTTGAGAAGGTTATGAAATATTGTTTTTCAATGCATGTAGGTTATGTAATTTGTTTTTTAATACATGTAATACTTCCTATTTTAATTTCAGCAAATCTCTTCTGATTTACAGTTCTGTGCCATTGGCAATACTTTTCAAAAGGTTAATAATAATTTTATTAAGTTTTTTAAATTTCACATATATTTCAATAAAGTTTTCATTGTTGTGTTGGTTTGCCATAGGGGAAAGATATGTAGAAAATATGGTGCTCGTGAGCCTGTCGTCATGCGAACATCTTCCCTTTGTTATTGTTTCAGGGAGCGATGTTCGCGTGACGGCGGTAACAGTTTGTGAGCGGAGGCAGAGGTAGACACTTTGCCGGTGGGCCCGCAATAAATAAACTTAATAGTTTAATCTACCTCACCGTGTCAGCCGATTCTTTCACGCTCGCCCAGGTGAATACAGTGCTGGGGAACCCTGTAGAGAAACTCTAGCTACAACTGGGTAAGATGGATTTCTGAACTCTGACCTGGAGGGTAGAGGTTCAGAAGGGCAGCCTAGTTTCTTGGAACAGGTTAACCTTCTGGATAAGCCAGACCAATGAAGGTAGCATTCGCAGCAGTGAAGACTAGGTTTCAGGAGGGATGAGGGTGACTGAAAGAACTTAATGAGCACACAGAGTAAAGGACACTACAAATCATTCCCAGTCAGGTGTATATATATATATTACAAATACATGTTCATTGATTCAAGGCCTTTGAACTTGAACACAAAGTAATTATTCAACAGTAATACATCAAACCAATACAACACTACAATGACACATATATACAATACCAAGTGGCCTAAAGGGTTAAAAGCACATAATGGGTCCACAACCTAAAATGGAAGGAAACAAGCATTGCAAATAGTCTTTAGGCAGTTCTTCATTAAATAAAGGCTAACTGAGAGGCAGTCCAGTCCCTATGAAGAGAGGAGCCTAGTGCTCACTGTACTTTCAAATGCTGGTGCACGTTGTAGTGCAGAAGGGCAAAAACAGGGTCACTTGCAGGGGCTGTAGCAGCTCAGGATGGTGGATACGGCAATGAAGAGCGAGTTCCCAATATTCATGGAGGGTCTCCCCAAAAGGGCAGAACAGGTTCCAGGAGTTGGGAATGAGGTGGTAGCACAGGCTACCTGTCGAAAGGTGAGTGGCCATTAGGGGACACTTGTGTGTAAAAGTGGGTGGATGCGCTAGGGGCCACTGGTAAGGGTTGCAGGTACTTACCAACCCTGGTGAACTCTGGACCAAACTTCAGCAGTTGAGTCCACTCCGGTTGTAGGATTAAATGCGGCAATTGTGCGGCTCTGTGGCTTTCAGCAGTGACGTTACAGCAATGATTCCCTGGCAGGACAGTGGCGATTTCTCTGCTCCCAGTAGATGGATCAGGCCAGTTTCACTGTAGCAGGCTTCAGGGTACAGAGGGGCACAGTAGCAAGGCACCTGCAAAGTTTGTCACCACGGCTGGGCGACACAGTCCGTGTGTACACCTATTCAGGTGCTCTCTCTTATTCCAGATCTGGGAATGACAAGTGTATGAAATCCAGTGTGAGAGTGCCTTGAACATAGAGCTTGCAATGTAGCAAGTTTCAAGGGTCTCCTCACAACGGCGGTGGTGTAAGAGCAAAGGTCCTGCGCAAGCTGGCCAGCCCACTGGTTGGCCCAGGGACACTTCTGAGAAGGCTTACTTGCAGGGTTTTATGAAGGTGCCGGGAATAGTTGGCCCCACTATTCCAATGGGTTGAAGCATCTTCACAGACCTTCTAGTTCGATCAGATGCTGAGGGGTCCAGCGGGACAACATCAGGCTCAGGGTGCCAAACCTTCCAGCGGGTCACCAGCGGTTCCTCGATTCAGCTTCTTAGTTTTAGGATACTTGAATCCTATCCTAGGTTCAGTGAGAACTCAAGAGATCGACCTGGTGTGGGTGTTTGGGGCCTTCTCTTATCCAGAATCTCCTTTGCGCCAAAACGAAGAGGATGGGAGATCTGCTCACATATAGGCACACCAGACGTGGACCAATCACAGACCATGGTGTTCCCAGTCATTCACAGCACACCAGACTCTCTGGCATCCAGGATGTGTATTGCAACTAGACAGGCCAGCTCACATCCTGGAAGCACACATACAAGGCATGCAGAAGACAGTGAAAGCTTGGCGTTTTGCAGGAGAATGCATGCCCAAATAAGGACAAAGAACCTAGTGGCATGGCCATTTTGGAGCCAGGCCACCTTCTTGTGATAAACGAGGTAAACATGGTCTGCATGGCAAGAAAGGGTTAAAATATGCAAAAGATAAGCTGTCACCAGCCCTGTCCAAGGTACATCTGCACTTCTCCTAAACAATCCTTTGAGGGAGTATAGGACCTTTGGAAATGAAAGGAAGACCCAATTGTACGGTACTGTAAGGTACATTGTGCACTTGTAACATGCTGCAGAAAAGTTGCAACATTGGAAAGGACTAAGGGAAACAAGTCTCCCAGTACTGGCTGTTTTAAGGGCATGTCAGTTTCCCCATAACAAAGTGAGCGAAAGCCCAGTGGAGTGCAGCTGAAGGCTGTGCTTCACTGGCAAACTATGTTGTTTAAACAGCAGCAAAAAGTTGGGCGGTACACAACTGGAGGGAAAATTACACATAAACGGGAAACTTTCCTAACAACAGCCAACACAGAACAATAAAGTTAATAAAGTGAACAGAAATAAACCTCTCAGAGAGGCTTCAAATCAAATAAGCGCTGGATATTTAATATGTCTGTTAGAAGAAAGGTATTACATGAATAGAAATGTCAACTGAAACTCCACAGGCATAAGAAAATATCAGATGTCTGGAAAAAAATCCATTTATCTCAAAATGAAAAGGTGAGATGAAACGCCAAATGGAAAAAAAATCCTAAAGAGTGAGAATTCTAGGATACAAATAGGAGTAGCCATTACCAAAAAATTAAAGGAGGGTTATAGAAATTGGCTAATAACATTTACAACTATGGGAATTGCGACTGAAGGGCAAAACACGTTTGATATCATTAAAACAAATAATGTGACATGAAGAATAAACGTTTTTATAAATAATTGATATGAAACTAGGAAAAAATCAGTCATATAAAAAGCACACTTTTCTCCTGGTATTTGATAGACCACGTTATACACTGCCTCGCTATTTTCAAAAATTCTTGAATGCAGAGTGGAGGCAGGGACGTCATTTCACCAAATGCCTGGGGTAGCGGTTGTGACATCACATGACCCTTAACCTCTGATCACATAACAGGAAGTGATGTCATTTGACCCCACCCCGAAATCACATCAGGGGAAGTGATGGAACATGACCTTTCACCCCTTGACAAAACAGGAAGTGGCATCACATAGCATTGTTTCTAAGTACACTACGAAAAATATGGTTACAATATCACTGTAAAGTGATATACATTTCATACAACAATGGATCACCATACATATCGTTAATATCAGCGCGTATAGGCCCATTTACCAAATTACTGTGAATGCAAGCAGCCGTCCAAGGCCAAACGATAATGACGTGTTATTATATAGCACTTCTGATATGATAGGTTATTTATAACGTGCTTAATACCCAGAGGTTCCTAAGCGGGACCCAGGGATCAAACCTGTGTTGCTCCGTGTGGTCTTGCTTCCAAGTTGAGCACGTTGCCCCTGAGCTATCCTCCCGAAAGCACTTCATATAGACCAAATATACATACAATATCACCCAACCTGTGTTGGTACTCATTTATCAACCTCAGTAGGATGAAAGGCCGAGTTGACCTTGCTGGGAGCCGAACCTGCAACCTGCAGAGCACACGCACATTGCAGCAGCGAGTGCTCAACCCACTGAGCTATCTTACCGGCTATAGCTATCAGAAAACGAGCTACTCCAGAAACACAGAGCCACATGCTGCTGGCCACAGCCCAGGATCCTCAATTTAAAAAAAATATCTTTTTAAAAAAAACATTTTTAGGGGTTGCAAGGGAGACCACAGGGGTAGCAAGGGAGACCCCAGTGGTCGCAGGTGTGACCCATGGCAACCCCTAAATGACGTCCCTGAGTGGAGAACACAATTTATTTCATTTTGATGCCTACCGGAAAGATTCTCTTTATTTGCTCATAATTGACTAATGTTTAAAAGGGCTGCAATCACTGCAAACAAGAGGAGACGATTCAAACATTACATCACCTTTTGGTACAATGTGCAGCATTGCACAATTTGCGATCAACAATGTTTCGGAATTTTGTAAATAGAATTGATTGTCTGTCTTCCTGTGAATTTTGGAACCGCTAAGCTAATGAGAACGAAGTGCCTTTGACAACTGCTATGATCAATTTTTTACATAGGATTAATTTGATTACTTTAAAAAGGTAACATATTTTAATACCATAAGCTGTATACAAGATATAAAGGCAATGTTTCAATTTGATCTTTTGATTTGTGATTGTAATATTGTAATGTTTATATTAGGAAAGCACGGAATGTTTCAACTTGATATGCTGTTTTGTTTTGTGGAAGGTTTACCTGGATAAACTCGATTTCGCAATAAAAAATAAAAAAAAGCAAAAGATGATACGATTTTCTGGGGCCTGATAAATACTAACTATAAGGAATCTCAAATAGTGCAAATAAAACCCATCTTTGTACTTGAATGGATTGAGAAATATCCTAGAAAAAGGTCTCCACCTTCTCGGTGTGACATACCTTCGGTTAGTGATATTTAGTGCCTCCAGCACTGTGTCCTGAATGGCCGTTGTAGTAATGTGCTAAATTCTACTGCTGACAGTTGGGCCTGTTTAATGTTCTAACTATTCACTCTTTTACAAACAACAGAAGAGACTCTATCTTTTTGTCGTAAACACATGTAGATTGTGATATAAATAAAGGGGGTGAGGGATGATCTACAAAACTGCTGATGGACAGCTCACCTGGACATTTCTGGAAAGGTCTTTGGCAAGACCTTATTCATAGAACTCAAGCAGTGGGTAGAGGGATTTAATATCCTCTCCCGACTGAACACACAGTTTAGAGATGGAATGTCAGTGATTGAGAAACGCCTGACATCAACAACAAAATAACCTCTTTTAAGGGATACTTTCCCATTATATGTGGATTTTCTGGATTATACTAAGGGTTTCCTTGAGTAACTAGAGGTAGGCTTTGGTTCAAACTAAGGAGTTGGGGATTAAGGAGGACCTTTTAAAAAGGATTATTTTGTTGAATGAGAACACCAATGTGAGGGTGAGATTGGATGGCCATCAGACATTTTCCAGACAGATTAAGACATCCGGATGTTTACAAAAGGGGTGTGTTCTTGCACCCCTCCATTTTGAACTATACACAGCAGCACTTCCTGTTGATCTAACACTTGTGTGATCATTTTCACCAAAGCTTCTGTCCATTTGACCCGGCTTGCTCATGCTGATGATCTATTCCTCCTCGATGTGACTAAACTTCGCTTACAGTTACTACTAAACAAGGTTAGCAAATATTCGATCGAGAATCATCTGGCAGTCTATTTGGGTAAGACTAAAATCATGTGCATTACAGACAAACAAAATGTATCATCTTAATCACTGATTGATAACCTTTAATAAAATGGAGGCATCAGATAATTTAAATACTTGGGATTGATAATAGAGGATTCACTTAGATGGAAATAACAGCAAGAGCATGTGAACAATACAGATCACTATCACATAGCTTCCCTGAGAGGCTCGGATTAAAAGAAGGGGAATAAAGCCTGTTGACATTAAGCTCTGCAAATAAATTAAAGATCATTCTATAATTTTATTCGGGGCCTCTGGGGCATCCGATGGCTTAGATTGCTTAGGTAGGTTAGAAAGTAGTCCATGGAGGACCACCTTGAGACTTCCAAAGAGTACCCACATTCACTACATTGGAGGGAAATTAGGGTCCTATTCTTTGGTAGCCTTAGCCCAGATAGAATTATCCTTTCAATATGTAAAGATGATATTCTGTACTGGCAATTCTTTACTTACAATGTTATCAAACCAATGGCAGTCACCTAATAATCTTTCAATATGGCGGTTCACTAACACCCAATTGTGTCTATTAAACATAGGGAACTTTAGGCTTGATGAACAAGCGCTGTATCGTTTTGGAAGTATTAGATTATGGGTAGTGTCATGCAAACGACTGTTTGGAGAACTTCTTCCACCTTCTGGGTAAGGTCAAGGAGAGCGACTACTTTAAAACGTTCCCTGTAGAATTAAAAACCCAATTTGTGGCTTTGCCAGTGTAGAGAAACATTTGCCTTTTTAAATTATTTAGATTGATGCTCTTAGAAATGCATTAGGTATTGGGTGCTAGATCAAAAATTCTTAGGGCAGATATAATATTCAATTTATGCTATGATGACAGCAATCTTGAATTATGATTTCACTTGATTGTGTGACTTAGATAGAGGTTAATTGACTTTGGAGAGTATGCTTTACAACCACTGCAAAGATCAGGAGTCTTTTTGGATTAGTTGCATAAGAGGTGGAAGAATTTAAGTGGGTTTTCGATGTCAATTGAGGCAAAATGTGTTAAAAGTGTTGTGATTGATACAAATAAATGAAACTCTTAATGTTACATGGTGTGTAATGTTATAATGAATGCATTTTACTCTTTTATTTCTTTCACATGACATTTTTTCTAGGATTTATTGTATGGAAAGTCCACTTGTAAACCAACATATGCATATAATAAAAATAAAGAACAATTTTTCTCCAAATGTTCCAATGGAAATGTTAAGTTGCACCAGCGCTGCATTTTCAGAGTGCTCTCATTGCAACTTTCACGGGATTAAGGCTACAATTATGCTAGTTGAGGCAATATGTAACTTGCAAAGTATGCAAAATGTGCCTATTGTTATGTTATGTTATGATGATTTATACCGTGCACCGCAGCCATTTACACGGTCTCCAGGCGCTCATGTGGCTCTGTAAGAAAAGTGGGTGGGAATGGTTAGTAGGGTGAAGAAGGATAGAATAGAGGTTGTGCTATTCTGTTGATGCTTACAGAACCAGGGGAAACTGGCATCTGTGCGTGTGAGCTTTCTGCATGTGCTTTGTTGTGTACACTGGGCTTGTTGTGTCCGGGGCAGTAGTGTCCAGTGTCTGGGTTGTTTGTTGTTTGCAACTATTTGGTTTTGTGGAGTGGTTGGTGGTGGGTGTGTGGTTTGTGAGTTTATTGGTGCGTAGTTGTGTTGCCCGTTTATGAGCGTGTGTAGTATGTGAGAGGTATGCAGGTGTGGAAAAGAGGAGGGGGTTGTTAGTTGGTTTCTGTTTGACTCTGGGTGTATGCTGGTTTTATTGTTGGTTCTTTAATCCATCTTGTCCCATGTTTTCTTTGGTCCCACAGTATGGTTTGTGGGGTGGGGCTTTTTTTTGCTAGCCTCAGTGAGCTGAATAGCAAGGTTTTTAGTTGTTTTCTGAAACTTAAGTGGTCTTCCGTCATTCTTATTTGCTTTGGTACAGAGTTATATAGTTTGGATATCAAATAAGAGAATGCAGTTCCTGTGAATTTCCTTTTCTCACATTGTTTCGTTATTTGGATGTCACAGTTCGTCGATCTTAGATTTCTTCCTTGACTGTAACGGTTGATATTAGCTTGGAGAAATTCAGCTCCTTTTCCGTGTACTGGAGAAATATTGATGCAAAATGTGCAATCTGTGCTAAGTGGTTATTATGGAAAACTGAAAATCGTGCTAACTGCAGAATTATGATCAGTGAATTTCAAAAATCCATCTGTGCGTACTGTCGAAGATAGAAACAAAACATGCAATGGATGTTAACTGTGAAAAAGTGCACAGCAGGCTAAAATGTGCAATTTGCAATAGGGTGCATTCTGGCAGTATATGGTGAGTGGATTGTGAGACAAATGGGACAAATGGGACATTATGTCAAATATACAACCAAGCAAGAGGAGTCATATTATGCAATAAATACCTCTGATGGTATATTGCAGCACTCTCTGAGATTACCACTCTGCCTGGTGACACTCTTAATGGTATTTTAACTGCACTTGACTGCTGGTGGAATTAAATTGATGGTACGAGTAAATACCAATAAGGTAGTTACTGCTGTTGTGTAAAAATACCACTAATGAAACACATATTTAGAGATAAAAATAACCATACCGTGAGCCACAATACATATCAAGTTCAGGAGCAGCAATCACTGCATTTCCATCTTTGCCTCACAGTTTATGAATCTTACATGTCCTACACTTCAGCTAGTGGGAACTGGTGATTCTCAAAAATGTTTATAAAGGATGCGCCAAGTACTAAGATCCGTGAAATCATGTTTATAGACAAACACAGAAAAAACACAATGGTGTCATCACGCTACGTGTGAACGTGGCAAACGACACAAGATATGGCTTTTCTAATTGTGTGCATTGGTAATATATCCATTTGAATCAGCTCAATGTGTCATTATGGCTATGTACAATACTCTGAGAGTAGTTGAAGAAATACAAGATTTACACCAAAGTGTCTTTGAAATAGTGAAGCCATTGGCACTTTACTCAATATTTCAAAACCTTGCAGTAACGTTCTTTTCTTCTTGCAGAATGTATTGCTCAATCTTTTTCATGTTGTCTGATAGTAATATTTCTGCAATACAGACCATTAATTTACTTGGTTAGCAAAGTAACAAAGTTGTGTCTTTCACACTAATGATGCAAGGGGGATGCTGCATCTTCGGTTCTTTCAATTAAGGTTGACTACAGACCCCTTTTTTCGCCTTGTTTGCATAAATGTTCCCTGTGAGTATGTGAAATATGATACAGTTTGTGGGGTAGTTCCACATCACTCATTCTTATCTTGTGTCCAATGTTCCCTCTAAGTTGTGCGCATGTGCGCTTGCCCAGCTTCCTTCTGGGTTCCCGCTAAGAAGATTTTTAGCAGCGCACACAGGCCATTCTCACCTATGCAAAAGATTTGCTTTCTCTTAAAATAATTAACTATTCATGATATTCTGGTTTAGCTCATTTACATTCCCCTACTATGCAAGCGTGACCTTAACAACCTAAAAACAGAATACAGCTACAAGAGGTAAAAAAGAATATGGAATATGGAAAAGTGGCTCCATGAACAGAACAATCTAACTAAGATATGCTTGCACACATTATCCAAATACTGTTCCCTCCCCAACCATGGCTCTTATGCTTTTCTCTACCGCACATTTACTCCAACGGCTACCCCAGAACATAGTTAGATATTACCAGGCAACCTTGATTCTTCCTCTCTTGGCTCTGTGAAAGATTACCAGACATGAACCTACATCCACTTTTTTATGTTGGTTGTAATTTGAATAACGTTCAAACACTAAAATTTCTGTTACTCATGGTGCCTTAAAAAAAGTTCCCTTTTGAAAGGTCTTCCAGCAACTTGCCCAGGCACCTTTGAGATGTGTCCTGCATGCTGCAGAACAGCTCATTAAAGGAATCTGGAAATTTAACCCTGACCCTCCTCTAAATACACGGGCTCCCGCTGCAAGCCCGAATCATCTTAAAATCGTGTTGCATAATCTAAAAGGCTGTCGCTCCCAAGTGCCCAGCTACCTCAATGAGAAACTCAGCATCTCCAGAGACCTGTGACTCACCAGAGGAAATGTGAAGACTTGAACTCCGATGGTGCAGAAAGGAAAGAATGAGAAGAACAGCCTTCTCTGTCTACGCTCCAAGACTCTGGAACCTTCTCCCATCAACATCATCCCAATTGCTGCTACAGTTCAGGAAAGAGCTCTATAGCTTCCTCTTCAAGGAATGGCTGCTCTGTAACACATAGGTCTACACACCCTCCCCTGCCCACCGTACCTGAGACTCTGATCTGCTCCCCACTGTCTACTCTCCTGGTTGCTTGTAGATCTGTTGCTGCAAATTGCCCGTCTTTGCCCTCTCCTGTTAGCTCTCACTCCTTTTGCTCTGCTTCCCTCACTGTGTTCTCCCCCCAACAATTGTAAACCACTCTGTTGCTTCCCGAAGCCAGTCAATAAATACACTAATAAAAGCATCACCCACACTTTGTAACCCAATTATCATCTCAAGTATCGGATGCTTGGGTAGGAAAGATAGCTTAGGAGCAATGTGCTTGTCTTGGAAGCAAGGCAATGCGGCTCAACACAGGATTGAATCCCGATCCCGCGCTTAGAAGCCACTCATTGGTATTAAGAGTGTTATAAATGAACAATTACATAAAATAAATAAATAAAAACAAAATACTGACTGTAAGTAAACAAGCTACTTGGATGTCTAACCTCATCCCATTCTTCCTAATCTTAGTACATATGCAAGCGCTTTGAAGTGGCACCCTTGCAAGTTAATGCAATATAAATCTCAAATATTAATTAGTTCTCTAAGTAGTTTGAGTAGACAAATGTCATGCTCAGAGTCTCCTATTTTAGCATTGCTAACATTACACTTTAAGTGGAGAGCAACATTGTAATATCATTTACTTGGCCTGCAAGGGATAATGGGTATGGACTATGCCTGGTTGTACTCATGTATAGTCGTAGGGCAACGGAAATTCAGATAGTAGAATGCTTTTCACAAAATCTGCATCCTTTGAGTGTTCAGAGTTGCAGTGGGCATAGACTGTAACAAAGTATATTGTAACTCACTGCTAGATGAAAACGATTTCACTTATCAGTTGTATAATCCTATCCAACGATATAAGGGTGGGATATGTTGCAAACGATCTTGAATGCACTGCAAAATAATTGGGTGCATGCAGATTCATGACATTTTATTAAAATGCATATAATATCAAGGTGAGGCACTAAATATGGTTTGCTTGCAAATTATTATGGGTATGCAAATATCCCAGTGATTTTTTCACTGCTACAATCTCACATTTTACAGTGGCCTGTCAAGTAGTAATCGAGGATAGCACAGGCGTCGGGGAGTGGTACGGGTGAAAGGGCACAGGAGAACACTCCTTGCGGGTGATGACCAAATCAGTAACTTTAAAAAAAACAAGCAGATATTTTGGTAGTACAGTACCGTGTAGAATATGTGTTTGCTGAAGGAAAGGAAACTCTAGTAACACTCTAGGGACTACACTTTCTATTTCTTTCTATGCTCAGTAACACTCTAACATTGCTAAGGGCATTTCAATATAAACATGTGTTTGTTTATTGAATCTAGCACCCCCTGCATCTTGTTTAACTGTTAACAATGAATTACAGAGGAGTCCGTAGTTACAGAAGGGGGCTCTCAAGCTGCTGTACCTTTGAGCATTGATGCTATTAACCTAAAAGGCATATATGTGTGATTTTCTTCATGGCCCTGTAAGAAACCTCAATAAGGCTCTTGTTGAATTATGTCTATGCTGCCGTGAGAAAAGGTGAGCAAAACAATAGGCTGTATTATATGCCCTGCCATTTTACTTCCTATGTCAGGTTACAAGCAAGGCTCTGATAGGAATGTGCTTCCTACTTGGAGTGAAATGATTTTTCATGGAGTGAAAAGTAATTAGGTTTGCCAACAGGGATACTTTATGCTGTTCCTTCCTATGCCACTGCTCTTCTGGTCACTGATTCGAGAAAAATATCAGTGAAGCTTTGTGGGCAGAAGCCAGGGGTTGGTTCCTATGTGTTCAATATTTCACATTTTTATTGGGCACACCTTTCTGTTTTTAGCGACTAAAAATGGATGGTGTATGTCTCCTGCCTGTAGGGCTGGTTTTGAGTAACTCACAGGACAATATAATGTGGATAGTAAGCAGAAGCCAAGGAACTTTGATCATCATGTTCTGTAGTGAAGTTATTCTGATGCAATTATCATCCTTGCACAAATAATGAGAGGCATGTTTGCCTGGCCCTTGAGTTACTTCATTAAAGTGGCACATGAACTCCTATTGGCATGTTTTCTGACACATTCCTTTACGTTGCCATTATTCCATCTGCAAATATTGTATCATGTCTGATTTTGACAGCCACATCAGTTATGAAAAGAAATATTTATTTTTGTAAAACACAGGAGTGTTTTTACAGTGGCATAAAACACACATTTTCTCTGCACATGACTACTTTTTCTAGCTACTGTGTCATATCTTGAGGTCTTTAACTGGTTTATGAATTCTCTTTATAATCACATATAAAACAAAATCTTTTTAGCATATGTGTTGGGAAAAAGTGTTGTAAAATGCACCTTTTACACTGATTCGTAAAGAATTGCAGTGATTGGGAAGGGGCAATTCCTTTCCAAACTCTCTTCAGAGATGTCTGATCACTAACTACTCATGCTCACAAAGTGGCTTAACTTGCTAATCAGTTGTGCACATGGAAATAAAAGTGTGCTCAAAAGGCAACCAGTTCCACACTTACAGAAAAATAATTAGAGGGAAAATTCCTTGTGTCTTATTTTTTCACAATGGAATCATATGAACCATATTAGAAAAAAGCAGCTGTTGGCTTTGGAGGAATGGTTTTTGGTTCTGTGTATCATCATACCCATCCCGTTGTGCTTTTTTCTCTTCATGATCTGCCTGGTCATCCAGACAGCTACATATCTTTCGAGTTGGTGGCCCCAGGTTTTGCTGGCCTTGTTTCCTCCTATAGGCTAAGGCATATCGTCATCAGTGTGGCAGATGCATTGCCCAAAGAGCATTGTCCATACAGCCACATCTATGCAAAACTCCAATCCCATAGACCTGTCTGTACAGTCTTTCTCTACCTCAAAATGGATAGTAAATGCATCCAGAATATCCTTGTAGTTACTGATCACTTCACCAGGTATGCCCAGGCATTTCCTAGCAAGCACCAGAAAGCCATCACAATTTCACAGGGGTTGTGGGAAAATGTCTTCTTATATTATGTTTAGCCCCCGAAGAGCCAATCAAATCAAGGTCCTGATTTTGGGTCTCTCCTGGTGCAGTCAGGAGTATGTCAATGATTCTCCTGTTCCCAAAACAAACAGATCATAACACATATAGAGGAAGCTGCACCAGATTCAGACAACAAATTGAATGAAACCAATAATAATCCTCATCTTGATTCTCACAGATGTGGTTTCCCTTTTCTCAATCCTACAATCAACCTCCTTCTGTTTGTACAGATCATACCAATGATACATAAGGCGCTATCAAAATGCCAAGTAACATAATATAACACAACAACATAACATTCACATTCTCTTCCCTGCGCTAGAGGAACTTTCATCTCTCTCCCCATTGACTTTAACTGAACTTGATCATCCAGATGGCCACCAGTTGGAACAGAATATTCACCAAGTAACTGTCCCTGTCTCTTTCCACCAGTCGTCCAGGACAGTAGACCGGTCCCAAACTTAAACTATACATACCCAGGGGTGAAATGTGAACATTCTATTTTTGGGTCTTCTGACTCTAATTTGCATCCCGCTCAAGTCCAGGTTCCCAAGATTCTCACTGCCCTGTGGGTGACCCCAGAAGTTCTTGGTAGCAAGTAGGGCTGTACCGAACTTCGGCTTCGAGTCCCTATTCTGCCGAAGTTCGGCTGAAATACAGCTATCCGGCTTCGGCAGAATAGTTTCTGTTTAGGGACTCGAAGCCGAAGTCCACTTTCTATGATTAGCTGCCCTCTCCCTGTTTGGGAGATGACAGCCAATCATAGAATGTTTGACAGTGTTCAGGCTGCAGAAGCCAAACAAGCTGTTTGCCTATTGGCTTCTGCAGTCTGACCACAGAGGAACCAGCCTAACGTGTTGAAATAGGAAGCGAGGGAAGGGAACAGTTCTTCCCGTCCCTCACTTCCTATGCCAGCACCCGGACCCAATCACCAGGTAAGTGACGCCCCCCCCCCCATACCCCCTCATCACGGTGAGGCCGCGGGGCCTCAGGGAACCCCCGCGGCCTCACCGCAATAATGTTTTGTTTGTCGGGCCACCGGTGCAAAGCCGGTGGCCCGATGTTTATTTTGCATTGGGGGGCCGCTCCTACAGGAGCGGCCCCCCCAGACTCATGAGGCCGCCGGGGCACTTTGCCGACCCCGGCGGCCTCGCTGTGAAATGTGCCTCACCCCTTGAGCACGGTGAGGCCGCGGGGCCACAGGGAACCCCCGCGGCCTCACCGCAATAATGTTGTGTTTGTCGGGCCACCGGGCCAAAGCCGGTGGCCCGAGATTGTATTGCATAGGGGGGCCTAAAAAAAAACTATTCGGCTCACTATTCGGCTCCGGCCGAATAGTTGACAAACTATTCGGTATCCGGCCGAATACTAAATATGCTATTCGGTACAGCCCTAGTAGCAAGTAGCAGCCAGTGTTTCACAAACCTTATCTGATGTTAGCAAATTTTGCAATGCACTTGCATTAAATCTTCATTGGTGAGGGTGGTTCGGGGTCAGAGTGCAACCCCCTGTTCAGTTTAGGTGTTAACAAGTCACCTTCAAAGAGTTTAGAGCAATGTTGTGGGGGCACCCTTTCATTGTGTAAATTACTAAAAGTACATGTGAGCAAGTGCATTCAATGTATTTTTTAATAATACACAATCGTGTATTTACCTGGATCGTGCTTTCCAGTCATGTGCTGCCAGTGTTTTTTTTAGTAAAACTAAAAACCTTTTTTTATTCAATGCACTGATGTATTTAAAAGTTTCAGTGAGATATATGTCCAATACCATGAATGGTTTGCTTCTGTTCATAATGTGTCATTTAGATTTCTTTAATCCCATTGTATATTTAATTATTAATACATTGTTAATAACATAGTCAGTTGCCCTTAAAGGCATGGTCTAGTGAAAAATGTTATTGTCCCTACGGGTCGGCCATGTTTTTTTAAGCCTAACGGGCTCGATTTTGGAAAACTTTCCTATGGACGTTACCCGAGTTTTCGTCCATTGAACGCATGCGAAAACAGGCACCAGGGAGCTGCCATTTTGTGATAATCCTATCATTTCCCCCATCGCCCTGGCTGACCTGCTTTTGTGGCACTAAATCATATCCCCGCCCCTGAGCCTGTCATCAGCAGACTCGTACCTCCCATTTCCCAACGCCAAAGCACGTCTTGTGTCAACATTCGCTGCGCTTCAGCTAATGGCGTGTCACCATGGAAATGGCAGGACACCTCTTTCCTCAATAAGTATAAATAGACCGTTTCACAACACACAGCAGCAGATTTTCGATTCCATTCCTCTCTCTGTGTTACTTAGAGTATTTTGTGACTCGTTTCTGTGCTCTGGTCAGCTACCTTCGCTGCTTGTAGCCCGTGTGAACACCTGTACCATCTGGGTAAATTATTTTACTTTGTTTACCACACAATGGCTACAATAATGAGCCCCAACAAGGGCGAAACATGTTTGGGGATGCTTGTGGTCTCGTGCAGAAGGGATGTGGCCTAGCAGTTCGGGCTGGACTGCCCCTTTTGGGGTGGGGCCAAGCCTGATTTGCATATGGTCTTTCCCTTCTGTAATGGCTAGGCAGGCGAAGAACTGTGGTCTGGAGGGTTGCCCAGAGCATTGCCAGTGGTTAAGATTAATTCTAAACCTTCCAGCCATCACCTCTTTGTTTTTGCTATGTCACCCCGAGTGGGACGGGTATGCCCAGACGTGGGTCCCGTGCCTGCTGGGCCTAGACACCCAGGCTACTCCTCACTGATGAGCCCCAACAAGGGCGAAACATGTTTGGGGATGCTTGTGGTCTTGTGCAGAAGGGATGTGGCCTAGCAGTTCGGGCTGGACTGCCCCTTTTGGGGTGGGTCCAAGCCTGATTTGCATATGGTCTTTCCCTTCTGTAATGGCTTGGCAGGCGAAGAACGGTGGTCTGGAGGGTTGCCCAGAGCATTGCCAGTGGTTAAGATTAATTCTAAACCTTCCAGCCATCACCTCTTTGTTTTTACAATAATGCCCTACATGTACGAGCCCGAGTATACCGAGGAGGAACTACTGGAAAGGGAAGCACGCGAAAACGATGGGGATTCGGACGGCAGTTGGCAGGACGAATCAACAGATGAAGAGCCTGGGCCTAGTCGCATGGACGGCGTCTCCACCTGGTGCACATGCAATCGGTGCAAGCTAATGCCAACCGAGGAGGAGAACTGCTGCTGCCGAGATAACTCGGGATGCCTGGCCTACATTTCGGAAGGTGAGCCATGACCGCAATGCATCACCGAGCTGCCAGACGTCAGGGCAGCCTGCCTCACACGGGCCGTGTTGAGAATAATGATGGTGCTTATGCACGAACTTTGCGCAACTGTTCGTCCTCGTAATCCGAGTAACAAGTAAGTATACTCTGCTTATCATGCCACTCCTATTTCATGTTCTTCTACTATATCCAAAATTACATCTACATATCATTGTAACGCATGTAAGTCGTTCAATAGTGTGCATTGTCTAGATAGCATTTGTCCGTGCAGAATGCCATTAGTTACAAGAATTGTCATTGACAACAAACGTTTATTAAACTTATCTTGGTCATTTAAAAACAGTTTGTTTCATTCCTTTTCACAGGTGGTAACAGGCTGGTGGCCTATCGTTCCTTTACATGGTGGCTTCACGGGAGGCTTGGACACTGCGTTCGAAGAGTGATACCCGCCTGTGCCGTTCATGCCATTAGAGAAACGTTCCTGATTGAAAGCAGTCAGTACAGGGGATTTTCTCTCGCTGTGCTGCAACCTGACTTGTATAATCTTTGAAGTCTTGTATTTTTGTGTCATGAAAATAAGATACAAAATAAAACACCACATATATTTTAACAACGGTTGTTTCGATTTTTTAAATGAATCAAGTGTGTCTCCATTCAAGGATGGACGTGAGACATCTGTGCTCCGAATGGGTGAAGGTCTGGTCGCTGTGAAGCAGGGTGGTCACTATCTATCTAAGCTAACATAACATATTCTCGATAATGCATGCACTAAATAACACTTGTTCAAAGTCTTTCAGTAGGTTATGTCTCTATAAAAGTCACACATATATCTATACTAAAAATTACCATTGGATTATACAGGCCTTAGGGTCTTGACCACTATAATACACAGGTTGAAGTGTGGGTCTGTGCTCACAAGAATCTCTGGTATGTGGCATTTGTTATTGATAAGCAACAATATACTATCAAAGGCAGTTTGCGCCAGTGGATGAGCGCTGGCATGGGGGGCTGCCAGGGGCGCGAAAGGCCAAGGTGCCAAACTGCATGTACACTTCAAAAGGTATCCCACGCCAAGGGGCAATCGGTCACATGGCCTCCTCAGACCCCGTGTCTCCAGCCAGGCCTCCCCTTGAAGCAGCCCGCCCCCCTGCAATCCACATAAGTGTGTCTCCATTCAGCAGTCTTCCTGTGCCTTATCTGCACGCCCCAGGCCCATCCATCCCACCCCCTCTATCAAAGGCGGTTCGCACCCGGGGATGCGCGCTGTCAGGGGCGCGAAAGGCCAAGGTGCCAAACTGCATGTACACTTCAAAAGGTATCCCATGCCAAGGGGCCATTGCTCACATGGCCTCCTCAGACCCCATATCTCCAGCCAGGCCTCCCCTTGAAGCAGGCCGCCCCCCTGCAATCCACAAAAGTGTGTCTCCATTCAGCAGTCTTCCTGTGCCTTATCCGCACGCCCCAGGCCCATCCATCCCACTCCCCTCTATCAAAGGCGGTTCGCACCCGGGGATGAGCGCTGGCATGGGGGGATGTGACGGGCGCAAACGGCCAAGGTGCCAAACAGCATGTACACTTCAAAAGGTATCCTACGCCCAGGGGCCATCGCTCACATGGCCTCCTCAGACCCCGTGTCTCCAGCCAGGCCTCCCCTTGAAGCAGGCTGCCCTCCTGCAATCCACTTAAGTGTGTCTCCATTCAGCAGTCTTTCTGTGCCTTATCTGCACGCCCCAGGCCCATCCATCCCACCCCCCTCTATCAAAGGCGGTTCGCACCCAGGGATGAGCGCTGGCATGGGGGGCTGTGACGGGCGCAAACGGCCAAGGTGTTAAACAGCATGTACACTTCAAAAGGTATCCCACGCCCAGGGACCATCGCTCACATGGCCTCCTCAGACCCCGTGTCTCCAGCCAGGCCTCCCCTTCAAGCAGGCCGCCCCCGTAAGACCACGACATACATACGTCATTCATTCACAAACACACCCCTGTTTCTAATACTTTATAAACCACTTGATATGTCTCATGAGAACATCTTTGTGCTTTGCAAGTCAACTCCTGAACGTGTTACCTGGCAACCACTGAGATCTACGCTAATCTGCTTGTCGTCCTGCTATCGTGAACTTCTGTGACCACTTAGAGCAAACCTTCAGTGTGCTACCTGTGGCCACCCACCTATTCTCCTGCAACATACTGCTCTGCTTGCTGAATCCAACTGTTTGTTGGTCAAGGTAAGGCCATGTATCCTAGTCATATTTCGCAGATTTTTAAATTTCTATCTATTTGCGAGTAGAGTACACAGTAGTGCTATGTTCATTGGTCTCATTGCTATTGACTTGAGTTTCCATTGCTATGCTATCAATAGATCTATTTATTTTCATCTGGGTCTATTGTCATCGAATTGCATCCTTCGGGGGTCCAGTCTATAATGTAAGCATGTTTCCTTCTCGTGCAAGACAGAACATCCAAGGGACGAGTCACATGTTCAGATTTTAGTCACATCATTTATACATTTCTGCAACTTATGCAAATACTAAGCCGCACATAATGAACTGGTATAGTTCCTGCGACCAAAACAAACCTTGCATTGATCATTGTATGATTCATTTACTTTTGTATCAAATCTTTATTCTTGAAGATTGTATAATAATGTCGATATTTACTTTTCAGATTTATCAACAATGCCTGCCTGTTCGATTAGCGGTTGCCCTTCGAAGACCCATGCGAAATCTGAAGGCACTACAATGCATGTATTCCCGAAAACTGTTGATCGAATAAGAGAATGGGTCAGACATTGCGGATATCCACTGGATGAGCTGGAAAGTAGAGTCCAACAAGTCTTACAGGACAAGAGGGGTGATCGATACTGCATCTGCAGCCGGCACTTTTCCTTGGACATGTACATAACATCTTGGGTAACAAAGAAGAATAAACGGCGAACGACACGGAAATTGTTCGAAAACGCTATTCCCACTCTATTCGTCCACATTCCGCCACCGGTGAGTCAAGTGTCCGGATTTAGCTTTAGGCCTTGCGGTAGTGTGTAGGTAGCCGAATGGATTAATTGATATTGTAGGTGTTCTATCCCTTGTAATAATTTCGATATTGATATGAGTGTATAGTTTTTTGAATAATGACATTTATCAATATATTCTTTTTCGATTTCATAACCCGCAAACGCAATGTATATATATGGGAACAGGGAACTGTGCTGTATTGAGCATTTTTCAAGTATTCTGTCACCTTACATGGCTATTTTTAATATTGGCATTTCATTATCAATCATTAATTTACCTTTACAACTTCTTGATTATCCCTTGAATCTGAAGCAAGAACATTCTACATCATTGACGTGGTCGCAGTTATCAACCACTTCTAGCGCGTATCAGGTAATCTTACTAGGCTAATCCGCTACAGACTTGTTTTATGCATGTCAAGTAATAGTTTTATTCTATCGTGTAATTATTTTACTGAATGTTTGGTTAGTGCTTTCCAATTGATATACACCTTAGTTATCGTTCACTGGTGTTTGTTTTCAGTTATAATTTGTGTTATCCATACTAATGCAAGTACTGTCTTTCAGGGAGATGCTGAAGCGTCCGCCACATCTACAACATTTCTAGATGTTCTTCACCAGCAGGAGGTATGGATACTGACAGCTCCATCGAGCGTCATCATTAGAGCTGGAATTCTTGTTGTTTGATTGTTCTACGCAATGTTTCATTCGTGGTTAGCCGTTGATATGTACCTGTGCTGTCGACCCCAGTTGTGTGTTATGTTTTCACTATTGTAATCCTCACTAATGCAAGTACTATGTTTCAGGCAGTTGATGGAGCGTCAACCCCTGCACTTGATGCAAAGCCTGACATTCAAGTAATTCCAGGGGAAGTGGAAGCGGGACCATGCGTATACGAATCGGCGCAACAGCTTTCGGAAGTGCCCACTACATTTGCAACATCCATAGATGTTCTTCAGCAGCACGAGGTATGGATACTGACAGCTCCATCATGCGCGATCATATAACGTGATTCCATTTGCTATACTTTCTTCCCTATTAACGCAAGTGCTGTGTTTCAGGGAGACGACGAAGCTTCCACTACAATCACAACATCCAATTTAGATGATGCAGATGTAAATAAATCGGAGAAATAAGTCGATGAAATGTGATCATATTTAGATTTTCCTTGATTCTTTTAGACAATGCATCATTTGTGGTTATCTCTTTATATGTACCTGTGCGTTCGACCCCAAGTGTGTGTTATGTTTCCAATATTGAAAACCATACTAATGCAAGTACTGTGTTTCAGGGAGACGACGGAGCTTCCACTACAATCACAACATCCCATTTAGATGATGCAGATGTAAAGGAATCGGAGAAATAAGTCGATGAAATCTGCATACTTAAATTTTCCTTGATTGTTTTAGACAATGCATCATTTGTGGTTATCTCTTTATATGTACATGTGCCGTCGACCCCAAGTGTGTGTTATGTTTCCAATATTGAAAAGCATACTAATGCAAGTACTGTGTTTCAGGGAGATGCGGATGCCTCCTCTCCAATACAACCATTCATGGCAGTCCATGCAGAGCCAGAGGTATGGATACTGACAGCTCCATCGAAATAGATCATCACTGGTCAAATACTTGTCGTTTTATTGTTGCACACAATGTTTAAATCGTGTTTGGCTATTGAGATGTACCCGTGTGTTCGTCCTCACGTGTGTTTTATGCTAACAATATTTTGATACATAGTAATGAAAGTACTATGTTTCAGGGAGGCGATGGAGCCTCATTCCGTGCTGTCTATGCGGATACAGAAAATATAGTTGTTGCAGCGCAAGAGGAAGGAAGGACATGCGGAAACGAATCGGAGCTACAGCGTGCAGATCTTGAAGGTCGAGTCAAAAAAGTTGCAAAGAAAAAAAACCAAAAAAGGTTAGTTACAAACAGTTCATAACTTTAAAAAAATGTTTGTGCTGGGGACTGTTTTATGTTTTTTTCCAGTCAATTGGACTACACTTTATCTTGTGTTTAAACTGAACATCCCTTTTCCAATCTCTCCTACAGTTACCCGTGGGTGTCAGAACTATACATACACAGACAGTGAAGCGAATGAGAGATGTTGCTTGCCAGACCATGTACACTATGGAGGAACTATTAATTGAGGCGAGGCGTGTTCAGGCTCGAGATGCTCATGTCCAATGGCCAGAACATGAATTAACTGTGTTTGGAGACTACCGCAAAGTTGCATTGGACCATAGCTACAGTGCGACCGCACCACCACAAGAAGATGTTATTGAATGTATTGAAGATAGCTCTGAAGTAGTATCAATTCAAACAATCTACACCCGCCAAAAATTTGCCACTCAAAAACCTGTCGACATTGTTGTGTTCTCCCATCAATGTTGAAGTAATAGATGTTGAAATGACAGAGAATGAACCAGCCGCAGCATCCATAGACGCATCATAACTTGATATCAGCGATATTACTTTCCAATGTGTTGAAATCTCCACAACGTCACAGACCGAAACAACGTTGACGCAGGAAGACAGTCTAATGAAAGAGAGCAAATACATTGTATTCGACAGTTGTTTGATGGAAATTATAAGTATGCTGAAATGTGTGTATTCCATTAGAGGGAAAGTATGTGGGAAGCCACTGATTAATGTGACTCGTCAAATAAAAGGCAGTAACGTCAAAATAAATGCCGCCTGTAGATTAAATCATAGGTTCTCATGGTCTGCACAACCGATGCTGGGGAAACTGCCAGCAGGCAATCTACTGTGTGCAGCTGCATCACTTTTTAGTGGCTCCAGTTTTAGAAAGTTAGAGGCTTTCTTTCAGTTTGTGGGACTCCATTCCATTTCTAAAGCGTTGTACTACATATACCAACGTGATTATCTGTTCCCGGCCATTAGTGATGCTTGGAAAATTGAACAATTGTCTCTAGCAAGTACATTCGAAGGCAAACGATTCAGGCTAGCCGGCGATGGACAGTGCGACAGCCCTGGATTTTCTGCCAAGTACTGCACCTACCACTTTCAGGACATGGATAGTAAGAAAATTGCTTTGGTGGTCGTGCAGGTAACACAATGTACATCGTCAGTCGCCATGGAGAAACTAGGATTTATAAAATCAGTGGAATATCTACAATCAAGGGGAATGCACATCGACCTCATAGCCACGGACAGACACGTTTCAATTGCCAAGACAATGAGAGAGCAGTTCCCACATATTAATCATCAATTTGACGTATGGCATCTTGCTAAATCAATCAGTAAGAAAATCTCGGCTGCAGGAAAAAAAAAAGGTTTTGAAAGTATTTTGCAGTGGTCCCATTCTATCACCATCTTTGGTGGAGCTCAAAAACTGTGGAAATACTACTTAAAAAATGGCGGTCACTGATGCACCACTGTACCAACGTTCACCGCTGGACAGCAAATCAACATTTCCACCAATGTGAACATGGCCCTTTGTCCCCAGAGGAGGCACGGAAGAAGAACTGGTTGATTCCATCTTCACCGACACACAAAGCCATTGAGAAGATTGTTTTCGACAAAACTCTATCAAGAGATTTGAGAGGACTGACAGAATTCTGTCACACAGGAGATTTGGAGGTGTTCCACAATATGTGCCTAAAGTACAGGCCAAAGCGCTTGCATTTTAGCTTTCGGGGCATGAAACATCGCACTCTACTAGCGGTCTTGGCCCATAACAGCAATGTTGGACGTGAACAATCTAGGACTAGTAGTAAAGTAAGGCTGCCTCGCTACACTAAGGTGTTTTCAAAACGAAGTAAGCAATGGGTAATCAAACCAGTCTATGATGAAATGCAGTTCGACTTTGTGAAAGGCCTTATTGTTGCTGTGTTAGAGAAGCACAGATATGGAATTTTGGACGTTTCTGTGCAGAGCAGTGATCCATTGCCACCGAACATTGCGACTGTGCCATGCCCACCCGAAGCACAGTTGGTTGTGAAGTACAAATCCCGGTTTAAATAATTGCAATACGATTGTCTTTTTGTAAATACATGTTATTGTAAAGTGTACCTGTAACCCTAACCCCTACCTTCACCATCATGGGTGGCGAACAAGCTGGGTGTCATCTTTGAATTCTCTATATTCACCTCATATATGTGTATGTATATATTTTTCTCATGTCTCATCTCATGTAAATGTAAATGCTGCGCACTGTTGCGCACTGTTAACGGAGGGGAGGCTTGCGTATTGCAAATAATAAAACAAACAAACAAACAATAAATCTAACTTTTTACTCAACTCCTGTGGTACTTTATACTTTCCCTGACCTTCCGCCAACAATTAAATGTCTCAATTTGGGCTGCAAAGCTCGCAGACAACGGGGACAAAATTGGGGCACTTAGAACGCACCAAAGCGGGCCGTGGCATTTGGGAGAGAAGCCAGTTCGCATTTGCACATTGAGGCGCACTACATAGAGGGATTCTAAACTTCAAGTTCTCACAGATGCCTATGCTACGTGATGTTGCAAATAAAGAATGCGAAGGACAGCGGCTTTGATTTTCAGCTCGCGCCCAGATGAGGCCCACAAGTCGCACTGGAAGTATAAGGGTCTATTGTTTTTTGACCTTGAGACAGGGACCATGCCGAAAGAACTACATTTGAAGGGGGTGCGCAATAACGTAAGAGACGATAAGGCAGAAAATTCAGAAACTAGACCGCGTTTCATTTTAGTTCAGTATACGAAAAATCGTTGTCAAGAGCACGGTCCGTTTTACAGACTGCATTATGAAGAGACACAATGGAAATTTCAAATATAATGTAAGTAAATCTTTACACGCTTTTATACCGGAATGAAGATTTAATGAATGGATGCATGAATAAATGAATGAATGAAGAGCTAGGAAAAGCAAGGAAAACGTGTCCGTAGTGGGCACATGGGCATGCAGGTCCACTGGTCTCACCGATCTCGGTCCTTGGCCCGGCAACTTTTCCCTGCACTGCCTACCTGCACTACGGGACTGTCTCTGTATCCTTCAGCCCCTTCTCCCGGCATTTACCTTGCACTTTCCACCAGCTGGCCCTATTATTTAATTTGTATTCAACTAACCATGTACAGCACTTTTACCCCTCCTCCCCCCTTCCCCATGCGCGATCAGAAAGACACCTGGCCTAGTAGGATCGTTGTCTGTCTGCCCTTGTTCCCCACCTGCCTCGTCGCGCCTTGAAACACTTGAGTATAGGCGCGTTACAAATGCCATATCATATATCATATCATTCCTCACGCATGTAGACTAACTGTCGTTTATCATTGTGTGTTGGCCTCGATTTATTTCGTTACTTTTCGCATTGATTTTAGAGCCGAACATACTCCATTGAACTATCCCTGCAAGCAAATAGTTTCTGATCGGCTGTAATAAATAAAATGAGTAATATTAATGAAGATCGGCTGGCGAGACTAATTATAATTTTTTTGTTTTCATAACAGGTATTTGCTCCCCTTCTGCTACTGCCATCGGATTGAGACACCAGCAGACGGGTTCTTCGTGAGACACCTGCAGCTTCGTGTGAACAACTGGAGCACACTGACAATTTTATGGGACGATCGCCAAGGGCCCACATGCCCTTACGCTGTACTAGTGGCTAAAAGCAACATATCAACCTTTACGATGGGCTAGTGCCTAGTTGATGGAACAGCCTTGCGGTTCACCGTACTTCCAAAGTGCTTCTTTTAACGAAAAGCAACACCCTGTGTACCATGGCGGATACAGATAAAACAAAATAAATGGCTTTCGGAGTTCATATGGCAATTGCTGAATATTCTCTAAACATTTAATGTCAAATAAATGTACTTTACCAAATGTACCGTGTTGCTGTTTGTTTTTAAAGTACAGTTTCATATTCCGAATTGTGGCGCGCTGTGTTGTGAGATGGTCTGTGTTAGTTTCCGGGTTCTGTGTGGAGTCGCGTAGAAGACGACTGGGCGCGTTTGCCTACGCAGCACAGTAACGTCACGGAGAGAGGAGGGGAATATGAATGTTTGGATAATGTCAGGCTCAGGGGCGGGGGAATTGATTTAGTGCCGCAGAATCAGGTCAGCCAGGGTGATGCGGCAAGTGATAGGATTATCACAAAATGGCGGCTCCGTGGTGGCTGTTTTCGCGTGCGTTTAATGGACGAAAACTCGGGTAAGGTCCATAGGAAAGTTTTCTAAAATTGAGCCAGTCAGGCTTAAAAAAACATGGCCGACCCATAGGGACAATAAAAAAATTTACTAGAACATGCCTTTAATGGAAGGGGCTGTTTAACGATGTTGGCGAGAGAAAGAAACACCATTAATGGAGAGCAGTTAAGAACTCCCAAAGGAATGGGATTGCTTTTGAAATTGCTCACCCTTCTTTACTTGGGGCCTCACCTATGTGGCCATTATTTCTGATTTAATTCTAATCCGGAGCCCCTTTCCTAGTCTCTGCCAGTTGCGGCCTACCCGTGGAAGTGGGTCTCACTCTCAGAAGCTGTCAAATGCAGACCCCTCAGCCATCCCAGAAGCATAGGTTTACAAAATAACTCTGTTCATACTTTGAGACATCATGGTCATTGGCTCCTTTGAGTGATGCTCACAAACTGAGCACCCAATACAGGTTGGAAGTGGAGGATTATTAGCAAATTGTGTTCCAAATTAAGAGTTGTTTTAGAGCAATACTTTCAAGAAAAATGTATAAATGTCAAAAAAGTATTCCATGTTGAACCTTAACATCAACAATGTTATATACAAAACACAAAACGGAGAAATACAAAAAGTGTGGTATTTACCAATCAGAATGTATTACACAGTTTTTGGTCAACTAAAGTTTCTGCTAACAGACCCACAAATGACGGACAAGCCTTCTTCAGGGCCAGGAAATTGTTTTAAAATGTCCATCAGACCATCAGATAATTATAGGTTCTGCAAATGAAAGTAATATGAAACAGAACATGTAACAATGGCCAAAGGATTATGCCCAAAACTCTGTTATGTACATCAGGTTCCAAGGAAAATTCTCTAGATAGGGTACTTTCCATATATTAGATATGTAACATGTGACCTCTATACAATGGAATCACATAACTGCACACCACAATTTCATACCAGGCAAAGACAATTTCCAGCAGATTTCAAATGGTGGAAACGCAATCCCTTTTCCTTGGTGGGACTTGCCAGTATTACTGGCACCGGGGTTACCAGTCCTCTAATACCTGCAGTTTGCCGATAGGGTGGCAGATATACCTCCAGCTCAGAGCTGGAGGTAAATCCACCATACTACCGGCTAACATTTACAACTCACAGGTAAAGGAATTACTAGCCCAGGGGGCCCTATAAAGAATGAACTAGTCAGGACAATTAAAGGCCACCAAACATGGTTTGACACAGAGCTGTCACATCTGTTGACTAAAAAACCTGTGTAATCGGGATAAATGTAAGGACACTGAGAAACTTTATTAAAAAAGCATTGTCAAAGCAAAGAAAAAGGCCTGCAATGAGCAGATCATGTCAGCATCCAACTTGACAAGCAAACTGTTTGAAATTGGTAGAAAAACCAAATGCCCTGACCCCACCCATCCAACCCTCACAAGAAGACTGTGAAAAGGTACAGGAGGCCTTCTTTCACAAAAAAGTAAAGGCAAGGGAGGCAATCAGAACATCCCAAGTGACAAAACAGGACCGAACAGGCCCCACGAGACCAACTATCCTTAGGAACAACTAGGAAAGCATTACGCTTAATCCGATTACAACAGAAGATATGGAAGGGATGCCAGCGTCCATGGAGCCAACTTCTTGTGCAGAGAATCTTATCCCCCCCCTAAAATGATTTTGGCTAACAGGAAGTTATTCACACCACTGTTCACTAGAATGATGAATTCGTCCTTTAGAGAAGGGAAGATACCTGAGAGTATCAAGATAGTCACTGTTACACCACTGGCCAAAAGCCCAGGATTGGATCAAAAGTATCCAGGCAACCTACGGCCAATAACAAATTGTAATTTCCTGTTAAAATTCAGGGATAAAGTGGCTACGGCCCATTTTCAAGCATTTGTAGAAGCAAATGATATTCTGCACAGACAACAGTCAGGGTTCAAGGCAGCTCACTGCACCGAGACAGTGATTTATTTATTCAGATTTGTAACATGTGACCTCTATACAATGGAATCACTTAACTGCACACCACAATTTCATACCAGGAAAAGACAATTTCCAGCAGATTTCAAATGGTGGAAACGCAAGTCAATCCCTTTTCCTTGGGGGGACTTGCCAGTATTACTGGTACAGGGGTTACCAGTCCTCTAATACCTGCAGTTTGCCGATAGGGTGGCAGATATACCTCCAGCTCAGAGCTGGAGCTATATCCACCACCCTACCGGCAAACATTTACAACTCACAGGTAAAGGAATTACTAGCCCAGTTGGCCCTATAAAGAATGAACTAGTCAGGACAAATAAAGGCCACCAAACATGGTTTGACACAGAGCTGTCACATCTGTTGACTAAAAAACCTTCAAAGTGTAACCGGGATAAATGTAAGGACACTGAGAAACTTTATTTAAAAAGCTTTGTCGAAGCAAAGAAAAAGGTCTACAATGAGCAGATCATGTCAGCATCCAACTTGACAAGCAAACTGTTCGAAATCGGCAGAAAAACCAAATTCCCTGACCCCACCCATCCAACCCTCACAAGAAGACTGTGAAAAGGTACAGGAGGCCATTGATGCTGGATTTACAATCCTATATACTGAGCATTATGGACAATGGTAAAACTGGCCTGCTGGTGCTACTAGACCTAAGTGCTGCATTTGATCTCCTTGATTATCAACAGCTACAGTGGGCATTGGAAAATGTGGGCAAAGCTCAAAGGAAGCAACCAGATGGGCAGCCTCATTCCAGGCAGATAGGAGAACTAAAATTCATTCGGGGACAAATTCTCAAGTGAGAGGCCCATCTAGTGTGGCCTTTATAACCACTGCTTTTCAATCTTTACCTGAGTGTTTCTGCGTAGTGCACGATAACACCAGAGCATTTTTTTCACAAACTACGCAGATGATACCCAGTTGGTGGTGAACATCATTGAATCCTATATGGATAAACACTGGATGTGCCTTAATGGGAACAAAACACAGTTTATGATCTTTGGCTCCATGCAGGCTTGCTTCAAGTTAAGTCAAGAATACCAGACTTTCAACATCACAGACTCCCACATTTTAGTGGTAGAGAAAGGGAAGACATTGGGGATCTTCCTGGAAGCCTTGATGGGCGCAAAAGTACAGATCACCTACCTCAACAAAGACTGACTATACTACCTGCGATTACTCAAATCTATTAGAACATATAGTGCAACCATAGCAAGGACCACTATCTTATCAAGTCTCAACTACGGCAATGCACTCACGCTCAACGCAAGTAAGGGATGTATAACAAAATGATAGACCTTGCAAAATAGTGCTGCGAGAAAAATAAGAAAGAAAGCAAGGAGAGATCACATCACAGAGGACAGGCTGACATTGGAGGACAGAATCCATTTTAAAAGCATGACCATGGTTTACAGATACATTATTGGGCAGGCTCCTGCCTACCTTAAGGAAGAAATCACACTCTAGGCTCCAACGCGTTCACTAAGATCAGAGTCGCTGGGACAGATTAATTGTCCCCCCTACAAAAGGTCCTATGGACTGGGCCGGGCCTTTTCCGTGAAAGCAGCCCAGAAGTGGAATAGCCTTCCGAAACAACTCAAACAAGAGATGAACCACCAAATGTTCAGGAAAGTGCTGAAAACACACCTGTTTAGATGATATGACCTGACTAGAGGGTGCAACCTCATCTGGATAGAAACTGATGTCTCGTTTTCATATGTTAGTCCACAATTACATGTATGGGCCCCAATGTCGGCAGGCTTTCGGCACAATATAAACACACATCAATAAAAAATTAAAATTGAAATGTGCGGTGCAGTAACTTGGAGTGTACGGTACTGTAACATTCAAGTATGCGGTAATGCAGACACATTATTACTGCAGCGGCCCACTCATAATGAGGCCCAATGTCTGGAAAAAAAATAAGAAATCCTCAACCACGATTAAAGATGCAGGCGATAGTGCAAAAATTAAAGAGCCATTAAAAATGAAACGTACCACTGAGCAACTGGAGTCCTTAATATTTATGAAGAAACAGTTCTTAGTTGTTTGATAACCAGAAGTGTCTGGATCCATTGCTGTATAACAACAACAAATTAAGGACAGGTATCAACCATAAAACAAATACATTATTACTGGCATTTAGTGTCACAAAAGCAAAGAAGGTGAACAGATAAAATGTAGGGAGAGGAGACTCTGAATTTTAGCAAGGCTCTGAATCTTACTCCACATTTCAACAAGGATAATAGATGTATCCCAGTAGTGAGAAAGAGTATGAGACTCATGTGTGAGGTTGAATCTAGTATATGTCAGTATTGTGAATGCACAGAAAACATGTCAGAAAAATAAAGGTTTTGAATTTTGCATTGCATAACATGATGGTATCACTTTGCACCTCTACACCACAGTTCTGGGCTGAGCAGTACTGAAAACCATGAGACTAATATACACTAAGTTATAATAATATCCCCTAACTACTAATGTTCCCTACTAATATTCTGATCAAATCAGTTCATTACTTTTATATAAACTTGGGGCAGATTGATAAACTGAATTTTCAAGGCATTTGGGCTGTGCAAGGTTAGCTTGGAAATACAATAAATAAAATTTACATAATTAAGTCTGTGCTGTGTTTGAATGAAGACGTGACAAGTCAGAATTGTGGACTGTGAAATCTGTTTTACTCAAAATGAGTTTAATGTTTAAACAACTTTCCAAGCTAGAAACAGCACAGAGATGTAGCAATTTGCATCCATTGCAACAGCCTGGATCACGGTCAAAGGTGGCATGCAGAACACATGTTTTTTTGGAACTTTCCAAAGGGAGGCAGCTTTTGATGAGCACATGATTTCACTATCAGTGGAAGGCTGTGCTTACATTTTCTTTAAGGGAAAATTTTCTGGGGGCAGATCTATGGGGTTGGTTTAAAAGGATTGTGCAGTAATGTCAAAGTGGCTGTTCTTCCTGTGCTGTCGTCTGGAGTGTGGGGCACTTGCTGGTGGTGAGCAGGCTCTCTCTCAGAAGATTGTGGGCTAAGCTGTTCTAAGCATGAAGGGGAGAAGACAGATAAAAGAAGACCCAATACGAGAACTGTCCAGAGGGCTGCTGTGGGGGTGTTTATCAACAGCCGGTCTGAGGGGGAATCCCACCATTGCTGTGTCGGGGCACACGTTGAACCAGATATCCTCTAGGTGAGCATGGAAAGTATAATTGAGGTGTGCGTAGCTTTAAAATCACAAATGTAGATATTGATTCTGCATGGGTTCCTACATATCAGACCTCCCAACGTCTGTTTGTTCCCCATTCTACAGAAGTGTAGTGTATTTCCAATGTGATATCGGTTGGCAACAAACAAATATTGCAAAGGTTAGAAGTTACTGCTCTCAGGGCTAAGTGTCTCAACGTTGTTGCATAGTGTTCTCTGCCAAGTTAGAGGTTGGAAGAAGGGCTACAGTAATTCTCTGAACTTCTGGAGGGATCATCACCTGGGGCGGGAGAGAGCAAAACGTGTGCTAAGTATTGCTCCTGGAATTGTAAATGCATTGCATAACTTTAACTGATTGTGCAGTCAATATGGGCAAATGAACAAAAGTTCATATCTCTTCAATGCATAACATGTGCTGTTTTATTCTATTCATGAGTCTCAATTACTTTTAAAGTGCTTGCAAAAGCAACAAGACAGCTCTGGTTCCGATGTATGTGCCCTGGTTCCTAGTTTTATCATACAGGTGTGAAGCAAGTGGTAATTGCATTTGACTGCAGGCGTTATTTCACTGTATCACATGTGGTAGAATGCAAAGAAAAGATGGTCACTGTAAATTGTTTTCTTCTAAGAGGTTTTGAATTAATGTTTATATCTAGTTTACATGGCAAATGCGTTCTGAGATACCACCAAAAGGGCATAACGTGGTACTGTAAATAAAATACTGCAAGGGGATGAAGTAATGTTCTAGAGTGTACTAAATCCAGACTTGTCTTACCGTTGGTGACCCTGATATCGAAACAATTACCAGACAGTTCCCTTATAGACTCACCACTATGCTACAAAAATACAATAAAAAACACCAAACCGTACCGC
This sequence comes from Ambystoma mexicanum, assembly GCF_040938575.1. NCBI lineage: Eukaryota > Metazoa > Chordata > Amphibia > Caudata > Ambystomatidae > Ambystoma > Ambystoma mexicanum. Next base: position 906,510,572 of record NC_090928.1, on the reverse strand, counting down.
CAAGAAATATCTCTAACATATGTATGGTTTGTTGGCCAGGAAACGGTTAAGTAATTACTCGGCGTGGCCTTGCATCATAAAAAACAACCATATTGTGCACTCCTTCTCTGAGTTAAAGCTGTGAGGAAAGTGGCAGCAATTCTGCTCTGTGTACTTTGACTTTTGTTATCATGTCTCAGACTGAGGCTGCATTTTCTGAGTTAGAGGAATACCTCAAGGCCAAACTCTATGCATATGCAAAATGGTCATCTGAAAACCTGATAACATGGAAAAATAGGATTACTACTGAAATTCAAAATGAGGCCTCTGAAAGTATTCTGTAAAAAGGAAGCATTGTGCAAATGTGTCTAATTAGACGTCGGAGCGCAAACAAGAGAAAGACAGTCACTCTGTAAATGGGCTCAGAGGCGTTCGGTAGCTATACTCTGTGGTAGGAGAAAATGTGATCTTTGCTGCAGAATGCTGTCTGTTTAAGGAATACTATATCACGGATGGGGAGGTGTGAAATGCCTGCACGGAGAGTCTGGCACCAAGTCCAGTCACTCACCAGTCAACTGACTGTCAACTGTCACTGAGTAGATGGGTCGAGGGTGCTAATGGATCGGGACCACCACTGCAAATTAAGAAAGCCGTCTAAATGGGAAAATGAAAACACGACCTACAACATTGAATGTCTCAGGAGCCTTTGGATCGGCCATGCACTGAACAGTTTGCAAGCTGAGTCGGTGGAAGTAGGTGATTTGTGCAATCAAGGGGAGGTAACTCACCAAGGTGAGCAAATACACAAAATGGATGAACTCCCACTTGCCCCTCACCATTTCTACCAGACGCCATCTCTGGCAGAAGATCTTGATGGAGGCGAACCACCGCCATACCCCCAGATATCAGCATCGCCCACATCCACACCTGAGTTAACAGGAAGATAACTTGCGGGGTGCAGTACAGCAGGCGCTTCCAGCGCATGCCATCTAAACTTAACCTTGCCTGAGCTAATAACGACATGCTCTAACGTGCCGTGGTCTTCCAATCGACTGTCATACCTTGGCACACAAGGGGCTATTTCCACTTATCCAACAATGATCTCAAAACTGTTCCATGTACAAGCACATGCACCCCTGCATGGAGGATCGGGGGGGACCTGGCCAAATGCAACAGAATAAGGAGCCTAAGGGGTCGAGTGGAAATGACAAATCCAGACAAGCTTCTGACAGTCTCCTTGGCTATGACAAATCTATTTTACATCAACCTGCAGTGGTGGTCCCTCTTGTATATGAAGACCAAGGTGCCACAGTAATTAAAGAGAGGCCGGTACCATCGCCAGAGCACTGTGGTTCTCTGGAATTAGCCTCCTTTGCTGCAAGAAAAAAAAACAAAGGACGCACTGGTTTCACCTGTGGGGAAAAAAACAGTGCTTTTTCTTGCCACCGATATGGGCAGAAAACCACAGACTAAATGGAGGTGGAAAGGTGGATGAGCACAGGGTGATTGGTGGGGGAGTGGGATCCTTCCAAAATTGCCCTGGCATCTAGCAGAATTATCTGCCGCCGCAGCATCTATTACAGCAGCCAAGGCAGTGGGTGCTCAGGAACTCACTGATGGCAAACTTCTGCAGGACGTGGTGGTTTACGATGCCCAGGCATTAGCCTTGACACCCTTGATCTTGTCTTGAAGGGATGTTTCTATGGGAGATAGAGCCCCAGCGCAAAAAGACGTATAAATTCAACCCTGCCACCGGTGGAATCCGCACCTGAGGACTTGGCGTATTTTCATAAAACCCATGAACCAAACTATGGTGACAACGGCATGGATCTGTCTCAGTGGCATGGTGCACAAACATTAGTATCTGAGAATGGTGATTTGCGCCAGGATATTGATGCTCTGAATAAAAAGATTGATGCTCTTGGAGCAACTACAAAATAGAATGAGAATGTAAAAATCCAGAGGAAGATACTAAACCTGAGAGTCTTGCTGGAGGTAGACCCAATAAATTCAGAGACGCTAGTAGCAGAACCGTTGCCTGAAACTAGAACCCAATCATTTCTAACTCCGGGGGATTCTGCTAAAAAATTAAGCAGCCCAAGAACACTGAGGAAGCAGTGGCTGAATTCTGCAACCATGGATCTATTGCAAGCTGACGAAGAGGAAGCCTCAGCAATATCAGAGACCAGCGACAGGGCTACCCGCAGCCATTCAGGCAAGGATTTATTTAGTCAAACGTCTGTGGTGACAATTGCAATGGCCCCTTTTATGAAACTCTATGAGGTCGTAAACAATACATTAAAGGATCACATGACCCTATTGGCTATGCTCCAAACCAAAATGGTCTCTATAGAGGGCTTTGTTACGGCCTCAACCCAAATGAGGGAGGGGAGTGGGTGGGAACCAGTGAGCTTGCCCACTGGCAAAAAGAGAGAAAGCGAGAGAAACACCTACAATGTGCATTGTCACCACCATTGACAATATATTTCCAGGAGATTCTCCCGATTGTGCCAAAAGTCTCCTTGCCACTTGCCAAAGCATTATTATTTGAGAAGAGGCATAGGTAGATCTACAAGTAGGTAGCATGCATGCACTTCAAGTCCAGGTGAGTACGGCGGAGCCAATTGCAGCGAATAAGAAAAAGACATTGTTAAAAGATTTCCCGGTGTTTGAGAAGCCAAAGTCTGTTCTTCTTACTTCAAGGTAAAAGTCTAAACAATTGAAGTTACCATCGATGGTCCATTCAAAAGACATGAGAAGCTTTTTAAGAAAAGTTATGCTGCTTCGTTATGATCTTGCACTGACTCCTAATCAACAGCTGGAAGTTGGAAAGTTCACTACTGATTCCAATTATGATAATGAACGAGCTCAAAACCTGAGTGAAGGTGACAGGGACATTCTGTTTGACCTTACCACTCACTCTGTGGACTTTGAAGATGATACTACATGCTTGGATAAACTGGATAGTGCCGAAACATGCGCAGTTCCTGCAGTGCTTACAGGGCCAGCCTTTTTAACTGGCCTACACCCTCCACAGCAATTCTTGACTTTGGCCAAAAAAAGAGAGTACGCAGTAAGGAAACATGAACAGGAAGGGCCCTGAATACTCCTTTTCTACGACTGGCAGACTTTTTCAAGAAGAAAAGAAATACAAAAGCATATCAGGACAATGATGCCTGTGACCTAGTAAAACTGGCAGTAACCCACCTAAGGAGTGGAGGTGACAACAGGGAGGCAGGGATTGTATTCGGCATCTCAGATTGGAGAGAGTGGTAGACCAAGGAGTGGATGGTATTCTAAACCGTTACAATGTGCTGAAACAATGCTACACTATTCCACCCCTGCGGCACAATTCATCTGAAGAGCTTGAAATTGCGGAATTTGTGCAAGAAAACCGGATTGCCTTGGTGCTTCTTCACCTCCGTTCAGTGGTGGTCAAAACACTTCTGCTGACTCCGGCAACAATATTGCTATCGCTAGGTTTTAATCTAACTGAACCGAGGGGACCACGCTCGATGGAACAAACTAAACCGGCAGTAAGTGAAATGACTCGAGGAACCTACAGCCTAATCGCTACATTTGTGCCTATATTACACAGGGCATTGGATGAAGAAAGTGCAGGGGTGGAAGAAACTATGCATGACGGGAAGAACCCGGCAAAACCCGTGTTCGTGGGCCATCAGCGATCGCTTAAACACACAAATATCAGCTTGACCATATCGCGTCCATGGAAAACAGTTCCCGCCAAAAAAGCGAGAACTTGAGATAATGAAAACCTCAGAGCCACCCATGGAGAGCTCTTGGTCTTGGCTCTGTGCAGCGCTCTAATGCTGAAGATTGCCTCATAGCCACATAAAATATAACTCCAGATTTGTCCCTCTTAAGCCTCACTGCTTGGAACATGCAGGGGTTTACACATTTGATGAAAATAGGCATGACACCCTGGGTGGAGGCCGATTTTAACTGTCTGCAAGAAGTATGGCTTACCAACAAACCTGTATTGGACGGCTTTGCAGCCTTCCTTAATCCGGCTACTGCAACAGGCCTAGGCCATCCAACTGCGGGTCTCCTGACCTTAGTCAGGTTGGGTACCGAACTTAAGTCATCAACAGGCCAAGAAGGTATGGGGTGGAGGAGCAAGCACTTGTCCTTGATCAACACTTATTGGAACAATGCAAAGATGGTGATAAAGAATATGCTGAACAACATGGGGAAAGTCATCAACAAAGCCTATGGTTTGGAAAATTCCTCAATTATTGTATGTGGGGATCTAAATGCACTATGTGGCTTCAGAAACACTGCAATTCAACGCAGCAAAATACTGCCTTATTTTAAGCAGGTTCAGAGCGGTAAACAGCGGAATGCACTTATGAAGTCTCTGGTTCTCTAACTCCTAAATGGCCATTTTGAAAACAGCAAGCAGTGTCATCCAACGTGGCAATGGTGGTAGCTATCCTCTATAATTGACTTTGTTTTTGTATCATGAGACCTCATTGATTCAATAACATCATTTGAAGTACTACCAACTCAAGCCTGCTTAAAATGTGCTGGCCGGGAGACCGCGCAAGGCCCACCCAGTTTACTCCAACACAAGTAGCGGCCACAAATAATGTGTGCAGGCTGAAGATGTCGAAACGGGATGTAGAAGAAAAAGCTAGAACCTGTTGAGTAACATCTCGGCTAGAGTACCTCTGGTGTACCATCAGTTAGTGAACTATTGTAACGCTCACCTGGTTTCCACGGGGGCGCCAAACAATGCTGGATGGGGGGTGTGTGCGCTATTTCAGACTTCCTCTGCTTCGCTATTCACATGGTTGGGTCAGGTCCTATGACAGGTGAAAGGAGCGATTAGGTTTGGGTCCTTGGTTGGTGACACTCCCACCTCCCTCTGATCTCGAATTCCTTTCCCCTGGGGTTACTTCTCACCTTGGATCGATAAGCGTTGAGCTCTCCGTCCTGCTTCTCTTGTGCAGGGTGCAGTTTTTAGTGCGGGCGTTCCTTTGGACCTAGTTGCTTCACTGGTCCATGGGCCCCTGCATCGGGTCCAGACCGGCTGTGACTCTGACTCTTGTTTGCTGCCTTCAGGTGAGTTATATTGTCTTTCAGTCTCTATGATGTCCCTTTCTCCTCTCTCTGTTTTGTCCTTCTTTTCAATGTTGTTTTTTCCAACTATGCAAATCTCTGAATAATGACTTTTGTCTCTGCAGGTATGGCTGCCATTGGAGCTCTTGACGAGAAGCCAGATGAAGAAGAGATTGCAGCACCGGCCAGCAAAGATTACAGGTAAGTGTTGATGCGTGGAACGCAGCGATGTTCTTAGATTTAATTTGAGAGTTGCTAACCTGCTGTTTTGTTCTCTCTTCTCTTTCTCCCACCGTTGCAGGTTGCAGTGATCTTCCGCAGTGGTGAGCGAGCAAAGCCCTGGAATGGTTTCAAAGTCCACTGCTTACCCAGGTAAGTGTTGGTAGTAATGCTGTTCTTCTTATTTCCTCCAGAGCGGTGATGGCGTCAAGATCGAGGACTTGAGGATCGGGCCGGAGGTCAGGTAAACAGGTAAGCAGGATATGGACACGGTGACCGTTATGCTGTAGGAGTGCAGAATAACACGAAGCGTGTGTTCCAGCTCGGGTGTGGCTTACACCCTAAACACTAGTCTGCACTTGTCCTATTCTTGACAATGAGCATGGCGCCAGAGGCGCCAGGACTGACTCCAAGTGTTCCTTTTAAGGTGTTTAAAGGCCCTTGGGGCCACTTTTAAGAGCTGTAGTCCCACTGTTGCCCAGGGGGCTGTTATGCTTGGGGGGGTCAGGGGCATGGATCGTGACAACTATGTACGCTGTTGACTTATTACTTGGTTCGGAAAATACAGACGGGGCCCTGCAGATTAGGACATCATCATGGTTACGATAAGGAGGTAGCAGAAAAAAGAAAGCCCTAACACAAGCCTCGGTGGAGCTGAATCAAGTACAAGTCTCCTCAGTCCAAGATGACATAAAGAGGCTAAGGAAAACCTATCACAACTGGATTAGTGGCCATAGGAAAGCACTGTTTCTGAGAGATGCCCAGAGGTCTCTGAAAGCTATGGAACAAAAAAAGGATATGCAACTTGGGCTATTATAAATTTGGCAGGAGCCCATAACAACTTACCATTGATAAATGGAGTTGGTAAAAGTACTTAGATCATATTCTTTGCAACTCTCTTTGCAGAACAGGGCTCAGTAGAAGAGATTACATATACTCGACCATCCTGGAATTCAATCTAAATTTTCCTGAGCTCCGGGGTCTGATGTCCTGTCAAACGTAATATTGAAAGAGAATCCACGCCAATGGACCTTGATACTTGACATAATTCTGAGAAACATCTTGGAAACGAGAACACCACCTAACTCCTGCCATGAGGCAAATGTGAACCCGATCTTCAAGGATGGTGATAGAAGCGACCCAAATAATTACCACCCAATTGCGTTATTGAACGTCTTTGCAAACTCTACCCCACTCTTCTGCTCCAGAGACTGTGTAAATGGTCAGCACGAACAGACCATCAAGATCCTTTTCAGTCTGGCTTTACCAAAGGGTTTGGGACCTCACCCCTAATTTTCCTCCTTTCGCTATTGATGAGCAGAGTTCAAGTAAAGAACCAGAAGATCTATTTTGCCTTTGTGGATTTCTTTGACGGAATCAGCAGGAAACGTCTCTAAAACAATCTTTGGACTTGGGCTTGCCCAGAGGACCTGGTTATGATATGATATGATATGATATGATAGGTGCTTAATACCCAGATGTTCTCTCTGGGACACAAATTTGACCTGTAGAATCCAACTGAGCACCATGGGGCTCTTGAGTGAAAAGATCCATATCAGCAGGGGAGTCAAACAGGGGTAGCCTGTGGCACCCACAATGTTTTATCTGTATATTTCAGATCAGGCTGTTTCAATGGTAGATGTCCGGAGTTCCCCCCAATGATCGGTGGAGTAATGGTGAACCGACTTCTATATGCAGATGACCTGGTCCTGCTCGATACAACACTGATAGGCCTACAGAGGCAGCTCTTGAGTGAAAAGATCCTAATCAGCAGGGGAGTCAAACAGGGGTAGCCTGTGGCACCCACAATGTTTTATCTGTATATTTCAGATCAGGTTGTTTCAATGGTAGATGTCCGGAGTTCCCCCCAATGATCGGTGGAGTAATGGTGAACCGACTTCTATATGCAGACGACCTGGTCCTGCTCGATACAACACTGATAGGCCTACAGAGGCAACTAAATCATCTGGTTGAATAGTCTGCCCTAAATGACTTACAGGTGAACATAGACAAGGCAAAGGTCCTGGTAATGCAGGAAAATTGAGGTAAACGGAACAGTGCATTCACCTGGCGCCTTTGGCTGAAGACACTGGAAGTTCTTAATTCCTTCAAATATCTGGGAGTACATATCTGCACAAATTCGCCATAAATAATGAGTGTACTGGTGAACCCAGCTAAAATCTTGAAACACAGATTCTGTGGCTTCTCATTACTCCCTCTTGGAGACTTTTAAGAGCTAAAGTAGTGCCGGCAGTGACCTACGGCGCAGATGCTTTACTAGCCATTCCACTAACACAATGGCCTCTACTAGAAGGCTGCTTTTGAAAAAAAGGGACTTGGTTTGCCAAATTCAATACTAATTCAGATGATCAGAGAAGAATTTGGGCTAATTTCACTAAAGGGAGTAGTAGAGTGGAAAGCTCTGATTCACTTTGGAAAGTATTCAGAACTCAGCCCCCTGCTGATCCTCACACTAATAAAAGCAAAATCAGGGAACCGTGTTTCGGGGGCAATATAGACATAGAGATTCCTCTTGAAAAATTTGGGGTCCACTCCTTAAGATCTGCAGTCCAATGTAACGAAAGTGAAGAAAAAGCTACGGGAAAGAGATAGGATCAGGACTTGCGAGGAAGCAAACACATTTAAACTGTTCCAACACCTAGTACACAAAACAAGATCATATGGAGACATGCCGTGCTACATAAAGACATTTCCAGAGTACTACTTTAGATCCCAGTTTATGCGGTTCAGATTCAATTTATACCCTACATTGGAGATAATAAAGGCAAGAAAGGGACGGAGCTCAGAAACTCCATTCTGTAGATTTTGTAAGGAATCAGGAGTTTTGGAAAATCTCTTTCAACTTTGTATGCAATGTCTGGGACTAACAGAGCTAAGGACATATCACTTCTCAAAAATTGTGGAAAATATACCATCCCTCTTGGCAGAAGATGGGTGGACCATACTCCTAAGAGGTCAAATAATATTGCTGACTGTTTCTACTGTAACATTTCTGGAAAAATGTCTGGGGAAAAGTAACTTTAACTAATTGGGACTAGATGTAAATCGTGACTGCCCCCTTAGGTGGTTGTCTTTTTGAGGAGGGTGTCTGTATGTATGTGTTTTGTTAAATGTTTTTGAGTTAAACTATTTCAAGCAATACAAAAAAACAAGAGAAAGACTGCATCATCAGGTTGTGTGCTAAGCTTTGGTTTCTGTTACACAGATCCATAAAGCTGCAAAGGGCAGACCGTGAGGTCATTAGTAAATTTTAATGTGATTTAGATGCAGAATGAGAGCGATCACTAGAGATGGAAAAACATGGGGAATTAGAAACGCAATTGCAGGCCAAATGTAGCGGGTTTTGTGCCTGGCTGGCTCAGAGAACGGGCTGAAAGTTAACAATAATTAATCCATTTAAAAACAGTATTAGATGATGCAAAACAGGACAAAGATGTTGCAATTTCCAAAATGCAGACCCTTAGAAAAGATAAAGATAAGGAATTCCGTGCCATGGAACAAAAAATATTTAAATTACTGGATGAGAATGAAGAAGAATCTAAAACAGTTGACCATTGTCTGACACAGATTAAAGAGTTGCAAGAGATAATCACTAAAGTCATGGATGAGAATGTTAATTTTCAACGTGAAGCACATCAGCTTCATGCTCAGTGCAGAGAATTGAAACAGCAAATGTTTGATCTTAAGTCTCAAGGAAAGCGACAATGCACCATGTTCACTGAAACTAAATTTGGTCACAGCCCTAGCCAAGGAAATGTACCAGCAGCTGTCCACAGGACCAGGCCTGAATGTTAATATCTGAATTACCAGCAACTACTCACACACATTCTAATTCTCTCAAGAGGACAGGAGTGAGGGACGAAATGGCACATACCAGAAAGTAGTCCTTTGAATATTATGAAATCTATAAAAACATCGATTAGACAGTTCAAAAAAGGAGGAGATTGTTGCATAAATCATCATTTGAAGGCAGTCCATGATATATTGAAAACCCTTCAGATTCCTTGGGAGCAATACGGGTGGTATTTTCACCTCACTCTAGATGCGGCTTCTGCTAGTGTTATCCGTGGTCTGAATGAACAGGATAATTTGTCCAGGGCAGATTTTGAGAAAGAAATTAGACACCATTTCTCTCTCTGTCAGTCTATACAGCAAGCGAAGATATCTGCTTACAGCATGACTGCACAACCAAATGAATCCCCTTGCCGGTTCTTTCAGAACTTAAAAAGGGCATTCTCATGTTTTGATGTGACCTTTAACCCTAACTCAGTGGAATTTACAACTGTTTATTTCTATGGGCTCCTAAAAGAAATTGTCTCTCAATTAATCAGTGAATTTGACAGGGAAAAACAATTAGAATGGATAATTGAACAGGCCACCAAACTGTATGAGGTAATATTCAATCAGAAAGAACAGGGACCTACAAAAAAAAGAGACAAAATCAAAGTCTAAGGAAACTACACTAGCGATTTTAGAGGTAAAGTCTATAAAGATGCTGCTAGAATCAGCCCAAACTCAGGCAAACAATGACATGACACATAATCAAAGGGGTGTTGCTCCACAGAGAACACCATCCCAGGCTTCTATCTTCCAATCCATTGATCCCAGCAACAGAAGTACTTAGTCCTCATTACCTTGGTATTTCTCCTAGAGTGGGGTTTTGCCATGATATGCCAGGCCTAAATAACAATCGAAATCAGATGTACAATGTTCCATAGCAGACATTAGGGACCCAGAGTAGAGTTGACCCAAACAAAATGCTGTATGGCCATCAGGAAAGACCAAGGTATGTAGATACATTCATTGAAAATGGAAATCAGCATAGGGAACAGTTCCCACCAAATGAAAGGCAAAATATGAATTATGTACCTCACCAATATAGTCAGTCCCCACCACGGGTTGACAGTAGTCAGTGGATGGTCACCCCACGTTCCCCACCTCCAGTGTCACGGGAATTCAGGGGAAATACAAACAGAAATCAATCGCCTGAAAGGTACCAGAACAGGTTTAAGCATGATGAATGTAACCCTTACTGGCACAGACTTCAAAGAGAGGAATTCAGAGGCATGGAAATTATGTGCAGTTCAAAAACAACCGAGTGAAGTTGCAGGAGGTCATAGCAGTGATCTTGCGCGTAGCGATAATAAGTGACTAGCTAGTCACCTATGCCATAATGACAACACAGCTGTCCATGAATCATTTTTGACTAAGAACATTGACTTGCTTGCCAATTTAAAAACAAGAAAACAAATTAATCAAAGCGAGACAGGGAATAATAACATACACAAAAAGAAAATGAAGAACAAAAAGGAGAACATGAACAAGGAAAACACAAAGAACAGAGAGGTAGATTTAAAAAGAATATGCAATGTGAAAGTGAAACACAAAATGAAGAGTTCGAATCAAAAAACAGTTTATCTTTACTTGGTAATCAAAATACTGTTGACACCCCCACATAAATTAAAGCTTCCCAAAAGGCACATGCAGGTCAGTTACCTGAGGAGTATTTTGAACCACAAATATTCCAAGAGATAGAAATGAAAGGCACTTTGCAAAATGCAGAAACTGACATGGTGATACACGACACTTATGAAAAGATACAGCCAATAGATTGAGAATGGAGGTAAGTACTGAGGACCCAGACAATGGTGAAAGAATAATGAGAGATTAGGATGTAAACACTGGTGTTCCCAAGTCAGAGGGGCAGTCAGTGGCTTCACTTCAAATGTGTTCTGAGCATAGAAAAATAGACAAACAAATTCAAAAGGCAATGGGCAAAAAAAGAGGGTAAAATGTCATTTCATATGCCCCTTTGCCTAGCAAACAGCCAGGCTGTTCTGAGAAGAGAAAGTCCTGCGATCCGTAACAATTCACACTTCCTATGCGTACTGGAAGAAGTTGCGTATAGATATTATTCTCCCATCACTGTTGAAGAGAAATGTAATATGTTTGCTATGATTGACACAGGTGCCCAAGTAACCATAATGACAAGGGAACTGATGCAAAGTATCAATGAGGGGAAATCCACTCTGTAAAGGAGAGGTAAAGTGAAGGCCCCGCGCACAATTTCAATGGGGTTGACATAAAAATAGGTAAGCATAGGATGAGACAGGAAGTATTGGTCAGACCCATTAATGAAATACCCTTCTCATAGGACAAATTGCTTCAGGAGACTGTTGCCCCTCATTGATGGGGTAAATGGGGTATTGTGGCCCTTAGCCAAAAAACCTATGAAACCCAAGAAAACAATGACACAAAGCAACAGCTTAAAATAATTCCACACTGTTGCTAAATCAGAAATTGCAGTGGCAGTATTTCTTCAGGATGGCTGTGTGCTTAGCGTCACTGTCATTCTCATGAAATGTGGGGAGAAAAAAAGAAGCAATCTTTGGAGATTTATTTAGACCCTAAGAAAAACTGGCAAAGATAAATGAAAACACGTTGCGTTTTCATCTAAATGTAGAAAAATACAAAACAAATATTAGTCGGATCAGGAAAAATGCATTTCAACAATTGTGGAAATGGCAGCCATGGATCCCTCTTCATGTGAAGAGGCATTCTGAAAGGATTGAAGTCACTTTGGTGCTTGAGCAGGAAAGGAGTTTATAAAAGAAAAGGTACTCAGGCAAATACTTGACAGAGAGGAGATCCCAAATATAAATAAGCACATCTTTGGCCTAGGTACTCCTGAATTGGGACAAAGAATTGTAGGAAGATGAGTGGTAAAGATTACAATTGGCTCTAAGAGCATTCATCACAATGTGTGAATTGTGAGCGGAACACAAAGTAAACGTTATCTTGCAAATTACATCATGCACAGAATGTGTTTGCTGTTATACTTTCTAAATCAAAAGGTCTGGTCCGGATTGAGAGGAGATGCACCTGAATTTGAAAACAAGAGACAAGCTTACCCTTGTGCCCAAATGATGCCATATGCAATTGAACTTCAAGTGTAAAAGGATGTTACCATCCCTGCATTTAGCAGACAATTTACAGTAGCATTAAAATACAGGAAGGTACAATAGATAAAAGTTCCTTATGCATTTGTGTGCCTAAATGAATCCATAACACAGCAAGGATAAGAATGCGAATATATACCATTGGTAGAGATTGGGGATGGACCCACTCAAATCCTGGTGGACAATAAACCGTGTAAAGACATTCATTTGGAAGAAAATACAGTTTTAGGAATGGCAGTACAGAAATCTTACTACACTGCTGATTTCAGTAACCCAGTGATCAGGAATATTCCTGAAAGCTATGTGACTGCACAGGGCGAATTACCTAAATCATTGGATTCTAAGCCAAACGGAATCTTTAAAATTGAGTCTGCATATCCTTATGAGCTGAATGAAGTGATATGCTGTCAAGGAATCTGAAAGAGAAAAGTGGCATATTGAAGTGGATGTCAATATTCCAAAATATTTTAGGGTAGCTACTCTCCAAAAGAGGCACTGCAACACAGTTAGAAGAAAAGCACCGAAGTCTCACTTTGGAGGATTTCCCAGAGTTTTATAAATTGGTAGAGGAGCAAATGCAAATGCAGATGCTTGCACAAATGGGGAAGAAAAAGACCAATTGAGGAAAACATTTATGGAGTTCAAACAGGTTTTTGCCAAAAATGCATATGACTGTGGGCTGACCAATTTACATGTTTCCACATTATTTATTTTTATTTATTTATTTTAATATTTATAACGCGCTACATGCCCTTGGGCCTCAGGGCGCACATGAAGAAACAAGACAAGACAGACCGGGTGTCAGTAGACAAGGAGTGTAAAAGAAGCAGAACTGTGCTTAACCTGGGTTAAGATTGAACAAGTGAGTTTTGACTTCTTGAACAGTACAAGATTGTTGGCCAGGCGTATGAACCTAAGAAGCATGGTTCAATGTAAGGGATCCTGGGTATCGAAGGATGTTCCCCCAAAATGTGCCAGCTTGTATCTGGGCTGTGCGAGGGTGGTGTAGGCAGAGGACCTAACTTGTCTCCCTGATGTGTGAGCCTTCACACGGTCCTTTAAGTATGTTGGGCTGGCATTAGACCAGCATTTGAATGACAGCATGACAGCATGAGAATCTTGTGGGTTATCCTGTGTTTTACTGATAACCGGTGTAATGTCCTTCGTGTATCAGATAGATGGGCACATTTGGAAATGCCATAAATGGCACAAATTGTGCTGTTCTGTGCACCCTGTAGTGATTGTGTGTTTGAAAGTGTGGTTCCACAGTAGTCAAGTCTAGAATTAATTAATACTGTAGCTAGCAGCGCGCGGTTCTTCACAGAAAGAAATGGACAAATGCAGTTCAGTAACTTGGAGATGAGGGCACAGGAGGATTGGATGTAAGAGAGGTGTGGTCTCATGGTCAGTTCAGCATCAAGAATAACCCCTAGTATTTTGACTTTTTGGACACGTTGAAGACGTTGCCGGCAATACAAATGTTGGTGTAGGCCGGGTTCCCTTTTTCTAAGATGGGAGCTGAATGCTACAAACAGGACCTCAGTTTTCTCACAGTTCAAGGCAAGTGAGTTGCCTGCCATCCAAGCCTGGTCTGTGTCATACATTTTATTTATGGCAGCTAAGTCCTGTTCATACTGCCAGCTAAGCTCCAGGATGACCTGAGTGTCGTCCGTGTCATAAACTGTACACCCAGGGTATGCAGTAATTCGAGCAGTGGTCTGATATAGACATTAAACAGGGTTGGTGACAGGCATGAGCACTGGGGAAGGTCACATGTTTGAAGGACAGGGGAGGAGCTTGCTTTGCCGACTACTACACGAACAGACTGAGGGCCAAGGAATGAGGAGATCCATTGTGTCGCCAGCTCAGAGCAGTGTTCTAATCCCTGAGGAGAGTGATCCACTAGAACGAAGGCCACAGAGAGATCTAGGAGCATCAGCAGGGCAGGATGACCCCTATCCGTTATGCCGGCCAAGGTGGATTTACGATCCAGCATAGCGGTTTCCATCCCATGCTGAGCTCTGAAGCCAGATTGACGTGACCCCAAGATGTGATGATCTTCTATGTGCTTCTGTAACTGCACATACGCCAATTTGTCCGTGATCTTGAGAATAAACGGAACATTTGTGATTGGTTGATAATTACAAGTAATTTGAGGATCTGCATTGGTTTTCTTTAGCAAAGGTGTAATCCATGCCTACTTGAGGAGGGTGAGACTAAACCTTCATCAAATGAGAGAATGATTGGCTTTATCATCCAGGGAACCAATCGATCGAGTGAGCCCTTAAAGATGTCTGCATTACAGCAATCACCCAGGCATGATGTAGGTTTCAGATCGTGGATAACTTTAAAGATTTGGTCCTCTGTGCAGTGGACACATTTAAATATGGGGATGTTGTTCGGTATGGGAACCGAGTGCTGAACAACACTTGCAAGGGTGGTACCCCCCTGTGATAGTACCTGCATATTGCTGATTGTCTATTTATGAACTGAGATTTTAGCTATAAACCCATCAAGTATTTCCTGACACCATGTGGAATCCTTGATCAGGACATGGTTAGAGGAGGGGCGATCCTGAAAATCAGTCAGGATTTTAAAAATATAACTTGTGCTGGATCGAGCATTATTGATTCTATTGTTAAAGTAGGTGGATTTGGCAGTACTAATAGCATTTTTGAATTCCTTCACTGCCTGTTTATATTTAGCTAGTGTGAGGGAGCTGGGGTTCTTACGCCAGGCTCTTTCACGTGCCTGCTTTGTTTGTCTGACTATGATGATGTCATCAACCACATATTGTTAAGGGATTCAGGTTTAGTTATTTTGCTTTTTAGCAGTGCTAGAGCTGTAATGGCATGTTTTATAGTGGTAATATGATGTTCTACCACTTGAGTGGAGTCAGAGAAGCTCGTAAGAGGCTCTAGGCCAGATGTGAGAAACACTGTGGGGGTCATTGCAACCCAGGCGCTAATTGCGCCAACTTTACCACCATGGTGTAAACTACGTTTACACCATGGTGGATGGCGGATTTACTGCCCCATTCCAAGGTGAGTGGGGCGGTAAATCCCCATTTCCCATTTTCCCTTCCCCATTCCCATTTTTGCCCCATAGGGCATAATGGGAGTGGGGAAGGCGCTAATTACGCCACCGTAAATTACGGTGGTGTAATTAGCATCATGGCAGGTTAGCGCCATAGATTTTAACGGCTGCTAAAAGCAGCCGTTAAAATCGGAATAGGCGTTAAGGGTTAACGACGGCGTTAACCCTTAACGCCTGGGTCGTAATGAGGCCCTGTGAGTTTGGCTGGGGTGACGTTTTTAAGGTTTCTTGAGAGCTTTTTTACTCTTGGTATTGTGTTCAATTTTGCTGGCTGTGCAGGAAGATGCACAGCAGCTTGGACCAAGGCATGATCTGACTACACACATGGCGTGACCACATAGGCTGGACATGGGAGAATGGTCAGATGCCAACCAATCCAGCGTGTGAGCCCCCCTGGGTGTGGCCTCCCTCACCCTTTGTGTAAACCCGATGGAAGCGAGGGAGTACATGAGTTGGGATGCCTATTTATCTGAGGGATCATCAGCCCAGTGGTTGAAGTCACCCAAGATGACCAACTAGGTTTTAGCTTTGGTGATATTAGTAAGTAACTCCAGGAGTAGCTCCTCAAAGAGTGGCATGTCTCTAGGGGCTCCATAAAGGGTCAATATACTTAAGGAGGAGTTGGCAGAAGTCTTTCTCTTCACCCATAAAAATTCACAGTTATCTGGGCTGTTATGAGTAATGATATGGTATTCGAGGTGGCTTTTACACATAAGAGCCACCCCACCATCTTTTTTGTTCCGTCGGTCAGACCAAAAGATCACGTAGTTAGGAGGGAGGGATAAGGTTGCCTCAATTGGGCTAGAGGGATTAAGTCAAGTTTTGGTTAAGGCAAACAAATAAGGGCCATATTCTGAGAGATAATCCGCCACTTCTGCTCTGAGTTTAAGTGATGATCTTGTGTTAAGAAGGGAGATGGTGAGGGTAGAATAAATTGCATCAGTGTTTCTGGGTGAGGCGCACCATGGAATCGTGGCCATGTTGTCTGCTTCTTTAGAGCACGTAGCTAGGAGGAGGATTGAAATAGGAGACACTACCTGTGTTGTTGATTCTGTTAGAGCTGTGCACAGCCCTTGAGCAAACCAGTGCTAACCGGCCTTGCAGAATGTGCTGAAGCACGGCCGACAGGGTTAGTAATGCTGAGGCTGCTGGGAAGTATAGTTCAGTGGGGTCGAGCGAGCAGGCTTGCACGGACAGATAAAGCAAAACGGATTAGGTGCAAGGGCTCAGCGCTGATCACAGACACGCTGTGTAGAGAGCTTGATGGTGAGATAACAAAGCTAGCGACAAAGCAGTTTTTAGCCACACTGCTATGCCATGAAATGCACTGTAGCTGGCTACATGTACTACAGGAACAATAAACAAAATAACTACCCACAAAACATCCAAACTAATCCGCATTACTAATACAAACACTCACCACAAGGACATGGTTGGGCGCCGGTATTTGTGGGTCAATATAGGTTGCCTCTAGCTTGTCTGGAGTAACTGGATGAAATAATAAACAATTTGGAATCTAGAGGCATCATTAGGCCTATTCATAGTATGTCAATGACTCCCATGTTAGGTGTGCTAAAACCCAATGGCCAATGGCATTTGTGTGCAGATTTAAGAGTATTGAACGAGAGGGTACCTGTTTCATGATGGCCACTTCCATTTATTGATCAGGGCCTTACACATGTTCCTGGGTCAAAGGTGTTTACTATTTGGTATCTTACATCTGGGTACTGATGTATGCCACTAGCTAAAGATATGCAAAATGTATTTGCATTTTCCTTTGACAAATCACAATATGCATGGTCCCAGACCCCTTTTGGGTATGTCAGTAGTGGGAGTAAGTTTGGGATATTCTTTTGCAAGGTACTCTCAGATGAAGCTGAAAGAAGAACAATAGTTATGTGGTTGATGTGCCATAGAAAAATGAAGATTTGAAAAGCCATTTCAATTAAATTAGACATGTACTCAGCCAGCTATAGAAGGCTGGGGCAAAAGTATCGCTACAGAAAGCACAGTGGTGGAGAAAAATAATACTTTTCCTAGGCCATGAAGTGAGAGAACATGTGTTAAACCACAAAAGAAAAAGGTGAAAGCAATTCAGAAAATAAAAGATCCCACTAATTTGAAAGGTTTGTAAGGCTTGTTAGGAATGAAAGGTTACACCAGGAAATGTATTGAAAAGTATTATGCAGAGATTACACAACCTTTGACAAGGTTATTGAAGCAGTGTGTACCCTGAAAATGAGAACGGAACAAAATGAGGCAGTGGGCAAGTTTAAAGACTGTGTGATGAAAGTGCCATGTTTGACATATCCAACAAAGAAACAGGATTTCTTTGTAGAAATATGATTCACAGATCAATGGATGTCAGCAGTGTTGTACCAGAAACATGATGTAAATAACAAAATCATTGCATTCGACAGCAAGGCATTGTCACAGGTATAGAACATGTTTATTGAATGTGAAAAGGCAGTTTTAACAACGATCTGGGCACTACAACTTTTCCACCCCATAATTCAAGGGGAGCGGGTAATCATTGAATAAAATCACCAGCCTCTTCAGTTCTTGAAAAGTAAAAGGATCAAATCAGGGAATTTGGCCCAGTCAAGAATCACTTCATGGAGATTAGCACTTCAGGGATTTCCAGTGGAGGTGAGATATGAACAGAACAAAAAGAGCCCAGTTGGTCAAGGGCTAGCATATTTACATGACTGTACAGCTGTTTGTGCACATGAAGACACAGAATTAGAAACAAATGTAGGTGAATTTGAGCAATCCCCACACAAGGCTTTCAATGAAGAAACATGTAAGGATCTCCCAACCATGTATGTAGATGGATGTGCATATCACATGGAAGGTGATTCTGATGGCATGAATAGGAAACTGGTGGATTAAATGCAATGGCCATTCATAAGGCAATATCTACATCACTAGAAAATATACTTAAAGAAATAGTTTTAGTCACTGATTCAGATTACGCATGAAAAAGCTTTGTGGAATATTTACCGGGTTGGAAATTGAAAGGAATGCTCACATATAGCAAGAAACCACCTAATCATGGCAAAATGATTCAAGCCATAGACAAACTTGTTGCAAAAAATGACATGATCATCCATTGGAGGAAGATGCATGGTCATTTGAAAACACCCTGGGAAGACAGGGAGGGAAACGATAAGGCATATCAATTAGCCAAAATTGGGGCTGTGATGGGTGAGTTATTTCCCATTGAACACCTGCTGGGTGAATTACTGGTGGATGCAATAACATGCTCCAAATCTCCAAAAACAGTTCATCAGCACGTGCGACAGTGAAGTTTTGATATGTCTGATCAAGACATGAATAAAGCACAAATTGGTGTATCTTATTTTAGTCCCATTTTAAAACCACTTGCTAGATGCAGAGCAAAATCCTTTGACTGAGAAAGATTGCGAAGGGAAAGAGGAATTGAAGATGCTGTTAAAACAAAAAGGGATTTAGTTAACAAAATGGGGTGATGGTTAGGGAATCATTGTCAGGCCAATGCCTTTGTCATTTCAGAGATTGATTTTACATCATGCACACGATGCCGTAACTGCAGGCCACAGAGGTGCCCAGAAAACTTTGGAAATCTTAAAAGATTATTTCTATTGGCCACACCTGTCAGAGGATGTAGAACTCTATACCGGGGGATGTTGAGTGTGTGTGCAATTTCAGCCTGCTTCCCCGACTCACAGAGCACCAATAATGAAAAGAGGTTTAACACTCCCATGGTCCGATCTGCAAATTGATTTTGTGGAGCCTGTGCAAAGATCAGCAAGTGGAAACAGGTATATGTTTACGATCATTTGTTTAATGTCCAAATGGGTGGAGTGCATTCCTACCCCAGACTTTAGTGGCCAAACCGTGGCCACTTTGTTGGTCAATCATATGTTTTCAAGATTTGGTTTACCTCAGAGAATAGAGTAGATTGTGGAAGCCATTTCCAGTAATGTCAAAAATTTGGCAAATCTTAGGCGTGAAAAGGTAGTTACACATTTCATACCGGCCCTGCTCTTCAAGGGGGGGTGGAACGGTGTAATTGATCAATAGTTGACATTTTAAAAATGTTTGTAGCCGAGGTAGGATCCAGCTGCGATTTGCAACACTCTTTGGTGTTAATGGCTTTTAGGTCAACACCATCTAGATTGACAAATATCATCCCATACGACATTTTTGGGCAGGTAGGAAAATGCTTTTGTCACTACACCTACTTTACAGAACAAATGAACAGGTCCTTGTAAATGCATGCACAATCCATGAATATGTTGGAGAATTGAGGAAGCACTTGCAATATGCTTTTGCAGTTGCACAGCGAAATTTGGAAAATACCACTGACAGTGCAAAATCATATTATGTTAGGAAAGCATCTGTGAGAGAATATGAGTTAGGAGGCCAGGTATACAAGTTTATTTTTTAGAAAAGGTAAACGTAAAAACTCAAAATGTCTTGCCTCATGGTTCAGCCCATTTGAGATTTTACCTGTAATTTACAGAAGCGCCGAAAAGAAGGGAGAATTAACAGTGGAACAATTTGTCCATCTTGACCAAATTAAGCCCGTCCACTGGAAACATGAAATAAAAAGTCTTGAACAAATTGGGGAAACCAGGGAGTGAGAAATGTAGTTATAGTCTGAAAAAAAAGCCCTTGCATATCAAGTAGACTCACCATAGCAGGTAAGTAGGTGTACATATTTTGAAAAATATCAACTTGGAGTGTAAATGGGTCAAAAGGAGAGATATATAAGGTGAGTAAGTACATATATATTGATATTGATATGTGAGAAAAGGAGGGATGAAACAAGTGATTACATATATGGAAATATGAGACCAAAGTGTTCAGGAAGTAAATAAATAAATAAATAAATAAATAGATCATTAAGAAAGGGGGTATAGCAGGTAAGTAAGATGTATATATCAGAGATGAGAAAGCTGAAAGTAATATCACAGGGTGAGTATGATTAGATTAGGTGGGATTTTGAATGAAAGCACATTTTGAAACAATGTTTAATTAATGTATATTATTTGTCCATTAGGTGCTGTGTTGAGCTTGGTTGTGTTGACATATATGCTTAGTTATGGTAAAGTAAAAAATGGTGTATTGTGTTTTGTGCTTAATTTGGATGTTATTTACACGTGATTGTGGCAACAACTTTAAGTCAAAGATCATCATTTTATATTGTATATTTCGTATCCATAATCCTTTGTTTTCAGATGATGTCCAAGGGAGTTTCAGAGTAAAGAAAAAAATGAATAAATTGATGCATTTGAGTCATAATTAGTTGTTTTCTCTTTGCTCTAGACACTAACTGATTCTCCCACCAGTGCTCTGGGAGTTGGAGTTCACCGGATATTTGGAGGATGCCACTGGAGTGAAGATCCCGGGACCAAAAAACCCTTGGACCCACAAAGGAGGAGAAGATGGTGACCCCAGAAGGAAGTCCCGATTGCAGAAGATGGGGGTCTTCTTCACTTTAAAAAGTGTTTCGTAAACAAGAGCCTGATGATCACCACCCACTTAAGAGAAATTGAAGCATTTTGTACTTAATATTATGAACATCCATTTTGGAAATAAGACAAAAAAGACAAACATTGACTTTCACATGGGACTGATGCAGCCACATGGTATGAACATTTTTCATTTTGATGGCAAAATAAATGCTGATATTGTGTATATGTAATGATTTATTTATATGGTCATTTTATTGCTATTTACAGCCTTGTTGATTTTAATATTCCATATTCTTATCATTTTTTTCATTTAGCCATTTCTAATATGTGGTACATATATACTTTTTTGTTCCATTGCGTGCATGTCTATTTGAAATTTGACACATTCTGTTTTTTTACTTGTATTTATTTGTATATGTATATATAGTACTCTGATATGTTTCTTTGACTTTAACATTATGTGGTTTTATGTATTCCCTTTTTTTTGGTATTTTCATACACATGTAGCAGTTTTTTGTTCACTATGCGTCAAAGTCTGTGGTATTGCCCTGTGTTTTATCCTCATTGGGGTTTTATTTCAGCCCTCTGTGGGCACCCATGCACTTTACTCCATTCCATCATGGCCGCCAGGTTTTTCATTAATTGCTTGGCTTACACAGAGAAAACTGACAGAGTAGTAGGACCACCTGTATTGTTTATATTTATACCAGCCACCTCCTCTCTCTCCCCCCACGTGATCAAGCGCTCAGTGTAGCGCAAAACGCATTGTGTTGCAGGTCGTGCATCCCGGCGTCCTGCCTGTATGTTGCTGCCTGCTTTACTTAATATTTTTTGTACAACCTTTCTTCTTTTTTTAAACATTAAAACAAATCCGTATCTACTACACGGAGTTTCTGTGTTTTTTTCGCTACCTCTGGAGTTTACTGCTTGCAATTGGCCGCGGGAGTGCGGTTCGCCTTCTCCTCCTTTCTCCGGATATTGTTTTACATGGAGCGTTCCGTGTAGGAACCAGCACCAGGATCTTCATTTTTACACGCCTTAGCTCTAATTTCGGCTTGTGAGTGGGGTTGCTGCAGCTTGTGGCAGATTATGCTGCCGACAGGATTGGGATTCAGTGCACTCATAAGAGACCGCAGCTGAACTAACCTTTCCTGCTGGCGGTTCTACGTGTGCTGGAGGATGCACGGACGATCGTCATAAGGTAGGTTTTGTCCTAGCTTGCTTGTTTCTCTTATTTCTTATTTGTGTTTATTGTGCCTATTATCCGTCTGCGCCTGCGCACCAGTTTTTTGTCCTTTTGTGACCGTCCTTTAAGCTATAGGTCAGTACTCTGCTTCTGGGCCCCTCCATCTGGACAGCAATCTTTTCTGTCCATTTATTATTATTTTTTTGCCAGCTACTAAAATTACAGACATGGAGGACGCCTGGGTAGCAGCCCGACTACTTCAGGCTAAGGATCTCTTTAGTGAGCAACAGGAACTTTCAGTGACTCTGCCCACTACTGGGGCCAATAAAAAGACTAATCCCAATGTTAGCAAAGCAGTGACCTTATTAAAGGAGCTCAGGAAACTCAGGAAAAAAGAGATATCGAAGTGGTGGGAGGTGCACTCGCTTCAAAATTACTTGGATATTGGCAGGATACCTCACGGTCTACGTATAATGACTACTCCCTCTTTTGAGGATCAAGATCCGCTGATGCTCCAAGAGTGGGGCGAAGCCAGCAAAGGTTTCTCTGCCAAGTTCTTAACCATTTTGGTAAAATATGCCAAATCGGATCATGAGGCAGCACTTAAAGAATTGGCAACAAGATTGAGCTTACTAAAATTCCACCTACAGAGGAAGGCAAACTATTATGCACTAAAATCGATGAAGGCTTAATCTCCTATGAAGACGAGATAAAACAACGCAAGCACAGGAAATTCCTTAGGGATAAAATAGATTACGAGATGGGACGTGTCTTCACTTTTGCCAAACCTTTTGATTCCCTCCATAAAAACACTGTTACACAGTCAGCCGTTATACAGTCTGGTGCTTCAGCTGCTGTTACGTCCGAGTCAGATGTCTCTGCATCTGAAACTGATGAACCCACACCCAGACTGAATTTATTAGACGAAATGCGGCTTCTGTGCCATGATGGGAAAAATCAAAAAAGAGGCCGGGGTCGTGGCAAAACAAATGGACAAACAAGAGGAAAAGGAAAAGGACACAAATCCCGGGCAGGAAAATCATTCGCCGAGGCCGATGTCGGAAACGGTCGAGAGGGCACCAACAGGGCGGTCAATGCGCTCTGGGATAAAAAATTAACTACAAACACCATGAAATGCTGCCAAATTATCATCCTGTCGTCCCATGTCCTCACCCAATCACAAACCTTGCACCTGTCTTTAGGTTTCAACTATTGCCCCACTGTGAGTTTTGACTATGTACAAGCACGCATTGATCTTGACAAATTTTTGCGAAAAATTAAACTCAAGAAGTTTTTTCCTGTTAATCCCACGATTAACAAGCGCTCGACACCACGTTCCGGTGGCAACGATCTCCTTATCTCCGAAATACCTTCACTTATGGACCTAGCTTTCCTCGATGATGATAAATTTGATTCTGCCAACTTTGATTTGCTTGATTTTGATATCAATCTGAATTGGGACATACGTACCAAATTGAAGAGCAAATCAAGATTTAACCCTCAATTTCCAGTGGGGGCTGTATTGAGGCAATCAATGATCTTTGTGTTAGTGACCTAAGAAGTCTGCGACAAAAAACCTGCATTACCAAGCAGAATCTTACTCCTGTTCAACACTTGGCCATAGGTGAACTTCAACAGTTATCGAGCATTGTCATCAAACCAGCCGACAAAAGCTCTAACATCATTACACAAGATAGAACCAAATATGTGGCTGAAGCCAACCGGCAACTGCATGACCGTATGTGCTACACTGAGCACTCCAAAGATCCTTTTGTAGAAATAAGAGCTGAACTCACTGCTCTCTGCACTAAGTGGGCGAGTGAAGACTTATTGGAGGATGATTTGATCAAATTCCTCATCCCTGCATGCCATACAGTCCCCACCATTTATTTTCTTCCGAAAATCCACAAATCACTTAGTTATCCCCCTGGTAGGCCTATTGTTACCTTATGTGGCTCACTATTAGAACATCTGGCACAATTCATTGATGAAACACTCCTTCCATTTGTATCAGGGCTGCCATCCTACCTGAGGGATGCTAATGATTTCTTACAACACATTACTAATACACCTTGGGAAGAGGGTTTGATTCTGGCTAAACTTGATGTAGTCTCTCTATATACCTTGATTGAACACACTGTAGGTATTAATGCATGCAAATATTTCTTGGACACTCGCTCACTCAATCATTTCGGACACAGCTCTATGATTTTGGATATGCTTTCGTTCTGTCTACAAAACAATGTATTTCTGTTTGAGGGGTCTTTCTCTCGACAAGTCAGGGGGACTGCCATGGGCAGCACATTTGCCCCGTTTTACGTTAATCTCACGATGGAGTGGTGGGAGGACACTTTTCTGTCTGTTTTGCTTTTGTCTTGTTTTCCAACACAGATTGTCTCTTGGCTGCGGTACATTGATGATGTTTTTATTATTTGGAAGGGCACGGAAAGTGATTGGCTATTTTTTGTTAAGAGTATTAATACCAACAAGGCCAACCTTACCTTTGCTCAATGTCATAGCCATTCTGAGATCATCTATCTGGATGTCATTGTTATGTTGGACAGCTCAGGTCTTCATACGGCACTCCACAAGAAACCTTCCAACACTGGTCTGCCCCTCCATGCCAATAGCTGCCACCCTCCGTCATGTAAAAAATCGATTCTTTACGGTGAATTTATCCGGTTTCATCGGAACTGCACTAACATTGTCTGGTTTGACCATCATTGTGCATTGGCGGCTGATGACTTTGTGAAACAATGGTATGATAAGAGAACCATTGAAATGGCCTATATTAAGGCATGTGGAATGTCAGAGACAAACTGTTGTATGACAACAATCCTGCCAAATCTATTACCAACGATGAGCCCAGACTCATTATCTCGTTTGACACTGCCTCCAAAAGCATACGTAAAATTGTTGAGAGACATTGGCGTGTCCTTAACTTAGACAATAACCTCAGGTCTGTATTGTCCAAACGCCCTACCATGACTTTTAAACGTGTACCATCCCTCAGAGATAAACTTGTGTCCAGCTTCTTATCTCCATCTGAAAAAAATTAGTCTGTCATGACCTGGCTCCCCGCCTCTTCCATGGGGTTTACTAAATGTATGAAATATAAAGCTTGCGCACATGCCACTGTGTTGAAATCATTTGTACACCCTATCACCAGAAAATCCATTACAAGATAAAATATTCCATCAATTGTGACACCACTTTCGTCGTGTATGTCCTCTCATGTCCCTGTATGAGATGGTACATTGGGAGTACTACATGTAAACTCAAGTTGAGAATTCTTCAACATCTCAGAACCATTAAGAACTCGGACCCAGCGTACCCCATGGCCAAACATTTTAAACAGGATCATGGGAATGACTTCAATTTGCTAACATTCTTTGCACTAGCACATGTGCCCATACACCCAAGGGGCGGGGACCGAGTCTTGAAACTCAGACAACTTGAAAAAAGATTCATTTTGGACTTTGACACAAAATATCCAAAAGGGCATAATGTCGATGAGGAATTGTATACTTTTTTGGGGACTTGATTTTCTTCTCCATTTTGTATTCCTCTCCATTATTTGGTGTTGCTCTTTCTGGTTTTGTTCTTCCTGTTTTCTCTTTTTGCTCCTTCATGATTATGTCTTCATGGACTTTCACTGTATGCTCTTGTATGGATTTCTTTATCCTTGGGTATGATTATTTTATTTCGTATCCTTTTAATATTGTTTATCTCCGCCTATTATCTGGCTGCTTACTATCGCTATCTATGGGGAGTGGTATTCATATATTTTATATCCTGAGGTTGGCGCTCAATCTTGGTCTTTACTTGTTTGGTTTTGACCTTCTGTCCCTCTTTTCTCTGTTGATTGGTGGTCGGTACAATCTGTCTCAATGAACTTTATACTGTTTCATGTAATCTGACCTCCTGGTTCCATGTTTTTATGTGTCTATCTTATAGCTATTGTGGCATTTGTCTGCTAGGATTGTTCTAGGTGCCTCCTGCACTTGCACTTTAGTATGGCCTTGTAATCTTAAGGTTTATAGATATCCCTGCTGGTTTGTTGCTACTTATGCACTTTAACTCTGGAAGATTACCTGTATATGTATTCTTATCACCTGATCAGAGCAGTAATGACCTTATATATTAGTAGCATTGTTTGGCTTTTATAATGGAATTAAATTTTGCAATATTTTTATTAATAGGTGTGCCCTATGCTTATCATCACTATTACAGCTTTTTTTAATCTTTTTTTACAACCCCAATCTGTTTTCAGGTGTGTAGATTTGAGTTTCTCTACATATAGGACTATGTATATTTGTTATGTCCTAGGGTCAAGTTCGGCTGGTTTCTATCTTCTGACTCTGTATTCTGAGTCATTAGTATATTAAACCATCATTGGTGGTGATTTCATCTCCACTCCTGCACTAGCACTTTAGTCCTTTCGCTTCTTCCAACTTTTAGTTACTAGCCTACTGACCTGTTGTACTATTTGGGCTGGGAGTTAGCATTGGCCGTCTTCGTGTGCACACCTCATATTGGTCATTTTATTGCTTTCAGCCTTGTTGATTTTAATATTACATATTCTTATCATTTTTTCATTTAGCCATTTTTAATATGTGGTACATATATACTTTATTGTTCCATTGCGTGCATGTCTATTTGAAATTTGGAATTATTTTTGCCACATTCTGTTTTTATACTTGTATTTATTTATATATGTATATATAGTACTTTGATATGTTTCTTTGACTTTAACATTATGTGGTTTTATGTATTCCCTTTTTTGTGGCATTGCCATACACATGTAGCAGTTTTTTGTGCACTATGCGTCAAAGTCTGTGGTATTGCCCTGTGTTTTACCCTCATTGGGGTTTTATTTCAGCCCTCTGTGGGCACCCATGCACTTTACTCCATTTCATCATGGCCGCCAGGTTTTTCATTAATTGCTTGGCCTACACAGAGACAACTGACAGAGTAATAGGACCACCTGTATTGTCTATATTTATACCAGCCACCTCCTCTCTCTCCCTCCACGTGATCAAGCACTCAGTGTAGTGCGAAACGCGTTGTGTTGCAGGTCGTGCACCACTGCGTCCTGCCTTTGTCTGTTTTTATGTTGCTGCCTGCTGTACTTAATATTTTTTGTACAACCTTTCTTCTTTTTTTAAACATTAAAACAAATCTGTATCTACTACACAGAGTTTCTGTGTTTTTTCCGCTACCTCTGGAGTTTGCTGCTTGCAATTGGCCCGCGGGAGTGCGGTTCACCTTCTCCTCCTTTCTGATGTTTCGGGGATATATATATATATATATATATATATATATATATATATATATATATATATATATATATATATATATATATATATATATATATATATATATATATATATATATATTTAGAGATCACTAAAAAGAAAAGAAAAACGAGAGGAAGTGAGCTAGAAAAAGGAGATAAAAAATATAGAACATAAAATACATTAGAAAATACATTTAAAACGTGTATACATTCATCATTTAGAGATATGTGAACATTTTTAATTATTGATTGCATGTTGCTTTTTTTGTTGTTAATTCATATAGTTAATTTGACAGTTTAAAATCAAGGTACATAATTATTTATTTATTTTATGCCCAACATCAGACATAGAGCTGTAGCCGAGATTATTTTCTTTTTCTGTAGTGACCCATTGGATAAATCCCAGCATAAAAAAGGATAGAGTGTAGGGAGAGTAGAGTCCTAATTTTATCAAGGATCTGAATCTTAGCTAAAACTCTGCATTTCAACAAGGATAAAAGATTGTTCCCAGTAGTGAGCAAGAGTGTCAGACTCATGTGTGACACTCAGGCTGAAGCTAGTAGATGTCAGTATTGGAAATGCACAGACCACATGCCAGAAAAATGAAGGTTTTGAATTTGGCATTGCGTAACATGATGTTATCACTTTGCACCACTACGCCACAGTTGTGGGCTGAGTTGCACTGAAAACATCAGACTAACACACGCTAAGTTATTATAATATCCCCTAACAACCACTAATATCCCATATTAATATTCATAGCAAGTCAGTTCATAACATTTATATAAACTTGATGCAGATTGATAAACTGAATATGCATGGCATTTGGGCTGTGTAAAGTTAGCTTGAAAATGCAATAAATAAAATGTGCAGCATTAAGGCTGCACTGTGTTTGAATGAAAATGTGACACGTCAGAATTGTGCAATGTGAAATCTGTTTAGCTCAAAACTAGTTTATTGTTTAAAAGACTTTCAGAGCAATAAACAGTACAGAGATGTACCTTTTTGCATCCGTTGCTACAGTTTGGATCACGGTCAAAGGTGGCAGGCAGAACACGTGTTTCTTTGGAAATTTCCAAAGGCAGGTGGTTTTTGATGAGCACATGATGCCACTATCAGAGGCAAGCTATGATTACATTTTCTTTAAGGGAACATGCATCAGCGGGCAGATCTCCAGGATTGGGTTAAAAGGACTGTGCAGTGATGTCAAAGGAGCTAGTCTTCCTGGTCTGTCGTCTGGAGCGTGGGGCACTTGCTGGTGATGTGCAGGCTTTCTCTCAGAAGAGTGTGGGCTGAGCTGTTCTAAGCACGAAGGGGAGAAGGCAGATAAAAGAAGGCCCAATACAAGCACTGTCCAGGGGGCTGCCTTGAGGGTGTTTTGCAACAGCCGGTCATCCAACCTCACTGTGTCTGGCCAAACGTTGAACCAAACATCTTCTAGGTGAGCATGGAAAGTATAATTGAGGTGTGTATAGCTTTAAAATCATAAATGTAGATATTGTTTATTTGTGTTGATACTGGGAGATCAGGCTGATGACATATGGATTAAATATGGGTATCCAGGTGTAAAATTGGGTGACGATAGCCATGACAGAGCATATTTCAACGAGGTCTAGCCCCAGGTATGGGTGGTGTTGTGGTGTGCACATCCAGACACACCTGATCTTCAGTCCATTATACAACGCACATTGCATGACAAGGAAGATTTGACCCAATACATATTATATATCCAAGAAATGTGGGGGGAAGAGATGGGGGTTCATGGGATCAAGTGATTCCTTTTTTCTATTTCGTGGTTAAAGTGGGCTCCCATTGGAAGTGCAGAAGGCACTTGACAAGATAGTGGGGATAGAAGCAAAGGGTTGGGCAGAAATTTTGTCTATTATTATCCACCATTGCAAACGGTTAAAAGAAAAGGAGAAGGAAACTGCGCACTGAACGCAAGCAGAGGACACAAAATTGGTCCAGAAGAAGTTAGCAAAGGTCACATTGGAGGGCACCACTGCAGCAGTGCAGACAGAAGGCCCGGCAGACCTTAGGGCGATTCAGGTGGACATGCATGAAGCACCCGGGTGGGGAGAAGAGAACAGGTAGAATGGTGGGTAGTAACCTCAGTATCATGGGTTATTTCCAGGGGGGGTTCAATGGGCAAGGGGTGATGTTTGGGTGCTAGGGGAGGGAGAAGGGGTTTTGGGAGGAATGGGTCCACGAGGAGGAGGAGGAGCAGGTCAGTGTTGGGCAGGCGGACACATGGGTCATTTTTCGAGGGAATGTAGAAGTAGACAAGTGTATGCATACCCTCAACAGCAGATATATCCCTATCCGCATGGAGGTCCAAGTCCATATTCCCAGTCATACGAACAGATGCCTCCGATGGCCTCTTATGGTGTACCAGTGCCTGTGGCCCCGCCCGTTCCCCCACCAACCTTTCCTCAGTCACCTGCCCTCAGGAGCTAGTAATGTTCCTTCATACACTGTAAATCATGGAAAGCAACAGGGCTCCCCTATTCAGAGTAACATCCCTGTTCCAAATAGTACAGTGACCCACTATCAGGAAGCCACTGTGGTTGGAGGAAACACATTAGTCTCTCTGAGAACAAACACATATCTGGATTAGGACAACCGACAGAGGGCCTTAGCATGTCAAGTTCTATCAGCCATTGCCGACCAGGAACAGGAAATCTCGGCGGGCATGTGGAGATAACAAATAAACCATTCATTTTTAGGGTTGATACAGGTGCGACCAAATCATGCATTAGTGAGGGAGGATTCCCTCTATCAGGTGAGGTCATGAAAATGCAGGGCTTCTCTGGGCAAAAAAGAAATGGCCTATTAAAATGGGAGACAGAGAGGTGTGAGCCCCCTTGTTATATTCCAACGGGACTCCAATACATTTTCTGGGAATTAATATTTTGAGTATGCTCAACATGACAATCTCGTTAACCAAATGAGGGGTGGTGTGTTCCACACCTGGTATGTGTGTTGTGAGTATAATGTTGACTGTACATGCATTAGGTGTTGAGTACGTGGGGAGAGGAGTACCAGTGGCCCCATATTTGTTTATCTATGGTATCACTATATTACTGAGTGCTGCGCCACAAGTGACAAACAAGTATTGGCGAATACCTTCTGAGTTTTTGTTCTGATCCCCCAGTCTCAAGAGGTAGTGGCAGGCACCATCATTGAACTGGAAGTAGAAGAAGTTCTAGTGCAGAAGACTGGATTGTTTTAATAGCAGTCGATTTGAACAATAGGGAGTGGTGCACGGTTTTGTGCATTCACCCTACCAAACCCATCAAAAATGTCTCAGATGAGGAGTTGCTTGAGAACTGAGAGAAAGGGCGAGAAATAATATTGGAAGTGTGTGTTCCATGTGAAATCATGATTCAGCACAGACATGTACTGTGCCCCCTGTTGTTGGTAGGGACCACTCCTTCATTCACCTCAGCGGATTTGGACAAATGCCCGGAAAAGTTGTGGACGAACAATCCACATTATGTGGTACTTGTAAAAAGCTTTACGCTGACACACACCACTGTGAACAGTTTCCCATGTCAAAGGCAGAATGGAGGGGATTTATGACACCATTATGGCCCTTTTAGAACAGGGCATTATAGTTACTTCAAATTCACCTTGTAATGCAGCCATCATTCCGGTGAAGAAATGATAAGGTGCTAGTTGGATAATGATTCAGGATTTACGCCCTCTTAATGACATTTTACAGGCGGAGTGGTTCCAAACCCCTGCTAAAATATTGTGTAATATACCTGTGGAGGCCACCCACTTGACAGTAGTGGACCTGAAAAATGCTTTCGTCGCAGTGCCCTCCCATCCTGATGCACAGTACCCTTCCATTTTTACATTTGCCAGGAGGCAAATCCAACATACTAGGCTTCCTCAAGGGTACTCTAAGTCCCCGAGCATCTTTAATATGGTGCTACATGATGATCTAGGCAGCATCTCTGTCCTTAGGACTATAATTCAATATGGGGCTAACTTGTTTGTGTGTAGTAATACAGAGTACCAATGCAGATGAACTTCTATAGTGTTGTTACAATTGTTAGCTGACAAATGGTACAAGGTGGACCGACAAAAATTGCAATATTGTCAGCAGGAGTTGTTGTACTTGGGACAATTGATTTCTGTAAATGGTAATAAAGTAACCCTGAGCGGGCAAAAGCAGTGTGTGCCACACCCCAGCCAGTGACAGAGAAGGCAATGCAGAAATTCCTGGGCCTTTGTAATTATTGTAGAGCATGGATTTCTGATTATATGTCATACACCAAACCACAGCTCTAGGCCCTCACGGAAGCACACCGTACAAAAAAATACAATCAACTGGACTGATGAGATGATCACTAAATTTGAGGAGCTTAAAGATGTTATTTCTACTGCCCCAGTACTGACAACCCCTGATTACACACAAGTTTTATCTCTTTTCACATTCTGACAGTCAAATGATGACTGCTGTACTGACACAACACAGCACAATGGGACATACCCCTTTGGCCTATTAAAGTGGCATGTTAGATTCCTTCATGCAAGGTCAGTTCCTGTGCGAACAAGCGTTGGCTGCTGCTGCCTTCACGATTGAGACGTATGCGACTATTGTCATGGGTTGTTCCCTAACATTGTACATGGAACATGCACTATTTGTAATACTAGAGCAATCCAAATCCACTTTGACCACTCAAAAGGCTTCTGTATATGCATAAGTGCATGAAGTAACATTGTCAAGCCCATCTATTCACATTGTTCATTGCAAAACAGTAAATCCAGCTACCTTTTTGACTAAATCCATCACTGACAATGACAAGATGCATGATTGTGTCACATATGAAAGCCCAAAGGATAGTATTCCTAAAGCCAGTGACCATGCCCTTGACGAAGGAGAAGTGTATTTCGTTGACGGGTTCTCAACTATCAACCAGGAGATGGGTCGTAGACATACTGGAGTGGCAGTGGTGCATCTGGTTGAGGGAGAATTTGAGGTTGTCTTGCAGAAGAGGTCATTATTCAGCACAATCAGCAGAACTAATTGCCCTTATTGAAGCATTTGAGGCCACACACGGACACTGAGTAACAATATATTTGGACTCGGCATACCCTACAATGACTGTCCACTCAGGATTGTCGAGATGAATGAGGAGAGGATTTTGTAGAGCTGATGGGTCTCCCGTACAGAATGCAGCTTTATTGGACAGACTGATTGCTATGCTTGGACAACCTACACTTGCCGCAATTGTAAAGTCTGCCCCCCTCATA
Source organism: Ambystoma mexicanum (assembly GCF_040938575.1). NCBI lineage: Eukaryota > Metazoa > Chordata > Amphibia > Caudata > Ambystomatidae > Ambystoma > Ambystoma mexicanum. Next base: position 906,478,004 of record NC_090928.1, on the reverse strand, counting down.
TGCGGCATAGACTTCATCTTCCTCGGGAGTGAAGGGGCAAACAGTGTGGCAAAACAGGACGCTTATTTCCCAGTTACAGAGATACCTGAGCATCCAGCATTTGTTAACATGCATCTCCAGTTGCAGGTCCCATACACAGTTCGCCCTGCTACAGAAATTATTGAAATCCAAGGCCAGGTCCCACAAAGTGAAACATTTGTGTGGCAAAAGAGATGGTGTGCACAATCCCCAACTGATTTGGTATGGAGACAAATGAGTACAGGGAAGGTCATAATGCCTCAAGCACTGGTGTCAGTTGCCTTTGACCAGCTCCATTACCCCGCTCACGTATCCAAACAGCATTAACCCGCTCACGTATCTAAATAGCACTTCTTGCTCTGACATCAGAGACGGAGGCTGCAGGGCAGCGGGCTGCTGCCGAGCCTTCCCCCACCTACCACAAGACCTCCTCTGAGATCCTGGGCTGATCACTACTGGCAGTGCACACAGCAAAAATTGGTGAAAAAATACAATACTTATTTATGAAGATATCCTGAGATTGTCGTATTGCTTACTCTTCCTCGAGTGCCTGTATTAGCAGGAGGGCATTTGTCTCCCAGTAGAAAGGCTGTTGTGTAGGTCACTAAAAGATGGTTGGCTGCAACACGAGCACCGGAGTGCCTTATGTGGTTACTGTGGAGGGCCTATGCTTGGCTGAGCCCCTCTTATCTGGGCCAATCACAGAGCCGACAGGCTTATTCAGACCACTTCCAAAGTCCCCACTTCTAAGGCTCCTGTCTGTGCCTGTCCGGGCCGAGGAGGGCTTGGAGGGCCCCCCTACCTTCACCCATCTACAAAACTATGAAGCAGCCCACTTTGCAGAACCTGCTCTCCCACGAACCTGGCGCCTGCACCTCTATGCTCTCGGCTGATCCACCAGCGAGTGATAGCTGAACCTTTTCTATTGCCTCCTCACTAACACCTTGCACCAAAACTGTTCCTATCTCACTCTGCCTCTCTGCCTCAGCTATTCTACTTTCTCTCACTGCATTTGTTGTGCTTTTAAATCAATCTAGGTGCATGTGTTTATACATCATTGCACCCATTCTTACACTGCATTTTCGTGTTCTTTTTAAAAATCAAATCTTGCTACCGACATTTTGCATTGCATTTTTTGCCCTCCTGTAACTACTAGGCCAACTGTTGAGTTTGGGCCAGGACTGTGCAGTATAGCCACCCCTCTTTCCTTCAACTATCGTCTGCCACCCTGAAGGCACTCACCATCTCTCCTATCTTTTCTATCTTCTCTAACTGCTATACTATCATCTATCTTCCCTCTTTGATGATGTCTGGAAGGAAAAAGCACAAAAAAGACATCCTGAGTGCCAACCCTGGCCCACCCATTGAACACATCTATGTCAGCGCAACTTCCAAACAGGTCTTCACCGATATCCTCTTCTCTGTCCCCTCACCAGAACTATGGACTCCTCACCTCATATCAACTCTCTTCCCCTATCACATCCTCTCCCATTAATGGTGGTACCAAGTGGGAAGTCCACTTAGCGGCCTTCTCATCATCATGCTGCATCATTAATGTCTACCACACTGGCACTATCTTGGTTCAGGGTTCTCACCCCAACCTCCTTATCTTTGATCGGTGCCTGCCACCCCTTATTAACTGCCTTCCATCACCTGCCTCTTCCCATCTACTCTCGCTTTCCCACCCCCTGCGACTGGTGTACCACGCCCCTGTTCTCCTCATCGGAAAACCTTTAAAGGTGGAGATTTCCTTCACCTGGCCACATTTATTGCCCATTCAGCCAACAAACACTCCACCAACATCTGCCTCCTTCTTGCAGATATTGCCCTCAACATTCTCGCTCTTACTGAGACGTGGATCAATGTCAGTTCAGTTACTGCTTTTGACTTCCTTCTACCTGATGGCTTCAAGATCTTTTCCAAGCCACGACCTACCCGTGATGGCGGTGGGGTTTCGTTAATCTTCCCTCAGTGGGTTCCTGCCTCCCTCATACGCACTCAGACCTATGCTTTCTTCAGGAACCTGGTCTGCAAGTTGGTCATCTCTCTCTTCTCCTTGACCATTGGCACTACCAACAGACCCCCTGGCACTACCACCCTGCTTCTCTTTGAATCGACTGACTTCTGCTCCTCTCTCCTCTCAACCACCTCCATCTTTCTCATCTTGGGCGATTTCAACATCCAACACTCTGGATGCATCATACAATTCTGACCTCTCTCTCCTCCCCTCTGGTCACACCACTTTCTTGATCCGACCACTCTCTCCTCTCTTCTTACTTGGGTCCCCTTGGCCCTCTGACTGCACCTCCCCCAGCCCTTCCAACCTCATTCACTAACATCGATCCAATGAAACAAGTGTCAGCGGCTGCATTTGTATCCACCTTCATCCCCTCCTTTCCTTCCACCCCTGATTCTGACTCTGCTCTCAGCAACCTCCATCTGGCCATTACTAACACTCTGGACATTCTTACCCCAGTCATGAGGATCCACCTGAAACCTGCCTCTATGCATAATTTCTGGTATGACTCTGAACTTGCAGCCCTGAAAAGCAAGTGCAGAGCTGCGAAACAGAAGTGGAAAACCTCAGACATACCCCCTGACAAACCAGCCTGCTGCCTGCTCCAAATGCAATATCGACACTCCGTCCATGCCAAGAAAAGGGCACACATCCAGGCTCATGTATCGGGGGCTACCAACAACATGGCTGAACTCTTTAAAATCTGCAGGGAACTAGCCAACCTTTCCACAGTCTCCTCCTCCCCTCTCCCTTCCCAGGCCCTCTGCAATGCAGTGGCCACACATTTCAACATTAAAACATGGGATATACTGAGCACCCTTGATACCCACTCCCCCAACCCCTCTACCACCCTCTGCCTCCTAGGGCCTCTCACGCTCCTTCATCCTCTCTCTCCAACTTCTCCCCTGTCACACCCGATGAGGGTACCAGAGATGTCTGCTCTATGAAAGTCTCCTCCAAATAGGTTTCCCCTTGCTCCGCAAGAGCAATTAAGGACAGCATTTGCACCCTTGCCCCCACTCTTGCTGATTTCTGCAACCGCTCTTTTGCTACTGGATCCTTTCCCTCCTTGCTCAAGCACTCCCTTCTGTGGCCCCTCCTGAAAAAACCTTCAGCAGACCCTACTTCTCCAGCTACCTATCACCCTATTTCTATCACCCCCTTCCTTGGGAAACCTCTGGAGTAGCTGGCCTTCCCCCAACTTACCTCACACACTGAACTTGATGGCGGTCTACACAACCATCAATCTGGATTCTGAGCATCCAAAGGCACAGAAACTGCTCTTCTGAACATCCTTGAAGAACTGCTCGCATCCCTGCATTCCAACTCTCCAGTTGCCCACATTCTACTTGATCTATCATCTGCCATTGACATGATCAACCACTCTATCCTCATAAAACGACTCCATGAAATGCTGGGTATCTCGCAGCGGCACTGAACTGGTCGACCTCTCTCCTAACTGGTCATCCGCCCCATGTTATTCTTGGCACCTTCTCTTCACGTACCTCCTTCTCCACCTGTGGTGTCCCACAGGGCTCCAACCTTTCCCCAAGGTTCTTCAACACTTACCTTGCTCCACTGGCACGCATCAATTCCTCCTTCTCTCCCAATTTCCAGTGCTACACAGACGTGGCTGTATTTCCATTTACTTGATTCAATTGTACAGTGATTTGATGAAAGGTCAAGTGGCACAGTGAGTAGAGCACTTGCTTTGACATCCGTGCAGAGCTTGCTAACGCAGGTTCGGGGCAAGGCCAAACTCAGCCTTTCATCCTTCCAAGCTCGATAAATGAGCACCACACACGTGGGTAATAATAAGCAGCGCTCAGATACCTAAGGGTTCGTAGCAATATAAACGCGAAATTATTATTATTAAAGCGTTCCATGCATTTAGATAAATAAACAATCTTGGAACAAGAGTTTGACATGGTCCAAGAATTCGACCATGAAGCTGGACTTGAATGTATGTTTGGTGATAGAAGTGCAGGGGGAACACTAATGTTGAAATTAATTAGTGAGTTGTCAGAGCAGTATGGATCAATTGTGAGAGTAGAGAGGACCAGGGTGGAAGATAGGACTAGGAGCACCAGGAAGTAGCCTCCTGTGGGAAAGTAATATAGGCTGACTAGTGAATGGTCATACATGATGTGGTCAAGTTGGAGGTGATTAGCAGTATTCATATTGGAGAGGTAAATGTCCCCCATTATGGTGGCAGGGACAACAACAGGCACTGTTTCGAGTTACAGGTTAAGAATGGAGAAGAAGAGTTTGACTGTGCCAGGTGGTTTGAAGATGAGGAGGATAGTAAGAGGGGTGGGAACGAGGAATTAGACATAAATATGATCCAAGAAAGAGGGAGTAAAGAAAGAAGGGCTGTCGGTGTTTTCTTCCTGGTCATGAGACCAGCATCACTGAGGTTTTTTTTGCAGGCACGAGTGGAATGAGAGAAAGAAGCAAAATCGACGTGAAGGGCTGCCCTGGTGACTGTGTTGCGGCAGGAATCTAGGTTTCAGTGATAGCCACCACCAGGAGTTTAGGGTGATGGAAATTCAAGTGATTAGTGAGAAACAAGGTATTCTGCAAAGGGATTTGGTGTACCAGAGATGCAGGGTGAGGCCAGTGGGCAGGGGTGCAGAGGTGAAATGGTGTAATTAAAAGAGTAGATGAGGCTGGAGAGTGTGGGAGGGCGAGAGAGGATCTGCTTGAGTGGCGTTTGGGAGGAGAATGAAGGATTAGGATATGGATAGAGGATGAGTGGGGCGAGGGAGTGGAGGTATGGTGGCAGGCACCTTGGGAGACAGAGAGGGAAAGAACAGTAAGGAGGAGGTGTATGATTTATAGGAACATAGTGAGCAGGGGTTGGTGGGGAGAGCACATGAGGGAGCACAGAGGCAGTGTAAGAAAACGTGCAAGAAAGCGTGCAATGCAATAACGGGACTTGGGGGATCAAAAGGCAAATGAAACCAAAGGGCCCTAACGGTCCAAATGCAATTTAAAAATGCAAGTCATTATATGGCCTTAGGGGCCCAAATGGAGTAGACAATTCAGGGCATTCAGCAACCAAAATGCAATTAAGGACACTTTGCAATTAAAAATACAGTACCTTAGGTGACCAAAATGCAATCAATTAAGAAAACGGCCTCAGAAAACCAAAAATCCATAAAAACGACTAGCCCTATGGAACCAAAATGAATTTTTAAAATGCAAAGTATTGTGACCAAAATGTAATTAATTAAAATCAGTGGACCTTTGAGGACCTAATGCAATTGAGGGCAGTCTAATTTAGGTGACTACAATGCAATTATGAAAGCAAGGTCCGAAAAAACCAATATTTAAAAAAAAGACTGGGCTCTAGCAGACTAAAATGCAATTTAAAAATGCAATTCAATACAGGGCCTTAGATAAGCAAAATGCAATTAAAATCCCTGGCTTTTGCATCCTAATCAGAACAGATAGCCTTACAGAACAAAAATGCAATTTAAAAAAAACAATACAAGGACTTGGGAGACAAAAATGCAATTAAAAAATGTAATGCAATACAGGACCTTAGTCAACCAAAAACACTGATTTTGCTGTACATCTTTGCACTCTTGATGTGTTTTTTTGAAAAAGTTAAAGTAATCACATAACTTAGCATGCAAACTCTGCACACGACCCCTTGTCAATGACAGCGCACCGATTTGAATCCAGCATTGTGCTCCGATAATTTGGGGAATCCGCCAATATTTCACTCAAATGGAGCTTGTGTTCTTTTAACCCTGGCAGTGAATGGACGGTGGGCTAAAATGGCATTCGATATTCTTTTTTTTTATTTCTCAAAAACTCATATATTCAAACTTCTAATGAAAGAAAACAACATTAACGATGACTGGAAACCTTGCAATTTATTGTGTAATGAAGACCTCTAAATTCCCAGGACCACGGCTTTCGACACATTTCCTGAAATGTCAATGGCTTCCAGTGTAGTTATAGAACGTCTTTCTTTCACTGGGGCATCAATAATGCCCTGCACAGTAGATCGCTTGATCGTGAACAAAGAACAGTCAGTTGGCATTAGGCCTGCATTTGGCATTCATGTTGTCAGTACTTCGTGTCATGACCTAGACAAATCTGTCTTCCTCCCGCCCCTCCCCCTGAGGAATTTCCTCTCCATTCACCTCAAAAAAAGATTCATACAAATCTGTTTCAGGAAGTATTTTTCTCCTTTCTTTTCTTTGTGTACATACATCAGTCACTATGTAAATAGGCGAGCAGCTACAGTCCTGGAACAGTTGCGACATGTTATGTTATTTTAAGTTTTGTTATTTGGCTTTATGCCACAGTTCACTTTATGATCTGTGGTGGATCTGAAAGAGAGAGGTGTGGTTGAGCTCGGAGGGGAGAGAGGGCAAAATGCAAGATATCTTTGCTGTTGTCTTGAAGTGTGGGCCCGGAAGTACCCCGGGCACTGCCTGCTGGCTGCTGTTGGGTTCCTAGATGTTTTGTCTAGCGCATAGAGGCATTAGTGACTGAAAGGGAGCTTGGTGTGCCTTTGGGGCTAGAATGCACTGACCCAGTTTGTAGTGCGTAAGTTGTTTATTGAGGTGAATTGTTCTGCTGGTTTAATGTCTCTTGGAAGAACTGTTCTATCGCAAAGGGTGGTTGACTTAGTTGGTATGTGTACTGGGTGTTAGAAGATGGAATCTGATCATATTAGTGTGGGGAGCAGTATGGTGTTGTCTATTCCCTATTTAACTGTGGGCGTATTGCCCCTTTAAGAAAACGAGTCATGACCTGTCTTAATAAAAGGGGCTCTGCTGGTACGTGAGAGGCACTACAGCAGAGCCCCAGGAAGTGGCAGCTCTGACTCTGTGTGGCTCTTGGTCTTTGTCCTGCTGTGTGACCAAAGCCTGTGTGACAGCCCCGGCTTGGGTACCCCCATAGCCGAGGCTTTTGTCTGCCAGGAGGCCCCAGCGTAGGGTGCCTGAATCCGGTGGTCCGGATTCTTCAGGGTGCCCCCTGCGGTCCGCAAGCTGCGTGTGCCCAGCTCTATTGTTCACCGGGTGATCCCAGTATCCTGTGCAACCCGACCTGGTGCTTGTGGGTGGGTCACCATACCTGGGACCTTTATGGAAATGTTTGTGAGGGGCCCAGACATCATTGAAACCGTGTATAACAGAACATGACAAGGCATAGCAAAGCATGAAAAGAGCACACATGTGAAGTTATAGCAGCACTTGAAAAGTAATAGCAAAACAAAAGAAGACCGTTAAAAGCAAAACAACCTGGTCTCTTCGCCATGCTCCTTCCAAAGGCCTCTTGACGACCGGTCCCATTTCACTGGCCGACTTTTTCCCCGTCTTTTCTCTTTTTTTCTCTTTCTTGCACACACTCATTCTCATTCACTTTGTCTCTCAAATGTGCCACAGTATATGTGAATTGCCAGATGAGGGAAGGGGGCAGCCTTCAGATTGAGATTCCATTCATTACCATAAACTAGGAGCAAAGGGTTTTGGGGATTAAGAACCTTTGGTTAAGAGAAAGGGCAGCTTGAAATAATGAGACCCAAGGTGCCTACTAAACTTTGGTATGAAGGTTGGCAGGGTGACGTGCTCTCAAACCTTACTCTGACTTGCACAGGTGTTGTGCTCAGTGGCCTGCTTGAGCCTTTGCTCATCGGCGGAAATGCCAAGCATTTGTCAGGTGATCGGGGCTGGGGCTAGAATCCCTAGTTGTTTTTCTGAGAAGTCTGCCCCAGAGTCTCAAACAAGCCTCAAATTCCTCACGCATTGTGCATGGTCGCAGGCCAAAATGCAAACAATGCAAGATACAGACAGTCTGCTTCTGAAATATCTCTGTTTAACCCCTGATGCAGTAACATTTGAATATTCTGGACCAAGCTCACAAAGCATGTCACAACTAAAAAAAAGGAGAGTTTATGCACTTTTTGAATGCCTGATTCTTGGAAATATTCAAGTTACCCAAGTTACAAAGGTAACCTGTTTTATGACGTGTGACGCCCCTGATGACAGGGTGCGTCCAGCCGCAATGTCGAAAATAAAGGAGGGACCCACCCAAACACGGGGTGGCAATCCCAATGACTTTAATACTGTGTCCTGTGGTCCTTTGGGGCGGCTCTGTGACAAGAGCTCACCCCCATAACAACTGGCAGTGAGTGGCGAGGGCCGTTGCCCCTACCGAGTGCTCCTGTGATCCGGGTGTGCCGATCTAAGTGTGATGCACTTTTCTGCCATGCCGGCAATCATGGCGGCTACCTGTGGGTGTGGGTGGAGTCGGGCCCATCCTGGCATTATAACAGCCCACATCTGCAGTAGCCACACCAACAATGGCGATCGCACTCCCCGCGAAAGGCAGGTGGAGCTGGAGCCCATGCTTGTTCTGTGCAGCTCCTCTGCTACTGAGGATGGCGCCCTCTCTGTGTGCTTTATGGTAGGTGTCTACTCCTTGTGCCAAAGGTCCCAGCTAGTGGCCCTAAAGTGGTTGCTCGTGCCGCGGGGGCTTGCAGACCTGTTGGACTAGTGGGTGTGCAGATGATCCCCATAGGTGCAGTGGTGGGTAAAGCCGGTGTCCCAGTGGTGCCTGGTGGTGGCCCTTGGGAGGGTGCTCATGCCACTGACCCACGAGAGGAGTCCTGACGCCATCATTAGCGATGAGGGAGATGAGATGTATTTCTAGACCCCTCATGTGAGTGCCTTTTCTAAAGGGCCGTGTCAGGAATGGCTGCTTGGTGGCCACCTGGAAAACCCTGGGGCAGAGTTTGATGTCACAGGGGACCTGCCACGCTAGTCCCCCGATAGGACATGTGGGTCGAACGAATGGACATTTTCTTTGAGACTGCCAGGACGTGACAAGGACGGCAATGCCGCTGTTCTACGCTGGAAGCAAAGTGCACCATATTTTCAAGATGGTGCAGCCCAGGCATGACGCATTGAGGCAGCAAGGGTGGCACTCCAAGGGTTCTTCCGCCTTATGGTGAACAGGGACTATGTGAGGTTTCTCCTGCGCAAGGCCCATCAGGATCCTTCAGAATGACAGGATGCATACCATGGGCATCTACGTCGCCTTGCAGTATCATGTAGATGGGCACTGGACACTTCATCTATAGAGGATCCTCCCCGTTGTCGCTCAATGGTGAATTTCACAAATACGTTCTGCACAAGGACACTTTCTACGTGACTCCAGTTCCTACATACACCCTCCTAAACTGCTCCACGGTGGATGAACTTGGCCTGGTACGTTTTGTCTCCCATGTGTATAAAGTGGAAACTGATTAGCTCCTGGCGAAGTTCCAGGTACTGTTCCAAGGCGTGGGCTGCCTAAAGGGCCAGGAGAGGAGGTTGTGGCCCTGCATCACGGGAGGATCCCGTTCCACATACGGAAGAAGGTGGAGGAGAAGTTGGTTAAGCTCGAGGAGGCAGATATCATGGAACGGGTGGAGGGCTCCACGCTATTTGTGCACCCCATTGTTGTTGCATGTAAGTCCAAGAGCCCCGAGGAGGTGCAGATATGTGTGAACATGAGGCTTCGTAACAGGGCAAGCAAAAATAAGCGCCATCCCACGCCCAACATGGATGATAACTTGGCAGAGTTGCCGGGAGCCAAGGTGTTCTCTATGATCAACCACGAGCTGCCGCTGCACAAGGACTCTCAACCTATCAAAACATTCTCTTTGCACGTTGGCCTGTTTCGTTATTAGAGTCTCAATTTTGTGGTGTCCTTGGCTGTGGTGGTCTTACAGCACACAATCAGGAGTGTGCTTGTGGGGCTCCCAGTTGTCCTAATCATCAGCATGGCAGTGGTGCTAGGATGTCTGGCACAACATTGGCTGACGCTCAACAGAAAGAAGTGACGATTCCTGCAGTCGAGTGTGGACTTCTCTGGCTTTGTCTTTCATGATCAGGGTCTCTCTCTCTATGGACCCGTCCAAAGTGAGGGACATTAAGATGGCCGCAACACCAGGGATGGTCAGGAGCTTCCTAAGGATGGTGAATTTCTGCTGACAGTTATCCTTCCAGCCCTGGTTGCAGAGACTTCGATTGCATACATCCACAACTCACATGCCACAGAGCTGGTTGTCGATGCCAGTCCTTTAGGGTAGGGGGGCGGTGCTCCTGCAGTTTGACCTGGAAGGTGGCATATGCCAGCAAGGCTTTTATCACTACTGAAATCAAATCAAGAGTGAGGTCATTGCAGTGTTGTGGGGGTGTATGCATTTTCACTTGTACATCTATGACCACACGTGAATGTGTTTACTGACCACAAGCCATTGATCCCCATCATAACAGTGCTGCGCCGCAATCGCCTATCTGGCTGAAGGGTGGTTGTTGCAGCACCAGGAATACAGTGTGATGCTGGTGTCAGGGCAGGGGCTGACACCTGGGCTGATTACTTGTCAAAGCATCCTTTTCTTATCATGGAGAGCTGCGACAAAGTGTTTGAGGATATGGAAAGTCTCATCAACATGGTCACAAGGGCCGCCGTCATGAACTCCATGTCCTTGGCTGAAATTGCAGTGGCCACGCACCGCAATGAAGGGCTGCAGGAACATATGGTCCAGCTACGTGATGGGCAGTGGAAGTCATACCTGACATCACACAGTCATCGGATCCCATCCTGCAGGCGTTCCTTCAAGGCCTATGGTGGATGACAGGCAAGCTATCCATGGCCTGGGGTGCTTCTGAGGGGCTCACAATTGGTGATGCCTCCAGAGTTGCAGCAGTGAATGCTGTACTTTGCCCATGTGGAACGTCAGGGAGCAAGCAAGGTCAAGGCCCACCTCTGGGAAAACGTGTGGTTCCCCGACCTGGAGGCCAAGGCAGACAGTTCCATGGAGAGGTGTGTGTAGTGTCAAGTGGCCAGAACCCCACTGATTGAGTCCCCGGAAAGAGTGGAGGAGCCCTGTAAATCCCACGGGCAAATTTCGGTACAATGCATCAGTCACAGCACTTCCTAGTGGTGGTGGACGAATACTTGAGGTATCCCATGGTGCATTTTGTTGGATATACAGCCGTGGACACAGTATTCCCTGTTCAGGAACAGTTTTTTGTGGCCCTTGGGCTACCTGAGCCATTGAGGTCATACACTGGCCCGCCATATCAAGGGGAGGATTTTGCAAAATTGTTTTGATGGTGTGGAACATCACCACATCACTCCATGCTGGCCAAGTGCCAACGGTGATGTCAAACGATTCCTGCAGACCCTCAATAAGTCCTTCCACATTGCTCAAGACCAAGGAAAATCCCTGGAGGAGGCCCTAACATCATTCCTTCTGTCGTACAAGACCACCCCTCACACCACAATAGTGGTCCCGCCCGCAGAGGCCTTCTTGGGCCATAGAGTGCAATCACTGTTTCCCGAGCATGGTTCAAGGGAGCTTGTCCTGCCATGTCCGGACTTGCTGTGTCCAACCCAGTATGAGGTCAATGCAAAGGAATCAGCACGAAGGTGTCTGACCTACACACCGTTGGAGGTGGGAGATACCGTCACTTCCTGTTTGAGGAATCTACATACCAAGCAGTGCCTCCCATATGAGACCAGCCCCTGCATTATCACTCGAAAGCAGGGTTCGATGGTAACGGCGGAGAGGGGCAGTGAGTCACTCACTAGAAACCGCAGTTGGTTCTGCCGATTCTGAGGGAATGTTCCAGAATCCAAGGGAATGTGAAGAGGAATCCCAACTGGGACAGGAAGTGGTGCTGAGGATGAGCCGGAGGGTGAGAGCAGCCAGGTCAAGTGTGGACTGGAAGAGCAGTTGACAAGCAAGAGCAGATACCCCGAGTGTCTGGGCAAGAAACCACGTGGGTGGCTTGAGGACTACGTAATGGACTATCATCTTGTCATTGCAGTTTGTGTCAATGCTTTGTAACAAAGGGTTTTTATGTGTTTGTTCTTTGCTGTTTTGTTATTTTAGGTTGGATGGGATGTTAGGACGTGTGGCACCCCTAATGACAGAGTGTGTCCAGGGTCATTGTCGGAAAAGAAGGAGGGACCCATCCAGACACGGACAGCTGACCCACTCCCTAAAAGAGGGTGCCTATGGTCCTTGAGGGCGGCTCTGTGACAAAAGCTCGCCCCCATAACAACCTGCACATTTTCTGGGAACTGTGCACTAACACAAGTAATCCCAAATGAATTAATTGGTGCATGTGTCCAACATTAACATAATTATAGGCTTGTTGCACCCACAACTGACAAAAAAGAAAGCATAGTTTTGCCACTGTCAAAGGGGGTCAAAACATCTTCTGCTATCTCCAATAAAAGGCACAAATACAAACAAAAGGCATGTTTCCTGGACAGCAATGGGTCATGCTTGTGACACGGGCCCTGGGCTGGGAATTGCTGGGGCCCGCCTGATGTCAGGAGCCCAAATAACACACACTCACACGTTAGTGGGTTATCAGTCGCATTTTCCCATTTTGGGGGGCAGTGCAGTCTTTTATTTCTTTTCTTGCATCCTGACATAATCTGTCAGGACGCCTCAGGGCCTTTCTTCTACACCACATCCCTCCCAAACTTGCATGATTATGAAAACCCTGGACCTCACTTCTGGGGGGGCACAGACATTAATCATTTACTAACAAATGTCAAGTTCTGGGGGGGTAGGCATGAATCAACAGATACCATATGTCAGTTAACTAACAGTTCGTCGGTAGATGCCATGCAAGATGAACCCCCTCAGTTTTGTATATGGTTGTGGTTTCTCTCACAATGCTCACTTGGACTTATTCCCCCGGGGTAGTTAGCACAGGTGTTGCTGTGCCCTCGGGTTGCCTCTGCTCTGCTTCAGTAAGACCTGGGCTCCAGTTTTGGGGGCTGGCCAGGCCCTCAGTCTCCTGGTAGTGTTTTGTTCACACTGGCATCGCCAGGGGTACATCATCACAGGGGGCGGCTCCCTGTTAGGGGGAACACTTCTTTCCACATGGTGTGAGGCACCTTTCTGAAATGTGGCACGTTCCTAGTTACTGTCTCTTGGTCTCCTCGCACTTTTGTCATCCTGTGGTCATTGTCTGTGATTACCATGGAGTCGGTTCAAACAGAAGGGCCAGTTTGTTCTGGGGCGACAGGTTCTTCACCAGCACCATATCTCCTGGAGTCAGGTTGCTGGGGGCAGCTCAACGATCTCAGCTCTCCCGGTCATTCTGGGCTTGATGGTCCTCCTCAATTCGTTCATTATCCACTTCTGGGGTGGTCCAGCTGGGGAGCACTTGGAGCCCCACTTGTATAGGGGTTCTAAACATGAGGGCTGCTGGACAGACATGGGTCAAGGAGTGGTGTGTCTGTCGACATTTTGCTCCTTTGCAATGCGGATTTCTTTGTTTAGGGATGCCATGAAGTGCTCAGCATCCCCATCCGCCTGGGGCCAGTAGGGCCTGATTCAGTGATGTTGTAGGTTATATGTTGTTTGTTTAAATTGTCAAGAAAGCCCTGTATTTCTCACCCTTTGAATGGTTGTCTGTTATTGCTCTTAATTTTGTTCAGCACTCACACATCTTTTCAAGGACCGTGATGACCGATACTGCATCGGTGGCCTGGACCGGTTCGACTTCGGGGTATCTACTGAACTCAACCACGGCCACTAGCAGGTGTGCTTTGTTGGCCACAGAGCAAAAGTCTACATTGATTGCATCCCACCTCTGCTGGCTGTGTGGGAGACTTTCAATCTGCTCAGGGGGCCTTTGTCACTGGGTTGCTTTGCATGCCGTACACGCATCTACTAGCACCATCACTTTTGGCTGTATGTTTGGTATCCACCCGCGTGATTTAGGAAACACTTTAGTTTTGGTGATATCTTGATGGCCTTCATGAGCCAGTCTTAAATCTCGTTCTTTGAGTGCAGTTGGCAGGGCAATGTGATGTTGCTTCAATATGATCCCTTCTGGGGAGACTGAGAGTTTGTGCCGCTCATTGAAGGCAGGGGTCTTGCGCTGTCTCACTGGTGATTTCTTCTAGCCTCATATGTTTGGGATGGGCGCACGCAATCACATGACAGACATGTTCATCTATTTCCTGTGTGGTGTCGTGTTCTGCCGAAGTTGCTGGCAGTGTGTGCCGGGACAGATAGTCCGCTGGATTACCCCCACCCGCATGGTATAGCACTTCAATGTTGAATGGCTGAAGCTGGGACATCCGTTTTTCTAGTCTTGCTGGTGGGTGTGTGGCCAAAAACTTGAAAATCTGGACAAGCGGTTGGTGGTCTGAGTAGACTGTCTCACAGTGCCCTAGGAGATACATTTGAAAGTCTTTGCACCCCCAGAGAATGGCAAGTGCCTCTCGCTCAATGTCAGCATAATTTTCTTCAGTTTCCGTCAATGCCCGGCTGGCGTATGCAATGGGGTGCTTGGTGCCTTCTTGATCCATCTGAGTGAGGACATCTCCCAGACCTACCGGGCTGGCATCCACTAGCAGTTCCATTTTCCAGGTGGTATTGAAGAATGCAAAGGTGGTGTTGGTCGTGATGGAGTCTTTGATCCGTTGGAATGATTCTTCGGGTTCTTGTCCCCATGTCCAGTGTACGTCTTTCGTGGACAGCTGTTGCAGCGGAGCCACACTGTTGCTAGGTCAGGTATGAATCTGTGGCAGTATGAAGCCACCCCCATGAAGCTTCGTACTTCAGTTGCTGTGGCTGGTGGACTGGCTTTCTTTACATCCGATACCTTGGTTGGAACTTGGTTGGATCGGGGGATACCCTGTTCCCATTCAATACGTAGCTGAAGAAAGATAGCTCTGTATTGCCAAATTCACATGATTTGGGATGCAAGATCAGCCCTTACTCTTCCAGCCACACCAGAACTGCGGCCAACCATGCGTTATGTTCTTCGTCAGAGGTGGCGTGCAAGAGGATGTCATTGCTGACATTCTTGCAGCAGTTTGCATATCTCATTCTGACTGACCTTGGCTGCCAATGAAATGCCGAGGTTGAATCTGCTGGACCTCCGAAGTCACAGATGTGATGAAAAAGTTGTTATGTACCTTGACCCCTTGGCCAAACAGGTTTGATGATAACCGGAGCGGAGATCCAGCTTACTGAATATTGTCACCCCCGTTTAGTCCACGATCAGATTATCAATGGTGGGTGTTATATGTCGTTAGCATCCAATCACTTGATTGGGGAGTCTCATATCGATGCATATTCGCACTGCGTTTGGTTGCTTTGTTTTTTTTTTTTTTTTAAACTTCGCTTAATTGGCAAGGAGCAGGTGCATTACATACTACATCAACAAACTGTGTTACATGTTTAAGGGTACGGACAAACAATCAGTGCATTAGTAACAAGGCAGGCACATTCACGAAAACAACTCAAGTCCGGTGAGGGAACCCACAGTTCAGTTTACACCCCTGCCTGATCTGGTGATGGGGGCGAGGATAAGAGCTCCAGATCAGCTTTGCTGTTCACATAGCTACAGAACTCTGTCCACACGTTTTTGGGGTGAGCATTCACAGGTAATGTATTGATATAGTCCTCCTCACACACCTGTGTCCAGGTGAGAGCCTTTAGCCACATTTCTAGTGTAGGGGGGGATCGCCGCTTCCAGCACTGCAGGATGCATCTCTTGTAAACAGAACAATTGGACCCATGGAACCAGGAATAGCCTCTCAACACATTTATTTACTTCATAAATACCAAAAAATGTTAAATTTTCAATTTATAAAAATATTTATTTGCATATCATATTCATATAAAATACTAGAACATTTCCACAGACAAATATCTACAAGTTCCACTCATACTCAACCACTCCTACCATTCATTAAATTTTTGCTTTTTCGTATCAAATTTTTTGACATATAAATATAAATGGTCTCACATATGGACGGCCTCCGACCCTAACTCCAGATTACACAAAAGTCCTCCATTCGGTTATCTGATGGTTCAGTCTGTGTGTTTTTAATTACACCGACATTAGTCTACACGTGTTTCAGTTGTCTTTTTCGGGACATCAACATTCATCGGCCCTTTGTTCATACAACCTTCTTCAGGACAAAATTAGGGGAGTTTCCTTATTCCCATACGCATCGAGTAGGGTGAGTATCACCACTCAACTAGATTGTGTATTCCCTTTCTGTATCATTACAGAATCTTCAAATCTTTCCTCAAGAGGGATTCTTCGCAGCTCAGTCAAGAGGGACCTATTAATTATCAATGGTCCAACGGCTATGATCTCGTAGTTAGCCAATTCTAAATGCGTCTTCATTCGCCAATGTGCACAACGTACACCAATTCTTAACGAATAGCCGATCTCTTATTGTAGTTGTTATATCATTTAGACACGGTCTTGCTTCCTCTTTGCAGGTACTACATGCCGTCTCACTTTCTGACTTCCTCCGGCATTGTGTCTCTTGGCCACTATGGCTCCCACGTTCAAAAATTTAGCAACCCGCCTTGCCAGCGCCCCACAGGACCAGAACACATGGCCGTGATCCGCTTCGGTGGATCTGCATCTCTAGCAAACGTGGGGTTGATTTCGTGCGAATTTCCTAACCACCCAAGGAGTGTAATAGAGGCGATTAAGGAGCTTATATTGCACACATCTAAACCTAGAGTTGAGGGAGACCTTACGTGTGTGTGTACACATTTTTGCCCACATCTCGTCAGTGATTGCCAACCCCAGTTCCTGGCTCCATGCATCCGAATCTTATTGGATGGTTCTGCAGTACGTTCTATCAACATTTTGTAAAGGGCGGATATCATGCCCCTACCTCCTGCAGAATTAGCAATGTAACAGATTTCGGAGGACTCTGGGGGTTCGTCCGGGTATGAGGGCCACATGTCCTGCACTGCCGCTCTGAGTCTAAAGTATTGCAGTAACTCCAGTGGTGAGCCGGAGTGTCCTGGCCTCCATGTCTGCGGGGTGATGAATTTCCCCTGTGGGAACAGGTCGGAAAGCGCTGATACCCCAGGTCCAGCCAGTGTCGCATGAGGAGTTTATCCTGTGTGGGGGTGAGGCCTGGGAATGACCATATGGGCAGCCATTTTTAGTACCGACGGAGTTCTGGGTGGGGTTGCAGCATATGTTTCCATGCCCTGATTGTGGTGGCCACTGGGTCAGCCGGGGCGTCAGATTGATACGAGTGGAAGAGGATCAGGGACATAACATTTAACTCCTCGGTTGACAGGATCTCGAGTTTGACATGAGGAGGTGGGTCTTGGTGTTTATACCAGTGAGTTGCATGTTGGGCTTGTGCAGCAATCCAGTATCGGGCTATATCTGGCGCGTTAAAACCCCTTTTCTCATATGGTAAAGTCATATGCTGCCATTTCCTGCGGACGGCCCCGGAGTGCACAGGAACCGGGCAAACCCCGCGTGTAAGTAAGTGAAATAGTGCTTCCCAGGCCAGAGTGGGACGTTGGCGAATATATATAGGAGCTTTGGAACTATAATCATTTTGATTAGTGACAGTCTTCCCGCCAGGGACAGGGGGAGGTTACTCCACCTCTTCATTCTATCTTCCGCATACTGCGCAGCAGCATCATAGTTGTCAGCCAATAGGGAGGCTCTAAACAGAGGGACCTGGACCCCAAGGTATTTAATCCCTTCTGTGGCTCACTTGTGGGAATTCGGATGACGTTTGAGGGGTTGCAGGTGTGAGAGGGAAGATATCTGATTTAGTGTAATTTATAGTGAAGCCCGAAAATGTTCCTATTTTGATTATCTCACGGATGATTGGGTCTAAGTGGACCGAGGGGTCCCTGATGTACAGAAGGACGTTGTCCGCATACAATGATATAATTTTGGGCGTGTCACGCAGGCGTATCCCCTTACGAGTATGTTTGTCTCTTACAATGTCTGCCATTGGCTCGATAGCCATCGCAAATAATAGGGGGGAAAATGGGCACCCCTGGCGCGTCCCTCTGTGGAGGGTGAAGGGAGCTGAGAGATGAGAATTAATCAGGACTCTGGCCACTGGGTTTGTGTAAAGCAGCTTGATGTAGGAGAGCATGCGTGGGCCAATTCCCATCTTCTCCAGCACCGCCCACAGGTATTGCCATGAAACTGTATCAAACGCCTTTTGGGCATCTAGTGTCACGGCAACCGTGTTAGCATTAGGGTCAATTCTGGAGATGACATTGAATAGGCGCTGGGTATTTAAAGCAGTGGAACGGGCAGCGACAAAACCACTTTGGTCCGGGTGGATCAGGTACGTCATGATGGGGAGGAACCTGTCCGCAATAATCTTGGCCCATATTTTGGTGTCTGTATTCATGAGAGAAAAAGGTCTGTAGGAGCCACACTCCTCCGGGGGTTTGCCCGGCTTGGTGAGTACAGTGATAATAGCCTCACGTAGGGACTGGGGGAGAGTGGCAAGGCAGAGGGACTCATGCACACCTCATGCAGGCACAGGGCCAGTAAAGCAACATGCTCTTGATAAAATTCAGCGGTTAGGCCATCCGGACCGGGGGCCTTGCCTTTGGGGAGGGCAGAGATAGCCTCAGTGATCTCATCAAGAGTGATGGGAGCGTCTAGCTGCTCTTTAGTGGCATGGGATGTATAGGACATGGGGATACTGTCAAGGAGATGATCCAGGTCCTGTGGGATATGCTCGCCCTGCGGGGCATAGAGGGCAGCATAAAATTCCCAAAAGGTCTCAAGAATGGGTTGATCAGCCCAATGCCGGACACTGTTTGTGCTCCTAATAATGTCAATCCGGGTTCTGCCCCCCTCGATCCGGGCCTGCCTGGCCAGGGTTTGACCGGGTCTTTCCCCCTCGCCATACTTCCGAGCCGCAATGGGTCGTGCATAATATCGTATCTCCCTGAGGGCATGTGCCTCAAAGGACTCCAATTCCGCACGTATCTGTGCCAACTTGGGCGGGGAGGGAGCAGAGGCGTATTCACGCTCTAGTTCCTTGAGTTTTGTCTCGGAGCGTTGTAAAGAGTTCCTAATGTTTTTCAGGACCCCTGCTTCCCTAGAGATACACATCCCTTTGATGAACACCTTGAAAGCCTCCCATCAGACCCCATCAGTTGTGTCATGACGTTTATTGTTATCAAAGAACGAATTGATATCCGCAAGGATGTCGGCCTTAAAAACTATGTCATGTAATACCTCTGATTTAAAGCGCCAGTTGGAGTGGCGAGGTAGGGCAGGCTGCAAGGTAATGTCAAGTGTCACTGGGGAGTGGTCTGAAAGCGTGCGTGGTAATATCTGCATGCTGAGATTTTTCCCCATCAACCCGGCCGACAGGAGGAAGAGATCGATTCTGGAATGGCTGTCGTGTGCAGAAGAGTAAAACGTGTACTCCCTAGCCAGTGGGTTGAGTGCTCTCCAGGCGTCAATTAGGCCAGCTGGGCCCATGTGTGCCTGGAGCCGACGAGCGGCTCTGGATACCGTCCTGTGTGCAATGCCTGATCTATGAAGCTCAGTGTTTAGTATGAGTTTCATGTCCCCACCCAAATAACCGGGATCCCGATATATCTCAGAAGTAGGATATTGATGTCATCGAAGAAGTCAGGGGTGTCTATGCTTGGGGCATATGTGTTGACCAACAGGCACTCCGTGTTAGCTAATAGACAATGGAGGATCACGTATCTACCCTCTCGATCTATGTGGCTAGTGCGTAAGGAAAATTCCACTGATTTGTGGATCAAGGTTAGGACATCCCTGGACTGAGAGGAATATGCAGTGTCAAATTTATTGGTGCCCCATGCCGGTGCCAGAGAGGATGAGAGATGCGCAAGAGCATGGGTTTCTTGTAAAATGAGAATACTGACCCCATGCCTCTGAGCGTAGGCCGTTATCTTGCGGGCCTTAGTGAAATTGCTGAGCCCCCGAACATTCCATGACATTAGCCTAATAGCCATGTTGCGACTTTATGGGACATCCCAGCACCGCGTAGCTTTGATTGTTCACCGTATGATGGTTATCGATGCAGTGACACACCCTTCCGTCCTCCAAGCCACACTCTCCTTGCTATTTTTGAGATATCATCCCTCAACTTTGCCACCCCCCACCCTCACTGCCCACCCCAACCAAGCAGTGCACAGAAACCCACCCAAGACCCAACACAAGCGTGCCCGACCGAACAGGGGCACACCTGCCTGCGCGCCCAACTGAGGCGCATCCAACGGTCCTCACATGCCAAACTCGGCATTGCAGCTGCAGCGGGGGTCGCTGTTGCTGTTAACCCAACTTGAGTGTGAGATTGGTGCAATGCACCGTGGATCATGTAGCGGTATCAAATAGTACAATACAGGGAGCCATTACAACAGGTTACACTTAGCAGAGGATATAGAGAATGCAAGGTTCATAAGTACAACAAGGGAGATATAGACAGCGCATGTGTTAGCAGCGCCTAAGGCGGTCCACATGTGCGGGTCGGCGCTCGCTTCTTCAACCATCAACTATTGGCTCCTCGACCGAGTCAGGAAGCGGGATGTGGGCTTCAATGAATTTCACTGCTTCCTCCGGAACCGTGAAAAAGTATAACTTATTGCGATGGGTAAGCTTCAGACGTGCCAGGAACAGCATGGCATATTCAATTTTCCTCTCCATGAGCAACTTTTTCACACCGTTGAACTGCCTGCGCTCCATTTGCACACTGACGGATAAGTCTGGAAAGATTCTAGTAGTTTGAGATTCAAATTTCAGTTCCCCCTTCTCCCGAGCCAAGCGTAATATATGGTCTCTGTCCCTAAAGCTCAAAACCTTAGCAATGATCGGCCTGGGGAAGTCCCCCGGCTTGGGACGGGGGTCAGCGCCAGATGAGCGTGCTCGATCGTGAAGAACGGGGAGAGTTGGGGATTACCCAGGAGGTCTCTCAGCAGATTTTCAACAGCCTGCTCCATCTTGCCCTTGAGGGCGGACTCCGGGACTACCACGATGCAGAGATTATTCCGACGGGACCCGGACTCCAAATCATTGCATTTTGCTTTGACTTGCTTCATATCACGCACCAGTTCAGAGACAGTGTTTTGGAGAGTGTGTACTCCATCCTCGTTGGCCCGATTCGTGTCTCGGCCTCCGCCAGCCTGGTACCATGCTGATCCAATTTGGCCCGCACAGAGGCAACACTTGCGTTAATGTCATCCATTGGAATGACGTGAAGTTTTTTGCCATGGTTTCCATTAAAGTCGTGAGGTCAGGCTGAGGGGGGCATGAGGGTGCCTCAGAATCGTCCTGGTTCAGCGGTGACCCGCCCTGTTCCTGTCTGGGAAGTGATTTAGCGTATTTGTCCATTGCCCCCGCCTTATTGGCCCCGCGTGATTTACTTGGCATGCTACGGGAGTGCACTGGGGCACCACAGGGCAGCCCTTGCAGGGTGTTAGGTCTGTGGTCCTTGGGCCTCTTTGGTACAGCAGTATCGGGACAAGAAGGAGTGCCTCAATCTCCCGTTAACAGGAGTCCAAACTCAGTGTACGGATAGGGCTGAGCTGCACACTGGGCAAAAATGTTCAAGAGCGGGTCCGCAGACTCCAGTAGCAGCAGCAGGAGGGGGGCGTAGATAGAGGCCGCCAGGCAGGCACAGAGTTTGGGTGGCCGGATGTGGACAGGGCCGGTCCCCAGCAGTGTCACACCCCCTGGTCTAGGGAGGCCCCGGCAGCGCCAAAGGCGTTGGGTCCATAGGAGGAGGGCTGAATCCCCAGCGGCGTCGAGGGTCACGCAGGGAGGGGCGGCATCACGCCAAATCACGGGCCAGAGGGGCCACAAAGTCCTGTTTATCGCCCCGGGCCTACGGGTCCACAGCAGCTTTGTAAATATAGGGACCCCAGATCCGGTGGGACTCACGTTGCAGGCAAGCCATGCGCGCGTTAGATGCACGGGGGCTCAGCACACACCAACCGCAGCCCCCCACCTCTTCACCTGCTGGCACACAGTTCAAGTCTTTCAACCGCGGCCGAGGCCCCAGCCACACCGGACCACCCCCAGGGGATCGAGAAGAAAATATGCGGATGGGCCGCAGTATCCAAGTTCGTGGCGGGTGGCAGCAGTCAGCCCAGCACCATGGGCACCTCATAGGGGGGGGCGGTCGGCGGGCCGGTTGCAGGCGGGGGAGGCCACGTTATCTCCGGGACGGCGGGAATGCCTTGGCAGCCCCCGTGGGGCTGGATGAGTCAATGGGGCAGCCACCAGCCGGACTCACCGCCACACCGCCAGGTGCAGTCGCTGCGCCCGCCCGTCCTCAGGGCGAGCCAGCAATGAGGAGCCGCCCGGGACAGCAACAACTTCAGGCGTACCTCACCACAGAGGAAACAGGACCGGGAGAGAAAATGCCGCCCAAGCGACGCGCAGAGGGTCAGGTACGCAGGCGGCCAGACAAGGAGGAAATATAGTCCTCTGCTCCAGCGGCCTCCGGAGGGCCAAGCCCACGGCGATAGAGTGCGGCTCCGCAGGGCACCAGAGGCAGACAGCCGCTGAGCGAGGATTAGGAAGTCAAAATCACAGCAGCATACAGGGGCTGGGCTTGCAGCATCAACATGCGGCCCGGCAGGCCTCAGTGAGCAGGGGGCCGGGCCAGGAGAAAGAAGGGCCCTGCTCGGTAATAACGTTACGTTTTTCACCCCGACATGGATCAATATGTCGCTCCGGGGTCGGCAAACACAATGCACTCACTCCCAGCGTCAGATGGTGCAGGGAACCGCTGATGCAGGTGGATATACAGCAGTCGGGCACGGAGCTTGAAAGCTAGGCAGCCATCTTGCAGGCAGCTCAACAGCGCCCCCCTTTTTTTTTTTAACCAGCATTTGATATACCCAGGGGGTAGGCCCGGACCGGAAGTATTCTCAATGATGCAGAGGTCTTCCAGCTTCTTCAGCTCTTCCTCCAGTGCTGCACGGAGGTGAGAGGGGACCCTTATGTGCCGGACTGCTCTTGGCACTATGGTGGGGTAGATATGGAGCGTGACTGTTCAGTTCTTTAAGCAACCACTTCCTTTGAAGAGTTTGGGAGTTTGGCTGTCAGTTTTCGATAGCTGGTGGCTGAAGCTCGAGCGCTAAATGAATGATTTTCAACTTTTCTGCAGATTTGCAGCTCAGTAATATCACAATGCCTGTGTCTACCTACATCTGACATTTGCTCTGATGGCTGGGCAGGGCCCATCATGGTGCCAAGCTACACCGCACCATTTGCAAGTCAGTGGTGCCCACGGTGGTTGCATCGGCTGAGCGGAAGTCCTCCCTCGTGGTCATCCTTCTACTCATCAACAGCAGCGCTGCTGTCCGTCGGTTGTTCAGCATCAAATGGGTGGTTTTTTCACTGCTTCCATGGCAGTCACTTGGGTGTCTGTTCTTTCTCTCTGGCACCCCATCTCTAAGATTCGATTGAGGGGAACATTTCTCTCAGACAGAATGTCTCTCCTGAACTTCTCAGACAAGATGCCATGAATAACCTGTTGTCTCACTGAGAACTCCTCATTGGGGAACTCGCAGCCAATTTCCTAGTTCTCTGATTCTCATGTGAAAGTCGTCAATGGACTCGGATGGCTGTTGTCTCGCCAGGCTCAGTTGGAACCTCTCATAGTCCTGGTTCAGTTGGGGTCTGAACTTCCCATTGAGTGATGTTCTCGCTGCCTGGTAGTCGCCTTCCTAACCCCTGTTGGTTGGGTAAAGTGTTGAGCATCTGCAGGGCAAAGGTTTCCAGGTTTAGTATGAGTACTTTGTGTTTTTCCTCGTCCCCTGTGCCTTTCTTTGACTTGAGATAGAGTTAAAATTGCTGCAACCATAGCTCCCACTGGAGGGTGGCACCTTCTGAGTATGGTTCAAATGGTTTCATGAACGCACCTTGTGCTAAATCACGCCATGTACTCTTATATGTGCATGTTTCCTGCGGGCTGGACGGTTCTCCTGGGGATCTGGGGCCACGTCAGCTAGCAAGCAGTGTCTGCTGTCCATCTGATCTTGTGGTGTGTGAGGGCACACTCATATGCTTTCCTGCGCCTTACTGATTGTTAGTGTGAGGTTGTACCGGGGCAACCTCTCATGGTGCTCCTGAGGGTTGCTTTTGGGGGTTTTGGCACGCTCGGGTAACTCCATTTTGGCTAGTTTCTTAGCATGCACTTGGAAGGGCACAGCTACCGCTTGCCGGGCTCACCATGCATTCCAGGGCATAGCTGCTGGTGTCTTGAGCAGTGTTTGATTTGGGTCCTCTACCACCAATGTCTGCCTGCTGGTTGGACTTGCACCACTAACCTGCTGTGCTGTCATGTTGCTGTGCCTCCGGCGTGCTGCTGAGTGTTTTTTAAAAAATTGTTCATAATTTATTTTGTGTTGAGCCGGTTCGTGCATTCTCCGCATTAGGCTCGATTTGCTTGTCACCACCGCAGGCCGTGGGTTCTCTCCCTCTGTTGCTGCTCAGTTGGAAATGAGGCGCATTCATGTTTGCAAATATTGAACCCGTTTTGGAATGCCTTTAAGAGCCCTGACCAGACCCGACACCAGGATTTCTGCTATCACACACATGGATTCCTAAAAGGAATCTTCATATGTGTATCCGTGATTGCTGCATCTTTTTCAGACGCAGGTGTAGGGGCGGTGCAAGTGTATCATAGTGACTTGTGTCAGAAATGATTTTGTGAATTAAGCCCTGTGAATGCATCTGCAATGTTTGCCATCATTGAAAATGTTATAGCTGTTGTGGTGCCTTCCTGAATGTCTTTTAAGCAATTTAAAAATGAGTACTTAAAACTGAAGAATTACTGATTTCTCGGGCACAAGTCTATTTTTATGTCCTTAACCTACTCTTTCCTCCAGAGAGGGCTGTGTTTTCCTAAGAATTATGGCTTTGTCTTTGACCAAATTATTCAGCAACAAAGACCCATACGCCCTAGAAATACTGTGACTTTTCTGATTTCCTGTCACGGTTAGATTTTGGCGCCTTTCACAGTTATAAATCACCATTTCGTAAATATGAGCATGACGTATTCAGGAAAAAACAGGTATGAATGTGTGTTAAATCAGCAGTGCACATTGCTGGACCATGTATAACTGGGCTCTAAGAATGACATTGAACACATAATTGACGGCCTTATCACAAAACAAGGCTTTATGTGAACGCTTCCAAATAAGGAATCCTTTTCTTTAGGAATGATCAACCCAAATTCCTCCATTTTAGTAAGCCAACCGCATTGGATCCTGCACCACCACCTGTGATTAAACAAGAAACCTGGGGATGATCTTTGACGTAGCCCTCTACCTAATGAATTAGATCAACAAGATCACCTGCAAATCATGCTTCCAATTTCATAATATCGGCTAAATGCAGCCTAAGAAATGTCATGTAATATAAAGTGGTTTTAAATAGTGCAACTTCGGCCATTTGGGGGGGTGTCCTGGCACTTCTGATATTCATGTCAAACACTATCGACCTGGTGGCAACACTCATTCTGGCCAGTTTCTACCACTGCAGTAGGCTTTATCAAGGAATTCTAAAATATCACATGGCCACAGTAGTGGCCGTGTAGTTATGGTTAAGTTGCTCATCCCATAGGAAGAGCACTTTTTGGGCGGCTTATAACTTCGCTCCCCCTGGACGAATGCACACCAAACTTTGCAAACAAAGTATATGATCCACTCTGAATTGCTTTTGCAAAGTTTGGTGAGGTTTGGTCCAGGGGGAAAAAAGTTATAGGGGGTCCCAAAATTTCTTTTTTTCCAAATTTCTATTTTTTCCCCAACTGAATGGGGGGAAAACATTCCGCATTTGGTGAAAATCCGTCCAGTAGTTTTTTTTAAAACGATCGAAAAGAAGGTCTCAAAAAATTAGTGATATTTATGTCCGCTCCGCAGACACACTTCCCTGTTCGCTTCGCGGGCAAGATATTGAATGGCTAATTGGTCGTGTCATGTCCGCGGACATGTGACGTGTTCGGTGATTGGATGATGAAGAGCGTGAAGTGCGTCAGATTGTTCCGATGCGCCCGCCATCTTGGATCTGTGTTTTTTTGTCCGTGGACATCGCCGCAAAAACCTATTAAAAACACAACATTGCACTTGTTAAACTTATCAAATACTGTCTGGGGAGGTGAGGTTTGATGAGGATGGGATGGGATATGGCAGCAAGAAGCAAAAAAACAGGTGTTTTTTGTCACGAAAGTCATTTGGAGGTGTGCCACAATAAAATGCACGTAAAGTACAGGCGAAGGACTAATGTGTCTGTGTTAAAATGTATTTAAAATAATAATGGAGTCCGACTGCCGCCCCCTAGAGTCTGGCATCTGAGGCAGCCACCTGAGTGTCCGATGCAAAGAGCGGCCCTGGAAGTGTATGAGAAGTGTATAACAGTCGGAATGCAATGAGAGGGGGTTTGTAATAATGAACATTTGATAAGGCTATGCATTCCAAAACTGGACTAAGGAACATGTAAATTCAGTTTATGAAAAATCGTTGGTGCGAACAGAGTCTGCGTTATGGTCTGATTTACGCCAAGAGAATGGAAATGGTGAATATAATGTACGTTTGATTTTCGACGATTTAATTCCCGAACAAGCATCAACTTATGATTATATGAAGATTAATTTTGGGTTATATTCTATTTGTTTGTTCTGTGTTGCTTATTGCAATTCACCCAGGTTCAACGCTAATATTTCATTAAAATGTCATGTATGACCATGTCGAATTGTGTATCAATTTCCACATTGTTTTCTCTTTGTTGAGATTGTTTGATGTGTGTGGTAATCGTTAGTTTAAACTTTATGCCAATTTAAAAAGTGAATAGATACATTGGCCCTCATTACGACCCTTGCGGAAATCGACTGACCGGAGCGCCACAGCGTAAATAGCGTTTCCGCCATTGCACGAAGGAGCAAAGTGCGGCCCATTCCGACCCATCGGGCACGAGCACCACGCCACGGCGGAAGTGCAAAGTCCGCGATGGCGGAAATGACCCCAAAACGGCCCACACCGCCGCCGTACGGCGCCCTAGGTGCAATACCGCCACCCCTCTCAGCGGTCACCGGAGTGTGCGCCTACCGGAAAGTACGGTGACCGGAAATATACGGAAACGGAAGTTAAAACATGGGCCCGGAACGGGAAACATCCCGGCGTACACCTATAAAACCACTAAAACCACACAACCACTAAAATCACCACCCTGAAACACACCCCAACCCGTCAACCACCCTAGCGAAACCAAGAAAAATGGGAAAAGTAGCGAAGAAAGCGTGCGACCGCAAGCGGCAGGTCCACTTCTCCCGTGAGGAACTCACCGTGCTAACAGAGACCCTCCAGGAGAATGCTGCCGTCGTCTTCAGCACGCAAATGACCAGGACGGCACTTGCAAACAAGAAGGCCATATGGGCTCTGGTGGCACAGCGGGTAAGTGCGGTGGGGACCGCACCCCGCACCCCACAGCAATGCCGCAAGCGATGGGACGACCTGCGGATACGCGTCCGCAGCATACTCTCTGCCAACCGCAACATTGCCACAGCCACCGGGGGAGGTCCTGAATCACCCATCAAGTTGACCCCCTGGGAAGAAATCTGTGCCTCCACCATCGGAATGGAGAGCATAGAGGGAGTCGGAGGGATGGAGAAAGGAGTGCAGACATCCGAAGATTCAGGTAGGTGGGCCAGATAAAACAATGCCAAATCCACACAGTCCATCCATGTGAAGTACCATGCGTCCACATAGTGCAACAGAAACACATGTCCAGGAGAACGTCCACACACATCGGCCTGATAGCGCACGTTAAAACCCACAATAAATACATAAATAATTAAAAACCCCTAAAACACGCACTACACGTGCAGCAGGCACACCCTAACTGCAGGCTGCCAAACAACTGCACCCTCACTCCACACACAAATCAAAGCACCTCCAAGGCCCCGACCCAAATCACCCTCAGGTACCACCCCAATGCATGTGATACAATGCCATTCCAATTCCCACAGACCCATCAATAACCCTCGCCCTCCTTTACTCCACCACAGGGTCCGATCCAAACGACGAGCCACAGGACACCCCTACCAGCACACCTGCAAAGAGGGCCAAGACCAACGGCCAGAGACCCTCCACCTCAGCTGCACGCATCAAGACACGGCAGCAGCACAAATCAGGTGCCAGCACAGAGGAGGGAACATCAACAGGCACCCCAGCAGCCAGCATGCCCACAACACCACCACCACAGGTCCCCCCAATGGATGCCACAGAAGGCACTGCCTCAGGTGGCAGCAGCACCATATGCGACACCCCATTGATGGCAGCATGCTCCGACACAGAAAACGGGGATGCCGAAGTCAGATCCATCCATGACCTGTCCCAATCCCCCTGTCTGTCCCATCCCGTACAACATGAGGATACCACGCAGGGGCACCCACAAGACGACGACTGGCCATCCCCCCCAAGCCCTGTGGCAAGGCAACATGAGGTCAACAGCCCCTCTGCGACACCCCCGCAAATGGCCATGGCCCAGCAGAGGCAACAGTCCCTCGACCAGTTGATCGAACAACAGCAGCAACTGGCCACACTCCTCAAGGACCATGCCGATGAATGTGGGGGCACCAAGGCAGACATAGAAACATCAACTGAGACACTTAGGGCAGAAATGGAGAGAGGCACAGAGACGCTAAGGGCACAAATTGAGAGAAGCACCGAGAGCCTGAGGGGGGAACTGCATGCGACATCCAAAGACGTATGTGCCGAACTTGCCGCAGTGCGCCGTGTGCTCACTGAGCTCTCGCAAACCCTTAGGGACATGCATGGACGTGAGCAGGCAGACACATCATCCGTTGCAAGTTCCGTCCAGGGCAGCCCCCAACGTAGATCTGGAAGGAACCTGCGCTCCACAGGCAGGGGTGCCCCTGATACCCGCAGAGGGGGCTTGCAATAGCGACAGCCCACTGACAATGAGCATCTTTGTACACTGGTGTTCGGGGGGGAGGTAGGAGGGTGGAGGGGGTGTGTTGGGCTCACTTGGGTGGCGGGTCGATAGGGTGTTCAACATAATATCACATATGCCATAAACAGTGCACGATCAACCAATGAGATGTGTGGACATTGATCTTTGTGTACTAGGCCATCATAGGCGTACAGTCCATATTGTGCATGTTCCAGACACACACAGTGCCACGTGTCCCGTGTCCATGTATCAGCCACCAGGCATGAGTGCTAGAAGCATACATCAATGAGATGCTGACGAATGTCACGGGCCTCCGGTGCCTCGCAGACTCCATGAGGTGCTGCCACATCCCCACCCTCATCATGACCATCATCAGGTGCTTGCAGTTCTGCGTCAGGGGGCATGGGCACATTTCTACGTACGCACATGTTGTGGAGCATGACACATGCCATCACCATCTTTGCAACCTTCTCATGGCGGTACAGGAGTGCCCCGCCAGACCTGCTGAGGCAGCGGAAACGGCCCTTCAGTAGGCCGAATGCCTGCTCAATGACTACACGGGTACGTGAGTGTGCATGGTTGTAGTCCTCCTCATGCTGGTCCCGTGGGTTCCGGACTGGTGTGAGGAGCCATCTCTTCAGTGGATATCCAGCATCACCTGTATGTGGACGAGAAACGTAGGATGTGGAATGCCATTGATACGTACGCACACCCCCCCCCCTTCCTGCCAGTACATTGCCAAATCACATACCCCACATCATCATGCATGTAATGAGACTCACCGAGTAGCCAGGATCTGTTCCCTGCGTGTCGCTCCATGTAGCGTGGTATTGTAGAGTTCCTCAAGACCATGGAATCATGGGTTGATCCAGGGAATCGGGCACAACAATGCGTAAAGATCCTGTTGGAGTCACACACCATTTGTACATTCAGGGAATGAAATTGTTTTCGGTTGCGGTACTGGGCCTCCATGGCATGTGGGACGACCAATTCAACATGGGTGCAGTCGATGGCACCAATGCAACCCGGTATGCCGGCAAGTGCATGGAATCCCACTTTTGTGTTGGTAATTTCCTGCTCCGAGCGTGGTAGAGAGATGTAGTCGTCTGCGTGCTGCAGGAGGGCATCGAGCACTTGCAATAGTGTCCGTGAGAACAGTGGCTGTGATATGCCATGCAACTGTCCGACTGTGTGCTGGTAGGTGCCTGTGGCCAGGAAGTGGAGTACAGACACCAACTTCAGTAGGGGTGGGATGGCGGTTGGGCTATCTATCATGCTGACTAGGTCAGCCTGTGTCATGTCCACAATGGCGGCTATGGTGTCCCGGTCCAGACGGTAGAGGGTGTGGATCTGCTCATCAGTGAGGTTGAACGGATGTGCTCGGAGGCGTGGGATTGCGGGCTGCCTGCGTGGTGGTAGTGGCTGTGCTGCTGGGCCTTGCTGGCCCTGCCTTGGCCTCCTCCTCCTCCTGCGTCTCCTCCGTGCGGCTGGTTGTAGTTGTTGTTCGTCTTCTTCTTGGAGTCGGAGCACTTGCAGTGCTATCAGGTCCCCCAGGGCCAACATCGCGAGTCCTGCCGGTAGCATTTCGCTGTGGTTGTGGGAGGAGACTGGGTGTGCAATTTATGTGTTTCCAGGCTGTATGGCCTCCACCTGTGGTGATTGATTCCACCTGTGCAAACTGCTCTCCCCTTTGGCCGAGCACGTCCCGCGCACAACGCTGCAAATCGGGTAATGGTATCTTGCTATTGCAATCATGTATTTGTACCCGATGGGCGTGTAAGATTGGTTGATATGTTCATTCTGCTGTGGTCCCATTGTTTCCCATACTATCTGTGCAGTCGCGAACGGACTTGTGAAGGGTCAGTGGAACGTAGTACTCGAGTAACGGTGGGCCCTCATGCATCACTGTACCGAGTTGCAAGAGTTGCAACGACGGGCGTGGCTTCCCATTTGTGGGTGAAGGCAGTTGCCATTTTCACACACAGCCGCACTCGATGGAATAATTAGTGATCTCAAACGGCCACAGATGCCTTCTCGACGTGATGTTGCAAATGAGGAATTCGAAGGGCGGCGCTTTCGGTTTCCAGCTAGCGGCGAGGAGATGCCCACAGGTCTGACTGCAAATATAACGTTCTATTGTTCTATGTCCTTGAGACAGGGCCCATGGCGAGGGAGCAATGATTGATATGAATAGTTTGTGATGCGCAATGGCTACGTGGGCGATGAGGCCGGCCATTCCCAAATACATGTTACTTCACAACACTGGATTTACGGGCTGGGGCACTGTGGATTTAGCAGGCTGCATTACGCACAGACTCAATGGATGTTTCTAATGTCATGTGAGTAATTATTCAGGCGTTTTGATCCCGGGATGAGGGAATGATGAATGGATGCATGGGCAGGTGATTTGATACAGAGTTTGCCATGTACAGGGCTTCTTGGGATCTATCCGCCTCCCCTACGCTATGTGATGCAGGGCTGCCATAGTGGGACCATCGTCTATCTGGCCTTGTTGACCCCTCCCTGTCTCGACGCGCCCTCAGACACTTGTGTCCATGCACGTTAACATTCCCATCTGATGGATTCTGTTTTGGCAGACGCATGCACAGGTACACTCGTTCGTGATGGTGTTTACACCTAGGTATAGATGGTTATGAGTCGCAAGTGGCTTTGGGGTGGTGATGATCCTTTGGAGTGGGCTAGCATGCATATGGCTGTGGATTACGTGTGATCATTGAAGTGAGTTGTTCGAATGCAGTTCTGATGGCCATTCTGTTCTTGTTCTTTTCTTTTGGTTGACAGGTATCTCCTCCCCTTTTGCCACTGCCATCTGTATGCCACTCCTGCAGATGGATTTTACTCCCGAAACCTGCTGCTTCGTGTTAATCGGTGGAGCAGCATTACGATCTTATGGGACGATCGCCAGTGGCCCACATGCCCTTACGCAGTACTGGTGGCTCGGAGCAACATTTCGGCCTTTCAGCTGGACTAGTGCCTCCCCATTGGGTCGGCCATGCGGTTCTGTGCGCTTCCATGTTGCCTTTTCGTACGTGAATGTGGCTCTGTGTACCATGGGGGAACAGGGCGACACTCAGGTAGTGGCTGGTCATTTCTTGCGGATGCAGCCCACAATGGTGATTTGTGTTTTGTAGTTCATGGCCTGATGGCTGTATGGGCTTGGTGACTTTGATGTGCATTAAATTCAATTCTGATTTGGCCCGTGTAGCTTTTTTCTTTGCAAGTGATGTGGCATATGCCTATTTGTGGGGCGATGTATTGTGAGGAGATCTGCATTGGGTTCCAGCTTCGGGGTTTAGTTGCGTGGTTCTGTGCTGGGCGCGTTTGCCTACGTAGCACAGTGAGGTCAGGGATGGGGGCTGCCAATATGACTGTTTGAATGTTGTCATGCTCAGGGGCGGGGGATTGGGTTTTGGGTGACAGATGCCGGTCAGCCAGGTGTACTGGTGGAATGATGTGTTTTTCGGAATATTGCTGGTCACAGGTGTCTGTGTTTGCGTGCGTTTCTTGGTGGGGGACTGTGGTCATGTCCATTGGGATGGCTTCTGTATTCGTGCCATCTGTGCCCTGCAGCTCCCATTGGCCCCTCTTGTGTTTCTTTTGTTCGTTGCCATGCAGGGGTGACTTGTGCATTTCAATGGTTGCATTGTGACTTCATTGCACCTACGGGGAGTTGTACTTTGTGGGCAGGGAGCGGTGTACAGGCACTCAGTGGGGCCGTTTACGGTTGATTCGCGATGCCGTACTTCTCGCCATGGCGGAATGGTACATTACGCCATGCCTGATGGCGTTAGGTACATGTCCGCTAGGGTCGGAATTGGCGTACCCTTGCGCCATGGTGGTGTTTGCGGTTTGGCATGGCGCGCGCGTGCTTGGTGCAGTTAGCGTTGGCGTTCACTACGGTGTCGCTAATGGCTTCGTACTTTCCGGTGACGGGTCATAGTCGCAACGAGCGCTATTCGATGGCGGAATTGCATTTCCGCCATCGTTTTCACCTTTCCGCCAGGGTCGTAATGAGGGCCATTGTAATAAAGTTTCAGTATTGAGACACATTTTCTGTTATGTTTTCGAAACAGATTCTGCCTTTCTGCGATTGTCATAGATTCCAGATTCCAACTGACGGGTTCTTGAATCGGCAGCTGCACATAGTTGTCAACACCTGGATCACAGTGGCTGTTTTTTGGGACGATCGCCCAGGGCCCATCTGCCCGTACGCTGTACTAGCGATTAGGGGTAACATAACATCCTTTATGGTGGTCTAGGCACAAGTTGATGCAGAAGCCCTGGAATTCACTGTGCGACCCAAGCGGTTCTTTTATCGAAAATGAACACCTTGTGTACGCAAAAAGAACAACATGTGCCTCACGATAAACATTTTGCATCACGAGCGAAGAAACAAATTTGCAATTTGATTGAATATGGGAATAGTTGGATGTTCTCTGAGCGTTTATTGTGAAATAAAAGTACTTTACAAATTGTACAGTGTTATTGTTTTCTTTTAAAGTACGGTTTAATATTCTGAATTGTGACATGCTGTGTTGTTAGTCGATGTGTGTTGATTTTCGGGTTCTGCGTCACGTGACGTAGGTGATTATGGGCGTGTTTGGCTACATTTGTGATGTCATCTTTGATGTCCTGGGTGTTAGTCTTAGCAATGCACAGTGGTGGCGCGAGTTATGGTTGCTTAGCTTACCATAACTGGCAAATTTCAGGGGTTTTTCGGTTTTACTTGGAACCATAACGTCCCTTTAACAAAGTTTTCTTACTGAATATATATATATATATATATATATATGTACCAATTCAAACTCATCCAGAACAGAGTAATCAGAATGATGCACGTCCTCAAAGCCAGAACCATATCATCCCTTACTACATCCCTCCCAATTGGTTGCCAGTGATGGATGATGCAAAAAAATCGAACTCAAAACTCTGTGCACAGTTCCTCGACTCATCTCTGCAGAATAGCCAGGATTCTCATTCCCTGGTATTCAAAAGCATTGCTCCAAAAGAAACCTAAGATCAACTTGTATAATGAAGCTTCAGACCACCACAACTAAGAGACTAAACCATGGAGTAAAGACTGTGTCAGTCCAAAGTTCAAAATTCTGGAATGACCTTCACACTTTTATCCGAATAGTGGGAGGCCCACATGAAATTCAGGGAACTGCTAAAGACTAAACTATTCGAACAAGCATTCAATGTTAGTTAAGTGGCAAATGTGCTTGCATCAAAGTTTGTCATGTTCATAACAAATCATCATTTATTGTCTTAGTATGTCATGGCTAGTACTGACTGATTGTGTTTCACTGGGTGTTATTCAACTTCCATTTCTGTATCCACTCGGATAACCTGGGTTGTGTCTTGACACAATAAACTGTTTATAGCAACTCCCCTGCACTGTTGTTTCCACCTCCTCCTCAAATCATCCACGTACCCCTCTTCAGCCCACAACCCAATGGTGCTTTGCCAATGGTCCACTATAAGCACCTTAGATATAGCCATTCCAAAGAATAAACACTGAAATCAGATGCCATTCCTCTTGATCCATGCAAGAAGCAGGATGATAGGTTGCTGCTAATTCAGGACAACTCTAGTGCTGCTGATATTCTTGCACCATTCCAAAAGGATTCTGTCCATCACACCTTAAATTCAGTGGCAGAATTAGGGTCCCAAAAGATTTTGGGGAATTGTGTATGAACTGAAGGAAATGAAGACGTGTGCCATGCATGAATGAGTTTTATATTTGTATCATCTGATCACCATTTTATTATGCAATACAATATAATAATGCACTATCGTGATCATACATTGATTGGACAATGTTTACATTTGCTCTTTATTGTTGCGTTTTGAAAATTCTGTTCACCTGATACCTTTCCAAATATTTCATCATCTAGTCAATGCTGGAAGGATCTATTGGGAATACCATGAGCCTGCTTGGCCTACTATCAATCTTCCACTGGAAGAAACAAAACCTACATATAGCAATTGCAAATATATGTTCAATGATTTCCACTGCCGCTTCAGTTCATGGAAACATTGAAGATTGTACTATAAATATAAAATAATATGTGCAGACCAATCATTCGGGCGCCAGTGAACAACTTGGGAAATAGTGGCTACAAGATAAAATAATTGAACTTTGCTGTATGCAGGGTAAAAAGGCAATCTATTGCAGCCTTAATAACATGGCCCATATTATGACTCAAGCCTTGAAATGGGAGCAGAACAGGGTGAGGTTGTGGCCAGGGGTCACTGAAAACTGGTAAAAAAGGAGGGAGTCCCTAATTGAAAAGGGTGGTTACTGGAATTGTGGGGTGCATTCAAAGGTCCCAAACAGAAGTCCCTTTCACATGAAAAGCAGGATATTTCAATACTGACACAAAGAAGGCTCTGCATCTGTGATTGCAAATAAAAACTAAAGGGCCCTGTGAAAAATGCCTACCTCTCATTACCCAAGGAAAAGCATCATTTTCATTCACAAAGCAAGAAGAAAAATCAAAAGACCCTTTCACATGAAAAGCAGGATTTGTCAAAACTTACATAAAAACGGCTTTGCAATTTAGATGTGAAAATGTACCACTGCTAACAGAAAAATGTCAAGGAAAAGACCTTGTGCATTTTGACAAAAAGTAATGTATGCTATTTTTCACATGCAAAATACCAGCAGACATTTTTTTTAAAAAATGTTTATTGTTTGAACAAACCTTTACAAAGTATCATAAAAAATCTCATAAAATAAAACATCAGCATTCATCGACTCCACATACTTTACAAAAATAAACATTTAAAAATAAGAGAGAGAGAAAAAACACATTACCACTTAAAATCCCTAAAACAATTCATAGTGTTTGTGCTACATTGTAGCTCTATGACATTCCAATTTAAAGTATAATAAAATACACGTATTATGCCAATATTCCAATGAACAAAGTTATTAGTCCCTACTAAAACTTTTAAATATTTGCAGTGCATATTATAAGTGTTCAGTCAACCTTCATGTAATGCTTCAAAGCACCACAAACGGCTTTATATAAAATATCTTAAATGGCAATTATACATTTCAAACGTAATTCTCTTCAATCATCCTTACTAAATGCACCAAGGCAAACGTTAGGGGGTTATAATTCCCCAACATCATTCTTTCCCATAGAAATTCCAAGCAATCCACAAAATTCAGATTGACAAATTTCATTAAGAGATTTGTCTGAGCTTCGCTGAATTTGGTGGCACTCAAGTAACAAGTGTTTAAGGGTTTCTCGAGGCTCAAGAGAATTTCCAAATCTTTTTTTTTAACCTTTTTTTTATTTGTCTTGACAACTCACAGAACAGAAAAAACACAGAGAGCCACATCACTCCAGCACCGATAGCAATAACCATGCATTATTACCAGTATACTTTGAACATCTTTTGGACGAGAGCAGGTGATTCCGTCAGCACATAAAGGTTGACATTCGAAACAAAGGAGATCAAGATCACATAGCGGCCAAATTACGAGGAACAATCTGGAGAAGAATGAACAGAGTTTGAAGTAGAAGCCATGGCAGCCATGTAATCACAAACCCCTCGCCAGATGTCTCTTGGTCTTGAGTGTGGGTGCTGTATTGCACACCAGGCTTCTTCTGTGTCGTACGCCCATGTGATTGTTCTAAGCCACTGTGCGTATGTGGGTGCCTTGGGCCGGAGCCAGCATAGAAATATGCAGCAAACTGCCAGCAACATACAGAGCCCCGCCAGTTTCTTCGAGTCCCGTCCTAACTGGGGGAAGTCATGGAAGAGACAATGCAGTGGAGTGGGGGTAATGGTGTGGCCCAATATATCGGATAGCGTGGTGCAGATGTCCGACCAGAATTGGGTCAGGTGCGGGCAGTGTAAAAGCATATGTATGTAGGTGGCCTGAACCGAGCCGCACCTGGGACAGTGAGGAGGGGATTCGTTAAACATATGATGTAGTCTCTGAGGTGTGTGATGGTACCTCTGCAGTACCTTGAATTGTAGTAGCTTGAATTTCGAGTTATAAGATACATTGTGGGTGCAAGCGCACATTCGGGACCATCTCTCGTCAGTGATCTCAACTTCCAGGTCCCCCTCCCAGCTGCGCCTCGATTTAGTAAATGGTGGGGCCGCTCTAACCTGTAATTGGGAATAGAGCCTCGACACCTTGCCCCTGATGGAGGAATAGGAACAAAGTTCCGCAACTATGGGTTCATCAGGAGGTAGTGTGGGAAAGTCCGGGTATCTCAATTTAAGGTTCCTTCGGAGGGAGGAATATTGTAACCACGCTGTGGGTCGACGCCTGAGGGAAGGGGGGAGTTCAGCCCACTCAGTGAAGCTGCCCTGCGTGTATATGTCGCGAAGGTGACGTGCATCAACCATAGCCCACAGCTTGGCTAAAGCTAAGGATGTACTGACTATGGGGTTTGCAGAGTCGGGGTCGGGATTTAAGGGTTTAAGGATAAGGGAGCCAATCACCCGGTCGGTAACTGTTAGTTTCTCCAATCGAACATGTGGGGGGGGGGTCAGTGGTGTTGAACCTGTCAGGTGTCTTTACCCACGTTTGAATCATTATGCTACAACATTTGGTGCTGTGGGCTTAGAAAATCCAAGATGGCTGAAAGCCCACATTTGCGCCAGAATCCAGGAAAACTGCGCAGTTTTGCGCACACCAAAATGGTCGCCTGACCTGCCACCCACCAGTGCCAGCGTGATGGGCCAGAAGCACCGTGAGTGAAACTTGGTGCCAAAGGAAAAACAGCAGTGCCGGTTAGCTCAAAAAGCGCCCTGAAATCACCTTTGTTTCTCTGAAATGCAAGCTAAAAATGCCTATTTTAAACATTGCAAGATATTCAAAAATCTCACTGAACACCAGCATACATTTGGCAGAATGTAGTCTTGTGTGCATACAAAATCTGGAAAGATGAAGAGCCTAAAATAATGTTCATAACACAACTGGCTGAGCTGTGGATGTCAGCGGCTTAAGTGAAATTGGACTTAAAGCCACTAAAATCGAAATGTTTAAAATAAATGAGTGACCTACTTTTGAGTGTCACATAGGTTGCAACTGTTTAAATGTCATAGTTTTGAACCCAGAATCAACGTTCTAGCTGCATGTGTAAAAATTGTAAGTTTGATTTGAATGAAGAAAACTGGAACAAAAGTGACATTTAGCTGAAGCCTGGCTTAAAGAGATTGAATTCTGCCTGACAACTACCCCCGACAGGAGTGGAAACTTGCCCAGCAACTGCATTGCCAGGCCTGGCCTCCCTTCTGCTGCACCACCAAAAGGAGATCACACCTCTCTGATTGAATTAGGGGTGGGGTACCTGGGGCTGCAGGAAACAGAACAATGAGCTTTCCTTGGCTCAGGCAAATTTAAAATTAGGGGGGGGTCGTAAATGGCTTCCTCTTGGAAGAAACTGGGAGGAGCAGTGCTTCTGGGAGCCACCTGAGCTGGAGGCGGGGACAGACAGAAATCCCCCAATGTGCTTTGGAACCTAAACCACACCCATCTGGGCCACAGCATAATTTTAAGAAGATGGATAATTCATAGTACGAAATTGTCAACATTATATAATAATATAATTTATTCTTGTGATTTTTCTGTGCACATTTTAAGAGGTGTTAGGACTCGGTGGTATGTTCTGGGGGGTAGTAGCGGAAAATAAGGTATTACTCCAAATGTCTGTATGTTAAAAATCTGACACTTTATCATCTGATGCCCATACTCCTTGCGCATGTGTGTGTAAATTCTGGAAAGGTTTAGAGGTTGTGTTCTTGATGAAAAGGGCAGAATTCTGTCAGAAGTGGACACAACATCTTACAAAGACAGGGATCGGATGATTTGGTGCTACAGAAAATATGTTAACTGTACATATAATATTAGAAAAATCGTACATAGATAAATATGTATTTGGATCAAAAATAGATTTTTGTGCAAATTGACAAGGGGAGGATCCTCTGACCCATAAACTTACCTCATCACGATGACACTCCATTTCCTTCCCCCAATCAAGGGAGAGAGGAGAGCTTGGCCAATGATAAGTTGTGAGGGGCAGGCTTAGTAATGCCCACGCACACACCCATTTTCTAAAGACATAAAAGGAGCCACTGGGACCCAGGTAGACACATTCACTTTCCACTTCAAACTGATTTCTTGCGAATTATTTTGCCGGGCCAGACAATATCCAGAAGACTCCAGAACCAGAACTTAGAATCCAGACTCCAGAACTTGTAGCAGAGGCGACTGAACCACCAGCTGATTCCTTTTTCAGCAGGCCTCAAAATCTTTTGCAACCTAACTCCACTCTTCAACAGCCAGGCTGTGCTGTTTGCTTCTTGATAGAACCCTGTGCCACTACCCAGAAAGCAGTGCTGTATCCAGAATCCACTTGATCCAGACCAGCAGAACCAGAGATCCAGACTGCCATGCAGTGCCGAGTGCCAGACCAGACCAGCAGAGCAGAGCTGACCCAGACCGCTGTATTCAGAACCAGTACCAGAGACCGTCCGTGGCGAGTGAAGCCCAAACCTGACCAGACCCTGACGGCCTATTTCAAATTTATAGTGTGAGTACTCAGCTAGAACTGTCCAAAACCAATCACTTAGTAAAAAATAATCTGATTCAAACCATTTTAACCTGTCCAGAACTGCATCATAGAATTGTGTGTCCATTCTCCGATTTTAAACCTGTAAAAGTGTCATTTTGTCATTCTGAATCATCATTTAATTTCTGAAAAACTACCTTCACAAAATCGTCCGTATCTTTGGAGCCGCATGTGCTAGGAATGAGATTTAGCCCTAAACCAACTTTCTACTCCTTATAGTTTTTCCGTAATTGCGCTCGACGCACTCGGAAAAAGTGCAGCGAATTGCAACTAGCTCATTTCACCACCTGTCAAAAATCGCTGTCTTTTGCTTTGCATTACTGAAATACGTTTTTCAACCTGATAATCACTCATGAATCATTGCTAGTGTTGACCTGAACTCATTCAAAGTAGCTGTCACCTACCCTGAATCTCCTATAGGGAATTAAAATATTTTTTAGCATATTTTCACTTCGTTGCAAATCACATTTAAAGTATTTTTGCCTGTGTTTTAAAAACATCCCTGTGCTCTAAGCTTGCTAGGGGGGAACTGAATTGGTATTGCATTTAATGGTGTCCCTGAACACTGTGTGCTCCCCTTCCATCTCTATACATTGCATAGGAGGGAGAGTGAATTGCCACAAAGGAAAAAGTGATTATATTATCTCTTGTTGAAACCATATCAGTTTATTTCTGTACTGCATTCTTTTCCATCATTGAATTTCCTTGAAACCATAAAAGTATTCTCAGCTACTTTACTCTTTCTAAACCAACTCCTAAGTGATTACAAAAGTGTGCTAGTGTAATATTATCCATTGTTGATCACCCTCATATTCATAAGTGTGCAATCAAATATTAATTTATTATAAAAGTGTGATATATATATATTGTTTAATTTGTAAAATAAATCTTTTAATTTGCAAAACAAACCTACTTCTTGGCTCAGTGAGGTCAGGGGGATTCAAAGAGAGGGGAGTTATATAAGGGTTTATCATCCAGATTATAACTTGTCATAAAAATATATAAATAAGGGCTTCCCTTGGGCATCCCAGAGTCGGCATTGACTTAGTGGGAGTGCTGAATTGAAGTCCCTTAACAGAGTGGGGGCTCGAGCCGGAACATCTGTATTATATCTAGTGTGCTAACTGATAGGATACATAAATCCTGTTGGATCACCACGCTGTATTACACTGTAAAAACACTTCTCAAAGAAACGCTCTAAGGAAACGGTCTGTTTTGCAAAATAAAATACTAACTTCTGTAAGTCAGGAAGGAAATCAATTTCCAGAATGACGACCTTGGTAGATATCAAAATAGTTAGAGAGCACCTCTTACATAAACTATTTGTGAGAGGTGAGTGGACTGAACAGGACCAAAATGTGTGGTTGCAGGCAATCACGCAACAGGTCACTGTAACTGGCTCAGATACATGGAGAGATTAGGGTCCCTTACATGTGGCCATGAGTGAACTATATATGACCCCTAAGGCCAAGGATGAGCACAACAAGATTTCCAGGGTAGAGGCATATTTATATTAATATATGGGAGCCATACAGGACAAATGTGCTGAAGGACAAGATCTGGCGAATAGGTAACAGATGGCATTAGAAAAGGCCCAGTCTGACCTGATCTCTTCCGAGCAGAGGCTACAGAGGAGCCAGGAGTCAGAAAATGATAGTAGGCAGTAAATCATTAAAATAAAAGAGGACATGGATATACTGCAACAGGAAAAGACAGACCAGGATACCAGATTTCTGGCCTTGCAGAAGGAGTACCAAGAAGGTCTAGACTCCCTACTGCAGAGCCAGAAAAAGCTGGAGCAACAACTAGACTTCAACAGGGCATGCACAGAGCAGGTAGCCACCCTGCAAAGTCAAAGTCGAAGAAGAGCACCAGAAAGCTGGGGCCCTTAAAAGGCAGAGGGACGACCTGGTGGCACAGATGCAGGCTCTTAGTACGGAAAGGGACACCTTAGGCCAGGAAGTCTGCCAATTGAAAGAAAAAATTGAAGAAAATCACCTGGCATCAGAACTTGTTAGAGCACATCAGCAGGGTGGAAGATGCTCTGGCAAGAAAGGAACATGACAGTAGGGATGGGACTCAGGAGGTAACCCTCCTGCAGCAAAGACTGGCCCAGTACTCCAGGACCAACCAGGAAGCACAGAGAGAGAATTAAGCTCTCTGCCAGGACAATGATAGGCTCCAGCAACAGGTAGCCATGCAGGAGAGACTGATAGAGTCTAGTAAGGCTTTAACTGAGGAACTGAAAGCACAGGCTCTTGCATTGCAAAAGGGAGCAGGGGCTGATAGAGATGAGGTTCGCTGGGAAAGGGAAACACCTGAGCATAACCTCAGGAGCCCTAGTACCAGAGGCCTTCATCCCTCCCGGTCCCTGGACTCTGCCACCCCCATGTCCCCTGGTGCACATGAGCCCAGGGCCATGAGGATGGCAGATTACTATCGAGCCAAAAGTATGGGGCTCATAGGCCAGTACCACCCAGGAATGGATGGGCGGGCATCCGGGTATGGGCACCTAAGTACAGTGCAATTTAGTGGGGAACCCCAGGAGAGGAGGCCCACTAAGGGCATCCTGAAAACCTCTGCCCAGTTAGGTCAGTGGGGGGGGTACCCATCAAATCCTGGCAGCAAGGAGGGATCTGAAGACTCCTCTGAGCGTCACAGGACACAGGAGACCAGGTCCCCACATTCTGCCAGCCATTCCCAGGCTCGCAGAATCCAGGCAAACCTGAAAGATCAGACGGGCACCTCTGGGAGCAGTGCCTCTGAGTCAGAGGATGAATGGACCAGGGTTACCCAAACCAAAAAGGCCAATAAGGCAAAAAGGGTCTTGCTTAAGGACCCCTTAAAACAAATTAAGGCAATAAGGAGTGTCATCACCCCTTATCACAAGAACGCCAAGTATTCTGTTTGGGAACACTTAGAGCTTTACGAGCAAATGATGGAGACTTTCCATTTGAAGGACAGCAGTAGCTGCATTCAGTATGTCACATGGACATTCTGTCCAGAATACTCCAGTTTCTTTGCGGGGCTGGAGGACCAAAACCATTCAAGATGGTCCACATATAGGGTGGCCATCTTGAAATATTTTTCTGTTCACAGAAATCCCCAAGAGGCTCGCAAGGCAGCCTATAATTTTCAATGTGGGGAGGATCAGGCCCCACAAGAATTTGTGCAGGAATTGAAGCGTGCCTTTGCACAGACTACCAGAAGGGTGCGCACGGACAGTAAAGAGTTTGTAAATATGTTTTTCCATGCCTTGCCCAAATACATCATGACCCAGCTAGTGAGAGATTTTCATGAGAAAAGGTCACTAGACTGGGTCATTGAAGAGGCTACCCGGATCTATGAGGTGCAGAAGCCCATAGAAAATAAAAATAATGGTCAGAAAAGCCCCAAATCGACCAGCACCCCTGCTGCTGCCAAGGTGGCAGAGGTAAAGGTTGTCCCCAGTTTAGATTTGGAGATGGGGGGGCCGAAAAACCTGCCTA
Organism: Ambystoma mexicanum; assembly: GCF_040938575.1. Taxonomy (NCBI): domain Eukaryota; kingdom Metazoa; phylum Chordata; class Amphibia; order Caudata; family Ambystomatidae; genus Ambystoma; species Ambystoma mexicanum. The sequence continues at coordinate 906,435,088 of NC_090928.1, read as the reverse complement.
CACCGAATAATTCTCAGCCCAGAAGGCCCTCGGGCCATTCATAGACAGGGAGTCAATGAGGTAGTCCCACAAATGGGGTCCCTAGCTCTCCTGACTATGTAAGTCCCCGCTACAAGGGAAACCGACCCATCCTGGGGTATGTGTGGACCCCTCCAGCCCAAGTGGGGTGATCCAACCAGGCACCCAACCCAGGGAACTTCCCTCCTAACTTCCCACAGGAGGGCAGAAATTCACCAAATCCTGGGCAGAACTTGTTTCCCAGGTATCCCCCCAATTTCCAGCCCCAAAATCATCCATCCTTCTTGCCCCAATTCCCTGAGCCCAGACAACCTAATCTGGGAGAGGGCAGGCCAAGGGTGGAGGGGTACCCAAATCTTCCCAACCCGGGGTACTACCAGAGAAGGGATAGCTACCCTTCCCGGGATCAGCCCAGGGGATAAAATAGAACCCCGTATCAGCCTGAGCGGGTTTCACAGTTAGAGCGCCAGGTCCAAAATATGGCACGGGATCTGGGTCACATGCTGAGGGCTCAACAGAACCCTCAGATGAGCATGCCACTGCAGAATGCCCCAAACTCTGGGCCTGGTTCTCCAGAACAATGACGGGGGCAGCACCCCGATAACCCACCGGTTCCCAGGGAGGAGGCACAAGGGGAAGGGGGGTGTAAAGCCTTGGAGGAAGCTTCCTTCCCCACTTGTAAACAGCCCCTGGAAACCCAGGAACCGGAAACAAATCTCCTACCCCTGAAAGTCTGCCACACAAGGAGCAGAGAGGAGGTAGGAGAAACAAATGACTCAAACAGACCCATTTTGTGGAGGAGGTACAGGTCTTCCAATTTTAGGGAGAGGGATCCTCAGAGGATCCTGGGAAAAGGATCTTCTCCTTCAGAGATGGGGGAACTCCTTCCAAGGAAAAATGGGTCCCAAGGGATTCCAACCCAGACTGGGTAGATGTGGGGATTGAGCTGTCGCCGCCCATCATTCTATCCTAGAACCAACAATACCGAAAACCCCTGGTTCAAACCCATCCTGGTGACTGCCTCCAAAAAGGGGGGGCGGCCCAGAGCTGGAACCAGGGGAACCCAAAACCGCATCCATAGACTGGGTAGATGTGGGGATTGAGCTGTTGCCGCCCATCATTCTATCCCAGAACCAACAATACCGAAAACCCCTGGTTCAAACGCATCCTGATGACTGCCTCCAAAAAGGGGGGGCGGCCCAGAACCAGAACCGCATCAATATCCAATTGCCAACTTTTTCTTTCAGATTCCCAAAACTCCCTGCCGAACTCTGCCCAAATCTCTTCTCTCTCAATGTCCAAAACCAGAAAATTAGCCCACCAGTTGTCCAAAAATGTGCATTATCTTGCCCCCTTGAGGAGAAGGAGGGAAGATACTATGTCCCGGTACAAGTGCAGGGGCAGGGTACAATTTTGGCACTGGTGGAGACTGGATCCCAAGCTACTCTTCTGTCCAGGAGGGCCTTTGATGAACTAAATGCAGGAAGCGGGGAGAATTACTGTATTCCTCTCACCTCTCTTCCTGGACAACTTCAGAACTTTGACGGGAAGGAAATTCCCGTCGAGGGGACTGCAGATTTGGATATTAAAATTGGGCGACACAAGGTGAAACACCCGGTCATAGTAGTGACTCCGGAGGGTACCCCTTGTTTACTAGGGAATGACCCCCTGAGAAGGTTGTCACCCCTAATAGATTGCGTAAACAAGGTTAGCTCAATTGCTACCTTATGCAGTTGAAATTCAGGTTAAAGAGGAAGTCACCATCCCAGAAAGGACCCGACAATTCTCCCTGGAAGTGAAAGTTAAAAGAGGACAAAAATTGAAAAACCCTGATGCTTATATTCATCTAAATGCTTCTCTCCAACATCAAGGGTTGGGGGTAAACCCAACACCATTAGTCAATATAGTACATGACACCATTCCAATAGAGATGGATAACAGTGACTTAAAAGAGTATTACTCTAGCCGCAGGCTCCATTATTGGAATGGCGGTTGATGACCGACATTTCTCCATTGATTTAGGAAATGAACTGTTAGGACCAATCCCCAGGGACTGTTTTGGCAGTGATAGCAATGACAATACAACACCAGACAGGATCTTTACCCAGCATGGGGGGAACTTCCTGTTGTACACTTCCTGCCCTTATGGTAAGGAAGATGTGACTTGTGACTTCAGAAGGGATGAGGTGATTTTCCAGGTCCATGAGGGCTGCCTTTCCCACCTGAAGCCTCCAGTCCAAATCAGCACGCTGACCAGGGACTTCTCCACCCAGTTGGAGGAGGCCGCTGAGATAGCAAAACCAGAAGTCTTTCCAGGCTTCAGGCAGATGGTGGAAGAGAGAGTCAACCTAGCTGACGCCTGTGTGACTCTGGAGAGAAGCAAAAGTTGAAACAAGTTTTCTTGGATTTTCAAGATCTCTTTGCGGTAGACTCATATGACTGTGGTCGCACCGACATCCACACAACAACAATTCCCACGGACCCTGGCATGACTCCAGTGTTTGTGAAGCAATATCGCTTGCCTCTCGCATCCATGGAGTCCCTTACTGAAATAATTAAGAACCTTGAGTCCCGGGGGATAATCCGTCCAGTTCACAGCACCTTCAATAATCCGGTGCTGGGAATATTGAAGCCAAACGGCCAGTGGAGACTCTGCGCTGACCTTAGGAAGCTCAACAAATGGGTCCATACTTCCCGATGGCCTCTTCCCTACATTGACCAAGGGCTGGCCCAGATCCAGGGGTCACAGGTATTTACCGCAATAGACCTGACCAATGGGTACTGGACTGTGCCTGTCAGTAGGGAGGACCAATACAAGCTGGCTTTACCTTTGGGGGCAAGCAATACACATGGACCCAACTACCTTCGGATACCTCAACTCCGGCAATGAATTCAACATTTTCTTACATAAGGCCATGCCCGACCTGGGTGCAAGAGGTAACCTGGCTTATGTAGATGATGTCCTCATCAAAAGTTCATCTGTGGAGGAACACATAGCGGAGATCCGTTATGTTCTGACACAGTTGAGGGCCGCCGGAGCAAAACTTTCCTTTCAGAAAGCACAGTGGTGTAGAACCCGTGTTAATTTCTTGGGGAATGAGATTACTCCTCAGGGTCTCTGTCCCCAGGGAAAGAAAGTGGAAGCACTCCAGAAACTGAAGGACCCCACGACTCTGCGGGAACTAAGGAGCCTCCTTGGACTGACTAATTACAGCAGAAAGTTCATTGAGGGCTACGCAGAGATCACCAGACCCCTGATTCATCTCTTGAAGGGGGGGTCAAGTGGGAATGGGGCCCAGAACAATCCGAGGCAGTAAGACAGCTCAAAAGAAGCCTCTCACAAGCGCCCTGCCTAGCTTACCCTGTCAGAAACAAGGAGATTTTCTTGGAGACAGGGTTCTCTAATACATGCTTGACTGCAGTATTATATCAAAAGCATGACAAGGTCAATAAAGTAATCTCCTATGCGAGCAAAACTTTATCCTCTGTGGAGGAAAAATTCAACGACTGTAAGAAGGCACTCTTGGCAACGGTGTGGGCATTGAAGAATTACCACCCGTTTATCCAGGGGGCACACATCAAAGTGGAGACTCCACACCAGCCTCTGCAATATCTCCAAAGTGACTGAATCCGGGCCGGAAATGTGAGTAATTCCCGAATTACTTCCTGGATTCTGTCAATGCAAGGCTTTCCTGTGGAGGTCAGATATGGCCAAAACAAGAAGAGTCCCCTCCCGCAAGGTCTGGCTGACTTGCATGATTGTGTCAGAGAAACCTGTCTAGAGAACGAAAGTCTAAAAATCAAGGACAACATGGAGGCATACCTTAATTCCCCACACAAAGTCTTTGAAGAAGACAAGTGTGACGGAATGCCCACTTCCTATGTGGATGGATGCTCTTACCAGGTTGACAACGGGGAAAAAGAACTTGTGGCCGGCGTAGGGAATGCATGGGTGAATGAGTCCCCAGAACCCTCCGCTGGGTACAAAATTGGTCTCCGAAGTAGTCAGGTGGCAGAGTTGATGGCTGTGCATCAGGCTATCGTCACTGCTGTCCAACATCAACTCCACGAACTGGTCATAATCACAGATTCAGATTATGTACGGAACGGGTTCGTGAAGCACCTGGTTAATTGGAAAACCAGAGGCATGTTATGTGCTAATAACAAACCCTTGAAACATGGGAAGTTAATTCAAAACATTGATGATCTGGTCACCTCGAACGGGATGACCATCTACTGGAAAAAGGTCAAGGGTCATTCCAAAGTAGAGGGACCAGACAAAACGGGAAATGACTTAGCTGATCAGCTGGCCAAAACCGGGGCCATCCAAGGGGATCTAATAGAGATTGAGTCCCTGTTGGGGGAAATCCAGGTCACCGCTATCACTAGGTCCCAGACAAATGCTCACAATGATCTTTCAATTGCACAATGGATTAAGGAAACCCCAGATGCTGATTTGATTACAGCTCAGAAAGGGGATCCAATAATTGGGAAGTTTTACCAACACATTGAGGACCCTGAGAACTTTCCCCTGACGGATACCGATTACATGGGGAAAGAGGACCTTAGAGTGTTGATGAAATGTCCAAAAATGTTCCGAATCCAAGACGGCTTGTTGGTAAGGAAATCCCAAGCTGGCCATGATTTGTGGGTGGTCTCTACCTCATTCTGGAGCCTGATGTTAATTCAGGCCCATGATGCGGCCACCGCCGGTCATAGGGGGTTTCATACAACACTTGAGATCTTAAGAGAAGTTGCATACTGGCCACACATGGGGCAGGACCTCGATCAATACTTGAAGGGGTGTCTTGTGTGTGTACAATTTCAGCCAACATCCCTCACACACCGTGCGCCTCTCCAAAAGAGGGGGATGACACTGCCATGGTCAGATTTGCAAGTCGACATCACAGGCCCTATAATTCGCTCCTCCAGGGGAAATAAGTACATGTTGACAGTGACATGCTTATTTACTAAATGGGTGGAATGTCTCCGGGCCCCAAACTGCAAGGCAGAAACAGCAGCTGCCCTGATGAGAAACCACATCTTTTCGCGTTTTGGTCTACTTCAAAGGATTGAGTCAGACAGAGGTAGCCATTTTATCAGCAAAGTAATGATAAAGATGTGGGAGATACTGGGGGTTAAAAGGAAGCTACATATTGATTACCGGCCAGCCTCTTCTGGTGCAGTGGAGAGATACAACAGAACCATTGTGAGCATATTAAAAATATTTGTGGCAGATTCTGGGCCAAGTTGGGATATCCGATTACCTCTTGTCCTAATGGCCATCAGATCTACCCCTTCATCTGCAACTAAAATGTCACCGTTTGAGCTGATGACTGGACGCAAGATGGTGCTTCCACAGCATTTGCTCTACAGGACCCAAGAGCAGACATTAATAAATGCCTCCACAACTCACGAATACGTTGAGAATTTAAGGAAACACCTCCAACATGCTTTTGCCTATGCTCAGCGGAATCTAGAAAGATCAGCCGAGAGTATGAAAACTCACTATGACATGAAGACTACCATGAAAGAATACAATGTGGGAGACCGGGTCTATCTATACAATTTCCAAAGGAACCAGACCAGACAGAGAACATTTCTGCCTACATGGAAGGGACCTTTTGAAATTGTAGACAAGATCTCCCCAGTCACCTACAAGATCCGCATCCCCAAAGGTAGTTTGGCGGAAGGTGAAGACAAGTGGGTCCATATAAATCAGCTAAAGTGTTGCCATCCCAGGCACACTCCGCAGCAACTGGAGGAGTCCTCTGCAATCCTAGAGGGGGCCGCTCTAGAGTAATACAGTTCCAACCCTAAAATATTCCACATGTAGCCTATAGAATTCTATGATTGTTGAATGCAAATGTTTCCTGATGCATAAAATGTATATGTTCGCCCCACCATTGATAGTGGGGGGGAAATGTCTACGAATATGTTGCTGCCGCTTTGCTTTGTCATCCTAGGAGAGATGAAACCATGGAGACTGACCAAGAAGGACGACCGGGGACCGAGAGCAAAGATCCGAGGGGCCCGGGGTACCGCCCCAAACTCCCATCAGGACCGGCGAGGAGAACCGATCGATCCACCCGGAAGGAGGAAAAGATGCTGAACTGTGCCATCTGCGAAATCAGAAGAAGATGATGCGGACATCCCAGCGCGTGGATCAAAACATCCTTTGCACCCTACTCCCCCTCGACTCGAAATCAAAGTGCAGTCGGGCGGGGGGGCTTGTCAGGTGTCTTGACCCACGTTTGAATCATTATGCTACAACATTTGGTACTGTGGGCTTAGAAAATCCAAGATGGCTGAAAAGCCCACATTTGCGCCAGAATCCAGGAAAACCACGCAGTTTTGCGCACACCAAAATGGTCGCCTGACCTGCCACCCACCAGTGCGAGCGTGATGGGCCAGAAGCACCATGAGTGAAACGTGGTGCCAAAGGAAAAACAGCAGTGCCGATTAGCTCAAAAAGCGCCTTGAAATCACCTTTGTTTCTCTGAAATGCAAGCTAAAAATGCCTATTTTAAACATTGCAAGATATTCAAAAATCTCACTGAACAGCAGATATTTAGCAGAATGTAGTCTTGTGTGCATACAAAATCTGGAAAGATGAATAGCCTAAAATAATGTTCATAACACAACTGGCTGAGTGGTGGATGTCAGCAGCTTAAGTGAAATTGGACTTAAAGCCACTAAAATCGAAATGTTTAAAATAAATGAGTGACCTACTTGTGAGTGTCACATAGGTTGCAACTGTTTAAATGTCATAGTTTTGAACCCAGAATCAGCGTTCTAGCTGCATGTGTAATAATTGTAAGTTTGATTTGAATGACGAAAACTGGAACAAAAGTGACATTTAGCTGAAGCCTGGCTTAAGGAGATTGAATTCTGCCTGACAACTACCCCTGACAGGAGTGGAATCTTTCCCAGCAACTGCATTCCCAGGCCTGGCCTCCCTTCTGCTGCACCACCAAAAGGAGATCACACCTCTCTGATTGAATTAGGGGTGGGGTACCTGGGGCTGCAGGAAACAGAACAGTGAGCTTTCCTTGGATCAGGCAAATGTTAAATTAGGGGGGGTCGTAAATGGCTTCCTCTTGGAAGAAACTGGGAGGAGCAGTGCTTCTGGGAGCCACCTGAGCTGGAGGCGGGGACAGACAGAAATCCCCCCATGTGCTTTGGAACCTAAACCATACCCATCTGGGCCAGAGCATAATTTTAAAAAATGGATAATTCATAGTACGAAATTGTCAAAATTATATAATAATATCATTTATTCTTGTGATTTTTCTGTGCACATTTTAAGAGGTGTTAGGACTCGGTGGAATGTTCTGGGGGTAGTAGCAGAAAATAAGGTATTACTCCAAATGTCTGTATGTTAAAAATCTGACACTTTATCATCTGATGGCCATACTCCTTGTGCATGTGTGTGTAAATTCTGGAAAGGTTTAGAGGTTGTGTTCTTCATGAAAAGGGCAGAATTCTGTCAGAAGTGGACACGACATCTTACAAAGACAGGGATCGGATGATTTGGTGCTACAGAAAATATGTTAACTGGACATATAATATTAGAAAAATTGTACGTAGATAATCATGTATTTGGATCAACAATAGATTTGTGTGCAAATTGACAAGGGGAGGATCCTCTGACCCATAAACTTACCTCAAAACGATGACACTCTATTTCCTTCCCCCAATCAAGGGAGAGAGGAGAGCTTGGCCAATGATAAGTTGTGAGGGGCAGGCTTAGTTATGCCCACACACACACCCATTTTCTAAAGACATAAAAGGAGCCACTGGGACCCAGGTAGACACATTCACTTTCCACTTCAAACTGATTTCTTGGGAAGCATTTTGCCGGACCAGACAATATCCAGAAGACTCCAGAACCAGAACTTAGAATCCAGACTGCAGAACTTGTAGCAGAGGGGCCTGACCCACCAGCTGAATCCTTTTTCAGCAGGCCTCAGAATCTTTTGCAACCTAACTCCACTCTTCAACAGCCGGGCTGTGCTGTTTGATTCTGGCTAGAACCCTGTGCCAGTACCCAGAAAGCAGTGCTGTATCCAGAATCCACTTGATCCAGACCAGCAGAACCAGAGATCCAGACTGCCGTGCAGTGCAGAGTGCCAGACCAGACCAGCAGAGCAGAGCTGACCCAGACTGCTGTATTCAGAACCAGTACCAGAGACCATCCGTGGCGAGTGAAGCCCAAACCTGACCAGACCCTGACGGCCTATTTCAAATTTATAGTGTGAGTACTCAGCCAGAACTGTGCAAAACCAATCTCTTAGTCTAAAATAATCTGATTCAAACCATCTTAACCTGTCCAGAACTGCATCATAGAATCGTGTGTCCATTCTCCGATTTTAAACCTGTAAAAGTGTCATTTTGTCATTCTGAATCATTATTTCATTTCTGAAAAACTACCTTCACAAAATCGTCCGTATCTTTGGAACTGCATGTGCTAGGAGCGAGATTTAGCCCTAAACCGACTTTCTACTCCTTATAGTTTTTCCGTAATCGCGCTCGACGCACTTGGAAAAAGTGCTGCGAATTGCAACTAGCTCATTTCACCACCTGTCAAAAATCGCTGTCTTTTGCTTTGCATTGCTGAAATCCGTTTTCAACCTGATAATCCCTCATGAATCATTGCTAGTGTTAACCTGAACTCATTCAAAGTAGCTGTCACCTACCCTGAATCTCCTATAGGGAATTAAAATCATTTTTAGCATATTTTCACTTTGTTGCAAATCACATTTAAAGTATTTTTGCCTGTGTTTTAAAAACATCCCTGTGCTCTGAGCTTGCTGGGGGGGAACTGAATTGGTATTGCATTTGATGGTGTTCTTGAAAACTGTGTGCTCTCCTTCCATCTCTTTACATTGCATAGGGGGGGGAGTGAATTGCCACAAAAGAAAAAGTGATTATATTATCTCTTGTTGAAACCATATCAGTTTATTTCTGTACTGCATTCTTTTCCATCATTGAATTTCCTTGAAACCATAAAAGTATTCTCAGCTACTTTACCCTTTCTAAACCAACTCCTAAGTGATTACAAAAGTGTGCTAGTGTAATATTAACCATTGTTGATCACCGTCATATTCATAAGTGTGCGATCAATTATTAATTTATTATAAAAGTGTGATATATATATATTATTTAATTTGTAAAATAAATCTTTTAATTTGTAAAACAAACCGACTTCTTGGCTCGGTGAGGTCAGGGGGATTCAAAGAGAGGGGCGTTATATAAGGGTTTATCATCCAGATTATAACTTGTCATAAAAATATATAAATAAGGGCTTCACTTGGGCATCCCAGACTCAGCATTGACTTAGTGGGAGTGCTGAATTGAAGTCCCTTAACAAACCAATGAGATGCAAATTGGGATTGAGCCACCACCCAATACCTGGTGAAATTTGGGGCGTTAAACCTGCCTAATTCCTTAGGGGCGGTCAATGTAGAGAGTTTGAGGCAGACTGCGCCAGAGTGCCAGAAGAAGGTGTTGCAGATTTGGCGTATTGAGTTAAAAAAATGCGTCCCCCGGCCATATGGGCAGATTAGTAAAGCGATAAAGGAGGTGAGGTAATACCACCATTTTAAGTATTCCAAACCTGCCTGCAAGAAAAATGGGGAGCTTAGTCCAGCTAGAGGTTTTCATGGCCAGGTTCTTCAGATAGCTGTGATAATTGTCCTCGCGCAGCTGCGACGTGTGTCGGGAGACCACCACGCCCAGGTAGGTGATGCTAGAATGGGACCAATTGAATCCTCCCAAGTCCAATGGGGCTTGTGTGGAGTCTGTGAGTGGGAATAACACAGATTTGGAGCGGTTAACCCTCACCCCAGAAATGTCACCAAATCGGACGAAGTCCTCAAGGATAGGGGCCAGGTTGGTATCAGGAGAGCGGATGTATAGAAGAGCGTCATCTGCATAGAGGGAGATTATATCGGACTGACCCGCTGTGCGCAATCCCCTATGAGAGTGTGACTGGCGAATTATGTCGGCAAAGGGCTCAATAGCGATGGCGAAGATTAGTGGAGAAAATGGGCATCCCTGCCGCGTCCCTCTGGATATTGGGAAGGGGGTGGAGCACCTATCCTCTGTGCGAACTCTGGCTGAGGGGGCTGTGTAAAGAAGTTTAACCCAGGCCCGAAAGTTGGGGCCAAACCCGCACCACTCCAGGACTCGCCAGAGGTATTTCCAAGACACTGAGTCAAATGCCTTCTGCATGTCCAGGGTGGCCACCACCGCCTGTGCGGTGGGGTTGACCCTAATAATCACGTTAAAGAGCCTCCTTAAATTTAGGGATGTAGATCTACCCGGGACAAATCCCGACTGGTCAGGGTGGATAATGTGGGGCATGATCGGGGCTAAGCCGTTGGCCAGAAGTTTAGCGTATATTTTAATATCACTGTTAATCAATGAGAGGGGACGGTATGAGCCACACTGGGTAGGGGGCTTGCCAGGTTTGGGGAGGACTGGTATTAATGCTTCACGGAGGGAAGGAGGAAGTATACCCATTTCACATGACTCCTCCCACAGGGCAAGGAGGCGCGGGACCAGGAGTGTCTTGTGTTGTTTATAAAACTCTGTGGGGAGCCCATCCGGGCTGGGGGCTTTACCCGACGCCAACGAGTCAATGGCCTCAGTTAGCTCATCAGCGGTAATGGGGCGTTCCAGAGAGCTGCCAGCCTCCTCGGATAGGACTGACAGGGGGAGATTATCCAAGTATGAGTCAATTTCTGATTCTGAAGGCCCATCGACCTCCGAGTATAGGGAGGTGTAGAACGATAGAAACTCAGAATTGATGTCCTGAGGGGAGGTGGCCAGTGAGCCATCGGATCTCGATACAGCTGTAATATTGGGGGCTCCGAGCTCACGACGGAGCAGTCTAGCCAGCATACGATCAGGGTGCTCCCCTTCCCCATATCTCCTCACTGATTGGGGAGAGTCTAGGAACTTGACCTCTCGCTCCGCCAGGCAGCGAAACCTGTCCAGTTCCGAGCCCAGTGCTGCCAGCGTAGTTGGAGAGTGGTCTTGAGCATATTGGGCCTCGAGACCGGACAGGGTAGATTCACTAGTGGAGATATCTGCCCGGATTCCCTTTAGGATGCCACATCCCTTGGATATGGCAATGCCTCTTGTATACGCTTTAAAGGACTCCCAGAGTATGACTTGTGTCGTTACAGAGTCTACATTAACCTCAAAGAACTCCTCGATGGAGGATTCTAGTTCGGTAGCGAAGTCCTGATCCAGAAGCGCATGGGGACCCAACCTCCATTGTCTCGTCCCCTCAGTGTCCGGGCCCCAGTTTAGCGAAATAAGTATCAGCGAGTGGTCCGATAATGTTCTGGGAAGGATAGCCCGATGAGATATAGACCTAACTAGCCTGTCAGTTATGAGCCATCGGTCTATTCTAGAATGGGAATCATGGACCGAAGAATAAAATGAGTACGTGCGGGAGTCGGGGTGCATCAGTGGCCAGGCGTCTACTAATGCCAAACGAGGGAGCGTGGTGAGTATGGTATAGGCTACTTTGGAGAGTTGACAGGGTCGAGAGCCTGATCTATCTAAGGTAACATCCAATATTGTATTAAAATCGCCACCCCATATAATCGGGAGTAGGCGGTAGCTTTCCAGGACTGAGGCTAGGTGTAGATAGAAATCGGGATATTGTACATTCGGGCCATAGATGTTCAGGATGGCTACCTCCTGGTGTTGTTGTGTGCCGATGATTAATACATATCTGCCTAGGGGGTCAGCATTTGAATGGGTACACACAAATTTCAGACTTTTGTGAATTAACGTGAGCGTGCCCCGGCTCTGCGTGGAATAGTTAGTATAATACCTCTGGAGGCCCCATTGTCTGGCAAACCGTTCACATTGATCGGACCGGGCGTGGGTTTCTTGTAAGCATAACATTTTTACTCCATGGCGTTCAGCACACAGTTGTATCTGCCGCATCGTTTTGTAGTTGCCCAGGCCGCGGACATTCCAGCTCATGAACGTCAGGTCGTTGTTCGCCATTTGTGTGGACATGTTATTCGGGATTCTGGGCAGAGACTATCAAGCAAAAGGAAAACAGTCATTCTGGGTATAAATGGGTCCCTGCCAATGTATTCATGATGTGCTACTGTAGTACACGCAGCGTCCCTGGTGGTTGTCAATAGTTTTTTTAATGTAACATTCCCCCCGCCACCCCCTCCCACATCCCTCCACCAATCAGACAGACAAAACCCAAACAAACACACAACATTAACAATGTACTCGCCATCTATTCGCCATCTATGCCTGGGGGTCTGTCAGCTAGCCTGGCGATGGGGAGAGTGTAAGGAGATTTTGTAATACAGCAACATTTAGCCAGAGTGTTCAGTACAACGGAAAGATACCCAGAGCACCGGTCCAGCAGAAAGAACCCTAATACAAAAGCATAATGTCGGCCCGGGTAGCACAGGGCCATCTAACAGCACAGTAGCCAGTCTCCGGGGGGAGGGGACTGGGGGCAGCTGTAGGACAGTTTCTAGGCTGGGACCAGATCTGGATATCAACCGCTCTAAGTGCCATGAGTCTGCTGGGGATCAATGGAGTGACAGTACAAACCAATTACCAAATACATTTCCATTGAAGTGCAATCATCAATTAAGGTTTCGCGGCACATGATCAAGCCGCTCTAAGTACAAAAGTCTGCGTGACATAGAAGGCCACATTGCTGAGGAGCAATGGAGCACCCAACACAAATTAGTAACCAAAGCATTTCCCCTGACATACAAGTATCATTAGGAGCTGTGTTAGCAGTGCGCCCATTTATAGCGTTGGGCCTAACCAAAAATCTGACAAGAGCCTCGCCGCTGTGGTGGCTAGAGAAGAGTCAACCAGGGAAGTGTTAGTCCACAAACTTTGATGCCCCCTCTGGGATAGTGAAGAAGTGTGTTTGGTTCAAGTGTTCAATCCTTAACTTCTCAGGGTAGAGCATGGAGTACTTGATTCCCAACCCACGAAGTCTCCTCTTCACATCCAGGAAGTTCTTGCGCTCCTGCTGCACAGCGACAGAGAAATCGGGGTAGAGATGTATCCTCGCCGCACTGAGATGTAGTTCCCCCTTGGTCCTGGCCGCACGGAGGAGGGCATCACGGTCCCAGAAATTCAGGATCCTGGCTATGATGGGGCGAGGAGGGGCCCCCAGTCTAGGTCTGGCAGTTAGTGATCGGTGTGCCCTTTCGATGGCGAACTATGTGGAGAGTTTTGGCGAATCCAAGAGTGACAAAAGGATACGTTCAACATAGTCCTCCATGGGCTCTTTGATGTTATCCTCTGGGACACCATCAATGCGCAAGTTATTCCGTCTAGAGCGGGACTCGAGGTCGTCGTTCTTCTTTTCGACTGCTGAGACCCGATTGGTAGTGTAGAGACCGTAGCCCGAAGGGCACCAAGCTCGTCCTCCGCCGCTCCAACCCTGGTCTCGACCTCGGTGACCCGACCATCCGTCCTTTCGATATGGGCCTTTATGGAGGAGATGGTACCGTTCATATCGTCCAGTTTGGTATGCAGGGTGGTGAATCCCTCACGCATGTACTCGAGCATCTTCTGCGAGTCGTCGAAAGTGGAGGGTGTTGCTGTGTCCTCTGGGGCCTCCGGTGGAGGTCTGGACGGTGTCTTGCCAAACATATTTAACAAGCTTTCCTTCCTGCCAGCACCGGCCCCCTTTGTCATAGTGTCGATGAGCGTGGAGCACCGAGGTTCCAGGGGGAGCCAGTGGACAAGGGGAATAGGTTCCAAGGCAATAAACGTTCAGGTGGGGGGGATCCAGTAGAGTAATGACAAAGGCCGAATGAGACTTTGTTTGTGCAGCAACTCCCCGCTCTACAAGGCCCAGATGTACCAGGGAGTGACAGCAAGGCCTGTGCGTTGTCGTTGCACTATGAACCAGGAGCCTCCGAGAACCATGTGGCCAGAGGGGTGCAAAGTATGAGCGCAATATAGCAGGCGATGGTGGCGGGGGCCACCTGGGTGAAGAGTAGCCGAGCAGCAGGTGTGAATGATGTAGCTCCCTGAGTAGCTCTGGTCAGAGTTGGCTCCACTGAATGGGGCAAAGGAGATCACCTCCAGGTGGGGGGGGTGCTGGTGATGCCCAGGTGGCTGGTGCACAGTGGGTTATAGGGACAGCCAAAGGGGCAACACACCTCCCAGCCGGCTGCCAGATGCCAAGGCGCCTCAGATCGCAAATGGTGCAGTCAGCGGGAGGCTGGCGAAGATCGGGCTCTATGGGCAGACTTGATGACTGTGGTCCTTAAGTTTAGGGGAAGCGGTTCAATACAGCTCCCACGGTGATGGCGCATGGAAGGGTCTACCACCAAGTGCGAATAGTGGAGCCGGGGGCCCAACCAGTAACAGGAGCCAAAGGACGTGAGCAGGTAGTCTCAATGTGCGGGGATCAGGCAACGTGGAGGGGGGCCCACGGCTGCTCCAAGGATCACCGTGGGGGAAGCCCCAAGTCAGAAAGTGGTGCCGTGTCAGGTTGAAAACTGTGTCGGGAGGCGGGTGCCGTGAGTTGCAGCCACCGGTGAGCGGACGGAGCCACAGAAGCCAGGGAAGCAGGGAAGTCAGGACGCTTCCACCCCCGCGTGCCCCCCTACCTTATTGTGAGCGATGAACAGTGTTCCGTAGGAGGGGGGCAGCAGAGGGTTGCAGGATGCTGTGTGGCGCCGCGCGGGTCCGCGAGAGCGTCACCGCCCTTCGTGGTGCGAGGCAGGCAGCGGGTGGGATCCGGGACACAGCGCCACCGAAGCTTGCAGGTTAAAGCACCCACGGGGTGCAACAGGATCTGCGGGGTCCTCCGGGAGGGCACAGAGCCCGCTGATGTAAGGTAGTGCGGCCCCCGGGCTGGGATGACTGGACCGCCGAGGAGGGCTGCAGTGCCCCTCCCCCACCGCAGGCCGCAGCACCGCACACTCAGGTGGAGAGGAGAGTCGCAGGCGCTGGAGCCGTGGCACGGCCTGAGGCCAGCCCCTGCAGTCCCGTCACAAACACTGGGCCACCACGCAGTCCACAGGGGGTGGTGGAGTGCAAAACCTCTCAGGGCTGCGGCAGAGATGCTTATATAGGTGTGCCGTTGGTATGGAGCCGGGTGGATGCCGTTAACGTGTGTTTACAAGTTTATAGTGCTCTACTAGCAGGCGGCCATCTTGTTTCAGCGCAACAGCGCCCCCCAAGAGAATTACCAAATCTACACTTCACCTGCTGCATACCACTCTGTGCTCCCACCCAATGCATACATTGTTCCCTTGTTCTAAATTGATTAAATTTGAAATGTATAAAATACATTTGGGTATTCATACAAGGGAATATGCTAATGTATGAGCAGTAGGGAGAAATAATGTGTGCAGGCAGGCTAAATTTCTCATATATGTACTTTAACCAAACATCAGATGGAATAACATACTCAGCAGTTCCCCCAGATTTTAAGCTGGGTTTACGTATTACTGCCCATATTGTTTTGCGTGTCATGTTTGCAAATTGCTCTGACCATATTGCAATTTATTTGGATAGTCTCAGTAAGTTGAATTTATTCTGAGTTTGTTCTTATATTGCTGGAGAGTATGCTTTTTTAAGTACAGATACTGGTCTTTGCTAACCTGCACATTTTTGAGAGCTCGAAGTTCCTTATTCTTATTACATTTGAGCAAGCTCACTTTACGATCAAACATACACGTTGAGGCAGTAATTTTAGGTTTGTGCTTAGACTTTATGGATGTGATAGCATGGGAGATTATATCAGATACAATCTTTTCCCTCATAAAGCAACTTAAACTAGGAAACCAAATCTCCACCAAAAAATAATCAAGTTCAATTTGTTTCTTCTCAGCTAGCTTCTGGCAGAGCATAAGGCTCCACCTTCACAAAATATTACTACGCTTACTCTCAGTCAGTGCCAGTAACTCGTCCTTAAGACCTGGATGATATATTGTAATGGATAATAAAATGGGTGCATGAAAACCAAGGGTGACAGATTGAATTAATACAAAGTCCACACAAGGTAACAGTGTATTGGATATTGCAAAGTAATCAATCATTGAAGTTGACATGCCACGGCGTCATGTGAATTCAGGGCATGACTTCAAAGAGTTTACAAAACTAATCTCCCAGTTTTCAAAGTGTGATATCCGTTTAAGGCCACTTTGCCGAGCCCTAGTGCCACCCTCAAGTTGTATACTCTATATGTCACTATTACTGACTAAACACATTGGCCCTCATTACGACCCTGGCGGAAATCGAAAAACGATGGCGGAAATGCAATACCGCCATCGAATAGCGCTCGGTGCGACTATGACCCGTCACCGCAAAGTACGAAGCCATTAGCGACACCGTAGTGAACGCCAACGCTAACTGCACCAAGCACGCGCGTGCGCGCCATGCCAAACCGTAAACACCACCATGGCGCAAGGGTACGCCAATTCCGACCCTAGCGGACATGTACCTAACGCCATCAAGCATGGCGGAATGTACCATTCCGCCATGGTGAGAAGTACGGCATCGCGAATCAACCGTAAACGGCCCCACTGAGTGCCTGTACACCGCTCCCTGCCCACAAAGTACAACTCCCCGTAGGTGCAATGAAGTCACAATGCAACCAGTGAAATGTACAAGTCACCCATGCATGCCAACGAACAAATGAAACACAAGAGTGGCCAATGGGAGCTGCAGGGCACAGATGGCACGAATACAGAAGCCATCCCAATGGACATGACCACAGTCCCCCACCAAGAAACGCACGCAAACACAGGCACCTGTGACCAGCAATATTCCGAAAATCACATCATTCCACCAGTCCACCTGGCTGACCGGCATCTGTTACACAAAACCCAATCCCCCGCCCCTGAGCATGACAACATTGGCAGCCCCCATCCCTGACCTCACGGGCTTCGTAGGCAAACGCGCCCAGTACAGTACCACGCAACTAAACTCCGAAGCTGGAACCCAATGCAGATCTCCTCACAATACATCGCTCCCCAAATAGGAATATGCCACATCACTTGCAAAGAAGAACGCTACACGGGCCAAATCAGAATAGAAATTTAATGCACAACAAAATCACCAAGCCCATACAGCCATCAGGCCATGAACTCCAAAACACATTTCACCATTGTGGGCTGCATCCGCAAGAAATGACCAGCCACTACTTGTGTGACGCCCTGTTCCATCATGGTACACAGAGCCACATTCACGTACGAAAAGGCAACATGGAAGCGCACAGAACCGCAGGGCCATCCCAATGGGGAGGCACTAGTCCAGCTGAAAGGCCGAAATGTTGCTCCGAGCCACCAGTACTGCGTAAGGGCATGTGGCCCATTGGCGATCGTCCCATAAGATCGTAATGCTGCTCCACTGATTAACACGAAGCAGCAGGTGTCGGGAGTAAAACCCATCTGCAGGAGTGGCATACAGATGGCAGTGGCAAAAGGGGAGGAGATACCTGTCAACCAAAAGAAAAGAAAAAGAACAGAATGGCCATCAGAACTACATTCCAACAACTCACTTCAATGATCACACTAAATCCACAGCCATATGCATGCTAGCCCACTCCAAAGGTTCATCACCACCCAAAAACCACTTGCGACTCATAACTATCTATATCGAGGTGTAAACACCATCACAAACGAGTGTACCTGTGCATGCGTCTGTCAAAACAGAATCCATCAGATGGGATTGGTAACGTGCATGGACACAAGTGTCTGAGGGCGCGTCGAGACAGGGAGGGCTCAACAAGGCCAGATAGACGATGGTCCCACTATGGCAGCCCTGCATCACATAGCGTAGGGGAGGCGGATAGATCCCAAGAAGCCCTGTACATGGCAAACTCTGTATCAAATCACCTGCCCATGCATCCATTCATCATTCCCTCATCCCGGGATTAAAACGCCTGAATATTTACTCACATAACATTAGAAATATCCATTGAGTCTGTGCGTTATGCAGCCTGCAAAATCCACAGTGCCCCAGCCCGTAATTCCAGTGTTGTGAAGTAACATGTATTTGGGAACGTCCGGCCTCATCGCCCACGTCGCTATTGCGCATCCCAAACTATTCATATCAATCATTGCTTCCTCGCCATGGCCCCTGTCTCAAGGACATTGAACAATAGAACGTTATATTTGCAGTCAGACCTGTGGGCATTTCCTCGCCGCTAGCTGAAAACCAAAAGCGCCGCCCTTCGAATTCCTCATTTGCAACATCACGTCGAAGAGGCATCTGTGGCCGTTTGGAATCACTAATTAATCCATCGAGTGCGGCTGTGTGTGAAAATGGCAACTGCCTTCACCCACAAATGGGACGCCCCGCCCGTCGTTGCAACTCGGTACAGTGATGCATGAGGGCCCACCGTTACTCGAGTACTACGTTCCACTGACCCTTCACAAGTCTGTTCGCGACTGCACAGATAGTATGTGAAACAATGGGACCATAGCCGAATGTACATATCAACAAATGTTACACGGCCATCGGGTACAAATACATGATTGCAATAGCAAGATGCCATTCCTCGAATTGCAGCGTTGTGTGCGGGACGTGCTCGGCCAAAGGGGAGAGCAGTTTGCCCAGGTGGAATGAATCACCACAGGTGGAGGCCATACAGCCTGAAAACACATAAATTGCACACCCAGTCTCCTCCCACAACCACACCGAAATGCTACCGGCAGGACTCGCGATGTTGGCCCTGGGGGACATGATAGCACTGCAAGTACTCCAACTCCAAGAAGAAGACGAACACCAACTACAACCGGCCGCACGGAGGAGACGCAGGAGGAGGAGGAGGGCAAGGCAGGGCCAGCAAGGGCCGCCAGCACAGCCACTACCACCATGCAGGCAGCCCGCAATCCCACGCCTCCGAGCACATCCGTTCAACCTCACTGATGAGCAGATCCACACCCTCTACCGTCTGGACCGGGACACCATAGCCGCCATTGTGGACATGACACAGGCTGACCTTGTCAGCATGATAGATAGCCCAACCGCCATCCCACCCCTACTGAAGGTGGTGTCTGTACTCCACTTCCTGGCCACAGGCACCTACCAGCACACAGTCGGACAGTTGCATGGCATTTCTCAGCCACTGTTCTCACGGACACTATTGCAAGTGCTCGATGCCCTCCTGCAGCACGCAGACGACTACATCTCCCTACCACGCTCGGAGCAGGAAATTACCAACACAAAAGTGGGATTCCATGCACTTGCCGGCATACCGGGTTGCATTGGTGCCATCGACTGCACCCATGTGGAATTGGTCGTCCCACATGCCATGGAGGCCCAGTACCGCAACCGAAAACAATTTAATTCTCTGAATGTACAAATGGTGTGTGACTCCAACAGGATCATTACACATTGTTGTGCCAGATTCCCTGGATCAACCCATGATTCTATGGTCTTGAGGAACTCTACAATACCACGCTACATGGAGCGACACGCAGGGAACAGATCCTGGCTACTCGGTGAGTCACATTACATGCATGATAATGTGGGGTATGTGATTCGGCAATGACCTGCCAGGAAGGGGGGGGGGGGGGTTTGCGTACGTAGCAATGGCATTCCACATCATACGTTTATCGTCCACATACAGGTGATGCTGGATATCCACTGAAGAGATGGCTCCTCACACCAGTCCGGAACCCACGGGACCAGCATGAGGAGGACTACAACCATGCCCACTCACGTACCCGTGTAGTCATCGAACAGGCATTCGGCCTACTGAAGGGTCGTTTCCGCTGCCTCAGCAGGTCTGGCGGGGCACTCCTGTACCGCCATGAGAAGGTTGCTAAGATGGTGATGGCATGTGTCATGCTCCACAACATGTGCGTACGTAGAAATGTGCCTATGCCCCCTGACGCAGAACTGCAAGCACCTGATGATGGTCATGATGAGGGTGGGGATGTGGCAGCACCTCAAGGAGTCTGCGAGGCACCGGAGGGCCGTGACATTCGTCAGCATCTCATTGATGTATGCTTCTAGCACTCACGCCTGGTGGCTGATACATGGACACGGGACTCGTGGCACTGTGTGTGTCTGGGACATGCACAATATGGACTGTACGCCTATGATGGCCTAGTACACAAAGATCAATGTCCACACATCTCATTGGTTGATCGTGCACTGTTTATGGCATATGTGATATCATATTGAACACCCTATCGACCCGCCACCCAAGTGAGCCCAACACACCCCCTCCACCCTCCTACCTCCCCCCCGAACACCAGTGTCCAAAGATGCTCATTGTCAGTGGGCAGTCGCTATTGCAAGCCCCCTCTGCGGGTATCAGGGGCACCCCTGCCTGTGGAGCGCAGGTTCCTCCCAGATCTACGTTGGGGGCTGCCCTGGACGGAACTTGCAACGGATGATGTCTCTGCCTGCTCACGTCCATGCATGTCCCTAAGGGTTTGCGAGAGCTCAGTGAGCACACGGCGCACTGCGGCAAGTTCGGCACATACGTCTTTGGACGTCGCATGCAGTTCCCCCCTCAGGCTCTCGGTGCTACTCTCCATTTGTGCCCTTAGTGTCTCTGTACTTCTCTCCATTTCTGCCCTAAGTGTCTCAGTTGATGTTTCTATGTCTGCCTTAGTGCCCCCACATTCATCGGCATGGTCCTTGAGGAGCGTGGCCAGTTGCTGCTGTTGCACGATTAACTGGTCGAGGGACTGTTGCCTCTGCTGGGCCATGGCCATTTGCGGGGGTGTCACAGAGGGGCTGTTGTCCTCATGTTGCCTTGCCACAGGGCTTGTGGGGGATGGCCAGTCGTCGTCTTGTGGGTGCCCCTGCGTGGTATCCTCATGTTGTACGGGATGGGACAGACAGGGGGATTGGGACAGGTCATGGATGGATCTGACTTCGACATCCCCGTCTTCTGTGTCGGAGCATGCTGCCATCAATGGGGTGTCACCTATGGTGCTGCTGCCACCAGAGGCAGTGCCTTCTGTGGCATCCGTTGGGGGGACCTGTGGTGGTGGTGTGGGCATGCTGGCTGCTGGGGTGCCTGTTGATGTTCCCTCCTCTGTGCTGCCACCTGATTTGTGCTGCTGCCGTGTCTTGATGCGTGCAGCTGAGGTGGAGGGTCTTTGGCCGTTGGTCTTGGCCCTCTTTGCAGGTGTGCTGGTAGGGGTGTCCTGATGCTCGTCGTTTGGATCGGACCCTGTGGTGGAGTAAAGGAGGGCGAGGGTTATTAATGGGTCTGTGGGTATTGGAATGGCATTGTATCACATGCATTGGGGTGGTACCTGAGGGTGATTTGGGTCAGGGCCTTGGAGGTGCTTTCATTTGTGTGTGGAGTGAGGGTGCAGTTTTTTGGCAGCCTGCAGTTAGGGTGTGCCTGCTGCACGTGTAGTGCGTTTTTTAGGTGTTTTTAATTATTTATGTATTTATTGTGGGTTTTAACGTGCGCTATCAGGCCGATGTGTGTGGACGTTCTCCTGGACATGTGTTTCTGTTGCACTATGTGGACACATGGTACCTCACATGATTGGACATTGTGGATTTGGCATTGTTTTATTTGGCCCACCTACCTGAATCTTCGGATGTCTGCACTCCTTTCTCCATCCCTCCGACTCCCTCTATGCTCTCCATTCCGATGGTGGAGGCACAGATTTCTTCCCAGGGGGTCAACTTGATGGGTGAATCAGGGCCTCCCCCGGTGGCTGTGGCAATGTTGCGGTTGGCAGAGAGTATGCTGCGTCGCGTATCCGCAGGTCGTCCCATCGCTTTCGGCATTGCTGTGGGGTGCGGGGTGCGGTCCCCACAGCACTTACCCGCTAAGCCACCAGAGCCCATATGGCCTTCTTGTTTGCAAGTGCCGTCCTGGTCATTTGCGTGGAGAAGACGACGGCAGCATTCTCCTGGAGGGTCTCTGTTAGCACGGTGAGTTCCTCACGGGAGAAGTGGACCTGCCGCTTGCGGTCGCACGCTTTCTTCGCTACTTTTCCCATTTTTCTTGGTTTCGCTAGGGTGGATGACGGGTTGGGGTGTGTCTCTGGGTAGTGTTTTTAGTGGTTGTGTGGTTTTAGTGGTTTTATAGGTGTACGGCGGGATGTTTCCCGTTCCGGGCCCATGTTTTAACTTCCGTTTCCGTATATTTCCGGTCACCGTACTTTCCGGTAGGCGCACACTGCGGTGTCCGCTGTGATGGGTGGCGATATTGCACCTAGGGCGCCGTACGGCGGCGGTGTGGGCCGTTTTGGGGTCATTTCCGCCATCGCGGACTTTGCACTTCCGCCATGCCGTGGTGCTCGTGCCCGATGGGTCGGAATGGGCCGCACTTTGCTCCATCGTGCAATGGCGGAAACGCTATTTACGCTGTGGCGGTCCGGTCAGTCACTTTCCGCCAGGGTCGTGATGAGGGCCATTGAGTTAAAATCACCCCATTATGATTTTGTAATTATAGTTACATAACAATAGATTTTCCAAACAATTATCCAATTTATCAAACATGTCTTCAATGGCCACTTTCGCCGGATTCCAGTATAGTGTTATCAGCAGTATCGGATACTGAGTCTTATACCAAAGTCTAGTTCTACAGCTAGGATGTTTTCAGCTATATACATATGCCTAGAAGTGCAACTAATATGATTGTCAATAGCAATAGCCAACCCACCCATCAGGCATCCCCCATTACCCTTAATTGTCTTTGCACAATATGTGTTACATCCATGTAGCGTCAATTCTCGAGTACACATAGTTTCTTGGAAAAAATAACATTGTATTTTGGTGCAGGGGGAAGAGTAGACATTCATTTGAGGAGATTAAGATGGCCACATGAATTCCATGAATTTATGGTCAACACATTATTGGTCAACTACTAATTTTATCTGTTTTCATAGTAGAAATTGACCATAAAAGTAGTTCAACCGAGGCTAATTCTTTTTTGCCATCAGCAATTGACAGTAATTGGGATATGCACAGTTTCTCATCCGAACTGCCACCTGCACCTCCCTGTATAAGCTCTTTCTCCCTTTTCAACTGGGGACCAGGTTGTTCTAAAAACTCGGTAGCCACCAGTACATTATGAAAGGTATAAAATTGAAAGCCAAGCTCCAACAAGTCAGGACGATATCCCCAAATATATTTCGAAACACTTGCAGTCGGTATATAACATATCATCCTATAGTTATCCTCACGTGATAAAGAAATTCTCTCAAAATCTTTATGAGTTAGAATTCAAAGAGCTGGGATGCAGGCAATCAGAATCATCCAATAATAACGATTAATTCTTGCTCCACACACTATCTCAGGGCTGCCTTCAAGCCCTACAATATTGTAGGCTTTTTGTCCATCCTCCTCCCAGTTAGATTCACCTGTCTCTTTCACTGTGTTATTAGTGTTAATACCTATGTTCCTTTCCTGGGCTATTAAGAGTGAGCATATTAAGGGTGAGCATGCTGAATATTCAAATCTTCACCAGCACAGTGAAGGGAACCACCCCTTTCCTTGTCATCTTTGTTTTCCGCAACTTGAGAACCCATCTCATTATTGTATTCAAATGCAGCTCCCTTTGCGCCTTTTAAATTTAATTCATTCATAAGTACTTCCGTGCTCAACTAACCACAATCTAATGCTGTTTTCAAAGAGGTCATTATTTCTACATAAGAATGGTTGATGTTCTGAATAGGAGCTACATCATCAGCTATATTAGATCCAAGAGACTTTTTCTGTGTACTATTGTATTGGTGTGGCATAGGCTGAAGATCAACGAACAGGTTCACTGCTTCCTTAGTTACATTTTGTGGCAGGATGGAACATGACTTCCCGGAACCACGAATTATGACATAGTCATTATGAATAGGCATGTTCCTCAAGTTTAACTGCGATTGCAAAGCGCTGCATGCTTCTGCATAAGTGACATTTAGAATAGCATCAGCCTTGTCCACTTTTAGGTTGTCTTCAATGCCTATGCTAGTCAAGTCATTGTGCTGCGGCTCGGGGACATTTTCACGGGGCACAGTTGCATGTTTCCTACACTCTTGAGGAAAGTAATTCAACATGTTGTTTTGATTCGTAGAATGATCAGTACCTAAAGAGGTAGTAAGGTCTACTGTTTTCTCACATCATGTCTCCTTCCCTCTGCCACCCTTCAAAGTAACAACATTTGTGAGTAAAGGAAGCTTGCCCACTGTTGCATTATTATTTGGATCTGTAGGAGGGTGCATGGGGGTACCAACACCCCCAGAGTAACTCTCTTCAGTTAGTTACTCAACTTCGATCATATCATCATTAGCGAAGTTCACATTTGGGAGTTTATCAGTAGATTCATCCACATCTGCTGCATTACTTCATGTTCCTTTTTATTTTTATTTTCTTTATTATTGGAGTCCTTAGACAAATTCATGCTAGCTTTTCTGCATGTTTCAGCTCTTTTCACTGCTTTCAAATGTAACTTCTTAGAGCGTCTTGAGAGCAAACCTATGCTTTCCTGAGATTTATCATCCACCGCTACATTATTCCCCATCTGCTCTATTATTTTTGAATGAGCGGAGGGACTGTCAGGTGTTATTTCTTCGCACTGAGATGTTGGAAGCTCCTTAGCAATTTTAAGGGCAACAATGTTTTCTTTGATATAGCTTATGTCATTTTTAATGTGACTGATGTCCGCGGTCACATCTTTCATAAACAAATCTAATGAGGGTGCCAGATCATTGGGCAATAAGTGTTGAATATCCTCTTCCCCCCAACTTCCCCTTAGGAACTGCGTATTCGTGCTGCACATCACTCTTATCAGGAAGATTTTTCATTTCCTGCATTGTGCCTATTAAGTTATTACCAAAAGGCCGAAACCCATTACAATGACAGCCAGGGTCCTTGCCCATTATAAATCACTCCAGACAATTTAGTTTCATTAAGATATCATTGGAGGTGGATTTTAATGCACAAATTTCAAAGTGTGTAAAATCATGTTCCTTATCAAGTTAGGTCTAGTATTCGTATAATAACAGGAAAGGTGTAAAGGCTGTCATTATTGGATGCAGAAGTTGTATCAGCATTCATACCTTCCCCATTCAAATCCCGATTAGTACTATTGACCGGTATCTCACTTACATCGTCCTTCTTTCCCACAATAATCGCATTCTTCAAATTAGGACTGGAATAAACTACAAGTTTCACATCGTTATCCAGTGAGAAAATGGGAGATTTACCAAGATGCCCACTACTACCCCAAGGTCGTTGGACCAGGGGGGTTAGTACATTAATAGAGTGTCTGATATGTTTGTTCAGCTCTTGTATGGCCGCAGGTCCTATCTTATGTGACTCTATGCCAGCAAGACTACTTGACATTGATGAATTAAGAAAGCACACAGCAGGCGGTAAACTGCCCTCTAGATCTACCAGTTCCCCACACTCAATGCTTTCTTTCGCCAGGCTGACTTCATGTCTATCCGCGTCACAGTCCCCCACATGTATCTGAGCAATGTGAGAAACCTGATTGTTACCTGGAATATCAGGTGTGGCCACACGTTTTGGGCAGCACCCACACCTATAACAGGAGGCTTGCCCACTGACTGCACGGAACCTTCTATTTCATCAGAGACAGGATTTAAACATATTTTAGGGGTTGCATTGTTATATTTAAAATGTGATGCATTACCAGAATATTTGAGTGCATCAATTTTTAGAGTGGTAACCAATGGTGTCTCTGTCAGCCAACCACTATGAACACCGGAGGTCATACTATCAATGTGCCAATCACACGGATCAGTAAATCTGAGGAAGTGGGTCTCACCTGTATTACGAGGTACTCAAATAGCCTTGATGCCCACAGCTATTCGTTTAACTAATAACAAAGGCGACCTACCACCGTAAAACACCCTCCACCCTAACAGCCCAATAGCCCAGGCACTTGTAAACACTTTGAATGCGCGGGGGAAATGCGCATGCACCTCAGTACTTGTAGTGCTTCTGGGTATGTTGGGGGCGGGGCTTGAGTATGCAATGCTTCTAAAGAAGAAAAGAAATGTGGCAACTTAAGTATGTATACTAGCTTCAATGCACATAGCAGACAGTTAGGCACAGCCCACACCCACATTTAGCCCAGCCCACTATTAGTCCATTAGCAGGTAGGCACAGCCCACACCACGACTCCCTCTAGACGAGAGATGTGTAAAGAAAAATAAGCCCAATATAATATTTACTTTGGGAAAATTAGTCTGTTAGTCCATAAATAGTCCAAGTAACGTTTTGCCTGGAGAGCTGCATGGTTGCTTCCTCTTGTCCTAACAGCAGTAGTAAGCACAGTAAATCAGCAGTCCGACATCAGTTCAGCCCAACAGCAGAGGCACTTGTAAGCACTTCGAATGCGAGCGCGAAATGCACGTGCATCTCATGCATCTCAGTACTTGTAGTGCTTCTGGGTATGTTGGGCAGAGCTTGAGTACGCAATGCCTTTTGGGAAAATGAGTTATTTAGTGCATAAATAGTCCAAGTAAGGTTTCGCCTTGAGAGCTGCACGGTTGCTTCCTCTTGTCCTTACAGCAGTAGTAAGCAGAGTAAATCAGCAGTCCGACATCAGTTCAGCTCAACAAGCAGGCACTCGTAAGCAATTTGAATGCGCACGTGAAATGCACGTGCACCTTAGTACTTATATAGTGCTTCTGGGTATATTGGGGCGAGCTTGAGTACGCAATGCCTTTTGGGAAAATGAGTCTGTTAGTCCATAAATAGTCCAAGTAACGTTTTGCCTGGGGAGCTGCAGGTTGCTTCCTCTTGTCCTTATAGCAGTAGTAAGCAGAGTAAATCAGCAGTCTGACGTCAGTTCAGCCCAACAGCCCTGGCACTTGTAAGTACTTCGAACCAGCAGCCATTTGAAAGGAAAAGCCACTTTGTTTTCATGAAAAAGTGACTCTAAGTCAGAGGCAAACCTGTTTGCTGGATGTGGGACACTTCACAAAGAAATCCCCCACTACCAGTCTGGATTTTACATCCCCCAGCTAATTACAAACTGCAATAAAGTGTCCTACTGAAGGTGTGGAAAACCCACTGTTCCCCAGACTTGCTGGCTCTGAAGGCAGTTACTGCAGGACAAGTTCCCTTTGACTGGAGCATGACTAAAAGATGTGAAGTTTGGCAGCTACAATTTCAAACAGGCAACCAACTTCAAAGAGCAAGCTGCAAACACAAAGAGAATAATAAAAACTATAGTTACAGGCTGACCCAGTGAGGCACTAGGGCCTGAAGGCAGGAGAATTGCCATTTGTCCCACATGAAGATTTACTATTAATTTAAAAGGACTATGATCACTTGGGCATTTTTCCCAGCAACCATAAGGTGGATTTTCTTCATTTATGTACCATTTTAAAGGTTATTTCCAGGTGATTCTGGAGATATAAAATTCATGCACCTTTGACTCAAGGAACTGTAATGGCCATCTAATATGTGTTTCTGTCTGATCTGAAAATGTTTCAAATTTGAGAGTTGGTGAACGAATGGAGGGAAACATTTGGAATATGGGTAATAATTTACATATTCTTAACTGTTATGCTTTTTTACAGAAATGGCAGAAAACTGCTACATAGCCATGCAATATGGTGCAGACCTGGTTGTCATCTTATTCAATTCCCCGTGATTAGCTGATTCAGAAAATATGTATATTATGGCAGCTATTAGTACAATTCTGAAGATTCGCCGCACAACTAGTTTTTGCCGAAAATTGGACATGAGAACAAATGGGGCTTGCAAATTAAGCTGCCATATGTCTGTTCCAGACTCTTAAATAAATCCATAGAGAGGGGCTGTATTGGGGAGGAGAGAGAAGGATAACTGTCCAATTCTAGTTCCAAGAACTCTGGCAGGGTACTCCCCAAGATTGTAAAATTGGTCTTGTCATCACTGCTATGTAAGGGGGACTGCACTAGGAGGAAGGAACAGAGCTGCTGGAATTTACCATCGAAGAGTGCTTCTGCATTGTACAATCTAAGAGTTGCAGGGAAACACCAGAGGAGATTGTTGAGAGAGCACCTGGGTGGAGCTCTATTGCTAGGAAGACCTAAATGCTGACTGGGTTATATGGTGGGGCGCGGGAGTGTGAGTGGAGTGACCAGACCTTTGCCCTATCTTTGTAGAGGGTCCTGACATGCAGCTGGCTGTCCTGAACTTTAAACAGAGGCTTTCCATGTAAGTAGAAATGAGCCCGGTGAAACCAAATGGTGGAGAGTCTGCTTGCCTTAAATCCTTTTCCCTTTTATAGTGGGTGGGGGGCAAAACTGTGTAGATCCTTAGCCTACTTAACTAAAAAGAATAATTTAATAAATTCCCCATTTGGTGGAACACTACGCGGTGATGTTTGTTAAAATAAAAAATGAACAAAGCTCACTTCTCAGTTTGCGCTGAAAAACTATAGCCTATAATTTAATTGGGTAATCCTTTTTGCCCTGTTAACCCTGACTTCTTTAAGGAAGAGAGGTGTCTACGTTCTTAAAGCAGTCCAATCTTTTTGTCTAACTTTCCCCTAACACATGCCTTTAAGTGATGGGTGAGGGGTGAAAATCCTAAATTCTCAAATCATCCCATTTTTTACCATCCAGCTTCCCCAACCTTCAGTGGAGGAGTGGAGGAAAACAGAAACTCCCCAAATCATTCCCAATTTTTCTGTCCAACTGCCTCAACACAGACCAAAGTAGGGGTGGTCTCAAAAACAAACCGCTAAATCACACTGGCCCTCATTACGACCCTGGCGGAAAGTGACTGACCGGACCGCCACAGCGTAAATAGCGTTTCCGCCATTGCACGAAGGAGCAAAGTGCGGCCCATTCCGACCCATCGGGCACGAGCACCAAGGCATGGCGGAAGTGCAAAGTCCGCGATGGCGGAAATGACCCCAAAACGGCCCACACCGCCGCCGTACGGCGCCCTAGGTGCAATACCGCCACCCATCACAGCGGACACCGCAGTGTGCGCCTACCGGAAAGTACGGTGACCGTAAATATACGGAAACGGAAGTAAAAACATGGGCCCGGAACGGGAAACATCCCGCCGTACACCTATAAAACCACAAAAACCACACAACCACTAAAAACACTACCCCGAGACACACCCCAACCCGTCATCCACCCTAGCGAAACCAAGAAAAATGGGAAAAGTAGCGAAGAAAGCGTGCGACCGCAAGCGGCAGGTCCACTTCTCCCGTGAGGAACTCACCGTGCTAACAGAGACCCTCCAGGAGAATGCTGCCGTCGTCTTCTCCACGCAAATGACCAGGACGGCACTTGCGAACAAGAAGGCCATATGGGCTCTGGTGGCACAGCGGGTAAGTGCGGTGGGGACCGCACCCCGCAACCCACAGCAATGCAGAAAGCGATGGGACGACCTGCGGATACGCGTCCGCAGCATACTCTCTGCCAACCGCAACATTGCCACAGCCACCGGGGGAGGTCCTGAATCACCCATCAAGTTGACCCCCTGGGAAGAAATCTGTGCCTCCACCATCGGAATGGAGAGCATAGAGGGAGTCGGAGGGATGGAGAAAGGAGTGCAGACATCCGAAGATTCAGGTAGGTGGGCCAGATAAAACAATGCTAAATCCACAATGTCCAATCATGTGAAGTACCATGTGTCCACATAGTGCAACAGAAACACATGTCCAGGAGAACGTCCACACACATCGCCCTGATAGCGCACTTTAAAACTCACAATAAATATATAAATAATTAAAAACCCCTAAAACAACCACTACACGTGCAGCAGGCACACCCTAACTGCAGGCTGCCAAACAACTGCACCCTCACTCCACACACAAATGAAAGCACCTCCAAGGCCCCGACCCAAATCACCCTCAGGTACCACCCCAATGCATGTGATACAATGCCATTCCAATGCCCACAGACCCATTAATAACCCTCGCCCTCCTTTACTCCACCACAGGGTCCGATCCAAACGACGAGCATCAGGACACCCCTACCAGCACACCTGCAAAGAGGGCCAAGACCAACGGCCAAAGACCCTCCACCTCAGCTGCACGCATCAAGACACGGCAGCAGCACAAATCAGGTGGCAGCACAGAGGAGGGAACATCAACAGGCACCCCAGCAGCCAGCATGCCCACAACACCACCACCACAGGTCCCCCCAACGGATGCCACAGAACGCACTGCCTCTGGTGGCAGCAGCACCATAGGTGACACCCCATTGATGGCAGCATGCTCCGACACAGAAGACGGGGATGTCGAAGTCAGATCCATCCATGACCTGTCCCAATCCCCCTGTCTGTCCCATCCCGTACAACATGAGGATACCACGCAGGGGCACCCACAAGACGACGACTGGCCATCCCCCACAAGCCCTGTGGCAAGGCAACATGAGGACAACAGCCCCTCTGTGACACCCCCGCAAATGGCCATGGCCCAGCAGAGGCAACAGTCCCTCAACCAGTTAATCGTGCAACAGCAGCAACTGGCCACGCTCCTCAAGGACCATGCCGATGAATGTGGGTGCACTAAGGCAGACATAGAAACATCAACTGAGACACTCAGGGCAGAAATGGAGAGAAGTACAGAGACACTAAGGGCACAAATGGAGAGTAGCACCGAGAGCCTGAGAGTCCAAATGGAGAGAAGCACCGAGAGCCTGAGGGGGGAACTGCATGCGACGTCCAAAGACGTATGTGCCGAACTTGCCGCAGTGCGCCGTGTGCTCACTGAGCTCTCACAAACCCTTAGGGACATGCATGGATGTGAGCAGGCAGAGACATCATCCGTTGCAAGTTCCGTCCAGGGCAGCCCCCAACGTAGATCTGGGAGGAACCTGCGCTCCACAGGCAGGGGTGCCCCTGATACCCGCAGAGGGGGCTTGCAATAGCGACAGCCCACTGACAATGAGCATCTTTGGACACTGGTGTTCGGGGGGGAGGTAGGAGGGTGGAGGGGGTGTGTTGGGCTCACTTGGGTGGCGGGTCGATAGGGTGTTCAACATGATATCACATATGCCATAAACAGTGCACGATCAACCAATGAGATGTGTGGACAATGATCTTTGTGTACTAGGCCATCATAGGCGTACAGTCCATATTGTGCATGTACCAGACACACACAGTGCCACGAGTCCCGTGTCCATGTATCAGCCACCAGGCGTGAGTGCTAGAAGCATGCATCAATGAGATGCTGACGAATGTCACGGCCCTCCGGTGCCTCGCAGACTCCTTCAGGTGCTGCCACATCCCCACCCTCATCATGACCATCATCAGGTGCTTGCAGTTCTGCGTCAGGGGGCATGGGCACATTTCTACGTACGCACATGTTGTGGAGCATGACACATGCCATGACCATCTTTGCAACCTTCTCATGGCGGTACAGGAGTGCCCCGCCAGACCTGCTGAGGCAGCGGAAACGAGTCTTCAGTAGGCCGAATGCCTGTTCAATGACTACACGGGTACGTGAGTGGGCATGGTTGTAGTCCTCCTCATGCTGGTCCCGTGGGTTCCGGACTGGTGTGAGGAGCCATCTCTTCAGTGGATACCCAGCATCACCTGTATGTGGACGATAAACGTATGATGTGGAATGCCATTGCTACGTACGCACACCCCCCCTCCCTTCCTGCCAGGTCATTGCCGCATCACATACCCCACATCATCATGCATGAAATGAGACTCACCGAGTAGCCAGGATCTGTTCCCTGCGTGTCGCTCCATGTAGCGTGGTATAGTAGAGTTCCTCAAGACCATAGAATCATGGGTTGATCCAGGGAATCTGGCACAACAATGTGTAATGATCCTGTTGGAGTCACACACCATTTGTACATTCAGGGAATGAAATTGTTTTCGGTTGCGGTACTGGGCCTCCATGGCATGTGGGACGACCAATTCCACATGGGTGCAGTCGATGGCACCAATGCAACCCGGTATGCTGGCAAGTGCATGGAATCCCACTTTTGTGTTGGTAATTTCCTGCTCCGAGCGTGGTAGAGAGATGTAGTCGTCTGCGTGCTGCAGGAGGGCATCGAGCACTTGCAATAGTGTCCGTGAGAACAGTGGCTGAGAAATGCCATGCAACTGTCCGACTGTGTGCTGGTAGGTGCCTGTGGCCAGGAAGTGGAGTACAGACACCACCTTCAGTAGGGGTGGGATGGCGGTTGGGCTATCTATCATGCTGACAAGGTCAGCGTGTGTCATGTCCACAATGGCGGCTATGGTGTCCCGGTCCAAACGGTAGAGGGTGTGGATCTGCTCATCAGTGAGGTTGAACGGATGTGCTCGGAGGCGTGGGATTGCGGGCTGCCTGCGTGGTGGTAGTGGCTGTGCTGGCGGCCCTTGCTGGCCCTGCCTTGGCCTCCTCCTCCTCCTGCGTCTCCTCCGTGCGGCCGGTTGTAGTTGGTGTTCGTCTTCTTCTTGGAGTTGGAGTACTTGCAGTGCTATCAGGTCCCCCAGGGCCAACATCGCGAGTCCTGCCGGTAGCATTTCGGAGTGGGTGTGGTTGTGGGAGGAGACCTTGTGTGCAATTTATGTGTTTGCAGGCTGTATGGCCTCCACCTGTGGTGATTCATTCCACCTGTGCAAGCTGCTCTCCCCTTTGGGCGAGCACGTCCCGCACACAACGCTGCAATTCGAGGAATGGCATCTTGCTATTGCAATCATGTATTTGTACCCGATGGCCGTGTAACATTTGTTGATATGTACATTCGGCTATGGTCCCATTGTTTCACATACAATCTTTGCAGTCGCGAACAGACTTGTGATGGGTCAGTGGAACGTAGTACTCGAGTAACGGTGGGCCCTCATGCATCACTGTACCGAGTTGCAACGACGGGCGGGGCGTCCCATTAGTGGGTGAAGGCAGTTGCCATTTTCACACACAGCCGCACTAGATGGATTAATTTGTGATTTTAAACGGCCACAGATGCCTTTTCGACGTGATGTTGCAAATGAGGAATTCGAAGGGCGGCGCTTTCGGTTTTCAGCTAGCGGCGAGGAGATGCCCACAGGTCTGACTGCAAATATAACGTTCTATTGTTCAATGTCCTTGAGACAGGGGCCATGGCGAGGATGCAATGATTGATATGAATAGTTTGGGATGCGCAATAGCGACGTGGGCGATGAGGCCGGACGTTCCCAAATACATGTTACTTCACAACACTGGAATTACGGGCTGGGGCACTGTGGATTTTGCAGGCTGCATAACGCACAGACTCAATGGAAATTTCTAATGTTATGTGAGTAAATATTCAGGCGTTTTTATACCGGGATGAGGGAATGATGAATGGATGCATGGATAGGTGATTTGATACAGGGTTTGCCATGTACAGGGCTTCTTGGAATCTATCCGCCTCCCCTGCGCTATGTGATGCAGGGCTGCCATAGTGGGACCATCGTCTATCTGGCCTTGTTGAGCCCTCCCTGTCTCGACGCGCCTTCAGACACTTGTGTCCATGCACGTTAACATTCCCATCTGATGGAATCTGTTTTGACAGACGCATGCACAGGTACACTCGTTTGTGATGGTGTTTACACCTCGATATAGATGGTTATGAGTCGCAAGTGGTTTTGGGGTGGTGATGATCCTTTGGAGTGGGCTAGCATGCATATGGCTGTGGATTTAGTGTGATCATTGAAGTGAGTTGTTCGAATGTAGTTCTGATGGCCATTCTGTTCTTTTTCTTTTCTTTTGGTTGACAGGTATCTCCTCCCCTTTTGCCACTGCCATCTGTATGCCACTCCTGCAGATGGCTTTTACTCCCGACACCTGCTGCTTCGTGTTAATCAGTGGAGCAGCATTACGATCTTATGGGACGATCGCCAATGGGCCACATGCCCTTACGCAGTACTAGTGGCTCGGAGCAACATTTCGGCCTTTCAGCTGGACTAGTGCCTCCCCATTGGGACGGCCCTGCGGTTCTGTGCGCTTCCATGTTGCCTTTTCGTACGTGAATGTGGCTCTGTGTACCATGATGGAACAGGGCGTCACACAAGTAGTAGCTGGTCATTCCTTGCGGATGCAGCCCACAATGGTGATATGTGTTTTGGAGTTCATGGACTAATGGCTGTATGGGCTTGGTGATTTTGTTGTGCATTAAATTTCTATTCTGATATGGGCCGTGTAGCGTTCTTCTTTGCGAGTGATGTGGCATATTCCTATTTGGGGAGCGATGTATTGTGAGGAGATCTGCATTGGGTTCCAGCTTCGGAGTTTAGTTGCGTGGTACTGTGCTGGGCGCGATTGCCTACGGAGCCCAGTGAGGTCAGGGATGGGGGCTGCCAATATGACTGTTTGAATGTTGTCATGCTCAGGGGCGGGGGATTGGGTTTTGTGTAACAGATGCCGGTCAGCCAGGTGGACTGGTGGAATGTTGTGATTTTCGGAATATTGCTGGTCACAGGTGCCTGTGTTTGCGTGCGTTTCTGGGGGGGGGACTGTGGTCATGTCCATTGGAATGGCTTCTGTATTCGTGCCATCTGTGCCCTGCAGCTCCCATTGGCCCCTCTTGTGATTCTTTTGTTCGTTGGCATGCATGGGTGACTTGTACTTTTCACTAGTTGCATTGTGACTTCATTGCACCTACGGGGAGTTGTACTTTGTGGGCAGGGAGCGGTGTACAGGCACTCAGTGGGGCCGTTTACGGTTGATTCGCGATGCCGTACTTCTCACCATGGCGGAATGGTACTTTCCGCCATGCTTGATGGCGTTAGGTACATGTCCGCTAGGGTCGGAATTCGCGTACCCTTGCGCCATGGTGGTATTTACGGTTTGGCATGGCGCGCGCACGCGTACTTGGTGCAGTTAGCGTTGGCGTTCACTACGGTGTCGCTAATGGCTTCGTACTTTGCGGTGACGGGTCATAGTCGCACCGAGCGCTATTCGATGGCGGTATTGCATTTCCGCCATCGTTTTCCGATTTCCGCCAGGGTCGTAATGAGGCCCACTGTGTTTATTTTAAACTAAAAGTGTGTGTGAAATCATAATTGCTGTATGTATTTGTACCAATCTAGAAATCCTACTGTTAGCCTGTGAAGCCCACAGGAAAATCAAAATTGCACAGCACTACTTTCATAAGTGTTTTGTTATTGATCAGTTCAATTATTTCTTGAAGCAAAATTTGTAGAAAGTAAAGAATTGTGATCTGTGTTTTTTAAACTAATTTGTGTAATTGATTTGTCTAACAAGAACTTAATGGTGAACCACACAAAATTTGGAGTGTGTAGTTCAGTCTGATTGTATTATTTTTAATTT
This sequence comes from Ambystoma mexicanum, assembly GCF_040938575.1. Taxonomy (NCBI): domain Eukaryota; kingdom Metazoa; phylum Chordata; class Amphibia; order Caudata; family Ambystomatidae; genus Ambystoma; species Ambystoma mexicanum. The sequence continues at coordinate 906,399,891 of NC_090928.1, read as the reverse complement.
AAATAAATACAAATATATTTCCTGCACACGGCCTGTTTCTTGGCTCCTTGTTAGCTCGCGGGGTGGGGCTGGGGGATTGAAGGGCAATGATATGTGTCTGAAGTAGGGCTGAAGAAAATAATATGTTAAACAGTTTGTTGCGTGACACCTTGAGTGTGGAGGGAAGGTACTCCCCGTGTTAAGGGTGGTCTCTCAATAAACCATTACAGAATTGTCCTAATAAAAGAAATTGGTGGGTCAAGGAGTGTCTCCCGTAAAAGGACTCAGCCTAGGAAAGGGGCAAGGAGCATGAACTATTGGGGTCAGATTCCCTCCATCGTCATGAGCGGGCCAAGTGGATGCATCCAGAGGCAAGTGCTGTTTCTCTGAAGAGCGGTGGTGGGAGTTGGAGGGGCAGCCAATGATACAGAAAACAAAAGACAGTGTGACTGGCTAGGGATAGAGAGCGTCATGAATCAGAAGCCTGCTGGCTATGTTAAACTCCCTAAAATGGGGGTGATCAGAGAGTCGGAGACACAAGGGAATGGAAGCAGAATACAATGGCCCTCATTACGACCCTGGCGGAAAGTGACTGACCGGACCGCCACAGCGTAAATAGCGTTTCCGCCATTGCACGAAGGAGCAAAGTGCGGCCCATTCCGACCCATCGGGCACGAGCACCACGGCATGGCGGAAGTGCAAAGTCCGCGATGGCGGAAATGACCCCAAAACGGCCCACACCGCCGCCGTACGGCGCCCTAGGTGCAATACCGCCACCCATCACAGCGGACACCGCAGTGTGCGCCTACCGGAAAGTACGGTGACCGTAAATATACGGAAACGGAAGCAAAAACATGGACCCGGAACGGGAAACATCCCGCCGTACACCTATAAAACCACAAAAACCACACAACCACTAAAAACACTACCCCGAGACACACCCCAACCCGTCATCCACCCTAGCGAAACCAAGAAAAATGGGAAAAGTAGCGAAGAAAGCGTGCGACCGCAAGCGGCAGGTCCACTTCTCCCGTGAGGAACTCACCGTGCTAACAGAGACCCTCCAGGAGAATGCCGCTGTCGTCTTCTCCACGCAAATGACCAGGACGGCACTTGTGAACAAGAAGGCCATATGGGCTCTGGTGGCACAGCGGGTAAGTGCGGTGGGGACCGCACCCCGCAACCCACAGCAATGCAGAAAGCGATGGGACGACCTGCGGATACGCGTCCGCAGCATACTCTCTGCCAACCGCAACATTGCCACAGCCACCGGGGGAGGTCCTGAATCACCCATCAAGTTGACCCCCTGGGAAGAAATCTGTGCCTCCACCATCGGAATGGAGAGCATAGAGGGAGTCGGAGGGATGGAGAAAGGAGTGCAGACATCCGAAGATTCAGGTAGGTGGGCCAGATAAAACAATGCTAAATCCACAATGTCCAATCATGTGAAGTACCATGTGTCCACATAGTGCAACAGAAACACATGTCCAGGAGAACGTCCACACACATCGCCCTGATAGCGCACTTTAAAACTCACAATAAATACATAAATAATTAAAAACCCCTAAAACAACCACTACACGTGCAGCAGGCACACCCTAACTGCAGGCTGCCAAACAACTGCACCCTCACTCCACACACAAATGAAAGCACCTCCAAGGCCCCGACCCAAATCACCCTCAGGTACCACCCCAATGCATGTGATACTATGCCATTCCAATACCCACAGACCCATTAATAACCCTCGCCCTCCTTTACTCCACCACAGGGTCCGATCCAAACGACGAGCATCAGGACACCCCTACCAGCACACCTGCAAAGAGGGCCAAAACCAACGGCCAAAGACCCTCCACCTCAGCTGCACGCATCAAGACACGGCAGCAGCACAAATCAGGTGGCAGCACAGAGGAGGGTACATCAACAGGCACCCCAGCAGCCAGCATGCCCACAACACCACCACCACAGGTCGCCCCAACGGATGCCACAGAACGCACTGCCTCTGGTGGCAGCAGCACCATAGGTGACACCCCATTGATGGCAGCATGCTCCGACACAGAAGACGGGGATGTCGAAGTCAGATCCATCCATGACCTGTCCCAATCCCCCTGTCTGTCCCATCCCGTACAACAGGAGGATACCATGCAGGGGCACCCACAAGACGACGACTGGCCATCCCCCACAAGCCCTGTGGCAAGGCAACATGAGGTCAACAGCCCCTCTGTGACACCCCCGCAAATGGCCATGGCCCAGCAGAGGCAACAGTCCCTCGACCAGTTAATCGTGCAACAGCAGCAACTGGCCACGCTCCTCAAGGACCATGCCGATGAATGTGGGGGCACTAAGGCAGACATAGAAACATCAACTGAGACACTTAGGGCAGAAATGGAGAGAAGTACAGAGACACTAAGGGCACAAATGGAGAGTAGCACCGAGAGCCTGAGAGTCCAAATGGAGAGTAGCACCGAGAGCCTGAGAGTCCAAATGGAGAGAAGCACCGAGAGCCTGAGAGTCCAAATGGAGAGAAGCACCGAGAGCCTGAGGGGGGAACTGCATGCGACGTCCAAAGACGTATGTGCCGAACTTGCCGCAGTGCGCCGTGTGCTCACTGAGCTCTCACAAACCCTTAGGGACATGCATGGACGTGAGCAGGCAGAGACATCATCCGTTGCAAGTTCCGTCCAGGGCAGCCCCCAACGTCGATCTGGGAGGAACCTGCGCTCCACAGGCAGGGGTGCCCCTGATACCCGCAGAGGGGGCTTGCAATAGCGACAGCCCACTGACAATGAGCATCTTTGGACACTGGTGTTCGGGGGGGAGGTAGGAGGGTGGAGGGGGTGTGTTGGGCTCACTTGGGTGGCGGGTCGATAGGGTGTTCAACATGATATCACATATGCCATAAACAGTGCACGATCAACCAATGAGATGTGTGGACAATGATCTTTGTGTACTAGGCCATCATAGGCATACAGTCCATATTGTGCATGTACCAGACACACACAGTGCCACGAGTCCCGTGTCCATGTATCAGCCACCAGGCGTGAGTGCTAGAAGCATGCATCAATGAGATGCTGACGAATGTCACGGCCCTCCAGTGCCTCGCAGACTCCATGAGGTGCTGCCACATCCCCACCCTCATCATGACCATCATCAGGTGATTGCAGTTCTGCGTCAGGGGGCATGGGCACATTTCTAAGTACACACATGTTGTGGAGCATGACACATGCCATGACCATCTTTGCAACCTTCTCATGGCGGTACAGGAGTGCCCCGCCAGACCTGCTGAGGCAGCGGAAACGAGTCTTCAGTAGGCCGAATGCCTGTTCAATGACTACACGGGTACGTGAGTGGGCATGGTTGTAGTCCTCCTCATGCTGGTCCCGTGGGTTCCGGACTGGTGTGAGGAGCCATCTCTTCAGTGGATACCCAGCATCACCTGTATGTGGACGATAAACGTATGATGTGGAATGCCATTGCTACGTACGCACACCCCCCCCCTTCCTGCCAGGTCATTGCCGCATCACATACCCCACATCATCATGCATGAAATGAGACTCACCGAGTAGCCAGGATCTGTTCCCTGCGTGTCGCTCCATGTAGCGTGGTATAGTGGAGTTCCTCAAGACCATGGAATCATGGGTTGATCCAGGGAATCTGGCACATCAATGTGTAATGATCCTGTTGGAGTCACACACCATTTGTACATTCAGGGAATGGAATTGTTTTCGGTTGCGGTACTGGGCCTCCATGGCATGTGGGACGACCAATTCCACATGGGTGCAGTCGATGGCACCAATGCAACCCGGTATGCCGGCAAGTGCATGGAATCCCACTTTTGTGTTCGTAATTTCCTGCTCCGAGCGTGGTAGAGAGATGTAGTCGTCTGCGTGCTGCAGGAGGGCATCGAGCACTTGCAATAGTGTCCGTGAGAACAGTGGCTGAGAAATGCCATGCAACTGTCCGACTGTGTGCTGGTAGGTGCCTGTGGCCAGGAAGTGGAGTACAGACACCACCTTCAGTAGGGGTGGGATGGCGGTTGGGCTATCTATCATGCAGACAAGGTCAGCCTGTGTCATGTCCACAATGGCGGCTATAGTGTCCCGGTCCAAACGGTAGAGGGTGTGGATCTGCTCATCAGTGAGGTTGAACGGATGTGCTCGGAGGCGTGGGATTGCGGGCTGCCTGCGTGGTGGTAGCGGCTGTGCTGGCGGCCCTTGCTGGCCCTGCCTTGGCCTCCTCCTCCTCCTGCGTCTCCTCCGTGCGGGCGGTTGTAGTTGGTGTTCGTCTGCTTCTTGGAGTTGGAGTACTTGCAGTGCTATCAGGTCCCCCAGGGCCAACATCGCGAGTCCTGCTGGTAGCATTTCGGTGTGGTTGTGGGAGGAGACCGGGTGTGCAATTCATGTGTTTTCAGGCTGTATGGCCTCCACCTGTGGTGATTCATTCCACCTGTGCAAGCAGCTCTCCCCTTTGGGCGAGCACGTCCCGCACACAACGCTGCAATTCGAGGAATGGCATCTTGCAAATGCAATCATGTATTTGGACCCGATGGCCGTGTAACATTTGTTGATATGTATATTCGGCTATGGTCCCATTGTTTCACATACAATCTTTGCAGTCGCGAACAGACTTGTGATGGGTCAGTGGAACGTAGTACTCGAGTAACGGTGGGCCCTCATGCATCACTGTACCGAGTTGCAACGACAGGCGGGGCGTCCCATTAGTGGGTGAAGGCAGTTGCCATTTTCACACACAGCCGCACTAGATGGATTAATTTGTGATTTCAAACGGCCACAGATGCCTTTTCGACGTGATGTTGCAAATGAGGAATTCGAAGGGCGGCGCTTTCGGTTTTCAGCTAGCGGCGGGGAGATGCCCACAGGTCTGACTGCAAATATAACGTTCTATTGTTCAATGTCCTTGAGACAGGGGCCATGGCGAGGAAGCAATGATTGATATGAATAGTTTGGGATGCGCAATAGCGACGTGGGCGATGAGGCCGGACGTTCCCAAATACATGTTACTTCACAACACTTGAATTACGGGCTGGGGCACTGTGGATTTTGCAGGCTGCATGACGCACAGACTCAATGGAAATTTCTAATGTTATGTGAGTAAACAATCAGGCGTTATTATACCGGGATGAGGGAATGATGAATGGATGCATGGCCAGGTGATTTGATACAGGGTTTGCCATGTACAGGGCTTGTTGGAATCTATCCGCCTCCCCTGCGCTATGTGATGCAGGGCTGCCATAGTGGGACCATCGTCTATCTGGCCTTGTTGAGCCCTCCCTGTCTCGACGCGCCTTCAGACACTTGTGTCCATGCACGTTAACATTCCCATCTGATGGAATCTGTTTTGACAGACGCATGCACAGGTACACTCGTTTGTGATGGTGTTTACACCTCGATATAGATGGTTATGAGTCGCAAGTGGCTTTGGGGTGGTGATGATCCTTTGGAGTGGGCTAGCATGCATATGGCTGTGGATTTAGTGTGATCATTGAAGTGAGTTGTTCGAATGTAGTTCTGATGGCCATTCTGTTCTTTTTCTTTTCTTTTGGTTGACAGGTATCTCCTCCCCTTTTGCCACTGCCATCTGTATGCCACTCCTGCAGATGGCTTTTACTCCCGACACCTGCTGCTTCGTGTTAATCAGTGGAGCAGCATTACGATCTTATGGGACGATCGCCAATGGGCCACATGCCCTTACGCAGTACTAGTGGCTCGGAGCAACATTTCGGCCTTTCAGCTGGACTAGTGCCTCCCCATTGGGACGGCCCTGCGGTTCTGTGCGCTTCCATGTTGCCTTTTCGTACGTGAATGTGGCTCTGTGTACCATGATGGGACAGGGCGTCTCACAAGTAGTAGCTGGTCATTCCTTGCGGATGCAGCCCACAATGGTGATATGTGTTTTGGAGTTCATGGACTTATGGCTGTATGGGCTTGGTGATTTTGTTGTGCATTAAATTTCTATTCTGATATGAGCCGTGTAGCGTTCTTCTTTGCGAGTGATGTGGCATATTCCTATTTGGGGAGCGATGTATTGTGAGGAGATCTGCATTGGGTTCCAGCTTCGGAGTTTAGTTGCGTGGTACTGTGCTGGGCGCGTTTGCCTACGGAGCCCAGTGAGGTCAGGGATGGGGGCTGCCAATATGACTGTTTGAATGTTGTCATGCTCAGGGGCGGGGGATTGGGTTTTGTGTAACAGATGCCGGTCAGCCAGGTGGACTGGTGGAATGTTGTGCTTTTCGGAATATTGCTGGTCACAGGTGCCTGTGTTTGCATGCGTTTCGGGGGGGGGGACTGTGGTCATGTCCATTGGAATGGCTTCTGTATTCGTGCCATCTGTGCCCTGCAGCTCCCATTGGCCCCTCTTGTGATTCTTTTGTTCGTTGGCATGCATGGGTGACTTGTACATTTCACTGGTTGCATTGTGACTTCATTGCACCTACGGGGAGTTGTACTTTGTGGGCAGGGAGCGGTGTACAGGCACTCAGTGGGGCCGTTTACGGTTGATTCGCGATGCCGTACTTCTCACCATGGCGGAATGGTACTTTCCGCCATGCTTGATGGCGTTAGGTACATGTCCGCTAGGGTCGGAATTCGCGTACCCTTGCGCCATGGTGGTATTTACGATTTGGCATGGCGCGCGCGCGCGTACTTGGTGCAGTTAGCGTTGGCGTTCACTACGGTGTCGCTAATGGCTTCGTACTTTGCGGTGACGGGTCATAGTCGCACCGAGCGCTATTCGATGGCGGTATTGCATTTCCGCCATCGTTTTCCGATTTCCGCCAGGGTCGTAATGAGGCCCAATATGTTTTAGGCTCATGGATTACATCCAAACTTCAGAAGTAGCTTTCAATGAATGGGATAGCGCATGCACTGCACGGCATTGTCACCAGGATGGGCTGGATATTAAATCACTATATATATTTAACATGGCGGATGCAAATGTGTAGGACTACATGCCACTAAAATTAGTAAGTAAACAAAAAGATGCCCTGCCTCCTAATCTGTTAGAGGCCAGTGGCTATTACTGGTGTTTGCCTTACTGCCAGGATAAGTTAAATGAACGACTCAACTCCCGAATACACTAGAATAGCTACCAAAGTATTGTAGTAACCAGTCTCATGCACAAGGCAGCCGCAACAGCCGTGCACGCCTGGCATACAGGTAGAAGACAGTGGTTCCCTCAATAATGCCTATGAAAAAATAAAGGAACAAACAATTCTGTTTTTAATTTTTTTCAGACAAGATCGAAGACCATAAGAAGGCAAACACATATTGTTTGATCCCTGAACTAGTAGGGCAAGAACACAGAAAAAGAAACCGGTTTGTAATCCCTAAACTAAGACTGCAAAGACAAATTGGACAATTCCACTTTAGATATGTTTACATGTTTTTATCTTGATTCTTTTTCCTTTTTTATACAAAAACATCTGGTGCTAAAGCCAGGCTATATTTTATCCATGTTTTCATATTTATGGAACATTAAGCAATGTCCATCTTTTAGTCAAGTGATTTTTTACATTCTAGAATTACATATTCACCACATTCAAAAACTATGCGATATGCAGGCTTGTGATGGGGTGTGTGGATGTCTACTTCATGTGTTCGTGCATGCTGTGTGACAGGCCGCATTGCATCTCGAGCCCATGAAGGCTGAAAGGCAGATGGATTGCAATGTCTGTGAAGTGTCAGTGGAAGGCAGACCCCCATCATTTGACTCCCCATTGCAGTCGAATTGCAGTCTTTGAGTTCCCAACCTCTCACACTAATGGAGCCTGGATAGGCATGACAAAGCATAGCACACCATACCAGCACGTACCCAAAGCACCACATCATGGTTAGGAAACATAAGTATAGATTGGTAGCAATAACCTCCTGGTACTTGATAAAGCATGGACTTTGCTCCAAGGGTGGGAACACATTTTATGTGAGCAAACTGTACCGCCCGCCATCATCGAGGGAAGGGATACTAAGTAAGTAAATAAGGAGTTTCATTTTCAATCAGGATATGTGTGCTGCCTATACCAGGGTAACCTGATAACGAGTGGAATAGAATGCTGAACCGAGAGGCAAACACATTGTTGTACTTATAATCCCTTAAAGTGCCCCTTTTTATCTGGCGTGGGAGCTTTTATCTCTTGCTTCTATGCCAGGAGGTGTATTTTGAGAGAACACCTGCTTCTTGCAGGTGGCTGCTTACTTCCTCTTTGTTGCTGCCTGTCTTCTCCTTTAGTGTGTTATAAATGTTAACAGGAAACACATAATTTAACTGAGCTGCCAAGCATGCAAGAAGAAAGAGCAAAATAAATTCAAGGGCATAATGTTCTGTTCGGATGGTTTTTGTTTTTTTTTATTAGTCAAAAAAATGCTTCCGGAAAGAACTTTACTCTGTGCTTTGTTTGACTTTCTCCCTAACATTAGATTGAAATAAATCCAGTACCATCGTTCTCCGCACAAAAGAAAATACAGAGACACTACCTAGGCCCTAATTATGACTTTCATGGAAACTGTAAACGCATGTAATATTTTAAGAACCTGGTTTTTAAAGTGCCACCTAATCTTGAGTTTCAGTTTCAGTGTAGTTTATTTCAGATAGTATTTACACCCACAAAACGTGCACTATACATGTCAACACTCAATTGCATCATGCATGAAAATAAAGGATTATTACAAAATGAATACCTTTATTTGTGTTGTCATTGCATGAGCTAATTACTGTATGAGTACAAAGAAATGACTGAATAGAGTAGATTTGGGCTATTACCCCCATGGAGTACTCTCTACGTATCTGATGCAGTAAATGTTCAATGTGATTCCAACTGATAATCAGGCTGTATTAGTTAAAAAAAATATTAAATATTCAATCATTTAACTGTGAGGGCATGGATGTCCATGTCATCCACAAGACATTACCATCCTACTCATAACCAGATTCTAGTCTTCTAATTTGAATGACGAACACCCTCTCTTCCCCCACTCCTGTTCTTACTTTAATGATGATCTCCCCCACTTTCCTCCACTCCCGTTCTTACTTAATAATGACCTACCTCACTTTCCCTCACTCCTGTTCTTACTTGAATGATGATCCTTCTCACTTTCCCTTGCTCCTGTTCTTACTTGAATGATGATCTCCCATACTTTCTTCCACTCGCGTTCTTACTTGAATAATGACCTACCTCAGTTTCCCTCACTCCTGTTCTTACATTAATGATGATCCCTCTCACTTTCCTACACTCCACGCTTCACTTGAATAATGACCTACCTCACGTTCCCTCAATCCTGTTCTTACTTGAATGATGATCGCTCTCACTTCTTCCACTCCTGTTCTTACTTGAATAATGACCTACCTCACTTTCCCTCACTCCTGTTCTTACTTTAATGATGATCTCTCTCACTTTCCTCCACTCCCATTCTTACTTGAATAATGACCTACCTCACTTTCCCTCACTCCTGTTCTCACTTGAATGATGGTCTCTCTCACTTTCCCCTCACTCCTGTTCTTACTTGAATGATGATCTCTCTCACTTCCCCTCACTCTTGTTCTTAATTGAATGATGATCTCCCCCACTTTCTTCCACTCCCGTTCTTACTTGAATAATGACTTACCTCAGTTTCCCTCACTCCTGTTCTTACATTAATGATGATCTCTCTCACTTTCCTACACTACAGTCTTCACTTGAATAATGACCTACCTCACTTTCCCTCACTCCTGTTCTTACTTTAATGATGATCTCTCTCACTTTCCTCCACTCCCGTTCTTACTTGAATAATGACCTACCTCACTTTCTCTCACTCCTGTTCTCACTTGAATGATGATCTCTCTCACTTTCCCCTCACTCCTGTTCTTACTTGAATGATGATGATCTCCCCCACTTTCCTCCACTCCCGTTCTTACTTGAATAATGACCTACCTCACTTTCCCTCAATCCTGTTCTTACTTGATTGATGATCTCTCTCACTTTCCCCTACTCCTGTTCTTACTTGAATCATGATCTCCCCCACTTTCCTCCACTCCCGTTCTTACTTGAATAATTATCTACCTCACTTTCCCTCACTCCTGTTCTTACTAGAATGATGATCTCTCTCAGTTTCCTCCACTCCAGTTCTTACTTGAATAATTAATTACCTACCTCACTTTCCCTTCACTCCTGTTCTCTCTTGAATGATGATCTCCCTCCGTTTCCACTACTCCTATGCTTAGCAAAGCTTAAGTAGAAGTTAAACGTTTGTATTCCACATTTTATGAGCACTTGGTGGACATTTGATATGATGACGTGACTTCTTCCCCTCTTTTGTCCTCATCAGCGCCGAACAGTGTAGTGGTCCTGCCCTGTCTGACTTGGTTAGGTTGCATTTTTTGCCTCCAATTTTTTTCCAATCTTTTCAGAATTCATTAATTCCTAATTCAATACAAATCCATTCCCTCACCGTGCAGGTCTAATCGTTGTTGCACAGTCTGTTTTTCACGTTGTTGTAAGAAATTACAGCACTTATGTTTTCTGTTCAGAACTTGATTTTAGGACATAATCGCACATTTGAAGCGTAGTATGAGCAAACATCTATGGAAATCCAGTTTCAATTGTAAACACCATTATTGACCCTGCAGGCCAATGACACATGCTGGATGGCATGGTTAAGCTCAACATGGGCTCCTCGCCTAAGCCCTGTCCCTTTATCTCACCTTTTCACTGATAGAAGTATTCCATTATTTGAATCACCAACTCCACAGGTCACATTATGTCTAGTATTTGTTCGTTGAAATTAGCGGTTTGTGCTCTTTGGTTCAAATTTCATGATGTCAATAAGCAGTAGCCATTTCTTGCAAATTGAGCACCTGCTGGTATTGCTATGCAAATCAATAATGTCGAATGTATCTCCCTTAGAAGGATGGAAGGCTGAGGCTTTCATAACTCAGTCATAAATATGAGTTAGAGGAGCCTACGTGCCCTCTTGTTGATGAGGAAAGGTGGGAAAGCATGTTGTCAGTGAAATTTTCCCCTTATGAGGTTATGCACACATCAAGACAATAGCCTGGTAAAGCTCAGCTATAGAATAAGTAGCCCCAGTTCCCTGGTGTTTTTCATGTGATTGTTTTATGGTTCACATGCAGTCCAGACACATGTGAAGTTGATGGTGTGGTGCCAAAAACACAGCTCTTTTTCACAGCTTGCAACACTTACACTGAGACATAGATTGAGAAACATGCTTTGGATGGGGTAGCCTTTCTGTCAAGAGTCTGCCCTATTCAGAATGTGTTTCTTCTCCACTGGGGATAGCAGCTAAGGTAACTTTACATGATGCATGATCTCGTTGACTGTGATTGATTGCTTTTCCCGTCTGTGTATTGTGGGAGATACCCATCTCTTGACTCAGCATTGGAAACACAGAGGGCTTGAATCTGCCTTTTGGTTCCTCACTGTTCAAAATAGAATTTGTTGGGTGGCGCTGTTAAGCTGCCTGGAAAATGGCTGCCTACCTTTGCTGCTCCGCGCTACGCATCAACAAAACTCGACGAGGTGGCGACTTTGTGAACCTCTCAGCCTCCACACTATACCAGCTGACTGCTAAAACCCTGCTGCATCTTCACTGTGAATTCCAGCTGGATAGTTGGCTCCTGGGTCGGACACGGGAACCTTACATATCGGAGTGGAGGCCAGTCCTGGGACCTGTCATCCAGCGCACCACTCACCAAGCTGCCTGCCCTCTTCTCCTACACCATTGCCGCATCCCGCAACACCAACAGCAGGGATGGCACACCCAAATATCTATGCGGGCGCAGACCCCAACACCAGTGGGGTTTGCCCCTGTCCCCCGCAGTATCTATAAGGGGGCTGGTGGAGTACCACCGCCAATGGTTTTGGCTATCCCTCCCTGCTGTTGCTATTTGTGGCCTCTGCTCATTCATCCGACGGCCCGGCTCTACGCCTCCACCTCCAAGGATTGAACTCTCATATTACTCCACTGAGCTGCACTGCAATCTATCCTCGGAAGGCAGAATCTGCCTGGAGGCTGGTCCGCAATGGTTCATCTCCCTCTTGCCCTTAACATCGGACATGGCAACCACCACCGAGCCGTGAGAGAAGACGCCCCCTAATCCTGCCGAGGCTCCCCATCCCGCTGGCTGGACGATTCAACTGTAGCCTTACTGGCATTCCATCTGCATGGCTGCTTTTCCCCCGGCCCCCTGAGGCTGTGGCTCCATTTAAGCTACAAGCCACATCACCCCCGAGGTGCATGGGACGTAGCAGTACCCACCAGCCATAGCTTTTGAGTGGTCATCGGATCTTGAGGACTGAGTCATGTGCCATATCGCATTCGGGGGTGAGGCTGACTGGACACCGTCCATGTGGCTGCCCCCACCAGCCCCTATGACTGCCAGAGCCACCCTTCATCCTAGGGCTGCAGACCTCTCCTCCTCTGCGGCACCCACACAGCAATTAATTCAAGTAAGTGCCATATTTCTCCTTAAACTTACCGAACAATCTGCTCACAACAGCTCTCACTTAACAGGCATCCTGACCAGTTCTCCATGACATTGGACTACCATAGGCTCGAAAACAGGCCCGTTCAGCTCTATCTGCTCCCATTGATACTCAGCTCCCCCTGTGTTCATCTGAGATTACTTTGGCACATATTGGACCCCCCTTGCTGATCACACATCTGTCTCTGCAGACTTCTAGGAGCCCTCCACTACACATACGCTTGGATTGCTGCGCTCTGCCCCACAGGGGTGAATGGGGTGGCCTTCACACCCCCACCCCTCAACTTGCTCACCATTTCTTGATCCCTTGCATGCGGTGGTGGAACTAGCCACTGCCACTCACAGGGCAGTTATCACCGATATCAGACTCGCCTAACCTCGGCAATCACCCCCCCGGGGCCTCGGATCCCACTGTGACTCCTGAATACATCGGAGATCTGCGTCCTCCTACCCTAACAGGTAACCCAAGGGCTTACTGCAGGTCCTACCCTGCATGCTGAGACATCTTCTTGCATATGGTGTGGTAGCAGATTAAGTATTAGAAGGGTTGCATACCTTTTAATATGTGGAAGCTTGAACATGACCTTCATCCCACCTATTCCTCTCGAACCCCCCTGATCCATCACCTCCTGACCTCCCCGAGCTGCTTCCTAAGTATAAGGGCTCAACCTTCTGTGGGAACCGTTCGTGCTACAGGAAACTCACCGATCTAAAAGCAGACTTCAACTTCCAGGCTCACATTGCAGGTACTACAATAACCAGCTTGATACTGCCAACAATGACCAAGGAGTCCAGCGGGGGGAAAAGGTTGGCGCAATGGACAAATTCGCCAAGGCAAACTTGCGTGTGGACCCCTGCCTCCCTTGTCAATCACCTGCAGTCCCATCCGCTTCGGCGATGACTGACACACCTATCCCTGACCTGACAGGCATGATAGAAGCCATGGCAAAGGGCTTTGCTGCCGTGCATGAAAAATTGGATGACATTAATGCCACTGTCGCCTCAATTTGTTTGCAGCTTGCACAGGAGGGAGTCTGAATTACCGAAACTGAAAACAGAATTGGTACCAATGAAGATAACATCTGCTCATTGCAGGACACAGTGGCCACCCTCTCCAGTGACATGAGACAGGTCAAGAACAAGTGTGATGACCTTGAATCGCGTTCCCGCAGGAACAGTGTCGGAATAGGTGGGGTCGCTGAAAACGCACTGACCGGGAACATGGAACTTACAGTTGAAAAGCTTCTCATGGATCTGCTGGATCGGCCTTCCCTCTCTCCGTTCTTCGTAGTGGAACGCACACACAGTGCCCTATCGCCCAAGCCGTAAACCAGGAGACTTCCCTAGGCCCATCATTGCGAAAATCCTGAGCTACCGGGACAGAGACACACTGCTGCATCTAGCCTGGGAAATGAAAGAACTGAAACTTGGCTCCCAAATTATCTGCATATTCCAAGACTTCTCCATCCCGGTACAGTTGGAGAGGCGCCAATTCATTGGAGTCAAGACAATGCTCCGCAATGCAACATGCAATACACAATGTTATTCCTGCCCCGTCTTAAACTACAATTTCGAGGCAAACTGTACTTCTTCATGGTGCCAGGTGAGGCAGTGAAGTCCATCGAGGCACAGATACTGCTACCTGGCCCCCAGAAAGTCCCGGCTGAGGAAGACTGATCACTCCATCACTGACTCTGAGCCAAGATTACCGCCTACATTCTTTGTATTATTATGTGCTGCTCGCAACCTACCTAATGCTCGCCACCTGAATACTAGCTGTGGTTAGGACAACATGATTTTTGATTTTTGTGCAGAAACAACACTCCCATTTGCTGTTGCTAGTTGAAATATGTTGTTCTCACTCCTTACGCCGAGTTGGTTTGAAGGATGGTTGGGATGAGTTCTACACTGCTGGGTTGGGGGAGGCAGTGAGGGAGGGGAGAAGGCACACCACAAGCGGGTCACACTATGACCCCGAGGTCTCCTGGTACGCTTGTTGTGTAAACCACCATCTGAGCGCCTGTTGCGCCTATTCACCAACACGCAGGGTAGAATTTAATGGAAAAATGGTGACCAGAGACAGAGACACAAGGGACTTTTACACATATGACACAGTGACAACACAGACAAACAGAGATAACCATGACCCTTAGATTACCCAATGGCCAAACAGTTGAAAATACTAAGCTGGAACATCCGACGACTGGGGAACATCACTAAAGCCTGCAAAATGATTTCTTACGCACATAGGCACAAAGCCAATATTCTATTTCTTCAAGAGACCCATGCCAAAGAAAACACCTGCCGAAACATAGCCACCTCATGGGGGGAACATAGATACTTTACCTCATTCTCTACACAATTCAGAGGTGTCATGGTTCTGATCCATAAATACTTGAAATTCGAGGCGAAACATATGCAGACGGTAGATTCATCATAATACACAGAGTCCTCGAGGGCCTAGAACTTATCCTCATATGCACCTATTGCCCCAACATTGACTCACCCGAGTTCTTCACCCAACTCGATGATACTCTGGCTACATACCTCAGCCTCCCCCTGATATGGGGAGGAGACATGATCCTTATATTGGACCAAACACTCGACAGATCAAACACTGCCCCTCGGCCACAAACGCGAGCAGCCCGGCAACTTCTATCTATCATGCAAACACTCGACCTAAAGGATGCCTGGCGGGTCATGCACGCACAGACGAGAGAATTTTCATTTTAATCCTGTGCCCACGACATGTCATCCCGCATTGACATCTACCTAGTTTCTAACTCCCTGCTGGGGAAGGTTTCGGACACACACATAGGCCCCCGTACTCTGTCCGAACACTCTCCGATCTCGCTCACACTGTCACTCAAAGCGGGACCAGCAATGAGCGCCTGGAGGTTTAAATCCTCGGCGCTGCTAGATATAGTCTTCAAAGCTGATATTAAATCAGATATTGATACCTTCTTTGAGGCCAACACACCCCAGGATATTTCCCACAATGTCAGGTGGCAAGCCTTCAAAGTATACATCAGAGGCATGGCTATATCATGGGAGGCTGTGGTCTTAAATGCATCAGGAGAGACCTCGAGAAATCTGAGAGCTTACTCAAGGACCTCAAGCTAGAATACTCTAGGACACCTGACCCCAAACTGTTGGGACACATCCGCTCTGAACTCGACAGATTTGAGTCCCACGCCATAAGAGAAACTCTGTACTGTACTCGGCCAACAGCTGCCAGGAAATACGGGGAGGGAGACATGCCTGGGAGGACATTGGCTAGAATTGTCAGGCACCAAGCGCATTGGGGATCATGTCCCCAGCATCAAGGATGGGAATAGTGACAAGTGGTTGGACATGGACGTGGTAGAGGTGTTTCGTACATTTTACCACAAGCTATACACTGCCCCGACACAACCCGAGGAACATTACACACCCTCCTTCCTCCTGAGTATTTCACTGTCCTCCCTAAATACTCAAGTAAGGGAGGAACTTGAGCTGCCTATCACCCTCGAGGAGATTGTAGCTGTCATTTCCTCCCTTCCCAAAAGCAAGGCACCAGGCCCTGACGGACACACGGCCGAATTCTACCAAGAGTTTGCTGCATCTCTCGCCCTGTTTCTCCTTGTAATCTGGGAGGAATCCCTATGACTCCAGGTTCTCCCTGATCCTTGAGAGAAGCTCTCATTACTATTATGCTGAAACCAGACAAGCCCAGCAACTAATGCGGGTCGAATAGACCCCTATCCTAATTAATTGTGACACTAAAATATATGCGAAAATCCTAGCTAACTGGCTTCTCCCATTAATGCCGCAGCTGGTCCATCCCGACAAGACGGGCTTCATCCCAGGCAGATCCACCACTCTTAACATCAGGAGATTAGTTAATATAATGGCTGGGCTTGACCCGGGATCACAAGCTGTGGCTGTAACGATCGATGCCCACAAGGCATTCAATATGGTCTCCTGGGACTTTTTATTTGCAACTCTGGAATCAATGGGATTCAGTCCTATTATGATAAAATACATTTGACTTCTTTTCACACAGCCGACGGCCAAGGTCCTGGTTAATGCCTAAACCTCTGCACCATTTCCCCCCACCTTGTTTGCCCTGGCCATTGAACCAATGGCAGAACACATTCGGGTACACCACGAGCACTGCGGTATTCACCTAACTGGCACCCCCTGAGGTTGTATCCTTCTATGAGATATGATGACGTGATACTGCATCTCCGAGACCCCACAACCAATCTCTCTCCTATACTGGAGGATATCACATGCATTGGCAAACTCTCAGGCTTCACAATCAATTTTACAAATTCCAAGATATTTTCCGTCACTGATGCCACAATAGATTGTAGAGGCACTTCTTCTTTAAAATGGTCCCCTGATCGCATCAAATATCTTTCTCTCGCTCCCTCCCAACAATGCTCCATGACAACTACACCTCACTCACTTCATATATTGAATCTAAGATGCATAAATTGCAGCCTCTCCCCCTTTCACCCGTGGCCAGACTCTCATTAAGCAAGATGATAATACTCCCAAGTCACTATATACTTTCACTAATGTCCCAGTATGGCCAGGGAAATCATACTTTGTGAAAACACATGCTCTATACGTGCAATTTCTTTGGTACTCGGGGTGGTCCGGAAGAAATGGGTAGAGATGGCGTTATGACAAAGGGGGATTTACTGCCCCCAACCTAGAACTATACTGGATAGCGTCTGAAGCGCAATTTGCCACATAGTGGTACCCCATGGCAGCCACCCCCCAATCCGTCAAATTGGACGCACATGCAGCTGAGAAGTCAGATTTAATTACACTTATACTTGACCAGAGCTATAAATACGACTGCCTCTTTGACCCGGTCGCCTCCACCTTACGTGCATGGCGCCTACTATTTGCTCATACGGGCATAATGAAACCCTACTTTCATTGGCTACCCCTGTGGAAGTTTCCCGGATTGAAACCCGCCTGGGACATGACGATCCATTCAGCATGGGAATGCTTGGGCTACGCGGCCTTGGCGGACCTTTTCCCTGAAGGCCAATTCATCACACCAGATACCTGGAAACCCGGTCGTGGCAACTCTGGCATGGAACACCTCCAGTATTATAGGCTACGGGCAACGGTTTCTGCCAGATAGCCCTCCTACCCGTCCAAACTCCCAGAGACTGCTTCCTTGGCCCTTATTGCAAACTCAGGGGACTGTAGACATGCTCTTTCTACCCTATACAAGTTACTGATTGATAATGCCCCCCCTACCTCTCATCCATGTCAGGCTGGTCTCGGGAACTGGGCTTCAAAGTCTCGGATGACCAATGGACTCGCATGTGCAGACACTCCCAAAAAAATGTTTAATTGAACCAGACCTGCTCGAAATGCCACCACTCCTACGCGGATCATCGGCACATGTTCTGGACATGCCCTAGGCTCTGAGACTTTTGGGAGCACATTCTGAATATAATCTCACAGGTATTATCCATCCCCATCGACCGACACCCCCTAGGCGCGCTCTTTGGCATTTGGCCGACCATCACTAGTAAAACTCATCGGGAATTTGTATACATGGCATGCATGATCGCGAAAAGGGCAATCTTATTGAAATGGAAGGACAAGACCCCCCCCCCAGTGTAAATGAATGGCTGACGGCACTTACGTGGGCTCAAGACTGTGGAGAGCTATATGTTACCTCTCTTCCACACCAATTCAGACCCCGGGATGCCTGGGCGGCCTTTCGCTCCTACCTCACTGATCCAGATATACCCAAACCGAACTGAAAATGTGTCACTTCTTATTACTTCTTATTACCGAAGACTACTTTAAATTACCCCCGCTTTATGAGTACTCTGTTTGCAACTGTGTCTGCATTTATTACTCTAATGTAATTATGTAAGTTGTAATCCCGATCGCCTGTAATAAATAAAGGTTTAAAAAAATTGTTTGTCGATTAGGAGGTTTCACATTTGGAGGATCAAGAGCTCACACAGTGCATGGGGAACAGCAATGTAGACTCTTACTGGACTGGTATTAGTGGTTCACAGTCACATCACTTTCATTCTGTGTTTCTCACATCCCTTGAGTAGGAAAATATGCTCTTTGTGGATTTAATTATTAATCAACAAGTGGAAAATATTTGGTAAGAGGGGACTTAGAGAACTCTTCCCAGAAACTTTGCTTCGGTTGCCAGATATTCAGAGAAAGTGACAGGGATTGGTCTCAGGGACTGTAGGAGGAGCCAAATCAAAGCTTTGGGCCTCAATAGAAGTTTGGTGGTAGCCTTGCCGGTAAAACCGGCAGGCTGCTGCCAAACATCCAAAACATTCCAGCGCCAGTAAATGGGCAATTACCAGGTAATTACAGCCTTGCCAGACCCGGTAATTGCCCATTCGAGGTGCCGGAATGGAATGCTCCCCATCCCCAGCACCATAGGGCTCAAATGGGAATGGGAAACAGTGCACCCGCACTGTTATAAACGGTGCCGGTGCATCCAACATGCTGCGCTCGCGGGTGCCGCTCTGCCTACCAGGTCAGACGTGGCGGGCAGAAAGGCACCATCCACGAACACAGCTCGTAGTTTGCCGGTCTGGGAACTATGGTACCGGAAAGCTTACCGGTACCGTAGTTCCCGGACCGGCAAACTTATAATGAGGCCCTTTTTGTTCAATAACATCTGAACTAAATTCAGAGATGACAAAGTAAACTCGAACATTGGGCAATTTAGGAACATCCATCAAGGTGTATCCAACTTACACGAGACACGTGTTCCATTAGAACACGGGTGTATACATTGACACAATGGTTTCCTTTGCACGATTCACTGTGTAGGAATGGGTTGAATCTGATTAACTGGAAGATTTCTTCCCCCTTATCATTACCTAATGGAACTGAAATAAAGATTTGTACTAAAAATGTAATTATATTATTTGCAGAGGTCTGCCTTTCCCACATCCTGCAGGATACTTTTGGCCCAAGACAAAAAGAAATGCATTGAACCACGTTGGGCCTAAAAAGTGCTGAACCTGGGAAACACACTGACAGAAGCCTAGAAGTATAGAATCTAGAAAACATGCTATGAGATGACAGACAAAAAGGCAACATTTAATTTTTAAACTGCCACATAGAGAGAATGTTATTTGTAAATAAAGAGAAATTAACTTACTGATTGGACTTTGCATGCCATTTTCAGAACTCAAGATGGCCTACATTTCAACAGAAGTAACTGATGTCTAAAACTGTGGCATTCACAAACACAGAAACTGATATCATGTAAATGGAAGTGTGTGCATTTTGCAACTTGAAATTAATAGATGGAGAGAAAATGTCCCGTTGCCAAAACAATGTGAGAATATCATGATGGGACAGGAACATTGTTTGTCCTATGGAAGTATATTAAGAATAAAGGTAAGGCCTCATGCATGATATATAGGGAATATTTAAAGTGTGAGTTTTGTGCTTGGAACAAAGCTCTGTGTTTAGCCCAGAATGCCCAGGCAAAGCTACCTCATTATATACTATGCTCTGCTATATTTCAGAAATATAATTTCTTTGAAGCTTCATGGCCAGAGAGAGAGCTGCCTTCATGCATGACAGAGGTATTTATGGGTGTGCTAGGTCAACAGAAAGACTGCCACTAAATGAACATATATTGAAATGTGTTTCATGGTGTGGTCAAGACTTGAATGACAAATGACAAGTTACAGAACTGCCTCATGTTGCTGAGAGAGCAATGGTGACCAATATGGCATAAAAGATAAGGATCGCTCCTACAGACCCTGATTTGCAGGACTGATTAAAAACTTGAATTGCAAGCTAAAGTCAACAACGACAGCACAGATTCACAGAGCTAATGTTCATGAGAAACTAAACCAGCTTTGAAATTAATGGAAGAATATATAATATATATTCATTGCCATACGGTTCTATATAGAATCATACTTGTGGGATTTTCTAAGCAACTTCGAGGACTACAGAGGCCATTCAGGTTTCATATTAAAGCTTATTGCGGGGCTGTTATGTTGATTCCATTCTTATTGAAATTCAACTTTAGGAAACCCTGTAACAATCTAAAATGTATTTCTACCTCCCCAGAAAATGTCACAAGACCGGAGGTTAGGGAGGTATTAGCATCGGGAATCATGTAACTGGGTGTGAAGTTTGGTGACACTTTCATCATTTGTTTGAAAACTGTGAACAATTTCTGTTCGCACCTGCAACCTCCTGCTGAGATGGAAGTTATTTCATCAAGTGCGTCGTGAGAAATAAAGGTTTTTGCCACTTAGGACTTTTTGAGTGCAAATCTGATATGTAAAAAAAATGTAAATGCTAGTTGGATTCATCTCTCCCATAAATTCAACTTCATAATTCTGGGGGCCTATCCACTGAAAGGGGCGGTCTTTGGGGGTGGAGAGGACCGTAGTGATCCAATTAAAATTCAGGGCTAACAAACTAGCACCTCCTAATTTTAATATTTCATGATAAGGTGTGGCTTTGAGGTTAAAATATGGTTGCACAAGCCAGAGCAGGGAAAATAACTGCCTAAAAATCATCTGGGTGAATACTGAAAGAGGGCTGCAGAACTCAACCATGCAAGGACAGCTGCCTGAAGTCCTCTGGGTGGAAATATTGCAAGCTGGATGGAGTTTTAGCATTGCATGGGAGACAGCAAGTGTGGGGATTTCTTTGATTTAATACCGTCCCCTTAGTTCATGGGTCAGGATATGGAAGTAGATCCTTCGAATATGTTCATAAATAATAATTCAATTAATTCCCCTATAGCTAAATAACACTTGGTTCTTTTTTTAGCATTCACAATTAACAAAACTAATTCCCAGGGGTGCTGAATCTAACTGAATGTTAGGGTTTTTGGTGCTGGGTTGAAAAGTGTTTGGCTAAATGAAACAACGTTTAGTTCCAAATTGAAAAATGCACACTCTTTTGAGTGTGATGAAGGGACCCTGATAGAAGAGAGATGTTGTACTGCTTTAGGGTGAAGAAGGAAGGACGGTTCTATTAATCCAATATATAATCAAAGTCTGCTAGCATTTTCAAGTGCACAGGGAAATTAAATATACAAAGCAGTGGATGTGTGAAATAGCTTTTGAAAATAGAAAAAGGTTGCAAAAGATTTAAATATAAACTTTATCAAGAAATGCTAATGCTCATCATCTTGTAATGTTCCAAGGTATGGTTTAATTTTGACATTTAGGGGCCGATTCATGGAACAAACGTGCGCCGAAAATCCACGCGCAAGCAGGCGCAAGCGGAAAAAAAGAGGCGCACGCGCACGCGTGCGATTCATGGAAGTCCCTGCGCGTGTCTTCCTCGGGATGTGCGCCAAACCCGTGCATGGCGCACACGTCACTGCAACATCCCGAAAGACGTGCGCAACGCGCACAGTGAAAGCGCACAACCTCTGCGCATACACTAGAAAGTGGGCGGAACACGGGGCGTAACGCGCGGAATGGGGAACAACTTGCGAAAACAAGGGCGTAACTGGGGATGTACTGCAGGGAAGCAGAGGGAACGCCCACACGCACCCGAACCACACGTATTCATGGAACCGAATAGGGCAAAGCCACGCACAGCGAAAGACACGCACAAGCCGATACACGTCCGCCACACGAAGGCAGGCGGTAGCGTCCCTGCGCATTGCAAAAGTGGCAACATACAGCAATTGTGCGAGCGGGGCACGTGTATTTCGGGGGTTCGCTTGAACTTTCTCACGATCGGGCCTGGGGGAGCGGGCTACGTGTATTTCAGGGGTTCGCGTGAACTTTTTCACGCAATCGGGCCTGGGGGAGCGGGCTACGTGTATTTCAGGGGTCCGCGTGAACTTTCTCACGCGATCGGGCCTGAGGGAGCGGGCTACGTGTATTTCAGGGGTTCGCGTGAACTTTCTCACGCGATCGGGCCTGGGGGAGCGGGCTACGCGTATTTCGGGGGCGCGCGGGAAGTGACACACGATTGAGCGGGGTACGTGTATTTCGGGGGTGCGCGGGAAGTTACACACGCAATTCCATCAGGGTACGTGAATTACAGGTGTGCGCGATATCAACAGGGTACGTGTATTACAGGGGTGCGCGGGGAGCAGCACACTTGAATTGCACGTGTGGGTCCTCCCAGGTGTTCCCTCTACACTCTCCACGGCCCCTGCAGGTGGCTCACACCACAGGGGCCTACCCAGCACATGTCATGCAGGCACCCCACCCACCATGCCCATGCCCACCAGCCAACCCACATGTCAACTTGCACTACTCCCCCCAACGCATGTCCCCCTGCACCCCCAGCCACCAGGGGCAGCCTCCACCAGGCCCCCACCCATGTCTCACACCACCCCCACCCCCCAGTCACCAGGGGCACCTGCCAGCAGGCCCCCACCCATGTCCAACTCATGTTCCCCACCACCCCCACCCCCCAGCACTGTGGGGCACCTGCCAGCAGGCCCCACCCATGTCCAACTCATGTCTCCCACCACCCCCACCTCCCAGCACTGTGAGGCACCTGCCAGCAGGCCCCCACCCATGTCCAACTCATGTCTCCCACCACCCCCACCTCCCAGCCACCAGGGGCAGCATCCACCAGGCCCACACCCATGTCTCCCACCACCCCCACCCCCCAGCCACCATGGCCAGCCCCACCAGGCCCCCGCTCATGTCCCCTATCACCCCCACCCCCCAGCCACCATGGGCAGCCTCCACCAGGTCCTCACAATCCCCAACACAAATGTCATTACAACTCGCACACATGAGCCATACCACAGCCATATCGCAACTGCCACCACCATCCATACACATACAACAGCATGAGCAGCCAAAGGGGAGCCAGACATCACATGCAACACAGGAAGTGCACCACACATGTACACACACCACCACACTTGCATGCATGTGTACACCCCTGCCAAGTGTCGCACTGTTCAGACGGCCATCCATGTCACATCTGCCAATCAGGCTTCCACATACCGCTGTCACATGCATCCATGTGGCATCACTGTTGCACCCTTGTCAAATACACACACATGCACATGTACACAGTGCTGATACATGCAGCCGAAAACAACATACATGCGTGACATCACGGACATGTCTACTCACATACACATTCATCCAAATATGTGTGCCCACACAACTGCATTTGGCATGCAAGCCTACACACACAAGCACCATCCATGTCTCACACATCACAGCCCTCGCATGTGTCAGCCCCACGGCCCTGTACACCCCCACCCATACTCGACCCCATACAAACAGATGTGCAACCTGCACACTACCGAATAATCACCACACGCACTGCTCACAATCAGGATGCATGTACACTCACCGCTCGACTCCAGATGGGTCTGCTTCTCTAGGACCTGGATGTGGAGCGCTGGGGATATGCGTTCCAGGACCCTCATCTGTTCTCCCGACAAGTGGGCCCGGCGCCCCTTGGCATCCGCTGCCTTCAAGAGGCGCCGGCCCTTGTTCAGAGTCCTGGACCTGAAGTCCTCCCAGCGCTTCCTGACATGTTGGAAGTCGCGGACTGCCACCCCCTCCGCGTTGATGGCAGTCACGATGTCAGTCCAGATCCGAGTCTGTCCTTCCTTGTCGGCGTGGGAACTTCCGAAGAGGGCATCATACTGGCCCAGGACTTGCTCCACCAGGACACCAACTTCGGTGGCACTGAAGCTGGTGCCCCTCTGCCTCTCTGGCCGGGGGTTGTCAGTGGTCACAGATGGTGTTTGCCCCGACATGACAACCCCAGAGGCAGGAGTGGGTGGGCAACTGGGTCCTGGGGCTGGGCTGTGGAGCGATGGAATCCCAGTCGGGAGTCTTCGGTTCCAGCAGGGGTGGTCACAGCAACAGCACCCCTGGCTGATGTGCAGGCAGCAAATGGCAGTGCACGTGGGCAGCAGGCAGTCAGGCAGCAGCAGATGGCAGGTGGGAGCGTGCTCGGGGCCCTGGGGGGCAGTAGTTCGGCCTTCTGGGCAGGAGCGTGGTCTTCCGTGTGCATACGCGTGGCCAGCTTGATACGGAGTGATTTGGCACGTGAAAAATCTGCACGTCAGCGTGTAATACGAGGAAAGGGCCATGCGCGTAAGCACGCGTGGAAACTGCACGTCTGCGTGTAATACGAGGAAAGGGCCTATGCACGTAAGTGACGTGACGCGCGCGTGCGTTTCCCTCAGCACGGGTTAAAGGTGAGCGGGCCCAGCAGTTCGCTGTACGTGCCTTTCGTGGAGACCGACGTGTGTTGCTGCTTCCTGTTGTTTCGCGCGCCATCACAACTTCCCAGCTCTCAAGGACGTATCTCTTCTTTTGGCGGGGGTATTGGCTACGCGTGTTTTTCTGCATCGCGCTAGTCAGACGGTGAGTCACACACGCTCTTTTTCCCACTGCGGGTGCCCCTGTGTATCGCACCCATTTTTGATGTCATAGTAGCCTGCGTGTCCCACGCGTACGCGTTATTCGTGTTACTGGGTGCCACCGCGTACTGCGGGAGGTTCAATCCACGCACGTAGGCTGCAGGGTTGCGTGCACGGTTTTACTGCAGTTTTGGGGTGCCTGAGCGTTGCGTGACCCGTCACCACATCACCGGGGTCACATACAGCCTTGCAGGTGCAGGGGGGCTGTTAACATCTTGCTTCCCACCCCCTTCACCCCAATTGCCCAGGTCAATTGTGGTGTACACCTCCCATTGGCACCACTCCATCTGTGCCAGCACTACTACATCTGTGCCATGGTTGGGAGGCCACCAAAGGTGAGGGGCGCCTCAGCTGGGCGTACTCCTCGTGGCGGGCGTGGTCGGGGACGTGACCGTGGTGACCAGGGAGTAGGGGGACTCCAGGGTGTCCAGGGCAGCCACAGAGGGGGAAGAGGCAGGGGTGCGCCACTTGAGCACAATGTTGTGCCATGTGTCGGTGCAGCCATGCCACCACCCCCTGTGGTTCCGGGGGATGCAGCTCCTGCATCTGGCACTGGCACCCATATGACCCGGCAGTCCGTTCCATCGACTGCCACGGGCCCAAGGGTGGTGGTAGCTGCAGGTGCAGCTGTGGACAGAGCCACCCAGGCTCAGGGTCTGCCAGCGCAGGCTGCGTTGGCACTTGAAGAGCCCTTGGTAGATCTCCAACAGGCCAGGGGGGAAACCATAGGGGCACGCCGGGCTGCTCAGACCAAGACACGTGTCCCTGGGGCAGTCATGTCATCTGCTGCCCCGAACAGCCGGGTGTTGGCAAGTGCAGGGGCAGATGCACCCAACAGCACCCCGGTTGTGAGTCTGCCAACCAGGACCGTTGCGGCCAACCACCCTGCCACAGCTGATGCTGCTGCGCAGGGTCCATTAGTGGGCACCCAGCTGCCACTGACACAAGTCAGGCCTCTGGTCATCCCTCCACCTGCCACTCCCTTGGCTCAATCCACCGAACCCACTGGCCATGCTGGTCAGGGCGGCATTAGCCAGCCAGGGTCTGCGCCACAGTCCAAGAGGAGGAAGGTTGCACCTGCAGCACAGGCTGGGACCCCACACACAGCCACGACCTCCTGCACGTCGAGGAAGAAGCCTTTTTGTAAGCAGGAACTGGACTTCCTCGTGGACTACGTGCAGGGCCACAGCCGTGACATGCTAGTGGGTGCCAATAGTCAGACCACGGCTGCCCAACGTGACACCCACTGGAAGCATGTTGCGGAACATGTCAGTTCATTCGGCCATGAGGTGCCCACGGCGCAGGAGTGCAAAAAGCGTTGGAATGACATCAAGCGCAGCACTAAGGCCAAGCGTGCCTCAAATTACAACTTGACTCTGGTGACTGGCGGTGGGCCTGCACCAGAGGAGGAAGAAATCACTCCGCATGAGGCTCTCGTTGCGGAGTTCATACCACCTGAATTGGTCGAAGGAGTGGGAGAGAAGCTGGACTTTGATGCCCAGTCCAGTGAGTGTTGATGCGTGTTTGTTGAGGACGTGTGTGTTTCACTTGTGGGATGTGTTGTGCATGATTGCTGCTACATGTGACGTGTACATGGTTCTGATGTGCAAGTAATGCAATGCTACCGTCATGCATGTCTCCTCTGCCTGCATGCGGGACTCCATGTAGGCATGCTCCCTTGCCCCTCCTCCGCCACTCTGCACCCCAGTTCCACCTTTGCACTGGTCTGCTCCAATCTTGCCAATGTGTAGTTTCTTGTCCATGTGTCCTGTGTAGATGCTAACTTCCAGCATAGAATCTGCCAGACATATGCCATGTCGTACAGCCTTAGTACTCGATGCAGGGTATCTCACTTGTACTGTGCATGGGTCAGATGTCCCGCAGGGACATGAGGGCCCATTCATGCTCCATGTGTATTGCACGCATGCCCCTATGTGTCCTTGACTGGATGATCACTGTAATATCAGTCCTTGGTTACATACATTGCCTGCCAGCTCATCAGCCTTCCCATGTCAACTGTGCCTCAGTCCTGCGTTGCACACATGTTTAGGCTCTGACAATCTGTGTGGCTCACAGGCCTCAGCCTGTTCAATGGCCAATGACTCTGTCCAACTCTTGTTGTGTCTTCTTCACACGTGGGCGGCCTCCGGAGTTTCCATCATGTGTCCTGCCCACTGTCCCAGCATCATTTGCAGTGTTGTCATTTGAATCACATGAAGCTGTTGATGCCAGTCAACACTGCCTGTCAATACACAGGTGTATGGTCAGCCTTTTGATACCATGATAGGCATCCCTGCTTTGGTACTGGGGTGGAGGGGTGCTTGGCTTCTGGACATGGTACACATTGAATGCACAATGCACGTGATGTCTGATTTTGACATTGCACTGCCTTCACATTTCCTGGCACACACCATGTAGTGCTTGTACATGTAGGTAGTGAGTGGCGTACACATTTACTGCACTGCACAGACCCACTTCCATGGAAACTGCCACCTTTCAACAGGTCTGATCACTGAAGCTATTCAAAGTAGACCCAGCATGCATGCCAGGTCATATGTTGTGTGTCACATGTTTGCCTGATGCCTTTGCTGTCGGTGTGTGTGTGTGTCGTGTGCTTCTGACATGTGTATTGACCTTTTCCTCTCTATTTTTCAGGTGATGACGCAATGGAGGCAGAGGATGGTGTTGTCATGCCAGACACAGGGTTGGTAACGCCACATCAACCCGGCACTAGTGGGGGTCGTGGGGTGGTAGGCCACGAAAACCCCCAAGTGCTGCAGTCCATTTTGTCTCTGGCTGCCTATGAGTCCAGCCTTGATGACGACTCTGACGTCCATGTTGAGTTGGATGACCATCAAGTCCATGTGTCAGGGGTGAGTGATTCTGATGTGGACACTCCTCTGTCTGCGACACCTGCACTGAGGGATCAGACAGTCTTGGTTCCTCCGCCCGTGGTGGATCGGGACGCAGGGTCACCCTCCACACCAGTCACTGATGTGCCTGGGACATCACGTCGACGGGGGCATGTAGTCGTGCAGCCACAGGCGGTGCCAACACAGCGAGGACCCCCGGTCCTTGGGTCCCGCAGGGGTCAAGCCCGGCAACGCGGTCGCCGCACGCAACCGCTGTATACTGAGTGGGAGCAAGACATGACTGCCAATTCCGAACGGCAGGGGGCAGCAATGGAGAACATCGCTGAGAGCATGGAGCGTGTGGCCCGATCTGTGCTCCCCCCTGCTAGGCAGGTGCTTCTCCAGCAGCAGGCGGCACGGTCCACGGCCCGCTCGCTCAGGCTGGGCATGGCAGCCTCAGACAGGGCACGCCAGGCTGAAATGTCGTCTCTGCGTCAAGCAATTGCTGCTCACGCAGAGGCGCACATGGATGCCTTGAGGGAGGAGTATGCTTCCCTCAGATCCACTCTGGGTGTCCTTATGATGTCCCAGAGGCAGCGGGCAGAGGAGAGGTTTGCACAGCTTGAGTGTACCATCTCGGCTGAGCTACAGGCTTGCCGGGAGGTGCAGCGGTTGTCCAGCCAGGCCTTACAGGAGGAACTCCGTGTTACACGTGCTACCTTGCAAGAGGAAGCACGTGTATCACGGGAGGTTCTGCATGCAGACCTACGTCACATCGCTACACAGAACCAGGCTCACCCGTCCGGCAGACTTGCTGCCGACGAGGGGCAAGCTGTGGCTAGGCGTGGCCAGGCTACTGTGCCACGTCCTCCTTTCCAGGATGAGCCAGACTCGGACGACCATCTATCTCCCACATAGGTCGTGCTGTGCAGGCGTTGAGCCCATGGAGGATTTTTTTTTTGCGGGTCGTATGTGGCCATTTTTTATTTTTCCTCTAGTTTAGTTAGTTAAGTTTCTGTTTGATAGTTAGTTTAAATAGGTAATGTAGGTTTTCCATAGTTAGTGTAATTAGTTAATAGTTGATTTAGTTTAAAATTGCTAGTCTATTGTGCTTTCATGTGACGGTGCAGTGCTTTGTGGCTTTTGAAGGCATCCACTGTCTGTTCCAGCTGGGCCCTTCATGGTTGTCTTGTGTATGTGTTTGCTGCTTGGGTTCCTTGACTCACATATCCCACTCCTGCCTCCCTTATCCATGGGCTCGCAAGGATGGTTCGGTGTTACAGCATTTTACACAAGGGCATTGGACTGTCATATCTGTGGCATGTCTGGTGCTGTGTGACTTGTGTTGACACCCCTAGTGGGGATGATTTAGGTGTCATTTTCCACTGTTCAGCTTTTGCTAGATGGGGTGTATCATGATTAATGTGGACATTGATTGCTATGCATTGTGTAGTATGTTTCATTTCTTTCCTGTACATGTGCTTGTAGCAATTCATGCTGTAGATAGTGTTCCACACTTTGGAGGTGAAAGACGGACTGATGGTGTGATTTGTGATGTGACTCTCTGACATGGTCAAGTAATGAGATGCCTGATGAGACACACACAGATGACTTTGAAGCATTAATCATGTGCTACATGCCCTTTCTGCAGGTGGATGAGCCTCCAGAGCACCTTTGCCAGCAGACATGTCCCATTGGACGACGGAATTCTGGACCCGTTTGTTGGTGCCCACATGCACATGTGTGCAGAAGCAGAGGCACAGTGATTGCAGACCCACATCCTAGTACTGCTGACATGTTCCAAGGAACTCCAGGCAAGGTGAGCATCACAGGGGGGGCACGACACAGCAAAGCTTGCACCAGGCGAGTTGCACATGCAGGCTTAGTCACAGCACTGAGGGTGAGCTTAGACGAATATTGGTGTTGAAGCACACAATGCAGCTCAGATGTGTTTGTGGACTGATGGCTGCTGATAGTAGGGTTGTCTGGGACACATGCAGGGGCAGTGGCACATACCCTCCGGTACACCAAGGTCCATTGAGCCACTTGTATCAACCATGTAGCCTTCCGAGACATGGAAAGGGGCAGCTCACAGGGACATGCAGCAAGGGACATACTCTGGTGCAGTGCATGTCTTTTCCACGTACTTCATGATAAATGCACTGCCAACTTTGTTTCGGTCATGGTGGTACACAACTTGCTCTGTAGTCATGGCTTGCAATATGGGTCTGTCTGCTTACCCAGGGAACATAGCATGTTGTGTGAATTGTGACACATTGGTGTTCCATTTGCCACGCACCCAGCAGCGGCTGCCTTACTGCATTGACTGTGTATGACCCGTCACAGGGGTGATGTTATATATGGGTACGAAGCATCAACCACAGATTGTCTGTTTGTAGAGTAGTCTGTTGCTATGGGGCATGTTTGGTGTTGTGTTTTTGTGCAATTGGCACGTACAGGTTGTTGACTGTGTCTCTCTTTGCAGCATTGCAGTGCTCCTGTAACCGGACCAGAGAGTGCGCAGGCAGGAGGCCAGCACTCAAAACCAGAGCTAAGTGTCTTGTTGTTTTTCTTACAAACTGCTCTGCATAGGCTTGCTGGGGAGTGTACTGATGCATGGATGTATGTGAGCTTCAATTTGGTATGTTATTTTCTCCCTAATCGCCCGTGATCCTATGCAATTTTGAAACCTGTACCCTCTACCCGGTGTTCCTGCTTCCCGTGCCTATCCAAGCAACGTTCCCTGACCCTCTTTCCCCACTGGGGTTGCGGATGCCTGTGTAAGCCCCGAACTTGCAGGCGCCAAAACCCTAGAGGGGGTGGTTGGTTCGTACCACTCCTGAGCCTGGACTACAGAAGGCCATGACAATGATGTCCAAGTCTGTTTGGATTGTGTATGTGTTCATGCAGGTTGTACATTTTCGTGCATTCCCTAGTTTCATGTGTCATTCCACCTCCCCTCTCCTGCCGCTCATTCCAGTCATCCAGTGTGTCAACACCTGTCCCGACTGCATATCCCTGAACCTCCTTCCCCACCAGGGTCTCAGGGGCCTGTGTGAGTTTGACCTTGCAGGCACCCGGGACATGGTGGGGGTGGTTGTTTCGTGGCACTCCCGCGCCTGTACAGGGGACCTCTGACAGTACACATCCATTCATGGTGCATCATCCTATGTCATGTACCACACATGTCTCACATCCTGTCGTGACATTGTTTTGCTGTGCTACCTTGGTTGTTGCATCATTGTGGTAGTACTTGGCCCTTGTGAGGTACTGCTACGTCAAGTCATCTACTGGAGGGTGTTGGGGTTCGTTTTCATGCCTTGGAGTTTGTGTTTCGGAAATGAGTGTGTATTCTGAGGGTTCAGGGATCTTTTTACACACAAGGTGGGAGATGGTGACGAAGGGTTAAGGTGATCCTGTGGCCAGGTGGAATTGAGGTTTGGGGGCTCCATGACCCAGGTGCAGTTGTTCAGTGGGTCATGGTCATTTGTGAGGGAGGGGGGGGTTGTTGTTGATTGTTGCCTTGCCCTGCAGTGTGATGGGAACTCTGACATAGTAATGGTGGTATCCCATGTACATGTTGTGTTCTGCTGATCACTGCCTGTTCATGTGTTGTGTTTTCCTTTCAGGTGCGAGGGGATAGTTGTGGTTTGACATGCTGGGGTGTACACATGGTGGATGTTCACATGTGATGTGTAGGGAACACTGATGGTCACTTGAGTGCACATGCATATGTGGAGTGCATGTCCTTGCAGAACCACACACTTGCACTCTGATGCACTACATGTACTCCCACCCTTGCATATCCATGTGTACACTGTTTGCCTTCTGGTGCCCACTGTGTCCCGGCAGCACATGTTCTGTGACCGATCATGGATCCAGTACATGCCTGATTTGATGTTTGACGTGGTCTGTCACTTAGATGTGATGCTCAGGGTGTGCATCACACACAATGGCTGTTCACTGTGCTGTGCGCTGAGCAGTGTGATGCAGGAGTAGGACACTGCACACATGAGCTGCAGTGTTGATTTTGCAATGCATGATGTGCATGTAGACAGGCATTCATTGTGATGTTACGTCCACGACTGTTGTAATGCATTTGGAAATGACTTATTTTGGGTGGGAGGTTGTTGGTCTGTCATTTCATCTGATTCCGGGTCAGGCAGCAGTGTCCGATGCCACTGTGCATTTAGGACATGGCAATGTGTACCTTATCGTTACTGCATTGGTGTATGGGTATTGCGTGCCATGACATGTTGATGTTTGGGAGGGTTTGTGTGACATGACAGTGATGGCCATGGCCTGGTTTGCAGGTGTGTGTGATGCACACCTTGCATGTCCGTGTCATCCGCTTCCCAGAGCAACTAGCTGGGGGTAGATTTCTCTCCGCAGCAGGGCCCTCCCCCTGGAACAGACTTCCGGCCTGACTTGAACTTGAGGGGAATCATCTCCAGTTCTGGAAGCACCTCAAGTCCTTCCTCTTTGCTTCTGCTTACTGTCTGCCTCTCCCTTGCAGAATTCTCCACTGGAACTGCACAGGAGCTGCAACTGGGCCACTCTCACTGACCTTGGTCCCTGGCCCAGCCACTCTCCACTTGCACTGCCTCCCTGGCAACCCCTGCACTGCAGTACTGTCTCTTTATCCCTACAGCCCTCCCTTCCCAGCACTTGTCTGCACTCACCTTTGTAGTTGCCACCAGGTGACCTATGTATTATTGTTATTGTTTCGGGCTACTTCCCCTGTACTGGACTCCCCCCCACCCTTCCCCTTGCACTTTTCCCATTCCCCCTACCCCTGCACTTGCACGATCCCAATGACACCTGGCCTAGTAGTACCGTTCTCTGTGTTCCCTTGTTCCCCCCTCCCTGCCTCATTGCGCCTTGGAATACTTGTGTATGGCCCATATCATGTCATATGTCATATGTGTGCCTTTTGGTCACACAGGATAGCTTGTGTTTAAGTAGCTAGGGATGCAGACGATGTGGCACTTCCATGGCAACTATCTCAGGGTGGTAAGGTTGTGACAGTTGACTGTCTCTTTGTCATCATTGATTGTCACCTGGTATGTGCCAGGCCTGTGTTCACTCCGCAGGGGTGGGAGTTTAGGTGAAAAATGTGGCCACAAGCTGGGTCCGGGCTTCCTCGCCACGTGCCCTGTCCCCTCCCATGGGCAGCGCCTGTGGTTGGGGATGTGGGGGCACCACCATGTCCACCGGGACGCCCTGCCGTGTTGCAACATTGTGCAGGACACATGCTGCCACAATGATCCTGCACACTACTGGTGGTGCATAGAGTAGTTGCTCACCAGAGCGGTCAAGGGAGCGGAAACGTGACTTGAGCACTCCGAATGTGCGCTCCACTATGCCCCTGGTTGCAATATGGGCGGCGTTGTATCTTACCTGGGGTGGTGTGGTGGGGTTCCGGATTGGCGTCATCATGTGGTTGCTCAGAGGGTAGGCACTGTCCCCTGGGGAGATGATAATAGTTGAGATAATTAGGGTTTGGATATTTGTCTGTGTGTGACTTGCATGCATGTGCAAGGGCATTTGTACTGACCTAGGAGCCATGTGTCGCCATGCTGCCCAGCTTCCAGGGCCCGGCTCAGGGCGGACATTCTGTATATGAAACTGTCATGGGTGGAGCCAGGGTAGTTTGCATAGACAGAG
Source organism: Ambystoma mexicanum (assembly GCF_040938575.1). Classification (NCBI taxonomy): domain Eukaryota; kingdom Metazoa; phylum Chordata; class Amphibia; order Caudata; family Ambystomatidae; genus Ambystoma; species Ambystoma mexicanum. Next base: position 906,366,498 of record NC_090928.1, on the reverse strand, counting down.
GTGATGATTCCCTTTGCATCACATACCACCTGTACATTGATGGAATGCCAGTGCTTGCGGTTTCGGTAGATGTGCTCAATGGCCCTAGGTGGACGTAGGGCCACATGGGTGCAATCTATGGCACCGAGCACTTTGGGGAAGTGTGCCACCCTGAAAAAATCCAGGACAACGGCCTGCCTTTCTGCGGGTGTTCTGGGCATGTATATGTGCCTGCGGACTGAGGGGCGCGCTGTCATGATTGCCAGTACCTGGTGTAGGCAGCGTGACTGCGTGGCCTGTGAGACCGCCCCCACTATGGCAGTGGTCCGCTGAAATGACCCAGTGGCCAAAAAATGCAGGACATTGAGCACCTTCTCCAAGGGGCTCAATGCTTGGGAGCAAAGGGCGGGGGATGTAAGGTCATCTTCCCACTCCCTGACCAGGTCTAGGATGATGTGGGGTGGAAACCTATACCTGCCATAGACCTGGTCGTCAGGCATCCCAAAAAGGCTTGTCCGTGTTGCGAAAATGCGTGCCCTGGCTATTCTCCTCCTCCTGCGGTGTCCCACGATCAGTGCAGCGACAAATGGGGCATTCATCGTAGCTGTATATACGCGTTTGTTGTTTGCACGCACTTTTATGCTGTGCGCGGGGACGCTTCCGCCTGCCTTCGTGTGGCAGACGCGTTGACGCCTGTGCACGTCTTTTGCCGTGCGCGTGTTTCCCGTGTTCGGATACGGTCCGAGTGTCATCGCGTGTGATCGGAGGGGAGTGTGCGTACACGCAAGTGGCCTGGGTACGTGTGTTTCGGGGTGCCCGAGAAGTTCCACACGCGATTAGCCTGGGTACGTGTGTTCCGGGGTGCCGGGAACTTTCACACGCGATTGGTGGAAATCCATGTGTGTTCTGTCATCACGTGCAATGAGGGAAACACCTGCGTGCGTCACGTCACTTACGCGCATAGGCCCTTTCCTCGTATTACACGCGGACGTGCAGTTTTTCACGCGCGCTGAAATGCGCATGCACGTCTGTACGCGTCACGTCACAGGGGCGCTTGCGCTTGAGGGGCCTTCTGTCCAATGAAAATGCGTATGCGTGCAGACGCGCTTACGTGCTAAGGGCCTTTCCTCGAATTACACGCTGACGTGCAGATTTTTCACGTGCCAAATCACTCCGTATCAAGCTGGCCACGCGAAAACACACGGAAGACCACGCTCCTGCCCAGAAGGCCGAATCACTGCCCCCCAGTGCCCCGAGCAGCCTCCCACGTGCCATCTGCTGCTGCCTGCCTGCCTGCCTGCCTGCTGCCACCGTGCCCTACCATTTGGTGCCTGCACATCAGCCATCTGCAGGGGTCCAGTTGCTGTGTCCACCCCTGCTGGTACAGAAGACTCCCGACTCGATTAACATCGCTCCACAGCCCAGCCCCAGGACCCAGTTGCCCACCCACTCCTGCCCCTGGGGTTGCCATGTCGGGCACATCCACATCTGACCCCAGTGGCAACCCCCGGCCAGAGGGGCAGAGGGGCACCAGCTTCACTGCCACCGAAGTTGGTGTCCTGGTGGAGCAAGTCCTGGGGCAGTATGATGCCCTCTTCGGATCGTCCCGCGCCAACAGGGAAGGACGGGATAGGATCTGGGCCGACTGTGTGGTTGCCATCAACGCGGAGGGGGTGGCAACCCGCACCATCCAGAAGGTCAAGAAGCGCTGGGAGGACTTGAGGTCCAGGACCCTCATGAAGGCCCGGCGCCTCGTTGAGGTCCAGGACCCTCATGAGTTCCATCCAGTTGAGGGTCCTGGAACGCGCACACCCAGCGCTCCACACCCAGGTCCTTGAGAGGGAGACCCGTCTGGAGTTGAGCGGTAAGTGGCCAAGCATTGCTGTGTGAGACAGGGCATGTTGCAGTGTGCTGGTTGTCTGATACTTGCCTGCATGTGTGACATAGGCCATGTACGCATGTATGTGTGCAGGGACATCATGGGAATGCATGTGCGACCTGTAATGTGTGAATCGCACGGTTGTTGGATGTGTTTGAATGCGACATGGGGAGCCCTGTGCAGATTGCACACATGAGAGCATGGCAGTCTCTTTTCCTGGACATGGGTGGGGGCGAGGGATGGGTGCTGATGCCAGATACATATGTGGTATCCATGTCTGTGTGCCTGACCTGCGTGTCTGTGACTTGTGAGTGCCATGGATGCATGGCACATGTCTGTGACAATGTACAGATTCACTGATGCAGCCTAGTCATCCTTGTATGCACTGTGATTGGGGTGTACGGGGCCAGATGGATGTGACTGAGGTGAAGTGTGTGCATGTGATAGGCATGACCCATGATGCATGTGAGTCCCATTACATTGTATGAATCGAGAGTCCATTGGACATGCATTGAAATGTCCATGGCACGCACCATGACTGTCACTGTGTGTGTTTTGCCTGGACTGACACATGTGTTGTGGTGTGACATGATGGAAGTGTACTTTGACAGTGGCACTCATCTGCTATTGCTTCCTGTCTAGGGGACCATTGTACAGTACCCTGATGCTTGTGTTCTATATCTCCCTCTACGCAGCGGCTAGTGAAGGAGAGGGCGGAGACGGCGCTGTGGAGCAAGGCGGCGGGGATGCCCCCACGGCTGCAGCGGAAGGGGTGGGTGAGCCCCCACAGGGGCCTGCTATGGCGGTAGACGGCGAGGAGCCATCCAGGTTGGTGGTTTCCACAGAGGAAGAGGAGGCCGCCACTGAGGCGCATATGGGGCCTGGTGGGGGCATCCTTGCTGGTGCAAGTGGTGCAGTCCAGGGGCAGGGGCAGGAGACAGCACAGGTCACCGTGGAGGGGCCTGTGCATGTCGCTGTCCCTGAACCTGTGGGTGCACCACCTTGCACCAGCAGGGATGCCCCGTCCCAGGACCGTCCGCAGGTAGAGGGGATGTCCATGTCATCTGACTCCCCTCCACCTGCGGACGAGGGGACCCCTGGCCGTGTGGAGAAGGTCCTGATTGGGGTCGCGATGCGCACGGCTGTGATTCGTGATGCCGTGCGTGCTTTCCAGGAGGAGCACACACGTCATCACGAAGAGCACCGTGCCGACGTGGCCCAATTGGGATCGGCCATGTTCGGGGGTTTCCTGCATGTGTCGGCCAATCTGGCGGCCCTCTCCTCCTCTGTGGAGACTATACGCCAGTCGTTCTCCTTGCCGTCTTCCGGCCCAGATGCCACCAGGGCATCCTGTGGACCTGCCCTGACCAATGCAGCCAGCTCGGTGGGGATCCCATCCCTGCCACAGTCGGGAGTCAGAGGTCCAGCAGGGGTGGACAACACAGCAACTGGACCCCAGCAGATGGAGGATGTGACGGCATCATCGGGCAGGGCACGTGCACGACGGTGTCGGTGGTTTCCATCATCCTGGATGCCGTCGTGCTGGCAGAGGCAGTGGCGTCGGAGGCAGCAGCAGGCTCGACGTGGGAGGCATCATGGCTCGGGGCCATCAAGATCAGAGGGGCAGGCATCGGCCGGAGGGCAGGAGAACCCTGGGATGGTAGTGTCTTCCGTGTGGGAGCAGTTGGTCCAGCGGATAGGTGCGGAGCGGCAGCGGGCGGAAGAGGAGCGGCTCACCATGGTCAGGGCGGAGTTCTCCATGCGTCGGGCGTTGAGGCGGGCTGAGTGCCTCGAGGAAGCTCGCAGGGAGTTTGAGGTGAATATGGGGTTATCCCTGCGAGACCTCGGGGCCAGGACAGAGTCCCGCCTCCAGGACATCGACATGGAGTTCGATGATGCCCTGGCCGGCAACATCACAGAGTGAGCGGCAGGACTTGCCCGCTGCCATTGTATATAGTTATATAGTTAGTGGTAGGGTTCCTTTGAATTATTTTTTTTTTTATTTGGTTGCGATTGGACAATGCGCCACTTTTTTGTATATAGTTCAGTTTTTAGTTAGTTGACATAGTTAGGTTTAATTTGGTTGGGCTCATGGACCCGGGATTGTCTTGTATATAGTTCTTCTATGGATTTTTGGATTTTTTGGATTTTTTTCATGTAAATTCAACTTCTTTTTGTTGTTTTGCTTTGTGGTTTTTCTTATTTCATTTCCATTCTTGTTGATTTTCAATACATTTTTATTTTCATCCTTCAATGTGTCGTATCATCTCATTACTTTCATGCATGTCATGTTGGGTGTTTTAACATTCACTTGCAGCCATTGTGTGTGACAGACATGTGTTCATTTGCATTATTTACATTGGGTGTGTAACATGTAATTGCCTTTGATATGTGGGTGGATGTGATAGTTGGTTGGGCCTTTTGGCAGGGGAGGATGGCCATTACGGACATGATTGGGGATTGTTGGGACCCAGGTGCAGGGGGGCATGGATGGGACATGGGTGGGGGCCTGCTGGCAGGTGCCCCACAGTGCTGGGGGGTGGGGGTGGTGGGGGCATGGATGGGACATGGGCGAGGGCCTGGTGGAGGGTGCCCCGCAATGCTGGGGGGTGGGGGTGGTGGTGGACATGAGTTGGACATGGGTGGGGGCCTGCTGGCAGGTGCCCCACAGTGCTGGGGGGTGGGGGTGGTGGGGGCATGGATGGGACATGGGCGAGGGCCTGGTGGAGGGTGCCCCGCAATGCTGGGGGGTGGGGGTGGTGGGGGACATGAGTTGGACATGGGTGGGGGCCTGCTGGCAGGTGCCCCACAGTGCTGGGGGGTGGTGGGAGACATGGGTGGGGGCCTGGTGGAGGCTGCCCCTGGTGACTGGTGGGGTGGGGGTGCTGGGAGACATGGGTGGGGGCCTGGTGGAGGCTGCCCCTGGTGACTGGGGGGGTGGGGGTGCTGGGAGACATGGGTGGGGGCCTGCTGGCAGGTGCCCCACAGTGCTGGGGGGTGGGGGTGGTGGGAGACATGAGTTGGACATGGGTGGGGACCTGCTGGCAGGTGCCCCACAGTGCTGGGGGGTGGTGGGAGACATGGGTGGGGGCCTGGTGGAGGCTGCCCCTGGTGACTGGGGGGGTGGGGGTGCTGGGAGACATGGGTGGGGGCCTGGTGGAGGCTGCCCCTGGTGACTGGGGGGGTGGGGGTGCTGGGAGACATGGGTGGGGGCCTGGTGGACGCTGCCCCTGGTGACTGGGGGGGTGGGGGTGCTGGGAGGCATGGGTGGGGGCCTGGTGGAGGCTGCCCCTGGTGACTGGGGAGGTGGGGGTGCTGGGAGACATGGGTGGGGGCCTGCTGGCAGGTGCCCCGCAATGCTGGGGGTGGGGGTGCAAGGGGACATGAGTTGGTGATCATTGGTGCAAGGAGACATGTGCCTTTGCTGGGGGGCATGCCCATGTTGGGTGGGCTGCCTGCGGGACATGACCAGGGATGCAGGTTATTCCCTTGTGGTGTGGGCTGCCTGCAGGGGCCGTGGAGGGTGTACAGGGAACACCTGGGAGGACCCACACTGGCAAATCACATGTAGGACTCCCCGGCACCCCTGAAATACACGTACCCTGCTGAAATCGCGTGTAAAACTTTGTGCGCACCCCTGTAATACCCGCACGCAGCCCAATCGCGTGTGGAACTTCCCGCGCACCCCTGAAATACACGCGCCCAGGACAATCGCGTGTGGAACTTCCCACGCACCCCTGAAATACACGCGGCCAGGACAATCGCGTGTGGAACTTCCCGCGCACCCCTGAAATACACGCGCCCAGGACAATCGCGTGTGGAACTTCCCGCGCACCCCTGAAATACACGCGCCCAGGACAATCACGTGTGGAACTTCCCGCGCACCCCTGAAATACACGCGCCCAGGACAATCGCGTGTGGAACTTCCCGCGCACCCCTGAAATACACATGCCCAGGACAATCGCGTGTGGAACTTCCCACGCAACCCTGAAATACACGCGGCCAGGCCAATCGCGTGAGAAACTTCACGCGAACCCCTGAAATACACGTAGCCCGCTCCCCCAGGCCTGATCGCGTGAGAAACTTCAAGCGAACCCCTGAAATACACGTAGCCCGCTCCCCCAGGCCCGATCGCGTGAAAAAGTTCACGCGAACCCCTGAAATACACGTAGCCCGCTCCCCCAGGCCCGATCGCGTGAAAAAGTTCACGCGAACCCATGAAATACACGTAGCACGCTCCCCCAGGCCCGATCGCGTGAGAAACTTCACGCGAACCCCTGAAATACACGTAGCCCGCTCCCCCAGGCCCGATCGCGTGAGAAAGTTCACGCGAACCCCTGAAATACACGTAGCACGCTACCCCAGGCCCGATCGCGTGAGAAACTTCATGCGAACCCCTGAAATACACATAGCACGCTCCCCCAGGCCCGATCGCGTGAGAAACTTCACGCGTGCTTGCCGTGCTGGTATAGGGTTAGCGCAGCCCTTTGCGCTGGATTGGGGATTTTTATGGCTTTTCCCTGCGCGGAAGGCGTTCTTGGGGGCGTAACTGGCGCTGCTGCAAGGTCGCTGCGCCACTGTGCGCCACGGCTGGTTTTGGTGGCTGGAATCCATGAATACGCTGTGCGCGGAAATGGGTTTTGGCGCACGCGGCTGGCGCAGGGATTCGCACGCGCACACTGTGCGCCAGCCGCGTGCGCCACTTGTGCGCTTAATTCTATGAATTACCCCCTTAGGGTTTTCGTGGGGCAGGAGGATTGAAATGTTTATTTGGCTCATGTTCCATGTGCATGAGACATGATAACCAAAAGTGAAACCCCAAAAAGTGAGTTTGTATATTGAAGCAATGTTTTGTGCCACAGAGAAGGAATTGTGTTTAATCATTTGGTGCAAATATTCATTGAACCTATTAATTAATAAGTGCATATTATTTCTGTACCCCGGGATGGTTCTTGACATATTGGTGGCACAGGGGGAGGGATCTACGTGGCTCTACATGAGTCATAGACAGGGCTAGACTGAATCAAATAAATTATATATTGTGTAGCACTTTAACTTGGGGGGTGGACTCCCCATGTTTAGGGTAGCCTCTAAACATAACCTTACAAGTCGGGGTACTTAGTCGGATCTAGCTTGCTGTTTTTGATTCATGACAAGTTCATTGTTGACATGCTATTCATTCTAGTATAACCACATTAAGGTGGATGGCAGGTTGTTCATGAAATTGTTAAAGTACCACTGTGCCTTGACATCTGAGAATCAGGGAGGTTTATAGAGAAATAAGATTGTGCGGAGTAATGCAAAAGTAATCTGATTTGAGTTGACATTTGAGTTGGCATGATGGTGGAAATCTAGCAAGAATAGGGTGAGGATTTTCCAATGTGCTGAGTGAGTGTAGAAGGGTGCGAAAAGCCGCTTTTAAAATGAGTGCTATTGAAATTGATGAGGACAGGAAACAACTCCTAGCTAAGATATTTATTCAAGGAGAATGGTCTGAGAACAAAGCTGGGAGCTGGCTAAGTACAATGATGATGCAAGGGGTTACATCACTAAGCACCGACATTTGGCATAAATGTGGGAGGTTACACAAAGCATTAGAGGCATTTTACGTGACCCAAACTAAGATTCAAATGGCTCAACTCACTGCTCATTTATATTTATATTTGCAATTAGATGAAGAGCGATTGTAAAGCAATGAGGCCAGTATGCTGAATCAGACTGGAGACCTGAAACAGGCCCAGAAATCCCTTTAGAAATTAGAAGATTACAACAAAGTCCGATTTTAGAGCTGTAATATGAAGATCTCATTGAGCAGCTCATAAATGAGCAAACCCCCACATACAGGCAAGTGCAGAGTGAGAAACAGAGTTTGCTGCACTGCAAGATATGTGTAAAGAGAGTGCAGAAGCTGTAAGCCACCTTCAATGCCAATTGAATAACCAGACTGGTCACAATGTGGTGTTGTTGGATGAGATTGTGGCTTTCAAACAGACCAGAAATGAATTAAAAAGTGAAAACAGTTAATTACCAAAAATTGCTTTGATCAGATGCACCAAGATATAAATAATATGAAAAAAGTACATGCAACTAATTAAGGAAAAGGACCTGTTGAACCAGTATAACAGTGTCCTTTTACAAAAAGTAAATCAGTTGAAAATGGATGCAGAAAAGGGTCAGTCAGGTCATCAGGAACTGACCAGAAATAGCGAAGAGAATATAGAGTTTATGGAGCATTTGGGGCAAGCAGAAGATGACCTAGCACATTCAGTGCATGGGAGAGACTCTCAAGAGAAAGAACTTGTTACCTTGAAAGAAAAGTGCCTTGAATATGCACGCATAATACAAGACTCTCAGAGAGAATATGAAGTACTTCAAGATGAAGTACAGAACAAAAAGATTGATTGGTGGCTCAAAGGAGTGTGCTTGAAGCCAGCCAGGTCTTAGGGCCAGAGTTAAAAATTGAGCTCTCTGAATATAAACTGGAAATGAGGACAGTGTGAAGCCAGTGTGAGAGTTTAACCAATGAAATGGAGAATAATAACCAGGCATTGAGGCACCCTGACCCATCAGGATATTGGATAGTGCCCTCTGATCAAGGCGAGATGCCTCTCCCATCAGGGACCTCATGCCGGTTATCCACAACCTCCCATCTACAGACTGGAACTGACCTCATGCATACCACTTATAGAGACCAGGGAAACATGAGGCAGCTGGACTTACCTAGCACTAGCCAAACTGACCGAGGTGGTCAGTCCTTATCTGACATTGATGAATATTCACCTATATGAAACAGAAGGGAAGGTGGCCATACCAGTGTGTCCTGGAAGACCAACAATAATCCTGTGAGTACTTCTGACTCTGAAAAAAACACATGATTAGAACATCAGAGAGTTACACTTGCAGAAAATGATCTTTTAAAGGGAACATCTAATCCACATCACTGAAAAAGAAAATGTCAAACTTCAACCTAAGAAGGGTATTCTAAAAACCTCCATGCATTCAGGTGAATGGGGTTTTTCCTGAGAAACACTGAAAGGGGCATGGTACCCATTGGCAACAGCCTGCAGAAGAGTGGGCCTCATTACGACCCTGGCGGTAAGGGGTTAACGCCAGCGTTAGCTGCGCCGACCCCTTACCGCCAATTACGAGGTCCCTTAGCGCCATGGCGCTTTTAACACCTGCTTTTAGCAGGTGTTAAAATCCATGGCGCTAAGGGACCATGGAGTTAATTACGCCACCGTAATTTACGGTGGCGTAATTAACGCCTTCCCCACTCCCATTATGCCCTATGGGGCAAAAATGGGAATGGGGAAGGGTAAATGGGGATTGGGGAGTTACCGCCCCGCCAACGTCGGAATGGGGCGGTAAGTCCGCCAACCACCATGGTTTAAACGTAGTTTACGCCATGGTGGTAAAGTCACGGCCCAGGCGGTAACTTACCGCCTGGGTCGTAATGAGGCCACTGTGTGCTATCCTGTACCTAAATGTGATGACAGGAAACATGACCCTGACAAATCACGGCGGCATGGGTGAGAGGAGTCCAGACCCCATGATTCTGGGAGGTGGTCCCAATCTCATAGAGATAGGGAGCACTTAGGAGACAGGGAATGGAGTTCAAATAGTAGCTCTGAGTCAGAGGGTGAAGGACTCAAGTGCAAAGGTGCAGAAAGACAGCAAAACAGAGAAGGGTTTTTGTTAAAAGCCCAATCAGACAAATCAAAACCACTTCCCGACCCAAAACCATAAGAATCATAAGTATTCGATATGGGAACACTTAGAACTTTTTGAGCAAATTTTGTCATGATTTGAGATAAAAAATGATGTCAATTGCATGGAGTTTGCAAAATGTATATATTGTCCTGAGTTCAGTTTCTTTGCAGGACTGGAGGACCAGGATAATTATACATGACATCCATGTTGGAACAATTTTCCACTCATAGCAACCCACAAGAGGCCCATAGGGCAGCATGTAACTTGCAATGTGTGGAAGATCAGGCGCCTAAAGATTTTGTACAGGAATTAAAATGTGCATTTGTGCAGACTTCTAGGCGGGTTAATACAAATAGTAGGGAGTTTGTGACCACATGTTTCCATATGCTTCCCAAATATATAATTACCCAGTTAGTGCCTGATTGCCATGAGTACAGGACACTGGATGGGTAATAGAGCAAGCCACCAGAATATATTAGGTCCAGAAACCAACTGACGATAGAAATAACCCCCAAAACCCCAGGCCATCTATCACAGCAGCTGCTGTGAAGGTGGCAGAGGTAAAAACTACCCCCCCTGTGGATATGCAGACAGGGGGGCCAAACAATACTCATCCTGCCAACAAGCATAATGAAAGGCAGAGGGGGCCCTCTGCCCCAGCCCAATCGAATGGTTTTCAGGTAGTATTCCATAACAATGATCACTCTGTCCCTTGTCACCGTGTAAGCCCTCGATATAAGGCTACAAAACTGATCCTGGGGTATGTGTACATGCCCCCGGCACAAAGGGTGGGGCCAAACCAGGTTAGTACTTCCCCCAGAAACTTCCCTCCCAACCTGCATTTTTTCAACAGGTACCCTCAAAATCCAAACTTCATGAACAATGCTTCTCCTTCTCCCTGGGTTCCAGGACAATAGATCCCTGAACCAGGGAGAAGGGATAATCAGGACTGAAAATTATTGGGGAAATTTCCAATGTCCAAACTACTGTGCTAGAAGGGACAGCTACCCTTTTAGGGTGCAGCAGACCTATGGGCAGAGACCTCCAGAGAAAGTTGCTCCGCTGGATCAACATTTCCAACAATCGACTGACGACCTGGAGCGGATGTAGTCAAACCCTCAACCTAACTCTCCTTCCCAGAATGTTTCAACACCCCGGTCTTTTGCCCCTGGAGGAGGAGGAGGGGGTGACTGATGGAAAATCTCGACATGCAACAGGTTCCAGAGGTGGGGGCCCTGGTTGAGGGGAGATGCCAAGCCCTTGAGGAAGCTACTTTTCTTGCAAAAATAGAACCCCCAGAAAAACTCTCAGCCCGGTATTGACTTTTCTACCCCAGCGAAGTTAGACTCCAAAGAACAAAGGATAATTACGAGAAGTCAAAGAAAAACCCACTTTGTGGAGGCAAAAAGAAGAAGATAATCCAATTTAAAGGAGACAAATCCCTGGAGCCTTCAAGCAAGGACATCTTTTCTTTCAGGATTGGGGGGCGTCGTCTCTTTCAGAAATGGGGGATGCCTCCAAATGAAAAATGGGTCCCAAGAGACAGGGTAGGTATGGAGACGGACCCATATCAAGAAACTCTTAGACCTCAAAAATACGAGCCAGATAATACTGAAACTGTAGAGATATCCTCCCCAGAAACAGGTTCTGAGGACTGTCTTCAGATCAAGGGCCAATTAAGAATCTGGGGAGAAAGGGGATCCCCAACTATGCAACTTGCCAGATGTAAATATCTTCCTACAGATTCCCAATCTTCAACACGGAAAAGCCACCATGATCGCACTGTTTCAGAATTCAACATTAAGAAAATGACCGCTGAGCTGGCCTATAACTCACACTTTCTTTGCACCTTTGAGGACAAAGAAGGCAGATTTTATGTCCTGGACAAGGTACAGGGTCAGTGTTAATTATCTGCTCCGGTGGATATTGGATTCCAAGCCACTCTTCAGTCCAAAAAGGCATTTCGCCAACTTAATATAGGAAGATGGAGGGTCACCCAATTACCCTCATACCTCTTCCCAGGCAACTCCAAAATGTCAATGGGAATTATATTTCCATCAAAGGGACTGCGAATCTAGGACCAAAAATTGGGCAACATCATTTAAAACATCCGGTGATAGACTCCATTGGGCAAACCTTGTTTACTGATGAACTATCTCCTTTGGACGTTATCACCTCTAATCAACTGTGTGAACAAGGTCCTCTGGACCCAGACTAACTGGTCTATAAAACTAAAAATTAGTAAAAATTATGGAAGTTTGAATGGCATTTGTAATTTAATCAAACAACGTTCAGAGAAAGTGATATTTAAATTCCAGAATAATCAGGTCCCAGACATCGCTGTCATCGCTGTAGCATTACAAACTGGTAATGAGAAGCCTCCTCATTTCTTGAAAATCAACCTTCCTCCCAGTTTTGAGTGGCATTCCACACTGGAAGGGAACAGCTTGACGTTGTACACTAGTTCAAAGTCAGAAGAAATCCAGAGTCCCATGAAAACAAACTATGAAGAATCAGCTCAAAGTCTGACCGACATTCAGAAAAAGTGCAGTCATTTCAGCAAAGGATTATTCAGGATATTCCCAAAAGACCAGAACATTCCCACATTTAAATTGTTTGACAAATGGGAAACAGTCTGGAAACCCCAAATTCCAAACATTTCCTGCCTATCAGGTGCATGTAAAAATGTCCACTGGCAACAAAAGCATGGAACACAATTGTTGGGTCAAGAGAGATGCCCCTTCTGCCTTTCATTTATGCAGTGACATTCTCAATCGATAAGCAATCAATTTGGATCTGATTAATAATAAAGTATGGTCACTACTGGGGGATAACGCCATGGGCTTTGACAACCCCGAAAAACCATTTTGGTCAGCTCAATTGCTGCCTTACGCAGTTGAAGTTCAAGTGCAAGAAGAGGTTACCATCCCAGGACAGGTGCGACAATTCACTATTCCCCTCAAAATTAAGTGAGGAGGACAGAACCTCAAACATCAGGGTGCCTATATAAATTTCAATTCTTATCTCCAACACCAAGGTTTGTATTTACATCCGACACCTCTAGTTGATCTAGAACATAACACCATATGAATATTGGTGGATAATAGCGACCCTAAAACTATCACTTTGGGTGCAGACACCTTTATTGGAATGGCAGTTGATGACCAAAATTATTCTATTGATGTAGGTAACTAAATCGTCAGACCAATTCCTCACTCCTGTTTCAACATTAACTATGGTATTGCTCCAGAAAAGATGTGTACCCGTCGTAGGGGGAATTTCTTGGTGTATTCTTCATGCTCTTGTGGGGTTGCAGAGGGAACCTGTGACATCAGGAAGGACAAGGTGATATTTAGATTGAACAAATCCATGGAGCCTCCTGTACAGCTTAACACCATAAAAAAGAGATCTCTCTAACCAACTGGAGGATACCGTTGAAATTGCCCCTTCTGAGGTCTTTCTAGTTTTCAAGCAGATGGTCGAGGAACTGATTATTCTTGCTGATGCCTGTGAGACTGAGGAGCAAACACAGAAATTGAAACAGGTTTTCCTGGACTTCCAGGACATATTTCCAGCAGACTCATTTGACTGTGGACGTGCATCTATTCATTCAACCACCATGCCGATGGACCCAGAGAAGGCATCAATATTTGTGATACAATGTTGGTCACATGTTGCTTCCATGGAGTCACTCACAGAGATGGTTAAGAATTTAGAATCCCGTGGGATAATTAGTCTGATCCACAATACCTTTAACAACCCGGTCATGGGGATACTAAAACCCAATGGCCAATAGAGACTATCTGCTGATCTGAGGGAGTTGAACAAATGGGTCCACATGTCAAGATGGCCACTTCCCTACATCGATCAAGGGCTGGCACAGATCCATGGATCAAAAGTATGCACAATCATTGATTTGACCAACAGTTACAAGACGGTACCCGTGAGTAGGCAAGACCAATACAAGCTTGCTTTTATCTTTGGAGGGCAGCAATAAACATGGATCCTGACACCATTTGGATACATAAACTCCGGAAAGGAGTTCAACATCTTTCTGTATAAGTCCATACCCGATTTGGCCAAAATGGGAAACCAGGCCTATGTAGATGATATTTTGATCATGAGCTCAACTGTGGAGGAACACATTGCAGAAATCCGCTATGGTCTGAGCGAGTTGCAGAAAGCGGGAGCAAAGCTGTCCTTTTAGAAGGCACATTGTTGTAAGACCTGAGTGAACATCTTAGAGCACAAAATCACCCCTGAGGATCTCAAACTCCAGGCGAAGAAGGTGGAAGCCTTATTGAAATTAAAAGACCCTACTACTATATGAGAATTAAGAAGCCTTCTTGAACTCACTATTTATAGTTGAAAGTTCATTGAAGACTACGCAGGCTCCTTGTTTGGCTTACCCCTTCAGGAATAAGAAGTTCTTCTTGGAGACAGTGTTCTGAGATACTTGCCGAACAGCAGTATTGTACCAAAAGCACAACAAGGTTAAACAAATTATCTCAAGCAAAACTTTGTCCTTAGTGGAGGAAACATTCAATGGATTAGGCACATCATCGTAGAGACTCCTCACCAACTTTTGCAATAGTTACAAAGTGACAGGATAGGCTTGAGGAATGTAAGTAATTCCAGAATTACTTCCTGGATTTTGTGCATGCAAGGCTTTCCTGTGGAGGTCAGATATGACCAAAACAAGAAGAGTCCTCTAGTGAAAGGATTGGCTGACTTGCATGATTGTGCTCAAGACAATTGTCTTGATGCAAGTCTAATGATCAAAAACAATATGGAGGCATACTTAACATCCCTGCTCAAGGTCTATGAAGAAAACATGTGTCGGGAAACCCACAGTTTATATGGATTGGTGCTCCTACCATGTTGGTAATAACAGGAAAAAAAGAACTAGTGGCTGGAATTGGGAATGCCTGGGTGAATGATACCCCAGAATCCTGTGCTGGTTACAAAATAAGACACCGAAGTAGCCCGGTATCAGAGTTGATGTCCGTTCATCAAGCCATCATCACTGCAGTACACCACCAACCCAAAGAACTGGTCATAATCATTGACTCTGATTATGTCAGGAATGGGTTTGTGGAACACCTGATTAACTGGTCAAATCATGGCATGTGCTAACAATAAATCCTTAAAACATGTAAAACTGATCCAGTTGATTGATGATCTGGTGACCTCTTATGAGACGACCATCTATTGAAAGAAGATAAGAGGTCATTCCGGAATACCTGCTGGGTGAAATCCTAACCACAGCCATTACCAGGTCTCAAACTCGTGCCAACAGTGAACTCACGACTGCCCAATGTAGTAAAGTTTCCCTGGAAGCAGATTTGATCACTGCACAGAAAGAGGACTCTCTTATTGGAAGATTCTATTGACATATTGAAGACTTTGTGAGTTTTCCACTAACCAAATCAGATTATACCTGTAAAGAGGATCTCCAGGTGTCTATGAAGTTTTCCAAAATGTTCTGAATCCAAGATGGTTTGTTGTTATGGAGATCACTATATGGGTGTGACCAGTGGGTGGTACCTACCTAATTCCAGATTCTGATGTTGAATCATTGCAATGACGCAACCACTGCCAGTCATAGGGGATTTCATACAACATTGGAAGTCTTGCGTGAGGTTGTATGCAGGCCACACATGGGGCATGACCTAAACATTTATTTAAAGGGGCGTCTCCTGTGTGCTCAATTTCAACCCAGTTCTCTCACACACAGAGCTCCCCTCCAGAAAAGTGTAATGACACTGCCTTGGTCAGATTTGCAAGTCAATTTCATCGGTCCAGTGATTCGCTCCTCTAGAGGAAAATACATGTTGACTACAATGTGCTTGCTTACAAAGTGGACAGAATGTCATCCTACCCCGAATTGTAGGGCAAAGATAGCTGCTATGCTAATGATCAACCACATCTTCTCTCATTTCGGCTTCCCACAAATGATTAAGTCAAATAGAGGAAGTAATTTTTTTAGTTGGGTGATGTCGAAGACGTGGGGGATTCTAGGGGTTTAAATTAAACTCCACATTGCCTACCACCTGGCCTCCCATGGAGGGGTTTAGAGATATAAAAAGACAATTTTGAGCATCCAGAAGATGTTTGTGGCTGACTCAGTTGAGACATTTGGTTACTGATTTTTCTGATGGCTATTAGCTCGACACCATCTTCTGCAACTAAAATGTCTCGATTTCATCTTATGACCAGACAAAAAATGGTGTTACCTCAGCAGCCTCTAAAAAACGGATTATCGCGTTGACTACTCATGAGTACATTGAGACCTAAAGGAAGCACCTCCAGCACTTTTGCTTATGCACAGCATATAAAAGTCTGCTGAAGGAATGAAATCATACTATGACCTAAAGACCACAACAAAGAAGTATGAGGTAGGTTACAGGGTTTACCTGTGCAATTTTCAGAGGAATGAGACCAAGGAACGGAAATGTCTTCCCTCTTGACACGGTAGCTTTGGGATGGCTGACAAAATCTTCCCTGTTGACTATGAAATCCGCATCCAAAAAGGAGAACAGAGGGAAGGGAAAATGGTCTGTATCAATCAGTTGGAAAGCTGTCATCCCAGACAAACTTTACGACAGATCAACAAGCCCAATAAAGTTAGAAATGAGGAACCATATGATGAATCAAAGGTGAGACCAAGACGCCTGGATGGAGACTAAAATGTATATAACAGGTTAGAGTAGTTTAATTAATATTCATCAGAAATGTTAACAAGTAAAGTGAAATGTGGTACATGTCTCATGATTCTAGTTAATGTTATCTTAATTGCTACGCAGTGTTGTGTCACAATGTATATGTAATGTTCTCCTGTGAAATACGTTCTGTACAAAAATACTTAACTTCTCTTTTTACCCCTCTCTTTAGAATCACTAATATCCTTCCATTCCATCGGGGCTCTCCATGACCAATGAGATGGAGAACTATTGATGGAAAATAAACATATAATAAATCACACTCTTCCCTGCTCTTTCCCTGACAAGGAATCAAACAACAAGAGCAAGGGTGGGGGTGTGTGGGATACATTTGGCCACCAACAAAGGGAAATGCATTGAGCCACGTTGGGCCTAAAAAGTGCTGAACCTGGGAAACACATTACTGGCTGACAGAAGCCTTAAAAGTGCAGGATGTAGAGAAAATACTGTGAGCTGACAGACAAAAGGGCAACATTTCATTTTTAAACTGCCACACAACAGAATGTTATTTGTAAATAAAGATGAATTAACTTAGTGAATGGACTTTGCATGCAATTGTAAGAACTCAAGATGACTTAATTTTCAACACAAGTAAATTATGTCTAAATGTGTGGCATTTACTAACATAGACATTGATATAATGTAAATGGAAGTGTGTGCATTGTTCAGCTTGAAATGAATATAGGAGGTAAACTGTCCCCTTGCCAAAAAACGGTGAGTCTATCACGATGGGAAAGGAACATTGTTGGTCCTATGCAAGTATATTAAGAATACACAGAAGGTCTCCTGCATGATGTGAATGGAATATTTAAAGTGCAAGGTTTGTGCATGGAGAAAAGCTCAGTGTTTAGCCAAGAATTACATTTCTCATTCAGATTCGAAGGAACAGGCAAAGCTCCCTTACCCATTACATGCTCTGCTCTGCTATCTATCTAAAAGACTATTTCTTTGACTTTCAGGGCCAGAGAGAAAAGCTGCCTTCATGCATGGCAAAGGGATATATTGGTGTGCTGGTTCGACAGAAAGACTGACATTAAATGGGTTGAACTCTTAAAAATACATGCATTTAAACTTGTTTCATGGTGTGGTCAAGACTTGAATGAAACATGACAAATTACAGAACTGCCTCATGTTGCTGAGAGGGCAAGGGTGACCCATGTGGCCTGAAAGATAATGATCACTCCTACAGACCCTTACTTGCAGGACTGGTTAATGATTTTAATTACAAGCTAAAGTCAACAACAATAGCAGATGCACAGAGCGAAAGTTCATGAGAAATAAAACCAGCTTTGAAATTAATGGAAGAATATGTAATATATTAGTTACCATAGGGTTCCATATAGAATCATACATATGGGATTTTCTCAGCAACTATGAGGACTACATAGGCGATTCAGGTTCATTTTAAAGCTTATTACAAGGCCATGATATTGATTCAATTCTTATCAGAATTCGACCTTAGGAAACCCTGTAACAATCTAAAATGTATTTCTAGCTCCCCAGAAAATGTCACAAGACCAGATGTTGGTGTCGTAATAGCACCGGGAATCATGTAACTGGGTGTGATGTTTGGTGATACTGACTTTCATTATTTGTGGGTAAACTGCGAAAATATTCGGTTTGACCTGCAACCTCCTGCCGAGACGAGAGATATTTCATTAACTGAGGCACGATTAGAGGAGTCTGAATATATATATTACTAGCTGCTGCCCGTGGCTTCGCACAAGTGGATTTTGGGATTTGGTACAATTGTTTTTAAAAGATACATGAGGTTTTTGTTTAAACTGTATGAAATATTATTTACAGGTTGATATCTTAATGTAATAAGCAATGTTTATTGCAGACGTTAGTAGTTAGGGCATATTGGCTACAAAACAAAGATAGTTGTTCCATCGATGTGTATCCAGAAATGTTTTCATGTTGTAATTACAAGCATACAATGATACAGACAAAAAAATAAAATTACTTATTTGGCATCTGCAAACTGAAAAATAAAACTATTTGAGTACTTCTTTGTAAACAATACTAGTGGTTCTCCCTTCAGGTGGTAAGATTACCGGAGAGTTTGGTGAGCTCACTCTGGAACAGGCCACGTAAAACTGCCCATGCGAGAAGCAGTCTTTCCCGCTACCTTTAAAGTCTGCCCCTGAGATTTGTTGATGGTCATGGAGAAGAAAATTTTTTATCGGGCACTGAGGTCTTTAAGAATTTAAACATATATTCTGTAGGTATAAGAGGTAGTCCTGGTATGAATACGGACACCCCCTGGCAAGAACCGGTGAGCACCGTAGCCTTAATCACATTTCTGTGGAGAGCTTTCACTTGCAATCTGGTGCCATTACAGAGCTTAGGTGGGTTGAGGTTCTGCAATAATATCACAGGTGTTACCACTTTGAGAAGCAGTTTGTGTTCGGGAAGACTTTAAGTGTTCAAGAACTCAATGGGGCAGTGGACTGCATCATCACTGTGTACCACTGACTTTACAGATGTGTACTCCATTTGCACTCCTCTGAAATAATTAATAAGTATCTTATTGATAATGGCAGTCATGCTGTTCTTTGGCATTAAAATGGCATGCTCACATAACCATTCTGTAGATTTCTCTATTAGGTGTTTTTAAAGGGTGCATTTTGTATGTGAGGTCTCTTAGGGAATAGCCCATTGTGCCTTGGTCAGAAGGGATGACAATTTTGCTCTCAAATATGGGATATTCTCTGTCACCAATTTTAAGAAGCAGTTCAGAGAACTGACCTGCAGACACATCATTTAGCAAATTATCCCTCATGTTCTTTTGCAATTTATGAGGAGAATCACATAGAGCAGCATCCTCTAAGGCAGTATGGCAATGTTTGTCATCCACCAGCAAGCCAAGCGCCTGACATGCTGATTGGTAAGTGGATTGGAGGACACTGTTGACAGTTTTCAGATCACAGAAGGACGTTGGACCTCGCACTTCATGTAGAAGCAGGCAGAGGTGATAACATGTTGTGTTATTAGGGTGTATAGTATATACCCTTCCCAATGCATGATGCTTCTTTACTCCATGCAACCGTTTGCCGTCATTTTCCTTCTTCCTTCTCTCGAACTATCAGTTTTCCATAGTTTGAAGAAAGCGAGGAGTGTTGTTTTAGGTGAGTTGTTGACTCTATCAACCAAGTTATTTGAGTTAAAATACACCTGTTGACCATTTTCCAGGCGAACAGCGAGCTGTAAACAGTTGGGTATCTCTCATGAATAGAGAACCTCAGGATTCACCACACGCCTCGGCACTGCTAATGAATTGACCACTTTTGTAAAGCTTTACTTCATCTTTGTCATTCCCAAGGGCAAAACATGCTGTTTAACGTTAATATGCGTGTTAAAAGTCCATGAAAGCAAAGGGTTATAAGGTACTACCCAGTGGTTGTCTAAATGCATACCGTTGATATCAATGATGAAGCCACAGACAGATGGAGACCTTGATCGATACTGTGGGTCCTGTCTGATTGTCCTTGAGAAGAGGTCGTGGGTACCTCTTGCTACAGCTGCCTTATTTCATGCAGGGCAAATTGTAGTTTACGCTCTAGCAGGGGCCTTGTATCATGTTGGACTTCATGACATCATAAAGGAGAGGGTCTTTATTAGGGTCAGGAATTTCAGCAGAGATAATATCATCGATCTTGTCGGGGGAAATGCGTTGCTCTAGTCATAGCAAAATGTGTACATGCAAAATGTGTACATGAGGCAGGCCAGCTTCTGCCACTCCACAGAGAACATGAAGCATCGAGCATCACCAACCAATTTTCCCTTATTTAAAAGAGCCATCATTTTCTGTAAATGGAACACCCTGGCTATTATGTTGTGGTGATCATGGGACTTTTGGCCAGGCAGCAGTGCATCTATGATTTCTTTGCACTATGGGTTGCAGGTGAATGTTATAAAAAGGTCACGATGGCCATAGTGGGGGATTTATGGCATGGGTTTTTTCATGCATGTAACGGGGTCCCCCAGTGAATGACGATGATAGTACCATCATCTGACCCAGGTGATTAGCATCAGCGTCTTCTAACAGCATCCCTAAAATGCATATAACTCTTTGCCTTGAGTTGTGCCTGGTTATTTATAATGAAGTTCAACCTTTCACTCTCGATTTTGGCATACATATCAACCAAAAGCAGACTTAAGAGAGAACAGAAATACAGCAAGTGGTTGATCTCATCTTGCCTGACCATGGTATCCTAATGTTTATTTATAAAGCGCCTGTACACAGGCAGTGTTTCAAAGCACTCAAGGAGGGTGTCAACATTGGGAAAAAGGCAACAGTCGCTCAGAGCCTTTGAAATTCTGAGACGATAATAGTCTGTACAGGCAGATTAAGTGCGCAAAATACTTGTAACAGTTTGAGTTGCAGCAAATAGGCCTGACAGCGATTCTACAGTTTTACCAGTACAATTAAGGGTGAAGACAAGTGCGAAAAGACAGATGAACTTCAGGCATGGTGCGTACGGATCATGCAAGTACAAAGACAGTCAAAGGGAGGGGAGGTCCAAGTGCACCCGGTCGGTGGAGAGTGGGTAAGTGGAGAGCTACTCTCTTGGATTTTTCTCAAGTGCAGTGAATGTGGGTAAGGGGTAGGGCCCTGAGGGAAGTGCGAAAGGGGACTGGTGGGTGCCAGGGACCTGTGAGACTCTGAGGTACACCAGACAGCCAGTCAACAAGCTGTAAGGAAGATGAGGGAGAAAGGGAAAGAGCAGAGAACTGGGTTAGCAGGGTAGAGGGAGAGAGAAGGAAGAGGAGAAGATGAAGGTCTTGAGGAGTTTTTTGAACTTAAGAAGATCAGGCTCAAGACAGAGGGCCGCAGGGAGGCTATTCCAGAGGGAGGCATTTGCTTATAATAAGGATCTCCCTCCAAATCTCTGCTTGGAGAACCTGCTCGATCGCACAAGGTTGGAGGTAGAAGAGCGGAGGGCCCATGTTGGACAGTATTTAGGTAGGCAGTGTTGCAGGTAGGTGGGCCCTAGGCCCCAGAAAGCCTTCTAAACAATGCAGAGGGTTTTGAACTTGATCCTTGCAGCCACATGGAGCCAGTAAAGGGATTTAAGCGCATGAGAGATGCGGTCCATGGGCTTGAGGCCAAGGCTAAGTCTTGCAGTTCTGTTCTGAAGAGAACTAGGGCTCTGGAGACAGTGAGCCACTGGGGGAAAGTGAGAAAAGGTAAAATATCTCAGAGGAGGTGTAGCTGATAGTTAGACTTTTTAGATATGTCCAAAATGTGAGAAGAGAAGGAGAGAGTGGAGTCAAAAATTGACCCCAAGGTTTCTTGCCTCACAGGTGGGTCCGGGCACATAGCCAAGGGAGGCCAGCCAGAGTGAAAGTGGGAAAGCGGGAGCCGAGGTCTCAATGCGAACGATCTCAGTCTCACTGGCATTGAGGCAGAGATCATTCGCAGCACACCATGACTGAATAGCGGACAGACAGTCAGATATGAGCAAGGAGGAGGAGGAGGCTGAGGGAAGCCTGAAAGATAGTTGCATGTAATCCGCATAACATTGGAAGTTAGAAGTGAAAGTGGCCAGGGCAGCCATATAGATGTTGAAGGACCAGGGGGATAGGTTAGATCCCTGGAAAACACCACAGGTTGAGAGAGCTATAGCTGAGAGAAAAGCTCCGAGTTCCACCTGGGATGGGCGGTCAGAGAGAAAGGAGGTTAACCATGCCAGAGCCTGAGTTGTGATTCTCAGTGTGCCACGGAGGCGTGCGATCAGGATGTTGAGGTTAACCATGTCAAAGGCAGAGGAGAGGTCAAGAAAAAGGAGGAAAGAGAGAGTGTTAGTATCAAGATTTGAGAGCAGGTCTTCACAGGTGTTCAGAAGAGCAGTTTCCATGCCTCTGGATGCTCTACAGCCAGACTGATGGTCATGGAAGCAACCAATAGATTCGGTCTGGAGGGTCAGCTGAGAGATACCGAACTTCTCCAGGTGTTTGCCCAGGAAAGGAGTGATGGATATAGGGCGGTAGTTTGCTAGATTGTAGGGTTTTTGAGCAAAGGCTGCACAAGGGAGTGCTTAAGGGCAGCTGGAAAAGCTCCAGTGGAAAAGGAGAGATTGCAGAGATCTACCAAGGCTGGTGCGAGGGAGTCACTGTTGTCTTTAATGGTTTAAGAAGGGCAGGGGTGTACCTGTTTGGATGAAGCCTTCATAGATCAGACTTGTCTGGTGACCTCATCAGGTGTGACGGGAGAAAGAGAAGAGAGGATAAATGGAGGGGGGGGGCAAGGAGAGACTCCGGTGTTAGTGTATGCTGTGGTGAGGAGGAGAGGCTGGAAATGATGTTTTGGGTTTTTGTGGTGAAGTGTGCTGCCAGGGCCGACCAGAGGTCCTGGGTGGGTGTGACAGAAGAAGAGGCTGCTGCAGGATTGGACAGTTCCTTGCAGACTTTGAAAAGTTTGGCTGTGTTGTTTGATGCCACGGAGATGCAGGCTTGAAAAAAGACTCTTTTTTAGGAGCAGATGTAGAGTCAATATTGCCTTTGAAGGAGTGGCAGGCCAGATTGTCAGATGGGTCGCCCAACTTGTTCCATTTCCACTCAGCTGCCCTACACTTGCGTTTTAGAGCAGCCAGATCGAAGTCGTACCAAGAGTTGCACTTTTTGGAAGGCTTCAATCGGACCCTCATGACAGAGTGTCAAGAGTGTTGGAGATAGAGAGATTGAGAGTAGCGAGGGCTGTCTCAGGATGGAAGCCAGCTTTCAGAAAGGGTGGAAGAGAGTAGGTGGAGGCAAAGGAACCCATTGTCACTTATTTCATGGGCCTGGTGACTTTGAAGCCGAGTGGCTGTGCCGGGTGTGTTGCTGCAAAAGGAGAGGAGAGCTTCTGGTGTGTTGAGAGAAAGGATTAGTCAGTCCAAGAGAGGAAAGTAGTGAGAGGGATAGAGAGAGAGTGTTCTTAGTAGAGATGCAAGCATCCAAGGTGTGGCTTGCGGAGTGCATGGAGCTAGAGGGTAGGCTAGAGAGGAAGAGAGAGTCGCGTAGGTTGCGGAAAGGACCTGAGGAGTCAGGAGAGTCCAGATGGATGTTCAGGTCACCCATCAGTAAGAGTTGGGAGGCGGAGAGTAGGGAGGAGGCCAGGTCAGACCATTCAGAGAGGAAGAGAGTGGACTGACCTGGTGGCTGATAGAAGGTGGCCATAATGAGAGAAGATTTAGGGGAGAGTGAGAGTCTGCAAAATAGGCACTCGAAGGAGGAGTAGGCCCGAGTAGGGATGATGGACCAGGTATCCATTCTGGGAAAATAAGCGCCGCTCCCCCATCTGTCTTTTTACACCTGGGTGCAGAGAGCATTTTGTAGCCTTCAGAGAGGAGTGTGTAAAAAGCTTGTGACGGAGCTATCCTTGAACCATGCCTCTGTGATGGCGAGCACATCAATATCCATGAGTTCGAGAAGGCCGAAGATGTCAGGCGATTGTTTGACGGCAGAGCGAGTGTTGAGAGTGGCAATGTAGAGAAGCTTGCCATCTTTGAAGGTCTTCCTCGGGGGAACCCAGGGTACAGTGGTCTCCACCGAGGGTGGTAAGAGGGCTAGGGGGATAGTGGAGGATGGGGAATGAGCCTAGGCCAATAAGGAAGCTGGGCCAGTACGGCAAGGCAGGGGCACCTGCACAGAGGAGGAGGAAGACATACAAGACAAGGGGGCTTGTGCAGAGAAGGAGGAAGGCACAGAAGGCAAGGGAGCCTGTTCAGAGGAGGAGGAGGGCACAGAGGACAAGGGAGCCACGCCAGAAGGAGAGGTGAGGTTAGAGGGAGGAGCCTGTCAAGGAGAAGAAGGTTGGGTTGAGGGCCCTGAACCATGATGGTTCCATTGAGATAAACACTAATGAAGACTCTGGAAATGGCGAAGAGGTCAAGAAGAACCTCCCAGCGAGTGCTATCATTAATGGGAGAAGAGGCGATAGGAGAGAGAAAGCCGACCTTGTCACGAGTCCACAGATCAGGTGCGTTAACGAAGAAGAGGGTGTCAGTGAGAGTCTCTCTGGGGGAAGCCGTTCAATAGGTGTCTGCAATAGGCGATAAGAATAAAAGGAAGCTGCAAAGACCTTCTTTTAGAGTGGCATTTTGATTATGGGGTTACGTTGAGGAATATGAACTGAGTAGCTATCTTTGCAACACGAAAACAGAAGCGGGTTCTGAAGGACGTCGAATTGAGGTTCTTGATGTGGAACAGGTAGAAGACCTCTGACTAATTGGTATACCTGACCTTGAACATTGGCCTGAAACTGTCTTCTTTCATCTTATTTGCACCAAATGACGTCATTTGAAAACAACCGATGTGTTTCCAAATATTGTCCATAACCGGGAGGATAGTTCAGCAGCAACATGCTCGCCTTGGAAGCAAGACGACACGAAGCAATGCAGGTTTGATCCCCGGGTCCGTGCTTAGAAACCACTGGGTATTTAAGCATGTTATAAATATGCAACTAAAATGAAAAAAACAACTATTAAGCAACAAAAAAACAAACAATTCCTGTAACAGCGCATCGATGCCTGCGGGCTGTATGAGCACTTTAAAAATGCAAAATTAAAAATATAAAAAATAAAAGTAGTATGTTCTGGGTGATTGTTCATTAGCAAACTGTAAAGAGGCTCAGGTAAGGGCTTTAAAGGGGGAAACAGCATGTTACCAGCACTACATTACAAGCCAGGAGCCTGTTCCCTCCACTTGAGAGCGCTGAAGTAATTACATGTGTAGCACATAGCACCGAGAGCTACAGTGTTGTCATTTTCATAACTCATATTAGGGTCATATGCTAAGACTGAGTAAGCTTTAACTTTCCACAGAACCGTCTGCCTTTCGACTCATTTACCAGGATCATTTTGCTCATACCTTGCTATCATCGCCTTATGCACCTCTGACTTTTATTGTTGATAGTTCTTTGCCACCGCCCTATCCACCTCCGGCTTTTCTTATTGATATTTCTTTGCCGGAACTCTATGCACTTTAGGCTTTTCTTGTCGATGTTTGCTGCCGCCTTATGCACATCTAGCTTTTCTTGTTGATATTTCTTTGCCACCGGCCTATGCACCTCAGGCTTGTTTTTTTTTGTATGCAGTTGACGCTGCTTTCTGGATATTTGAATTCTTTTGTTGATGAACAGCCACTGCTGAACGGTGAACCTCAGGATTACACTGGGTATAGTTCTTTGCAGCAATCCCAAATTGCTTTTGCTTCATGGCATTGGTATATCTAGCACGACATTTGCAAGATGTTTTAGGGGTGGAAATAGAAAGAGATGATTCCTGAGAGCAGTGTGTCATAACATTGAGCTGAGTAGGAAATGTATTGCTATTAGAAACATCATCAGGTTCTTATTGCAAATAAGAATACAAATGGCAGCTGGGAATATTTTGTGTAAAACGTGACTTATATTGGCCCAGTCGCTGTAATAAGGCCAGGCAGAGTCAGGCACGTAGCTCTAATAATGTACACCTGCCACTTATTAAGTCTGCCTGTGGAAATAAAAGGTGGCACGCACAGACACACTTTGAGCAAGGCTGGGTACGAGAAGGAACCAGGCTGTGGGAGTTGGAAGGCCAACAGGCTGATCAACAATTGAGAGGATTGAGAGAAGGACAGGCAAGATTTCCAAGCTTTCTCGAAGCCGTGAGTGTTTGAAAAGCAGAGCCGAGAGAGCAGAGGAAAGAAACCTTCAAGGTGCCAGGAAACGGCCCGTGACCCTCCCGGGTAATTACGGAGTTGGGGAGGGGCAGAGGAGGCGTTGGTAACATCTTTGATCTGTGAGGAAATGATGAAAGACATTCATTTAACACAACCGGTGAGTTATCGAGCACAAACAAAAGTCTGGCTGATGTTAAAGGGAAAGTAACTGTGATTTGAAAGTTGAAGGTTGCACGTCAGCCAATAAAACGCAAATGAAGAAAACAATTGTTATAAAAAAGGATACAGAGTAGCAGAGTCGTCCTACGAGAGCAAGTCCCACATTCAACAGTCTCTGTGAAATGTTATGAACTTTTGAAAGACATTACTAGCAGAGATCAAAGGAAGGAAAGTTAAATAAGATGAACATAAAATATGTGAAATGTGAAACACACCAAGGGGGCAAATGTATAACATGCCGAGAGGGCAAAGGTAAGATATAAAGAACAAGGCCAAGAAGGCAAGTGAAAGAGAATAAGAGCCACAAGTACCAAGAAGCATTGGTGCTGCAAGAGGAGATGTGAATTGGAAAATGTGCCAAGAAGCATTGGGGGAAAAGAAATACCAAGAGCTATTGATGTTACATATGAACTTTTGAACAAGCCAAGAGGGCAGCCTAAAGAGAGCGAGAATTATAAGTACCAAAAAGTATTGGTGTCACAAGATGAGTATGGATTGTGAATTGAAGGAATATTGAAAGAGAGGTCGAAGTGGTCATGCAGAGGTCTATGTAAATTCCTTGCAGCTTCAAAAGTCTTCTACAGTGAAAGATCTTATGTAAAATGTGGGGAAGGGAACCCTCACGGAGAACCAGACAGGCTCGAGCCCGGCAGAGGGAAGCCTGTGCAGAACTGTAAGAAATTGTGTGATAAAGTGAAATCAGACAGGCGCGGGCCCGGCACAGGCAAGCCTGTACAGAACTGTGAGAAATTGAAAGCATATGAGCTGAGTATTGATGGCAAGGCGCGTAAAGCCTAACAAAGTGATTGAACTACCAGAAATTGAAAGCCTAAGATTGAACTGTTGAACTGTACTAGTAAGCCAAAGTATGCAATACTGATAGAACTGTGCCAGCACCTGATCCTTTATTTATTAAGAGACTCTATAGAACCTGTAGGGTTGAACCTAGGTAAGGGAGTTGGTGCTGAAGCCATTCTGACATTTCCTTTTGACAAACTATTTTCCTTTTTGTATTCCCTTAACACATTTGTTATCCTGAGGGCAAGGTTAGGTTTTCTTAGTATAGGCCTTTTTATTTCGACCAGACTGACTTGAAGGTATTTGTTGTTGTTTAATGGTTGAGATTACTCCCATTTTAGAGTTAGGGCCAGTTAGGAATTCTACCATCCCCAGCAAATTCGTAAATAAAGGTTTTTGAAAATTGTATCCACTGTGTCTGTATCTACTGCTCGATACCATGCCTTCCTCACAAGAGCAAAATAGAGGGATGAATGCTGATTGCTATCCATGACTGAAGTGTCTGACCATATCCTTCTGATTCCCCAAGAGAGAGTCCTGAAATGCTGATGTCATTTCTCTGCACCAAAAACCCAGACATCTAATGTAAGTAGTGTGTCCAACATAACCAAGTGTGGGGATGTGTTTGATTTAATACCACCCACTTAGTTCATGGGTGCAGGTATGGAAGTAGATCCTTAGAATATTTTGACAGATAATAATTAAATTAATTCCACTATATCTAAATACCGCCGGTGGTTTTGTTAACATTCAAAACAAAAAAAACTCAATCCCAGTGTGAATAAAAACTATAGTTTGTTAATGTAATTGGGTACACATATTTTCCTTGTCATCCCCAGAATTCTGTAAAGGGAAGCAGATTCCTTGTTGAAAAACAAAATTCCTAACTGTCACCATTCCCCAGACCTGGCTTTTAAGCAGAGGGGTGAGTGTAAATGAATGTTGGGGTTTTCGGTGCTGAGTTTAGAAGTGGTTGGCTGTGAATGAAGCAACGTGTAATTCCAAATTGAAAAATTCACGCTCTCTCCTAAGAGTGAGAAAGTGAGCCTGATGGAAGAGAGATTTTGTACTGCTTCACAGTGATGAGGGAGGAAGGGTTCTATCAATTCAAGATATCATCAAACATCAGTGGTGCTTTCAAAACTGCCAGCATTTTCAAGTGCACAGGGAAATTAAATATACAAAGCCCTGCATCTGTTAAATAGATTTTGAAAATAGAAAAAGGTTGTAGTTGGTTTAAATATAAACTTTATCAAGAAATTCTAATGCTCATGATCTTCTAATGTTCCAAGGTATGGTTTCATTTGGACATTCAGGGGTTTTCGTGGGGCAGTAGGATTGAACTGTTTAATTGGCCTATGCTCCATGTACATGAGACCCAAAAGTGAAATCCCAAAAAGTGAGTTCTTGTATTGAAACTAAGTTTTGTGCCACAGAGAAGTTGGATTCTGCAATAATTTGGTGCAAATATCCATTGAACCTATTATTTAATAAATATATATTCTTTCTGTACCCCGTCAGGTTATTGGTTCTTTGTTGGCACAGAGGGAGGGATTTGGGATTTATGTGGCTCTGTATGAGTCATAGACAGGGCTAAACTGAGTCAAATAAATGAAACATTGTGAAGTGCTTAAACTAGGGGGGTCCTGAATTTCCCTAGTTGAGGGTAGTCTTTAAATATATTGATGCTGCCAGTTCATCTGGCAGCACTGTCTACCTGTAAATTACCTCATACTCCAGGGGAGAGAGGGGCACGATTCGGCTGAGGGTATCCAGGTCTTATTGTTGTTCAATATTATCTCACTAAAGGATACAGTTATGGGTTTGCTTAGTGGTGTCTGCTCCTTACATTGATTGTTTTAATAACAGATTTATGTCAATTTTTCATTTTGTTTATTGATGTGTTTTGTATGGTGCCAACGATTTAACACTTTGTAGCAAGTCCATAGTGTTACTTTACCTTTCTTAAGTGGATTATAGAAAGAGGACTGTTTGAGCAATAATAGATGCACTGCATTGTATTCATAATCCACCATGCCTGGGTATGGTCAGATGTGTTTAAGGGTTCCTGGTCCCATATTGCAAGTGCCTGTTCCATTTGTGATAGCCTGCGGGATTGGTGCCATCAGTTTAATTGAGTAGTTGACTGTCATATAGAAGGTCTCTCTCAGGGCTCTTTTGCATGGCCGTAGACCAGGAGGAATTATCAGCTCTAGGTCTACGCATTCTAATATGGTGTCCTGAATAGGTGGATCAGGTGTACCCTCCGGAGACCCCTCTTCACCTCCTTCGTCTGTAGAGCTATTCCGAGTCTCGGAAGATTCATTCCTTCGCGGCTTCCGGCTCTCCTTGGCCTTCTTTTTCTTTGGTTTGTTTACCTTCTTTCCGTGTAAGTAAGGTCTGGCTCCCCCGAAGGCCACCTTGGCTGGGAAGGAGACCCATACCAAAGGGAACCCCGGGGAGCCAGCCCCAAAATCAGGGAAAAAGCCAACAGCACCAAAATACCCTGGGAGTAGCTCTTGTCAGATAGTCCTTGGGTATAATGCTCATGGGAGTCTCCCGTCAAGAGTTCGTAGACAAACCTTCCCTTTTCCTAGTATAGCCCAGAAAAGGAATAGTTTGATACTGGCTGGTGAAAGGATTTCAACGTCAGCCTTAAACACTTCTAAGCGATAGAATGAATTTCTGGAGCTCAGCAGTACAGACAAAAACGATTTTTAAAAAACAAGTCGAAGACAGGTAAGGCAAGATAGCATGAATCCCAAAGAAAGAGGGAATGGATTCTAGAAGATCCGAAAGGAACGGAAAGTCAGAAAGGCGGAGCCAAGCAGACCTCCATAATTAGAAGAGAAGTTAGGTAAGCGGTATAATCCGATGAAAGAAGGCTATAGACTTAACCGCAGAGAGAATGCGGAGAAGAAGGGGGCGTTGGAACGCCAGATCAAAAGCAAAGTAAGAACAAAAGGAAAAAGGGAAATAGTAGCACAGGTGATCCCACGCCTATAGTTAAGCTGATTAAATAGACGATTATGGAAGAATTGAATAGTCTACAACATATTATTCCACCTGTTGGGTCAATAAAAAGATTGAGCACAGAACCTTTGCTCTACACCGACTCCACTAGCAAAGATAACTTGAACCAGAGTTCTTCAATGGAATTACTATCTTTACTCTCAACAGTGCAATTTGCCTTAAAACTGCTTTAAAAACTTGGAGGTAGATTAAATGAGACAAGGCTCTAGAAATGTAAACACTGTTAACTGAAACAAGAACATAAAGATTAAATGAATCAACGATAAGTTCTAAAGAACATCAAGAATCGCGGGTAGTGGGCACATTAAAGCAGCCAGACCTGCCTGAACACATTCAAAATAATTTGAGAAGCAACAAGATAATTACAGCAGGTAATGTGGCGAATATGGAGGAGTTATTGACTCAGAAACAACAAATACAATTGAATGCATAACAGAGACGTTTGGTGGAAAGCTGACTAAATCAACAAAAAAGCTGTGGTTACTACTGCCCACTTTAAAGTAAACATACCAATGGGTTTGGGCCATAAAGCATGGAAAAAGATGAATTGCAAGAGAAGGAGAAATATGGAAACAAAAGTTGGGACATTAACCAGCTGGCTTTTGCCAGAAAAACACATTAGTACAGAGATCAACAACCTGCCAGTGTAGAAGAAGATGTAACTTGGATCACGTCATCTGAAACTAGTGTTGAATCAGAATTGAAAGATGTTCGACTCTAGAACACAGAAAGAAGTTGTGTTCCAAGCTAAAAAATTTGAATCTACCTGTGCATGTATTGGACAATCGAGCAGAACAAAACTTAAGTACTGCAGACCTAGACATTGTTGAAATTTTATCGGAACCAAAATACGCACCACTCACCAGTTGTTGCTGAGCTCATAAGAGCTCATGAAGCTCATTTCTTGAAATTGGGCTTCATAGTGCAGGACTTTAAATTAAAAATTGCAGATAAGATCGACATCAAAAAAGAGATCAGGACACAAAAGAAAAAGTTTATAAAATCTAACTCTGATGAGGGGCAAAGAACATCTATGGATGATCTTGAAGGATGGAAATGGCTCACAAAGTTCTTACCAGCAGCTATTTTGAAAAATGAGTGAATTAAAGTATTAAGCTGGGATATTCGTGCATATAAACATTTGCTAGATGTTAAAGGCGTGCTTAGATTATTGCAATCTGTTAACATCGTTATGTTGTAGGAATGCTGGATGACCCATGATTCAATCATTGAGGTCTATGCAATTTTCCAAAACAAGGTGGCAAGGGGTACTTTGGGGAGAACCTTTGGAGGTTTGGTAATTGGTCTTTCGGCAAGACCTATTTGCATTGGAGATTAAGATGCCTGTTACTGAAACTAAATTCCCTGCATTTGAGTTGCTCTCTAATGAGCAGGGGACGACTTGTAGAATCATTCTAATAAATGTATACGATCCCCCTGTGGGGACATTTACTGACAACATCTTTGCTTGTATAACAGAGCTTATATTGACATGGTGGTGCTAAGATCTCAATGGAATTGTAATAACAGGAGATTTAAATGTCCACTGTAGAGATATTACAAAATTGGAGGAAAACGAGTGGGTCAAATCTAATTCTGTACTATTGCAATACAAAACCAATCATGAGGGCCAACAATGGTCTTCATTTATGAATGAGTGTTATATGATCATGCTTGATGGCTGAGTTGGGGGAGATGTTTTGTGGGGGTTTCACATGGTCTTGTGGTCCTAAAAAGGCCCCTATGACTTTGTGTATTTCTCCGAGGAGTTCATCCCACAGATAAGAAGTCTGAATATGGATGCCAATGAGAATAGCAACCACCTTCCGGTTATAATTCAATTTCACCTGCCTACTGAAAAAATAAACATGAAATATACATCTGGTTCAAAGATTAATAATGGCAAGATAGGTTGGTCAGAAGGTAACTTCATTAAGATAAGTAACCACATTGTGAGAATGGGTGACCTTGACACCAAATCTCTTTTTGAGAAGAGCCCTGGTGAAATAGAAACTTGGATTTCGGAGCTCATCCTAAAGGATGGTAGGGTTGATGCTTTGTTAGCATATCATTATAAACCCCCGAAATCAGGACCACATTTTGACATAGTTATTAAAAATGCCAAGAATATTTTAAGACTCTGTATAAGAGGTATACCATGCATGATTGTTGATCTAAAGGAATGGTGGAAATTAATTATTATTGGTAAAAATCAATATATTAACTGGCTAAGAAGACAGAATCAGTAAATAAAAAACAGCCAATGACAAACGTCTTCAAAATGCTTGAAGGTGTGAATATTAAGCTAATCTGGGAGACCTTATGTGCAACACTAGGAAAAGTAGCCATAATCTGATACAAAGGCTTGTGTACCTGTCCTGAGCCTCATCAGGAGACGTGTGAGCCCTGAAGGAGCAGGAGCTTCCCTACAGCACTGCCCGAGCAGTGCCTCATCAACTGTACTACCGCCCGCTGCAAGGTAAGCCTAGAGGCTATTCCTAGTAGCAGCTGCGACAGCTGCCTACTGCATGGATGAAAGCGACAATATTCGTGTAAATGAATATATAAATCAGATCCAATCTAGCCAAGCACCCGCATTTCTCCTGCTGCCACTGTAACCCACTGGATTGACCTGCACAGCCATAAGGATCCACGAGGCCGCCACCTCCTAAGATGGCCGCCTCCTCTACCAAAATGTGTGTCCCTGCCTAAGACTACCATTTGCCAGCATCCGGAGCCCGGATTGGCTGAAAGTGCGCTTTCTGCACCAATCACACGCCGTCAAGGCACACGCCGTCCCACAGCACAAAGGCACAGGCACAAAGGCTTGTGTACCTGCCCTGAGCCTGTCCAGAGATTGCCCAGAGGACAAGGCCAGATCCCCGGTTCAAATCTCCCTCTGAAGACTTGGTAAGCAATACAACGATGCTCCTCAAACCTTTTGATGCATACCTCCTTCCTACTTCGCTTTAACAATCCCTGACTAACATTAAGACTAGAGAGTGACGCCTATTGCAACAGCTACTGGTGTCAACAGCGGCAGCCACCTATGACTACCCCATACCCAAGCACCCCCTCTTAATGAGCCTACAAAGCCGAGAAAAACTAAAGATAAATCTGTATGCTTTCTCCAAATAACCTGTCATGCTTGCTTATAAGTGCCTTGCATCCTCAGTGTCCTGCTATCCAGAATCAATGCCAGAATCCATGCTTACCTTACCTGCCTATGACAATGCCTTGCACCCTAGCTTGATAGATTGCCTATTGTGGCTACTGTCCATTAATTGACCGCTGTACTGTGCCAATAACTGCTATAGTTTACACCAAAGTACTTGAACCTAGGCTTAATACAAAGTGAAAGCGATCCTCACACATCTTGGTTTGTAGTCTAAATAGTATCTGGAATGTATACTCCCTGTTTTCTGCACACTGCATTTTTAGCCGCTACTGTGTATTTTGAATCTAGGTGAACCCCTATTGCCTACTTGTTTTTGCACACTGCATTTTTAGCCGCTACTGTGAACCTTGAATCTAGGTGAACCCCTATTGCCTACTTGTTTTTGCACATTGCATTTTTAGCCGCTACGGTGAACCTTGAATCTAGGTGAACCCCTATTGCCTACTTGTTTTTGCACACAGCATTTTTAGCCGCTACTGTGAATTTTGAATCTAGGCGAACTCTATTGCTACAACAGCACCTACCTGTCTTGCACAGCGCACCTTAATCTCTACTGTGACTGCTGACGCCAGTTGAACCTATTGCTGAAATTGCACCAACTACCTGCACTACGCCTGTCTCAGACTGCATAGACCTGAACCTAGGCGCTGCCCCCTAGTGACTTTCATTGCCAACTATAACTAACTGATCGCTTTAGCATAATACTCACTGCCTAACAGTACCCTGCCCACCATTAGAAAAAACACCAATACCCAGACTATCTTACTCACGATTGGACTTTTCACTATCATGGCCTCTGCTACCCTAAACACAAGCCCACCTACAAGACAGAAACATGAGACTCAGAGCAAGGCTACCCTGCATCTATGAGCCCAAAAGAAACAATATGAATATTACCACGGGACCCCTCTCTACCCATGACTATCGGGCTAAGCGTGTACACAAATTAGACATCCCAACCCTGGTGTCTGCACAACCCCATACAAAGAAGCACCTGAGTTAAAATAAACACCTAATCAAACCACCACATAATCCTAACCTTAAGAGAGCCCTGACATTAACTGGGTCACTTATCAACGCCAGATCTATGGTAGCCCATGCCACGGAAATCTCTGACATTCGAAGTAATGGCAACTTGGACCTACTTGCCATAACAGAGACTTGGCTCCATGAGGCGGCAGGCCCTGATGCTAGCTGTACCTGACAGCTACCAGATCCTCAGAACTGATAGATCTAAAGCTAAAGGTGGGGGCCTAGCCATCATCTCTAAAAATACCTTGCCTATTAGGCTTACCACCTCACCTCCGTGTTCATCCTGCGAAATACTCACAGCCAAACTGCTGTTATCTAATGACCGTATGCTGACTATCCAGCTGATTTACCAGGACCATTAGGAACATTTGAAGATGACCTTACTAGCCTCTTAGCAAACAACACGAAAAAGCACTCCCAAACTTTGTTGATGGGCGACTTCAACATTGGCCTTAATGACCCAGACAACAAGCATGCCCGCTCAATAACAGCCCCACTTAATGACCACGTGCTTACCCAAAAAGTCCTCTCACCCACCCATATCAAAAGGAGAACCGTTGACTGGGTATCTAAACTCAACTGTAACGTTGCCATCACTGACATCATCCTACAACCTTGGACGGACCATTATTTAATTAACTTCACTGCCACACTCGATCTTCTTAGTCCCAAAACTATCAGTATGATACCCCCCTCCCTACTAGAAGTAAAAAAGATATTAATGCTGAAAAACGTATCCCACTCCTCCTCCCTGCTTTCAAGGATCTGGAGAATAACACCGACCCAGACACCCTAGTGAACACCTTTAACAAAGCTATGACCACGGCACTACACACCATCGCACCAACTAAACTGCGTAAAGGTAAACAAGAGGCACACTTGAATGCCTGGTTCACACCCCAACTTAATGAGCTTAGAAAGAAGAAAAGAAAGCTTCTAGCTATCTGGCGCAACTCGGCTACTGACAATAACAAAGCCAAATTAGCCCATTTATCCAAACATTATAAGAAAGAAATTATCAACACAAAAAAAAATCTATTCGACGACAGAATTACTAAAGCCAAATCAAACGCGAAGGAACTATTCTCCTTCCTTCGGGAAATGGAATCCCCTTTACAACCAGTAGACACTGTCCCAAAGGACAAGATATGGTGTACTAACATACAAAACACCTTATCGAATAAAATCTCCACCCTCCAACTCAAACTAACTAAAAAAAAAGACTCTGCCCCTCTCCGAGCAACGAACACCACCACCCATTGAGCATAATACCATTCTGCCCTTCAGTTTCAAAACTATTTTAATTATTGATACTGAAAAGGTCATTCTTCCTCTGAAACCCTCTAACTGCAAGGGCGACAGCTGCCCAGCGCAAATAATAAAGGTTGCGGCCAGAGATCTAGCACCGTTTATCTCAAAGCTCATAAACTCCTCCTTTAAATCAAACACAGTACCCTCCAAACTAAAAGAATCTTGGGTCCTCCCCTTATTCAAAAAACAAACTCTTGACCTCGCCATCCAAACGAACTGTAGACCCATCACTACTGTACCATTCCTACTCAAAATTATTGACAGAGTAGCCTACTTACAAATTCAAGATTACTTGGAAGCTAATCATCTGTTAGGTTCTCGGCAATCGGGTTTCCGCTCTCTCCATGGTACCGAAACAGCCTTGCTAGACCTTAAGACAAAAATTGAGGAGTTAAAGGATAGTGGCAAAACAGCCTTGCTACTGCTATTGGACTTGTCAGCAGCCTTTGACTTGGTGGACCACGCAGTCTTATGCAGCCACCTTAGGCTCGCTGCCAACTTCACAGGAGAAGCTATAGCCTGGGTCCAATCCTTTCTAGCCAACCGGACTATGAGAGTCTTCTCTACCTCCACTTGCGCTGACCCTATCCAAATAACATGCAGAGTCCCACAAGGATCCTGCGTCTCATCCACCATGTATAACATTTTCACCAAGCCATTATTCGACAAGTTGGACAGACTGGGCGTCACCTACACTAACTATGCAGATGACACCCAGATCCTCATACCCCTTTCGAGCAACTAGGAAGTGGACTTGGCCTTGGTGAATAAGATATACATCCTCATTCAGGCATGGATGGCAACCCATGGCCTCTGCCTGAACGACGATAAACTGAGATTCTTCTCCTCGGGTCTGACTTGAACCTAAAAAAACGAACCCCAAACTACGCATCCATTAACATTGACAACAATATCATTAAGGTTATGCCCGAGGTAAAAACAATAGGATTCTATTTGAACTCTTCTCTCACACTGAAGAAGCAAGTCAACCCTCTCTCTTCCTCAACAGCTTACACTTGTAAATTAATCCGTGCTGCCAGACCATTCCCCTTCAACTCTAGTTGTACCACCCTGGCCAATGCTCTTATCATGTCTAGACTAGACTACTGCAACGCCCTGTACTCAGGAGCCAACAAGTATGTCGCTGACAAACCTCAAAGATTGCAAAATAACTCCCTTAGGTCAGCGTTGAACATCCCTTACGGAGAGCATATCTTTAAATTCCGGAAAGAGGCCCATTGGCTGAAAATAAAGGACAGAATTCTCCTCAAAACCATATCTATTACCTCCAAATGTCTAAACAATTTAGCACCTCCCTACTTATCTGAAAACATTTCCAGGAAATCCACAACCCGTCCGCTGAGATCTACCAACACATTCCTGCTTGAAACCCCTAGATTTAAACTCATTACAGCTGGAGGAACTCGTTTCCCAGTTAAAGCTGCACAATCATGGAATACACTCCCAATAGACCGCCGACGTCCCCTACCCTACACCAGATTTAGAATCAATGCTCTCAAATGGCTTCACTCTAATGACCTTTAACCACTCTACCTGACAACACTGCAAGTAACAATATTACTGTGACCTACCTGTCATGTACCTGCTCAACTACACCTTTCTCTATTCTACAGCCTGTAGTATAATTTAGCGTGTTTTGGAGTGCAGCGCCACTGCATTAGATGACATTATTACTGTGCTGTGGTACAGCAAGCCATGTGTTGCCAGGGTAACATATGGACATGTATATGAAGACAGGCTATCTATTTTAAAAGAACTATATGAAGACAGGCTATCTATTTTTAAAAGCACACCATTTTTTTCTCAATACCTATTTAAAAGCACACCATTTTTTTTTCTTCACTTGAAATGCCTCACTTACAGGAGACACATAGATACTTGATTAATTAACTTAACTAACAAATACTAACACAATTCTAACTACTTAACATTATAATGTGTTCTCCATGTGCAAAATGAGGCAGGCTGAGATTCATTTTTAAACGGGCAATTTTTCTTTGCCCTGTTCACTGTCTTTGACGGAAGCAAAATTTGAATGCCAGGAAATCAGTTAGATACAGTTGCTTTCTGTAAAAGTGAGCTATTGCTGAGGAAGGAGGAAGCAATAATCTCCGTAGACTTAGGGGAGGTAACAGAGGTTTTTTGGAGTGTCTCTGACAGAATTACAAGGAGAAGACATTTTGCGGAGTTGCAGTGAGGTCGCCTTTGTTCTGCTGCTGTGAGGAGCTGGACCACTGACCTTCAGAGACTGGGGTTTCCTAGTCACTTGGCACCGGATTGAGAACTGCAGAATGCAGATTGAACTGCATGTTCTTGCTGGGTGCTTTAAAGAAAGAAAAAAAGGAACCCTGGGTCACTGCTCAAAGACGACAAGCCAGGAGATTTTGCATGCTGAAAAACTACAAATAGCTGGTAAATATACAAATGGAGTGAGATTGCTGTGACTGCTGGACGAATGATCTACGATTAGACAGGCAGTGTACCGATAGGGAATTCTCCCGTGTTTAACTGCCATGTTATAATGTTGCAAGACACATGATATAATCTCTCTTTTGCTTGTTTGAAATGTAAAATGAAATTCGTGGTATTATTGCATTTGTTTCTCTTATGTTTATTTCAGAAAGGATTGTCTCACCAGAATGGTAATGTATCAATTTCAAATGAAATTGTGATAACACACAGTCTGCCTGAGAGTATTCTTACTTCTGTTCTTCATTTGGTGCCTATAAAAAAAAGAAAATACTCTGTAGGGGAGGGAATGATGTTTAATGTGCCAAGTTTCTTATACAGATGAAGTAATGTCATGAGCCATTATAAATAGTTGTGCGCGTGATTCCACTCAGGGTATGTGTGTGTGGCTTCTGAGTGGAATATAATGCAATAGTCTGCTGAGCGTATATGAATCAGCAGAGGCCTATGGAAACATAGTCTCACTAATGTAAATAAATTAGTGATAATACCACATGTTTTTGTGAATACTCCATGGAAACATAGTCTCACTAATGTAAATAAATTAATGATAACAGCCATAGGTGGCACTCCATATGAAAATGTGGTGTTTCTGAATAAGGTAGAAGTGTGAGGCCTCTAGAGATCACAAGAACAGTCTAAACAAAAGAAAGGGGTTTTGTATGTTGGGGCCACAAATAAAACAAAGAAATTATGCTCACCAAAATACCACCAACAAAAGTATTCCACTATAAAGCCAAACCCAATCTGAATGCAAGGAATAGTCACTGTCAAATTACCATTGTTTTTGGCGGTAAGAAAATACCGCCAAGCCCCAAATTTATACAAAATACCCTCACATACCCGACATCTTTAAAAGTGTCAAAGAAGACAATACGGTCCTATTGGTTACCTGGTCTTCTTAGTGTGCGGGCTTTCTTGATTAGCAGGCGAAAATTTGTCCACATAGGTTGTGCGTTATTTTCTTACGAGGAAGGATCTTCCTACAAAATCTGCAAACAAATAAATGTTTTATGTCGGAAGAAACATACATTGATTATTTTTTATCGTTTCTTTATCAACAGTTACTATCATCTCTAAGAGAAGGCCAGAGGATTCCTAACTTGGCCAAAGCCCACTTGTAACCCCTCACATTGACCACTCCTGAAGAAAGTCCTAAGACCCACATAGAGGACTGAAACATGTCGAGAATTTTTTTGTCAGTCTAATTAATTAAACTGTCTGAGTAAATTGAATATTCCAGTGAAGGGATGTTGTAATTCTAATAATGGAATAGAATTGGAATAGAAGAATAGAAAAGATAACGATGAATCATAATCGTAATTCTGATCTAGAAGAACTACACAACAGAGATCAGTAACGTCAGTATCTCTAAGATTTTTTAGAATTGATTGTGCATGATGTTTGTCTTTGTTAATACGATACATATGTATCTTTTTAGAGGGTCTAATCATGTATTTTAAACAATTTTGTAATTTCTATTACAATTTGTACTTTTTCAACTAATTGATGGCATTCAGATGAATGGATAACTGTTGATAAAGGGCCAAGTCCTATCTTTTCGAGTCTTGTGTAGTCTTAAGTCCCAAAAACAAGATAGGACTCCATACTTATGGAATTCGGGCTCTCTCTATTGTATTCCCTATGTTATAGTGGTGATCTGTCACAGAGATTTAATAAGTGTAGGACACAGCCTTCGGCTTTGAAGAACGAAACACTCGGGTATTGAGTAGTTCCTTTTTCCTTTTTCCTTCTCTCTTCAATTTTTCAAATTTTCCAAGCCCTCCATCCAGACATACCTAATAACTAAGATGTCAGAAGATAGAACACTAGGTTATAGTGATGACTATGCAACGGCACTTATGAATGCCATCTCGATTATTAACAACAGTGAACTGGGTGATATCCCAGACAAAACAGACGAATGGGAAGAAATAATCCAACTTCGCAAAAGATTGATAAGGACAGAATTACATGGTGCCATAATGTTGAAATACCTAAAGAACAAAGCCCTACCACAAGGTTTAACGGTTCCAAATGAGCCACGACTGTTCCTGGACAACACCAAATTTATCCTACAATGGAGCTATATAGCTAACCGTTGCGGGAGAGACTGGCTGATACTAATAATAGATACAGCCAAAGAAACAGCTAGCAAAATAGAAATCGACCTAAAAAATTGGAAGATGACATTAAAAAACTGATTGCTTTGGATCTAGTCAAAAAGAGACTAGAAGAGATAGAGAAAGAAATGAAAGATTTTAAACAAATCAACACACTAGAAAGAAGTCAAAGATTAAAAAAAGATCTGAGTAAATACTAACACGAAAAGGCATATCCCTACACAAAAGAAGGATACAAAACACAGATGGCACAAACACAAGGACCACCACGAAATAACAGACGGGTTAGATTTAGGGCGACATCTTATAGCTCAAGTAACTCAAGTAGCGATCCAGACAACACTATTCCAGGTCAAAATCCACCAAACCGTGGAAGAGGAAACCCTAACTACAGACAGAAAAGGGGAAACAGGAATCAAGGGACACGCCTTTTTTATACCAAGGGCCCAATCGGGGCCAATGGAATGGGGACCAGAGATACCTGAGGAGCGGAAATCAATTCTAGTGAACCTCTCCACATACACACCTACCAATATGGAAAAACAAGTTCTGGAAAAGGGTCTAGGTTTCGTAATTTCGAACAAACATGATCCCTTTCTGTTCCGCACAGATTTCTTTAAATTTATGCGTAAAATAAGACTTAAAGAATTTTTTGCCACACATAATGAAACAAATAGAGAACCCAACATGATTAACCACTCAGGACTAAAAAATCCCTCTACTTTCTGTCCTCCCTCATACACATACTCGCCAGAATCAATAATTTTTGAAAAAAAGAGTTCTGGCGGAAGTAACTAAGTTGGAACAACAAAATATCCCTATGTATCAAAACTTGACCACAAATGAAAGAACAGTGATCAAATCATTAGCTTCCAATGTAAAGATCGTGATCAAAAGAGCAGATAAGGGTGGAGCTATAGTGTTGCTAAACAAGAATGAATACATAGAAGAATGTCATAGACAACTAGAAAATGAGAACTATTACAAGAGATTGTCTGTACATCCCACAAAAGAACTGGAAAACCTTATTGAAACCAAAACGACCAAAGCTTGTGACAGAGGATGGATTAGCAAACAGGAATGGGCCTTTTTAAACAAAATGGAACCAGCTACACCCAAATTCTACTGTCTACCCAAAATCCATAAAACGCTGATTAAACCACCGGGTAGACCCATAGTTTCAGGGATTAATTCTATTCTAGAACCGTTATCTAAGTATGCAGACCACTACTTAAAAGGATATGTAGAGAAAATGAGATCCTACCTAAAAGACACCAAAGATGTGATCAACAAATATGAATGCCTACTGTATGATCCCGCTAAATCACTCCTTATAGGTCTAGATATTGTATCCCTATATACTAACATTCCCCAACAAGCTACACTTGAAACGATCAGCGAAATTCTACTCTATAGACTTGACAACGACCCAGTACCCAGCTTGTTCATTATGTGTTGTATAGAAATAGCCCTTACACGAAATTATTTAGAATTTCAAGGCTCTTACTTCCAACAAATAGAAGAGACAGCAATGGGGGCTACGATGGCGCTGAGCCTAGCCAAACTTTTTGTAGAATTCTTCGAGAAAAAACACCTGTACACAACAAATCCTTTTGAAGCGCATATTCATTCATGGGCGAGGTATATTGATGATGTCCTGTTAATTTGGGCGGGAACAGTAGAAAAATCAGAGGAATTCTTAATCTGGTTAAACAATTATAATCCACATCTACAATTTACCATGAACATTCAAAAAACTTCTATCGACTTCCTAGACCTCACTATTTTCCATGAGAATGGGCGCCT
Organism: Ambystoma mexicanum; assembly: GCF_040938575.1. Classification (NCBI taxonomy): domain Eukaryota; kingdom Metazoa; phylum Chordata; class Amphibia; order Caudata; family Ambystomatidae; genus Ambystoma; species Ambystoma mexicanum. Next base: position 906,324,570 of record NC_090928.1, on the reverse strand, counting down.
ATTGTTCAAACCCTACCATAAAAAGACAGAAAAAAATGCACTACTACACTACTCCAGCCATCACGTCAAACACTTGAGAGATAACCTTCCATATGGTCAAGTTTTAAGACTCAAGAGAAATATCAGCCAAAATGCAGACTTTGAAACAGAAGCAACAAATCTAACGGCCAAATTAAAAGAGAGAGGATACCCTAAAAAACTGATTAAAAAGTCATCCAAAAGAGCGGCGAATAACAACAGGGAAGCCCTCCTAGAAGTAAAAATTAAACAACCTCACAAGACATGCTAGTATGTGTCAATACTTTCTCGAATTTGAGTCTGAAAATCAGTCAAATAGTCAAAACCCAATGGAAAATCTTTGAGAAGAGTGAAATAGGGATTCCAGCTCCTCTTTTTGAATACAAAAAATCCAAGACAATTGGGAAAAGAGTGAGCAGCAACAAACTTAAAGAAAAAACAATCAAAACCTTGAGCCTTACCGATACCTGGGGACTAAAACCTATAAGTGGACATTACCCATGCACTAACTGTGCAATGTGTAAATTAACCCACAAAACCAAAGAAATAGACATAGGGTTACCCACCCCTTGGAAACAAAAGCTAATGACTAACTGTAACTCTGAATATATAGTATACATGATTACATGTCTGTGTAATAAACACTACATAGGGAAAACAAACCGGAAGGTTAAAACCAGGATGCTGGAACATAAAAGTTGTTTGAAAAATAAAGTCATCAATGCTCCTCTAGTAAAACATTTTGGAGAAGCACAACACGGTTATGAAAATTTCAGCTGGACCGTTTTATTAATGGTACAAGGGAGAGATCATAATACAAAAAGCAGAATTCTGCTTGAAAAAGAACAGAGACTCATTTTTATAACAAAAAGTGATAAAATAGGACTCAATGAGTCTATAGATTGGTTAAAAATCTGACCGTCTCAACTTATAATCATTTTTTGTCTGTCAGTGGCAGAGTTAGAGGATTAAAAAGACTAGAGGTCCTTTAATTATAACAACATTAAAAAAGGACAACTAGAGAGCTATATTTAGACCTCCTAAAATGGCGGCCGAAACGTAGACACGAACCACAACAAGTGCGAGCTCCTATGAAGTAGGATCGTGCAGAAGGAGCCAATTGCAGCTCCTACAATACACCAACTCACAGGGATACCATTTCACCCCTCAGCGGCACCATTGGGTATATCAAGAGATCAAGTAAGAGGTAAATCACTACACATGCAGAAACCCGCTCCGAAAACTGAGCTAAATAGAAGTAAGATATAACACAGCATTTGATTAGCTAAATTTTAGCTTGAGAACAGCTGTAGAAGGGTTGAACTGCAGCCTTTTTCGATCTGTTTGCAGTAACGGAAAACAGGAATCCCTTTATATCTAATGGACATACTCCCTGTGGTTTGTTTTCAGAAACCACCTGTAGAAGCCGCAAGACAGAAGCTAGAAAAGTATTAGCACATCCGCAAAACCCTGCGGCAAGGAAAACCACGAAGAAAGCTTTTTGGACTAAACCTAATGGTAAGCGGACAACACGCGACCTTTTCTAAGAGTTTATGCACAATGGAAATGCCACTAAGGTTTCGCCACAATGTTTAGAAATCTATATAAACGAGTACCTATCACTACTGAAAGGATACCACACCTCTTTTAACTAAATGACCCCTCAAAGGAACTACGACCACCAGAATGCATTGCGTTTCTTAACCTGAAGGCTGTAAGAAACTTTCTTGCAAATAAAACATTTATTTGTTTGCAGATTTTGTAGGAAGATCCTTCCTCGTAAGAAAATAACGCCCAACCTATGTGGACAAATTTTCGCCTGCCAATCAAGAAAGCCCGCACACTAAGAAGACCAGGTAACCAATAGGACCGTATAGTCTTCCTTGACACTTTTAAAGATGTCGGAAGAAACATACATTGATTCTTTTTTATCGTTTCTTTATCAACAGTTACTATCATCTCTAAGAGAAGGCCAGAGGATTCCTAACTTGGCCAAAGCCCACTTGTAACCCCTCACATTGACCACTCCTGAAGAAAGTCCCAAGACCCACATAGAGGACTGAAACATGTTGAGAATTTTTTTGTCAGTCTAATTAATTAAACTGTCTGAGTGAATTGAATATTCCAGTGAAGGGATATTCTAATTCTAATAATGGAATAGAATTGGAATAGAAGAATAGAAAAGATAACGATGAATCATAATCGTAACTCTGATCTAGAAGAACTACACAACAGGGATTTAATTAGAGATCAGTAACGTCAGTATCTCTAAGATTTTTTAGAATTGATTGTGCATGATGTTTGTCTTTGTTAATACGATACATATGTATCTTTTTAGAGGGTCTAATCATGTATTTTAGACAATTTTGTAATTTCTATTAAAATTTGTACTTTTTGAACTAATTGATGGCATTCAGATGAATGGATAACTGTTGATAAAGGACCAAGTCCTATCTTTTCGAGTCTTGAATAATGAAAGTTGTCAAGATATTCATTCAGAGGAAAACTCCTCATTAGGAGTGGCCATACAAAAATCACATTATACTGCATATCTGAATAACATGGTGATTGGAAATATACCTGAAAAGTATGTAGATGCCAAGGGTGAGTTGCCAGAACACCTGAATTCTCAACCCAAAGGAATATTTAAAATTCATTCTGTGTACCCTTATGATTCAAATGAGGCAGTGTGCTGTCACCAAGAGGATGCCATAACATTTAAATTAAATGAAAATGAAATAGAAAATCAGCCCATTGAAGTGGAAGCTGATATGCCAAAACATTTAAAAGTGGCAGCTTTACAGAGAGACACAGCCACACAGTTAGAGGAAAGCGCCAAGATTCCCCTACCAGAACATTTTCCAGAATTCTCCAAAATGGTAGAGGAGCAGATTTTATCAGCGGATGCATGTGACAGTGAAGAGGAAAGAAATTAACTGAGGAAGATATTTATGGAGTTTAAAGATGTATTTGCAAAAGATGCTTATGATTGCGGGCTAACTGATTTACATGTGGCCACGCTACCGGAAGGGTGTAGCAGAAGCCCAGTATTTGTGTGCCAGTATAGATTACCATTGGCATGTTTAGAGTCATTGGCAGAGATTATTAAAAATTTGGAGTCAGGGGGAATCATCAGGCCCATTCATAGCACATCCAACACACCTATTTTAGGTGTGTTAAAGCCAAATGGTCAATGGCAGCTATGTGTAGATTTGAGGGAGTTAAATAAAAGAGTGCCAGTATCCAGATGGCCACTGCCATTCATTGATCAGGGCCTAGCTCAGGTACATGGTTCAAAAGTGTTTACCACGTTAAATCTCACCTCTGGATATTGGTGCGTGCCATTGGCAGAGGTGATACAGACTTTATTTTCATTTTCATTTAATAAGACTCAATACGCGTGGGTTAGAGTTCCATTTGGGTATGTCAATAGTGGGAGTGAATTTGGAATATTTTTGAGAAAGGCCATGCCTGATGCAGCGGAAAGAGGTACCATAGTTTATGTGGATGATGTACTGATAAAAGATGAAAGCTTGAAAAACCATTTTGATGAAATAAGATATGTTCTTGGCCAATTACAGAAAGCAGGCGCCAAAGTATCTTTACAAAAGGCACAATGGTGCAAGAAAAAGGTGAATTTTCTAGGCCATGAAGTGACTGAACATGGATTAAACCCACAAAAGAAGAAAGTGGAGGCTATACAAAAACTAAAAGACCCTAAAAATGTGAAAGGGGTAAAAGGTTTATTAGGAATGACAGGCTATAACAGGAAGTTCATTGAAAATTATGCTGAAATTACTCAACCATTAACTAAGCTGTTAAAGCTGAATACGCCCTGGAAATGGGAAAAAGAGCAGCCTGAGGCAGTGGCTAAATTAAAGGAATGTGTTGTAAAGGCACCATGTTTGGCATACCCCATGAAGGATAGGGATTTCTTTATAGAAATAGGTTTCTCTGAACAGTGTATGTCAGCAGTGCTATCACAAAAACATGATTTGAATCACAAAACCATTGCCTATGCAAGTAAGGCGTTTTCCCAAATTGAAATTAAATTCAGTGAATGTGAAAAGGCCCTTTTGACCACTGTGTGGGCGCTACAGCATTACCGCCCCATTGTCAGGGAGAAAAGGTAATTATTGAGACCAATCATCAACCATTGCAGTTTTTAGAGAGTAAAAGAATCAGGTCAGATAACCTAGCACAGTCCAGAATCACTTCATGGACGCTAGCATTGCAAGGTTTTCCTGTAGAAGTGAGGTATGGCCAAAATAAAAAAAGCCCAGTTGCTCAAGGTTTAGCAGATCTACATGACTGTGCAGCTGAACATGTATCAAATGGAGTAGAAGTGGAATCTAGTTTATAGGATTTTGTTCAATCACCACACAAAGCTTTTGATGAAAAGACATGCAAGGATTTGCCAACTGTATATGTTGATGGTTGTGCTTTTCACATTGAAAATGACAGTAATAAACAATTAGTGTCAGGAATAGAAAATGTCTGGTTGAAATGTGAAGGCGTCCCCAGTATAGGGATGGGAATTGGAGCTAGGAGCAGTCAAGTAGCAGAATTGGCAGCAATTTATAAAGCAATTGGTGCTGCAGTTGATAATAAATTTAGTCAAATTGTCCTGGTGACTGATTCTGACTATGCACGAAATAGCTTTGTGGAATATTTACCTGGCAGGAAAGCGAGAGGCATGATTACATACAACAAAAAGCCACCTAAAGATAGACAAATGATACAAGCCATAGACAAATTGGTGTCAGAGAATCATTTAACAATATACTGGAGGAAAATTTGTGGGCATTTAAAAACTCCAGGAGAGGATAAGGAGGGAAATGATAAGGCAGATCAGCTGGCTAAAATTGGGGCTGTGATGGGAGAATTGCTACCTATTGAACATCCACTTGGTGTAATACAAATTGATACAGTAACACGTTCTAAAGCACCAAAGGAGATAGATCAGCCAGTAGTACAATGGAGTTATCATACACCAGATAAAGATCTAATTGAGGCACAAAAGGATGATCGAATTCTGGGAATCTATTATAATCATTTGATAGATCCTGAACAAAACCCTTTAACAGAAAATGATTGTATGGGAAAAGAAGAGTTGAGGGTGCTATTAAAGAATAAAAAACGAATAAGACTACAGGATGGACTCATGATTAGAGAGTCCATAACAGGACGGATACAGTGGGTGGTACCCCTTTCATTCAGAGGGCTAATGCTACACCATGCACATGATGCAATAACTGCAGGCCACAGAGGTTCACAAGAACATTGGAACTACTAAAAGATTATGCTTACTGGCCACACATGTCCCAAGATGTGGAATTATATACTAGAGGATGTCTAGTATGTGCCCAATTTAAACCTGCTTCACCAATGCATAGAGCACCATTAATGAAAAGAGGCTTAACTCTTCCATGGTCAGATTTGCAAATAGACTATGTAGGGCCTGTAAAGAGATCGAGCAGAGGGAACCGTTATATTTTGAGTGTGGTGTGTTTGATGTCGAAATGGATTGAGTGTATTACTGCACCAGATTGTAGTGCGCAAACAGCAGCTACATTACTGGTGAATCATGTGTTTTCAAGGTTTGGATTACCACAAAGAATAGAATCAGACAGAGGGAGTCATTTCACAAGTGCTCTAATGAGTAAGGTATGGCAAATACTGGGTATGAAAAGAAAATTACATATTGCATATTGAACTGCTTCTTCTGGGGGAGTTGAACGCTGTAATAGGTCTGCTGTGGACATATTAAAGAAACTTGTAGCAGAAGCAGGTTCCAGCTGTGATTTACGTTTACCTTTGGTTCTAATGGCAATCAGATCAACTCCTGTAAAGCAACAGGTGTTAGCCCACATGAGGTTTTGACAGGTAGGAAAATGGTATTACCACAACACCTGCTATACAGAACAAATGAGCAGACACTTGTGAGCGCATCAACAGTTCATGAATACATTGATGAACTGAGGAAGCATTTACAATATGTATTTGCTTTTGTACAGCGACATCTAGAAAGAGCTGCTGACAGTGCAAAGTCATATTATGATAAAAAGACATCAGTGAAAGAGTATTGTGTGGGTGATCAGGTGTATAAATTTAATTTTGGAAAAGGTAAACAGAAAAATTCCAAATTTCTAGCAGCCTGGCAGGGGCCATTTCGAATTATAGATAAGGTCTCTCCTGTGGTTTATAAAATTTTGAAAACTGAAGATGAAACAGCAATGGAACAGTTTGTTCATGTAAATCAAATTAAACCTTGGCACCCCAGACACAAAATTAAAAGGCTTGAGCGTGTAGAAACAGATAAAGTCCCTTGAATACATAAAAGAAGGTAAGGTAAATGGGTTTAGTCAAAGGGCAACAGCAGAGGAATACAATAGAGGATTGATTATTACACATGTATATATGTAAAAAAAAAATGGAAGCTGAAATTAGTGGAGTTGGTTTGCAAAATGAAAATGTATTAAATGTTGAATGCTATTTTATGTATGTTTGTTTTCTCTTTAACATGTGCTTAATTTCAGAAAGCGAGATGAAGAGAGCAAAGTGATTTATGGAGTGCATGGATATATATAATGTTATTTTTGGCAAAAGGCTGAAGTTAGTATTGTGCTATGTACTTAATTTGTTCCTTTTCTATTTTGATTTAGAATACTAACGTATTTTGGGTCGGAGGTCACGGGACCGTATGGTACGGGAGGCGATGGAGTCCTGGAGTCCACTGGTTGAAGATCAAATGATGCCTGCCTCCAGTTGGAGGTGAAGACAAAGTAACCGGAATGCCAAAAAGAGATGACTCCTATGGGAAAAGGATCCAAGAGTGCCAGGATGAAAGAGTACCCGAATGAACCAAATTATGTGACATCGCTGGTCAGGACATATCAGAGGCAGACAAGTGTCCTGGAATGTAGAGTTCCACGTATTTATTATTTTAATTAATGATTTTAATCTGTTATATTAATTCTTTATTTTAACTATTTGTTTTATTTTATTGTTTTGTGATTAACTTCAAGTACAAAAGTAAGACACTGGACTATGGACACTCCCATTGGGAAGAAATATGTAAAATATTTTATAAGAACTGATGGACTCAGAGATGAATTTTGATATTATGATGATTGAACAGTGATTTTTCAATTTTCATTTTTCACATATGAATATTCATTTTGTTGGATTTCTTCCAATTGTGGCTTGGAGCATGGCCAAATTCTCAGAAAAAGGAGGGGATATGTAGTATAATTTAGCGTGTTTTGGAGTGCAGCGCCACTGCATAAGATCATATTATTACTGTGCTGTGGTACAGCAAGCCATGTGTTGCCAGGGTAACATATGGACATGTATATGAAGACAGGCTATCTATTTTAAAAGCACTATATGAAGACAGGCTATCTATTTTTAAAAGCACACCATTTTTTTCCTCATTTTCTTTCTCAATACCTATTTAAAAGCACGCCATTTTTTTTCTTCACTTGAAATGCCTCACTTACAGGACACACACTAGATACTTGATTAATTAACTTAACTAACAAATACTAACACGATTCTAACTACTTAACATTATAATGTGTTCTCCATGTGCAAAATGAGACAGGCTGAGATTCATTTTTAAATGGGCAATTTTTCTTTGCACGAAGCAAAATTCGAATGCCAGGAAATCAGTTAGATACAGTTGCTTTCTGTAAAAGTGAGCTATTTTTGAGGAAGGAGGAGGCAATAATCTACGTAGACTTAGGGGAGGTAACAGAGGTTTTTTGGAGTGTCTCTGACAGAATTACAAGGAGAAAACATTTTGCGGAGTTGCAGTGAGGTCGCCTTCGTTCTGCTGCTGTGAGGAGCAGGACCACTGACCTTCAGAGACTGGGGTTTCCTAGTCACTTGGCACCGGCTTGAGAACTGCAGATTGCAGATTGAACTGCATGTTCTCGCTGGGTGCTTTAAAGAAAGAAAAAAAAAGAACCCTGGGTCCCTGCTCAAAGACGACAACCCAGGAGATTTTGCGTGCTGAAAAGCGACAAATAGCTGGCAAATATACAAATGGAGTGAGATTGCTGTGACTGCCGGACGAATGATCTACTATTAGACAGGCAGTGTAGTGATAGGGAATTCTCCTGTGTTTAACTGCCACGTTATAATGTTGCAAGACACATGATATAATCTCTCTTTTGCTTGTTGAAAATGTCAAATGAAATTCGTGGTATTATTGCATTTGTTTCTCTTATGTTTATTTCAGAAAGGATTGTCTCACCAGAATGGTAATGTATCATTTTGAAATGAAATTGTGATAACACACAGTCTGCCTGAGAGTATTCTTGCTTCTGTTCTTCATTTGGTGCCTATAAATAAAAAGAAAATACTCTGTAGGGGAGGAAATGATGTTTAATGTGCCAAGTTTCTTATACAGATGAAGCAATGTCATGAGCCATTATAAACAGTTGTGCGCGTGATTCCACTCAGGGTATGTGTGTGTGGCTTCTGAGTGGAATATAATGCAATAGTCTGCTGAGCGTATATGAATCAGCAGAGGCCTATGGAAACATAGTCTCACTAATGTAAATAAATTAGTGATAATACCACATGTTATTGTGAATACTCCATGGAAACATAGTCTCACTAATGTAAATAAATTAATGATAACAGCCATAGGTGGCACTCCATATGAAAATGTGGTGTTTCTGAATAAGGTAGAAGTGTGAGGCCTCTAGAGATCACAAGAACAGTCTAAACAAAAGAAAGGGGTTTTGTATGTTGGGGCCACAAATAAAACAAAGAAATTATGCTCACCAAAATACCACCAACAAAAGTATTCCACTATAAAGCCAAACCCAATCTGAATGCAAGGAATAGTCACTGTCAAATTACCATTGTTTTTGGCGGTAAGAAAATACCGCCAAGCCCCAAGTTTATACAAAATACCCTACAAGCCTCACTTATTGTAATTCACACTGTATTCACCGTATCCACCAATGACAATGTTTGTACCGTTAACTCACTGTATTATACACTGTACTTACATGTATGTACCAGCCTGCGACAGGCACTGTGACTAAGCTTTGAGACTTCTTGTACTGCTGTGCCCAGCTGCCCAAGGGCTTGGAGCGCATTATCAAATTAATAAACAAACAAACAAACAAACAAAACAAACAAACAAACCTGCTGTCAAATGGGTTGCCGATGTTAAAAAAAACGTCATTAATCATGTTTTGATGACAGAAGCTCAATCAGGGAAACCCGATTATTCCTTTAGAATATGTGTTCGATGAGTAGGACTTTTGTATCCTCATACGCAACCTGAAGCATTCCCGTTCTTGGCAAACATTGTCCTTAAAACGAAGCCTGAATATTGGGCATATTTATTGAGGGTCCTATTTAATAAGGTTTGTACTGCTGGTGTGATCTCCAGTCTTGGTGTCGCTCAATGCTAACATCAGTGCATAAAAAGTTCTGTAGAAATACCCGAGCCAACTATCATTTACTATCTATTTTCGATGTTACCAGCAAAATGTTTGGCATTCTCCCTTTGAATGCCTTGAAAGAATGGGTAGACACACAAATGATTTTGGTGAAATTTTAAACCAGTTTTAAGGCTGGATCATGCACACCATATTGTTGTTGGACACACTAATTAGGAAAGCTGTCATTGGGGATGCATCACCATGTGCTGTTTGTTGACCTGCGTGTTGCTTTCGATATGGTGGACCAGGCCAAACTATGGGCTAAACTTACTAAAATGGGTATACCGTCCTGGATTCTGGTTGAAATTCAGCAGCTCCATAAACAGACTTCCATATATTTGCGGTTGGATGGAGGTGGGCTGTGCACCCGTCCTGTTCCTACTTCTTGTGGGTAGAACAGGGTTGTGTGCTCACCCCAAATCTCTTCAACCTATTCATTTTGGATCCCCCTGATCACCTTACTGAAATTAACCATGTCTCCCCAGATTTGGTGGTACGCATGTTGATTGGCTGTCCTATGCGGGCGACATTGTGATCCTTGACCGCACTTATGTTGGTCAGTGTAGGGCAACTGAGGCTTTAAGATGTTATAGTGAATAAAATGGTCTAGTGATCAATTATAAAAAGACTCAATAGATATGTTACGGAAAGGGCTGCAGAATGGACCAGATGAAATTAAGTGAGAGTGCGATTGAACAAGTTGTGCTATATTGATACTTGGGGCTAGAAATTGAAAATGGGAACTATGAAACTGGGAACTATAATACTATAAAGGCGGAAAAAAACGTATAGCCCTTATTCAAACAATTCTTATGAAAGAAAAATGTGCTAACAATACATCTAGATTTAGTTACGCAGGCATCATTAAACTCTATAAGCAGAGTTTCTGCCTGGCTCAAAGTTATGGCCTGGAGATGGCTCATATGAAGGACCTTAAATGGTTAAAGCAGATTTAGGGTAGGTTTTGGCATACCATTCTGGGCCTCCCTCAGTCTGTCCTGATTGAACAAATTCGCCTAGAACTGGGAATATTATCATTGAGCCCCCGAGTTTTTGAGAAGGGGCACTTTTTTGATAAAGGTTCAGAAACATCCAAAGTACCATCTATTGAATTTGATAGGGTGCGCTATGCTCAGTAACGAAAGTGGTAAAGAACTTCATGAGTGGACTAAACTATCTCTGGATTTCTTTGATGATATAGACTGGTCTCTACATTTTTTTTAATTAAAAGAGGAATTGGCTGCCAAAGTTAGGGCCTAGGATTTGATTGCCAATTTCTCTCAGTTGGAACAGTTTAAGAGAAACCAGAAACACTATGAATTTAATTATAAATTCCTGACTCTGCAACATTATCTTATGGAGTGCCCCGCCTTCTCTGTTGGCAAGAATGTTATCTTCTGCTTAGACTGGATCAGTTGCCTACACTGTCCACCTTAGGCCCCAAGCGGGGTATCCCCTAGAAATCCTGCATATATCCTATGTGTAAGGAGCCATTGGTGCTTGAAGCTGCAAGGTGTGTTTTGACTGCATGCCCAAATGTGGACTCGACATATGAGAAACTGTTGGTCCGCTTTGTTTATAGATTTCAGGGAATACGTGAACAGATCTTCTGCATCTATTGTCTGAACTCTTACAATAAACCTTTGATGATTGCTTTATATAACGTTCGGCAAGCTATATAAACGAAATTGGAAGCTTGTTCTATTACTTAGTTGTTGCACTGAGTTGACTGAATTGATTTGAATGAATTCTGTTTCTATGTATATAATTACTTTCTTTGGATATGTTTGACATTTTCTATATGTGAAAGAGTTCTATGAACTATTTGACACATTATATTAAATAAAAAAAATATATAGACTGAACAGCTGTTTCTTGGAGTTCGTGCTTTGCGTTCAGTAATTGGATCTTGCCTGGACAATTAGATGTGTGCCACAAGGTTTTACATTATGGTTTGGAAATAACTAGGGACCGGTTTATGCAGGTGTTCAGGGCCTTTGGTTTGGATGATCCATAGGAGCTGCACATCATTTTAGACTAGATTATTTGTTCCACGAGCAGCAAGGACAGGTCTTTGAGGGTCTTGTGATGTGGTCAGACATCTTGAGCTCCAGGAAAACCCTGACAGCTTGTTTTTGATTCGTGTGGAGTTTCAGGATCTCTTTGTTTAGTGTGAGATTGCATTTCAATAGTCAGGTTGGAACAGCCCAGGTCCCTGATGAGTTTAAACTTCTGTCCAGTTTTTCTGGAAGGAGGTCCGTTATTAACAACATGCACTGAAAGGTAGTGGATTTTGTGACCACTATGATATGCTGTGAGAAGGATTACTCCCTTTCTTTGAAAAATATTTTCACGATGTGGTATCAGAGTTGGCCTTACAATTTAAAAACGTATGTTTATTGGGGGATTTCAATATCTGGGTTGAGGCTGTAGATAGCCCAACTGTTACCTCTTTCCTAGCGGCAATGGATAGTCTCTCATTGCAGCAATTGGGGGTTAGCCCCACCCATGAAAAAGGACATACTCTCAACCTGATATTTGGGTCGGCGCAGCTTCTGTATGCTTTTCCCTGTCACATGTTGACCTGGTCAGATCAATATTTGGTACCTTTCCAACTCATTTAGACGGGTATGTCTTGCCTAGCTAGTGAGAATACAAGGGTCTTTCAGAGAAACCAGAGGCCAGTTGAGCCGACCATCTTATCCTCTCGGATTAACTCTATCTATGTGGAACTGAAGGATGGCTCAGCGCCACTACAACCCAGCCATCTCACGATTTGTTACAGCTTGCACTTTAGCAGCCGATCAGCTGGCCCCTTTCAAATGGATAAAAAATGGGAGCAACCCTTGGCTGTCTGGTTCTCGGCAGAGTTACATGCTTTCCGCCTAGATTTGCGCCAAGCAGAGCGTAAATGGCGGGCTGCCTATGACTTGCATCTGAGAGATGAGTTCAAGAAGCAGCTTGCACTATATCAGAAAGCACTAAAAATAACTAAACGTGCGCACTTCACGGCCACAATACAATCTGCAGTCAATGTACCGAGGAAGCTCTTTCATACAGTCAAAGAACTGTCTAACCCTGGCACAGTCTCTATTGGACCTGGGTCTCAGCTGCTGTGTGACAATCTATCGCTGTTTTTCTCTGAGAAGATCGAGGAGATCAGGGCTAGTATTTCTAGTGGTATGGTGCAGACCAGTACCGATGCAGCATCTTTGATGCCCTTGGCTCATGCCACCTTTGACTTTTTTCTGCTCATCGACGGCTCTGAAATTGCTCGTATTTTTCTTAAATCTGCATCTCCTCTTGATGACATTCCTTTGCATATGTTTAAATCTGCTATTATGAGCATTAGTGATACTAAAGCAGAGGTAATGAACTCCTCACAAGTTTTTTGCTATATTCCGGCCATCTGGAAAAAGCACTGGTGATTCCTTTGCTGAAAAAGCCATTGTTGTATGCTTCAGTCTTCGCCAATTATCAGTCGATTTCCCTGCTTCCTTTCCTTATGACAGTTTTAGAAGCTGTTATTACTGCTGAGCTCTGATCTTTTCTGGAGGACCACAATATCTTGGACCCCTGTCAGATGGGCTTTCAGTCCTTAATGGGTACTGAGTCTCTTCTTGGTCATTTCTTGATCACTTAACCACAATCGATCAAAGATCAAGGCATTGTGGCAGGCCTTATTTTCCTAGACCTGTGGGCCACTTTTGATACAATCGATCATGCTTCTATCAAGACTACTATAGAATTCTGTCATTTCTGGCTAGGTTGTGGAGTTGTTTCGGGATTTTCTGACTTTATGTTCACAAATGGTGTCGCTTGCATTGTTCAGATCTTCACCTAAAATGGTAACTTTCAAGGTTCTGCAGGGCTCGGCCCTTTCCCCCCTGCATTTTAATATATACATCCAGCCGCTGGCAGTTCTGATTCACTCATTTGGGTTCAGGTTTTTTTCATATGCAGATGATACCCAGATCCTGTTTAGGTTGCATCTGGGCCAGGCAGGCACTGCGGCTCAGCTTAGATCCTGCCTGACAGTGACTGGGACCTGGATGGGAGCTAACTCGTTCAAACTTAATAGTGAGAAGATTGAAGTCCTTATTATTTTCATGAGGTTTGAGTCAGAGAGCTGGACCGTGGACTTCTGGTCATTAACATTGGTACCTCTCCCTGTTCCGGCTGAGGTGGTGAAAAACCTTGGTGTGAAAATCTCAACCTCCCTGAAAATGGACACTCAGATTAAAACTTTGTGTGGATTGGGTTTTCTCAAGTTAAAGCAACTTGGGAAAATCCTTCCTTTTATTCCTGAGGACATCCACGCACAGGTAGTTGCAGCGTATCTTAACGGTAGCTTAGACTACTGTGATGCAATTTTTTTGTCTCAACCGGCTTACCTACTGCATCGGTTGCAGGTTCTGCAAAATGCAGCAGTTCGCCTGGTGAAAGGTATCTCTTTTGGACAGCATGTCCCCAATGCTTGGTGGAAACTTTACTGATTTTCCCCGTGCAGGCACAAATTAATTTCAAAGTTCTGTGTACTATCCATCGGGCTCTGACTGAACAGGGTTGCTCCGCCTTCTGGGAAAGAATTCAACTGTACTTTCCAGGCAGTGCACTACGGGTAGCAGGGGCTGATCTTTTGAAAATAACCGCCTATCGTCGGGAAAGGATAGGCGGCTGGGCTTTCTCCATCACAGGCCCTAAGCTGAGGAATACGCTTCCAGTAGGGATCTGCTGTCTCCAGGACTTAGGTCTCCTTAAATGGAGCCTGAAGACTCATTTATTAGTCTATATTGTGTGCTTTCATGCCCACGATTCTAGACAGCGCCATGATGCCTTTGGTGAAAGAGCGCTCTACAAATGTGGTGATTGATTGATTGATTGATTCTAGTCTTCCCAGGTTTGAAACTTTCTAAATGAGAGTTGGAGTGATTCTCAGTCCCGGCCTCAGATCCTGGGGAGACGTGACAGTGAGTGTGCTCCTGGTTGTGCTTTCATTTATCTGAATAATTATGATTGAAATAGCATAATGAGTAGGAAGTTCCAACAAAATCCTCTTCTCTCTGTTTTGTAAATAGTAACACCAGTGGCCATAATTCTTAACCCAAAAACACAACTGGTTGTGTCTTATTTTTCCATGGATATGAGAATGTGTCTGAACTTCCTACATTTCCTACCGTAAGAGACCTACCTCTATGGTTAGCAGTCCAATTGAAATGTTAGGTAGTCGGCCCCCCTCTCATGGGACTTTAATCTTTAAATCCCTGTCATTGGAACTGTTGGTGCTGCCACGTACATGAGGTTGTAGCGGTCATGTTGTGCATCGAGCCACACAAATGGTGCCGTTAGATGTCGGCATTTGAGGTATGATGGATACACCTTAATTAGACGTTCCTATCCTTCACCAGTTTGACTATTGTGTGCTCTTTGTCTTGAACAGGCGTTAGGATCTTTAAGTTATTTTTAGATTGAACACTATGTCACAGTTGTTATCGGGCATAGGTGTTCCTTTTTCAGTTGTTTCTTCTTGTGATATTGTTTCTTTCTTGTCATTACTGATCTCAGTGAAATAATGTCTTCTGTCTATCATGTTATTGTATTTTTTTCCAGGGTATGAACTGTGGTATTCATGGGTGAGGGGTTGGTTTGCCTACCGGCAATGTCTCCCTGACATTGGGCCTCATTACGAGGTTGCCGGTAAGTGAAAAACGATGCCGGTAATGGATTACCGGCATCGCTTACCACTCTGGTGCATCACGACCCGTCAACCCGCTATTAGCGGCACCCTAAATAACGGTGCCACTAATAGCGGCATGGCCGTGTACACGCGCCCCTCCGGGGAGCAAATACCGGGATGCCGGTAATAGAAGGTAATCCCAACCCACGCGGACATGGAAATACCGGCATCACGAAGCCAGAATCCAAGGGCTGCGTGATGCCGCCCATACAGGCATCGCGGACCACCCACAAACAGCAATCAGGATACAAGGCAACTGCCACAGATGCACACAATCCCCATAGGTGGAGTCAATGGAGGCTGGGCCAGTATAAAATGAGCACACCCACACACCACGCCCCTTCCAACACCAAAATGCTACCACTAGCTGTTGCAATCATGGCACTGGAGGACATGCCCATACTGTTACAACTACAGCAACAACAGCAACGACAACAACTACAGCAGCAACAACAGGCAGCACAGAGGAGACGCAGGAGGAGAAGGAGGGTGAGACAGGCTGACCAATTACCACCAGCGCAGCCAGCAGTGCCTCGTGGGCCACCACCAATCCCTCGCACCAGACCCAGCCCTTTTAACCTAACCCCTGAGCAGATCCACACCATGTACCGGTTGGACCGTGACACCATCACCACCATAGTGGACATGATACAGAACGACATTGCCAGCCTCATAGAAATACGCACTGCCATCCCCCCACTACTAAAGGTGGTGTCTGTGCTCCACTTCCTGGCCACAGGCACCTACCAACAGACAGTGGGCCAGCTGCATGGCATTTCACAGCCACTATTTTTACGCATGTTGAACCAAGTGCTGGATGCCCTCCTGAAGCACGCAAGCAGCCACATATCCCTACCACGGACTGCCCAGGAGATAGCCGACACCAAAGTAGGCTTCCATGCAATGGCAGGCATGCCCAATTGTGTTGGTGCCCTTGACTGCACCCATGTGGAATTGGTAGTCCCCCATGCCATAGAGGCGGTGTACCGCAATTGCAAGCAATACCACTCCATCAATGTGCAAATGGTATGTTACTCCAGCAAGATCATCACACATTGCTGCGCCCGATTTCCCAGATCAACACATGATGCAATGGTACTGAGCAACTGCACGCTACCCCGTCACATGGAGCGACATGCTGGACCATATGCCTAGCTGCTTGGTGAGTCGCACAACTGTCCCATGGCAGTGCTTTGGGGTACTGATGTGTAGGAATGCATAAGGGGGGGCATACTCCACCTGGGTGGGAAAGGGGGGGCATACTCCACCTGGGTGGCAATTGCCGGTGATTGGAGAATGCATGCAGAGCTAAACACTCCTGACCTGAACGGGCCAAATGGAACATGATACATCACTGGGCCACATTTCACAAATTATGCATATCGATGACAACAAGTAAGAGGCACAACCAGGCCACCATGGTGATGGCAAGCAATGCATGAATGAACAGGATGGCAACTGTGGCAATGTGGTCAGTGTGACCATGCATAGTGAAGAATGAACAGCATGAATTGGAGGCTAAACATTGTTGCACTATCACAGCACATCTGCCTCAGCATGCATGATTACACCCTGCATCATCTATTGAACGCCATCCAGACTACCACACCTCATGACAGTATAGATTGCTTCTAGGTGACATTTCTGCATGCGTGCAGGGACATGTGCATGCCCACACCATGACTGTGCTCCCTGTAGGTGGCAGTTCAGAGTGACACACACCTATTTGTATCTGCTTGCAGGTGATGGAGGATATCCCTTGAGGCCGTGGCTACTTACCCCTGTGTGGAACCCGCAGAAACACCATGAAGAGGAGTAGAATCGTGTGCACACCCGTACCCATGTTGTGATTGAGCAGACCTTTGGCCTTTTGAAGGCGCGGTTCCGCTGCCTCAGCAGGCCTGGTGGGACACTCCTATATAGGCCTGAGAAGGTGGCAAAGATCACCATGGCCTGTGTCATGCTGCTCAACATGTGAGTCCGGAGAAATGGACCACTGTCACCTGATATTGAAATGCATGGCCCGGGTGAGGATGATAAGGATGGAGACGGAGGTGAAGTAGCCCCCCTGCCAGTACGTGATGCACGGGATGGGCATGCTGTACGCCAAGCACTAATACACGAATACTTCTGAAACACAGGGACTATGATAGACATGTGTCAGTGACACACTGGCTCCATGTGGACATGCACACTTGTATTATTGGGAGTTGGCCACATTAAATGTACATGCACAAAATGAAGAATGTCCAGCCATTGAATTTTTGGCACACAACGGGTGTATTTTTCAAACAGGCAACAATGTGAACACTCCCACCTCAACCCCCAGTGGACTCCCTAACCCACCCTACAAACCCCTATAAACCCCAGTGAACTCCCTAACCCACCCTATGTTAGGCAGAAACCTGTGCAGTTCCCTCTGGGACCACTGCAAAAGATTTAAGACTACAGGTGCTTGGCAGTAAACCCACTTGGTAGCAGTCTGTACCACACAGATTCACTTGGTAGCTGTGGCTGAGCAGTCAGACTTCCCTCAAGAAGAGTTAGGCAGTATACAGAGTATTCACAATAGGTCAAACGAACGCAATAGAGCAAGTAAACACCGACCACAGCTTGGTGTAAAAGAGATATAATTATTTATTTAAAGCCACATCTAGCAAAACACACAGGCACTAATGTTAAGCAGTTCAAAAACACGGTCACTAAAAGATATACACTCCCTTAAAAGAATATTAGACAAGTCTTAAGTAAAGCCCCACTTTTTTTTCAGACAGCGGTGAGCGCTTAACGCAGATGACACTCTAATAATTCGTTTTAAAAAGGGAGAGAAAAGCAGAGTATAATTTGAAACAGATCCCAACACTTTCACAAGAACACAACAAGAGAGGAAGGCAAAGTAAAACCGTGAAGTTAGAGTTCAGAAGGCCGGATCCACTTTCAGAGGATCAGAACTAAATGTGTCCAAGGTCACACGGTTGAAGTGCACAAAAGTCTTGAAAAGGTTCAGAAAGAGTTGGACCAAAAGAAAGGGACCAGTTAGATAGCCAAGGCGGCCAGCCAGTCCAGAAGGTTAAGGGATTATTATTACCTTGTAGCAATCTTTTGAAAGGGAGGCCTGGCGGACACGGTACCTTAAAGTAGTGAGAATACTCCAGCGGGGGCAGTTGTTCCTGGCAGCGGATGCAAGTCGCTGCTTCATCCGGGGCAAGAAAGGATCTCGCCACTTGGGCCAATCACACAAGAGTGCGACTTGAGTTACCAAGGTAACTCAGTCCAGGGTGCCTAAACCCCCCTCCCTCATCCCCTGTGGTACCCAGACAGAGTGGCACCACTTTTGGAGGCTTCTGATGGAGAAGCCCGCCAAAAAGTGGAACAAAGGGCTCGACTTGTGTTGGAGTCACAGTAGAGAACACAAACGCTATTTTAGAATCGAGTCCTGGCAAAAAATACCAACCGGCGAATTAATATTAAATAAATAAACCGGCCGTATGTTCGAGGCTATGAGAATTAAATAATTAAAGTTGGTAGCCTCGAACAATGGGAAAATCCCATAGGGATATATTCGCGGTCAAATATAAAAAGTAGTATCCACTGCCACCAGCCAAAACTCGATCAGGGGGGACGTAGACTAACAGACCCCGGGCATTCGAATTACCCCTACCAGTACTTCCACAATATGATGGTTTGTACTGGTTCTGTTCACAATTTGGGACTAGTAAAGCCAATGGTGACTTTACATGCCCTGGGAGACAGTAGTCAGTCCCAGGGTATGGAGTCTATGGTGGGGTGTCACTATGACACCCCTGTGTCACTGCACGGAGGGTGCTGTGTAACACACATAGTAAAAACACATGCGACCCCATGGAGTAAAGGACCCCATAACCCATAAAACACATTAACAGTCAAAGGAACACCATAAATCATGTCCAAGAGTGGGAGGAAAAGAGTCTCGCTCTTGGCAGGAGAAAAAAACACACTCCAGAAATCCAGCAAAGCTGCTGGGGGACTCACTGAAATCCAGCAAAGCTGCTGGGGGACTCACTAGGTTAGGAAATTCAGCCTAAAGAGAGAATTCTCCCTAACACCCTACAAACCCCAATAAACCCCAGTGAACTCCCTAACCTACCCTACAAAGCCCAATAACCCCCAGTGAACTCCCTAACCCACCCTACAAACCCCAAATGTCCCCAAATGTCCTCTAATGATTGTTCCTTTCACCAACAACCATGTGTCCAACAGCCATTGTCTGGCCACTCTTCTTCTTGGCCTTTTTGGTATCCGGGGGTGGCATCTCTGAGTACTGTGCACTCCTCCGGGTCTTCCGCACAGGGCTTGTGGGAGCTGAGGTTGAAGGTGTTGGAGCAGAGGACGTGTCAGAGGCAATTTCCACTGCATATGGAGAAGGATGGATGTTAGGACCCTTGGTGTCCACATTTGCATCCGCAATGTCCGCTGTGGTTGGTGGTGCAGGAACGGAAACCTCTCCCACTGCTGATGTGTGTGGCCCACACTGGCAGCAGGTGTTTTTTGATGGGTTTCAACCCGGTCTGGCACACTGCCTGTTGGTCTGGCCTGTTTCTCTGGCTGGGGGGTGGTGGTGGCCCTTGGCTTGATGTTGATGCCCTTGGCCCCTCTCCTGACTGGCATCTTCCTCATCGGTGCCTGGGGGTTAGAAGAGATGCAGGTCATCAGTGATGGTGTCACATGCCAGCGACATACTATTGCGCTGTGATATATTCATACATTCATTCATCCATTTTTTACAGGGGTGTGGCAATTGGTGTTCTGAGGGGGCATGTAGGCTATTTTATTTTTTTATTTTTTTTTGATGCTGTAGTTTATTTGAAAACTTTTTCATCATTTGGTTAAGTTGGATTGTCTTTTTTTTTTTTTTAAATTTTGTTTGTCTAGTTCGAGTATAGAAGATAAAAAGAGAGCAATTGTGTAAGTGTACTTGTTGTTGTGGCCGCTGAGGAGAGCGGTCCATCTTTCTTGCGTACACATTTGTATCGATGAGAGTTGGTAAAAGGCACCAAATTCTTTGCGTTGTGACGCGAGTTCGTTGCATTCCATGACGAGGTGGAATATGGTTTCCTCAATTTTTTGGTCTTTGCAGAACCTGCAATAGTTGTCTTCCTGCTTGATCTGTCTTTTTGTAGCTAGGTATGCTTTTGTAGGAAGAATGTTGAGGCGAATTTTTAGAAATGTTGTTCGAATGGTTTGGTCTGGAAAGGTTTGCAGGTAGGCTGGTGGTTCGTGGATTCTCCTGTTGTCTTTTGTGCAGTGTAGATTCTGTTTGTAGGTATTTTTTTGTTGAATGGTCTTTATCCAGTCATTGTGCAGCAGTTTTGTTTTTGCGTGTTGTGGGCGAAGTATGAGTAGTTCTTCTGTGATATTTTCACTAACCATTTCTTTTCTCATTGTGTCTTTCCATTTTTGCAATATTGTCGTGTTGAAGGTGTTTTCTTTATGTCGTAGTATTTGAATTGCTGGAGTTTTCCCGTTTGTCAATATTTTGCGAAAAATGTCTAGTCTTTTCCGTTGTACGACTGATTCAATTGATTGAGTTGCCAATTCGTAGCGTATTCTTGGTATTGGAAATGTTTGCGGGAGGCGAAGGACTTTACGCCAGAAAGCCGCTTCATATTTTGTCCAGTTGACTCTCTGAGCGTTCAGCATTGCTTCAGTACCATAGGTGATGATCGGAATGTACTTGTGTCTGTAGTAGGAGATAATTGGCTTGAAGGAGAATTTGCCGTATTTTCTGTGAAGGAGGCAGCCTTGTCTTGATAGCGTTTGGGATGTTTGTTCGATTTTGTCTAGCCACTGCTCTTCTGATTTAGACTGGTTTATTGTGATCCCAAGGTATTTAAACGCAGTAACATTTTCTATTTCAACATTGTCGATCGTAAAGATACGCTGGTTTGTTCTTTTTTTTAGAGGTTTGGTGAGAGTCATTGTCTTTGTTTTGTCCGTATTGATCGTTAATTCATTTTTTTCATGTACTGGCTTAGGTCTGCCAGTGTTGTTTGTAACCCAGTCGGTGTTTTGTCTAGTAACACAATGTCATCGGCGTATGCCATGACTGGGACTGGGATCGAGTTGATTTTAGGGGGATTGGTTTTGTGTGATTTTAGATGGTCTTCAATATCAGCAGTGAACAAGTTGTAGAGTGTCGCTGCGAGCGGACAGCCTTGTTTGAGTCCGTTTTCTGTTGGTATGGCAGGTGTTGTAGTTCCTTGTCTCGACAATCTAACTTTTATCGTGGTTTTTGAATACAATAGAATAATCGGTTCTAGGATGTCAGATGGACAGTTCCATGTTCTAAGTTTCGACCATAGTTTTTCGCGCAAGATTGCGTCAAAAGCCATTTTTAGGTCAATGAATGCTGCGTAAATTGTCGAGTTGGAGTTGATAGCTTCATGTTTAATTACTTGTAGTAATATCAGGTTGAGGTTTGTTCCAACATTGGCTGTAAATCCTGTTTGTCTGGTCGAGAATTTGTTGTTTTTTATGGCCCACGCAGTGAGTTGGTTTAGAAGTACTGTTGCGAATAGTTTTCCTAGCGGATCGAGCAGGGCGATCGGACGGAAGTTTTGGGGGTCTTCTCTAGGGCCTTGTTTATGGATTGGTACGATTACTGCTGTTCTCCAGGAGTTAGGTATTCTATGCAGTTTATTGATCAGGTTTGTGATGTGGCGTAGGAGGCTTGCCCAAGCGTTTGGATCTTCTTTGATTATGGCATTAGATAGTCCATCTGGGCCTGGTGCTCTAGAAGTATTGAGTTTGTTAATCAGGAAGATGAAATCTTCAAATTCTGTGTGTACTTTCCATGTTGGGTCTGTTGTAGTCTGTGTATTCTGTTGAGCTGTTTCTCGTGGTGCGTAAATGGTGGTAAAGTGCGTTATCCATTTTTCTTGGGTTACATTAGCTGTAAGCTTATGCTGTTTTTGTTGATTGTCATTGAGTAGGTTCCAAAGTTCTTTTGTATTGTGGGATTTGTGGCTTTTCAGTATTTGTTCAGCATCTGCTTGTTGGATGAGACTTTTTTGTGATTTAGTCCAGTTTCGATGGTTGTTTTTCAGAATTTTGATCTGGTATGAAGCATCGAGAGCTGGAGTTTTCTTTAACTGTCTTATTGTTAGGTTTAGGGCTTTTTTCCTTTCGGCAATTTCTTGGTTGTAGGAATGTCGATGGTCTTTCTGCGGGCGATTTCTACTGGATTGTTGGAACGGAATTAGGCTCCATTCGTAGTCGATTTTTATAGCATTTGACAGTCTTGCCTGTTGGAATTTTTCCGGTAGTGAGGTTAAGGATGCTTGTGGGATTCTCAGTCTTGTTGTTGTTCCGTTTAGTTCTAATGGAGGAGGTGGTAGTGCTGTCACTGTTTTTTCTAGTGTCGCTTCAGAGTGTGCGGTGAGTTGGTTGTGGTCGCTCCTGTCCGTTAATATCGTCTGTGCGTTTGTGACTGATTGGTGAAGTTTTCAGATAGAAATATATAATCGATAATTGCATGGGACGAACCTCTGCTCCATGTTGGTGTATAGGATTTCGAAGTGTTCTCTTGACTTAGGAGGAGTAGATTGCGTGTTGTGGTTTCTTTTATCCATCTCTTTGCATTTGGCGATAATTCTGAGTGCTTTAAGAGGCCACCGTTTTTATCGTATAACTTGATGTTCAGATCGCCACAGATTATTATTTCCGATAGCGGGTATTTAGTTGTGGCCTCATCAATTGAGATGAAAACTCCGTCTAGGAACGTGTTTGTTGATATTGCTAGAGGGTTCCAATAGAGGTTTAGGATTAGGATTGTTGAGTTGTTTTTGTCTTCTCGATTTTGCTGGTTTTTTGTAGATGTTATTATGGTCAGTTGCGTCCAAGGGTTTATATTCTCGGAGAGTATTGCTGTGCTGTGAGGGTTTATCTTGATTAGGGTGAGTAAGCCTGAAGCCGGTCTTCCTTGTTTTTGCACGATAGCTGGGTTTAGGAATGTGATAAAAACATCGCATGCCGGTGGGTCGCTGAGCCAGGTTTCTTGGAGACATATGAAATGGTATTGCTCTAGTTCAGCGGCTGTGTCCGTGAATAGATGTAGATTACCTCTGGTGTTCCACGAGCACAATGACCAATTAAATCCATAGTTCATTAATTGTTATGAGTTTGAGTTCATTGAGTATTCTGTACATTCTGTTTCTAAAAAGGTGTTTTCGAAGTCATAGATTCTTCTGATTGCATGGGCATCTCTGTCTGGACGTTGGCTTCTTATTGAGTCTTCTGTAGATGCAATATCTGATGAGGGAGTTTCAAAGCTAGTTCTGTTGGGTTTGTTAATTCTGTTTGAGTCTGCTTCTTCTGAGGCACGATTTGAGTATCTATCGTCAGTTGCCTGTTTTTGTTTCCTTTGTTCAATGTATTTTCCTTCGTAACTTGTGGTTGCTTTACATTTTGGTTTGCTTGGTATTCTTGAGGATGGTGATGCCCAGCATGAGAAACCTAATTTGTGTAATTGTCTTCTTGTTGATATGATGAGTTCTTGGTTGTTTGGGTCTGGGAGCTCTATGACGATCTTGTCCAGGTTCCGATCGTCTTTAAAGGTTATCAGAGCAATATCTTTTGTTGTGAGTTTGTTCAGGCGAGGTATTACGTCAAAAAGGCGTAGTAGGTTTGTTCTATTTAGAATTACCGGTTCCTGGTTTTTATTTGCATTTTCAATGTGGATTTCATATGTTTCATTTTGTCGTAGTGGATTGACGAATGTTGGTCGGATCTGGCTGTGTTGACTGTGGTCTTGTGGTGTTGTTGTTATCGAGATCGACGAGATGGGGTCATAGGGCTCATCTCTGGTTGTGAATGTTGAGATGTTTTCCATTGAGATCATTGAGATTTCTTCTAGGGAGATTTCAGTAGAGTTGTCTTGATTTTGATTCGATTGTTGGTCGAGTATTGAGGCGTATTCGTCGATTATTATGTAACTCGTCTGGATTAATGGTTGTGGAGAGTGTTGGTTGTTTTCTAATGGTTGTTCTTCATGGGTGGTCATGTCGAGCAATTCCTCGTCGATCGGCGATTGTGGCAGGGTAGGTTGCGCTAGTTTGGGTTTTGTCTGGGCTAGCTGAACTTGAATGCTTTGTGTGTTGGCAGCTGTTAGTTTCTTCTTTGATTGTTGAGCAGTTTGGGTGTTCTGGGTTATGTTTCTTAGAAACGCTCGCGAGCCCGTTTGTCGTTTTTTGTTATTTTTCTGTTGGGTGCCTTTTATTTCGTTTGTTGTTTTTTCTTTTTCGAAAATCTGAAAGTTTTCCTTTGGATTCTTTGTTATGTTGCTTGAGATAATGGTTTCTGTTTTTTTGTTGGTAATATTTTGCCTTGGTTCTTTCAGTGTTTGTTGGGCAAGATCTGTGATTGTTTCAGGTAGTGGTTGTATCTGAATTGGGCATTGTGGTGATTTTGGAAACGGCGATGTTTGTAGCCGTTGGTCGTTATGTCTGGTTGCTTGTTGCTGATGGTGTTCTTTGAGCATCTGTAGTAGTTCTCCTGTAAGTTTTGTTTTCTCTTGTCGGTCTCCTCTTGCGATCTCAGCTAATCTTTGTTGCCACCGGTGTGTCTCGTCTGCTTCTATTGTCAGTCTTGATTCCACTGTCGAGACAAAATGTTCGATGTGTATCTGTTTTGAATGGATTAGTGCTAGAAGGGTCGCTTGATCTTTTATTGAATCTTTCAAGTCTTCTTGTAATTTCAAGAAGGGGATCATTGTCTGGGAGAGTGTTGCGATGAGCATATTTTGCAAGTCTACCATTGTTGTTGGGATTCTTGGGTGTGTATCTTCTTCATCTTGTTCATGGTTGTCGTTTTTCTGTTGGGGGTCTTTTGGTTTTTGGTTCTTGATTATTGGGTCTGGGGTATAGTAGGATTCATCCGAGTCATAGTTGAATCGTGATGGGACAGTTTTACGTTCATCCAATTCTGGTTGTCGTTCCTTTTTCATCTGCTTGTTTTGGTTTCCATAGGGGATACATGGGGTTGAGGTTGATTGCAGTTGATTTGCTTCTGTTCGTTCTCCAAATACTTCTTTTCTTTTTTCTGCAGTAGTCATGATTGATTCGATTTCGGTAATGTCCAGTGATAGTTTTGCCAATTTGTTTCTTGTTTTGGATGTTGTTGGTTCCACTGTGCTGGTGGATTTAACAGAGTTGTGGGTTTTAAGCCACGCAAGCCGTGCTAATCTTGCTTTTTCTTTTTGCTTCAGTTGGTCTGGTGTTGGAACTGCTAGTTTTGTAGTTAGGTCTTGTGTTCGTTCAATTTGTTGGCAGGTTGCGGTTAGCTTGAAGACGACAGGGTCAGCTGTGAGTTTTGGTTCTTGATTATTAGCCATTTCCTGAGGGTTGCTATCTATTTCATGTAGTTTCTTCGATTTCATGGATTGCTGATTTCGGATTTGTTTGTCCGGTGTTAAGTCCTGTTTTGTGGTCGTCTGCAGCTGTTTGGTTGTAAGTTCCATGGGTTCTTTGTTGCTGGTTGTAAGGTTTGTCAAGGTGTCTTGTATCACGTTGTTTGGAGGATCTTGTTTTGTGGGTTGGTGGTTTGTGTTCAGAGCAATTGAAGGACTGATCAGTTGTTGTTCAAAATCGAGTTGGAGAGGTGGTAATGATGGCACGGACATAATGGGTTGTCCAGGTTTTGTAGTTGGTTTCTGAGCTTGAGGTTTGGTGTCCGGGCTGTTTACCTCAGATGAGATTATTTGCTGATTTTCTACTGTACTGTGTGAGTCCACTGATAGTTGGGGGGATGTTACAGTGGAATTAACAGTTTCTAGAATTTGGACTCTGGTGTGTTCTGAGTTCTGTTTAGAGTCTGAACACTGTGTCAGGGACTTTGGAATTTCTTTGTACAATGTCACTTTCTTGAAGGATTGTTCCAATGTTAGCTGTAGTGGATCTTGCTCCGTGGTGTTAGCGATCGCGGTCTTGGTTGTTTGTCTTGTTTTTGGGCGTTGAGTTGGGTTTTGTTTATTGGTGCAACTTGTAGCCATTGATTCCCGATTGTAGATTGCTAAACTTAAGTTTTGCGAGGTTTCTGTTTGGTTTCTCAGAGTACTGGCCCCCTGGTTAGGGCTTGCTGCTGTTGTCTTTGTCTGATTCGAACGTTTTGGTATTTGATGGGGTCAAGTTGTTTCAGGGCCGAGAGTAAGGTTGTAGGCAGCTTACTGTACTAGATTGAGCTGGGTTAGATGGTGTGTCGTTTGGGAATCAAGGGTCTCCCGCTCGATGAAGGTACGCAGATGTATGTTCGTTGCGGTCTTCCGTGTTGTTTTTTTTTTTTTTTTTTTGCGGAGTTCGCTTTTAGGATCCAAGAGTCGAACCCTTTCGGTCTCCTGGTCAGCGGTGGCTGCGTAGGTGTATCTTTGTTTCGCTTTTCAGTAGTGGATCAGGTTGCGCTTTCAGGATCCAAGGGTCGAACCCTTTCGGTCTCCTGATCAGCTAGGTTGCGCAGGTGTATCTTCGTTTCGCTCTTCTGTAGTGGCTCGAGTTGCGCTTTCAGGATCCAAGGGCCGGACCCTTTTGGTCTCCTGGTCAGCGAGGCTGCACTGGTGTATCTTCGTTTCGGTCTTCTGTAGAGGATCAGGTGCGCTTTCAGGATCCAAGGGCGGGCCCCTTTCGGTTTCCTGATCAGCGAATGGTACGAGGTTGTATGATTGTTTTGTTTCTCTGGAGCGGTAAGGGTTGAGGTTTCAGGATCCAAGGGGCAAACCCTTTCGGTCTCCTGATCAACGAGGGTAGCTGGGGATGCCGGGAGTTAGCACGTTAAGTGGCAGGGGCGAGGCCGCAAAAGCACGAGCAGCAGAGGATTCTGTTCGGTGTCAGGTGGAGTGGAGGCGCGTGTACGCTAGGCACAGGCAGGCTCCGGCGTCAGAGGTGAGTCGCGCAGCTCCAGGCCAGCCGATGCGGGCACACGAGGGGACAGCGCAGCTGTCAGCAGTCGCGACTGGGCTCAAGTCGATCAGCAAGTTCGGCGTCAGTGATGCAGAGCCTGGGTAGGTGGGAGACGAGGAGCCTGTCACGGGTTGAAGATCCCGCGGGGCGGGCAGCGGTGCT
This sequence comes from Ambystoma mexicanum, assembly GCF_040938575.1. Taxonomy (NCBI): domain Eukaryota; kingdom Metazoa; phylum Chordata; class Amphibia; order Caudata; family Ambystomatidae; genus Ambystoma; species Ambystoma mexicanum. Next base: position 906,297,259 of record NC_090928.1, on the reverse strand, counting down.
TTGGGTGTATGTAACGTGATGAGAAGCAGGTCACCTGCGCGGTTTTGAATGTCTTTGAGTGGTTCAGTGGGTGGATTTTCTGGGGGGGCGCCGTGGAGCCTGCAGAGCCTAAAGACCAAAAGACTCTGCAGCAGACTCTGCGGCCGCTCCGCGGTCTTCTGGGTATTTTAAAGTCACCAGGTGGAAGCAGGTGAAACAAAGGTAGGACAAGAAGCAGGTCCTCACAGGGTTCAGGAGCAAAAGCTGTAGAGTCCTCTCGCAACCGCAACCAAAAGACTCTGCAGCAGACTCCGCGGCCGCTCCGCGGTCTTCTGGGTATTTTAAAGTCACCAGGTGGAAGCAGGTGAAACAAAGGTAGGACAAGAAGCAGGTCCTCACAGGGTTCAGGAGCAAAAGCTGTAGAGTCCTCTCGCAACCGCAACCAAAAGACTCTGCAGCAGACGCCGCGGCCGCTCCGCGGTCTTCTGGGTATTTTAAAGTCACCAGGTGGAAGCAGGTGAAACAAAGGTAGGACAAGAAGCAGGTCCTCACAGGGTTCAGGAGCAAAAGCTGTAGAGTCCTCTCGCAACCGCAACCAAAAGACTCTGCAGCAGACTCCGCTAGGCTATCAATGCATGGCAGATGGCATGCCATTGATATGGGGTCTGTGTGTTGGGTTACATGGGCACGGTTGTGTTATATTGCCCATGTGTTGGTATTGGGATTGGCACTCAGCATGCATTTGTGTGTGGCAGGGTGTGGCACGCATTCTTGACTGGATATGTTGATGTGGGTCTGGGACATGCATTGGCTTGCCTAGTCTCACTTCCACGTCACTTGTAGTACGTCATGGTTTCCCCTACAGGGATGTGCAGGGTCACTCACCTCCTACTGGGGATGATGCGGCACCCATCTCCATCTCTCCAAATCCCTCTATTGACTCGGGATCAATGAATGAGCTGGGAGTCTCCTCCCAGGGCATCAGCTTTGCTGGTGAGTGTGGCCCCCCGCCTGTCGCCATGGCCGCCCTCCTGTTGACTGCCAGGATGTTCCTCACCCTCAAGCGGAGGTCGTCCCACCTCTTTTGGCAGTCATGCACAGTACATGGGGTGGTCCCCACGGCCGACACCCTCTGGGCAACCTCCAGCCAGATTTGCTTTTTCTTCATCTGGGCAGCATGCTTCATGTCATTTGACTTGATTATGTCTGCATGCTGGTCCAGAGTGTCCGCCAGCATGTTGAGCTCAGCGTCAGAGAAACGCTGTTTCCGCTTCCGGGGGGGTCATCTTCGGGTGGCCTTGGACATCCTCAGGGTTTTCTGACGCAGCACGACACAAAAAGACTGGTGGTTAGGGAGGATGGCAATGGATTGTGTTTTTAAAGATGGCCGCCGGCCCATTTCCAGTTCCTGCACAATGATGTTATTTCCGGGTCCGGTTTTGCGAACCCGGTATTAGCATGGTGGTATTACTGTGCCAGTATTTAGTGGTTGCTCCGAGGCAGTGCCGGTATCGGCGGGTCCCGCAATGCCGCTATACGGAGGTTGGAGGGCCTTAAGCGGCATGCCGGTATTGCCGTTACCGGCATGGGGGTTCGCGCGTGCTCGCGCATTCATAATCACCCACTATTGGCGGGTTTATACGAGCAGGGACCCGCTCTTACCGGCATGCCGGTAATTAACCCATTTTTTCCGGGCTACTCGTAATGAGGCCCATTGCCTTTTTATTCATGGGGCGGTAAAGAATGGATCTAGGCTGAGGGCATTTGGGTTTTATGATTACTGGAGGTGGTGGGCCTAATCTACTGGAGAACAGTTTCCACACCTGATTCCTATTGCAAGCAGTGTTAGTCAGGTGTTTTACAGTGGTTAGGCATCACTGCCTCTTCTCGTCTGTGTTCCTTACCCCTGTTATATCACAATGAGTGAGCACTCCTTTTACCAAAACCCACCTTTAGCCCTGCTCTACCACCACCTCATAACAACCTGTGGGAGGCCCTCCCTTGCCTGTTTCATACCATCTGGGAATACATAGGCACTTTCCATTTGGTATTTTGTCACCAAGGTAAACAGCAGGGGTGATTTAGAGACGTGCGTAGTGGTGTCAATAAGTTATTTTGGTGCAAATTGTGTGCGCTCCCTAATAGCACATACATTGCATTTTGAGATGTTTGTTACTTTCAATATACAACGTTGAATGTGCGGCTTGTGTCCAATTTAAGCTTCTTTTTCTTGAGTATACTTGTGTATTCCACCCAAATGTACGACAGCAAACCAGTGGCCTAGATGATATGAAATGTCCAAATTGAGCCTTAAAAGCCTTGTTAAGAGAGAGCACAATGCCTGACAAGGTCTCACAAGGGTATTTTCCCCATCCACCACTGGTATAGGTCTAAAGTGAAACACATTAGATTGCTGCCGCCCATCCACCTGTGCAACCCCAGGAAAGGTGGGGATAAGGAGGTGGTGTGCTCAGCTAATCCTCTCCCCACAAGTGATCATGTCAACAATGATAGCTGCTTTGACACTGTTGCTAAAAAAAAAAAAAGCAAAGACAGTGCCCCTACAAATATGAACAGTGTGCCCCAGACAACACATGGAAAATCACATTGAAGGCGAAAGGAAAAAAATATCGCACAAGAGTGTCACTGTTCTTGAGGTCCTGAAGGAATGCTTCTTAAATGAAGATGCCATCCTGGAAGTACTATGTCCTATATACACCAACCAGAACCTTGCACCAACACTGGCACTGTGCTTCTGCCTCTCGTAAAGTCATATGTCCTTCATTTTTGCACCAATGGATCCTTTCAACGCTGCTGGCTCTTCTCCTAAAACAAAACCCCTACGCAAACTAACCCAAACTGAATAACAGTATCTCAATGACACCAACCCAACAAACTACTAGATCTTGAATAACAATAAGACAAATAACAATACAACATCAAGATCCATGTGAGAAATCGACAACTAATAGCCACTAATACAAACTAAAAGGACAAACAGAATAGAATGAGTAAAGTAGATCAAAGCAGTGAAGTGGAAAAAAATAATTAAATCGTACGAAAACAGTAATGAGGTTTAAATTAATGAAATGGATGTAACGAGTGCAATGGACAAAATGAACAAAATGGGCGAAATGAATAAAGAGAAGAGGATGGAAAGATGAATACAAGAGACTGATGAGTATACAGACAGATGACACCGACTGCATGAGTGCATGGCATAAATGGAAAGTACAGAATAGACGATTCAAGTACATGAGACGGGTGTAGTGCATGAAACAGATAGAGAGCACAGAACAGATCCAGTGCACATGACAATTGACATGGCCTAAATCGATAATGCATGATGAATGAACGAAGTGAATGGAGCGGATGAAATCATTAGAATGGATGAAGCACATGGAACGGATGAGTGCGCTGAGTGGATGAATGCGTTCAGCAGATGAGTGTGTGGATCGGATGAGTGTATAGAACGGATCAGTATGTTGAGCGGATGAGTGTGTTGAGCGGATGGGGTGTAGAGCGGATGAGTGTCTAGAATGGACGAGTGTGTAGAGCGGATGAGTGCGTAAGTGTGGAGGAGTGTGTAGAACGCGGGAGGGCATAGAGCAGATGAATGTGCAGAGCGGATGAGGTTATAGAGCGGAGGAGTGTATAGAGCGGATGACTGTATAGAGCGGATGAGCGCATATGAGCCACCGACTTTGTAGAGCAGATGAGTGCATATAGCAGATGAGTGCGTGGAAAGAATGAGTGCATAGAGCAGATTAGTGCAGGGAGCGGATGAATGCGTGGAGCGGATGGGTGCGCTGAGCGGATGGGTGTGCAGAACGGATGAGTACACAGAACGTGATGGGTGCGCCGATGAGAAGAGTGCGCAGAGCGGAAGAGTGCGCAAAGTGGAAGAGTGCCCAGAGCGGAAGAGTGTGTAGAGCAGAGGTGTGTGTAAGAACGGAGGAGTGTGTAGAGTGGATGAATGCATAGAAAAGACTAGTGGGTAGAACAGATGAGTGTATGGAGCAGACAAGTGCGTAAGAGCGAATGAGTGCATAAGAGCGGAGCGGGGCGTGAGAGCGGAGGGGTGCGTAAGAGCGGGTGAGTGCGTAGAGCAGTTGAATGCATAGAGTGGGTGAGTGCGTAGAGCGGGTGAGTGCATAGAGCGGATGAGTGCATAGAACGGATGAGTGAGTAGAGTGGGTGAATGTGTAGAGCATGCGAGAGCATAAAGCAGACGAGTGCCTTGAGTGGACGAGTGCCTAGAGCGGACGAGTGCATAGAGCAAATGAGTGCGTAGGGCAGTTGACTGCGTAGGACGGATGAGTGGGTAGAGCGGATGAGTGCATAGAGCAGGTGAGTGCGTAGAGCAGATGAGTGCGTAGAGCGGATGAGTGCGTAGAGCATGTAGAGCAGATGAGTGCCTTGAGCGGATGAGTGCCTAGAGCGAATGAGTGCATAGAGCGGATGAGTGCATAGAGCGGATGAGTGCGTAGAGCCCTTGAGTGCGTAGAGCGGACAGAATGGGTGAAGCATGTGGATGGAATGGGTGACGTATATGGATAGAACGAGTGACGTATGTGAATAGAACGGGTGACCTATGTGGATGGAACGGGTGATGTATGTGGTTGGAGCGGACTGGAATGCATGGAGCGGACTAGAATGCATGGAGCGGACTGGAGTACATGGAGCAGACTGGAGTGCATAGAGCAGACTGGAGTGCATGGAGCGGACTGGAGTGCCTGGAGCGGACCGCAGTGCATGGAACGGATTGGAGCACGCGACTTACATGGAATGGTTTGGAGTGCATGGAACGTTTGAAAGAGCATGTAACCCATCATATCACATCACCACACTTACTCCCTTCTTTACACCGCCATTCAACTAGAACACAGAGATACTATGACACCATTCGGTGTAGCTGTTCTCATACCAACATCTACCGCATACTCCCCATCACTCTAACTAAACACTGCTGGTTACACACCCCCAGCCAGGCATTCTCCTGAGGCCTAACGCAGCCACAATCGGTCTGGATAAATCCTGCCAGAACGAACACATACTCCTGATCTCTCAACCACCACACCTACCGCTATTACACCAATGCCACACCAGCTGCACACTTATCTGGTGCTCACATGCACCTTTGACTCTCTCTACTCTCTCTACTAACTTGAACTTCGGTTCCCAAGGGCGTTCAACCTAGCAGCACCTTGAGACCATACCAATGGTACATAAGGCGCTATATAAATGCAAAGTAACATAACATAACATAACAAGGAAGAGTAGGAGTAGGAGTAATGAGATTACCAGTAAGAAATCAGATCTTTACCTCTTCCTCGTCTCAGTACTTACCTTATGAGGCATACCAAAGCAGCAACAGGGAAAAGGTACCAATGAGACACAGAGCAAAAAACAGAGCAGCAAAACACACACCTGTAATAACTCAAAATTCACATTCCCACAGACAGAAATCCGACCCCGAAGGAACCAACCCCGGAGTGGGAGTCATTCAACCTATAGTGGTTCATGAAAGTGCTTTGATCAGCCCAGGTGGCCACCCTACATATCTCCTGCAGAGAAACCTCCCTTGCATTAGCCCAGGAAGCCGCCAAACCCCTGGTGGACCACCTCTGAACGTGCGCAGGCACAGGTAGGTGAGAAGCCACATAGGTCATGGAGACCACAACACAAAGCCACCGGCTAATGGAAACCACAGATGCCTTACGCCAGCCCCAGCCAGGCAAAAAGTAATCAGAAGATTATCCGATTGGCGGAAAGGAGCATTCCTATCCAAATACTCCAACACTGCCCGACGTACATCAATGTTATGCCAAGCCACCTCCTCAGGTGTTTGCAGATCCTGAAAAAAGGCAGGGAGAACCAGATCCTGAGAGGTGTGAAACCGAGAAACAACTTTAGGGAGAAACTTCGGATCACACCTCAGCACCACCAGGCCCGGAAGCACCCTCAGGAAAGGAGGGTGACATAACAGAGCCCCAATTTCCCCAAGCCTACATGCAGAAGTCATGGCAATAAGAAAGCCAGTCTTCAGTGTAAGATGTTTGATATCAATCTCGGAAATGAGCTTAAAAGGAGGCCCTTGAAGGAACCGTAAGACAAGAGGGAGATCCCAAAGGGGAAGCCCTTCATAAGTACAAGGACAGGAAGAAGAAAAACCCCAGAGCAGCTTCCCCACCAACATTTCCCCATCCAAGTGACCATCAGAGTCCCCCAAAAGGAATTCAATGGAGGCCCACTGAGAGCGAAGCGTGGAAACCGCCAGGCCCTTGTCAAACCCCTCCTGGAGGAAATGAAGGATAGCAGGGAGGCCAGAACGGAGGGGTGGGATCCCAGACTGCCCACACCAGTCTCGGAAATGGCCCCAATGCCTGCCGTACGCCTTCAGAGTTGAGGGTCTAAGAGCATTAATTATGGACTCAACTACAGGACCGGAGAACCCGTGAGATATCAGTCTAGACCATGCAATAGCCACACTGCCCATTGCATCTGGCAAACTTCCAACCGCATATCCCCTTGAAGGGGACATGGCCACTTTGGAACCAGCCATGGTTCCTGGGACTGAAGCTCCAACAGAGAGGGGAATCAACTCCGGCGGGGCCAGAACAGAGCTAACAACAACACAGTCACCCTGGACACTCTGATGCGCTGAACCACCCGGGGCAGAAGAGGAATAGGCAGAAAAGCATAAAGGAGACCCCGAGGCCAGTGTACAGAGAGGGCGTCCACCCCCAAACCCCCTCAGCCTGAAACCGAGAGCAGAAGAGGGGCACTTTTGCTGAGGCCGGCAATGCAAACAGGTCTAGAAAAGGGGTCCCGAATCTGACACAGATCTCGCAAAGACCTGGGCCAACAGGACCAGTTCCGCAGAGGAAGGAAACTGGCAGCTGAGATGATCTGCTCGAACATTGTCCACCCCCTTGATATGTGAAGCCACCATGGACACCAGATGCGGTTCCTCCCAGGCACCTATCTGAGCTGCCAGAGCATTCAAGGAGCGACCGGCACCCCCTTGACGGTTGACATATGCCAATGCCGTTGTATTGTCCATCCGGACCAAAACTGCCCGCCCTTCCAGCAGCCTCTTGAAGTACACCAGAGCTCGGAGAATGGGACACAACTCTCGCCAATTGGATGATCGATGGCTCTCCTCCGGATCCCACAACCCTTGAGCTGAGAGGATCCCCAATGTAGCCCCAACCCTTTCCGCTGGCATCGGTATTAAGAGTGGTCACAGGAGGATGGACCAGGGACACCCCAGTCCGTAGATTTGGAACCCCCAGCCACCACAGCAGGGAGACCCACAGTGCTGGGGACACCCGAATCAAAGCTTCGAAAGCTTGAGACGTCGGGACCTGCATGCTTGTCCGCCCTAAAAACTGTGTGCACCTTATCCTCAAGGGAATCACCAAACAGTTTGGACCCAACGAAAGGAAGTTTCAGGGCAGCCGCCTTCTGAGAACCGTCAGTTTTCCAATCCCTCAGATGCACATGTCTCCGGGTACACACACCAGGCCCCATGGCCGACCCACGCACCCCATCAAAAGCCAGATCGGACAAAAACTCCACCTGTCTCTGAATGCCCGATAGCAAAGGAGCACAATCAGAACCTCCATCGATAGCCTTTTTCAACTTTCTGAAACCATTTAGCACTGTTTCAGCCGTGTAGGAACTGTAGACATTAGCCGTAAAGGCCAGCTCTGCTCCTGTATGAACTTTCTTAAGACTGGAATTCACCGGGCGGTCCACTGGATCCCGCACTGCCACCTCCTCGGCCGACATAGAGGAAAGACCCACCATGATGCCTATATTGGCGAATAGAAGGGTTGACCCCCTCCACTGGTACCAGGGGCTCTGAAAACCCCATGCAATCCCCAACTTGAGCAAGCACCTCCTCCACTCCCTCTCTATCCAGGTACTTCCCGTCTGCATCAGCCGAAGAGGAACAACAAGGATCCTAAGAGGATGAAGAAGACTAACACCTGCACTTGTGTCCATGAGCGTGTGCACGCCCCTTGATATTTAAGCAGCCTCTTCAACTTCTGCTTGGACAGGGAGAAACGCTTAGCATTCTTCTTTTTCTTTCTGCATACCTAAGAAGAAGAAGAAGAAGAAGAAGAAGAAGAAGAAGAAGAAGAAGACAGGACCAGGTGCCTTCTTTTTGCAGAATGCTTACCCATGGTGTGTTCTCAGAACACTGGTGACCAAAGGATGTTCAGTCTCTCAATACTGAATCAAGGCTGCACATAAAACAAAACGCCAACCAGCCGTTATGTTAAGTAGAGGCAAGAAATACAAAACCACCAATAGGAACAACATCAATCAATTCCTATGGTAACCTCTCTCAAAGCTGAAGTCCACCCGTCACAGGAGCAACGCAGAGATAATATCAACACGAGCCGTAAAGCCACTCAAGAAAGAAAAGGCACTAGGAGGAAGCATTTGAAAACGTTGGTAGACTCATGCTCCACCCGCCGAGCCCCCAAACCTCCATACCTTCACCCGGACCCTCCAGGACCTGGGCCGTAATGCCCTGTGCTGGTCATAGCCCTGGCAAAACCAGGCGAGGCAATCCAACTCAACTGGGTCCCGAGCCCCGCAGGGAACCCGGGCGTATCGCCGCACCTGAGGGAGCCGAAGGCCCCGCCACACAGTCCCATAAGGGGCCCAGCAATCATTGCTCCCCAGCTCCCCGTGCTGGGAAAAAAAAGCCCAACTTTTTACTGAGTGAAAAATTAAACTGAGTGACAGGGTTATGGGGGAGGAGTTATAGCGAATACAAGAAATAAAAGAAGGTCCTGTGTCGGAGGCAGGGGCCTCAAGAGGTAAGTACTGGATCGAGGAAGAGTGGACGTGGAGGTAATGCAGCATTACATTCATTTTACCAGCACTGCCAGCGAAGTTAAGATGTCGAAATCCAACTTCTACAGCCCTGTGTCATTCCCAAATGTAGTTGAAGATATTGATGGGACCCATGTGTGGATTGTACCCCCACGGGCAAAGGAGCCATTGGTCCACAACCATAAAACGTCCACTGAATATGCAGATGATTTGTTCTGCTCATCTGATTGTGAGTCATTGCTATGCAAATGTCCCTGCCCCATGATCAGCGCACAAGGCATCCAATTGTTTGGAGTAGCAGCATTCGAAGGCTCATGATCATGATGTCTCTGCAACATGAGCAGAATTGGCTAGTTGGTATCTGTTGGTGTTGGATGTTCTCAGTGCCTGTGTTAAGGTTCAACTGTCAGTCATTTATTGTGTTCTCATATAATGTAATGCAAATGCATTGTTGCCAACATGGCCCATTCCAGTCTATAGGTGCTTATCCAGCTCTGTTTTTTTTCTTTGCATTTTTGGACTTGTAGTCCGTGTTTTACAATGGGAAAAGTGAAACTACAAGTCCCAGAATGCAAAGAAAAAATCAGGACTGGATTAGCACCTACAGATTGAAACGGGTCATGTTGGTAAATATTCAAATCATTTTATACAGCACCGTTTGGCCATGTTGGTGGCCTTGCTTCATGTGATGATGCAAGTGAGGAGTGAAAGATGGGGTGTTAGTGAGATGGAGGGAAAGGCAAATGAGAAAACTGGCTGTGTTCAGTGTGCAGTTGTCTGAGTAGCGTCTATCGTTCTGCAATGGGTTGCACATCTCGGCATAAAATCGAGATGTGCTTCCACAGGTGTGCCATCCTACGTGCACACTTAGCTTTTACACATGCAGTGCAGAGACTAATAGGTCACATTCCATTATCAACATGTGCATGGGCAATTATAGGACAAGTTCATGAATGCACCGTGGGTGGGCCCTTCAGGGCCACAAGTACCTTCCCCGCCTGCTTTTTTGTACATGGGCCCATTGCTCTGATCTGCCCACATACATGTTAAGACTCTCCAGATGTAACCTTAAATGCCCAATTCTTCATAACAAACAGCCCGAATGACTGCTCGACATGTACTTACAGGTAACAGTTGCCTTCTTCACTTGCATGTTCAACAGGTGACAGTGGCTACCCACTGACACTGTGGTTACTGACACCCATTCTACACCCGCATCAGAATGTGTAAAGATGCAGCCCAGATAAAGATGTGTAACACCACTGAAAGAAATGTCACCCTACTCAAAGCATGTTCCATTGTGTACAAGTCAGTCGTGGAGACCTAGTATACAAAAAAGGGGCGTGCGGCATAATATTCGCTGACTGCTGTGTTCTGTGCTCTAGGTTTGTGCTGCTATATGGTACTGAACTGCAGAACCTCCTAAGGGACGGGCGCTGCACTCGAAACCTAGCATGGTTTGAAATGCACACAATATATTCCTCTCAGAATCAACTGTACTGCACTCAGTTCACTAATATATAATGACTAAATTATTCATTATTTTTCAATCAACACATGTATTTTATGTGTATATATATATATATATATATATATATATATATATATATATATATATATATATATACATGTATTCATATATATATATATATATATATATTATATATATATATATATATATATAATATATATACATTATATATATATATTCACAGATAGTTGTCACACCATGTAATCATGGTATTTTACACATTTAAAGTGGTCATTCAAAGTATTGCCATGCCTTCGCATATATAAGTTTGGGACTGTAGGGCCTGTTTCACAGAGTGTTTTCCAATGGGATGGCGCCATTATAAGACGTGTTTGTGAATTAGGCTCTAAATCTTCAACACACAGAAGTTAGTTGTTGTTACTAATTACAATGTTTTGGGTAAAGGATATAATATAAACAGAAAATGAAAGAGAAAACAAATACTGTGCACGTTCATAAAATGTGAAACAAGCCAAAACACACATTAGTCTTCATCTCCAAGGTAGATAACTTCTCCAAACTATTGTTTACAACTTTGTGTTGTTTATTCCACTGGTCATTTAAGTCTTGTCACAACCTATATTCCTAATGTTTTGGATTGATTGCTTAACTCTCTTGAGTGTAATATTTGTGTTTATAACATATATTTTGTCCAATTTCTGTGGAACAGTTATCTATTATTTAATTGTATGACTCCTATGGGTTATCTCACTATCGGTTTATATTTTATTTATAGTATGTGTCATTGTATAAGGATGCTCCCCTCAAGGGGGCTATCCTGCTTTGCGTTTGGATTTAACACTGGGATTTAATTATAAATTATAGATAGCGATACCCTTCATTGTGTATTAGTATTATTGCTCATTTCATACTCTAGTTCATTCCCCATGCACTCACTCGCCTCCCAAATTGCTGGAGGTGCATTCTGTTGTTTACAAGAGCAACTCTTGTAACGCATTCTACCCAATCTAAAATTAATTTTATGTATAGATTATTATGCACCTATCTTGATGATTTAATTGCAACTTTTTTATTGACGATCATGTTCATTTACCTATTTCATGTCTATGGGTCTTTCAATATTGACAATGTTAAATATTTCCTGGGTTTCATGGAAGTACCTAATGTGGTCTACTCTTGCTCCCCTGCTGTCCCACCTTGTGTCATGTTTATGGGATTATCTTGTTCTGCGTTATTCATTCTGCGGTTATGAATCAATATCTCAGAACCTTACTTGGGCTATATTCACTGAATACTTTTATGTATATGTATATGCATACTGTTATGAGTACTTATAAAAGCAATACATAGCAGTAGTCAATGTTTAACCAGGAATTGCTTCTTATGACTATAGCATTGCAGGATATGAAACAGTATGTGCTGTTTCGGCATGGCCCGGTAATTCCCTATTCCTGGAACCCGGTACCTGGTATGGGGGTACCTCCATACTCGTAATGAGGCCCAATGTATTGATCTTGATTTAAATCTGCAAGTCTAAACATCAGATTGATTGCCAGCTAGACGTGTATGTTAATTCTATATTCAATTTGTTGTCATTTCATCTAGTAGTGAATTCTCTGAGTTTTTCTGGGATACCAATCCAAATAATGGTGTGGTTTCCGCACCTGAAGGATGCAGCCAGGTTGCTCACAGGGGTACGGGTGAAACAGGAAATGTATGTGGAAACCAGACTTTTCTCCAACAAACTCTCTGCATTCACTTGTGCTGAGCAACTCTGTTCTCCCGCCTCCCAGGAACAGGCAGAACTCTGCATGCACACCAAGTCGTACTTCTATGCATTGCCTGTTCTTTGCAGATAATGCAATGATGTGCACTCCATTCATAGTGCCAATCAAACTGCAGTTAATACACTATGACAAAATGTCATTTAGTGGCGAATCTTGCAGATCCGACTGCGCATGTGCAAACCCTATGACATCATAGTTCTCTGTAATTGAAGATGCAGGGGCTCCTGCAGTGCAATCGAAATCCTGTGACTCGCACGGTGCCAAAACCTACAACAGGGCTAGAATGCTGTTTGTGCAAACTTGGCCAGCGGCCTCTTTGCTGGACGTTCTTACTCTGCTGTGTGATGAATAAATTGCGGTGTTTCATGGATTTTGCACATGCCTGCAGTTGGAGCCGAGTGTCTTGAGAGTGCATGTCACTTGCATTATCAGGGGCCCTTTTTTCACGCCATCTCTTCAGTCATTGCCTGCACCATTATCCATATATGTCTCTGGTGCTGACCATGGGTGTTTCTCTGTGGAGCGAAACGTAGTCTTCAGGGTCGGGGGAGGGAGCGAGAGGGGGGACAGCATCCATGATTGCCGGTCTCCATCATCACCCTTTTGGTAGTCTGTTTCGTTGGGTGGCAATGTGCTGAGTAGGCTCTTTGAGCAGAGAGAGAGGTGACAAGGGTACCCCTCGATCATAATGCTGCAATTCTGGGAAGGGTGCATTCATCTGATTAGAGGACTGAATAATGTGCAGTGAAGAGGGAATGATACACTTTTCTACATTTGAGCCTTCTTGAAAGTGGATCCTACTCCTTTGTCTCTGGCTAGCTACTCCACAGCAGCAACAGTGGAGTTTCGCTGGATACATTGGGTAGACTGGAAGATCCATTGAGCAATAATAATGAATTATGCATCAACCAGTTATTCTATGCATGCTGGCACATACACCGCCCTGTCCCTCTTAAGGCTCGTTCAGATGCTGTATTGATGTATTAAAACAGGGCTTCTTTCAGCAATGGGACTGTAGTTATGTTTTCTATCAGATGTAACGTTTGATGGATTGAGATCTCCTGCTAATGTTCCTGGGTCACTAGTGGTGGTAGAAGAGTAGTTTAGTTGTGTCATTGTAGGATGCAAGTATGCCTGTAAAATGCTCTAGTTTGCGTACAATGTTGTGAAATCCTTCAATGAAAATATGTTGGCAATGTTTTGATGCTAGAAAGAGATGTTGGTCATCAAGGTATCCACCTCATTCATGCCCATTTCCAAAATCAATAGACCCCTTTCATGGCTGTCTCAGATGTCATGCAGGTTGTTCCACTGCCATATGTAAGCAATAGCAGGGACGTGTGCTACCTGTCTGAGCCTGAGGATCATGTGAGGTTGAGGTCCCAGGCCCTGCACTACCTTGCCTGGAAGACCACGCTCAGCAGCCGGCAGACCCTTGCTTTTACAGAATCTGGAGCGATGCTGACTAAAAGATGGCGGACCTCACCAGCGTGTCCCACAACATTGCCGGCATGCAGCTTCATTGGCTGGCTATGCCTTTTACCACATGACCTGATTGGCTGCCTAGATGGTTTTGGCCTGCCCCCACAAGTCGGCAGGCAAAGCCTGCCCGTGGCAAAGGTACGGGCAAGGGCACTCGTGTGCTGCCTGCCTGCATTAGTCAAGCTGCCTGCTGTCATCCCATTCTTCACCCTGGGGATGCCCCTCTGCTGCAGGTCCACCTTCTGGAGCTATCCTTCCTGCCCCTACTGGTCTAGGATGCTGCATGCCTTACTGCATCTAGTAGGTAAGCCTTGTTGCTGCCCGTATCACCTGCATCGACCACTCGGCACATCTCCCTTCTCCCTTCACTGCCTCTATACTCATTCCTCTCCTATCCGAATGCCACAATCGTCCTGATCAACAGAGCGTTTCATTGAGGCACACACTGCTATTTCTGCCTCCCTTCTCACAGAGTAGGGTGAGGCATTACCGTCCTATGATGTCTCTACTTCTTCACTTCACCATCTCCTTTGATGGTTGCCCTCCCACCCGCGCCTACAATACTTCTGGTGATTCCTATAGGCGGTATATACAAGCACCTTATTGACTACTACTTAACTTGCCTTCATGATCCAACAACAGACTTTGCGCAACTTGCACATCACACTGCCTCCCCTCATCAGCCTTGTGTGGCATCTGCATTCCTACTTGCCTGCAATCTCTGACTCTGACCATTACCCAGTCTTGTGCTGACTCACTTTTTTATGTGCTTGTAACTTCTATTGCTGGCTCTTCACTCAGCCCTATGCTTCGTCTGTATTATCTTATTTAGCCCTCACCTTCTTATCTCACTTGTCATCTGCATGCCTGATGTAGACCCTCATCCCATGAGGCAAGGCTTTTCCATTCTGCAGTCATTCATACATGCTTTTGCCATATGTGTTTGTCTGCATGCCTATTGTAGCCCCGCATGCCAGGAGGCGAGGCTTTTCCAGTCTGCAGTCATTCATACCTGCTTTGTCATAATTGCTTGTCTGAATGCCTGTTGTAGCCCCTCGCGCCAGGAGGTGAAGCTTTTCCAGTCTGCAGTCATTCATACCTGATTTTGCCATATTTGTTTTTCTACATGCCTGATGTAGACGCTCATGCCAGGAGGCAAGGCTTTTACAGTCTGCAGTCACTCATACCTGCTTTTGCCATATTTGTTTGTCTGCATGCCTATTGCAGCCCGTCATGCCAGGAAGTGAGGCTTTTCCAGTCTGCAGTCATTCATACCTGATTTGTCATAATTGCTTGTCTAAATGCCTGTTGTAGCCCCTCACGCCAGGAGGTGAAGCTTTTCCAGTCTGCAGTCATTCATACCTGCTTTTGCCATATTTGTTTGTCTACATGCCTGATGTAGACGTTCATGCCAGGAGGCAAGGCGTTTCCAGTCTGCAGTCACTCATACCTGCTTTAGCCATATTTGTTTGTCGTCATGCCTATGGTAGCCCCTCATGCCAGGAGGCGAGGCTTTTCCAGTCTGCATTCATTAATACCTGCTTTGTCATAATTGCTTGTTTGCATGCCTGTTGTAGCCCCTCGTGCCGGAAGGCGTGGCTTTTCCAGTCTGCAGTCATTAATACCTGCTTTGTCATAATTGCTTGTCTGAATGCCTGTTGTAGCACCTCGCGCCAGGAGGTGAAGCTTTTCCAGTCTGCAGTCATTCATACCTGCTTTTGCCATATTTGTTTGTCTACATGCCTGATGTAGACGTTCATACCAAGAGGCAAGGCTTTTCCAGTCTGCAGTCACTCATACCTACATTTGTCATATTTGTTTGTCTGCATGCCTGTTGTAGCCCCTTATGCCAGGAGGCGAGGCTTTTCCAGTCTGCATTCATTAATACCTGCTTTGTCATAATTGCTTGTTTGCATGCCTGTTGTAGCCCCTTGTGCCAGGAGGCGAGGCTTTTCCAGTCTGCAGTCATTCATACCTGCTTTGTCATAATTGCTTGTCTGAATGCCTGTTGTAGCACCCCGCGCCAGGAGGTGAAGCTTTTCCAGTCTGCAGTCATTCATACCTGCTTTTGCCATATTTGTTTGTCTACATGCCTGATGTAGACGCTCATGCCAGGAGGCAAGGCGTTTCCAGTCTGCAGTCACTCATACCTGCTTTAGCCATATTTGTTTGTCATCATGCCTATGGTAGCCCCTCATGCCAGGAGGCGTGGCTTTTCCAGTCTGCAGTCATTAATACCTGCTTTGTCATAATTGCTTGTCTGAGTACCTGTTGTAGCCCCTCGTGCCAGGAGGCGAGGCTTTTCCAGTCTGCAGTCATTAATACCTGCTTTGTCATAATTGCTTGTCTGAGTACCTGTTGTAGCCCCTCGTGCCAGGAGGCGAGGCTATTCCAGTCTGCAGTCATTCATACCTGCTTTTGCCATATGTGTTTGTTTGCATGCCTGATGTAGACCCTCATGCCAGGAAGTGAGGCTTTTCCAGTCTGCAGTTATTCATACCTGATTTGTCATAATTGCTTGTCTGAATGCCTGTTGTAGCCCCTCACGCCAGGAGGTGAAGCTTTTCCAGTCTGCAGTCATTCATACCTGCTTTTGCCATATTTGTTTGTCTACATGCCTGATGTAGACGTTCATGCCAGGAGGCAAGGCGTTTCCAGTCTGCAGTCACTCATACCTGCTTTAGCCATATTTGTTTGTCGTCATGCCTATGGTAGGACCTCATGCCAGGAGGCGAGGCTTTTCCAGTCTGCATTCATTAATACCTGCTTTGTCATAATTGCTTGTTTGCATGCCTGTTGTAGCCCCTCGTGCCAGGAGGCGTGGCTTTTCCAGTCTGCAGTCATTAATACCTGCTTTGTCATAATTGCTTGTCTGAATGCCTGTTGTAGCACCTCGCGCCAGGAGGTAAAGCTTTTCCAGTCTGCAGTCATTCATACCTGCTTTTGCCATATTTGTTTGTCTACATGCCTGATGTAGACGCTCATGCCAGGAGGCAAGGCGTTTCCAGTCTGCAGTCACTCATACCTGCTTTAGCCATATTTGTTTGTCGTCATGCCTATGGTAGCCCCTCATGCCAGGAGGCGTGGCTTTTCCAGTCTGCAGTCATTAATACCTGCTTTGTCATAATTGCTTGTCTGAGTGCCTGTTGTAGCCCCTCGTGCCAGGAGGCGAGGCTTTTCCAGTCTGCAGTCATTAATACCTGCTTTGTCATAATTGCTTGTCTGAGTACCTATTGTAGCCCCTCGTGCCAGGAGGCGAGGCTATTCCAGTCTGCAGTCATTCATACCTGCTTTTGCCATATGTGTTTGTTTGCATGCCTTATGTAGACCCTCATGCCAGGAGCTGAAGCTTTTCTAGTCTGCAGTCACTCAAACCTGCTTTGACACAATTGCGTGTCTAGCTTTCCAAAATGCATTTCACCTACTCGTACCTGCACTTCCACCCTCCCCCTCTCCCTTGCTTTCTTGTCCAGCACTTGCCCATTCCGAATGTCCAATGGCCTAGTAGGAATGTTTTTATTTTGTTCTTCTCACCCTTGTTCCCATGGATGTTGTCATGATGCCTTCTTGTTACAGCACTTGCACGATCCGAATGTCTCAAGGCCTAGTATGAATGTTTCTGTTTTGTTTACATCACCATTGTGTACCCCATTTTTTGTCTAGATGCGCTTTGAAAAAAACATTTGGCTGTATAGGTTGCATTATAAACATTCATAGAAATAAAAACATAGCTTTCAACAAGTGCCAGGCTATGCCCCTCTCAAAAAGAGAGGTGGGCATTTGATGCCTCAGTATAATGCCACTTCTCTCTTTCCACTTATACATTGAAAGGTGCCATGTAGGATGTGTGAACCCTGTATACTGTGAGACAAGGCAGCTTTGACATTTTCCGCTATGCCTCTAAATTAAGGAACCTTGAAAATGTGTCTACCAAAGGAGGCAGTACCGCACCAGATATTGTCATCAAACAGATAAGAAGATGATCTCAGATGGATATTACAAAGGGAAAATGTCTGTAGTTGTCCTTCTGTGATGGCTCTGAAAATGATGGACAAATGTATTTGTGGCCATTCTATCAGGATGGAAGCCCTAGCAGAGTATAATCCTGATGGTGATATCGGATGACTTCTTCATAACATTGGAGCTATATGATGCATGTCTACACAAACCCCTTACCCCTGCAGTACCTGCATTTAGATTTAGTAACTGCATCATTACTTCTTCCTACTGGGTTCAATTTGACTCCTTAGAATATTACTCGACTCATGAATCCACACCGGTACAATTCATGCATTCACTGATTATTGGGATCCATCCTTACATGTATAGCACACACCCATGTTTAACAGGTGCAATCAAATATCACCACAACATAGTCTCTTGGTTTCTAGAGGGTATTTGAGAGTGCATGTGCTTATGTGGGCAGAGTATTCTGCCTCTGGATCACAATCAAAGGTTACAGACCAGACTGTCATCCTTGAGGGGAATAAGGCTCAACTCGCCAATTTCTATAAAGCCAATGAGATTCATGGATTATGCTGCAGTAGTACTATGGACCTGTCTTCACCACAAGACACTGAGATTACATATTCTATCTTTCTTGAGTATGGCGTTCTTACATTGCAAGGTATTGTTTTGGATTACAGAAGCAATTTGGAAGGATCAATCATGGTGGTTAGACATAGTCCATCTGGCATCATGATAAGTGATCAACCCAGAATTGTCTCTGATGGTGAATACAGCGGCAAGATAGGAGAGATGGTGAGTGGTTTTGGTTTCCTTTCCAATTTTAGGAAGGTGGGCCTGAGTCAAGAGTCATCACCTGTCCAATTTGTTAGAATTAGCAGTGCTCATTAGAAACCTTCAAACTTTTACAGACAGGATCCGGGATAGGAGGTTTCTGACTCAAACAAACAACAAGTGGTGAAAATTGTAGTATAATTTATTGTGCCTTGGAGTATAGCGCCACTGAATGTGATAACATTATTGCCAGCAATAATGTGGTGCACACATAGATAGCCCTATGTTGCTAGCATAACATATGGGTATGCAAATGGAGACAGGCTGCAGATTTAAAAGTACACCAGAATATTTTTTTTTCTCTTTTTCTCTTACTTAAAATGCCTCATTCACAGGAGACTACATTAGCTATCTAATTGACTGACTTAATTAAGAAATACTAATACTAATACTAACTCAATAACATTATAATGTAATCTCTATGTGGAAAAAAGGCAGAAAGACATGCTCTGAGATTCATTTTAAACATGCATTTTTTTTTCTCTCTCTGTTCACTGTGTTTGCTGGAAGCAAAATCTGCATGCCAGGAAATGAGTTTAGATACAGTCTCTTACTGTAAAAATCGAGCTATTGTGGAAGGAAGGAGGATACGGTCTTTTG
Organism: Ambystoma mexicanum; assembly: GCF_040938575.1. Classification (NCBI taxonomy): domain Eukaryota; kingdom Metazoa; phylum Chordata; class Amphibia; order Caudata; family Ambystomatidae; genus Ambystoma; species Ambystoma mexicanum. Next base: position 906,278,263 of record NC_090928.1, on the reverse strand, counting down.
AATTTGATTGGTGCAGAGTGTCTGCAGTGATTCCATGTAGGCACAGGGGGATGCAACAGAGTTCTGCTGAACAAAGTCTGACAGAACTAAATTCAGATCGCTTTGGCTGAGCTACTGAGATAGAGGATCTGAGACTGGGCTGTGAGGCAGGCCCAGTCTCACTTGGTGCCGGCTTGAGAATTCCATGTTCTCACTGTGCACTTCAAGCTTTCAAGATTACGAGGACAACCCTGGGCCCATTCCTCGGAGGTGAGCGCAGGGAGGTCGTGTGTGGGAGAGCTACAGATAGCTCGTAATTATCCAAGTGAATTGAGGTTGTGTGCTGTACGGATGACATTCTATAAATATCAGGCAGAGAGGATAGCAATAGGGAATCCCCTGTTTTTAATTGCCATGTTATAATCTTGCAAAGTGAATGTTGTTCTATCGCTGTAATTTTTCCTTCTTATTGTTACAAATAATGTGGAGTGAATTTTGTTTTATTGCTGCATTTGTTCTGTCTTCTGTTTGTTACAGATAAAGTGGCAGCCAGAAGGGTAAGGTGTTATTTTGAAATGCAACTGTTTGTAATACAAGTATAATGTACACGAACCGTGTAGAGTGTTTTTGCTTTTGTCTTTTCTTGGTGCATTTAGGATAATATTTCGGGAGAGGGGGAAGATTTTAAGGTAATACATGGGTCATGTTTCCTATGCAGATGCAATAATAGCACTAGCAATTATAAATAGCTGTGTGCGTGTTTCCACTCAGTGTGGTGTCTGAGTGGAATCTAATACAATAGATATTGCTGGGCGTACATGAATCAGCAAAGAGGCCTATGGAAACATAGATCACTGATGTATATAAATTAGTGATAGTACCACAGGTGATTGAGAATGCTATATGTGAAACTGTGGCATTTATGAATGTAGATCCGAGGCCTCTATAGATCACACGAACCGTCTAAACAAAAGAAGGGGTTTTGTATGTTGGGGCCACAAATAAAACAGAAAGATTATGCTCACCAAAATACCACCAACAATAATTTATACCCCTAACTGATCCTATATAATGTAATAAGGAATGGTCGCTGAAGGGAAATAAGGCCAAACCCAATCTAAATGCAAGGAGTAGTCATCGCCAAATTACCATTATTTTTGGCAGTAAGAAAATACCGCCAGACCCCAAATCTACACAAAATACCCAACAAGATACAGAGTAAAGATGTTTGCATTAGGGTATCAAGAGCTGGGGCAAAACTCACTTTCACTCTCTATAACAGGAGGGGGGACTGCTCAGAACTATCATTTGCACAAGGTCTGTCTGATATTGGTGTACTCTGGTCTATTCCCAAAGATCATTCATTCATTCAATCATAAAAGGATTAGTGTGCTTCATCAGCTCCTTCTGGATTTGCTGTGATCAGTGCAATGACTAGGTCCTCCTTTCGTCATCCCAGCCTTATTCATCTTGGGTAAACACTTGTGTATAGGCGTGTTATGAATGCCATGTCATATTTTATCATATCATATCATCAGCATACTTGGTGCCTCTGAATGATACCCTGGAGTTTGAGTACTTATGTATGGAACAGCATAGACACTTGCAGTATCTGGCTGTGGACATTAAGCCCTTTAGCAGACCATCCACATTAACATTTGTCATATTTTCCTAATGTGTGTGCTTTAAAGGATTTGCACTCAGAGTCCTGTGAACCAGTGAAAATCCTGAATTTTCTCAAAGAAAAATGAAAGTGAGATTTATTTGTATTTTATTTAATTGATATGGTGCATTCACCAGAACACTTTATAGACTCAAACTGTACATTATGTGAGCAATACAATTACACAATTATATCAAAGGAATAGAGGATAGTCTTTTCAACAAGATCGAAAGAGGAAATAGAGTAAGTACATTGATCGAACAGCGAAAGAAAGATTGTTCCAGTGCTTGGAAGCTAGCAGAGAGATTCCTCACATCCCTTCCACACAGGTCAATGAGACCATGACTACTCCTGGCACTGCTTGGTATAAATAGACAGGGCAGAGGACTCTGAGGGCTTTTTGGTTTTGATGGCAAAGAACCGCCATTTTTTAAAAGTCCCTGCAAAGGTGCCTGAATCCTGGGTGGAACCCATTTATTGAGTTAGCACTGAAAGCAAGAAGACAAGAACGAGGAATTCTGAGGATTACCAGCACGTGTGCAGGGTTAAACGTGTCTTTTATTCATGCTCTGTTTATTCAGCATTCAGTCCTTTTACAGTGACACCAGAGATGATTACCTGTATGTTATCATGGCAGAATTAATGATGCTGAATAATAATTTGAAAAGTAGAACATTCAGTTGGCTGAGAGGCCTTGTCTGTGCTTGTCAGAAACTTGAGATAGTTCTTTTAGGCTGCGTGTTGTGCTAGGATACATGAGACCCTCTGCCAATGCCTTGTAGAGTTTGTAGAAGCGAGTGAGGTGAAAATCTGGTGTCACATAGTCACAACAAATGAAACTTGAGTATACTCATTGTTGTAAATACTACGGCCAAGTTAGAGAGTAAACTATTGGCATACTATTAATTCATTGTAGCAAAGAGGAACACTTACTTAATGTTTCATGCTGTTACAATGTGCTTCATCAAGGCAAAGAATGAGGAATATGATCTCTGCCTTTGTGAAGGGCAAACTTAGGTGGTCCTGGAGCATAGTGTGGTGGTCCGCCTTTTATGAAGCTGTGGATGGCTGCTGTTATATTCACAGATTTTCGAATATGGACCCATACCACAGAACCTCATGCATAATAATTTTCATGGTGTACATTTTTTTTGTTATGTGAATTGTGTAATAAATGTACCCATAAGTGTCCCAGCAATAAAACTGGTTGTGACTTGTTTTCCTGGGGTGGATGGGAAAAGGGAGCATGTTTGAGAAGTCTATCTAGGCTCTCTGCGCGGTCAATTTTGTTTTGTAGATACGTGTAACAACTAAATATCTTGTCAGTTACAGACATTGTCATTGTGTTTGTGTTTTTTTTGGATATCAGGGATTATGGAGGGCTGGGCATCCCCATGTCATGGTGCCTTACAACAGTCCAGTATTAGCAGTGTCTAGCACAATAAGCAGGCATAGTAGTGAGGCGTGATTACTTAAACCAGGTAAATTCCCAAACTTATTTTCTCGGGGGATCAGAACTCAAAGGGAATTCATTAAAAAAAGAAATAACAAAGAGTGAGTCTGATTACCCCTCTTTCCGTTGCCCTAATGTGTCAGCGTAACGCTCACAGACTAGACACAGCCCATCTTACTACTATAGGACATCATGAACCCAATGCAGGCACTTAATTAGAAAAAATAAATTCACTTTTAATATTTGTGTGGATAAAAGCAGGGGGTGACAAATGCCCTACAAACAACATGACACAATTAAAAAATTGAACAAGACATAGTTTGTTAAAAAAAACTTTGTTTCACTATGACTAAACAAGGTACAAAAGTACTCATCGAACACGGGGGTGCAAACAGACACAAAATGCGTTGTCTGTATATAAATCCCACTGTTAAATCATTAGGGTATTACAGATAGATGTCGACATGTTTCGGCCAGTTTTTTGTTTCAGACACTATCTCTAGTGTCTTAGATCTCTCTTTTCTTCGGCCATCTTCAGGACGCGATTCCTTCAAAAGGTCAACAAAGACTTTATACCCCAGATTAATTGTGTCATGTTGTTTGTAGGGCATTTGTCGCCCCCTGCTTTTATCCACACAAATATTAAAAGTGAATTTATTTTTTCTAATTAAGTGCCTGCATTGTGCTGTGTCTAGTCTGTGAGCGTTACGCTGACACATTAGGGCAATGGAAAGAGGGGTAATCAGACTCACTCTCTGTTATTTCATAGTAGTGAGGCTGCAGGGCAGAGAGAAGGGGCTGCAAAGACAAGATTAGACAAAATGTACAAATAACACAATCGTCAGGTTTGGGTAATTAAATACAACAGATGATTGCCTGCGTGTGCAATACATACATCTATGGGAAGCGGGTTCAGGCAAAGGGAATACTAGACGCCAGGTTGAGAGCTTCTCCAAATGAGAGGGAGTGACCTTATACAGCTGTTCTGAAGCCAGGCATAGTGAATATGGACTTGATGTCAGGGGGAGAGATATTATTGGTGAGGGGGTCGAGCAGGGTGAAGGAAATAAGGCAGGTGGTGCCACCGTTTAATAGGTATGAACAATGGCTGAATTATGAATTAGAAAGGCATAAACATGGAGGAATAAATGCAACGCTGGCACATAGACAATAAGGCGAGATCACTTCGCTGGTTTGAATCTGCAAGCATCTGCAGAATGTACATAGAACACACACAAAGGCAGGTCAACAAAGGGTTTGCACGAACTTTGCAGTTTCACAATTTTCACAGTTAAAACAGAAGAGGTATATATTTCAATAAAATAGTCCCTTCTTTGTGATTTAGGCTCCTTATTCCAACGTACACTTGCATTTGAAAATGGTGGACGTTTTGCAGCATTGAACTTTGTTCCTACAATAAAATATTGTTCTTTGAAAAGTTGACCTATTTATACTAGAGGCACTTTCCTCCTGACGCTGAAACTGTAACACCCATGTACTCCTCCCAGAAAGCAAACCATACCTGCGGGGAGGTGCGTGGAGGCTCGACGTAAGTATGGCAACAACCTGGACAAGCTTTGATGACGAAGTGGCTTTTCATGAAGACCAGCCTTGATATGATTAAAGTCAAGGAAGGAAAGAGGTGGCAGGGTGTCAGGGTGGCAGAGGGCAAACATAGGTTCCACTAAGCCTACCTATTATTACTTTCATGCTCTCCAAAACCATGGCTGGTAAACTACATTTCTCCATTCTACTAAACTAAAGGAAAGAACATATGCAAAAAAAAAAAAATAAACGAGAAAACTGGCATCTTTGGAAATTTTATTTCACAGGTCCAGGAAGGGCAGAGTGCTTTGTCAGCTTCATTTGGTGAGTGAGGCCTACGTTTTCTTCCAATGTTCGTTACAAAAACCAATTAAGAGTGATTAGGTTGATTTTGTAATCAAACCTGCACAATACAGTGTGATGAATTTAAAAATGGTGTATTGAAAACATTAAATACTGTGGCACAAATATATGCAAAATCTTTTGGTGCATTTATAAATGGGATAAGGTGGTGACAACACCTACAAAATGGTATTGCTGATGCGGTGATTGTGCGATACCGACTAGAAATATGTGCTTATTTATTCATTTGTTTAATTTCTTAAATGTATAAGACTGACAAAGTGCATGGACAAAAAAGGGGGTTGTGGCAACAATATGGTGTTACATTTTTAGTGATGGGAGATAGAGAGCAAGGTGAGTTTTAAGAGATTCTCAGAAAAAGGCATGGTTAGGGACAGAGCATAAGGAGTAGGGGAGATCAACCCTACAGATAAGGAGTGTATAGGCCACTTTGACTCCCTAGCAATTGGCAAATACTTCCAAAAAAATCAAAATATGGAGTAAAATTACTCCCAACAAACAATAGGAACAATCAGGCAGAACATTGCACCCCTGCTTTCACCCACACAGCTCCATGGGTCTGTTTGGAATAGTAGTAACATAGTATCACAGGAAGAAATTACTATTATAACTGCCTGATTGGAAGAAGGTAACCTGTATCTTTTAATGTGCATGAATAACTAGGTGCAAAGAAACAATGATTACAAAAACATTACCGTTGTCCAGTTAAAACATGTTTTACTCGCTAGTAAAATACACCTTTTGGGAACTTGATGTACATTTTTATTCCCATAAAAACAATTTTACTCTCAACTTTAAACAATAGGGAGTAAAAATCTGACCTGGACACTGGGGGAGATCATTCCATAGTTTTTGGGCAAGAAAGGAGAATGAATGAACACAGTATTGGGGAAGTAGCATTTACTAAAGAAAGAGATGAAGAATGAAAAGAATAAGGAGAAGAGTACACAGAATCTAAAGAGGAGAGGTAGGGAGGGGCCAAACTATGGGCACAATTGAAGACAATACATAGGAGGTAAACATTGCTGAGAAGGAGAGCCAGCAGAGAAAGGATAGTGAAGGAGAGAGATGGGAATGGGGAAGAAGCAGGCGTAGTGATGAAAAGCACATTTAAAGACAGAGTGAAGGCGGGAAAAAGCATCTGCTGGAAGGCTGAGAAGAAGTGAGGAACAATAACCAAAGTGAGAAACGATAAGTGTGCGAACAAGACTCGAAGTTGCTGAACAAGTAAGAAAAGGATATATTTTAAGGATTTTGTAAAGGGGATACTGACATGAACAAGCAAGAGAAGACATGTGGCAAGTGAATTTCAGAAAGAAATCAAAAATAACACCAAGATTCCAATCTGAAGATGAAAGCCGTTGGCAGTCGGGAGGAAAATTAATACGATGGGAGGAGAGTCATGGGGATTTGCCATAGGGAAGAAGAGCATGTATCTCTTGCATGAGTTAAGGTGAAGAGAGTGACTCTGCATTCAGAACTTGATAGCAGAGACACAGTCAGAAATAGTTGATAAGAGTTGGTCACTTAAAGAGGAAAAAGAAAGAACGATTTGTGAATTGTCATCATAGGAATGACAGTCAAGGTAACACGATACTATTGATGAAAAAAGGATGGTACAGAGGGTAAATATTAAGGAACCCAGAATTGAGCCTTGAGGAACACCGTAATAAAGAGTAAAAGTAATAGATGGCATACTGCGTGACTTGCCATCACAAAACATAGAGTAGGAGTGGCTGAAAAGAGTCTCAGTCTAGGATGGTCAGAGAATGAGGATACACTAAAGAAATACGAAAAGATTGCAAGGGGGAGCAGCTGCAGGGTTTGCACATTGGAGCAAGAGACTGAGGGAATCCTTAGAAAGAGAAATTAAACCGGAGAAAGAATACAAAGTGGAAGGCCTGGGTGAAGTAGGGGAAAACAAGGAGAGGACCACAGGTTATCAATTCATGAGATAAAGGGCCTCATTATACGGATGGCGGTAAGGATTTACCGGTAAAATACCGGTACCGGTAAATCCTTACCGCCTTACTACGAGGTCCCTTTGCGGGTTGGGGGATTTAACGCCTACTTTTTGCAGGCGTTAAAAACCAACCCGCAAAGGGACCCAGGGAGCTAATTACGGTACCGCAATTTGCGGTACCGTAATTAGCACCTTCCCCATTCCCATTATGCCCTATGGGACAAAAATGGGAATGGGGAAGGGCAACGGTGGAAGGGGGAATTACCGCCCCGCCAACCTTGGAATGGGGCGGTAATTCCCCTTTCCGCCAAGGCATTGTCGGTATTTTACCGGCATGAACCATGGCGCTAATAGCGCCATGGTTCTCCGCCATCCGTGTAATGAGGCCCAAAGTATGATGCAAACTCAAAGGACAAGCAATGGGTCAGAACCTGGGAGGAAAGGTGGTTAAGGCTGAATAGTTAACAACAATAAGGAGAAAGAGAAGTAATAAGAAATTGGAGAAGAGTGGTGTAGCATGAACAAGGTCACGATCCAAAAAGGAACAGGGAGAACAAAATGCAGCAACAGCTATTGGAGACTAAGGGCCTCATTACACGGACGGCGGTGGACCAAGGTGCTATGCCGCTAAAATACCGGTACCACCTTGGTGGAATGGGGAATTACCGCCCTATTCCAAGGTTGGTGGGGCGGTAATTCCCCCTTCCCCCATTGCCCTTCCCCATTCCCATTTTTGCCCCATAGGGCATAATGGGAATGGGGAAGGTGTTAATTACGGCACCGCAAAAAGCAGGCGTTACATTCTCCAACCCACAAAGGGACCTCGTAGTAAGGCGGTAAGGGTTTACCGGTACTGGTAAAATACCGGTACCGGTAAACCCTTACCGCCTACCGTGAAATGAGGCCCTAAGACTTCTCCAACAGCATTCCTCTTCACAAAGAGAAATACAAGCTGACTGCAAGGAAGGGGTGCACCAGAGTTGTGTAGGTTTACATGAGGGAGTAAAATGGGGGAGATGATTGAAGAAAGTCAAGACATATCAGAAGTCAAAAGAGGAGAAGAGGAATCAGGATGAAGAAGAGAGAAATCATAGAGGGAAGAGACCAATAGACATTGAACACAAATGATGAGATGTTGAAGCAATGTAGGTCACACCACCGACATTTCCTGGCAGATTTGCTGATTGCTTCTTTTGACTTCAACTCACTCCAAACGCAGCATAGCATTTCAAGTGCAGGACATCCAGTTGGGCATCTGTTCTGCAAAGTATCAATTGTGTAGAGTCCTCTCGTATGAGTAAAGGAAGGCGTATAGAAGAATTAAAAGGAAAACTATAGGACTACAATCAAAAAATACTGATCATAGTAAGAAAAAGAAAAGCAGAAATAGGAGAATCAGAAGGATGATTAGAAAAGATTAGATCAAGAGAGGAACCGGAGACATGAAAAGGATGAGTAGTAAGCTGGGGTAACCAAGTCAGCTCAAAAGAGTCCATAATCATAAAGTAGGGTCAATGAGTAGTGAGAAGATAAAGGGTAAAGACAACTGTTAGAAGAAGATGTCCAGGTATTGTGAGACAGATAAAATGTAGATGAAGAAGAAGAGGAAGATGGTGGGTAGAAGACATGTTGTTGCATAAGGAATGGGTGTTTCATAGTGCAAAATAAACAATAGGAGAAGGAGAAGCAGTCAGAATGGATAAACAAGATTGGCAGGTTTCCTAGAGGGAGGAGATCATAATGTAGAAAGACAATGCAAGCAATCATAGTAACAGATGTGTTTAACTTGCAGACATTTGGGTTGTGAGCACTGAATAGCATAATATTTGACCTTCAAACTAATTAGTGCAAGATGGGTAAAATACAAAATTGTGCATATTTTAGTGGCTTTTAAGAAATGCGGCAGCACATTTGAAATTGAAAAATGTATTTATTGTAATTATAAAATCGATATAAGATGGATTTTCTGTAAGTGTATTCACTTTTACAGCTATGTAGAGTTTTCCATTGCTTCCAAACAAAAATGTTGTTTTATGAATCCCTCGTTTAAAGTGATTTTCTGCACTGATCAACTGATGAATAAATTGATTTAAGCGATGCATTGTCCTGTTTACATTGGATGTATCCTACTATTATATCTTCTGCCACAGCCTACTCTATTCTTCCTCATGACTGCACACGGTTGGGGGTACATAATTAACATAGGCTTTAATGTGTCTAGTCTGTAGATTGAACACATACTTAATTCACTAAAATCAATGCAGGATGCTCTAGAAAAGTAGCAGATACATCCACTCTGTGGTAGACTTGCTCTCTCCCTTGTAGTACTAACCGTGAGGAATGGTGTAATTGGATGTAATTTGCCAACTAGTGAATGCCTTTGCTTTTTTGATTTTATTATTAAAATGATGTAGTTCCCTACATGTGACTGAAAAAATGGTGTACGAATCAGACCCCTCTTTCAAAAGGCTATATGCCAACATTGTAGTTCACACCTGTACCATCATTTAACCAGTCTACTGACATCCGCAGCACCCCTGGCAGCTACTGAGACACAAAGTCCCTGCAGCGGTGGCATTTTAGCTGGCTGTACCTCTGATCTAAATCCAAATGATTGTGGAGTCTAAACAATCTGATGGCAAGCTATGCCTGGTTTGAAATGGTGACTGTTGGGACCAAACAATTATTAAGCCACATCAATTTGATATAACAACCGTTATACATGTCTATGGGTCATGTCTTTCGACACTCTGGCTGATGGCTGACAGTCTGACGACCTGGCGTTCCTCATGTTCTCTGGCTCAAACATGTCCGATATCTCCTCACCTTCACTTTCTAGGTGTTTCTCTTTCTGGGCTCTCTTGCCCGTGGCAGGCTTCGGCCAATCCTTCTCTGGATTCTCTCCAACCTCCTGTGGGGCTATTGTGTTATCTGGCGACTCTTCCTCTGAGTCCCCGTCTGCATCTCCTATATCATTATCCCCTGGGGAGGCGGTCATGCGGCTTAGCACAACTCATTATTGCAGAAAAGCTTTTCTTAGCTTCCCAAATACATCAGCAGCCTCTGGGACCTCTTTGTTCTCCCCATAAGTACGACCCGGGGAGTTGCTAGAGGATTTCTACTTGTGGGTCTCTTTCCAAGGTGGTAGTGGACGTGCTTGGTTTAGTCTTGGTGCTCTTACGAGGTTGGATTAACATTGATTCCAATGTGGCCAATCTATCTTGCAAGTGTTTCACCCCTTGAGCCACTGCATCCACCAACAAGCTTCCTAGCACCTCCTTGAAGCTGTAGGCCAGGTCTTGTGCCTGCTCCTCTTTGCTCCAATCTTATTCAGACATTTCATAATGCTTGGGTGCTATGTGCCAGTGCCTGAACTTGCAGGCTGAACTGCACGCCACCGCTGCGTTGAGCTAGATGTTACCTTTCAATATTGCCTTTTTGCTTTTTTTTCTGTGGCTAGCACCTTTTAATCTTGTTTCTAAACTCTAGTGGCGCTAGATGGCACCTCTGCAAGGCTTTCCCTCTCATTGGCTTGCTGTGCCTCCGAAAGCTGTTTCACCCACTGAGAGCCACTGCAACCGCGAGCATTAGCTGCTCGTTTCGAGACATTTAGCTTGATTGCTCGATTGATATAATGATGACCCCCACGTTCGGAGCTAATGTTTATTATTCACTGCTGAGGGCGTGCACTCCTTTCACTTTCAGAGAGACCTGCCATCTATTGCGCTTGCCCCTTTTACTGACGTGCGTCTCTCTCTGAGGCCCCTCCCCCATGAGGGAGGGGGCCTGCGCGCTCTCTCAGCTCTTCGTTGGCTAGTCCCCACCCCTGCATGGGTGGGGGCCTTGCTATCTGCTCTCTGTGGAAGGAAAACGGACCCACAGTTGCGTATGAAATGGTGTCATCCTGCTGTCAATGAACGCTGCGCTCTAATTACTTTAACAATCACTTACAAAGCATTGGCATTCCCATTCAGAATGCTGTACACTCTACTACTAGTGCTATGATACGACAAATACCTTGCATTCTATGTCTACATCAATTCCTTAACATAAAGCACTGCGTGATATCAACTTCACAAACACTCTAAATACGTCAACTCGTTCTGGAAAACAGCACTTATTTTGCTGAAGAGCAGGAAAAGAAGAGGAGGAGTTGATAGACAGGAAATGACATGTACACAGGGCAAGAACTGCCAAGGACTACAAATATGCAGAGATCAGAGGGAAATGTAGTTTTAAAAGAAAGAAAAAATAAAATGAGGAGTTGAGAACATTTTCATCGTTTTCTCTGTTATTTTGTTGAAACTGCTGAAGAGTGATATTAAATAAGTTGAAGCATAATGCTCGCCTCCTTGTCTTTAATAGAATAAAGAATCCCTGTGTAGAATGCAGGGGTAATATTCATTGGAGTGTAGGCTGAATCTCTTGACAGCTGCCATGTGGAGCAATAGCTAGGATGCTTCTCCTTTGATTCCCTAGCATGGAGGGCACACCTTCCCCCACAGCAAATACATTTGCCCGAGGAGATCTCTTAGGAACAGTGCTATAGAGACATCACTGACATAACAAAGCCAGCCTCACACCAGGGTACTGATAACTGGAGTCCTTTTGAACCTCACAGGCATGCGAAGGGGATCAGTAGCCATCGAGGGAGGCGGACCTGGAGAAGGGTCCCACCATCTTGCTTTCCCTTAGGGTTCCCTACCTATTCCTTTCCGGTACATTTTCTGTACTTAAGGTACTCTTGGTGTGAAGCCATGAGACAAATGACACTTGTTGCAAGAATGGAGATTGGACCACATACGCAAGGCTTGCTTTAGACCAATCCTCCGTGGGATTTTCAATTTAAAAGGTGAGGGACAACACATAATTCTTTGATTCATCTGTTTGACGTCCACAAAAACAAGAAGAATTCATCTGGTCCTCTTTTCAGGAAACAATGTATCAAAAGTCACCTGACAGGTAGTTGAAGTCAGGAAGCATCCAAGGCAGGGGAGAGCTCTGTCCTCTAACCATTTCAATGAAACTGTAGGGTACACAGCTGATGGACCAAGGCCTCCATGTGGCTGCACTGGAACCAGGACCCTGGAGGTCCAGGAAGCCTTTCAGGTGCCAAACAAGTTCCCTGAAGGGGGAGTGCAGAGGAAGAGCCCACCTTCCCTTGTGGCCCTGGTTTTGGGACTCACAGCAATGCAAAAATCCAGGAGTAGCCACTTCTTCAAACTGTCTTAGAGCCACTTCAGCTGAGCTTGGTGAGCCGAAAGTGAGCCAGCTGTGCTGCGTTTGGCACTCCACAAACATCGAGCTGCTTGCCTCTTTCTTCATGCTGTCCCCGCTCCATCTTGCACCAGTGAAGATCACCTCCATCTCGACTCGAGTGCTGACTCACTGCCGTGGAAGCATCTGACTCACCACATCCCATACAGCACATCGACCAATGAGAACCTTCTCTTGACTTGACTCAATCGCCTAGTTGACCCACTGGAAGCCGACATATCACACATTGACTTGACCCAGCAGAAGCATTGTTTCAACCGACTCGACCACTAACACAAACATGATGGGCCCCATCGACTTACTCCATCTCAAGCACTAGCATGGTCCTTACAGCACCCCGTCCCTATGCAATCTCAACCTCTACTCACCACTTGATCAATGCGGCTTTCCCCATCTCAGTACTGGCTCGACAGTGGAAAAGTGCATTGAAGCCGGCCTTGACGCTGTTGAGCAGCCACGACATAGCAATAACTATGAAGAGGCTCGCTCCCCAGGTCCACATTTGAGCCATGGTGACTTTTAAGCCCCTCCCTTCTCTGCCTGTTTCTTACAAGACACCTTCATGACAACTGACATTGTGCCAATTGAGTGCCTGAACAACCATGCTCATCTACCCAGAGTGCTATCCTACAACAGATTGATTTTTCTGTGTGGTTTTGCAGAGGTAGGTCTTTGCTTATATTTTTTGTTTATTGCAAATTTATTGCTTAATTGGGGCATGTGTGACCTGGCTCAAATTGATTATTTTACTTTCTCATTATGTTTTAATTAAAAGTCTATATTTGTATCAAAAATTGATTGAACATTCTTTTATTTTTGAGTCTTTCTGCTTTTGCTGTTTAGTTGCCTGTTGTTATAAGCTCATCCCCTCCCTAAGATATAGCCTGCCCTCTGCCTGCGCTACCACACAAGACGAAGGCGGTATATCTTTCAGGCTATGCCTCTTTCGTCTTTACGATTGGGATCACTACTGGTTTAGTATTTGTGTTGGGCTGAGTAGGCAGCTTACCCACTACTCGTCCTTGTACCCCAGAGAGCTGTAGTCATTTTGTCACAAAAAGACTCTCCGTCCACTAATAATAAGCACATTTTGAGATAAGTTGCATGGTGAGATCCAAGGAAGGCATGCTGGAAATATGACCCCTCCCCTGTGTAAATATGCCTTTTGAAACATTGTATTTATGATATGATATGATAGGATATGGCATGTACAACGCACCTATACACAAGTGTTTCAAAATGTGTCGAGGCAAGGGAGGGGGAACAGAGGGAAGACAGAGACAACGATCTTTCTGGGCCATGTGACATTGAGATCACGCAAGTGGAGGGGAAGGGGGAAAGGTACAGTGCAGGGGGAGGAGGGGCAGTGCGGTACATAGGATCAACAGTAAACAATAAATCGAAAAAATAAAAACAGTAGGTAAAAGTGCAGCCAGCTAGTAGCAAGTGCAGGGATAAGTGCAGACATCAAGAACCAAGAGCTGGTGGGGACTGTAAGGATACAGAAACAGCCCTCAAGGGCAGGGGTTGCTAAGGAGGCAGTGCAGGTGTGCAGCTGGCAGGGGAGGAGTCTGGGCCCGAGATCATAGGGTAGCCAGGTGACCAGTGCAGTTTCAGTCCGGTATCTCATCCTATTTTGTGAAAATTCTAAAATAAATTCCTTTTCCATATATGTCTTGTTGTGTATCTTTCACACTCTAACTTTTATGTTATAAAGGGCCCTTATAAAAGCAGCCTTCCAGTATTCCCTGTATTCTGTACAAAGCAGGGAAAGGGCTGATAATATTCTTAGAGGCAAAAAACGTCATGGCGTAAAGCCTTGATGAATGGCTAGGTGTGCTCCGTGCAGCTTTCCATTCCACCAACTTCGTCATTACAGAACGGGGTGCAAACAGTTTATAGTCCAAAAGGGACAGTTTAGACAGAAGCGCCAGTTGAGATTTTGTGATCCAGCTCAGCTTTTCATTGGGGCACCACCATATCGAGTAATGTTTCCAATTCAGCATCTTCATATATTATTTCTGCTCTATGACTTGGTTTTGTTTATTACCTCCTCATTCAGAGCCTTTAATTATTTGATAAGGAAGAACGTACTTGGGTCACAAACAACTCAAAGTCATCTCATTTATGAGAGCTATGCCCCCCATGCTGTGCTATGTTTAAGTGAACCAACGGCGTCTCCTCCAAAATGGGTGAGGGGGCGCGGACCCACCCGTCTCTCCTATTATGGAGCCAAAGCAAGCCCAGGGTAAAGCGCTCCCAACTACTGCTGTACTGGCTTGAACTGTCAAAGGAAAAGGTGGTTTCCCTCTGACAGTTTTGTTTCCACAGCCTTGCACGGCCCAAATGTGATGCAGGCTGGGTACATGTTAGCTCTCCTTAAGTGGTGGTTTGGAGATGCTCTGGCTCCACCCACATGCCCTCATGTACCAGGAAGCTCTCTATGCTTCCTGGTTCCTGTTAATGCTGCACCACATAGGCCGCAGGGCCTCTGTGGAAGACGTCGTCAGGGCTGGGGCAGTGGGGAAGGAGAATGTATGTATGTATGTATGTATGTATGTATGTATGTATGTATGTATGTATGTTTGTATGTATGTATGCATGTCTGCACATATACGTGCATGCAAATGTTTGCATATGTATGTGTGCAAGTGAATGAGAGTCTGTTGAATGGGTAATTGACTGAATCGATGTATGAATATATGTTTGAATGAGAGAAATTAATGAATGAAGGTGTATGAATGTGTGCGTGTATGCCAGGGACAAGGCAGGTCTCTATGCATGGGGAAGGGTAGGGAGGCGGAGGAGTGAGGCTGCAATAGCATGTTCTGGCATGCCCCTCTTAACAGTGAGGGTGAATGGGGGGTATCCCAGAACATGACACTTCATGTTTTAATAGGTATCAAGAGTAAAGCAAACATGATTCATTATGTATAATATGGATATACGTTGGGATATATTTGTTATTACATGGCAAGTTTGGCAACAGTAAAAAAATATATCCAGACTGGTCCATCGAAATCAGCCAGTCTTGCCACCTAGTAATAAAATGGGCATCAAGAGTAAAGCACACAGGAATCATGTTGCATTTACTCTTGATGCCCATTAAAACATGTTTTTATGGGCATCAAGAGACTTGATTCTTAAATGGACATCAAGAGTAAAGAAAACATGCTAAGTGTTATTACATGGGAAGACTGGCCTATGTTGTTGGGCCAATCTGTGTATATGTTGATACTGTGGTATGGCATGTTTTAATGGGCTTCAAGAGTAAAGCAATCATGATCCATCTTTGCTTTACTCTTGATGCCCATTTTGTTATTACATTAGGCCGGCCTTGCCAGTGAGCAAGTAGGGAAATATTTTTTAATGCGGAATGGCACATGGGCATCAAGATAAGTGTTATTACGTGGCGAGAGTGGCCTACTTTGGTGCAACCAGTCTGAATGCATTTTCTGACATGCCATTGCATTTTTACTTTTACTGGCATCAGGGTTAAGCCAGTATGATCGGTATTCTTATGTGGTATGACTAGCCTATAGCAGTGCAGCCAGTCTTGACATGTGTTCTTATTGTGGCATGGCCTTTTTACTGGCAAAGCCAGTAATAGTAAGTTCGTACATGTGGATATTGGCGTATATTGGCAGAGCCAGCATGGACATGTTTTCTTCTAAGATCAATATTGGCATTATGCGCAAAACAAACATGAGAATATTCTGATATGGGAATGCTGACAGATTATTGGTGCAGCCAGCATGGAAATCTATGGGTATAGTCAGCAGGAACATTTTTTTTTATATTGGCAAATATATTGCTGGATGCGGCATCATGACAATGCATTCGAAAATGCTCCTGTGCACTGTTCGTGACTTGCATATAGTGGATTTTTTAATGAGTTACCCAACAAAAGCCATTGCAATCTGTGTGATTTTTTTTACCCAATTTGTCAACTAATTGTGCTGTGAAATGCACCATTATAACTCATTTTTTAATAATGTTCTTGGTGGAGAACCCTCCAAAGGCTCCTCGATTAGTCCAGGCTCTCTTGCTACTCTCAGTCATCCCCGCATATTTGGTGTAAACATGTACGCCCCTCCAATTAAACAATTCACCAGCCGACACTGAAGCAGACAGAAGCATGCTTTCAGAGTGTGAGCAGATTCACTGGTCAACTTCATGCCCGAGATACTATGAAATCTTTGACACGGTATATTTTACTCTTTCACATTTACACTGAACAACAGGCACGGGAGTGAGTGCAGGATTCTGGTTGGATCAGTCATGTTTGCACTTCCCATACATATGTCCCTGCATTCCTCTTTCTTACTTGCACATATGCCTTAGCAATCCTAACATCCTGATTGGGTGATTTGGACATTGTAGGCATGTCCAATACAATTGGGCTATAAACTAGAGTGCACCGGTTGATCACATGTCAAGCCCATCATGCCTTTGAGTAAATCCGACTGTGAGTACCAGATCTCCCATCTATTACACAGCATGTTATCAGCATCACACCCCTGCACTACTAATTCTCTGCATTTCCTCTCACTCGAATTAGAGAAATTGGGTCCACATAGTCCCAATCCAACACACACACACACACAGACAACCCACCTCAATCCCTTTCCTTACTTACCTCTCACTGTGAATTTCCTACTTGCTTTCTCCAAATCTCAATCCCACCAACTCAGCTTCCCTTCATAGACGCAGGTCTGAAAACCCAATGTGTGAATACCCAGTCAGACAGGTCTCAGTGCCTAGAGACCACTACAGTAGTAATGGGTGCAGTATAGATGCCCATTACATTGCACCCCTTGCATTACATCCCTTCTAGATGAGGCCATAACAAACAACACCAGACATGCAACTGCTTAAAACCACTCTATTTAACTAACCCGTCTTTCCACCGCTCTTATTTATGTTGACTGTATGTAACTAAATGAACTTACCTACCTGTGTTGTAATGTAACCATGTTCCAAGTAAGCATGCTGTAACAGGGTCACTTACCTACCTGTGTTGTAATGTAACCATGTTCCAAGTAAGCATGCTGTAACAGGGGCACAATGCCTCCGGGCCGATGGGCGCTATACAAATTCAAATAAATAAATAAATGCTTCGGCCATCATCATTTTTTTTTTTACACGTACAATATTCTTCCCGGGTTTGCTTTCAATGTTTTCCTAAGTCTCATATTTACATCTAGCATGAGATTCCAACAAGCTTTGTTAAATCTGGAAGCTTATTGGGTGGAAGGCGAAAAAGTGCCAAACTATGCTGTGCCACTCCAGTCCATATCAACCCCATGAGTTTATCTCTACCAACCACATTCTGTGCAGTATGGAGCAATCACGCATGGAACCAATGAACAGCAAGGATCAAATCTACAGGGAAACACATAAGACAGGTAGTCAAAAGCTTGGACTATAGACCAACAGACCCGAGGATAGAGAACTGTCGGAATAGAAAGTATATCGTGCCTCCTATTGTAATAAATATATTAATATTGGCCTACGCCAAGCTGCTCGAAAGTCGCTTGCGAAAGAAATCTGTGTTGCAAGGTCCTGACCTTAAATCTATGTAAGCCGCCATTTTAGGGCAAACCGCCATATTAGGATTTGTTGCACAAAGGTCACCCTGTGAGCTAAAATAGTGGACGATGTCATTGCAGAATACAACATGGCCGTCTTGACCTCTGTACATAGCTAATGTGTAATTTGCCTGCAGGCCACTTGATGAGTTCATGAACTGAGACCTCGTCCTTCGTTGACCTATGTGTAAAGGGATTACTCGTGCAATGAAACTAATCCACTAGTATATGTTGAGACAATGTATTTACATACTGAACAAAGAACATCTGTCTTACTACATTGTATTAATGTTTAGGAAGGCCTGCATGGAAAACTTCAGAATACACAGTTAATGCATACGCTTGTTGTTACATGTATTAAAGACAAACCAGTTATATGCGGTTATTTGAGACTTGGCACGAACTTTAGAATTGGTAATGTATAAAGTAGAACATTAACCCAAAGTGGGGCTTGACATAGTGCCCGCAATGTGTATAAAAAGCGAATGCATTCTAATATATAGCGTCTCTCACTGAACACACTGAACCACGCTGAAGTTCGTTGTGTTGTACTGAGGGCCGATAGCTATCTGATTAAGCTCTGCTTTTGTAACTGGATTCAGTATAAAATAAAGTACTTTGTATGTTCCTTTGTAACCCGTGTTCGGTGTATTTCCTTTTGGGGTTCTCAGCCTCGATATTTTATTTCTGTTTTCACAGTTGGCACCCGAATAGGGACCCTCAAGATTGATGCCGGATTGTTGAAGGTTGACACACGCTATCGGACCGGGATCGGACGGTGTGACAAAAAGAAAGGGGCCCCTGGATGAGACGCGACACCTCAGCAGCGCTGCACGACCCGATCCCTGGACGATTAGCTTGTGGTCCGAGACGGCTTCTTGACGAGGGTCCACTTATCGAGGCGGGCAGATTTGCCGAAATCACCATACACAAGGTAAAATTAGTTAGGTAAGGTTCTTAGAAGTACTGATCGGTCCTCCTTAGGTTTGGTCAGGTGAATCGTGACCCGATTCTTAATTCAACCCTGACAATTTGAATTTTGGCGCATTGTATCTGCAGACACAATTATTGACCAGGTAACACCAAGAATTTGAGATATACCTGGGAAATTGTCTACCTGCTTCAGGGCATTATTCCGCAGTGATAGACAATCTTTGGAATTTGGCCATCAGGCACCACAGGAGGGGTCGCCGGCAAGTACTATGTACTGTAAGCATGGCATTGGAAGTATAGTATTTAATGATATTTGGCACAGACAAACCAGACATGCCTATGAACTTCAGTGGCCAATCAATGGTAGTTTTGAGATCCCTCATATTGAATATTTGGAGTCAGTCTTGTTAAAGAAAAAGGCTAGACCTGCAACATTTGATGTTTTGCAGAATTGGAAAAAATAAGCGTTACAAAAGCTTAAGAGTAGAGAGAAACATGCGCGCCGTCATAAAACGAATGCCGAAAAAGCGTTGCTATATGACCAGGATAAACAGTCTGAGTCGTTTAGAAATATGGATAGGGCTTTCTCACTTGGTATCCAGAAAATCTATCCTTCCAAAGATCTTCATGTTTCTGATGAGTTTATTGATAAATTGCTAAATGAACGAAGGCCTGGTGCCTCTGCACCACCTCTGTATGTTCCTCTTCCCGCTGCTGTACCTCTTCCTGCTGTTATTCCTGTTCTTCCTGCTCAACCTGTTGCTCCTATTCCTCCAGTATTTGTCCCTCCACCTGCTCCTCCGCCTCTTTTTATCGTACCAGTTATAGTACCTCCATCGGATTTGCCTGCTCCCTCTCTTCCAAGTGGTCCTGAGCCGCTTGTAATCGATCGAGGTGCAGGGTCAAAGGTTGTCACTCGCAGTACTGTACCACCGGAGAAGAAACGTGAGTTGATTGCATGGGCTAAGCATTGTATGGAGAAGGATGATCAAGCTAGCATTTTTTCCACACTTTTTAATACTGATAATTTTCCTGAGAAAAATGTTTTTATTGAAGGTTGAGGGATTCAGTTATGTATAATGTGGGGAAGGTTAAATAATGCGGATGTTCCGCAAGGGTTAAGAGATCTAAATACTCTAGCGCTTTCTAGAGACACTGTGGAGAATGTAAATGAGCATGTTGAGAGGTTATTTGGGTATAGAAAGGAGTTAGAAAAGTTACAGAATGAGGATGATGAAGAGGAAAATATGTATGTGCGGAAACGGTTCCTTCCGTGTCGCAAAACGATATCGGAGGAAATGCAAATTTGTAAGAAAGACGCGATTAGATGGATTTCAGACATATCGATAACTCCAGTTGAGGTATATGACACATACAGTCAATATCCGTTAGAAATGCAGAGGAAAGTGATACAGGTAATGGTAGAGTAACTGCAGGATGAATGTGTAAAGAGAAAGATTACTTGTCCCACAGAGTTACTGGGTATTTATAAGAGGGTTTTTTCGCTTGACACTTCTTCGACTGCTTTAGCGCTCGATTTAGCTCTGTTGCTTAGTAAGCGTTCGGAGTTGCCTACTTCTCAGTTGCCTATG
The DNA here is from genome assembly GCF_040938575.1 of Ambystoma mexicanum. Lineage (NCBI taxonomy): Eukaryota > Metazoa > Chordata > Amphibia > Caudata > Ambystomatidae > Ambystoma > Ambystoma mexicanum. The sequence goes on along the minus strand of NC_090928.1, from coordinate 906,257,904 downwards.
AAAGAGGTACCTCCGACATTTGTCCCGAAGGTTGAGATTCCCGCTAATGTTGCAGCAGGTACACCTGCTGTAGACATTCCCGCACATTATGTATCACAGTTTGTTCACGTCCCGTTTTCACGACAGGAAGTGAACACCATTAGACAGTCTATTCCTGATATTAGGAAAAATCCGACAGGGTTCTATAAAGGAATAGAGTCCGTCTTGCAGTCCTCAGTATTCACCCTAGGCAACATTGATTTATTATTTCCTGTACTCCTGTCCGTAGATTTATGGAAACAAATTAGAACTATAGACGACGTACCCGGGTTGGGGGATACATGGGCGAATATAAATAGACTTGATGGGGAAAGGCCAGCTGGCGAAAGACCGCCTCAGGTGATATTAACTTTGCCTGATAGAATCGTTGCTAAATTAAAAACCATAATTCCCAAAAAAAGAGAATTATTTGGGACAAGCTTATGGCCTGTGTCCAAGGAAAGGCACAGAGTGTGGGAAAAGATTATTTGTGGACAAATTTGTGCGTGGATTGCTGCCTGACATCCAGTCACAAATTATGTCTTCCGAGAGCGCTTGGCAGGCGAAATCGCAATCAGAAGTACTGCATATGGCTCAGTACTATGAGACCCGTGTCAATAATGAAAAAGATAGAGTCAAGAAGAGAAAAGGTGATTTAAAGACTAAAGTATTGTTACAACAAATTGTTAGAGGCCCCAGAGGGGGTAGTACTCAGGTTAGAGGGCAGTATGTCCCACAGGGGAATGTGCCCTTGGGTCCTGTGAACATTAACCAGTGTGCTTATTGTCGCCAGGAGGGTCATTGGCGTGCACAATGCCCCGCCCTTCAACAGAGGTCGAATAATACATTTGGTAATATGGGTAGGCGATCCAGAGGTCGCCCGGGCGTAGGGGGCCCTGGAAGAAGTCCGTTTACACAGGACCCTCAGCAATCTTTTTCGAAGGACAATCAGACTCTGAGTGTGGACACTAGGAACATATTTGATCATCCTTCCGCTGCATATTTATCTGAGGAGCTTCCTTTTGATGATATTTTGTTTTGTTAGGATTGCCCGAAGCAGGGTTTGGAACCTACACCTATTCCCGTTAATCAGAAAGGTCCCTACGTTGAAATGGTAGTGGGAAATAGGAAACATCAGTTTTTGATAGACACTGGAGCACAGAAGTGTTTCATTGATCATTCTAGGGTTCCAAACATTCCACTGTCAGGGCAAACCAATGTTTCCGTAGGGTTTTCTGGCACACCAGTTGTTTGTCCGGTTTCTTCGCCAGTACCTATCTCTTTGGGTCCCTTTACGGACCATTGTCCATTTCTTTTGACTTGGAATTATGGGGAGAATTTGTTGGGGTTGAATCTGTTGAAGGAATTAAATGCGGTAATTCATTGTTCTTCTGATGGAGTACGTTTGACGATTTCACCACAGCAATTTTCTGTCTCTCAATCCTTGACTAGACCTTTGCCGCCAGAATTCATTGATGTACCAGAGTGTTTATGGGCAACTGACCACAATTATGTCGGTGTTCTACAGATTGAGCCTGTTAAAATTGTCTTGAAACATGGAATTAAGCTGCCACGCATTCCACAGTAAGATCTCAGTTGAGGGCGAGCGAGCTTTGAAATGCATTGTTTCCGATTTTGTCCATCGCGGGGTGATTGAGGAAATTGCAGGTAGTGTGTGCAATAGTCCAATTTTACCTGTGTACAAGAAAGGCGATAATGCAATTCCATTCCGTTTCATAATTGATTTACGTGCCATTAATAAAGTTGTGGCACTGCAATTTCCCATTGTGCCTGATGTAACGACAATATTGACTATGATTCCAGCTACGGCTACTTACTTTAGTGTTGTGGACCTGAAGAATGCTTTCTTCAGTATTCCTATGCACAAGGATAGTAGATATTTGTTTGCGTTCACCTTAGGGGGACGCTTGTTCACATTCACCCGTGCACCTCAAGGTTACACCGAGAGTCCTAGCACTTATAGTAGGGCTCTGAAAGAACAGCTTGATACTCTTGAATTACCCTCTACTTGTAAGCTGCTCCAGTACGTTGACGACTTGATTTTAGCTGCAGATTCTGAGAGCTCTTGTAATGAGGGCACTGTATTGTTGCTTATCCATATAGCTAAGCATGGTCACAAAGCTTCGCTTAAAAAGTTTCAATATTGTTGCCAGGAGGTCACCTATTTAGGCTACCTCCAGTCAAAGGAGGGAAGAAGATTGACACCTGAAAGAATAAAACACATTTCTGGCATGTCTGTCCCAAATATGCAGGAGGAAGTTAGGGCCTTGATAGGTATGGCTTCTTAATGTAGGTTGTGGATCCCAAATTTTTCACTAGTGATAAAACCGATGCTGGCCTTGACGAAGAAGGGCATTTCTTCGCCGTTGCCATGGACTTCGGAACACCAGCAATCGTTTGACTTGCTTAAGACTGCATTATGCTCTGCGCCAGTTTTGGGCACACCAAACTATGAAAAGGCCTTTGTATTGTTTGTGCATGAATGTGATGGATGTGCTTTGGCCATATTAACGCAGGAACATGGAGGGAAGAGTAGGCCGTGCGGTTACTATTCTTCTGCCCTCGATCCTGTAGCATGCGCTTTGCCAAGATGTTTGCACGCTGTCGCTGCTGCTGCTGCGTCTGTTAAACAGAGTGAGGGAATGGTCCTAGGCCATGATCTAACCCTGATGGTGCCTCACTCTGTAGATGTTCTATTGAACTGAACTCAAACGCAACACCTCACTTCCGCACGGTTGACGAGATATGAATTGATCTTGATTGCCCCTCACATTCAAATTACGAGGTGTTGTGTTCTTAATCCGGCTGAACTCCTACCTTTCCCGCAAAATACTGTTTGCAGTGATGAAGAGTCACATGACTGTTTGTATGCTACCGAACGAGAAACAAAAGGTAGAATTGATCTAAAGGACACTCCTTTGGTTAATGCACACAGGGAGCTGTTTTTTGATGGCTCCTGTTTCAAACTTCCGGATGGTACATCCACAGCTGCTTATGCAATCACTACATTGAGCATGATTGTGGAAACCAAGAGAATCACGCATAACTCCGCGCAGGCCGCAGAGATTATAGCATTGACCCGAGCTTGTGAACTTTCCAAAGGGCTTACAGTAAATATATATACTGATAGTCAGTATGCCTTTGGGGTAGCTCACAACTTTGGGAGACTTTGGTCAGAAAGAGGGTTTTTAACTTCACATGGCACTAAGATTCACCATGGCTCCCTGATAGTACACCTACTCTCAGTGCTTGCGCTCCCTACTTGGTTAGCAGTTGTAAAATGTGCAGCACATCGAAAGAATGCAGATAATATTGGAAAAGGGAATGCTTTCGCTGATCAAATAGCTAGACAAACTGCCACTGATCTCTTTACGGAGATATATGTTTCAAGGGAGACTGTAGATGCCTATGTAATGGATGAGGGCATTGGGTCTGTACGGGATATCCAAGCCGATGCCACATTAGAAGAATCCAAGAGGTGGGCTGAGGGCTTGGGGAAACTCGATGACGATGGGTGTTGGGTGGACACGGTTGATGGAAAATGGCTACTTCCTGATGCTTATGTGATGATGATGGTTATCATGGCGCACGGTCCTGCGCATGTGTGTGCCCAGTAGATAACGAAAATGTTAGAGAAAGTTTGAGTAAACGACAACATTTTGAAAATTGCTCAGCATTACGTCCAGAACTGCATGATTTGCCTACAACATAATGTGGGAAAGGGGACAGCAACTCCAAGGGGAAGTTTTGGGCCATCCTCTGTCCCATTCGAAGTAATCCACTTTGATTTTATTGAAATGGAACGATGCAACAATCTAAAATATGTCCTTGTGGTCATTTGTGCTTTTAGTAAGAGGGTCGAGACTTTCCTTGTCAAAGATGCTACGACCATGACCACTGCAAAGACCATGTTAAAGGAATTCTTTCCACGGTTCAATTTGCCGAGAGTTATCTGGTCGGATAATGGTCCACATTTTATCGCTGCTGTGATCCTGCAGATATGTGCGGACTTGCAAATTGACAAATGATTCCATTCGGCCAGACATGCTCAGATTGCCGGACTAGTGGAGAGACACAATGGTATTATCAAGTACAAGCTCGCTAAGACGTGTGCCGGCACCAAACTAAAATGGCCGGACGCCTTACCGATCGTGTTACTAGCCATGCGTACGACCCCTCAAACTAAGACTGGGCTCTCTCCCTTTGAGGTGGTAATGGGGAGACCTGCTAATATCTGGAACCTTCCAAAATGTCAAAGTTTAAAAAACGTTGAAAATGTATTACTTTCAGACTATTGTGGTCAGTTGACTAAAAACTTGTATTTGATTTATCACCAGGTACGAGAGGCTTTACCTGTACGATACGAGGTCCCGGGTCACAGCATACGGCCTGGGATGTGGGTGCTTGTGAAGTCCTTCGAGCGCTCCACTTGCCTTGCACCTCGGTGGCGGGGCCCATTCCAGGACCTGCTGGTCACCCAGACAGCAGTGCGCGTCGCAGGCCGGAAGCATTGGATTCACGTGTCGCATGTCAAGAAACTTCCTCACCCAGTGCCACACGTTACAGAAGAAACAGAACCCCTCGCTAACGCTGCAACCAATGATCCCAAAGCAGTGATTAGCACTGAGAGTGTGTTGGAGAATATCTCTGAGCCTGTGAGGCTTGGGGAAGCTGCCATTTTGTCTCCGCACTCTCCAAAAATTTTGCTCCCGGAAATTGCTGTTCCAACTTTACTTACCTCTGATACGTTTCTTCCAACGGGAAGTGACGACACATTGTTTCCGGATCAATCAGTACCAGGAACAGCCAGGTACCATTTGCGTTCGAGAAAATAGACATACGGCACGGTTCTGCTGTGTATCTGATAGACATACGGCACGGTTTGGCTGTGCATTCAATGAAGGAAAGGATCATCGAGGGCTTGCTTTTGCCCGAATTCGAGGAGGGGGGATTCTGTTGGCTGGGGTTGTGGAAGGACTAAAAAGAAGTCACGCGACCGGGGGGGTCGCCAGCAACGAGCATTGGGGTTTCCATCCGAAGACTACAATGCCTGCTACCGCCACCGCTTGTGTTTTTGTAAATGATCGGGTGACCAGCCAGGACAATGGACAGAAAATCTGGTCCCCAAAAATGTATTGCTGTGTTTTAATGATAATATTTGGTTTTATAATAGTCATTGTTTTAGGCCTTTGGTATTTTGAAGAAACTCATCCTTTAGAGTTTTTGCTACCGACTGAAAATGTACCCACTGTCCCCATACCTTTTGTACATTTGTATACTTTGTCTCCTAGAGATTTCCAGCATAGGAAGAGATATCATAATAATACCTTGCTACTTATCATGAATGCTACACATGCCATTTTTAATAAATCCAACTGCTGAGTCTGTTCACATTTACCGCAACACGGGGATCAGGGGCTAGGTTGGTATATTCATCCTTTACCGTTGACAACTGCCTGCTATTCTTCTCTTAGAGCACTGTTCTTTGGCCGATGGAATGGTAGCGTCTCAGGGAACTTTGATGGCACCAATTTGAATACTTTTGAGAAACGTGTTTTGACTCCCCTGGGATGCTCGCATTTTGCAAATAGGAGTAAACCGAATGTTGCTTCTATTAGGCCTTCTGATAAACTGTTTCGTCCTTTCCAATCTTTGATTTCCTTTAAAATGGCTCTGATAGGCAATAAGGATGCCATGCCTCCTTCCTACACTGTTAACCATAGCCCCGATTCAGTTTCTTTTTGCATACAGAGGATTGGCACTCGGTCAATGGGAGATTTTAAAGGTTGTGCCAATGTTACAAATTTGACTGGGGAAGACAGACCTTTGTATGTAGGCAAACCTATCTATTTTGTTTGCGGTAATGTAGCGTTTCCATTGTTGCCCACAGATTGGCAGGGAACTTGTTATTTAGGGATCCTGTTACCTGGAGTGTTCATAGCAAGTACTATAGAAATTTCAAAGGCTCGTCCACGGCAGGACGAGAATGGTGACACCCCAGCACAAATATAGCAAAATCAGTTGTGCCATTTTGGGGGCAGATAGTGAATTCAGAAGATATCAGGAGACTAGCGAGAGTACTGGAGAGAACCATCAACCGGACCACGGATATACTCTACAACATGACATTAGAGCAGAAAGCAATAAGATTAGTAGCACTCCAGAACCGGATGGCATTAGATGTCATTCTGGCTGAACGTGGTGGGGTATGTAAATTAGTGGGGTCCGCTTGCTGCGTTTTCGTGCCAGATTCCTCCCCAACTATCTTCAAGGCAATACAGAATCAGCACATCCTTAGTTCCGACGTGCATGTTCCCGAGGGAAATTGGGATCTTAGCGCTTGGTTCTGGAACTTCTTGTGATCTTGGGGTTGGAAGGTACTTTCGGTCTTATTAATCATTTTGGGAATTCTGTTGTTTCTTTGTTGCTGTATTCAGTGTCTGCCTGGTATGTGTTCGATGCTAGGGGGATGTTGCGCACAAGCGATAGATTCGATAGGACATAAAGTGTATGCCCCAGATAGGACTTCCAAAGAATATGTGTTAAAGGATATTTTAGCAAAAGACCTAATTAATGGCAATAGATATTTCGGATAGTGATGCAGGGTGCATGGATAATGATGCATGGAGTTATTTGCAAGGAGACCCAAAGTAGTTTTTAGCACTTGGCATAGGCCAAAAGGAGGGTTTGTCGGAATAGAAAGTATATTGTTCCTCCTATTGTAATAAATATATTAATATTGGCCTACGCCAAGCTGCTCGAAGGTCGCTTGCGAAAGAGATCTGTGTTGCAAGGTCCTGACCTTAAATCTATGTAAGCTGCCATTTTAGGGCAAACCGCCATATTAGAATTTGTTGCACAAAAGTCACCCTGTGAGCTAAAATGGTGGACAATGTCATTGATATGATATGATATGATATGATATGGCATTTGTAACGCGCCTATACACAAGTGTTTCAAGGCGCAACGAGGCAGGGGGGGAACAAGGGGAAGACAGACAACGATCCTACTAGGACAGGTATCATTCAGACTGCGCAAGTGCAGGGGTAGGAGAAGGGAAAAGTGCAAGGGGAAGGGGAGGGGGAAGTGCAGTACAAGTAAGTAGAATAAACATAAATAAAAAAATAGGGCCAGCTGATGGCAAGTGCAAGGTAAGTGCAGGCAAGTGCTGGGAAGGGGGGCTGTAGGGATACAGAGACAGTCCTGCAGTGCAGGGGATGCGATGCCAGGGAGGCAGTGCAAGTGGAGAGTGGCTGGGCCCAGGACCGAGGTCCGTGAGAGTGGCCCAGTTGCAGATTCAGTGCAATTTCAGTGTAGAATTTAGCAGGGGAGAGGGACAGAGAAGGCAGAGGCAAAGAGGAAGGTTTTGAGGTGCTTCCGGAACCGGATATGGTTCTCCTCAAGTTTCAGGGAGGGAGGAAAGCTATTCCAGAGGGAGGCCCCTGCCGCGGAGAGAGATCTACCCCCAGCTCGTTGCTTTGAGAAGCGGCTGACCCTGAGGGAGTTGGAGACGGATGAGCGAAGGGCTCGGGAAGGAAGATATTTAGGGTGAGAGAGTTGAAGGTATTTTGGCCCCAGGCCCCAGAAGGCCTTGTGGATAATGCAGAGGGTTTTGAACTTAATCCTCGCAGCCACTGGGAGCCAGTGTAGAGATTTCAGTCCTGGAGAGATACGGTCCCTGGGCTTGAGGCCAAGGACAAGTCTCGCAGTTCTGTTCTGGATGAGTTGCAGAGGGCGGAGAGTGGAGGCAGGCAGATTAAGATAGAGGCTGTTACAGTAGTCCAGCTTCAAGAGAACCAGGGCTCGGGAGACAGTGAGCTTCTGGGGGAAGGAGAGGAAGGGAAGAATACCTCTGAGGAGGTGCAGCTGGTAGTGTGACTTCTTAGAGACGTCAGATATGTGAGAATACATTGCAGCATACAACATGGCCGTCTTGACCTCTGTACATAGCTAATGTGTAATTTGCCTCAGGCCACTTGTTGAGGTCATGAACTGAGACCTCGTCCTTCGTTGACCTATGTGTAAAGGGATTACCCGTGCAATGAAACTAACCCACGAGCATATGTTGAGACAATGTCTTTACATACTGAACAAAGAACATCTGTCTTACTACATTGTATTAATGTTTAAGAAGGCCTGCATGGAAACCTTCAGAATACACAGTTAATGCAAACTCTTGTTGTTATATGTATTAAAGACAAACCAGTTATATGCGGTTATTTGAGACTCGGCACGAACCCTGGAATTGGTGATGTATAAAGTAGAACATTAACCCGAAGTGGGGCTGGACACAGTGCCCAAAATGTGTATAAAAAGCGAATGCATTCTAATGTACAGCGTCTCTCACTGAACCACGCAGGAGTTTGTTGTGTTGTACTGAGGGCCGATAGCTATCTGATTAAGCTCTGCTTTTGTAACTTGATTCAGTATAAAATAAAGTACTTTGTATGTTCCTTTGTAACCCGTGTTCGCTGTATTTCCTTTTGGGGTTCTCAGCCTCGATATTTTATTTCTGTTTTCACAGAACAACAAACACAAAAAGTGGAACAAAGATCTGCAAGCATCCACCACATATCCATGCGAGATGATCTGGTCTGTGCCAAACAAATAGCCTCCCTGAACAAAGAGAACAAACACACAGGAGGGGGAACAACTCATACTCCAGTATCTGCTAATCATATTGGGACAATGTGCAATAGAGGTGACACGCCCATCATCGCCACCATCCATCGAAAAACCTGACACCCTCCAAAAAAAGAATCTCGCAAGAAAGAACACTTGGGATAAACAAAGAGGAAAAGCCTACAGGAATACTCAAAAGGAACTAATTCTAAACACCTCTGGATCAACACACCACTCATGCACATCCCATTAAAAATTCAATGTACAAGCTTATACTCTCTGAAAGGCAACCTGAAGCTAGAAAGGTTCGAACCTGAACCCAAGATCAAAATGTTCCCCATAACCAAGACCAATGAGAAACCCAAGAATGTCAAACTAACTCTGCTCAGAAAGAGTGCAGGAAAAACATAACCTTATAACAACTTCGGGTTTCATGCACCCTCACTCCACATATACTCACCAACATCTAAGAACTCTAAACCCATTCAAATATAATCACAATTCTACACCTCTTCAATATACTTGCAAACCAATTCACTTGAAAGACCTGCCCCATACAACCCAGATTTCCCATCTGGAAACAAAATACCTGACGGGTACAACAAAAATGCAAATTACAAATCACTTTCCACTTTTCACTTTCCACCCACACAGACACCAGTTGCTCTTAGTTCTATAAGCACCCAAAGTAAAGCAGAAGACCATGGGCCTCATTACATGTTAGCCAGTCTGGATTTAACGGTGCCTGTAAAACCGTACTGGCACTGTTTCTGGACCGGCTTACTACAAGTTCTGTGGCCCTGTGGTGTTACACCCGCCAGCTCTGACCTGGCGGGCGTAACGCCACAGGCCACAGACGGGCGCGGAAACACAGGCACCATTAAACACATGGCGCCAGTGTTTCCACTTCCCCATTCCCATGGAGTCCTCTGGCACTCCAAGGGGATGGGGATTAACAGAATGCCGCTCCGGAACTACTGGATCACCGTGGCTGTAATGCCCTGGTAGTTCTGGCAAGTCCAGAGCCGATAAATCCCCACGAGTCCGGCGGCAGTCTGCTGGTTTTACCGGCACGGCTACTGCTGGGCTCGTAATGAGGCCCCATGTCTTTTCCTTCATAACCAGGTGAGGGCCAGGAGACGATGAAAATGGCAGGGTGCACAGTACAAATCAAACTATCATAACCATCCTTTACAATGCAAAAGTATTTATAATCGTTCTTTTATCCAAGCACGGATTGGGATTCAACCCTGAGTTGCACTCTGTTGTCTTGCTTCCAAGACAAACTTGTTGCCCCTGAGCTATCCCCCTTAACGTACTGCTTAAAAGCATTTTCGAATTCCAAAATAGCATCACAGTTGTATGCCACTTTAAATGTAAAAGAATGGTGCACACGTTTTTTATTGGGATGGCGTCATGCCTGGGAATTGGGGGTCATCAATGCGTCTGGGGCGGTTTCAGCCAGTGCGCCATACTATGCTGAAGGATCTATCTGCCTACTGGACAATCGATGGCCAGTGAGGAACTTGGGTGTGGGTTTGGCTCTAGTTGTTCCTGTGCAGGGATCCTATGTGGTCGCAAAGAGTTGTGTCTCTGATCCCTTAGAGCTGAGGGTCGTTAGCGACTCAGTTCATGTGTGCAATTAGACTCTAACAAGAGGACTTCGTTTTTTGTACACTTAGGACGCATCCATTTGTTTGATTGTTTTTTCAAGGCGGCTGAGATTTCTTTTCTAAGGATAACTTGTTCCAATATTCCTGCTATGCTGGGTACACCATTCTCTCGCCTTTGGCTAGTGATGTGCACAATAGTGCCAGTACCTGGAAGGTGGTATGTCACAACTGCCCAGGGATCGTACCTCTCCAGCCCTGAAATCTCTTCATTGGCTCCCAGTGGCTACAAGGATCAAGTTCAAGACCTTTTGGATTGTCCGCAATGCATTCTGGGGCCTGGGTCCGCAATACCTTCAACTCCCCCTTCATAAATAGCTTCATACTCAAGCTCTTCACTCCTCCACCTCCAAATCCCTCATGGTCAGTCACTTCTCCAAGCAACGAGTTGGTGATAGATCTCTTTCTCCAGCTGGGGTCTGCCTCTGGAACTGCCTCCCTGCCTCTCTGTAACTTGAGGAGAACCATCTTCGGTTCCGGAAGCTTCTCAAGACCTTCCTGTTTGCTTCTGCCTTCTCTCTTCCTCTCCCTGCTGATCTCTATCTGTTTCTGCACTGGGCATCTGTCTACTGTCTGATTCGGGCCCAGATCCCTGCCCACCCAGCTGCATATCCGCACTGCCCCCTGGCAAATCTTGCACTTGGGTCTGTATCTGCAACCCTACAGTCCCCTTTCGTGCACTTAGTAGTCACCCGTTGCCTGTGCTTAATTCTTGCATTTGCCACCTGCTGGCTGCACTACCTGTTGCTGTTCAATCACATGTTCTGCACTTTCCACCCCTCCCCTGCCCTTTGCACTCTCCCCCTTACCTCTCCACTGCACTTGCGCATTCTTAATGTCACTGGGCCTAGTACGATCGTTGTTTTTGTCTTCTCCTTTACCCCTCCCTTGCCTCGTCGCGCCCTGAAACACTTGTGTATGGGTGCGATATAAATAAAACATCATATCATATCATAACTGTTCCACTTTATGTGAAGCCGCCAGTGTACCCTCACTCTCTTCGGAAAAGAAATGGGCTGGTACCCTCTTTTCTATTTATGGGGGCCTGACTCAAGAGGGTTATATGGTTTCAAAAAAGAAAAGAAGATGAGTCGAGGCTACCCCTCCCTTCAACGCCCAGGTAGTTCACTACCTGGGCGTTGAAGGGAGGCGTACACTCACTCTCTTTGCCTGGATATATGCTAGACTTTTTAGTTTATTGTTTAAAACGCAGACCTAGCTCGGGAGCAGCAGAGTGCTGTGTAAGGTTGGGTAGCCAGCATTTGGGCTTTCATCTTTTAAAAGTGGTGCACTACTGTAAGTTGTGGTCTGTGCGTCCAGTGGTACTGTTGAAAAATATCCAAAAATGTGTTGGGGCTGTTGGAAAGGCCACGTTTTGAGAGATTTGCATAATTGGAGATTTGTGGGGGTATTCTGAGTCGAAACTGGGATCAAGTTCCAGAGGGTGGGTGCGTGACAAGAGAAGGATTGTTTGTGGGTCCTCTCTTTGCAGACTAGTTGTGATTTGAGCCAGTTGCTCAATTTGCGGCACAAGGAGGGTGTGCACCAGATGTGTGGAGCTTGACTGCCAGGTATGCTAGTGTGCTACTTGTGACTGCTTTATAGATGGTCCTTGCAGTCTGGCACAGTATCCTGGCTTTGAGAGGAAGCCAATGTAGTTTGTGTAGGATGGGGGTGATTCAGTCAAACTTCCACACACCTATAGTAGGACATGCTGCTGCTGCTTTTTAGTTTCATCTGACCCCTATTAGAGGCTACCTCCTGGTGAAACCCAGTCGATCTGTGAACATTGCTGTTTGCCCAAATCCTGGCTAGTGTGGAGAGGTTTACTTTTCTTCAGAGGTCCAGCATGAGGAAAACAATGATACCTCTGGACCCTTGCAGGTTATAAAGCCAGCACATGTGCACCTGTGTTGGGGTGGGCCAACTGGAAGGTTTGTCTGCGATAGCTCGTGGTTTACTGGTGGAGGTTGTGAAAGCATAGCAGTGTACATATGAGTTAAAGGTTTCTTTGAGCGCCTATACCGGGATGTTTGCTCAATATGTGGTGGTTGGTGATTGCATCACCAAATTTGAGGTAAGGCCAGTAGGATCAAAGAGTTTCTTGGTGCCCGTTTTTTGCAATTTTCATTTCGACTACATCGTTTTGCTTCCGGCCAAGCCGAGCTGAATTTCAGAATTTGGCCTTGATATGTTACATAATCCAACATTCTTGATGCTGACCTCGGCATGCTGTCCTCCTATGAATTGGATGATTTGCTCACCATCACTGCCATCATATATTGTCATGTTGTAACTTATACCTGCATGCCATCGAAAATGTTCAGTAAGGTGCACCTGGGCTGGGAGGTCTAAAGGAGCGCACTTTAGGGCAGCTGAGCCCCTTCTCTGGTTCTCATTTAATCATAACTGGTCTTAAGGGCGCAGCTATCACTGCCATTCCCCAGGTGCAGAGCTCATATTGAGGGTTCAAAAGGGACTTGGAAGGAGAGTGGAGCCAACTAGCGGCAGGTATGTAGGTGTTTCCCTTCAACAAAAAAGTGACTGCCAGGTGTAAGGTGGGAAAATGGCACCTTCCATATCATCTTCAACAGTGTTGTGTGTTACAAGGCAATGGGAAGCTGTTGCTATGGAGTTCTTCATTATGGTGAAAACATTCAGGCTCTACTCATCAATCAGTGAGGGATCCCACTCTCCTGCCCCCCCAGTTGGCCTGGGTACAAATGCCACAGTGCCAGTGGAATCGATAGGGAGCCTGGGGGGCCGTTTCCCCCCGCCCCTCTGAAATCATTGCTCACTCCACCCTCCGCTTGGGCCCCTCCTACCTAAGGCGAGCAGTGACCATGTTCTCTGTTCGTGGTGTTATTTGTGACACTCAGTAAGGCAAATGTCTGCTTATCACACGGCAAACGCTCTCCTTTTGTCTCACAGCTAGCAGTGATCTTGGTATGCATTCTGGCATCGGTATGAACATGAGCACGAGCCACTTCTCAGGTGTTCCTGCCCGGCTTCTGCACAGAGACCTCCATAGTGTGCAGAGCAGCTTGCAACCCCTCCCATCAGAATATAGCGCACTCTGATGGGATGGGAGGTGCAGTGGGATGTGGGTAGTTGGTGTGCACAAAAGCCTCTCTGCAGGAGTGCTTGTGACGTCACACATTACCTTTTATAGGCGACCCCCACTTTTGTCTGTTCCTCCACCCACTTTTGTCTTTGGCCCCCTCTGTGCCCCTCCTAAATGTGATTCCTAGCAACGCCACTGCACAGTACCCACCTCAGAAGTGCCTGTCCATGGCCAAGCATGGGTATTTGGGCAGCAGAATAGGTGGGGTGGTAGCCTGCTGATAGGTGCCAGATGCATACAAACAGAAGATTCTCTCCTTGTGTACTTAATGCAACCTCTCCCAGTAATGTAGGATCATGCGCACACCAGCACTTGGCCCGGATCACGCTATGCACCCCTGTGTGACAAGATTGCCACCCACATCAAAGCATTTGCTACTGCTATCCTGGGTCTCTGCAATTCTGTTGTGCTGTGTCCTCGAATGCAGTACCTTGCAAATCCTCCTCAGAGGGCAGCATGCAGAAGCTGCCACTGCTCTTGGGCCACATGCCTAGCAGGCTCAGGAGACAGCACTGCCAGCACTTGGAAGAAGCGCGGTGAGTACACACGAGTCTGTACTTACTCACACTCATCAATTCCACCTGCGCTTCTGTCATGGTAATTGATGACAGAAGCATCATCACATTCAGCTGGGTGACTCTTCAACAGATTATGGCTTGTTGTTTGCCAAATGGATTTGCCTCAAACCCAGCATCCACATGCTAGATCGATCCATGTGTCTGTGCTCATAACTGTAAAATGTGTGCCTAGGGTGTGGCTCGTTGAATGACTTTTGTATCGAAATGTGTGTAGAGTTCCTTAAAATCAGCCAATTTGTTTGCCTGGTGAACTATGCAAAATCTAGGCACTTTACACATGTTTGATATAGTGTCAGATACAAAACTAATCAAAGAAAATGTGCCAGCAATCACTTGCATCTTGCCACTTTACATATCACCATAGCAGTATTTAATATTGTAGAAATAATGTTCCTAATTCTTAATTTTTGGATTTCATCTCATGCTTAATATTCAGAAGAAATGTTATTAACATACAAAAATTCAATGCAAAATATGTGCTCATAGTTTCACATTGTAAAAGAGGGTGTGAAATAACTGCATTTTTGCAACACTGTTTTTGTTGTTGTGCCTTTACAGCAAAGCCAGGCTCTAATTTCTCAAAATAGAAACGGCTTTGTGTGCGGTGTTGTAACATGTGTTAAGTTCATAGGTTAAAGTTGATTCCCAGGTTCAAGTGCAGCCAAGGTCAATTTGCTCTTTTATCTTTGTGGCTTGGGTTTAATGGATGCCATAATGTCTTGAACCTGCGTAAATTGCTTTTGCTTTCATGTGGAATCTTAATGAGGCTGCAAGTAAGTGCTGGGTAATTATTCCCTGTACGAGTGTGCACAAGGACACCCATATACCATGAGTGGTGTGTATTAAAGCCAACCAAACCACGCATGAATAAGCACAATCGTGTGTTTAATGATTTCCCGCCTCCGTGTGGCCTTCCAGCCGCCTGCTCTCCTGCTTACCCAGCGCGGAACAACTGTGATACAAAAATGAAAGGGTTGAACAAAGATGACACGTGGCACAGCAGACCTACAGACATCTACACTGAATGGTGGGCCCTACAGTTTGGTTTAGACTGGTCATGTCTGAGGGGTCCCACAAACGCTTGCAAATAAGATCACACCTACAGGAAGAGGAGTGGGCTCACAGAAAATAAGTCAGCACGTGTGCAAGTTAGGGTGTTGCCATAAACTCAACTCACTTCACACCAGTTTACTACCAGAGCACGCATGGTTTTAGTAACAAAAGGTTAACCAGTAATAACTTCCGGAGCATAACCTTTGAGCTAGGATAGTAGCATATAACGGTTCTACGTGCGTTCGACGAATCTCTTTTGAACGTGGGGTCACTTTTATCGCGACACAATGCACGTGTGTCTTTTCATCGCTGCAAGGCTCAGTCAAAGATTGTCTCAGGTAAATTTTGAAAGGTTCTAAAGGACACCTCACTCCCCCACCACCCGACCCCTTCACATCCCACTTTCAGCCATCACCCACCCTGCCCGCCCCCCCTCCACCCGCGCTCGGCCCCTTCTTAGAGATTTAAAGACACCGTACCATATTTCTGTCTGAAATGGCAATTGTCCATCAGTCCCTGTTTGGGGCTAGCCCCCTTTGTGTTCAATGACACAGAGCCCTTTTGTGCGCTTAAACTTCTTTATTCCTCTTCATCCCAGAACTAACTTCCCTTTCCTCGCCCTTCACTTTCCTCCCCGCTCACACATGCCCTCCCTTGCCAAGTGTCCTCCCCCTTTGCCGTGTTTTGTCCACAACATCTCCCCCCTACTTATCATGATGCATCTTTGATTCACATTTGTTCAATGAACCGTGAGGGTTTCCGAATGACTCCATGGGGGCCCCCAGGGGACTCGCAAGTCTCTCCTGATTCCACTTCATCAGTCTCTGACAGATTCTCCACTGATGGTCCTGCCTGGTTTTCCCTCTATCGTCTCCTCTTGGTGGTTCCATAGTTTTGGCATCTGAAATGTGTAGTCTGCGGAAGAAGGAGGACTTTAGGGTTATGTTACGTCCATCTCTTGCCACAATGACCATGGACCCTTTGACTTCTGTTACTTGAAAGGGCCTTTGGTTCATACCAAGTGTCGGTATTCCTCTGCTGTCTCTGACAGACCAAAACTTGTTCTCCAATGGGTTCCCTCGCTCTTCTTCATTAGTCATATCTTTGCTTTCCTTTTCCTCTCAGCATCTCGTTCCTGGATCTCCGAATCCTGTTCCTCAGTCTAATCTTCAAATTGCAACAAACGAGTTCGGGGCTTATAGCTAATCATTATCTCTGTTGGGGTCTTCCCTGTATCCTCATAGAGTCCACTCCGGTAGATTATCAGCATCTGGCACAAAGCTTGTGGAAATGCCATTTGATCGATGAGGGCTTTCTGCCGGGTTTGCTTGATGGTGGACATGAATCGTTCCAACTTCCCGTTTGCTTAGGACCAGAGCTGTGTAATTTTCTGGTGCTGGAACCCCACATGTGCTGCAAACTTCTTGAAGACATAGCCTTGGTATGGGGATCTGTTGTCTGTTTTTACTATGTTCAGTATGCCCCACTCGCTGGACAGTTCATCTAGGACTCCCACCACACTGGGGAACAGTGTGGACTTCACTAGCTTCACCACTGGGACCGTGGATATTCATCCATGGCCACTAGTAGGTGTCCCCCTTCTTCCAGGGGTCCATAGAAGTCTATTGTCACTTGTTGCCATGGGCCCTTGGGAAGTGGCATGATCTGTTGGAGGCACGGGGGCCACATTTGCTGCCGTCCTCTGATAGACTTGGCAGTGCGTTAGTATGTCACCCACCACTGAATCCATGTAGGGGAACCAGACCTGATTGCGCAGCATCTTTTTTGTGTTTGCCAGTTCCCTATGGCCCCTGTAGCCCTCGTGTGCCAGTGTAAAGGAATGACTATCCCCTCCCTCTCAAGTTGAATGTAGTGGAGATAGACCCTCTCCCCCTCAAACCGAACGTAGATAACTTGGTGGGATTATCAATGATTCAAAATGTTACAGAAACTAGAATTGTAGTGCTTTGCAGGAAAGCGCTTTGAGGGATGATCTAGTTATGGAGTCAGAATATCATGAACAGTAGAAAATGTGTCAGGTAGTAAATGTTATGATATATTTTCAAAGAATCTAAATCTAAATTAGCGCAGGTCCCAGGTTTTAGGCAAAATTTGGGTAGGTCCGGCATTTTGTTAGGAGAAAAGCTATTTTAGGTTTTGTGACAAGGTCAAACACTTCAAAATGGATACTTACTTAAGCAGACAAAATGGTTGCTTTATGCTAACTCACTCTGACCTCACTGGACAGTTTTTTATAAGGAGTTCATGTAGGGGACAAAGGTAGGGGTAAGGAGTGGGTAAAACCGGTCTAGACTAGGTCTGAGTGACAGATAGGCCAGAAAATCACAAGTAGAGAGAGGATCAGCACATCAATCATGCCATAGAAGTCAATGAATCACAGATAGGAAAGCGGTTGTCTTTGTGACCAAACCATTACCTCACCTCTCTAAATGTGTATATAAGGATGGGTGAGCCTAATAATTTTAGCAGAGTTCCTGAGGTGTCCTTGATGTATAATGTGTACTGCCTGTCGGAAGAAATAAACCTTGATGTCTTCTTGAAACCAGCCTGAGTGTCCTGCTTGCTCCAGAGTGTTTTCCTGACCCATGAAATGCCCAGGTCCAGAGGGTGGGGTGTTTGGAAGATCCAGAACATTTGGCGAGCCAGCCAGGAGGCTTCATTTCCTCAAGCCCAAAGATCCTAGAGATATATGTAAGCTATGCTATGGGGGTCTGGGAGAGGGGATAGATGGGGGCAAACTGCAGATGCTCACACCCCAGTAAGGGAAGGGATCTCCCATACCCAAGCAGCATGGCAGAGGGCCTTGGCATTAGGCCAGTGAAGGGGACTATTTGTTTTTGGCAAATTTCCAAGAATATTTCTGAGTCCTTTTTTGGAAAACTTTCCAAAAATTTAGAATCAAGAAAAACTAAAGTCACTTGGAGAAACCACTCTTAGAAGAAAAAAGCTTTCTGAGTTAATGTTTGCACGCTTTCAGAGACAAGATTATCACCTACAGGGGATGCCCCGTAGGATTTTTTTAGGGGAACAAAATCAATGTTTTTGTTTTAGGGTGTAAGGAGGAAAATGGGATAAATGTAGCTTAAAGAAATGAGTAATGTATATATATTGAACAATTGACTTGAGAGAGGCCAAGCAATTGAATTAGTGAAATATTGACTCGAGTGTGGCTGAGCAATATATTTATTTATTTTATTTTTGCATTTGTATCGCACTTAGCCCAGGGGCATCAAGGCACTAGAATTTAAGGACACAGTTAAAGTGGAAATGTGGTTAATCTTACATGTTGCATGTTACAGATTGCAGTTACATTCATAGTTCAGGTAAGTACTTGGTACTTATTACAGTTTATATTTACATTCATGGTTGGTACAGGGCGGAAAGCAAGCAGGATAATGCTGACACTTTGATTTAGCGAGTGTCCTTGGGGAGGACATAATCAGTATGTCATCAATCATCTAACCCAGTAATGTCATTGTTGTAAGTCTAATCTGAATAGTCTAGTTTTGAGACTTTCTTGGAATGACCACAGTGATGGGTCATTTCTTAATTGTGGTGATAAGGAATTCCAAAGATTAGCTGTGACTACCAGGAAGCTGTATCCTCCTGCTTTTGCCCTCTTGAATCTTGGGATGGTGATACGGTTGGAGTAAGAAGAGCGGGCAGGTCTGATGGATTGGGTTCTGGTGATTTGGTTACTGAGATATGTAAGTGCCTTGTTGGCTAGCCATTTGTAGGTAAGAATTTTAAATTTGATCCGGTCGTGGACAGGTAGCCAATGTATGAGTCGTCTGGTAGAGGAGATATGCTAATTTTTGGGTATGTTTAAGGCTGCTCTGATTGCGTTATTTTGCACAACTTGAAGTTATTTGATGTTACTCATGCTAATGCCTGGCAATAGTGAGTTACAATAGTCTATCCTGGAGAGGATCGAGGCTCTTGCTAATGTAACCCTGTTGTCCGTTGAGAGAAAAGGTCTGCTGGATCCAATGTATGAGTCGTCTGGTAGAGGAGATATGCTCATTTTTGGGTATGTTTAAGGCTGCTCTGATTGCGTTATTTTGCACAACTTGAAGTTATTTGTTGTTACTCATGCTAGTGCCTGGCAATAGTGAGTTACAATAGTCTATCCTGGAGAGGATCAAGGCTCTTGCTAATGTAACCCTGTTGTCCGTTGAGAGAAAAGGTCTGCTGGATCTGATAAGTTTGGAGGTATAGGCTGCAGACGAGACAACAGCATAGAGGGAGAGGCCTGAGTCGATGTAGAGTTTTTATTTCTTTGGCAACTTGGATCTTATTCCCATCGATATTGAAGGATTCGTATTGGTTAGCCAAGTTGTCAAGTTTGGATTTATTATCTATAAGGATGAGCTCTGTTTTGTCATTGTTGAGGCATAATTCATTTTGGGCCATCCAGGCCTGGATGGCAAGGTACATTTTGTTCAGGTTGTGGGTGTCAGTGTAATGACATCCTGTTACTGGGATTAGTATTTGCGTATCATCGGCATAATTAGTGTATGTGCTACCCATGTTGTCAAGTTTGTGAAAGAGGAGCTTTGTAAAAGCATTATAGAGTGTTGGTGATACGCATGACCCTTGTGGGATACCGCAGGTTACTGGGATGGAGAGGCTGCTGCTGTGGGCAACACTGCAGACCGTCACTTTTTAGCCTGTCGTAGAATTACAGGCAAATCAGGCATATTTAAGCCTGGCTTGGTCCCACCTTCACCTGGGAAGTCCATCCCACACTGCTAGGCCACAACCGACACATATGTATCAGCGTCATTGGGCATTGCCTGCACTTTGCAAGTGCCAATATCTTTAGATTTTTGGAGAGCAGAGACAGGACAAGGCAATAACTGTCACATTAAGACCAGGCTCTTGGAGCACAAACAGAATTCAGAGCCTTCTGAACATTAACAGTATGTTTTAAAGGGGTCACTACTGCAGAGCCTTTGATAAATGCGCAAAGCCAAGTGCCTAATGATTTGGCTTCGGCAGATTCCATTTTACTTGGAAGCGGTACTTTCAGGGTACATTTAGAATCCTATCCTATGTGTCACAGGGAGTTTATCCTCCCAACCTCTGCAAGGGATGTGTACTGTTTCACAGCAACCAGCAGACATATGGGCCCTACATGGTGCTTTTGGGCACGATGATGACAAACTGGGGCATGCTATCCAAATTACATATATATATACATATATATATATATATATATATATATATATATATATATATATATATATATATATATATATATATATATATATATATGTATATATATATATATATATTCAGTGAAAAAACTTTGCTAAACGGACGTTATGGTTAAGTTGCGCTACTAAAAACCTATGAAATTCAGTGAAAAAACTTTGTTAAAGGGATGTTATGGTTCCAAGTAAAACCGAAAAACCCTTGAAATTCGCCAGTTATGGTAAGCTAAGCAACCATAACTCGCGCCACCACCGTGCACTGCTAAGACTAACACCCACGACATCAAAGATGACATCACAAATGTCATTGATGACATCACTGAGCAGGGGGTGGGGGGAACAAGAGAGAGACACGGGCCTATAGCGGGGGGTGGGGGGAACAGTAGGGAGACACAGGGCATGAGTGGGGTGTGGAGGGGAACAGCGGAGACACGTGGGCATGAGCAGGGGTGGGGGGAACAGGGGAGACACGTGGGCATGAGCAGGGGGTGGGGGGAACAGTGGAGACACGTGGGCATGAGCTGGGGTTGGAGAGGAAAAGGAGGGAGACATGGGGCATGAGCAGGGGGTGGGGGGGAACAGGGGAGACACGTGAGCATGAGTGGGGGTGGGGGGAACAGGGCACACACGGGGCATGAGCAGGGGTGGGGGAAACAGGGGAGACAAGGGGCATGAGCGGGGGGTGGGGGGAAAAAGGAGGGACACACAGGGCATGAGCAGGGGGTGGGGGGGAACAAGAGAGAGACATGGGCCATGAGCGGGGCTTGGGTGGAACAGTAGGGAGACACAGGGCATGAGTGGGGGGTGGAGGGGAACAGGGGAGACACGTGGGCATGAGCAGGGGTGGGGGGAACAGGGGAGACACGTGGGCATGAGCAGGGGGTGGGGGGAACAGTGGAGACACGTGGGCATGAGCCGGGGTTGGAGAGGAAAAGGAGGGAGACATGGGGCATGAGCAGGGGGGGGGGACAGGGGAGACACGTGGGCATGAGCGGGGGTGGGGGAACAGGGCACACACGGGGCATGAGCAGGGGTGGGGGAAACAGGGGAGACAAGGGGCATGAGCGGGGGGTGGGGGAAAAAGGAGGGACACACAGGGCATGAGCAGGGGGTGGGGGGGAACAAGAGAGAGACACGGGCCATGAGCGGGGCTTGGGTGGAACAGTAGGGAGACACAGGGCATGAGTGGGGGGTGGAGGGGAACAGGGGAGACACGTGGGCATGAGCAGGGGTAGGGGGGAACAGGGGAGACACTTGGGCATGAGCGGGGGGTGGAGGGGAACAGGGGAGACGCGTGGGCATGAGCGGGGGTTGGAGGGGAAAAGGAGGGAGACACGGGGCATGAGCGGGGGGTGGGGGGGAACAGGGCACACACGGGGCAGGGGTTGGGGGAACAGGGGAGACAAGGGGCATGAGCGGGGGGTGGGGGGAAAAGGAGGGAGACACAGGGCATGTGCAGGGGTTGGGGAGAACAAGAGAGAGACACGGGCCATGAGCGGTGGGTGGGGGGAACAGGGGAGACACGTGGGCATGAGCAGGGGGTGGGGGGAACAGTGGAGACACGTGGGCATGAGCCGGGGTTGGAGAGGAAAAGGAGGGAGACATGGGGCATGAGCAGGGGGGGGACAGGGGAGACACGTGGGCATGAGCGGGGGTGGGGGAACAGGGCACACACGGGGCATGAGCAGGGGTGGGGGAAACAGGGGAGACAAGGGGCATGAGCGGGGGGTGGGGGAAAAAGGAGGGACACACAGGGCATGAGCAGGGGGTGG
The DNA here is from genome assembly GCF_040938575.1 of Ambystoma mexicanum. Lineage (NCBI taxonomy): Eukaryota > Metazoa > Chordata > Amphibia > Caudata > Ambystomatidae > Ambystoma > Ambystoma mexicanum. Next base: position 906,235,809 of record NC_090928.1, on the reverse strand, counting down.
GGGGGAACAAGAGAGAGACACGGGCCATGAGCGGGGCTTTGGTGGAACAGTAGGGAGACACAGGGCATGAGTGGGGGGTGGAGGGGAACAGGGGAGACACGTGGGCATGAGCAGGGGTAGGGGGGAACAGGGGAGACACTTGGGCATGAGCGGGGGGTGGAGGGGAACAGGGGAGACGCGTGGGCATGAGCGGGGGTTGGAGGGGAAAAGGAGGGAGACACGGGGCATGAGCGGGGGGTGGGGGGGAACAGGGCACACACGGGGCAGGGGTTGGGGGAACAGGGGAGACAAGGGACATGAGCGGGGGTGGGGGGAAAAGGAGGGAGACACCGGGCATGTGCAGGGGTTGGGGAGAACAAGAGAGAGACACGGGCCATGAGCGGTGGGTGGGGGGAACAGTAGGGAGACACAGGGCATGAGCGGGGGTGGAGGGGAAGGAACAGGGGAGACACGTGGGCATGAGCGGGGGTGAGGGGGAACAGGGGAGACACGTGGACATAAGCGGGTGGTGGGGGAACAGGGGAGACAGGTGGGCATGAGCGGGGGTTGGAGGGGAAAAGGAGGGAGTCAAGGGGCATGAGCGGGGGTTGGGGGGAACAGGGGAGACACGTGGGCATGAGCGGGGGGCGGGGGGGAACGGAGGTAGACACGGGGCATGAGCGGGGGTGGGGGAAAAGGAAGGAAACACGGGACATGAGCGGGGGGGTGGGAGCAACAGGGGAGACACGGGGCATGAGCGGGGGGTGCGGGGAAAGGAGGGAGACACGGGGCATGAGCAGGGGGTGGGGTGGAGCAGGGGAGACACGGGGCATGAGCGGGGGGTGGGGGAACAGGGAAAACACAGGGCACACACGGGCATGAGCGGGGGTAGGGGGAAACAGGAGGGAGACACGGGACATGAGCGAGGGGGAAAGGAGGGAGACACGGGGCATGAGCGGGGGTGGGGGAACAGGGAAAACACGGGGCATGAGCGGGGGTGGTGGGGAATGGGAGGGAGACACAGGGCATGAGCAGGGGGTGGGGGAACAGGGCACACACGGGGCATGAGCGGCAGGTGGGGGGAACAGGGGAGACAAGGGGCATGAGCGGGGGGTCGGGGGGAAAGGAGGGAGACACAGGGCATGAGCAAGGGATGGGGGAACAAGAGAGAGACATGGGCCATGAGTGGGGGGGGGACAGGGGAGACACGTGGGCATGAGCGGGGGTTGGGAGGAAAGAAAGGAAACACGGGGCATGAGTGGAGGGGTGGGGGCAACAGGAGAGACACGGGGCATGAGGGGGGTGGGGGGAAAGGAGGGAGACATGGGGCATGAGCAGGGGGTGGGATGGAACAGGGGATACACGGGCCATGAGTGAGGGGTAGGGGGGAACAGGGGAGACACGTGGGCATGAGCGGGGGGTGGAGGGGAACAGGGGAGATGCGTGGGCATGAGCGGGGGTTGGAGGGGAAAAGGAGGGAGACACGGGCATGAGCTGGGGGTGGGGGGGAACAGGGCACACACGGGGCAGGGGAGACAAGGGGCATGAGCGGGGGGTGGGGGGAAAAGGAGGGAGACACAGGGCATGTGCAGGGGGTGGGGGGAACAAGAGAGAGACACGGGCCATGAGCGGGGGGTGGGGGAACAGTAGGGAGACACAGGGCATGAGCGGGGGGTGGAGGGGAAGGAACAGGGGAGACACGTGGGCATGAGCGGGGGTGGGGGGGAACAGGGGAGACACGTGGGCATAAGCGGGGGGTGGGGGGAACAGGGGAGACAGGTGGGCATGAGCGGGGGTTGGAGGGGAAAAGAGGGAGTCAAGGGGCATGAGTGGGGGTTGGGGGGAACAGAGGAGAAACGTGGGCATGAGCGGGGGGTGGGGGGGAACGGAGGTAGACACGGGGCATGAGAGGGGGGTGGGGGAAAAGGAAGGAAACACGGGGCATGAGCAGGGGGGGTGGGAGCAACAGGGGAGACACGGGGCATGAGCGGGGGGTGCGGGGAAAGGAGGGAGACACAGGGCATGAGCAGGGGGTGGGGTGGAACAGGGGAGACACGGGGCATGAGCGGGGGGTGGGGGAACAGGGAAACCACAGGGCACACACGGGCATGAGCGGGGTGGGGGGGAAGAGGAGGGAGACACGGGACATGAGCGGGGGTGGGGGGGAAAAGGAGGGAGACACGGGGCATGAGCGGGGGTGGGGGAACAGGGAAAACACGGGGCATGAGCGGGGGGTGGTGGGGAATGGGAGGGAGACACAGGGCATGAGCAGGGGGTGGGGGAACAGGGCACACACGGGCATGAGCAGCAGGTGGGGGGAACAGGGGAGACAAGGGGCATGAGCGGGGGGTGGGGGGAAAAGGAGGGAGACACAGGGCATGAGCAAGGGGAGGGGGGAACAAGAGAGAGACATGGGCCATGAGCGGGGGGGGACAGGGGAGACACGTGGGCATGAGCGGGGGGTGGGGGAACGGAGGTAGACACGGGGCATGAGCGGGGGGGTGGGGGCTCAAAGAAAGGAAACACGGGGCATGAGTGGAGGCGTGGGGGCAACAGGAGAGACACGGGGCATGAGGGGGAGTGGGGGGAAAGGAGGGAGACATGGGGCATGAGCAGGGGGTGGGATGGAACAGGGGAGACACGGGCCATGAGTGAGGGGTGGGGGAACAGGGAAAACATGGGGCATGAGCGGGGGGTGGGGGGGAACGGGAGGGAGACACGAGGCATGAGTGGGGGGTGGGCGGAGCAGGGCACACATGGGGCATGAGTGGGGGGTGGGGGGAACAGGGCACACATGGGGCATGAGCAGGGGGTGGGGGGAACATGGCACACACAGGGCATGAGCGTGGGGTGGCGGGAACAGGGCACACACGGGGCATGAGCAGGGGGTTGGGGGAACAGGGGAGACATGGAGCATGAGCGGGGGGTGGAGGGGAAAAGGAGAGAGACACGGGGCATGAGCGGGGGGTGGGGGAACACGAGGGAGACACGGGGCAAGAGCGGCGGGTGGGGGTAACTCAAGGGAAACACAGGGCATGAGCTGGGGGTGGGGGAACACGAGGGAGACACGGGGCATGAGCGGGGGGTGGGGGGCAACAGGAGACACACGGGGCATGAGCGGGGGCTGGGGGGTACACGATGGAGACAGGGGGCATGAGCAGGGGATCGGGGAACACGAGGGAGACACGGGGCATGAGCGGGGGGTGGGGAGAACACGAGGGAGACACGGGGCATGAGCGGGGGTGGGAGGAACACGAGGGAGACACGGGGCATGAGCAGGGGTGGGGGGTAACACGAGGGAGACACGGGGCATGAGCGTGGGGTGGAACAGGGGAGACACTGGGCATCAGCGGGGGGTGGGGGGAACAGGGGAAACAAGGGGCATGGGTGGGGGGTGGTGGGGAAGGGGGGAGACAAGGGGCACGAGCGGAGGGTGGGGGGAACAAGAGAGAGACACAGGCCATGAGTGGGGAGTGGGGGGGAATAGGGGAGATACGTGGGCATGAGCAGGGAGTTGGGGGGAACCGAGGTAGACATGGGGCATGAGCGGGGGGTGGGGGAGAAAAGGAAGGAAACACGGGGCCTGAGCGGGGGGGTGGGGGCAACAGGGGAGACATGAGGCATGAGCAGGGGGCGGGGGGGAAAAGGAGGGAGACCCGGGGCATGAGCAGGGGTGGGGTGGAACAGGGGAGACACGGGGCATGAGCGTGGGGTGGGGGGAACAGGGAAAACATGGGGCATGAGCGGGGGATGGGGGAATGGGAGGGAGACACAGGGCATGAGCGGGGGGGTGGGGGGAACAGGGCACACACAGGGCATGAGCGGGGGGTGGGGGGGTACAGGGCATGAGCGGGGGTGGGGGGGAACAGGGCACACATGGGGCAGGAGCAGGGGGTGGGGGGAACAGGGGAGACACGGGGCATGAGTGGGGGTGAGGGGGTAACACGAGGGAGACACGAGGCATGAGCAGGGGGAGGGGCGTAACACAAGTGAGACACGGGGCATGAGCGGGGGGTGGGGGAACACTGGAGACACGGGGCATGAGCGACGGGTGGGGGGAAAAGGAGGGGACATGGGGCATGAGCGGGGGGTGGGGGAACAGGGAAAACACGGGGCATGAGCGGGGGGTGGGGGGAACGGGAGGGAGACACGGGGCATGAGCGGGGGGCAGAGGGAACAGGGCACACACGGGGCATGAGCGGGGGGTGGGGGGGAACAGGGCACACACAGGGAATGAGCAGGGGGTGGGGGGAACAGGGGAGACACGGAGCATGAGCAGGGGTGGGGGGGGAAAGGAGGGAGACACGGGGCATAAGCGGGGGTTGGGGGGAACGGAAGGGAGACACGAGGCATGAGCGGGGGTGGGGGGGAACAAGGGAGACACGGGGCATGAGCGGGGGTGGCTGAACATGAGGGAGACACGGGGCATGAGCCGGGGTGGGGGGAACAGGGCAGACACGGGGCATGAGTGGGGGGATGGGGGTACAGGAGGGAGACACGGGGAATGAACAGAGGGTGGGGGGAACAAGAGAGAGACACGGACCATGAGCGGGGGGTGGGGGGAACAGTAGGGAGACACCGGGCATGAGCAGGGGTGGGGGGAACAGTGGAGACACGGGGCATGAGCGGGGGGTGGGGGGAACAGTGCAGACACGGGACATGAGCGGGGGTGGGGGAACAGGGGAGACACAGGGCATGAGCAGGGGGTGGGGGTAACACACGGGAGACACGGGGCATGAGCTGGGGGTGGGGGGAACAGCGCAGATACTGGGCATGAGCAGGGGTGGGGGGTACAGGAGGGAGACAGGGGGCATGAGTGGGGGGTGGGGGAACAGGAGAGAGACACGGGGCATGAGCGGGGGTGGGGGTAACAGGAAGGAGACACGGGGCATGAGCGGGGGGTGGGAGTAACATGAGGGAAACACGGGGCATGAGCGGGGGGTGGGGGGAAACACGAGGGAGACACCGGGCATGAGCGAGGGGTGGGGGGCAACAGGAGACACACGGGGCATGAGTGGGTAGTGGGGGGTACATGAGGAAGACACGGGGGTAGGGAGAACACGAGGGAGACACGGTGCATGAGCGGGGAGTGAGGGAACATGAGGGAAACACGGGGCATGAGCGGGGGGTGGGGGGAACACGAGGGAGACACGGGGCATGAGCGGGGGGTGGGGGGGTAACACAAGGGAGACACAGGGCATGAGCGGGGTGTGGGGGGAACAGGGGAGACACGGGGCATGAGCGGGGGGTGCGGGGAAAGGAGGGAGACACAGGGCATGAGCAGGGGGTGGGGTGGAACAGGGGAGACACGGGGCATGAGCGGGGGGTGGGGGAACAGGGAAACCACAGGGCACACACGGGCATGAGCGGGGGTGGGGGGGAAGAGGAGGGAGACACGGGGCATGAGCGGGGGGTGGGGGAACAGGGAAACCACAGGGCACACACGGGCATGAGCGGGGGTGGGGGGGAAGAGGAGGGAGACACGGGACATGAGCGGGGGTGGGGGGGAAAAGGAGGGAGACACGGGGCATGAGCGGGGGTGGGGGAACAGGGAAAACACGGGGCATGAGCGGGGGGTGGTGGGGAATGGGAGGGAGACACAGGGCATGAGCAGGGGGTGGGGGGAACAGGGCACACACGGGCATGAGCAGCAGGTGGGGGGAACAGGGGAGACAAGGGGCATGAGCGGGGGGTGGGGGGGAAAGGAGGGAGACACAGGGCATGAGCAAGGGGAGGGGGGAACAAGAGAGAGACATGGGCCATGAGCGGGGGGGGGACAGGGGAGACACGTGGGCATGAGCGGGGGGTGGGGGAACGGAGGTAGACACGGGGCATGAGCGGGGGGTGGGGGCTCAAAGAAAGGAAACACGGGGCATGAGTGGAGGCGTGGGGGCAACAGGAGAGACACGGGGCATGAGGGGGAGTGGGGGGAAAGGAGGGAGACATGGGGCATGAGCAGGGGGTGGGATGGAACAGGGGAGACACGGGCCATGAGTGAGGGGTGGGGGAACAGGGAAAACATGGGGCATGAGCGGGGGGTGGGGGGGAACGGGAGGGAGACACGGGGCATGAGTGGGGGGTGGGGGGAGCAGGGCACACATGGGGCATGAGTGGGGGGTGGGGGGAACAGGGCACACATGGGGCATGAGCAGGGGGTGGGGGGAACATGGCACACACAGGGCATGAGCGTGGGGTGGCGGGAACAGGGCACACACGGGGCATGAGCAGGGGGTTGGGGGAACAGGGGAGACATGGAGCATGAGCGGGGGGTGGAGGGGAAAAGGAGAGAGACACGGGGCATGAGCGGGGGGTGGGGGAACACGAGGGAGACGGGGCAAGAGCGGCGGGTGGGGGTAACTCAAGGGAAACACAGGGCATGAGCTGGGGGTGGGGGAACACGAGGGAGACACGGGGCATGAGCGGGGGGTGGGGGGCAACAGGAGACACACGGGGCATGAGCGGGGGCTGGGGGGTACACGATGGAGACAGGGGGCATGAGCAGGGGATCGGGGAACACGAGGGAGACACGGGGCATGAGCGGGGGGTGGGGAGAACACGAGGGAGACACGGGGCATGAGCGGGGGTGGGAGGAACACGAGGGAGACACGGGGCATGAGCAGGGGTGGGGGGTAACACGAGGGAGACACGGGGCATGAGCGTGGGGTGGAACAGGGGAGACACTGGGCATCAGCGGGGGGTGGGGGGAGCAGGGGAAACACGGGGCATGGGTGGGGGGTGGTGGGGAAGGGGGGAGACAAGGGGCACGAGCGGGGGGTGGGGGGAACAAGAGAGAGACACAGGCCATGAGTGGGGAGTGGGGGGGAATAGGGGAGATACATGGGCATGAGCAGGGAGTTGGGGGGAACCGAGGTAGACATGGGGCATGAGCGGGGGGTGGGGGAGAAAAGGAAGGAAACACGGGGCCTGAGCGGGGGGGGTGGGGGCAACAGGGGAGACACGAGGCATGAGCAGGGGGCGGGGGGGAAAAGGAGGGAGACCCGGGGCATGAGCAGGGGTGGGGTGGAACAGGGGAGACACGGGGCATGAGCGTGGGGTGGGGGGAACAGGGAAAACATGGGGCATGAGCGGGGGATGGGGGAATGGGAGGGAGACACAGGGCATGAGCGGGGGGGTGGGGGGAACAGGGCACACACGGGGCATGAGCGGGGGGTGGGGGGGTACAGGGCATGAGCGGGGGGTGGGGGGAACAGGGCACACATGGGGCAGGAGCAGGGGGTGGGGGGAACAGGGCAGACACGGGGCATGAGTGGGGGTGGGGGGGTAACACGAGGGAGACACAAGGCATGAGCAGGGGGAGGGGCGTAACACAAGTGAGACACGGGGCATGAGCGGGGGGTGGGGGAACACAGGAGACACGGGGCATGAGCGACGGGTGGGGGGAAAAGGAGGGGACATGGGGCATGAGCGGGGGGTGGGGGAACAGGGAAAACACGGGGCATGAGCGGGGGGTGGGGGGAACGGGAGGGAGACACGGGGCATGAGCGGGGGGCAGGGGGAACAGGGCACACACGGGGCATGAGCGGGGGTGGGGGGGAACAGGGCACACACAGGGAATGAGCAGAGGGTGGGGAGAACAGGGGAGACACGGAGCATGAGCAGGGGTGGGGGGGAAAAGGAGGGAGACACGGGGCATAAGCGGGGGTTGGGGGGAACGGAAGGGAGACACGAGGCATGAGCGGGGGTGGGGGGGAACAAGGGAGACACGGGGCATGAGCGGGGGTGGCTGAACATGAGGGAGACACGGGGCATGAGCCGGGGTGGGGGGAACAGGGCAGACACGGGGCATGAGTGGGGGGATGGGGGTACAGGAGGGAGACACGGGGAATGAACGGAGGGTGGGGGGAACAAGAGAGAGACACGGACCATGAGCGGGGGGTGGGGGGAACAGTAGGGAGACACCAGGCATGAGCGGGGGTGGGGGGAACAGTGGAGACACGGGGCATGAGCGGGTGGGTGGGGGGTGAACAGTGGAGACACAGGGCATGAGCGGGGGGTGGGGGGAACAGTGCAGACACGGGGCATGAGCGGGGGTGGGGGAACAGGGGAGACACAGGGCATGAGCAGGGGGTGGGGGTAACACACGGGAGACACGGGGCATGAGCTGGGGGTGGGGGGAACAGCGCAGGCACTGGGCATGAGCAGGGGTGGGGGGTACAGGAGGGAGACAGGGGGCATGAGTGGGGGGTGGGGGAACAGGAGAGAGACACGGGGCATGAGCGGGGGTGGGGGTAACAGGAAGGAGACACGGGGCATGAGCGGGGGGTGGGAGTAACATGAGGGAAACACGGGGCATGAGCGGGGGGTGGGGGGAAACACGAGGGAGACACCGGGCATGAGCGAGGGGTGGGGGGCAACAGGAGACACACGGGGCATGAGCGGGTAGTGGGGGGTACATGAGGAAGACAAGGGGGTAGGGAGAACACGAGGGAGACACGGTGCATGAGCGGGGAGTGAGGGAACATGAGGGAAACACAGGGCATGAGCGGGGGGTGGGGGGAACACGAGGGAGACACGGGGCATGAGCGGGGGGTGGGGGGGTAACACAAGGGAGACACAGGGCATGAGCGGGGTGTGGGGGGAACAGGGGAAACACGGGGCATGAGCCGGGGGTGGCGGGGAACGGGAGAGAGACACGGGCTATGAGCGGGGGTGGGGACGAGAGAGACACAGGCCATGAGCAGGGGGTGGGGGGAATGGGAGGAACACACGGAGCTCACTGTGCAACGCTCTGATGAACCGATGAACAAAGATGGCGGGCGTCTCTCACAATAGGACGCACTGCACGCTTCATGGCAGCCAATAGCAAAGCACGTCAGATGTCCGCATACATCACGCAAGCGCTTGTCCAATCCCTGTCCTGTCCGCGGAGCGAACAGGGAAGTGTGTCTGCAAAGCGGACACAGATATCACTAATTTTTTTCACTTACATTTTTGTCATTTTTCTTAAAACTACTGGACGGATTTACACCAAATAAAAATAAGCACGCTTTCGGGACCAAGCCTCCGCTCCCGCCGCAAATTTGGTGTAAATCCGTCCAGCGGTTTGGGCTGTAGGCGTGAGCAAAGTTTTTTCCCATTATTTCTATGGTTTTCGGACCCCCCCTATAACTTTGCCACCCCTGGACCAAACCTCACCAAACTGTGCAAAAAAATTCAGAGTGGGCCATATACTTTTTTTGCAACGTTTGGTGAGGATTCGTCCAGGGGGAGCGAAGTTATAAGCCGCCCTAAAAGTGCTCTTCCTATGGAAACTGCAACTTAACCATAACTACATGGCCACTACTGTGGCCATGTAATATGTCTGCTGCATTCATGACACTTTCGTAAGAACAAATGATGCAGGAAGAGTGACAATGGGGGTCATTATGACCCTGGCGGTAGCCATGACGGTAAATACAGGCACGGCTGACGCCAGAGCCATGAATTTACCGGCACCCGGCAATGGGGACTTACCGTGGCGTTACAGCCCCGGCAGTCCCGGTAAATCCCCATTGCCGGGTGCTGGTAATTATTACTCTCATTCACATTTGAGTCCTATTGGACTCAATGGGAATGGGGAGGACCGATGCACCGGCACCATTCATGAATGGTGCCGGTGCATCCTCCAAGGTCTGCGAGTGGGTGCCATTCCGCCCGTCAGGTCAGACCTCGTAGTTTGCCGGTCCGGTAACAACGGTACCGGCAGGCTTACCGGTACTGTTGTTGACGGACCAGCAAACTTGTAATGAGGCCCAATATGTCTTCGTAGCCCTTGCCTAAAAGGGAAAGTGTCAGCAGGGCAGCAAGTCAGCAATGACCAGGCCACATGACTTGGTGTGAAATTGGATTTAAGTGCGCTCAGTCTTTGCCACTCATAAACTTGAAGGCGGAACAGTTGTTTGGTCCAATCCTTTCTATCTCTTGACCGCATTAAGCTCCTTTGGCAACACTGCCTTGGTGCTTTTTAAAGCTCTCATCACCCAAACAGAAATCAGTCACCTCATGCAGAGTTCATCTGACCTGGAACAAAAGGTAGGCAACATTAACATTTGTGCAGTCAATGACCTTAAAACATAGAACAAAAAGGCAGATGAGCGGATGCAGTCCGCACTGGTCGACACAAAGGGTAATCGGGGGCATTGGTTATGGTCGTTTTGATGTGTCTCGTAAAACCCCTGCACTTAATCCCTGATGCGATTTGCTCTGTTTGTGGCCCTTGATTGCGGCTTCGCTTCCGAGCACAATGGCCTCTAAGCCGGTCAGCAGTATCACGTGGGCGCACAGGGAGCCTCATTTGGTGATGTCACCAAGGGCGCCAAAGACTCCTGCAGCGCGCGGGGGATCGATGACTGGGAACCGAAGCACTGACGAAATGAGAAGCTGGGCGCGGGCTTTATCTTTCTAACAGGCCTGTCATTTCTTGAGTGAAAGGAAGTATCAACAGCAAGTCTGCGCGCGAAACACGAGTAACATGTTCCACTAGCCACACGTACACTGGCACACAAGATCATTGATTTGGGCGTTTTGTGGCGTGCACATGTCATATTTGCACTAAAAGGTGTATTTTCTGAAAAAATACTAGATGAATTCCATTGCTTCCCTCGGATCTATTTTTATGGGTTGAAATGTCTGCAGTCATGCTTATGCTGTGATGTATTGTGTTATGGTAGGCTCTTGACTGCAGGGGCGCAAAGAAACCTACGTTTCGGGGGGGGGGGGGCTAAGTGGTGATGGGAGGGGCCACTTTAGAAAATAGGAGGGGCAAATTTGGAGGCTCTGGCCCCACTGTTCTACGCCGACCAACCCCCCCCCCCCCCCCCCGGGTCTGGTGTGCGGATAAACTATCAAATGGTATATTTTAAAGCGCATTATGCAGAGAGGCGATGGAAGTCCTTCTTGAAAGTAGCAGCTTTAAAGTTTTACTGCGTTTGTTCAAGTACATTTCTCTGAACAAACTGAGTAAAACTTCAACACCCCCACTTTCGGCGAAAGGCTTCCCTCACGACTCTGCCTTACAAAAGGCAAGTCTGCACATCTAGGGATTGGCCTAGGCTAAAATGTAGGCTGGAGCTAACCCTTCAAATGTTGGGAGAGGTGCTAATTTCAGAGATGGAGGAGGAGTGGCAAACTTACTTGTGTAGGGGCATCTAACTTCATTACTCATTGTAATGAGACTATACTAGTGCAGCTTCACTGTTACAATCAGTTAACTCTCTCCTTTAAGTATGAAAACAGCCACTTCTTGCAGATCCTGAAGGACCTAGATCAGATCCAACCAATCACAGCACAGAAAACCAGGGGTGGATGGCAAGGGGAAAGAACCAATGATAAGCCCATTACTCTGCAACAATTAATAGATCGTTTCTTGGGGACGGGGCAGGCCAGCCACCTGATATGCAAGAACCAGTAGAATAACCTCTATAGGGTACTTCCATCCATGGTACCACTCTCGATACCCAATCATGTGTGGTGATAGAGTTTTTGAGGAAGGGCCCAGGGATGATGCAATTTGTTCATAAAAATGCAATGCACACCATGGAATATTGAGAAGTACTGGAGAATCTTGATTGTATTGTATGATCCCTGTTGGTTTTTGCAATTCACTGCAGTTCTAACTTGCCATTGGCTGAGTCCTCTGTTTATTCTGGGGAAGGTAGTTGGGCCCTTAAGAGTCAGGAAGACCCCCAGGTGACCTCTGGTATACCCGGGAAGACTACCCCAACACTGGTCTGAACAATTAATCCCAGTGAAATTGACCACCAAGAGCCAGGAAGTGACAACACCCTCACCCCCACTCTTCACCCCCTTCATTCCTCAACTAACTCCTCACTGCCAAAATCTTGCATCCTTCCACGTTCCACACTCCTGCAGACAACCTCCTAGGTCTAGTGAACAGAGTCAGACCCTATACATCTATCAACAAGCATGCTGTTAATTTGTACATTTCACAGCCTGAGAGCTGCCCATATGGCTAGCCTTCCCGGTCGGTACCAACCACAACCAGCATAGAGATTTTCATATCGAGTAACGGGTACTTCCGACTTGCATCCATCAACACCAAATGTTTCTATACCTGTCTTCCCACTATCCGACTAACAATCCATGTCCTCTTTTCTTACAGAGCCACACGCAGCAAGGCCAGCATTACTGATAGAAAAACACTATATAAAACCACTTTCCATTATAATGCATTACTTACTTTCGAATAGTCTGTCATTTGTAATGCAATATCCCTGTTGAAGGGCCGCCTTGTGTCTTCATTCTGGATGCAATGGATATTTGACGAAGTCTCTGTTGCACGAGTTATATACAGGGTGCAAGCCGAGGTGCACACATGTGGACAGCATTCAAAAAATGCATTAGACCCTTTGATTGAATTAGTGCATGCAATCCACGCCGAAGCAGTACTCAACCCCAACACACCAGGTTACCTACCAATCTTAGCCACTAGAGCACATGAACATGTAGATACAATGATTTTAAAATGTATCACAATGGGAGTGTGATTTCAAATGCACATGCGTTTCATGCAATCATGTTATAGAAACATCACTCTATTTTATTTTTTTCAGTGTAATTTTTTTCTGAAAGGCGAATGGTTATTTGTGCAGTGCATGTTCTTAATTTAGGAAAGGCCAATTGAATGAACTATTTATAGTTCTGTTTAAATATGTAAATTTTCTGTGATGTCACATTACAGAATGTTAATGAGTCACTCCCACTTTTCTTTGATAGGACTTGTGCCCTGGGTGTAGATGCTTCCTTGTTCTGGTTTCCTGGCCGCCATCCTCTAGCTTTGGCTATTCACTCTGCATTTTGTCATTGTTTGTGCGTTTGTATTTTCCCCTATGACTGGATATTGCACATGTATGTTGCCCATGTTTAATAAGCTATAATATTTTTTTTTGTGACTTAATGCATCTCTTTATTGATGATTTGTACTGTTCACACGCGCGCGTTACCCTCTTCATGTGCCACGAGGCCAGAAGGTGGGGGTGTACAAAGGAATGGTTGGTAGACTAGACAAGTTGTTCCATTCCTGATGAACAAATCGATACATTTAATGTACGAGATTTAACATAGAGGTCAATGTCTACCTTTGTGAGAGGAAATGATGTTCCTCATAGCGGTAGGCGTGAGTGCGGCTAATTCTACTGTATTTTAGTCCGAAGGCCCAGTCCATCTTGCCAGCCCACCATAGCAGTTTAGAACTAGCGTAAGCAGGCGAGCGCCACCGCTCTGAAGAGTCCCTCCTTCCGCTTGTCATCAAAGAGGAGCAGGATATTCCTAAAGAGGCTCAGTTGCGAGTGGACTAGTCTGCTACTGCAGTCACGTGTGAGTCAAAAGGATAGGGTTGCAGTGAACCTGATGCCCCCTACTGGCTTCCGGTATCTCCTCGTGTCTGTGGTCCGTTGAACGGAAAAGCACTGGTAATGCTTCTACCAAATAACAGAATGCCTGTTCTGTTCCTGTGAGGGTTAGGCTTCAATCCTGCATTTACTACCAAATTTAGATCAGGCACAATGTATGTCCGATTGGAGATCCCAGGCTTTCCTTAGTTGCGTCATGATTTGGATGTCACCCGCATAAACTTGGAAAGTCCAGGCGTACTCATCGGGAGACGTAGCCAGCAGCGGCATAATATGTTGACATGCCACTGGAACTCTGGTCCCTTTGGTGGGCTCTGAATGTTTTGTAGGTTGTGGAGTGGAGTGCAGCCCTCTAGAAATGTGTTGAGACGTTTGAAGTTCTTCGCTCCTCTTTCCACAACGTAGTAAACTCGGTGTAAGAGGATGGCCTGGCTGTCCATGTTGGATGAGGCAGATAGGTCTATGAGATTTAATAATTATTGAATTCCCCATAGAGATGTATGAAGTTGTTCTGTGTCTTTGCATTGGATATACAGGTGAATATTTTCTGTGTTTTTTTGGTTTTCTTTCAAATGAAAATGTCCTTCATCATGCTGGCTGTTCTGGGATTTAAAAAGATACTACAAAGCACAGATATTAAGCCCTTCTGCAGGAGTAACATATCCTGTACCATGTATCTATTTTCTTGATTACATATCTCTCGCTGCTGTTTATTTTCCCTCTTTAATGACACACCAGTGTAGCAAAACAAAATTTTATTTGATTTCATTTTATTTGGAGGGTTTTATAGTGCTAAATACCACATACGGTTGCTCTAGTTGATTAGGAGGCAGAATTAGGGTGAAGGCAGAAGAACGAAGGGGTGATGCAAAAAAAGTCATGCGATGAAATGAGGGTGTAGTAGAAGAGGTGGGTGTGAAACCTTCATGATATGTCTGAATAGCATACTGTCTTTTTCCAGGTGTTGATGCAATGGGAGTGAGCTTCAGAGTGATGAGTCTGGTGGTGGTTCTTAGGTGTCTGGTCAACTGGTAGATTGAGAGGGATTTGGCAAAGGAGTTTGGTGCCGGCCGTATATTTTGGGGGCAGGCAAAGGATCCTAAAATTGATTAAATACTTGCTGGGCAACAATTAAGAAGCTTCATAGCCCCAGTGCTGAGACCATATTTTTTCAGCCTGAAAATCAATTTGGAGGCAGCGTTCTGGACCCCGTGCAAGATGTACAACGATACGTGAGGAAGTACAACATGTATTGCATTGCATTGAAGTAATTGGACATGGCTGTTGCACTTTCATGCCTTTTCAGATAAAGTTGATGTCATCGTTGTACGTTTGGAATGCAGCGTGTAGTGTTTGAGAAGAAGTGTCTGTGGTACAGTGCACATGTTAAAGGGGATCCGCGACGGAGCTGCGCCATGAGTCACTCTGCAGGTCATCTTGGCTGGTGATGGAACCAATGGGCCTGGAATCACTCAATGAGTGTGATCATCCAGAAAAGGCATATGTAGAACATGTCAGTGCGTGTCTTCTACTTCCATGGAAAATGTACACGTCTACACATTAATATATGTACAGGGGTAAAGTCTAACACTTCGACCTTGTCAACATTGATGAACAGAGATTCTCAGTCCCCTCTCCACATCTTTTACTGCGATTCAGACACGCCAGCGAAGCCCTGAATACTAATCATAAAAGGCATTTCCATGACCTGGGGGAGTGGCGGGCTGCGGCATGAGACTTCTGTAGACCAGAGGGATGTGCTGCTTATCAAGATGAAGGGCATTGGCAACTGTGCCACAGCGGTGCTGAAGCTGCAACTACGATGGCTAGGCCGGACCCTCACACAAGGAACTCTGTAATGATAAGATGCTGTGAAATTATGAGGTGATGGTGCTGTGGAGCAGACGCCCAATCGGGAGCTCCAATAGGTGGAGTCCAGGAAACAATTGTTGCACCTCGGACTGGTAACTTGTTATCCGACATCAATTTTCTTGCTAACCTGTTTTAAGACACTATTACACATTGCATTAAGACATCACCTATTCTCTAACTGTATGTTGCCACTGTACTGCATAACCAATTAACTGACTTGTAAAACCAAGTATCACTTGTAACCATATTCTTAAGCTCAAGTGCCCAGATGCCTGAGGGTTAGGTGCGCTATAGAATTAATTAAATAAATAAATAGATAAATAAATAAATAAATAAATAAATAAATAAATAAATAAATAAATAAAAACATAAATCAGGAAAAAAAGTTGTGAGTTATTGGCTTGGACGGAAATTGAGCAGTGACTAAGGAGGCATCCAGAGATGCTGACAGAGTAACCTTCTCATTGGGGAAGGAGTGCCAATGCACATAGGATATCCCTTATCTGAATGATTGAAGCAGCATGGTGCAAGCAGATCAAGGCCACGTGACCTCTGCCCCACCCACGTGTTACTCTTTGCTAATGTGTTGTTGCTCGTGTTGGCAATCTTTGTGTCTGCCTGCCACTTTCTTTCACTTCTTAAGCTACCCCCACGCTCTTTTCTTTTGCACTCTTTGCAGCTTGGTCAGCTGGAGTAAGTAGGCCACTAGGCCATGTGAACTCTGCCCCGCCCACCTGCTAATTACTGTTAATCTTTTGGTGCCCTTTTTGGTGCCACCAGTCTAGCACAATAAGTACCGCTGAGCCTTCAAACAATCGAATGCATGAACTGTCAAATACAATTGTTTTCTAGAAATAGTGTCACGCCTGTTATCCGGGGAGGAAGTCAATGTTCACGTAAGACAAAACGATGGGATGCGTATCTGTAATAATGCACAGGTGTGTCACGGGGGCCAAGGTCTGTGCAGCTGATCCTCTAGGGTCTATATCAGTGGGAAGTCCGCAAATATTTGCTAAAAGTCAAGAGTTCAGAGTTCAAATTGTTAGTTCCCTTGAGAAGAAATGACTCTTCACGATAATGGTCAAACCTTTTCACGGATGCAAAATGTGACTCAAAACCACGTCACACTGTTTTCGCTGATTGTGTTTAAGGAATGGAACATCCATATGTTGTTCCAAGGGGAGATTTTCACTGCCGCTAAAAAAATGCCGCTTGCTGGTTTTTCACAACAAGACCAGTTTGTTCTATTTCTTATTAACTACACATCAAACAGCGAAATATCAAATTGATCTATTTTAAAAACAAAAGATTTTATGTACCACATGTTTGCCATAAAGAATTCCATTGCTACGTATTTTTGCAGTGCCTCCTTCCAAGGGTTTCACAATCGCATTCCAATATGGTGGTGAATTGAATGCGGCTAATTTGTTTACTTGCAGAGTTCATATATTGACCATACATTAAAAAAAAGAAATGTACATGACAAGCGGAACATGTCCCCCAGTGCAATTGACCGCTGTCATGTGCAATATTCAAATGTGCAATTATGCTCCAACGAAGCAAATATGCACCGAAATACAACAATCTGAATTAGCACCCGCCCTTCAAATTCATGCACAGTCCATCGGTCAATAATAATAGTAATTTCATGTTTACACATCTGCTGAGCCAACAGTTAAATGCATCGGAACATTGATATGTGTGTGTGCGTGAAGCAACGGTACTGCTGAAATGTAAGTATTTTATAGAAGAACCTGGAATAAACAGTGCAAATGAATATTGTGTTGTTTCTGTGCTATGTGCGATATTGGACATGGAAGCCGTATATTGTGCCGGTTCGTTCAACTTAAAAAAAAAAAAATGATGTGAGGTCAGATTGACTGCACTTTAAAAAAATACATTGAAAGAAGAAAGTGAGCTGGCACAATTTACCACCAGCCACCCTATTTCCAGGGGAAGCAACACAACACAGAACTGCAGTTTGGCACAACTTTCTGGAGTTGCCCCACCTTGCGCACTTAACGTTATCCAGCTCTCAGGGATGGCAGGCACAATAACCCTTTGTTCTCTGCCTCGCATTTCAACACCAGGGCCTGCTTGCTAAGACAATATTGCCCTGGACAATCTGGAGTGATTATGAGTATGACCCCCGTAGCTCCAGGTCACCAGCACAGGATAATCCAGTTCTGGTGTTTATCTTCAGTTTCAAAGGAACCTGGGATGTGTAGCTGTGTTGTTTCAGTGAGCAGGGCAGGACTGTTAGCGCATAAAGCCTCCATTCTTAGGTGACCTTGTTATGACAGGGGGATCCTCGGATTCCAGCCAATCAAGCTTAGCAGACAACACATTACCAAAATACCGGGCAATATTGTTTGAATTAGAAGCAAAAAAACGCCCGAAAAGAAAGTTGCGCCTTTGAAAGTAAAATGTAGTCCAGGGATTTTAGTGTATTCTGGAAATAAATATCTGTATTGTCTTCTGCAAGAAAGGCATAGGTAATACAAGTCCCCGTGCAAGAGAACATGTCATTGGGTCAGAACATGTAAAACCCCACGTGTGCCCAAGATCCACAACTGCTGGGAATGCCGAAACGTTACTACTACCTGCACTCCAAAACGACAAACAAGTAAAGTCTAAACATATTGGGAATACCAATGTTAAGGTAAAAAAGACTCAGTCCAAAAACGTTGTAAAGCCCATGTTAAGGTACACACCTCCAGGCTTAACCATTTTCCTAATACAAGGACAGTCCACAACTACAAATTCAACTTTACTTATACTACAGTACACCTTCACAAGACTCAGAGTATCTCTTGCACTGATGTCAGCTATCTAATGATTAAACTAAATATTGTGATGTAGTGATGTGTGACTTAAAGTTTCATTCGCAGAAGATGGGCATTGTATTAATTGTAAATTAATGTTGACATTCCCGACGCTGGAGAATGTGTTTTTGTTTTGTTGTGGAGTGTAGTAACCTCAGTGTTGGTATTCCCAACGTTTGGAGAATGTGCTTTTCTTGTGTTGTGGAGTGTAGTAACCTCAGTGTTGGTATTCCCAGTTTTTGGAGAATGTGCTTTCTTTGTGGTGTGGAGTGTAGTAAACTCAGTGTTGGTATTCCCAGTGTTTGGAGAATGTGCTTTTCTTGTGTTGTGGAGTGTAGTAACCTCAGTGTTGGTATTCCCAGTGTTTGGAGAATGTGCTTTTC
This sequence comes from Ambystoma mexicanum, assembly GCF_040938575.1. Taxonomy (NCBI): domain Eukaryota; kingdom Metazoa; phylum Chordata; class Amphibia; order Caudata; family Ambystomatidae; genus Ambystoma; species Ambystoma mexicanum. Next base: position 906,217,380 of record NC_090928.1, on the reverse strand, counting down.
TTGTGTTGTGCAGTGTAGTAACCTCAGTGTTGGTATTCCCAGTGTTTGGAGAATGTGCTTTTCTTGTGTTGAGGAGTGTAGAAATATCAGTGTTGGTATTCCCAGTGTTTGGAGAATGTGCTTTTCTTGTGTTGTGTTGTGGAGTGTAGTAACCTCAGTGCTAGTATTCCCAGTGCTTGGAGAATGTGCTTTTCTTGTGTTGAGGAGTGTAGAAATATCAGTGTTGGTATTCCCAGTGTTTGGAGAATGTGCTTTTCTTGTGTTGTGTTGTGGAGTGTAGTAACCTCAGTGCTAGTATTCCCAGTGCTTGGAGAATGTGGTTTTCGTGTGTTGTGTAGTAACCTCAGTGTTGATTTTCCCAGTGTTTGGGAATTCATCCAAACTCACTTAAACGAACATTATTCAGTATATGTAGAACACGCGAGTCCAATTCTGGTTTTAATTTTGAATTCTGGCACTTGTAAACCTAGGTTTATAGTAGGGAAATCCAGGACTATAAATCCTAGAAAGCAAAGTTGAAACCAACATTGAACTGGCTTCTTCTGAATGGAATGGATAAAGTTTGCATGTATGCTAACTTTCTCTCCGTTTCCTCACCTTCTTTGCCCCATCTTTTTAAATCCTCCTCTCTACTCACACTACTGTTTCCACATGCACCTTTATTAACTGTCTGAGACTCGTAACTCTCCCCAACCACTTCTTCTCTCTTTCCATTACCCTCCTACATCTTTTCTCATGCTCTCTCTCTCACATTACTCTGTCAAGATAACACTGGCAGGGTGCTCAAGGAGGGTCCCCATTATTACTAGGGATTCATGTTGCACAGACCAAATTGATGATGGGTGATGGCAGAGAACTGGGGCAGTGTTGCAAATCCATATGAATCAAATGGAGTTAATTATGGATGGATGGGATATGTTAATTTTAGTGCTACAATCATTTGTAATGTATACATATTAGATCGTCACACACACAGAAAGATGCAATATCAAAACTGCAAATGCAACACGAACACAATCCACACAATGGGGAGCATTGCTCCAGTTCTATGTTCATTCTTTGGCCGTTTTATTTTCGCTGCACTTTTTGCTGCAATTTCTTGCCTAAAAAATCATTTTTTAAAATTTTATTTGGTTGGCCCCCAATCCTCCCCTCCCCTATTATTTATTCCCTATACACCACCCCACCCTACCCCTTATATGTCCACCTCCCCAAATTTTGCAAAGTTTTTTCGGCAAAATATTTCGGACAAAAGTGGTGTGAAAAAAAATGGGAGATGCGTGAATGTCGTACCTTTGCCCCACAGTTAGCTGTTGCACATGAATTCTAAGTAGCAGTGTCATTCTTGACGGAAAGAAGAATGAGTTTCCAAGTAATGAGGTCAGCGTACAAACAGGACAAGGTTTACTGTCCCTCAAGGGAGCAGAGGTTATATTGCCATTTGTATTAAAATCTTTAGAGGGGGTTAGTCATTTGTTTTGTGGTAATAAACATGAGGCCCGAGGCCAGGGTATAGAGCACTTAGGTGTTTTTCCAGGTCATTAGAGGCTGTATGTGGCTGCATAAATTAGAAGGTCTTTTAGGGTCGCCAGGAGTCTGGGGAATTGAGATCGCAATTAGTAGTTCAAAGAAGATCCTGTTTATTTATTTATTTATTTATTTTGATAAAATTGTAATGCGCCCGGGGGAATCAGGGTGCTGTTTTATCTGGTCACACGTCTGGTCACAGAGGGAGAAACAGTTACACTTAGATGCAGATACATACAAAACAGATAGATACCTAAGAACATTGAACAGTGGTGCAGGAGAAAACTTAATGTGAGCTATCACAGTCAAGATCAAGTCAATTTAGGCAAAGAGCCATGTTTTCAGGGCTTTTTTGGAAAGCCCAGCAGAAAGTCTCAGACCTGCAGTTGGGAGGCAGTGAGTTCCAGTGGTTAGCGGCCACAGTAGGGAAGCTGGACCCACCTTCTCTTACTTTAGGCAAGGAGAAGCGGTTAGCGTGGATAGATCTCATCCGTCTGGAAGATTTGGGTCTTTTGAAGGTCTTGGCTAAGTATAGGAGAGCTGTATTGGAGAGACACTTGTGTTTAATGGAAAGGGTTTTGAATATGATTTTCTTGCGGATTGGCAGCCACTGTCCTTTTTTTCTGGTGGCAGAGATGTGGTCTCTTTTTGACATGTTGAGGGCTGCATGGAGTGCATTGTTTTGGATTAGTTGTAATTTTATACTGTGTTGATATTCCTAAAAGGAGGGCATTACAGTAATCAAGTCTTGCTCCGAAAATTGCTCGGGCAATGGTCAGGCAGCTGTTGGGGGTCAGGAAGTGTCTGGTCACATTGATGAGCTTCGCTGTGTAAGTGGATGAAGAGACAATTGCGTTGACTTATTTGGTGAGGGAGAGGGTGGTATTTAAGTGGACACCTAGAGTTTTTACAGAGGTAGAGATTGGCACATGAATTCTGTCAATGTTGAAAGAGGTGAATTGGTCACTGAGTTTCTTGAGGGTAGCTGGGGATCCTATTAGCAAGATCTCTGTCTTATCGTTGTTCAGGCACAAATAGTTGGTGGCCATCCAGGTTTGAATTGTAGACTACATTTTGTTGACAGTGAGGGTGTCTTTATCGTAGGACCCTGACAAGGGGAGGAGGTTTTGGGTGTTGTCAGCATAGTTGGTGTAGGAGATGCCGAGTGTGTCTAGGAGGTTGAACAGGGGTTTGGTGAAGATGTGATATAGTGATGGGGATACACAAGAACCTTGTGGGACAACACATGGAATTGGGGTGGGAGGGCGTGTGCTGTGCCTGAGAACACTCTCATAGATATGCCATCAAGATAGGAGACTATCCAGGAGGTAGCTTTGGTTGAGAAGTCTGCGGATGTTGTGAGATGGTGGCATAATGTTTTGGGCCTCATTACAACTCAGGCGTTAAGGGTTAACGCCGTCGTTAACCCTTAACACCTGATTCCCATTTTAACGGCTGCTTCTAGCAGCCGTTAAAATCCATGGCGCTAAACCGCCTTGGTGCTAATTACGCCACCGTAATTTACGGTGGCGTAATTAGCGCCTTCCCCACTCCCATTATGCCCTATGGGGCAAAAATGGGAATGGGGAAGGGTAAAATGGGAAATGGGGATTTACCGCCCCACTCACCTTGGAATCGGGCGGTAAATCCACCATCCACCATGGTGTAAACATAGTTTACACCATGGTGGTAAAGTTGGTGTACTTACCGCCTGGGTCGTAATGACCCCCTTTGTGTTTGTTTATGCACACCTTTCTCTATTTGCTAAAATACATAAGCAGACCATGTGCAAATGGGCTTAAAGTTAAAGGCCTTAGGCCAGTTATCACTAGCAATGAATTATGTTTTCAATGCCAAAGTTTAACCATTTACTGATGTCATGGCCTACTATGGACGAATCCCAAGAAGAGGTATGTTTTGAATATGATCTGAAGATTATAATCAAGATAAGACTGGCCAATGAAAATGGAAGAATTGGGAAAAGATGAGATTTCTTTGAAGAGCTTGTGCCCTCTATGTCCCCGGCCCCACCGAGACATGGTTCAGGCCAGCTCTGTCATAAGCTTTGACACTCCCCTCCCTGCTGGCTACAAGATCTTCTCTGCACCCAGATCCAACCGTACCGGAAGGGGTGTAGCCCTGATCTTTCTGGAGTGGATTCCTGCCTCTGTCATTCCTACGCAGGCCTACTCCTCTTTCGAATGCCTCGTCTGCAGGCTCTCTCTCTCTCCTGGCCATTCCCTTACTGTGGCTACCATCTATCGGCCACCAAGCCATATCTCCTCCTTCCTCTCTGAGTGGGTGGACCTCTCCTCTTCCCTACTGGTCTCGACCACCCAACTCCTCCTTCTTGGAGACTTTAACATCCACCTGGATGCTTCCTGTCTTTCCTCTGGACTCTTTCGCGACCTCTGCGACTCTCTCTCACTCTCTATTCTCCCCTACGGCCCGACTCACTCTGCAGGGCACACTCTGATCTCTTCAGACCTTCCCCTTTCTATCCTTCCCACAACTCCTCTCTCCTGGAGTGATCACTTTCACCTTTCCTCCCAGCTCACCCTCTCTACCCCGCAGGCCAAGCCAACTCCAGCACTGCCACCTACGTTCCCAGTTATCTGACCCATGAAGCGTGTGTCAGTTGAGGCTTTCGCCGCCACTTTCTCAACCCCCCCCTCCTTTGGCTGACTCACACCCTGACACAGCCCTTTCCATACTCCACTCTGCTATATCTGATACTCTTGATGTTCTTGCACCCTGTCATGAGGATCCACATGAAGCCCAAAGCCAAGTGCAACTCCTGGTACAAATCAGTCTTCATCACCCTTAAACGCAAGTGCAGGTTGGCTGAGACGAAATGGCGTGCTTCCGATAGATCCTCTGACAAACTGTTTGCCACCTGCTCCAAACGCAATACCGATTCTCTGTCCGCACCAAGAAGAGGGCCCATATCCAAGCCTGCGTCTCTGTGGCATCCAACAACTCAGCTGAACTGTTTAAATCTGCAAGGAGCTGGCCAATCCTGCTGCAGTCACTACCTCTCCTGTCCCCTCCCAGGCCCTCTGCACGGTCCTGGCTTCTCATTTCATCTCTAAAACCCAGGACATCCTGTTCTCTCTCTCCTCCACTCCCTGCTCTTGCTCTGGCCCTTCTTCAGCCAGCCACCTCTCCTCCCTCCTTCTCTGCCTTTCACATGTTCTCCCCAGACGAGGTTTCTAGACAAGTCCAATCTATGAAAGTCTCATCATAACAGGTTGTCCCCTGTTCCTCCAAAACCATCAAGGACCACATTGACACCCTGGCTCCTGGTCTGGTTGACTTTTACAACCACTCTTTCACCACTGGAGTCTTTCCTTCCCCCCTGAAGCACACCCTTGTGCATTCTCTTCTTAAGAAACCCTCTGCTGACCCCTCCTGCCCGGCTAACTATCGCCCAATCCCCATCACTTCTTTCCTGGGCAAACTCCTGCAAAACCTGGCCATCTCCCACCTTAATCTTCACACTGAATCTGTTGATTGTCTCCATTTCTCCATGTTCATCAGTCTGGCTTCAGAGCTGCCAGAAGCATGGAAACTGCTCTCCTCAACATCCGTGAAGACCTGCTCTCCAACCTTGATTCCAACCCCCCCAGTGTCCTCATCTTACTTGATCTCTCTTCTGCCTTTGACTGGGTCAACAATGCCATCCTGCTCAACCGTCTCCGTGATAACCTGGGTATCACCGATCAGGCACTGGCTTGGCTGACTTCGTTCCTCTCCGATCGATCCTCCCAGGTCCAACTTGGGTCCGTCCTCTCCTCTATCTCTTTCTCTACCTGTGGTGTTCCCGGGGGTCTAACCTCTCTCCCTGGCTGTTCAACCAATACCTTGCACTTCTTGCCCACCGCATCGCTCTCTCTGCCCCAACTTGCACCACCTCTTCTCCTTCTCTGATTTCTGACTGTCTGTCGGCTATCCAGGAGTGGTGTGTGACATTGATCTCTGCCTTAATACCAGTAAGACTGAGATTTCCTGTCAATCTCTGGCCAGCTTCTCATGGCCCTCTTCCTGCTCCCACTAGTGAGGCTAAAAACCTTGGGGTCATCTTCGACTCCACACTCTCCTTCTTTCCTCACATCTCTGACGTCTCTAAGAAGTCACACTACCAGCTGCACCTCCTCGGAGGTATTCTTCATTTCCTCTCCTTCCACCAGAAGCTGACTGTCTCCAGAGCTCTGGTTCTCTCTAGACTGGACTGCTGCAACAGCCTCTTTCTAAATCTGCCTGCAACTCCGCCCTCTGCAACTCAGAACTGCAAGACTTGTCCTTGGCCTCAAGCCAAGGGATCGTATCTCACCAGGACTGACATCTCTGCACTGGCTCCCAGTGGCTGCGAGGATTAAGTTCAAAACCCTCTGCATTGTCTGCAATACCTTCAACTCTCTCTTTGTAAATATCTTCCTTCTCGAGCTCTTCGCTCATCCGCCTGCAACTCCCTCAGGGTCAGTTGCTTCTCCAAACAACACGTTGGTGGTAGATCTCTTTCTTCGGCTGGGGCCTCCCCCTGGAACAGCCTCCCTGCCTCTCTGAAACTTGAGGAGAACCATCTCCGGTTTTGGAAGCACCTCAACACCTTCCTCTTTGCTTCTGCTTTCTCTCCTCCTCTCCCCTGCTGAACTCCTGGCTGAAACCGAAACTGCACTGGTCACCTGGCTACCTACTGATCTCGGGGCCCAGGTCCCCTCCTGCCAGCTGCACACCTGCACTACCCCCCTGGCAACCCTTGCACTCAGGGGCTGTTTCTGTATCCCCACAGCCCCCTACCAGCACTTGACACCTGATGTCTGCACTTACCCTTACACTTGCCACCAGCTGGCTGCACATTCTATTTATTGTTGTTATTTTTCTTACTGTTTATCCTATGTATTGTACTGCCCCCTCCCTCTTTCCCCTCGCAATTTTCCCCTTCTCCCATCCCCTGCACTTGCGCAATCTCATTATCACCTGGCCTAGTAAGATCATTGTCTCTGTCTTCCCTCTGTTCCCCCTCCCTTGCCTCATCGTGCCTTAAAACACTTGTGTATAGGCGCGTTATAAATGCCATATCATATCATATCATATCTTATCATATCATATCTTATCATATCATATCAATCATATTTGGGGGGTGGATTGTAGTAAAGTATCTGGGAGTGTTTTAAATTGGTGCAAAAAATATATAAGATGCCAACTGATGTTATATTGTTGAGACTTGGGTTAGTTTCATGCTGCAACACCAACTAACCACTCCTCAGAGCTTTGTATAATAAACTTGCTTTATGTTCAACAGTGTACTCGCTTCTTAAGTGGTGCACCAGTTTTGGGTTAAGGTGATTAAAGGCCCATCCCCACAACTACTTCATTGGTCCTGTGCACTACCCTAATAAGAATGATATGGTTTGCACACGGACAAGGGATGCTTCCAGGCACTACAGAGAAAATAAATCCTTTCAATTCACATCAATGCACCTTAAAAGTTCAAGTTGAAGATGCAGATGAATGCATTAAATATAAAATCAGATAAAAATGCATGCTGTAAAACACAGGCTCATATCTCATGAAGCATAGCAAGCAGACAGTTTGTCAGGAGACACGTTATATCAGGGAGTGTGTGCCTGGTGGGTTGCTTTGCAAACTGATTCCCATTCCAACGAAGATTGTGCTTTTGGCAGTTCTCTAAAGTTTCCAGAGACATAAAAAGACTGTTCAATATTGATGAACTACAGCAGTGATGGTAATTTATCATTGAGTTAAAGATGTTCTTTTTCACCCTGCTATAGTGTTAACGCAATGTGGCCTTGCTTTTACCTAAATATGTTAGTAGATTGAGAAAACAAATGTTAAGTGCAGGTTGAACTAACTTTTGACCAAGAGTATGTCATACTCCTTTTCGGTGTGTGTGTGTGTTTGTGTGTGTGTGTGTGTATTATAGGGTTTGAGGGTGGCTAAGGCCTGGAACAACCTTCCGCTGGGGCTCCGAACAGAAAGTAATCATCTGGCGTTTCGGAAGCTCCTAAAAACAGAACTGTTCATTTAACTCTATCTTCGGTTATCCTCACTGACCTTTTTGCTTGCAAAGGAGCGCTTGGATGCCTTAGGGTTTTAGTGCTATAGAAATGTTATAACATAACATAACAGGGTGCTTCCCAATGTTATGTTATCTTGCATTTGTATGGCGCCTCCTGCCATAGTTCATGCCGTTGAAGCACCTTTGGCTCAAAGAGGCAAAGGAGGAGTATGATAGAACATTCAGTAGTGATAGGGAGGCGCAAAATCAGGTACATAGTTGGGGTGAGGACAAGGGATAGATAAGTTTACCAACAACTACTCCAGCTACAATTCTCGACTTTGTTGTTGGGGAGGAGCTGAGGATCACTCGACTCCTGGTACCCTTGAATGCCCCTCCTAAATTTAATACTCCTGACCTATTGACACCATGTAGTACTGGCCACCCCCAATCCCGTGAGGTAGCTGTCAAGACACTCGGGAGGGAACTGCCTCTACCACAGATCTTTAATGCTACCCTTTCTAAGGTTATACTGGAAAACCCACCACAGACAAGCCAAGGGAAATTGAGGTGCTGTCTATTAAATACTCGATCCCTTGTTAAGCATGCAGTGGAGATTATAGAACGTATTCAGGAGCAAAACCTAGACATCTTCTTCCTCACAGAAAATTGGATGACAGAAACATCTTATCATGCCTTGCTTCTGGCCACCCCTGATAGATACCTTGCCCTACAAATCAATCGGGAGTAAGGCAGAGGAGGGGGATTGCCATTATCTATAAGCACAATCTAAAGATTCACACAATTAACAGCTCCAACTTGGATAATTGTGAAGCTTTAATAGTGAGACTTCTATTACCCTCATTCTTCTTTAAGGCCCCCTAAGAGATAGTCCTTTATTTGAAAAACTATTATTGGCCACCATAGGAGAGTCATCAAAGGATTCCACACCTGTTGTTATACTTGGTGACTTTAATCTTTGGTATAACAACTCTGCATACAATGCAATGAAGCCAATGATCCTATAATGTCACTGGACTCCATAGGCTTCCAACAACAGATCCAAACTGCAACTCATAGTGCCGGTAATACCTTGGATTGGATTGTCACAAAAAACCAAGAAGGAATTGTTTCATCTATAATGGATTGCGTTTGGTCAGACCGTTACCTTGTAAACTTTGAGTGTCTGACACATCCTCCTCAGGGCGACGTGTTAGTTAAGAAAAAAATGCTCATGTTCTGGCGCAACCAAAAAAACATAACCAAGGTTGCATTTAAGGAGCAGGTAGCCCGTCTCCTTCCCTCTCTTCAAAAGTACTCCTCCCTTGATGATTTTACTTACCTATTTAGGATGGGTACTAACTCTGCATTTGACTCACTGGCCCCACTTAAATCAGCCAAATGAACAAATCTACCAACCAAAATAAAGGGTTTTCAGCTGATATCTTAGCTGCCAAACAGACTAAACGTAAAGTGGAATGATGCGGGAGAAAAGCCCCCTCAGCTGAAACAATGCTCAGTTATAAACAAGCTGTTAAACACAATAAAGAATCAATTTTGAATGCCAAAGCTGCACATTTTAATACAAGCATTAATCAAAGTCCCATTCCAAAGAATTTTTTACCATCTTAAAGGAGCTAATAAATGCCCCAGTTAATAGCCAGGAACAAGAAAGTAATGCTTGGTGTCAAGCAATTCATGAAGCCCTCACCAGCAAAACTGAAATACATCAACTAGCAATTAAGGAACAATTAAGGATCCTTTAAAAGGATGTTACTATACCAGAGCCTATTCCCCATTCTACTCCATCTCCTCCTGAAACTTTTACCTTTAAAAAAGTCACAGAGACGGAGGTCCTCGAAATTATTCACACACTTAGACCTTCCTCTTATAAAGGAGACTTATTTCCAGCTAAATTATTGAAGGATTTCGCTGAGACTTTAGCCCCTTGGGTAGTTCACTTTGTAAACCAGTCCTTTGCTGAGTCCTACATGCCCAGTAATATCAAAGAGGCATGGATCACCCCACTTATCAAAAAGGACAATCTTGATCCTTCAGTTCCAGGTAAATATAGACCCATCACGAATGTGCCTTTCTTGTTGAAGAAAATAGATAAGATTGCCTACCAACAATATCAACAATTCATTGAAGGAAATGACATCCTTGCAGAAGAACAATCAGAATTCCGTGCCAATTACGGCACTGAGACAGCTATTCTGGATTTACAGGCAAACATTGCATCTATTATTGAAAATGGTAGCCCAGCACTACTCCTTTTGTTAGATCTCTCCTCAGCGTTCGATCTGATTGATCACAATCTACCTGCTGAAAGATTGATAACAGTTGATAGATGCTCTCCTGCTGCAGCAGACTGGTTTAAATCCTTCCTAGGCCTTAGAATTGCAGCAGTTATTAAGGGGGACTTTACCTCCCTAAATAACTCTGCTGCTATGCGGTGTCCCACGGGTGTCCTGCTTGTCGCCCTTCCCTTTAACATTGTCTCCAAGCTATTATGCAACATGTTACGAACCATGGGTGTCAAGTTTACAAACTATGCTGATGACACCCAGCTGGTTTTCCCATTGTCAGGAGACTATGAAAAAGACGCTCAGAGAGTCAGGGAGGTGTTTTCAGCCATACAAAAGTGGATGGCTTCTAACTCCCTGGCCCTTAATGAAACGAAGACAGAACTTAAGATAATGGGTACTCCCCAGAGACTAAAAAGACTAGAGGATCAATATCAACATTTTAACATCAACAACAGTATTATTATAGTGTCCGACTGTGTAAAAAAACGCTGGGCATATTCTTGGATGCTCATCTATCTTTTAAAAGGCACGCTTCATATCTTAAATCTACCTGTGCCTTTTTGACCAGCCTTCTCTGGCAAATACGTTCTTACTTGTCTAAGCCCAATCTCGCTGTAATTGCGGGTGCTATAATAAACTCTAAACTGGGCTACTGCAGCAGTCTCTTAATGGGCACCGCAAAATCTAACCTAAAAAAAATACAAACCATCCAAATTGGTGCGGTTAGAGGAGTAAATGGGCTTATCCAACTCTCCAGAACCTAGACCGCCAGGAGGAACCTTCATTGGCTCCCGGTTGCTCAAAGAATTCAATTCAACAGCGCATTGATGATCTTTAAATGGCTTACAGGTGCTGCTCCTAAGTATCTTGCAAAAAAAATTAATAAAACCCCCATTAAGAGAAACTTGTGTTCTAATAACAACTTAGACCTGCTGATACCTCATCAGTTCTTAAAACGAATTGGTAACAGCAACTTTAACTTCTGGGCACCAACACTCTGGAACTTCCTACCTCTGCCACTAAAGAATTGTGGAGATACCAATCTGTTTAAAAGGCAGTTGAAGACTTGGCTCTTTGATGATGGGGTGGAGTAAATCCCCTCCTTTCTTTCTGCCCTGTTGGGACTGAACTGTATTCTATCGGTTGTTATGCCGAAAAGGAGAGATTCCTGGAGAAGAGGTTTTCACTATGCCAGGGGTATGTTATGTTATATGGCATTTGTATAGTGCTTTCTGCCATGGGTATGGCCTCGATGCACTGTGGGGATGAAGGCCCTTTGGAGGACCGTGCTCCAAGACGTGAGACGTGGAGGAAGGATTCTAAAAGACTTGTGGTTAAATAGGAGGTGGCCTGTCCCTGATAGCAGCCCGTATGAGTCAGATGAGAGACTGATAATGTGTACAGCTGGACCGATTTTATTCGTGGGACTCAGCTGCATTCTAGTGGAAGCGGTGATGTGTGCTTGGGCGGGTGAATTTGAGCAGTGATTATTGCAGATGTATGCGGGTGGGTGGATGTGCCCCTGGAGGGATTCAGCTTTGTTCCATTGTGATGGAGTGCTAGCCAAGCCATTGAATCATGGCTGATGTCTAGTTGTAACGAGGTCTTGCGGAGCATATCATAAGGCCTGACTTATGAGCAGGGCTAGTTACCACCTTGTCGACTCATCAGATGCCCTGCATTCCTCTCTGGAGAATAGTTTGTCCAGGATCAGGACTAAGCCATTCAAGATGCAGCAGGGAAAAGACATGTTTTGAGAGCCGTCCGGGATGGCGAGGTGATCCTCTATGCAGCGGATTGTAAATGGAATCGAGTTCCAGATGGTAGGTGCTTGGACTGAGAAGGATGAGCACCCTATTCTGGTTGAGTTTGTCACTGGAATGACGAAGAAGAGTGCCGCACCTGATCTCAAGTTTCTTGGGGGCCTGTAGTATGTGAGTACATGTTGCATTGCAGATAGGCTTGTTCTGTGTTGTGGAGTACTCGGTGGGTGATGTACATTGCCTTGAAGGTGGATTGTCGCCCGATCGGCAGTCAGTCAGGGACACGCAGGGTGGGTGTGATGTGTTCTCTAGGGCAAAAGACAAGAAGGTGCTTGCTGTGGTGTTTTGTACCTGTTGGAGTTTTTTTTGTTGTGATGCGGGGGTCCGCAAGTAGTCTAAGTGTAAGAGGACAATAGCAACGATCGTGGTGACTCTGTATGGGGAGGCCAGGTAGGGAAAGATGTGTCGGAGAATGTGCACGCATATGTCTGAAATGTACTGTCTGCGTGATGAGCCTGGGCGTGTTGAAGCAATGCACAAGAAAAAATAAGCGCCGACGGCCTTCTACTTACTTCCATAGGGCTCCAAGAACATTTATATTATATGTCAGAAATCGATTTATCCAATTTTGAAAACAGCTCCCTGAAAAACAAGCACAAAATATAGATTGTCTCGGGAGGATAGGTCAGGGGCAACCTGCTCACCCTGGAAGCAAGACGACAAGGAGCACCAGAGGTTCGATCCCCGGTCCGCGCTTATAAACCTCTGAGTATTAAGCACGTTATAAATAAACTATTTCATATCATAGTTAAGCTAAAACCTATCAAAACATGAGCTTTGAGTTTCTAAAAGTTCCATAGCTAATAACGTTTGACTAACTAAACAAATCTGTCTGAAATGTTCCATACAATTCTTCAAACAATTTGAAAGCTATAAAGCATATAAAAATGATTAAGCTTACAAAAAAGAATGTTTGTGACCTACTTTTATCCAGAGATAAAGGTGCTTCCTTTCAACATGCGTACAGTGAAAACCAGAAGAAGGATTGCCATCAAATATGAAACAAATTGGGCACAATGCGTTGCAGACATTCCCATTTTTGGTTTGGTGTAAATCCGGCCACTATTTGTTTAAGAATGTGAAGGAGAAAAAACATGTTTTTTGCAATTAACGACTTTATCGTCAATCTCTATTAACTACTTACAATGTTGTATATACTTGCATCCTAAATTGGGTGGGAGGATGGGTGGGTCTATGTCCCCAATATCCCAGGGACTCTCAATGAAAAAAAAAAGTTATGGTTCTGTTCATTTGCGGCCCGAGTGGCTGGCAGCTAAAGGGTTAAACATGAATCAGAAATTACAAACAATACATAATCCCTGTTAAAGCGATAAGCAAAGTATAGCTAGAAGGAGGGCTAAAGTGGCTATCAATGGAAGAAATTATAATATAGCTATGAAGCTGACGTTTTACTATTGTTTTAGGCATATCATATGTTGGTGGGTTGCTCATGTGATGCTTGTAGTGTAGATAATTAATAGAAAATGAATCAAACGCAGTTCCATATTCAGTTCCCCATCTTATACCCAGGGGATTCAGCAACAGGACACTCCATACCACAGAGAAACAATAGAAGCTGCCTTTTACACACTTAAAGAATACAATTTAACATTCGGTGGGGCATGTATGTGTGTTTCTTGTCAATGCTAGAGAACCATTTGCTCCAGTGTTTTGTCCTGCAATGCATGCATTATAAACCGTCCAGGCATTTAGTACATAGTTCATCAAAGAGTTTCTCAATAGTTTTACAATATGGAGGAGTGTCCTGTTGCCTCTAAAAAGATCCCTTTACATGGTGTATATTGACACTCTGAAGCAATGCTCTCTTCAACATGCCCTACCCTCTCCTACTACTGTGTCTCTCTGTGCCACTTATCTGCGTTCACTCAGCTCCTGCTTTTCTCTGACTTTCCCTGCCCTATCCACCCCTGTCTTCAACTACTTGTCTCTACCACCCTTCTGTGCACTGTTTCATGTATACCGCTCACCTCTCATCACACCTATGGTTAGTCTAGTCTCTCCTGCAACTGATTTCCGTCCCTATTACCACCTTCCTTCTTGGACCCAAAACCCGTTCTCTGTTATGTCACCCTCCACACTGTTACCAACCTCTATTCATTGTTTCTCCTCTGTCTTGCCTGGAGGGTGTGCCCCACCCTCTTATTGCTATGTTGTCTTCTCTCTTCTCTTCTCTCTGTCTCTCTTTCTCATTGTATCTCTCCATGATTCGTGGTTCTCATCACTTCTTCCTTGCGCTCATCTTTTCTCTCTGATCCTCTCCCCTCTAGCTCACCCCAATATTCGTACATCTCTCTGTTTTATATCTCATGGCTCTCACTCTCCATGTCTCATCCTCTCTCTGATTTCTACCTCTCATTGTTCGCTCACTCCTAACCTGCCCCCCATTGTTCTTTCTCTTCTCTCTCATGCAATGCCAGTACCTTCCCACCCTCTTATCCTGGCTCAAAATCTTGTTTTTTTCAAGTCCCTGTTCTCCCTGTTCTTCGCCCCGTTCTTCTTCATGAGCACAACCCCCTCAAAACCCTTCGGGAGGGAGGGATCCTCTGGGCGACAGCAGTACTCTGGGCGACATCAGTAAGGACTGTCATGCTTTTACAGTACGTCTATATGTTGGCCTGAGGTAATGCAGGATTTCACATACCCAGTATTTTACTGTTTGCTTGCAGGGTTGCTCTGAATAGTCTCCATCCATTGAACAGGTTTACGCTTCTTGCCTGCGCCACAATGACCTAAGGCTGGTTAAAGACTTTAGAGGAGTCCTTCACCCCTAGAAGGTCACATGACAGGACCATTCTTTAGGGGCAGGAGAACCATTCTCATCAAGGTCAAAATTCAGAATAAAGAGCAGTGGATGTTGCCTAAAGGTTTATTGGATCAATATGGGAGATATCATATCAATCAACCCCTAACCACTCACCGAGGCGCTTGTGTTTCAACAGGTAAATAGCTTATGCTGCTGAATTGTATTTATATTTTGGAAAGCGTCTAATAACTAAAATCTATCAAATAAAAAAAGGTATTTCCTGCTATGCTACTGTCGGCAAAAAAATGAGCCCTGTCAAGCGGGTGTTCACATTGTATTCCAAAAAAGGAGGCCTGGTTACAAAACCTTAGTAAAGTTAGTGATTTAGAAAGAAGGTAGCTCCTAAAAAACCTAATGGGTGTTGACTTGCTTCCCTTGTTCTTTAACATCCTGTTTTCAATGGATCAGGATGCAGAGCGGGCTACCAGTCAGGACAGTCTCTCATGCCTTTCAGGCGTGACTCAGGGTCTGTCACCCATTTTAATCAATGTAGACATGGAAATGCTGAGAGATCTAATAGCTGGGTTGGCAGTCTCCCTCCATCGATACACGAATGATATGTGGCTTAGCGTGCAGGTGGGCCTTTAGCGGATAAAGGACAGCTTGCAGTGCATCAAGACTTGGAGGGCAGCACTGCTTTTGTTACTCTGGAATCATTACTGGACATTTTCACATTTAGGAACTAGCACTATCGGTATTTGTTCCTGTTCTGAAATCTCCTGCCAAGTCCATCTGTATCGGTTTAGACCATCAGCGGTCTTTGAGTGTGTACGTCAAACAGTTAACTCTGCCTTATTTCAAGTGTTTGTCTTGTGGTCAACAATGCCCTTTGTACCATCTGGGAATTTCCACCTAGCTTCTCAGAGGCTTCTCATCTCACATTTTGCCTGTGGAAACTCTGTGGAAATTCTGTCTTGTTTGGACTTCCAAAAGCCATGTTCCAAATGTAATACTGAACTTTGGTGAGGGTGGGCCTCATTACGACTCAGGCGGTAAGGGGTTTACGCCGGCGTAAATAGCGCCGACCCTTACCGCCTGAGTACGAGGTCCCTTAGCTCCATGGCGGATTTAACACCTGCTTTTAGCAGGTGTTAAAATCCATGGCGCTAAGGGACCATGGAGTTAATTACGCCACCGTAATTTACGGTGGCGTAATTAACGCCTTCCCCACTCCCATTATGCCCTATGGGGCAAAAATGGGAATGGGGAAGGGTAAATGGGGATTGGGGACTTACCGCCCCGCCAACCTCGGAATGGGGCGGCAAGTCCACCAACCACCATGGCGTAAACATAGTTTACGCCATGGTGGTAAAGTCACGGCCCAGGCGGTAACTTACCGCCTGGGTCGTAATGAGGCCCGGTGTCCTTCCTGCTTTGGCCAACATGGGGGCTACCTCCTGGTGATTTGGGCAAAGCACTTCAATTTCAGAAGAACTTAATTGCCTACTAGTGGAGGCCATTTGTTGAGTGTTTGGAGTGCAGGTGGTTCTGGAGGACTATGGACTAGAGATGCGCTGTGGTTCGTTGTGACCAAATTATGCAAGCCTGCACTGTCAGTATCTGGAAGTGCCTAGCATTATCCATCAGAACTGGGCCCGATATCCTACTGTTAAGTAAGCCTTCTGTCTAAGGTATATGTCTTAAGACAGTGAAAGCAATTTGGGATGTTGTTTTATGGATATAGCTTCCCTTTGCTCTGTTGCTTTTACATGTTTTGCAGCCCATAGCTGCCCTGTCCATGCTTTAAGTACTAAATCAATTTAGAAATTGGGCAATAAATAACAATACAGCTCTTTGGCGTGGTGCTGTCCTTGCACGTGAATGGTCACACCTAAAAACCATGTCACAATTGATACTCATCAAGTGAATTGGAGAACCCATCTGCCCTGCGGTACTGGAAGGGTTTAATGATTCCTCTATGCATTGTATTTATTCACAGACCTAATTTAGACGTCTACTGTATTTATTAATATTGTGGATACAGATGGAAAGAATGCATTCAAAAAACAATTTCTTTTGAAATTATGTTAAGTACCTTGCATAGAAGGGCCAGTCAGGGAAGAATGAAATTGAGTAAAAGTAACAGAATCAGCAAATGTAGATTTGTTTCCAAACGAATCCAAACATTTAAAGTTTGGAAACACTCTAACTTTCCATGTCAGAGGCCGACATTACGACTTTGGCGGTAGCCATGCTGCTATTGGCGGCATGGCTGCCGCCAAAATCGGGTCCGGGTTCCCAGAATGTGGAATTACCGGGCCATTCTGAGTTCGGAGGATCCGGTAATTCCTCCCTTCAGGAACCCGTGCCCGGACCTTACACATTCCCATTTCAGCCCCAATAGGGCGGAATGGGAATGGGAGAGGGAGCGAACTACGGGCCAGTTACGAGTGGCCCGTTGTTTGCTCCCTCTTCCCCTCGCGGAACCCGCTCTGCACGTCTGGTAAAACCAGACGTGCAGAGCGGGTCCCGCGAGGGGACCTCGTAATCAGGTGGTATGGCGTTGATGGCACTGGCACCTTTACCCTTTACCGGTGCCGTTAACCCCTTACCGCCTGACTTATAATGAGGCCCTGAGTCTCTCAATAGCCTGATAACTTTGCTCTTGTGGTTCAACTGGTTGCATTTGGGAACGGCTGAAAGGACACTGGAATAATGAAAATTCAATGCTTTGAAATGTTCCTTGAATTACTATTGGAATTCAAGTCATGGGAATGTCCGATGCTGCCCTTGATGCTGGTCGCCTGGGCCTGCTATGAGTGTCTCGCAGCTAATGGAAAGTATTGATTGCCTTACATCACATCTTACCTGGATACTGGAATAGCTGGTGACCCTCATGGTCTGCTCACTAGCTGATGCCAGCTTTTGGTAAAGCCATGTGATTGGTTATGTTAGCCTTGCTTTGATAAAAAAAATCCACCAACCGTGTCTGTTTTATGTCTTCGAGAAACTCGAACAACAAGAATGTTGGGTAGTCCAATGCCCTTGCAACCTTTCAAATCGTTTTGAAAATCTGTCTGGAAAAGTGTGGGGTTCACCCATGAGCACACTGTGAGGAAGGGCTGACTGCTGTCATCTTGCACAGGTCCGCACCGGACCCTATATCATGTCACCCATAAGAGAGTGGAGCATGCTAAACTGTATTCTATTTTTTTCTAGAGGACCTGTGGGGGAGCCATTGGGGTTCTGTGGGAGGAAATGTTGGGGTGCCTTTGGGAGTGGGATGGACTCTTCTCTGCCCCCATGAATGATTCACAAACGTTCATTTTTCCTTACAATTCAAAGGCAGTGGCACACAAATACCTGTGGGTCACATTTGGGAGAATGACAAGGATACTTGATACTCAAAATAACCAGTGATTGGACCCTTGATCGTTGTAAGATTGTACGGAAGTGAAGTGTGGGAGACCAGCTCCCCCATAAGTAGAGGAATGGATGAACTAAATACAGCCTTAGTTCAGCAGCCATATTGCCACCTTTATTGACTTGCTCGGCAATAGCAGACTGTTGCCCTTACCTAGCCCATTGCTGGCCGAAGTGCAGCGGATTATCCTCCTGCATGCTTTCAGTGGTACAAGCACCGTAAACTAAGAGGGATTAACAGACTGTTGCTTATACAGTCACGCATGTGAAGACGATTTACACATGGGGAATGCAGTTACAAGCTGAAATGTCAGGAAACTCCCTGAAATGCATACAAAGAACAGTCTGTTGCTGTGCACCCCACTGTTCATATGTATTGCCCTTGAAATGCCCTGCATGCCCATGCAGGTTTGAGATCTACCAAAGCAGTGGCATAGCACAACATGGGCCATTCACCCTGAAAATGTGGTCAAGGGTCCATGAAATGTCCACCACCCAGACATACACAGGCATCTTGAAAGTCTGGGGGTCCTTGCATGCTGGGTCCTACTGGATCCCTCCGTTATGTCTATTATAATATCAGGTCTTAATGCTGGCATCACAAATACACATGCAGCGACATTCCATTTTACCTCCCCAGAAAGTGCCGGGTCTATGGTGGTGGCAGAGAGATTTAAGGCAGGTACATAACAGGGAGTGGGAAAACTGCAAGCATCACCACACACCGTGGGTAATAATAAGCAGCGCTCAGATGCCTGAGGGTTCGTAGCGCTATATAAATGCTAAATTATTATTATTATTATTATTATCATTCTTACTGTTGCCATTCCAAATCTAGACTTTTTACGCCAAGCCACCTGTTATGCCCCAGCATGAACACCAGTAAAAGGAGCGGCTTGTAATTGACATTTTCTTTATTTATTTATTGGTCACTTATTAGGCGCTTATACAATTAGCAAAACTGTTTCAAAGCACCCACAGGGCAGACAGGGTCAGGAAAGGGGAAGGTAGACAATGAATTACAGCAAGGATAAATAATTGAATTAATAGTACAAACAATTAATGAGAATAAAGGGAAGGGGAGACAAACCTACTGTGCCTTTTGAGTGTTCAGAATGTGCAAGAGCAGAGGGGGAGGGGTGAGGTATAAGGTGCTATGATGTTCATGGAGAAGTACTCAGGGTAAGTGCTAAGAGGAGATGAATGTAAGTGCAACCACCCATTGGTAGGGTGAGCCCAAGTAAGTGCAGTAGAAAGACAGCGGCTGGGATGAGAGGATGAGAGATGTGGGGGGGGGTCAAAGCCCTGAGGACACATAAAGGTCCTGCACATCAATCATGCTGCTCTAAGATTAGCAAGGAAGAGTGGAGGAGAAGGAAGAGGTAAACGAAAGATCTTGAGGCTTTTTCGGAACGCAAAGAGGTCATGCTCAAGACGCAGAGGGAGAGGGAGGCTGGTCCATAGGAGGGAGCCAGCTGATGAAAGTGATTGCCCACCAGCACTCTGTTTAGCAAAGCACTTAACTCGCAGGGAGTTGGTGCCAAAGGAACAGAGGAGAGTATTTGTTCAGGAGGCGTGCGCCTCAAATTCCAAAATCCAGAGTTTTGTGAGGTTCTCTTGAAGTTTTAGATTGCATATCCACAGCTCATGGGGTCCTTAGGTACTTGTGTTATATTATGTTATTATGGTATTTGTTGAGCGCATACCTAGCTTTGGAAAGCAACAGAGCACTTTACAGAGGTATACAACAGTACAGATGCATAACAGAGTGCTTTTCAGAGATAGCAACAGAACAGATATACAGCGGGGATAGGATACAGAGGGGCACAGAGGAGGGGTACAGCTGTACAAGGTGGCGGGGAGCAGAGGGGTGGACAGCGTCTAGTGAGTCAGGTGATGTGGGGGACGACATGATGGCCTAACTGTTGAGGAGGAGAGACTCCTTAAAGAGGTGGGTCTTGATTTCTTTTCTGATTTGTCAAAGCGTCGGGGTGAGTCTGATGCTGACTGGGATGCTATCTGTGTAGACCCTTGATGTGGTGTCAAGCCACTTGTAGAAAACTTCTCAGAGGCACAAGGGAGGTCGATGGCATGCCTTTGAGGAGGGCATTGTCCCAATCCAATTGGGATAGGACCAGCACTTGAATACTGGATCTAAAGCTGTCTGGAGGTAGGAAGAGCTTGACCTTCTGCAGGAGGGAGAGCTGATACCAAGCTGTTTGGGTTTTCTTAGTAATGTGTGTCTTGAAGGAGAAGTGTTTGTTGATGTGGAACCTGAGGGACTTGGCGCAGGAGGCGAGCTGAGGTGTGATGCCCCCGGGGTTCATGGTTGATAGTCATGTCTGTATGTCGGCATGTTCGGTGTTGTTGGTAAGGAGTAGCAATTCTGTCGTGGAGGGGTTGAGCTTCAAGTAGCCCTGGACATCCAAGACTGGATCAGTGAGAGGTTGGTTTTGACCCTCTGGATGTCCTTGATGGAGTCAATATTGAGGTATACCTGTGTGTGATCAGAGTATTGGTGGATGTGGATGTTGTCTTTGGCTAGGAGGGCTCCCAGCAGCTCTATGTATAGACTGAAGATCGCTGGGGAGAGGATGGGACCCTGCTGGACTCCATAGGTGATGGGTAGAATTGGCAATCTAGAGGAGTTCATCTGAACAAATTGCTGGCAAGGTAGGACTTGAACCAGCGTAGGACAATGTTGCTGATCTCCATGTGCCAATGTAGGGTGTCCGTGGTGGTCTTCTGTGTCGAAAGCGGCTGAGAGGTCAAGTAAAACCAGGAGGTAGGGGTGGCTGTCATCAAGGATGTTGAGGGTGTTGTTGACCACCTGTGTAGTTGCCGTATCCATGCTGGATCTGTGTCTGAATCTGGATTGGTAGATTTGAAAGAGATTGTTGGTGTCGATGTGTTGCTGCAGTTGTGCCGCTATCGCTTTCTTGATGATCTTACCTAGGGCAATGAGGCGATAGTTACCTAGGTTTTCAGGATCCAGAGTGTGTTTCTTTATTAGAGGGAGGATTTGTCCTGTCTTTAGGGTCGATGGGAAGTTAGGGAGCTGTTGATGATCTCCATGTAGGGAAAGAGAGCTTCAGCGGGGAGGATATTGAGGATGGATGCTGGCAGGATGCTGTCGTTATACGATGTGGCTTTGAGGGCAGACAGAATTTCTACCAGGTCCTCTGTAGTGAGTGTCTTGAATGCTATCCAGGGGGTGGAGATTTCACAAGGATGGACGTGAGGCTGGTCAGTGGATGCAGAGGTGGTGTCTACGTGCTGGCTAATCTTGCTGATTTGGCCGATGAAGAATGTGTTGATGGTGGTTGATTTTTCAATGGAGTGTGGTATGACATGGTTGGGTAACGGGTTGACGTGATACTTCACCGCTTTGAACAGGACTCTGCTTTTGTTGTTGGCTTCTGCCATGGTGTTCTGATAGGAGGCCCTAGCTGTGTTGATTAGTTGTCAGCGGGTTGCCCAGAATTCCTCATCATTATAGGGTCATTTTTGGATGGTTTTCAAATGACATACACAGCTAAATAATTCCTGCCTGGTTCGGTCATCTGTCAGCCAATTGTTCTAAGGCAGCCAAAGGTCACGCTTGGTCATGTCTTAATCTCCAACAATCAGTGACGTGTTCAGGCACACAGCTGCTCTGAACTCCCACGGACAGCGATAACGCTTCGGGAGATGTACAGGACAAGTCTGACTAGCTGTATTGCGTGCTTTCGCAATGCTTCCAAAATACCACAGGTTGCTGCTAAGAACAGGGCATGTTTCCGAAAAAAAAAGCTCCAGGCCAGCCTGCTATTTACCCGAGAGATGTTTATCGTGGCATCTGTCAGATCACACCATGTACACTCTGGAACATGGGGGCTTTTTAAAACGTTACAGGCCTGGGTCATTAGCAATGCATCAAAATGTTCAAAGCACATAATTGACTCTGTTCCTTTCCAAAAACATGTAGGCAGAGAGGCCTCGGGGCTCTTTTAAAGTCTTCGAAAGAGTGTTGTTTGTGGAAGTACGGTTTCATAGTAATTAGCATTGGTTAGCAAGACGCTACGTGGCGGTCGAGCCGTTCTGAAATAAGTTATCTTTTTTAAAACATGGACTGCCTGCGATTTGACTCAAAGGCAAACGAAAGCCACTAGGCAGTTTTCGTTCCATCTTTAAAGGATGTCCTCTTCAAATGAGAATACAACATTCGGACTACCCAAAATCAATCAGCACTTAATAGAACTTGCTGTCGTGCAGGGCTGCCATTTTATTTTATTTTGACACAAAATAGCAGTCCTGCAACATCACTCCAACGTTTGCTATGTCCACCTTAATTAGAACTGACAATGATTTAGAAACCTTGTGTACACCCACCCTCACCGTATACACACTGGCTATCGCCTACTAAGCCTAATAATTAAAAAAAAAATGGCCAACCCAAACAGAAACGGCAAATAAAAACTCTTTAGTTTTCAGAAAGTGACCGATGTTTAACTAGAGAGGTTTTTAGGCAAGTAGGTCAGTGTGTTAAACTCGTTGCACTCACAATTTTAGAGATGGATACGTGGACCTGACACCCCAGTCAAGGGCTTCTTATGGCGGTTGCACAAATGCTCTAGTTTACTGAGACCAATTGCCAGGTTACGAAAACTGGAAAAACCAGAAAGCAATGTTGCAGACAGGCATGCCAGGTGAAATGTTTCACCTGTCATGTGAGGTTGTTGGGTTCCTTTTTTTGTTTTGTATGTGTAGTGGATGTGTCGTATGTGTGTTCGCAACGACTGCACTTTTAAAAACCGGAGCATCCAATACAAGACAAAATGGCAAACAGGACATTTTACCACTGTATAATTGTGTAGTGCAATTTATGCAGTTTGGCCAGAATTCCCTATAATCAATGTAGCAACACATAGACTATTTCTTGGAGCCAGTGCAGAAATAGGCCGGGATCGCTCGGAGAAAACCGGGTATTATTGTAACCTTTGAACTCTCCCTGTGGTAGCCCCACCCTTCCCTCAGACCACTGCAGCCCAGGAGTGCATTGTTTCGACTTCCAGCACTGCTCAGACCCCTGTGCTTCCTAGTAGAGTTATTTTAAAAAGCTTTAAAGGAGCTCTGAGGCACCACACTCACTGACCTAGGACATTTCCAAGGAAATGTATGATGTTAAATTGACCCTGAAATAACACAGTGCTTGGTCAGCATAATGGCAACTTGGTAAGAATCCCTAACCCTCAAAATGAAAGTCACTAAATTATAATTATAATAATGATAACAATAAACCTAATAATGATAGCTTTCTTGGGCTCAGGGCTCAGCACTTTGGCCCTGATTCTTGGAATGATTTGCGTGGTACATCTGGACTTTGTGCAACAAACTGGGTGCAAAACCCCATTTCTCAATTCATGGAATCGACTGCAGAGGATTTTTTCGTACTTTGAGGGGAATTCGAGCAGGCTCTGCACATCTTTGCGAGTGGGTGAGTGCCTCGCGCGTGACTCCTTGTAGAGCGTGGGCATTCCCTGTGCACAGACCGGAGTAGAGGGTGAAACACCCAAAACATGAAAGAACAAGGGAAAATGTAGGCGTTATGAAGAAAGGCACCCTGGCAGTCCATCGCACGGCCACAATTGCGCATATCTAAGCGTATTTATGGATCTGTCTGTGCAACCTCTCACCAAGGAAATTACCATGCAAATCTCTCGATCTATCTGCCACCGGAAGGCAGGGGTACAGACACTTGCGCATAGTATTCCCTTTGAAGAGGTAAGATTGGATGCTGGATTTATGGGTGCGTGCACGCTATTAGGGTTCTGATCGGATTTGGGGGTGCGCATAGGCACTGTAACAGGGTGCAGGCACAGTTTATGGGGGTTTGCACGCATGTGTTCCAGGATATGATGACTTTTACGATACATGATATGCATGTTGAGCGGGTGCCGGGATAGTTACGGGGGACCCCATGCACCCCCATCGGTGTTCTGGCCCGGTTGTGGGAGTTCACCAGCAGTTTTTCTGCGATGCATGACATTGCGCGGAAGGAGTGCACAAAGGTCTGTTTCCAAGGCTGAAAGGGCTCTGCGTGTGGGAGTGTCGTGGGCACTCCAGCTGCGTCTTGTACATAGGGTTGGTTTGCGTGAACAATTCCATGAATACGTGATTTTCTTCTGCGTGACGGGCCACACAGAGTCGTTCTCAGCACGCAGGCTTTGCTGGATCTATCTACCCTTTTCCATGACTCAGGGCCTTAATGTTTCAAGTACAGGCATCCACAGAAAAAAATGTAAGCACCAAAGCAAAGCACGATGCCACTGTGTACCCCATTTCATGTACACCAGCATACATTCTCTTCACAAGTCAGAAAGCGCTACATTGCAAAAGATGGGTGCCATTTTCTCATTCCAACACCAAGCTTAAGGAGCCCACTCCCCACTAATGTGCGCACCAGTCATTTGGTTGTTAGAAAATTTTGAAAATGCACCTCTTCTAGCCCCTGCAGCCAGGATAATCCGCTCAATCCATATCAATTGAACTATGAGTTTCCAATCTTTTCCCAAATCATTGATGTCACATTCATGAGTCTAATTGGTTCAATTAAAGTCAACCAAGAATAGATTGGCTAGTCCATTTCTTGAGTGCGAGCCCAGGGCTGGATAAAGTGTGTCTGTGTGACATGAAGTCAACCGGTCACCCTACTTGGACAGCCAGTTCCACCGAAAGGATGCAGCTGAAAGTGATTACGCTGTTGATGATATTATGCAAATCTTTCCTGTCACGCATCTATTCACTCATTAGCTCCATGGATCTTTGGAACGGCACAATGCAGACGGGTTAGGCAACCAATCACATTCTCAATGCAGACTCTGCAAAGGTACCAGACCTTGTTTGCTACCTTATATGACTGTGCACCTATGTTGTGTGGCTGGGGGGCACCCACTTTCAAGTGCTTAAGAGAGATAGAGAGAGATAGAGAGAGAGAGCCGTTTGAAAGAAAAGACAAGCAAAGATAAATGTGAACATTATAAAGGTCCTATCTGATTAAGACCATCATCATCCGGATGCAAGGTAGGGCCACAGGCACTCGGCCCAATATATTGGAGCCGGTCTTGCACTGAGCGTGCATCTCGGCACGGATCCTCACTATATGCATGACAATTCCTACGTCTGCACTCTGATCTCCGGCACCGAGTCGGATTGCAGCTTTGCCCTGCCTTTGTTGATTTTTGAGCATCAAGATTTGAGCCACCATTGAAAGTCACGAGGCCCCTGCCGCTTCAAGATGGCTGCAAGTGCTTTCTACCATGCCCTATAGCTCGAATTAGCTCAGGACTCGGCTAGGATCAGCCCCTTCGCCTGATTGGCTACCACCTCCTTCATCCTGCTAATCCCGCGCCGGCAGGTGATAAGCCGGCCCACCCCTAAGGCACACACCATAAGGCACTTCCTGTCCTGAGCCTGTCCAGAGCTGACAGAGCCCAGGATCTCTGCTTATTCGCCTCCTTCCAGACGAAATCACATATCTTGTGGACACGCTCTAATAGGTAAGCTCTCCTGGCTTGACACTATGACTCTTCCCACTGAGCCATCTGGCAGATGCAGATGCCCAGATAACTTACCCACGCTATTGTGCCCCTACAGTCTCTTCCTAAAGTGCACTGCGCCCTCTTCCACACGCCATGCTGCATCCTATGACTAATCAGTCAGCCACCCATGAGACTATGCGCTCGCACAACTAATCTAGTCATTAATTCATCATGGTAGCATATTGTTGCATGCGCCAGCACTAACATTACAGCCCTATCACTGCTGTGCACTGTCTGAATCCTTATCTTTGTTGATTGCCGTCGACCTTGCATCCCAAATATTGCTGCCTCGCAGCGCTCTGCCTTTAAATTTGATTTGTGTGCCTAGAACTGCATCTGGTCACTGCTGCCCAGCAGCGCTCTGCCTTTAAATTTGATCTGTGTGCCTAGAATTGCATTTGGTCACCGCTGCCTCGTAGCGCTTTGCCTTTAAATGTGATTTATGTACCTAGAACTGCATTTGGTCACTGCTGCCTCGTAGCGCTCTGCCTTTAAATTTGATTGTGTGCCTAGAATTGCATTTGGTCACTGCTGCCACGCAAACCACCTGTTCCCATTTGTAGCACCATTTGATAATGGCTCCCAAGTCATGCCACATGTTATCTATAGCCAGCCACCTGCTGCATCACCTTATGTCAGTTCTACCTATTGTATTGCCTTGCAGCTGCACATGCACAAAACTGCCAGTGGCTAGCTGCATTTAGCATAGCCGAACTACCACTTGATAGTTGTAGTTAGCCTGTTAGTGCACTACCATTTGATAGTTGCATTTAGCCTGTCACCACATCGTAATTTGATAGCTGCTCTCAACTTGTTAGTGCATTGTCATCTGATAGCTGCATTTAGCCTGTCACTACATTGCAATTTATAATACCCTGTAACCAGCCCTACGCATACAATCACGATATGTACCTCCGACCATTCTACACGGTCCTACTAAGGATACTTATCCACATAATCACCCTGCAAGACCTCACTATGTTACACTACACACCCCCACTAGCGTCCGTGTACAACCTCCCTAAAGAGATTGACATGATCTCTAGACCTAGTACCCTATTAAAAAGGAACCTCAAATTACGAGACTCCCTAGACTGTACGTCCTTCTACCTAAAAAAGCATCAAGCAATGTGACCACTAGCCCTTGCCAAACTAGCCATTCACAGCACCCCCTCCAACTAAACAGTAGTCTTTTCCGAGAGCCCACTTCTACCCCGAAATGTAATCTCAAGACACAGCCTTCCTTGCCCCAACCAGTACAGTCTGGGATTAAGGGTGCTCTTATAAATGCGACTCTATGGTTGCCCACACAACAGATATAGCCGATCTAATACAAAAAGAAAATATGGACTTCCTAGCGATCACCGAATCCTGGCTCCACCCCGCAGCTGGTCCAGCAATTATGTTAGCCATCCCAAATGACTACACCTTGCTAAGACTAGATCGTACCACCTCGCGAGGTGGAGGCCTTGCCATAATAGCTAAAACTAACCTTACACTGAGACTCTCTCCACCCCACAACACCAACTCTTGTGAATTTCTAACTACCAAATTAGCCATATCCAATGTGCAGTCAGTATCCATCCACCTTATATAGCGACCTCCAGGCCCTCTAGGATCCTTTGAAGAGGACCTAACCAATATCTTGTCCAACAACCTAAAAAACTCCTCTCAAAGCATCATACTAGGAGATTTTAACCTTGGCTTCAGTGACCCTCTAGACCCTAATTCAACCTTAATCAACAACTCCTTAGAAGAATTAGGCTTTACCCAAAAGATGACAGCTCCCACCCACACCAAAGACAGAACCCTTGACTGGATTGCCGAGCACAAATGCCCTATCACGGTCACATCCATAATGCCCCAGTCTTGGTCTGACCATCATCTGATTACGTTCTCACTAGAGTCATCAGTTCCACTGCTTATCGACAGTTTAGCACCAGCGGTCCCCACTAGAAACAAAAGAAATATTACTCCAGAAAACCTCTTCCCTTTGATATTACCCACTCTCAACTCTATCCCAGACTACGCTGATCCCTTCACTATGGTAGATATGTACAACAAAGTGATGTTATCATCTGTTGACGCCATAGCACCATTAAAAATGAGAAAGAGCAAACCTCGCAAACACCTGAATACCTGTTTCACTCCACACCTAAAAGCAATTAGCCAAGAGAAACGTTGTTGTGAAAAAAATGGAGACTAGACCCATCTGAGACTAATAAGAATAACTTGAGCAAACAAGCCACCCTCTATAAAAAAGAAATCATCCTTGCTAAACAAACCTACTACAACCACCATATCTCCCAAGCCAAGTCCAACACCAAAGAGCTTTTTGCAATTCTGAAAGAGGTAGAATCCCCCATCCAAATTCCAGACTCCTGCCTCAAGGACAAAAACTGGTGCACAGGCATACAAAATGCACTGGCCAATAAAATTACAACCTTACAAACTAAGAGTAATAACAAAAAGGACAGCCTTCTTACCACCTAGAAATCCAGCAACACTAATACAACAGCACTGTTACCTATCTTGACTCCACCCTATGCAGCCATCCCCCATTTCAACTTTCGCAAAGTGTCCACTATAGAAGTTGAAAAAGTCATCCTTACTCTTAAACCTTCAAACTGCCATGGTGACCTATGCCCAGTGCAACTCATAAAAGATGCAGCTCGTGAAATCTCCCCGTTCATTACCAAACTTATAAATGCATCCTTCACCTCAGGTACCATACCTAATAACCTGAAACAATCTTGGGCCCTCCCACTCCTCAAAAAACTAAATTTAGATCCCTCCATCCCTACCAACTACCGCCCTATCACTACAGTGCCATTCCTACTTCAAATCCTTGATAAAATAGCATACATACAAATCCAACACTACCTTGAATACAACAACCTCCTAGGCGTACAACAGTCTGGTTTCAGACCCCAACATGGAACTGAGACCGCGCTTGTAGACCTTAAGGCACAAATTGATGAGTTGAGAGACGAGGGCAAGACGGCACTACTGCTGCTCCTTCATCTCTCAGCAGCATTCGATTTGGTCGACCATGAGATCCTCTGCAAGCCCCTAGAGACGGCAGCCCACTTCTCCCAAGAGGCAATCGACTGGATTCAGTCCTTTCTCAATAACAGAACAATGCAAGTCTTCTCCTCATTAGCAGCTGCGGACCCAATACCCATAACTTGCGACGTGCCACAGGACTCTTGCGTCTCGCCCACTCTGTACAACATCTTTACAAAACCCCTTTTCGATGATCTTGACGGACTGGGTATCACCTACACAGACTATGCCGATGATACCCAGATCCTCATCCCGTTGACGGGGGATTATGACAAGGATTTGGCCTTTGTAAACAGTACCTCATCATCCAGGCATGGATGGCCTCTCATGGTCTATGCCTGAATGATGATAAAATGGAACTCCCTATCCTGGGCACAACAGCTAACATTAACAAACTTGGCCAGAACTACTCCTCATTCAAAATTGACAATAATACCATTGCCGTAGCTAAGGAGGTAAAAATCCTTGGCTTCCATTTAGACTCCACGCTAACATTAAAAAAACAAGTAAACGCTATGGCTTCCGCCACATCCTATACCTGCAAACTCATTAGAGCAGCCAAAACGTTCCTCTCCTCCAATAATTGCATTACCCTAGCTAGAGCATTGATCCTGTCCAAGTTGGACTACTGTAATGCCCTATACGTAGGCAGTAACAAATACATTACAAACAAGATTCACATTTTGCAAAATAATGCCTTAAGAGCAGCCCTCAGTCTCCCGAAGAAAGCCCACATCTCAGATATTAGAAGATCTGTCAACTGGCTCTCCACGACTGACAAGATCTTCCTTAAATCTGTCTCTTTGAACCAACAATGCCTCCACCATTCTGCCCTCTTTACCTGACAAAGAGATTTACCAGACAAGCTTCCTGCCGCCCCTCCAGAAAGGTCAACTCAAACCTCCTTCTGGTGCCGAGATTCAAACGCACTACGACCGGGGGGAGTAGCTTTCCCGTCAAAGCAGCACAACATTGGAACTCTCTTCCGCCACCCCTAAGGGAAGACCTTCCTTACACACAATTTAGATCCAATCTTATCCACTGGACCAAGGAACATGACAACTAACGTACTTGCTTTCCTCACCTACCACCCTTTATGATTAGCCATAACTTGTAAATTTTGTATACTAACTTTCTGTAAATATGTTTATTGTATCTGTTCTTAATGATGCGATGTGTCCAGTGCTGTAATCATATTTGGACTCCATCCATTTCGCCATATGTAACCTAAGCTATACATTCCTCTTGTTGCTCTTGCACCCTGCTACCCTTGGGTTAGGTGCGCATTACAAATAATAAAAACAAACAAACAAACAAACAAACCAATGAAGAACCTGTCTCAAAGCGAGGGAGTCCTTCCCATTTCAGCTAAAGATGCAATGAGTTCCAAGTAGTCTAATATTATAGACCAATCCCATTGTTGTTCTCCACATACAAGTTGCTGTACAGAAATGCAACCCCATATATGAGCATGTTCCACTATATGAAACCACCTCATGAAATGTGAACCATGCCACATAATACCACAGTGCTACGCATCATATCTCTCTCTTATTCCCTCTACGTTTCTGTTCACACCCACCTATCAAACAGCTTGTTCTTGACTTGGCCACTCCTAGCCTCCATGCTGGGCAGTCCCAAAATTACTATGCTGGACTTTGTTTGAGCAGAGAAATTAAATGAATTACATGACAAAAAGCCTCCACACTTCAAGGGCTTTGCTTGAGCAGACATGAGTCCATCAGACAGTCACACACTACAATTATTTTATACAAAATTATCTTTCTTAAAACCCGCCTTCAAGTAAATACCCCTTGCACTCAAAAGGCACCTTTTCATTTATCTTCTAAATTTTCTGCACTCCGGGCCCACATAGTGTGGCTCACTATGCACCCAAACTACTACACACATCATCGCTCTCTCTTCAACCGGCATCACATCTGCTTGAATCCCTGTTTGTTTGACCTTTCTCCTTCTTCTCGTACCCCTATTCCTTTGTGCCTTTCTACCTTCCGCCACAGATTATGGTCTGTATACCACTAGCAGGGGCACAATATGCCAATTTCCAGGCAGGTTTTGACACGGTGAGACCACCAGAGTGGTCAGCGGATAGAGTGTAACATTACATAGCATGGATAATTACAGATTTTATGTTGGTAGACACTAAAACAATATTAAAGACAGATAATAACAGCAGCAGCAAAACAGTGGTGTATTAAAAACTATTAGAACATATCACCCCAAAATATTTTTTTAACGGGTAGACCTTGGAATAAAACACTGTACCACTCCATTTAGCTGTTGAGCTCAAGATTCCTTCGAAGAGAATCCTTGGATACTGCTGAAAACTCTTCGTCAGGGGATGGGGTATATTTCAGTGTTGTGCTTCCCTTGTCTACCATTGACAAATTCCCCCCGCCCTGCAGCAAACTAATGCATTACACTGTTTGTCAAATATTTTTATTGGTATTTTGGTGTGCAAACAGTACAGCAAAAACAGTAGCCAATAAAGAGCAAGTGAACAAGGGTAGCTTGGAAGCCAGAACAAACCAAGGCTTTTTGAGACGGGGTGAAAATGGCTAAAAAGCCTTTACATGTACAATCAGTTCGGAAGGCTGATACATCTGATAGATGCTGGATCAGCAATAGTACATCATTTACTTTTAGCGAACATGCTGATAATTGACAAAGAGAGCTTAGGGGAGTAAGAATGAAGTCCATCAATGCACCGTAATCCCACCCTTCACAACTCCCGCCAATGAGTATCCATCACCAACCTTTGGGAAACCAGCTTGCATTTGAATGCGATGAAATGTGCAACATTGTGACTTTCAGGGACATATCCGCACCTTAAAATTATCACAGCAAATGCAAACAAAATCCATAAACGGTTATAATCATAACAATCAATAATGGGGGTGTGACTTGAGCATGTTGTCACCGGACCCTCTCTGAAGAACGGGAACTAGCCCTCCCTTTGACCATCAATCACATTCTGCAGCGGGGCTTCCTTCTCCATGGTGCGCTTCTTGGTCCCCCGCAACCTTCGGGGATCTGATTGTTATTGTTATTGTTTTGTTATTAGTATATTACAAAACCTAGCTCAGAAGCAGCAGCACACTGTACAGCAGGATTATGGTAACCCAGTACTGTGCGTGTGCACAAAACAATGAACAGGGTAACAGTGTGCTGAGTTGCAGATAGTCACCCTGTTGCTGGTGAGTAGTCTCGGAGTCTAGGTAATGTCAAGGTGTAACTGAAATGGCCAGGTTTACAGCTCTTTCCAGAACAGGAGGAGGACAGAGTAGTCTGGATTGCTATTGGGATGGAAATCCATAGGAGCAGAGTACAGCAGTAAAATGGACAGTTTCCTTGTGAGCCCATCTGGCCATGTGTCTGGATCTGGTCCTACTGCACATATGTTGTGATCTGCCAAAGCAAAGATGCCAACTTTTCATAGTGGACGCTTTCATGCACTCTTCCCAAAAACGTCCTCCGAACAATTTGCATATTTGGGAACTTTGCATCACTGTGCCCATGACCCTAAAGAGACATTTTATAAAGCCCCTGACAACCTTGCAAACAATGTCACAATAAAGTCACGATAATGCAGAGATGCCAAGGGCAGCGTCTGCTGTAGTTTTTCATGACAAATAGATAGTGCAGTTGTCCATTTATACCTTGGAGAAAAAAAGGATTTTTGATGCATATTAATCTGGTGCATTGTATTCCTAGTCTTTACACTTAATGCAAGTGTCAAAGCAGAGAAGTCAGCTCCAGAGCAGCTATCAAAAAAGGTGTGATTAAAATGACAATGCCACCTTTTATTTTTCAACAAAACATGTTTCCACCCGCTTTCTTTTTAGCCCATTTCCAAACTGGATGCCCAGAGGGGTCCCTGGGCATTGAACCCCCAGATGAGCTCTGTGCACGGCTCACTGATGTTTGATCGGGTGAAGTCAATTCAGCAGCCACTGTGAGGAACTTGGTTCTTCCACCAGGTGAGCATGGCATGGTGAGGAGAGGTCCCCTAGCAAAGAGTCTCAAAGTCAATTTCAATCCAGGCTAAGAAAGACTGCCACACTGCCGGGGGAAGTGTCATCATAACGTGCAGTGATGCGTTGACTCCAGCAGCAGTATAGCATTAAAAGAAAGTGCTGCAGCTTGGTGCCGTTAACTGTACAAGTGCAATATGCCCGCGGGTGGGTTCTATGTGACATTTGTGGCCTTGCAAGGGTTTGAATAAGATCGCGGGTCAGTTGGCAGCTCTACCAGAGGCGTTTAACTCAGCCACCAGCTAAGATGGTGTGCCGCCGAGGTAGTCTTGCTTGGGACACAGGCGTTTTTTTTTTTAAACAGGATGCTAGCTGTTAAAGGTAACAAATGCAACTTGTGCAGGGCGGGGAAGATGTGATCAAATTTGCAAACTCTGGTGATGAGGGGCACCACTGCATGGTGGAGCCCTGTTAGTAAGGCCTTTTCTCATCTATGTGATGGGTAGCCAGAGCCTGCACTACTGTTAAAAAATCCTGTAGATCCAATAGGGGGTGAAGAAGTAATGGCCGCCTAGCTCATCTTCTCCCTCACCCCCCAAAACCCAATGGCGAAATAACGGCTGAAAAATGAACGCCCTGTGGCACAAACACCAGGAATGAGCAGCGGAATGGGGCGTGCACCATCGGGCCGTAGATAAATGCCCGTAAGCAGGGAACAGCAGAGCAATGCACCCAAGAGCAGGAGAGGCTGAGGTGAACAACCAGAGCTGCATCTATAAAGGGCCCCACAGACAGCCAACATGAAAAGGCACAGCCCGGAGCCAGTGAAAGCACCCGCTGCAGAGCAGGGAGAATTTGGAGGCATTCGAGAATCCAATGCACATGGCCCCCCATCGACACTCTGAGCAAGCCCAGCAGCAGATGCGGCAGGCACACAGGGGGTCAGAGCCCACCAGACCAGGCACTGTAGGCTACACAGAAAGAACTCCAGGAAAGAGGAGGAGCTGACCAGGAGCCATTGAGGAGTACGGGAGACATTATCTCACTGGATGTGCCCCCAAAACCCACAGGTGGAAGTGCAGCGGACATTCGCCGAATTGGAGCGTAGGAGAACCCGGACAAGCCAGAGAACACAAGAGCAGCCTCCAGTGAGTGTCAGGGGGTACTGTGAAAGCAGGTGGGATGACAAAGGGGGCTAAGTCCTGGAGGAGAAGAAAGAGCAGTCCCCTATCTACGACCAGCTACCAACCACCACCACTGGCAGCCCAACCCCCCACACCACACACCAGCACAAAGCAAGAGGAGGGGACTAGCCCAAGCTCAATAGCACTCAGGGCGGAACCTGGGCCCCCACAGGGATGACTCAAAAGGCACATATGGGGGAAATTAATAAATGTCGAAAGGAGGAACCAAACCGAAAGGTGGAGCAGGTGACAGAAAATCACTGTTAGGCATACAGGACTGGGAAAACGAGAATGGAAATGAAAGGGCCAAAGAAACACAGGCAGACATCCACATATCACCTCCTGGACTTCACGGAAATGCTTTCCAGGTTAAAGCAAGACTTTGCAGTTGAAATCAAAGCGACCAAAGAAGCCATGCTCAAGACAGCGGCGGAACTGAATGCACACATGCTAGGGCTAGAATCCAGAGTGAACGAAGTTGAAAATTCCTTATGTGAACAAGCCCACGACCAGACGGAGCTCAGCAACAGGGTATTGGGCATAGACGAACAACTGGAAGCAATCAGGACAAAACAGGAGGACCTAGAAAATAGGTCCCGAATAAACAACATAAGGATAAGAGGAATCCCACCGGACCTACTGGACCAAGACCTAGCGGATTATGTGAAGGACATGTTTCCGGGGGCTCCTCGACCTCCAATATGCGGCCACAATAGAACTGGACAAGATGCATTGAGTCTACTCAACGATGCAACAGTGCTGCAACCTATCGCATGATGTACTGTCCAGAATCCACTATTTCCAACAGAAAGAGCAAATCATGACGGCTGCCCGAAAACAAGAGCCGATCCAATTCCGAGGCACATACATCTCACTATAGCAGGACCTGGCTCCCTACACCCTAGCCAACAGGTGGAAATTGCATGTGGTCAAAGCCTAGCTACAATTCCAAAAGATCAGGTACTAGTGGGGGTTCCCCTGTAAACTCTTGTTCGAATTACAAAACCAGAAATATGCAATTGGATCAGAGGAGGAAGCCTCAGACCTGATTAGTGGGACCCCGGACGATCTAGAGAATCCTGGAAAAATGAGACTGCCAACAAGCCCTAGCTGGGACAGCAGATGTAACGCAAGGAAACCATGACTAAGGCGAATACAGGGGGCAGCATTTCCCAAAGAATGGAGACTAGCTGAGATGGGCGCGATCAACCATTGAACTGACAAAAGGGCTAATAGGTTGCAAGCACATGCCACAATAGAGACACGCAGCAGGGGGGTGAGGACAGCCATGATGGAATGGCACCTAAACAAGAGTCCTGGCAAAGGACAAAAAGAGGGACTCCCATGACTCGAATTGAGAGTCACAACTCAGAGACAGTTTTTTCATTTGGGGTTTTATTTTTAGTTAAATATTATTGCTGTTTCCACACAACTAAGGTGGTGTGCACAATATGACCCGACACAGCCTTCCGGAAAGAAAACTCCTGGGCCCCCAAGTAGGTGGGGCAAAGAAACCATGGCTATAGATGATCCAAGATGGCTGCCCATGAGATAACATGCCTGACCCTCAATGTGCGGGGCCTCAACTCCCCAATAAAAAGGAAGGCAGTATTACAAAGGCTCACTGACCTAGAGGCAGACATTACCTTCCTACAAGAAACCCACTTGTTATAACAGGACGAAAAAAGACTTATAACTAAAGGATTCCCAAAGGCGTACTGTGCAACAAGTGGCCTTAAGAAAAGGGAAGTAGCCATCCTAATCCGAAAGGGGACCCTACTATGGATAACAGACCTCCTATGAGACATTCAAGGCAGAATTGTCCTAAACAGAGAAAACCTACAAGAGCATAATGCCACATTAGGAGTAATATACAGTCCCAATGAGAAAAAAGCAGAATTCCTGGAGGGATTCACTGATACACCAGCAAACTTCATGGAAGGGGAAGTGATACTGGGAGGGTATTTCAACTGTGTAAATGACCCAATGATGGACAAGACCCTAGCCCCCACGACAACTGACAGATGCAACTACTATGCCATGACAATGCTTCTGAGGGAACTTTTCTTGATAGAAACATGGCGTTTCCTCCACCGGGGCGAGAGGGAATACACCTTCTACTCCCCAGCACATGGGAGCTTCTCATGGCTAGACATGGTCCTAGTCTCCACCACCCTCATCGCATCACTCAGGGGAATAGAAATCCTACCTAAGGCACTTACAGACCACTCCCCAGTGAAACTAGGAATGGTTCTGGGTCAAAGTAATCCCCATAAGAAACCCCATGGAGATTTAATGACCAAATTCTAAACGGTACAGCTTCCAGGACCTCCATAGAAGAAGCGATAGCCCACTACTTTGAAGAAAACAAAACAGAAGGCATGGACATACGCACAGTATGGGACGCTGGAAAGGCAGTCATTCGGGGTGTCATCAGAGGACAATTGGCGGTCTGGTACTGAACCCAATGCATGAACCGGGAGACACTGGAGGGGATGGTGCAGGAAAGGGAGAAGGTGCATTCAGAAAAAGGGAACAGACGAACACTCTGAGATCTCAGAATCGCTATACAAGCCCTAGAACCACACATGATGGGGAAGGTGGCGCAATCTGTACTCAAGACAAAACACTACACCAGGTGCAACAAGGCAAACAAACAAATGGTAGCAAAGCTTCGAAAAAGCAGCAACCCGCAATTATATTGGGGCCCTAAAGAGTGAAACAGGGAAAAGGGACGTCACAGAGGCTGGGAAAGTAAAGATCATTAAGGATTTCTTTAGTAAGGCCGCCACCCCACATCAAGGGGACATCATTCAAATCCAGGACTTCATAGATCAAGCGAAGCTCCTGCGAAACACCAAAGCCATGAGGGAACCACTAGAGAGCCCCATATTGGCCCAAGAAGTCAACCAAGCAATCAGCTCCCTTCAAACCGGACAGGCCCAGATGGGTTCACCAATATTTTCTTTTAAGCATCTGCAGGGCCTCTAATCCCACAACTCACCACACTGTTCAACTCTTTCCTCAAATCAGAGAAAATAACTGAAACCATGGCTGAATCCACAGCCAACCTATTATTGAAACCTCTTACCGCCCGATAGCCCTTCTGAACACAGACGCAAAAATCTATAGCAAGATCTTGGCTTTAATACTGGGCAAAGTTCTTCTGCACATAATTAACGAGGACCAAACAGGCTTCATCAAAAACAGAGGAGCCCACAACAACAACAGAAGGGTAGTAGACTTAACAGCATTATACCCTAAACTCCCGTGGGGACTCTCCCTCCTCGCTCTCGACACCCATCGAGCTTTTGACAGCATGTCATGGCATTTCCTGAAAGCTCTACTACCAATCTATGGATTCGTGAGGAGGAGGAGCACATTTGCACAATGGCAATCAAATGGGACCCTGAGACTTAAAGACATGTACAAAGACGGCCTCACCCTTACATTCATCGAATGTAAAGAAAAGTTCACACTCCCTGAAAAAGAAAGATTCAGATACTCCCAAATCAGGCAATGAGTCGCTGACTATAAAATTAGTAGAGTGGGCACACGGTCCCCGATAGGAATCAAACTCGAAATCTCAGAAGGCTACTGCACACCTAAAATATCTACTTGCTAACGCTTAGTGGAAAAAACCAATTCCGAGGACAAACTAGCATACATGACAAAATGGGAAAAAGATATTGGGACAGAAATCACACCGGACTCCTGACAGAAGATATGGGCACGAACCACCAGAAGCTCCAGATGCACCACGTCCAAGGAATGTGCAACAAAGAAATGTTACAGATGGTGTATGACCCCCCCCCAAGAGACTACACGCAATATCACCAGAATAATCAGATCGATGCTGGCATGGATGCGGCCAGCAAGGGGACCTCATACATATGTGGTGGCAATGCCCCAATTTACAAACATTCTGGCAGGAAATCAAATCCAGGATCAAAGACATTACCGGAGCCTCTCTCCCAATGTGGCTGCGCACTATCCTACTAGGGGATGTGCCTGAGGATGGCTCGTACCCCGGATCAGGCCCTAGGGTGGCATCATAACGCAGCTACTCCTGGCTGCAAAGCTGACCCGAGCACGCTTCTGGAAATCTGATGAGGGACCAATCTTGTCTACTGGTGAGTCAAGATTTGGGAAATCATAGCCATGGAAAAACTGATGGCACACACGACAGGGACCATGACACGATTCTCACGCAAGTGGGCCCCTTTCTTCAAGTTTGTCCAGGAAAGGGAACACATGTTTTTAGGCCACAAACATTGAAACACCTGTTACAGGACTACCGATCCAGACAATAGAAGAAACACTCTGGACGAGGGAGCACGCAGTTGAGGAAGGGAAAGGCAAAGCTGCTCCACCAAAATAGAGGCAGTAAGCGGGCCATGCCACTCAATGGAAGCACCTGAATAATATTATTAATTTGCTTTTAATTGTTCATTTGATTTATAATTTAATTTGGGGAGATTATGAGAAAATAAGAAACCTGAACGAAATTCCAATGCTCTCACTGTAAGCAATCGTAGTTGTAGATTAAATGCCATGTAAATTGAGATTTCAATAAAAATACTACTAAATAAAAAAATTCCTGTGGCTGCAGGAAGAGTTTGAGCTTCCATGTGTACATTGAATAGGACTGGAGAAAGGAGGGAGCCCTGCGACATGACGCAGGTCATGTTGCAGCATACTGACTTCAGAGAATCCATCTTAATAGCCTGTTTTTATTCTCTGGAAAAGTTCCTTTACTAAGAGATGAGTTGACTACCTTGGACCGCTAAATTGTTTGAGGCTGTGTGCCAGGATCATGTCATCTGAGTAGGCAGTAGGCATTAGGAAGAAAGTGGTTTAGAAATTTCCTCAAGTAGTAGAAGGGAGAAGTCAGTTGAGGGTTGTATGGATTGTGAGTACCTTGTGAACTGGCCCTCAGCTCCCAGCCCCTAAATCCTTCTGGCACTCCAGATAGGGGGATTGAGAGTGACAGAACCTCTCAAACCCTCAATCTAGAGAGCCACAGGTGTGTGAGAAGTGCCTGCAGGCATTCCACCCACCCAATGACCTTCCTGCCCTCGATCCAGAGGGAAGAATCTTCTCAGTATCTGATGACAACAAGATACTTAATTCTATTTTCTGAAAGCCCAAGTCAATTTACCACGCCATAGCACGAACATAGCTGACTTCCAATTCCAACCAGTCTGAGCAAAATCCTTAATATCTGCTGTAAATTAGTCCATGCTCGTTGTGGAGCATTAGTTGCCCTTTCACAACTCCTTATTATCCCATATTAGATTGTCAATTTAGCCTGTTCTCCATTGAGCTTTCTCTCAAACTGGTGCATGTCATTCTCGTGCAGAATCATTTCTAACTAGGCAATCATGGTTGTCAGAAACATTTTTTACCCTATGACAATTCAATCAAAAGCGGTTCTCTTACATTCCTCTAACTCAGAGTCGAATTGTCCCTCTTCCCCACCCACTAAATCCACCACAACCGCCCCGGGCATCAGAATCTTGCAACCATTGACCACCTGGCCCATCATCTGAGACAAGCGTAATCCATCCACATTGAACCAAAAATTATTTGTTTTCCCCAACCTAATTGTGGCCATTCAGTGTTCCCTCTGCACATCTCATAAAGGAGTGCCCAGCTATCCACACCACATACATACCTGCCGAGTTCTGCTGGAATAAAAGGGTAACATTATATTGAATATGAATTAAACATGTTTCACACAGGGTCCTATGTGATTTCATCAACCACATTCAATGTGTGGTCTTCTACTGCAACTATTCTATGTTAACTTTTTAAAATGTTTTTCACTTTTAATGGGGGTAGCCCACCCAACCTTCTTCCCTCATATGACCCCTACACACACAAACACAAATATACACACAAATATATATATTCACTGAAAAACCTTACTTATGGTGCGGTTAAGTTGCATCATGACTTCCCATAGCCACTGAATTTCAAGGCTTTTGTTGCGTGAAAGCTGTGCAACTTAACTGCACCTTAACTAAGGTTTTTTCAGTGAATTTCAAGGGTTTTGTTATAACATTGTTTTTTACCAGCCACTAGACCATGGCCTTTGGTACATGTTTCCCCAATGCCTTTCTTTTGGACCCACAAGGTAGCCACGGTCTTTGGCCATGGCCATGATACATGTCTTTAGGCTCCACTAGCCAGTGAGCATGGGCTTTGGCCATGCCCACCGCATCTTTTAAAACACTAGCTTTCTTTCCTGCGCACTAGCCATTGCCTTGGCCCAGGCCTTCGTGTGTGGCCCCTTTACTTGTTGCTATGGCCACACCACTAGGTTTCTTTTGGGCACACTAGCCATGGCCTTCAGCCATAGCCAGTGGCCACGGGCGTTTGCCGTGGCCCCTTTATATGTTTAATTCTTCTGGCAAAATAATTCCACGCAATATAGTTTAAAAACAAAGTAATATTATTGATAACAGTGACCAATGTAAAGTCTTGTTGGTTATAATCTGTACATATCATTCATAATGGCATGATTCTCATAGTACGTGTTTCGGGTGATTAAATCCCTTCTTCAGGTATTGATATCAGTTGATTCTTTCTGTCTAGATATCAGAATATCAGATTATATTTTGTGTTAAACAGATTTAAATTGAATGAAAAATGTATGTCGTTTTCCAATGCCAATTGAATGAGATATACGATTGTGGAATCTGAATACAAATACCTGTGTTTTTTTATTTAATTGTATGAAAACTTGATACTATGAGAATGGTCACTAAACATGTCTTTCAGGCCCACTAACCAGTGCCATCGGCCCTGGCCAGTGAGTACAGCCTTTGGCCATGCCCACTATGTCTTTTAAAACACTAGATTTCTTTCCCGCTCACTAGACATGGCGTTCGCCCATAACCATTGGCCCTGGCCTTCGGCCCTGGCCCCTTTATATGTTTCCTCAATAGCTTTCTTCTGGTCCCACTTGCCATGGCCTTCAGCCATGCCCAGTGCTCACGGCCTTTCGATGGGGTCACTCTACATATTGCTCCAATGGGTTTCCTAACAGACTCACTGGTCTTCA
The DNA here is from genome assembly GCF_040938575.1 of Ambystoma mexicanum. Classification (NCBI taxonomy): domain Eukaryota; kingdom Metazoa; phylum Chordata; class Amphibia; order Caudata; family Ambystomatidae; genus Ambystoma; species Ambystoma mexicanum. The sequence continues at coordinate 906,176,618 of NC_090928.1, read as the reverse complement.
GCCATGGCCAATGACCATGCCTTTTCACTGTGGTCCCTTTGACATGTTGCCCACTAGGTTTCGTTGATGCCCACAAGCCATGGCCAGTGGCCACGGCCCATATTGCACCATTCGGTTCCCTTAAGTAACCCAATAGCCATACCCTTCACCCAAACCCATTACCACCCACCTCAGGTGTACAATTTGCCCTTTTTGCATCAGATCTAATTTTTTTTAACTCACATTTTCCCCACGAACACAAATAACCGCGGTTATCTGTCAAAACCCTGCAAAATCCTAAACTCTTCCCTGTCCTCCAGCCACTCACCAAGTGCCCCCCTCCTTGCGCCATGCTCTTCCCACACCTCTTAAGTTCTTTTTCCCTCCCAAACCCTCCCCCATTGCTTGCAACACTGCATTTTTAGGTTTTCTTAATAACATCTTAATTTTCTAACGAATTGCACTTTTTTCTCTATGGGAAAATGAATGGCCTGAAAACCGTGAAACTGTGTTGTTTTGTTTTCTTACTAACTTTTTCATTTTAGAACGTATTGCTCCCATAAATTGCAGTGGGTGGTGGGGGCCTTGACAAAACTTTTGTTTTGAGAATTTCATCCAGATTCATCCAGCAATTGAAAAGTTATTAGCAATAGAATTTTGGCAACAAAAATTGCTGCTTTTTCATTTCTGAAAAGCTTGTCAGCCTCTCTGTTGCAAAACACCATGAGAGGTATAGCTATAATTTCAAATATTTTAACAAATGGATAGAATAACCCCAGACTTCTCCCTGAAATTGAGTCAATGCTTCCTGCACAAGTTGTTTCGTACATGGTCCAATTCCGATTAGCGGTTTTTATTGTGCGCTGCACAGAAATTAGCACTTTTTCTCTTTGGGGAAAGGAATCGGAGTAGGCCTAAAAGAGTGTTTTTTTTTTTAAACTTTCTGAATCAGTTTAAAAATGTTAACAAATCTTTCCCAAATTCTTCAGTTTGGAGGAGTCTGTGACAAACTTTCAGTTTGCAAAATATCAGCCAAATCCGTCAAGCAAGTCAAATGTCATTAGCAATTCAATGTACGGGTTTCCTATGGAACTGGATAAGCTGCACTATAGTAAAAAATGAAAAAAAGACAAAGACCACAAAGTAAATGTGTTTAATGGAATCACAGTGTACCATCACACAATACATCATAAAAGGTGTAAACGTACATAGCGCGTAAAGCAACTAGACTTCAATCTCCCAATTCTTTCTGTCATTCACAGCCCCACAGGCTGCAGCCATTGTGGCGCCTATCCGAAGGTAATGTGATGAAAAGCACAATCCCTCAATGCCTGCTGCCTCGAGCCCCCTTACAAATACCTTGCAAAACTGAAAGCATGACAATGATGGAGCATCCTGATCAGCAAAGAAACACCCACGCCCCAACTGCACAAGGCCTTCCCATCAGGAAATCCAACAGACATTCGACTGTAAAATATACTGTGCAAGACCCAATCACACCAGCACCTGCTTAACCGTATTATTACACAGCCTGGCCTGAAGCACACATCCTTCAGCTGAATTATTATTTTAAAAAAAAGATTTGTATTCATTTAGTATAGTCAACAATAGACTTTTTGTATCTTACAAAACCAGATAACATATAGGATAGTCAAACAATATCATACTATGAAGTAAAGCACGTCATAACCTCAATACATTAGAAGTCTTAAAAGAAGAAACACAAAGGAAAAAATGACGGCAGCTTCCTAAAAAGATGCTCAATACAGAGGCCTCAAGTAATAATTTGACCTAGAAGAACATTCTGCACAGATAGGCACAGCTGGGTGAGTAGGTTTACCAGATATTGTTTTAAAAAAACCCGGATGGGCCATCGAAATAGAGGTAGGACTAAGGTACATACATACAACTTTAGTCCTACATCTATGTCGGTGGCCTGTTGCAGGAGGTTTGGGGGGCGGGCGGGGAGGGGTCGTGCTAACATGCACACTCCTCTCATTGGAGGAGAGCGCCGGGGAGGGGAAGGGGGCAGAAATGGGGGCGTGAAAAGCATTTCACGCCCCCATTTGCGCAAAAACATTTGCGCCGGGACCCGCTTTCGGGATTTTGAAACAAAACGGGACCATATCCGAAACCCCGGATGGGGTTTATAAAAGAAAAAAACTCCCAAGACCTCCGGATGTCGGGTGATTTCCCCAGACTGACCCGGGTAAACCCAGATGTCTGGTCACCCTATGGGTTTAGTTTAGTTTATTATTTGTATGGCGCGCCATGCCCTGGAGCATCAGGGCGCAAACAGACAAGGATATGCTCAACTTGGTTACAGTTACATAAGAATAATACGAGGGTGCAGAAATATGCTGAGCTTGGTTACAGATATGCTCAGCTAGTTGCACGTACATGAAATAAGCAGATAGTATAGGCATCGACAGTGTTACAGTAAGCAATTATGTACAAGGAGCGATCAAGGAACAGGGGAGCGGGGAGCAATCTCCTGCGTAGTCAAGGTCGCGAAATATGAATTATATACAGTTATGTACAGTGTGGAATATAGGGTCACGCGAGTTAACTTAGTTGGCTGTCACTGGCTCTTAACCACCTAGTAAGGTTCAGTCTAAAGTTTGCGAAGGGCTGGGGTTCTCTGATGTCATGAGGGAGGGAGTTCCATAACTGTGCAGCCTTAACCGGGAAGCTATTTCCTCCTATGGTGGAAAGTTTGAAGCGCGGAACTTGGAGACAATTGGCGTTGGCTGATCTAGTAGGTCTGGAAGAGGTTCTTTTGCGTAATCTGTCCATGAGGTAGGGTGGAGCTTTGTTGTTAAGGCATTTGTGGGTGAGGGAGGCGATTTTGAGATGAATTTTGTCTGCGGTGGAGAGCCATTTGTATTCTCTTCTTATAGAGGATATATGCTTGTTTCTATTCATTTTGAGTGCTGCTCTCAAGGCATTATTCTGAAGAACTTGAATTTTGTGGATGGTCTGTTTATTTGCCCCAATGTAGAGTCCATTACAATAGTCTAATTTGGAAAGTAGGTGAGGTGATGAATCAAATACAAATCATTACGATCCCAGAGATGATCTGCATTACCATAAGTGGCCTCTGAAGGGCCGCGAGCCCTGTACTTGTTCATACTGGCATCACGCAAGCTATCACACAAGGGTAAAAGGTGCTTAGTAGTCTCTAACACCCTTTCCCCACATAATCTGCATTCACCGCCCTTTTTTGATATTTTTAAACTTCAATGTTCTCACGAGAATTAACCAAATTAAATGTTACTTTTAGATATTGCCAAATGGCAACACTTTCAGTATAAGAAAGGATATAAGCTGGATAAGCTGGAGCTTCTGACAGTGTCGCAATATAAGAACCACTTGTAGATTTAGGCGCAAGGCCCACTGCATTTTTCTCCCAGTCATGCTTTTTAAAATAGTGCAGTGGGGTTTGCTTACATTGCGTATAGTTCATGTTGATCAACTTCCCAGGCAAGTAAGGTCCCCATAATGGTAGAACGTAGAGTTTAAAAAAAATAAGACATGAGAATGATACCCTCTGTAAACAGACACCTAGCATGCTAGTGCTAAACTTGCAGGTGTTAAATTCCATATAAACATATAAACATATTCAAAAGGGGTACAGATTGGTAATTTAAGTAAATGTTTCCAAGAGCTATACCATCTAGAGCTTTTCCATGATGCACTGCCCAAATTGCAGCCCCGTATGTCATCACTGGGAGTATTTGTGTTTGATAGACCTTATGAATGGTGCTAAGAGAACAGACCCCCTGCACCGTACTTTCATCTTGAGGCATTGCAGTTGAGAGAGGCAATTCAGCTTGCAATGGATGTCAATAATGAGATATTTATACTCGGGACTGTTTCCCATCCAGGATCCATTTAAAGCTCTTGTGTTTATTTTTAGTTGGTTGAAAAACCATGACCTTACTTTTACAATGTTAATTTTCAGCCCATTCTGAGCTGAATATTTAGACAGCTGATTGAGCTGGCATTGCAAGCCAGTTGGGGCAAGATCTATTATCACCAGATCGTCTGCATATCCAATCACTGCAGTCACTCCCCCCCCACCAACTCTGGGAGGGCAGGCCTTGTCAATGGTCGGTACACAGGTCCACCAATGGGGCCAAGATGCAGCCCTGTTTTAGGCCCATATGCACCCAGTCCGTAGCCATGCCTTGCTGATTAATTTGGATCTTAACACAGATGTTTGTAAAGAGAGCAAAAATCATGGAAAACAGCAGTGGGGGAATATTCCATTCCTATTAGCTATTAGCTCCATGGCTGCCTCCAAACGAGGCTCCTTTACCGGGTTCCCAGAAGGAGGAATTACCGGGCCATTCTGAGTTCGGAGGGCCCGGTAATTCCTCCCTCTGGGAACCCGGGCCCGGACCTTCCCCATTCCCATCTGAGCCTCCATAGGTCTCAATGGGAATGGGAGAGGGAGCTAACAACGGGCTGATTACGACCGGCCCGTTGACAGCTCGCTCTTCCCCTCGCGGGACCCGGTAAGGACGCCTGGTTTTACCTGGTTTTACCAGGCGTCCTTACCGGGTCCCGCAAGGGGACCTCGTAATTTCACGGGATGGGTTTAACGGGTCCGCCTCCATTAGCAGAGCCCGTTAACCCATTCCGCGAAAGTTGTAATGAAGCCCAATGTATGCTACATTCTCTGGTTGTTTACTTGTATGTCAGGAAGTTTCAACAACTGAGACTAATGTCAGAATATTATCAAGCGTGTAGTGCTCTTTTTGAAAGTCAGTCTAATTTCTTGGAATAATAGCAGATTGGTCAATCCAAACATTTAATTCACAGAGCAGAACACAACCACATATGTTTGCTGGCGCATCCAGGATGGTAAAAATGTGGTAATTTAAAGGTTTATCTCCTGTGCCCTTTTTATCAACATGTAACTGTCGGTCCAAGATTGAGGTAATGCGTAATGCACCAGTATGACTGATCATGTGAAACAAGCCATGTAGGGCTTCTGCCCAAACACAGTATTCACCTTTAGCAACAGATTACATGCAGCATCGGACCCCATAGCTCTGGACATTTGACTCCCTTTGATTAGGTCTTCTATTTGTGTGACAGTAAAAGCATAGAAACATTCATGTTATCCCAGCTTAACGTTGTCTGAAGCAGTAGCAGCCAGACCAATGGTTCTCTCAATACATGATGCCCAGGCCTCCTGTGCAACACCGCAAATGAGCAATTGTTTGGATATAGTACTTCTCATGATAAACCAAAAAAGTATTGAATCCTTATTATTGGTGCAATTAGCCAAAGAGTGCCAAACAGCCTGGTCCCCTTGCAGTAAATAGCTTTTAAGCCACTTCATGAAGTTGGCTATAAATTCACGAATGTTAGCAACTGTACTATCAAAAGATAGGTGACCTTTCAGAATAGACTGAATCTTGGATCTAAGTCTTTTTGGCAGCGGGAATATTATTATCAGATCTTCGTGAATGGTCAAGATTGTCCGAGTCCAAGAAGATTTGCGTAATAAGACTGACTTGCTGGCACAAAAAGGTATTTTTTTTAAGACAAAAATATTGGGAGAGTGGTGATAAAGGTGGTAAATTACTGGCCAGTAGGTTGAAGGGCATGGTCGAAAGGACGTACATATAGGGTGTTTTTGATGAGTAGAGAAATATGGTTACGAGAAATGCTGATATTAGTAAATGTTTTCATTCTTTTTCCAAATCAATACATACTGAAGACACCACTCCCCAGAAAACAAAATTAGAGGCAAAATTTGAGTTTCTTGAGATTCCTGTACTGACTCCTGAGGATAAGACTGCTGTAGATGCTCAGATAGAAGTTGAAGAGATTATAAAGGCAATCGAACAACTTAAAGATGTTAAATCGCCAGGTAGAGATGGATTACCTGTTGAATTTTATTAAACATTCAATTTGCTTCTGGCACCTGTTTAACATGAATTATATAATTGTTTTATACAAGATGGTGCCTTATGTTCAAGTATGAGAGAGGCTTTAATCACTTGTATCCCAAAACTGGGAAAAGACCAGAGAAGATGTGGGAACTATAGACCAATCTCTTTGCTTAATGTGGATGTAAAGTTGTTTTATAAAATCTTAGCAAATAGGTTGGATAAGTGTACAGGGAATTGAATTCATGCATCCCAAGTTGGTTTTATGAGAGTTAGGTATGGATATGATAATATTAGAACTATAATTGATGTGATTGGGCTCTGAAAAGAAGTTCTTTTAGATACAGGGCCTGATCACGACTTTGGCGGTAACCCTTAAATCCGGTGGTCATCCTATTACCGCCGGATTTAAGGGTCTGCCAAATCAGGACTTCGACGGATTTCGCCCCAGCTCTTAGCTGGGGGGAAATATGCCGAAAATGTGCGCTATTATCGCCGGCGGGAAATCCGCCAGCGGTAAGAGTGCGAATTTTCCCCATTGAGCCCAATGGGGCATTCCCGAATGGGCTCAATTGGGAATGGGCAATTACATTACTGCCGAACTCGTGATCCGGTGCTATTAGCACCGGGGAGTTCGGAGGTAGGGCTAATACCGCCGGTGGTAATTCCGCCGGCGTTAATGCCAAAGTCGTGATGAGGACCATAGTCTTAATATTCTTGGACGCCAAGAATGCATTTTATAGAGTCAACTGGGAATTCCTGAAATATACTATGCAAAGGATGGGGTTTGGTGCTGGGTTTCTGAATACGGTGGAAAGCTTGCACCACAAAATCTCAGCAAAGATTTGGGTAAATAAGGTTGTCCCTTGTCTCCATTTCTAATAAATATTGCACTAGAGCTGTTGGTGGCTTACATTCATTGGAATCAAGAGATTAGAGGACTGAGATGTAGTGACAAAGAGAAGAGATCAAACTGTTGTCCTATGCTGATAATATAGCAATTGTCCTTTCTAACCCAGAAGGGGTCGGGGTATAGCTCTAAAGAATGCTTTTGAAAAAGTGGGTAGACTTTGGGGCTACAAGATCAATTGGGATAAAACTGAGATTTGTCCACTTTCTGTGGCTTGTAGGAGAGGTGATTTTGCAACTTCGGATTGTAAATGGTCAGATACTGAAGTGAAATATTTGGGAATCCATTGAATACGTGATTTAAAAAAAAAGCAGAATTTAACGTAGGCCGAACAATAGAAGAGTTGGTGAATTTCGTGAAGAAATGGGATCAATTGTCCTTGGGTCTTTGGTCTAAAATCAATGCCATCAAAATTACTCTACTTCCTAAAGTACTTTATGTCATTCAATGACTACCCTTAAATTTTCCCAAAAAGTTACTAAAAAAGATTGATAAGGTTTTTCAAAATGTCTTGTGGGGAGAAAAAGAGAAACCTAAAATTCCAGGATACATATTAATGCATTGGCCCTCATTACGACCCTTGCGGAGATCCATGGTGCAATTTGCACCATGGACCATGGCGCAGAGCTGCCAACTCCGCCATGGGGGTTGGCGGACTTACCGCCCCATTCCGACCTTGGCGGGGCAGTTAGTCCCCAATCCCCATTTACCCTTCCCCATTCCCATTTTTGCCCCATAGGGTATAATGGGAGTGGGGAAGGCGTTAATTACGCCACCGTAGATTACGGTGGCGTAATTAACAAGAGGTCCCGTAGCGCCATGGATTTTTCTGCCCGGAAAATCCGGGCGTAAAAATCACCATGGCGCTACGGAAAGTCGTAATCTGGCGGAGAGGTACGCCATGCATTACGCTGGCGTAAACCCCTCTCCGCCAGGGTCGTAATGAGGGCCATTGTGTTTCCGCAGGTGGTTTTGGTTACTGTTGGGAAGGAGATGGTCCTATCCCACCACCCTTGCCATTCCTGCAGTACATAGATAACGTGTAGAACAAGGGGGGAGAGACGCTCACCCCACGGCATGATTATCTTATGAAATAACATAGAGATTCATCCCAATAATGCAGTTTTTCCCTCATCAATAGACACCATTTTGTACTACCATAGATGTCAACTTTTTTGCTAGGCCCTGAAATCATTCCACTGTAAACTCAGCTCTCCCTTCCCCAGCCCCTCACACAGACAGCCCAAGACATCACCACCCTCTGTCAGCCCCGTGCAAGCGTGGTTCCCACGGAAGTCCAGCCATTTATTGTTGCAATTGTTTAGTATCACTTTGGCAGACTGTGCTCTCTGCCAAGCGTGTGACTGGAGCAGGCCCCAGGTTATGTTCCCATCCATGTCCACTAACATGCCCATGCACTCTCGACCCCCACCCTGCCATGCCACAGTACACAGACCCCAAGCCCTCCACTCTCTTTCATGTAGATACACATCTGACATCTGACCCCCTCGCACTGATCATTCCATAACCCCCACGGTAGACTTAATCCTGTGCTGCAGTATATTCACCCCAAAACGAACGCATGTCTGTACGTATCACAAACCATCAGATAGATCAAACCCACAGAGGGCGGCACCTGGGAGTGGGACCCCGGTATCGATGATGCCCTGAATGTAGAGGTTGGATGCCAATATATTAGACCATCTTCTCTAAGTACCCCCATTCATGAAAGGATTTTATGTTCCACATTATTCATGTTCCTGTTGTTTAGCTTAGTTAGATAGCTATGTTTCATATTTGTCCTGACCTTCATCGTGGAGATGAGCTCAGCTGACACACGTGCCACCTGACCGAGTGGGAAGCAGCAGCCAATTACAGCCTGGTATCCCCTATAGAACAGGCTGTGCCATACGGGCCTACCAATCGACAATGTTATTTTGTACCTTATAGTGTGACATCAGGTATGACAGAATCGTCTCTCATAAGGTGCTGCCTGTGTATTGTTTGGCAGAGCGCACTCAGGCAGCAGAGTTCTTTGCTTGCATACTTTATTTTATATAAAGTTTGTTGATCCTTGCAACTCCTCTCTTCATCTTATTCCCTTATGGGGTGTTTTGGTTTATTTTTTATTGATTGTATGAGGACAGGTGTAAATAAGGGAGGGTGCCTTCATTACCCAGATCTAATTAAATACAATAGGGGATTTATATTGAAAAAAGGCAAAAAATCGCCTAATACCAGGTAATGCACAGGAACCAATTTGGTTGACAATAAAGAGAGAAAGGTATTTTCCTTTCAAACTTAATGATATTTACTCTATGGGAAAAATACCAAATGTTGAGGATAGAATGCTTTCTACATCTGTGACTCGTGAAGTCCTTGTCCAGTGGTTGGCTAATGCTGATCAAAACATATGGTTGCACTATAGAGCTTCTCTTTGGCACAACCCTGCCCTACAACTTACAAATAAAATGTTATGTTGGCATAGTTGGATTTCTAAAGGGATCATGGAGATAGGTGATGCGTTGCAAGAGGGACAGGTAATATCTTTTGCAGAACTCCAAAGAGTATATGGTCTTGGAAACAGAGAATTGACCAGATCTAGAGAGTTGGAATCCCTGTTGTTACAAAGACTGGATATGCTGACTGCCCCACTGAGTTCTGAACCAAACAGATGTGCTATTTTTGCCTCACTACCACATAGGGTATCCATATTCCTTAGTATAATGCCAATGGACCCTTTGTTCATTGAGTCTTGGGGTAAGCTACGGAGAGCATGGAAGAATGATTTAGGTTGCAGTTTATCTTATTGAGAGTGGAAACAAACATTGGAGGCAGGATCAAGGAATAAATCAGATTTAAAATTGAGACTTATCCAGAAAAAGGTTTTGGGTTGTTTTTACTGGACTTCAGTATGTATGTATGATTTGGGATTGCTGGACATGATAGATGCTGGGGTTGTGGTGTGGAAAGGGGTAGCTTATTGCATATGCTATGGGAATGCCCTAGATTAAGGTCCTTTTAGAAAGAGATATTGGATAGAATGGACACGATATTGGGTATAAGCTTTCTGAGGACACCTCTTCAAATACTTTTACTATCAAACAGAGGAAGATGTATGATTGCTGAAGGGTTTGGTCAATGGATTGACAAAGTTTTGATGATGGCGATAAAGCAAATCCTGAAGTTGTGGAAGACGAGAAAAAAAGCCCTTAGTGGAAGATTGGTTACAAGATGTTCAAATTTGATCAGACTTTGAGCGAGTGTTGTTACATTAAAGAGATCGGCAAGAACTTTATTTGGAACTTTGGATGCCCTTTAATAATCCATATGTTAAACAGGGAAGTAGATCATTTTTGAGATTTGTTGAATCAATAATTTAAACTCTGGATGGATTGTGTAGTGGGGAATATATATGTTTGTGTATGTGTGTGTAGAGATATGTGTTTATTTTGTTTTTATTTACTTTTCTTGTTTCATGTTTGGGGATTTTATATTTTTTATTGATTTTTATGCTTTACTACACTTGTTATTATATTCAAAGTATGATTGTTCGAATTTCTTTGTGAATTGACAGTATATTCAGTTGATGCTAAAAGAGATTAGGCATGGAGGGAGATTTTTGTGAACTATTAGATTGTGTTCACTATTTGATGTTGTAACATGTTCTTTAAAAAATATAAATAAAAAGATTTTTTTTTTGTTTAAATGTGCAGTCATCTGTCCTTGCCTGTTTGCTTTGTTAACGGTGGCCTGTTTGGATATTACAACAACTGTTTCCTTGTACTCTTTGGTAAATATAATTGCCTCATAGTCATTACCAGAATTAGGCAATAACCATTTATGTGTGTCAAATAGAGACGTCAACTTCAGCAAGGCAACATTATTTGCAGTTTCAATATGCTGTTCATTACGGCTAATACTATTATTGGCTGTGTTAAGATGGATAGGCCCTATATTATCTGTCCGCACGGGAGGGGAGTCAACACAGGTTACAGTGTGCAAAGGCGTGTGATCACTTTCATCCCTAGCAATGACCCTCATGTCTACTGAAAAGGAAATAGAGCCATGTTTACAAACAAATAGTCAATAATAAACACACTAGTATGGGCCAATCTCGAATAAGTGGGAGGACAGATGCTGAGGCCATGCTGGTATAATGTCCTTGCCCATGAAAGTCCTCTTTCATCAGTAGAGCTTCCCATAAATGAGAGGATAAAATATCAGAGGAAAAGGAGTCAAAGACAGGGTCAGGGGGTATGATGACATTAAAATCACCACAAACGATAGTAGGAAAGGATCAAAATGTACCCAACATTGTTCCAAAGCTAACAATAATGAATGGATGACAATGTCTTTAGGGGGGTGCATAAACATAAATTATCAGAATATGTCTAGGAATTCCCTTCCAATCTTTCCATCTTTGAAACCCTGCCAATACCCCCTGGATTCCTGACTTTACTGCCGTGACAGTAATTAAATCACAAACGCTAATAAGCAAGCCCCCTTCGGGTCGGCCTGTATGGCTCTTATCAGCAAGTAATTGGATGGTAGATCTTCCATCAATGTCTAAATCAGTCACCATCCAGGTTTCCTGCAATGCAACCACACTGTAAATCTGTTGAGTAACACGCCGCATCAGCTTGCCACATCGCTTTAACCTTATAAGTGGAGGAGCACCCAATTGTTAACTCCTTGCTCAAACCCCCTAGTTTTGCAGTTCCAGCATTGTGAAAAGACTGATAGACTGCAAATGCGCCCTCATAAACTCTTTCCCTACATTGATTTACTGAACATTGGCACTTTCTCCAAGGCTAACCTACAGCAACCTTCGACAACGATGCCCACGAACGGCAACTGTGCCATGGCGATGTTTTCTTGTCTGCTGCAAGCAGAACCCCTCAACTCTCCCATTGGCTGTAGAAATACCTCGAGCAATCTTACACATCCAGGAATGCCAGGTCTTCCCTACTGCAGAAGCTATCCAAATAATGCAAAATATGATTTGAACCAGCCTGTACTCTAACTACCCATTCAAAACATGTGCCTTCACACTGAAAAGAGGAGCAGGTTACTGAACAGCCCATTGGCATACATTTGTCAATGAAACAATTCCCTCAAACTGGAAGCCCAATACCCAGAAATCCTCCGGATGCATAGGAAGAAGCCCAAAGACAGACTCAATCAATGCTCCTTCCCCAATTCACCTCATCTTGGGCAAAGCTGTGCCAAATTATAGACATTTCACTGAGCACCGTCATAGGTCTATAGCGTTGCTTACCAACTCCTTCCCTTTAGGAAAGTATCAATCATTTATAAACCGAGAAAAACCAACCTCTTAGGTCCAGCAGGGGTGGACCTGTAAAGTATCCCACTAATCTCCCAAAACGGAGTTCTTTCTCCAACTTGTGCCGTACCATCCATGGATCGGACAATTGAAACTTGTCTCTTTGGTACTAGATCTCCAACCACCCCCAATGCAAGGATATCTGAATACCAAAACTGAAACCATCCAATAACAACTATGCTGTCTCCCAGTTGTTATATGATTGCAACCAATAAAATTGCACTTCCAGGCATATTAGCGATGGCGCCTTCTCCCACTCCTCACCCCGGTGGGGCTGCCCCTCACCGCCCCCAATTCCTCCAAGCAGCACTAATTCATTAATTTCACTCTTTATCCTCATATATCTAGTGACACAACCACAGGGTGTGATGGCAACGCCCAAAAAGAGCAGGCGTGCCTGAACTCACAACCCACGGCCCCGTGTTCCAAGACGTGTTGAATGCCTGCAGATTCTTCTCTTCACCTGCTCTGCTCGAGGCCTGAAATAAATACTGGCATACAGGAGCCGCCTGTTTGGCTGTCATACTAGACAGCCAACTGGACCCCTCAGTTGGCAACCCCTGCATGTCCGCCTGGCCTGCCTTCATTCTGTGAAGCGTAGTGTCCTATGCCAGATATGCATCTAAACCAAATTCCCTTTCCTCACCATTGATCATGTGAAAGTACAACTGTGGACCCAATTCAGGGTTCTTCTCCAAAAGCACTGCCCTTTCAATTGGCCTCCCCCACCTGGCATCGGGGTCCTTATAACTATCAATATCCATGTCTTATTTAATCAGTTTAAACGCATCCACATAATGCCTCTTCTAAATCTTCACTTTGACCTCCTCTGGCAAAAGCCAAAGTAACATGCTGGGTGCAGACAACATAGGCAACATATTTGTCCTGCCTACCCCTTCCTGAGCTAATGACGTAACCATTGTGAATGCTTGTGAATGCCACAGTCTGTGACGCACATGCACAGGAACCCAACAGGTATTTTTCTCCACTCTTCACCTACCCCACTGCCTTAGAAGTTCCCCCAATTTGATGGGGAACCAGCACCCCCTCTGAACCAAAATCAGCCATTCCCGCCTCCACTGGTCACTCCCCTGGCCTCTACCCCAACCGCCTCAACCTACTCCTCGACATTCCCTGTTAACAAAGGAGCACTTCCTAACAAAGAGGCGACTGCTTCCCTTTTCGCCCCTGCGTGCGGTTGCTGGACCTGATTGAGCCAAGAGATCTGCACAATTGGCAGGGTCGGGCCAAGAGATCTGCACAATTGGCAGGGTCCAGGGGAGAATCGCTATGTACCCAGGTCATACACCCTGGCCTCCCTGTGTGCCTGTGGCATAAAAGTGGCCAGGCTCTGCATCCTGATCCCCAGCAAGCTTCCCAAACCGAAACCTGTGTTGATGTTCCCCAAAGTTCCCCAACTTCTGGGTGCATGGGCTTCACTAGGGGCTTTGGGATCTTCAAGTCGACAAAGGGGACCAACACTCCCTCAGGGACTGGCGGCATCATGGGCACAGCCATTGTGAGTGGCCATATGGATCCTTCCAGCATCCCTGCTGATAGAGGGACCTTTGGCTTTGTTGTGGCTGTGCTACATCCCAGAACCCCTACAACATGCGCTTTTCCAGCCTGGAAGGACACAACAACGATGTTGCTCTGCTTCTTCATCTCCAACGGAGCAGCATCCGATGCTTTGTGCTTCCTTTTAAACACCAAGGGACTGCTGCCGTCGGTCAAACCCCGGCCCTTCTATGGAACCTATCTGCCCACCATTGCCCCAATTCACCAATTCAACTCACTTGTGGGGCATCAGTCCCCAGATCTGACAGCCCCTTGGCCAACTCTGGAAATCAACCAGACCCAGATGTTTGTTCAACAATTCAGAATCCATCTCAGCTATTGCACTAAAAACAAGAACAAGACACAATCAAATGGACCAACAGAAGTAAACTTAAGTGAACCTACCTGTGGCCCCCTAATGTAAGTTTGCAAAATGTGAGCTAGTGGTTAAGGCGCAATGAAGAAAATACACCAAATTGGCAACCAAATGACTTACATGGAAAATCGTTTGTGCCCCACCCCCAATGTCCCCTTCATAAATTCAAGTGTGCGCCTAACACAGCCAGCCCTGGAGTCTCAAACACAACAAAGCACCCGTCTAGGCCACCCCATTCCAAACAAACGGCCTCTCCCCACTTTCACTCTATCTTACTTGTACACTGTAGCTATTGGCCCCAGCAACATCCCTGTGGGTTTTCTCTCTCCACCTGTGTCTCTTAAGTCTGGATTGAGCCTGCCATCCCCCCCCACACCACAGACGGTTCCAGGAACCACAAAACAAAGCCCTTCAGGGAGCGTGGAAGGCTGATCGTGAAATCCCATGCACCCGCACCAGCCCAAATGGACAAACACCACATTTGGATTGGTTCGCTGACTCGTTTATCCGCATATAAAGAAGCAGACATCCTCGTCTGTGTGTGGATTCAGGTCCCGGAGGAGATGCTCACACCTGCTCAATGCAAATGATGCTCCGTTGGTGGGAGCGGGCCCCTTTAAGTCCTGCTCCTCTCGTCACACTGGACCAAAATCCCATGGTCCACTTTGGCAACAGACAGAACATGTCACCGGCCTGACATGCCCACGTCACACTCCTGCCTAGCACCTGTGATTGTATGATTGTGGGGTGGAGGACAGTCTCAAAATGCCTTACGGCACTGCACGCCAAAAGCGGGGGTTTGCAAGAATCAATGTTACACATACATTACATGAATTACTGGGACTTGAATGATCCGCTCAGGGCCACCCAGATCCTACATACACTTTAATCATTTCCAGTGAGGTTGAACAGGTTGAGCTCCGCCCCTTCCAGTATTAACATGGTTACCTAATTGTGGTCATTAAACACTGTCCACGCTGCAAATGTGAAAGTTGGCTCCACTGCATGCAATACTAGAGACCGATCAGAATCAGGCTGTCAGTTGCGTTCTGGAAATAGCAAAATATATTAATAAGGCAATGGTTCCGCCTCCAGGGGTCCCTAAAAGCCATACACCTGCCCATGAATAACAGTGCTTTATGTCACTCCCTCTCCCTTTCACCATTCTCCAACTCCACCGTTCTCTCATTGTGCTCAATTGACACTCAAGTTGGTTTAAATGCATGAGAACCCCAGTGGAAAGTCAATCATTTCTATGTGTCTTGAGTTACCAGCGCACAGGGCAGGGGGCTGCCCATAAATCTTACAGATGTTAATGTTAATGTTAAAGGATATTTGCACCGTGCACTATCACCACCGGAGTGGTCCCCTGGTGCTCTGGTGGCTCTGAAAAGGCAAGGGGGGGGGGTGAGTTAGTGGGAATAAGCGGGAAAAGTCCAAGAGAGCAGTGATGTGCCATTGACAGTCTCAACACGGTTAACACTATTTGCTGGGCTTGGGGGTTTTTTCGGTCGGTAGCCGCCTGTGTGTTTGTTTTGTTGTTGCAGTGTAGTGAAGTTTGTACGGTTTGTTGTGCTTATAGAGTTGTGGCTGTGTTTGGTTAGAGTTTGAGGGGTGCATGCAGAGGGGTGAAGTTGTTAGTGGGTTGGTTATTGGCATCGCTGTCTGGAAGCAATGTGCTGAAGTTCCACATTCTTTTTAGGTGTGGCGCCTGAACATCTCTGCATTTCTATCTAGATCCGGCATCGGCCGATATTCACAATCCCTTCCATATATGACGCCCACCAGTATTCACAACTGTGTTTAAATTCGGCCCCTGCCCACCTTTGAAACCTGTCTATATGTGAGGCAAGCAAGTGTTTGTGATTCCATCCAAATCTGGCCTTGATAGCATTCCCAATGCACTCCAGACGCGGCATCGGTGCAGATACGAATAAAGATTTTTCCATAGCATCAATTTGAGGATCTGAGGACGAGTGAAAGGTTAGGCGTTCTGTGCAGTAATTGCCATGAGGAAATGTTCCCAAACCAATTGGGGCAAAGCCTGAGGAGCATGGATCGCCATTTTCACTTTAGGATTGATTCTGCTTCTCAAATAAGTAGAGGCAATACCCCTAGAAATGTGTGCCTACTGCTCAGTGTGAATGGCCATGCGGAGAGCACATGCTGAGCACGCCAGGAACCAAGGGAAGACTCTGCGGGGAGGCCAGTGGCAGAGTGTGCATGGGGTCTTCACCCCCATTCTCTCGCACTGAGCAAGCTACAAGCATGTGAACCGACAACTCGAGGAAGCCTTGAATGCTGTGGAGGACGGATGCCAACCTATCGCAAAAGGTGCAACCGCCATTACCATGGGTGTTGCTAGGTGTGGAAAGGGGCTAAGCTAATTTCAGGACTGACGGGACTCGGGGGTAGCTAGCTTTTTGGCTGTAAGCCCTGAGCTTTTATCCGGGGCTACAACCAAAAGACCCGAGGCTATAGCCCCCTCAGCGTCCCCCCCTCTAGCAACGCCTCTGAGCCGTACAATCAGAGCAGGCCCACGGCGCAAGGGTTGCTTGCAGCTTCTAGGCGTTTTTTCAGCCAGCAAAGGCTGTGGGAAGTGAAACTGAAACTGAGGACTGCAGGTCAAGGAAATAAACTCACTCATATCTGCATGCTGGCATTACATAAAGCACATGCAGATGGCATCATCTTCCCTGTATTAGTCCAGCTACCCATCTACCAAAGTTTCGAGTAGCCCTGTGACAGGTGCCAGTAACCTGCCCACTCTGGTTTATTTGCTGCCTTTTATTCATTGTAGGTGTACTGTTCCACCATTACAAATGATGGACTTAAAGGAACAGAATGCACAGAAAAATCCATCCCTACTCGCAACTGACCCCTGAGAGGTTTAGGGCAGGGTTGCCTTAGGCAAGTGCCAGGTGTGTGGGATGCCCCCCTAGCCACAGTGCTACGTCACCCGATGGTAATGTGGTCATGAGGGGCCTGGAACTGGAAGACACCAAGTCGCATAGACGCTACATCACAGGACAGGCCTGCATCTGAAGAACAGTGTCTTGGGAGTGGGAGGGAGTGCCATGGGTCTTAGGGCACGCTTCTAGGTTATCTGCTAGGGAGGGCACTGTGCATCACCAACTCCCTGTGCCTACCCCCTTTCATTTGCCCTAGCCTACACCCCCTGCAAACGTCCTATTGGTTGAGGAGGCCTAAAGGTGATGACTGGGAAGACCATTTTGATGTTGTGACTCCATTTTGAATGAAGACAGGTGCAGTGAATAAGCATCACAGAGCCAGGACACATAGAGGGAGCATTCATCCAGTGGAACCGAGTAGCCAATTAGCCGCCTAGAGGAGGAGGGCACAAAAGACCCGGAGGAAAACCATGCAAGGGAACCAAGTTGCAGTGTTGATTCTGATACCAAGGAAAGAAGGCGCCAACCAGGAGTGTGATGCTTTCTGAAGTGCACGTTCCAAATGCCCCGACCTTGCTTATCATTTCTGTAAGAAATTAGCACTTCTGAGGGTGGGGGAGAAGCAAACTGGTCCAGGGCTCAAGTCGAGAGTACACGCGGGTGGAATGGTGGATAGAGCCCACACACTTTTTTCAGAAGGTGGACGCAGTCCCCCCCCACTGAAATGAACATTGAGGGGCCGATTCATGGAACAAACGTGCGCTGAAAATCTAGGCGCAAGCAGGCGCAAGCATGCGCAAGCATGCGCAAGCGGAAAAAAACAGGCGCACACGCACGCGTGCGATTCATGGAAGTCCCTGCGCGTGTTCACCGCGGGATGTGCGCCAAACCCGTGCATGGCGCACAAGTCACTGCAACATCGCGAAAGGCGTGCGCGACGCGCACAGTGAAAGCGCACAACCTCAGCGCACACACCAGAAAGTGGGCGGGACATGGGGCGTAACGCGCGGAATGGGGAACAACACGCGAATATAAGGGCGTAACTGGGGATGTACTGCAGGGAAGCAGACGGAACGCCCACACGCACTCGAACCACACGTATTCATGGAATCGAATAGGGCAAAGCCACGCACAGCCAAAGACACGCACAAGCTGAAACACGGCCGCCACACAAAGGCAGGCGGTAGAGTCCCAGCGCATCAAAAAAGTGGCGCGCGGGAAGTTAAATACGCGATTGAGCGGGGTACGTGGATTTCAGGGGTGCGTGAGAAATTCTACACGTGATTGGCCTGGGTACGTGTATTACAGGGGTGCGCGAGAAAATCTACACGCGATTGGCCTGGGTACGTGGATTCCAGGGGTGCGCGAGAAATTCTACACGTGATTGGCCTGGGTACGTGTATTACAGGGGTGCACGAGAAAATCTACACGCGATTGGCCTGGGTACGTGGATTTCAGGGGTGCGCGAGAAATGCTACACGCGATTGGCCTGGGTACATGTATTACAGGGGTGCGCAAGAAAATCTACACGCGATTGGCCTGGGTACGTGGATTTCAGGGGTGCGCGAGAAAATCTACACGCGATTGGCCTGGGTACGTGTATTACAGGGGTGCGCGAGAAATCCTACACGCGATTGGGCCTGTGCGAGTGGGGCAGTGTATTACGTGGGTGTGCGGGAAGTTGAAGAGGTGAATTGCCAGTGTGGGTCCTCCCAGGTCTCCCCTCTACCCCCTCCACGACCTCTGCAGGCAGCCCACACCACAGGGGACTACCCTGCACCCCTGTCATGTCCCGCAGGCAGCCCATCCACCATGGGCATGCCCCCCAGCCAAGCCACATGTCCCCTTGCACCCCCACCCCCCAGCACTGTGGGGCACCTGCCAGCACGCCCCCAACCATGTCCCACTCATGTCCCCTTGCACCCCCACCCCCCAGCAGGCCCCCACTCATGTCCCCCTGCACCCCCACCCCCCAGAACTGTGGGGCACCTGCCAGCAGGCCCCCAACCATGTCCCCTTGCACCCCCACCCCCCAGCAGGCCCCCACTCATGTCCCCCTGCACCCCCACCCCCCAGCACTGTGGGGCACCTGCCAGCAGGCCCCCAACCATGTCCCACTCATGTCCCCTTGCACCCCCACCCCCCAGCACTGTGGGGCACCTGCCAGCAGGCCCCCAACCATGTCCCCTTGCACCCCCACCCCCCACCAGGCCCCATGTGTGGCTCAGTAGCGGCCTCCTCCCCCTCTGTGGAAACCACCAACCTGGATGTCTCCACGCCGTCTTCCGCCGGTGCAAGCCCCTGTGGGGGCTCACCCACCCCTTCCGCTGCAGCCGTGGTGGCATCCCCGCCGCTCTGCTCCACAGCGCCTTCTCCGCCCTCTTCTTCACTTGCCACTGTGTAGAGGGAGACATAGAACACAAGCATCAGGGTACTGTACAATGGTCCCCTAGACAGGAAGCAACAGCAGATGAGTGGCACTGTCATACATCACTTCCATCATGTCCCTCCACAACACATGGGTCGGTGCAGGCAAAACACATACAGTAACAGGCATGGTGCATGCCATGGACATTGGCATACATGACCAAGGGACTCATGATTCACACAATGTTGGTTTTAAACTCACATGCATCATGGGTCTTGCCATCACATGCACACACCTCACCGTAGTTCCATCCATCTGGCCTCGTACACCACAGACGCAGTGGATACAAGGATGACTAGGCTGCATCAGTGAATCTGAACATTGTCACAGACATGTGTCATGCATCCATGGCAGTTACAAGTCACAGACACGCAGTTCAGACACACACACATGGGCACCATACGTGTACATGGGACCAGCACCCATCCCTCACCCCCACCCATGTCCAGGAACAGAGACTGCCATGCTTCCATGTGTCCATTCCGCACAGAGCCCCCCAGGTTGCAATAGAACACATGCACCAACCATGTGGTTCACACATCACTGTACTCACATGCCTGACCATGATGTCCCTGCACACACACATACGTACATGGCCTATGTCACACATACAGGCAGGTATCAGACAACCAGCACACTGCAACATGCCCTGTCTCACACAGTAATGCTTGGCCACTTACCGGCCAACTCCAGATGGGTCTGCCTCCGAAGGATCTGGGCGTGGAGCGCTGGGTCTACGCGTTTCAGGACCCTCATCTGGATGTCACTCAGGCGTGCCCGGCCCCCCTCCGCGAGGCGCCGGGCCTTATTGAGGGTCCTGGACCTCAAGTCCTCCCAGCGCTTCTTGATGTGCTTGATGTCGCGGGTTGCCACCCCCTCCGCGTTGATGGCAACCACTACATCGTCCCAGATCCTCTGCCGTCCTTCCTTGTTGGCGCGTGGTCTTCCGAAGAGGGCATCATAATGCCCCAGGACATGCTCCACCAGGACACCAACTTCCTTCTCACTGAAGCTGGTGGCCCTCTGCCTCTCTGGCTGGGGGTCGCCACTGGTCTCAGATGGTGCTTGCCCCGACATGGCGACCCCCGAGGCAGGCGTGGGTGGGCAACTGGGTCCTGGGGCTGGGCTGTGGAGCGATGGTATCCCAGTCGGGAGTCTACTGTTCCAGCAGGGGTCAACACAGCAACTAGACCCCTGCAGATGGCTGATGTGCAGGCACCAAATGGCAGGGCACGGTGGCAGCAGGCAGGCAGGCAGGCAGGCAGCAGCAGATGGCACGTGGGAGGCTGCTCGGGGCACTGGGGGGCAGTGATTCGGCCTTCTGGGCAGGAGCGTGGTCTTCCGTGTGTATTCGCGTGGCCAGCTTGATACGGAGTGATTTGGCACGTGAAAAATCTGCACGTCAGCGTGTAATTCGAGGAAAGGCCCGTAGCGCGTAAGCGCGTCTGCACGCATACGCATTTTCATTGGACCAAAGGCCCTCAGCGCGTGAGCGCGTCTGTGACGTGTCGTGCGAGGGTGTATCCCTCATTGCACGTGATGACAGAACACACGTGGATTTCAACCAATCGCGTGTGAAAGTTCACGCCACCCCGGAACACACGTACCCAGGCTAATCGCGTGTGGAACTACCCGCACACCCGGAAAAACACGTACCCAGGCTAATCACGTGTGGAAAACTGCACGTCCGCGTGTAATGCGCGTAATCGCGCGTGAAAAACTGCACGTCCGCGTGTAATGCGCGTAATCGCGCATGAAAAACTGCACGTCCGCATGTGACGTGACGCGCGCGTGCGTTTCCCTCAGCACGGGTTAAAGGTGAGCGGGCCCAGCAGTTCGCTGTACGTGCCTTCCGTGGAGACCGACGTGTGTTGCTGCTTCCAGTTGTTTCGCGCGCCATCTACTTCACAGCTCTCAAAGACGTATCTCTTCTTTTGGCGGGGGTATTGGCTACTCGTGTTTTTCTGCATCGCGCTAGTCAGACGGTGAGTCGCAAACGCTCCTTTTCCCACTGCGGGTGCCCCTGTGTATTGCACCCATTTTCAATGTCATCGTAGCCTGCGTGTCCCACGCGTACGCGTTATTCGTGTTACTGGGTGCCACCGCGTACTGCGGGAGGTCAAATCCACGCACGTAGGCTGCAGGGTTGCGTGCACGGTTTTACTGCAGTTTTGGGGTGCCTGAGCGTTGCGTGACCCGTCACCACATCACCGGGGTCACATTCAGCCTTGCAGGTGCAGGGGGGCTGTTAACATCTTGCTTCCCACCCCCTTCACCCCAATTGCCCAGGTCAATTGTGGTGTACACCTCCCATTGGCACCACTCCATCTGTGCCAGCACTATTACATCTGTGCCATGGTTGGGAGGCCACCAAAGGTGAGGGGCGCCTCAGCTGGGCGTACTCCTCGTGGCGGGCGTGGTCGGGGACGTGGCCGTGGTGACCAGGGAGTAGGGGGACTGCAGGGTGTCCAGGGCAGCCACAGAGGGGGAAGAGGCAGGGGTGCGCCACTTGAGCACAATGTTGTGCCATGTGTTGGTGCAGCCATGCCACCACCCCCTGTGGTTCCGGGGGATGCAGCTCCTGCATCTGGCACTGGCACCCGTATGACCCAGCAGTCCGTTCCATCGACTGCCACGGGCCCAAGGGTAGCGGTAGCTGCAGGTGCAGCTGTGGACACCGCCACCCAGGCTCAGGGTCTGCCAGCGCAGGCTGCGTTGACACTTGAAGAGCCCTTGGTAGATCTCCAACAGGCCAGTGGGGAAACCATAGGGGCACGCCGGGCTGCTCAGACCAAGACACGTGTCCCTGGGGCAGTCATGTCATCTGCTGCCCCGAACGGCCGGGTGTTGGCAAGTGCAGGGGCAGATGCACCCAACAGCACCCCGGTTGTGAGTCTGCCAACCAGGACCGTTGCGGCCAACCACCCTGCCACAGCTGATGCTGCTGCGCAGGGTCCATTAGTGGGCACCCAGCTGCCACTGACACAAGTCAGGCCTTTGGTCATCCCTCCACCTGCCACTCCCTCGGCTCAATCCACCGAACCCACTGGCCATACTGGTCAGGGCGGCATTAGCCAGCCAGGGTCTGCCCCACAGTCCAAGAGGGGGAAGGTTGCACCTGCAGCACAGGCTGGGACCCCACACACAGCCACGACCTCCTGCACGTCGAGGAAGAAGCCTTTCTGTAAGCAGGAACTGGACTTCCTCGTGGACTACGTGCGGGGACACAGCCGTGACATGCTAGTGGGTGCCAATAGTCAGACTACGGCTGCCCAACGTGACACCCACTGGAAGCATTTTGAGGAACATGTCAGTTCATTCGGCCATGAGGTGCGCACGGCGCAGGAGTGCAAAAAGCGCTGGAATGACATCAAGCGCAGCACTAAGGCTAAGCGTGCCTCAAATTACAACTTGACCCTGGTGACTGGCGGTGGGCCTGCACCAGAGGAGGAAGAACTCACTCCGCATGAGGCTCTCGTTGCGGAGTTCATACCACCAGAATTGGTCGAAGGTGTGGGAGAGATGCTGGACTTTGATGCCCAGTCCAGTGAGTGTTGATGCGTAGTTGTTGAGGACGTGTGTGTTTCACTTGTGGGATGTGTTGTGCATGATTGCTGCTACATGTGACGTGTACATGGTTCTGATGTGTAAGTAATGCAATGCTACCGTCATGCATGTCTCCTCTGCCTGCATGCGGGACTCCATGTGGGCATGCTCCCTTGCCCCTCCTCCGCCACTCTGCACCCCAGTTCCACCTTTGCACTGGTCTGCTACATTCTTGCCAATGTGTAGTTTCTTGTTCATGTGTCCTGTGTAGATGCTAACTTCCAGCTTAGAAACTGCCAGACATATGCCGTGTGGTACAGCCTTAGTACTCGATGCAGGGTATCCCACTTGTACTGTGCATGGGTCAGATGTCCCGCAGGGACATGAGTGCCCATTCATGCTCCATGTGCATTGCACGCATGCCCCTATGTGTCCTTGACTGGATGATCACTGTAATATGAGTCCTTGGTTACATACATTGCCTGCCATATTATCGGCCTCCCCATGTCAACTGTGGCTCAGTCCTGCGTTGCACACATGTTTAGGCAATGACAATCTGTGTGGCTCACAGGCCTCAGCCTGTTCAATGGCCAATGACTCTGTCCAACTCTTGTCGTGTCTTCTTCACACGTGGCTGGCCTCCGGATCTTCCATCATGTGTCCTGCCCACTGTCCCAGCATCATTAGCAGTGTTGTAATTTGATTCACATTAAGCTGTTGATGCCAGTCAACACTGCTTGTCAATACACAGGTGTATGGGCAGCCTTTTGATACCATGCTAGGCATCCCTGCTTTGGTACTGGGGTGGAGGGGTGCTTGGCTGCTAGACATGGTACACATTGAATACACAATGCACGTGATGTCTGAATTTGACATTGCACTGCCTTCACATTTCCTGGCACACACCATGGAGTGCTTGTACATGTAGGTAGTGAGTGGCGTACACATTTTCAGCACTGCATAGACCCACTTCCATGCAAACTGCCACCTTTCAACAGGTCTGATCACAGTGGCTATTCAAAGTAGACCCAGCATGCATGCCAGGTCATATGTTGTGTGTCACATGTCTGCCGGATGCCTTTGCTGTCGGTGTGTGTGTGTGTTGTGTGCTTCTGACATGTGTAGTGACCTTTTCCTCTCTATTTTTCAGGTGATGACGCAATGGATGCAGAGGATGGTGTTGTCATGCCAGACACAGGGTTGGTAAGACCACATCAACCCGGCACTAGTGGGGGTCGTGGGGTGGTAGGCCACGAAAACCCCCAAGTGCTGCAGTCCATCCTGTCTCTGGCTGCCTATGAGTTCAGCCTTGATGACGACTCTGACGTCCATGTTGAGTTGGATGACCATCAAGTCCATGTGTCAGGGGTGAGTGATTCTGATGTGGACACTCCTCTGTCTGCGACACCTGCACTGAGGGATCAGACAGTCTTGGTTCCTCCGCCCGTGGTGGATCGGGACGCAGGGTCACCCTCCACACCAGTCACTGATGTGCCTGGGACATCACGTCGACGGGGGCATGTAGTCGTGCAGCCGCAGGCAGTGCCAACACAGCGAGGACCTCCGGTCCTTGGGTCCCGCAGGGGTCAAGCCCGGCAACGCGGTCGCCGCGCGCAACCGCTGTATACTGAGTGGGAGCAAGACATGACTGCCAATTCCGAACGGCAGGGGGCAGCAATGGAGAACATCGCTGACAGCATGGAGCGTGTGGCCCGATCTGTGCTCCCCCCTGCTAGGCAGGTGCTTCTCCAGCAGCAGGCGGCACGGTCCAGGGCCCGCTCGCTCAGGCTGGGCATGGCGGCCTCAGACAGGGCACGCCAGGCTGAAATGTCGTCTCTGCGTCAAGCAATTGCTGCTCACGCAGAGGCGCACATGGATGCCCTGAGGGAGGAGTATGCCTCCCTCAGATCCACTCTGGGTGTCCTTATGATGTCCCAGAGGCAGCAGGCAGAGGAGAGGTTTGCACAGCTTGAGCGCACCATCTCAGCTGAGCTACAGGCTTGCCGGGAGGTGCAGCGGTTGTCCAGCCAGGCCTTGCAGGAGGAACTCCGTGTTACACGTGCTACCTTGCAAGAGGAAGCACGTGTATCACGTGAGGTTCTGCATGCAGACCTATGTAACATCGCCACACAGAACCAGGCTCACCTGTCCGGCAGACTTGCTGCCGACGAGGGGCAAGCTGCGGCTAGGCGTGGCCAGGCTACTGTGCCACGTCCTCCTTTCCAGGATGAGCCAGACTCGGACGAACATCTATCTCCCACATAGGTCGTGCTGTGCAGGCGTTGAGCCCATGGAGGTATTTTTTTTTGGCTCAGCATCATCGCATGTGGATGTTGAGCAGCACCCTGTACCTCCCCCCTCCTGGGTGCCTCCCCTCCCCCCCGGGTCGTATGTGGCCATTTTTGATTTTTCTTTTAGTTTAGTTAGTTAAGTTTCTGTTTGCTAGTTAGTTTAAATAGGTAATGTAGGTTTTCCATAGTTAGTGTAATTAGTTAATAGTTGAGTTAGTTTAAAATTTGTAGTCTATTGTGCTTTCATGTGACAGTGCGGTGCCTTGTGGTTTTTGAAGGCATCCACTGTCTGTTCCAGCTGGGCCCTTCATGGTTGTCTTGTGTATGTGTTTGCTGCTTGGGTTCCTTGACTCACATATGCCACTCCTGCCTCCCTTATCCATGGGCTCGCAAGGATGGTTCGGTGTTACAGAATTTTACACAAGGGCTTTGGACTGTCATATCTGTGGCATGTCTGGTGCTTTGTGACTTGTGTTGACACCCCTAGTGGGGATGATTTAGGTGTAATTGTCCACTGTTCAGCTTTTGCTAGATGGGGTGTGTCATGATTAATGTGGACATTGATTGCTATGCATTGTGTATTATGTCTCATATCTTTCCTGTACACGTGCCTGTTGCAATTCATGCTGTAGATAGTGTTCCACACTTTGGAAGTCAAAGACGGACTGATGGTGTGATTTGTGATGTGACTCTCTGACATGGTCAAGTAATGAGATGCCTGATGAGACACACACAGATCACTTTGATGCATTAATCATTTGTTTCATGCACTTTCTGCAGGGGGATGAGGCACCAGAGCACCTTTGCCAGCAGACATGGCCCATTGGACGACGGAATTCCTGACCCGTTTGTTGGTGCCCACATGCACATGTGCACGAGCAGAGCCACAGTGATTGCAGACCCACATCCTAGAACTGCTGACATGTTCCAAGGAACTCGAGGCAAGGTGAGCATCACAGGGGGGCCACGACACAGCAAAGCTTGCACCAGGCGAGTTGCACATGCAGGCTTAGTCACAGCACTGAGGGTGAGCTTAGACGAATATTGGTGTTGAAGCACACAATGCAGCTCAGATGTGTTTGTGGACTGATGGCTGTTGATAGTAGGGTTGTCTGGGACACATGCAGGGGCAGTGGCACATACCCTGCGGTACACCAAGGTTCATTGAGGCACTTGTATCAACCATGTAGCCTTCCGAGACATGGAAAGGGGCAGCTCACAGGGACATACAGCAAGGGACATACTTGGGTGCAGTGCATGTCTATTCCACGTACTTCATGATAAATGCACTGCCAACTTTGTTTCGGTCATGGTGGTACGCAACTTGCTCTGTAGTCATGGCTTGCCATATGGGTCTGTTTGCTTACCCAGGGAACATTGCATGTTGTGTGAATTGTGACACATTGGTGTTCCATTTGCCACGCACCCACCAGCGCCTGACTTACTGCATTGACTGTGTATGACCTGTCACAGGGGTGATGTTATATATGGGTACGAAGCATCGAGCACTGATTGTCTGTTTGTAGAGTAGTTTGTTGCTATGGGGCATGTTTTGTGTTGTGTTTTCGTGTAATTGGCACATACAGGTTGTTGACTGTGTCTCTCTTTGCAGCATTGCAGTGCTCCTGTAACCGGCCCTGAGAGTGCGCAGGCAGGAGGCCAGCACTCAAAACCAGAGCGAAGTGTCTTGTTGTTTTCCTTACAAACTGCCCTGCATAGGCTTGCTGGGGAGTGTACTGATGCACGGATGTATGTGTGGTCCTATTTGGTATGTTTTTTTCCCTATTCACCCGTGATCCTATGCAATTATGAAACCTGTACCCTCTACCCGGTGTTCCTGCTTCCCGTGCCTATCCAAGCAACGTTCCCTGACCCTCTTTCCCCACTGGGGTTGCGGATGCCTGTGTAAGCCCCGAACTTGCAGGCGCCAAAACCCTAGAGGGGGTGGTTGGTTCGTACCACTCCTGAGCCTGGACTACAGAAGGCCATGACAATGATGTCCAAGTTTGTTTGGATTGTGTATGTGTTCATGCAGGTTGTACATTTTCGTGCATTCCCTAGTTTCATGTGTCATTCCTCCTCCCCTCACCTGCCACTCATTCCAGTCATCCAGTGTGTCTACACCTGTCCCGACTGCATATCCCTGAACCTCATTCCCCACCATGATCTCAGGGGCCTGTGTGAGTTTGACCTTGCAGGCACCCGGGACATGGTGTGGGTGGTTGTTTCATGAGACTCCCGCGCCTGTACAGGGGACCTGTGACAGTACACATCCATTCATGGTGCATCATCCTATGTCATGTACCACACATGTCTCACATCCTGTCGTGACATTGTTCTGCTGTGCTACCTTGGTTGTTGCATCATTGTGGTAGTACTTGGCGTTTGTGAGGTACTGCTACGTCAAGTCATCTACTGGAGGGTGTTTGGGTTCGTTTTCATGCCTTGGATTTTGTGATTTTGGAAATGAGTGTGGATTCTGAGAGTTCAGGCATCTTTTTACACACAAGGTGGGAGATGGACACGAAGGGTAAAGGTGATCCTGTGGCCAGGTGGAAATGAGGGTTGGAGGCTCCATGACCCAGGTGCAGTTGTTCAGCGGGTCATGGTCATTTGCGCGGGAGGGGGGGGTTGTTGTTGATAGTTGCATTGCCCTGCAGTGTGATGGGAACTCTGACATTGTAATGTTGTTGTCCTATGTACATGTTGTGTTCTGCTGATCAATGCCTGTTCATGTGTTGTGTTTTCCTTTCAGGTGCGAGGGGATAGTTGTGGTTTGACATGCTGGGGTGTACACATGGTGGATGTTCACATGTGATGTGTAGGGAACACTGATGGTCACTTGAGTGCACATGCATATATGGAGTGCATGTCCCTGCAGAACCACACACTTGCACTCGGATGCACTCCATGTACTCCCACCCTTGCATATCCACGTGTACACTGTTTGCCTTCTGGTGCCCACTGTGTCCCGGCAGCACATGTTCTGTGACCGATTATGGTTCCAGTACATGCCAAATTTGATGTTTGATGTAGTCTGTCACTTAGATGTGATGCTCAGGGTGTGCATCACACGCAATGGCTGTTCACTGTGCTGTGCGCTGAGCAGTGTGATGCAGGAGTGGGACACTGCACACATGAGCTGCAGTGTTGATTTTGCAATGCATAATGTGCATATAGACAGGCATTCATTGTGATGTTACGTCTACGACTGTTGCAATGCATTTGGAAACGACTTATTTTGGGTGGGACATTTTGTTGGTCTGTCATTTCATCTGATTCCGGGTCAGGCATCATTGTCCGATGCCACTGTACATTTAGGACATGGCAATGTGTACCTTATTGTTACTGCGTCAGTTTATGGGTATTGCTTGCCATGTCATGTGATGTTTGGGAGGGTTTGAGTGACATGACAGTGATGGCCATGGCCTGTTTTGCAGGTGTGTGTGATGCACACCTTGCATGTCCAGGTCATCCGCTTCTCAGAGCAACTAGCTGGGGGTAGGTTTCTCTCCGCAGCAGGGCCCTCCCCCTGGAACAGACTTCCTGCCTGACTTGAACTTGAGGGGAACCATCTCCAGTTCTGGAAGCACCTCAAGACCTTCCTCTTTGCTTCTGCTTACTCTCTGCCTCTCCCTTGCAGAATTCTTCACTGGAACTGCACAGGAGCTGCTACTGGGACACTCTCACCAACCTCGGTCCCTGGCCCAGCCACTGTCCACTTGCACTGCCACCCTGGCAACCCCTGCACTGCAGTACTGTCTCTCTATCCCTACAGCCCTCCCTTCCCAGCACTTGTCTGCATTTATCTTTGCAGTTGCCACCAGGCGACCTATGTATTATTCTTTTGGCCTACTTCCCCTGTACTGGACTCCCCCCCACCCTTCCCCTTGCACTTTTCCCTTCCCCCTACCCCTGCACTTGCACAATTTCAATGACACCTGGCCTAGTAGTACCGTTCTCTGTGTTCCCTTGTTCCCCCCCCCTGCCTCATTGCGCCTTGGAATACTTGTGTATGGCCCATGTCATGTCACATGTCATATGTGTGCATTTTGGTTGCACAGGATAGCTTGTGTTTAAGTAGCTAGGGATGCAGACGATGTGGCACTTCCATGGCAACTATCTCAGGGTGGTAGGGTTGTGACAGTTGACTGTCACTTTGTCATCATCGATTGTCACCTGGTATGTGCCAGGCCTGTGTGCACTCCGCAGGGGTGGGAGTTTAGGTGAAAAATGTGGCCACAAGCTGGGTCCGGGCTTCCTCGCCACGTGCCCTGTCCCCTCCCATGGGCAGCGCCTGTGCCTGTGGTTGGGGATGTGGGGGCACCACCATGTCCACCGGGACGCCCTGCCGTGTTGCAACATTGTGCAGGACACATGCTGCCACAATGATCCTGCACACTACTGGTGGTGCATAGAGTAGTTGCCCACCAGAGCGGTCAAGGGAGCGGAAACGTGACTTGAGCACTCCGAATGTGCGCTCCACTATGCCCCTGGTTGCAATATGGGCGGCGTTGTATCTTACCTGGGGTGGTGTGGTGGGGTTCCGGATTGGCGTCATCACGTGTTTGCTCAGAGGGTAGGCACTGTCCCCTGGGGAGGTGATAATAATTGAGATTATTAGGGTTGGGATATTTGTCTGTGTGTGACTTGCATGCATGTGCAAGGGCATTTGTACTGACCTAGGAGCCATGTGTCGCCATGCTGCCCAGCTTCCAGGGCCCGGCTCAGGGCGGACATTCTGTATATGAAACTGTCATGGGTGGAGCCAGGGTAGTTTGCATAGACAGAGGTGATGATTCCCTTTGCATCGCATACCACCTGTACATTGATGGAATGCCAGTGCTTGCGGTTTCGGTAGATGTGCTCAGTGGCCCTAGGTGGACGTAGGGCCACATGGGTGCAATCTATGGCACCGAGCACTTTGGGGAAGTGTGCCACCCTGAAAAAATCCAGGACAACGGCCTGCCTTTCTGCGGGTGTTCTGGGCATGTATATGTGCCTGCGGACTGAGGGGCGCGCTGTCATGATTGCCAGTACCTGGTGTAGGCAGCGTGACTGCGTGGCCTGTGAGACCCCCCCCACTATGGCAGTGGTCCGCTGAAACGACCCAGTGGCCAAAAAATGCAAGACATTGAGCAGCTTCTCCAAGGGGCTCAATGCTTGGGAGCAAAGGGTGGGGGATGTGAGGTCATCTTCCCACTCCCTGACCAGGTCTAGGATGATATGGGGTGGAAACATATACCTGCCGTAGACCTGGTCGTCAGGCATCCCAAAAAGGCTTGTCCGTGGTGCAAAAATGCGTGCCCTGGCTATTCTCCTCCTCCTGCGGTGTCCCACAATCAGTGGGGCATTCATCGTCGCTGTATATACGCGTTTGTTGTTTGCGCGCACTTTTATGCTGTGCGCGGGACGCCTCCGTGTGGGCGGACTCGTTGGTTTCCCGTATTCGGGTGTCATCGCGTGTGATCGGAGGGGAGCGAGCGTACACGCGATTGGCCTGGGTACGTGTGTTTCGGGGTGCGCGGGTAGTTCCACACGCCATTGGCCTGGGTACGTGTGTTTCGGGGTGCGCGGGTAGTTCCACATGCCATTGGCCTGGGTACGTGACGCCATTGGCCTGGGTACGTGTGTTCCGGGGTGCCGTGAACTTTCACACGCGATTGGTTGAAATCCACGTGTGTTCTGTCATCACGCGCAATGAGGGATACTCCCTCGCACGTCACGTCACAGACGCGCTCACGCGCTGAGGGCCTTTGGTCCAATGAAAATGCGTATGGGTGCAGACGCGCTTGCGCGCTAAGGGCCTTTCCTCGAATTACACGCTGACGTGCAGAATTTTCACGTGCCAAATCACTCCGTATCAAGCTGGCCACGCGTAAGCACACGGAAGACCACGCTCCTGCCCAGAAGGCCGAACTACTGCCCCCCAGAACCCCGAGCACGCTCCCACCTGCCATCTGCTGCTGCCTGACTGCCTGCTGCCCACGTGCCCTGCCATCGCTCCACAGCCCAGCCCCAGGACCCAGTTGCCCACCCACTCCTGCCTCTGGGGTTGTCATGTCGGGGCAAACTCCATCTGTGACCACTGACAACCCCCGGCCAGAGAGGCAGAGGGGCACCAGCTTCAGTGCCACCGAAGTTGGTGTCCTGGTGGAGCAAGTCCTGGGGCAGTATGATGCCCTCTTCGGAAGTTCCCGCGCCGACAAGGAAGGACGGACTCGGATCTGGACTGACATCGTGACTGCCATCAACGCGGAGGGGGTGGCAGTCCGCGACTTCCAACATGTCAAGAAGCGCTGGGAGGACTTCAGGTCCAGGACCCTGAACAAGGCCCGGCGCCTCTTGAAGGCAGCGGATGCCAAGGGGCGCCGGGGCCACTTGTCGGAGGAACAGATGAGGGTCCTGGAACACATATCCCCAGCGCTCCACGTCCAGGTCCTTGAGAGGCAGACCCGTCTGGAGTCGAGCGGTGAGTGTACATGCATCCTGATTGTGAGCAGTGCGTGTGGTGATTGTTCAGTAGTGTGCAGGTTGCACATCTGTTTGTATGGGGTCGAGTATGGGTGCGGGTGTACAGGTCCGTGGGGCTGACACATGCGAGGGCTGTAATGTGTGAGACATGGATGGTGCCTGTGTGTGTGGGCTTGGATGCCAAATGCAGTTGTGTGGGCACACAAGTTTGTATGAATGTGTATGTGAGTAGACATGTCCGTGATGTCACGCATGTATGTTGTTTTCAGCTGCATGTATCAGCGCTGTGTACATGTGCATGTGTGTGTATTTGACAAGGGTGCAACAGTGATGCAACATGGATGCATGTGACAGCGGTATGTGGAAGCCTGATGGGCAGATGTGACATGGATGCCCGTCTGAACACTGCGACACTTGCCAGAGGTGTACACATGCATGCAAGTGTGGTGGTGTGTGTACATGTGTGGTGCACTTCCTGTGTTGCATGTGATGTCTGGCTCACCTTTGGCTGCTCATGCTGTTGTATGTGTATGGATGGTGTTGGCAGTTGCGATATGGCTGTGGTATGGCTCGTGTGTGCGAGTTGTAATGACATGTGTGTTGGGGATCGTGATGACATGTCTGAGGTTTGCCAATGCCACTCATGTACAACTGTCATGTGTGTATGTGTCCATTGTACATTGCCCTGATGCGTGTGTTTTGTTTCTCCCTGTCTGCAGCGTCAACTGATGAAGAGGGCGGAGAAGGTGCTGTGGAGCACAGCAGCGGGGATCCCACCGCCAGCCGGAGACGCAAGGCCCGGCTCCCCTCCCATGTTGTGATCTCGTCGGGGAGTGAGGAGTCCGGTGCCGCATCCCAGGCCGCAGCTGCCGGGGGGAGGTCCAAGAGGCGGAGGTTGCAGTTGGACTCCTCGGCAGCAGAAGGGGCAGCTGGGACCCCACAGGGCCCAACGGGGGAAGATGGCACAGAGTCATCCAGGTTGGTGGGGGGTTTGGTGGAGGAGGAGGCCGTGCAAGCACCAGAGACGGGGTCTGGGGGTGGGGATCCCACTGGTGCTAGTGGTGCAGTGCAGGACCAGGGACAGGAGGCAGCACAGGCCGCCGCGGAGGTGCCTGTGTGCAATCCTGTCCCTGATCCTGTCCCTGCATCATCTTGCACCAGCAGGGATGCCTATGTCCAGACCAGTTTTCAGGCAGGGGATGAGCTGACGTCAACTGGCCTTCCTCTGCCTGCGGACGTGGCTATCCAGGCCCGGGTTGAGCCTGTCCTGGCTGGTGTGGCGTTGCGTCAACGGGCCATGCGAGGTGACCTGCAGTCTTTTCATGAAGAGACTGCACGTCATCTCAAATGGCTCGTTGACCACGTCAGCCTGCTGGGACAGGTCACCCAGGCCGGATTCCTCCGTCTGATGGGGCTTGCCACGACCCCCTCCTCAGCTGGACCCTCTACGCGCCAGTCGTACTCTGTGCCATCTTCCCACCCATCAGTCACCTGGGTGCCCTGTGGAGCTGCCTCTGACGGTGCGGCCAGGCTGGTGGAGGAGGCATCCCTGCCACAGTCGGGAGTCGGACGTCCAGCAGGGGTGGCCACGTCAACGACTGCACCCCAGCCGGCGGAGGATGTGCAGGCAGCAGGAGGCAGTGCAGGGGCTGAGGCACAGCAGCAGCAGCACCATGGTGGGAGCCATGAAGGCTCGGGGCCTTCGACATCGGAGGGGCAGGCATCGGCCGGAGGGCAGGAGGACCCAGGACAAAATGTGTCTTCCGTGTGGCAGCGGTTGGGCCACGCCATAGATGCGGAGCGGCAGCGGGCGGAAGAGGCACGGCTCTCAATGGTCAGGGCGGAGAACTCCATGCAGAGGGCCCTGAGGCGGGCCGAGTGCCTCGAGGCAATCCGCAAGGGTTTGGAGGTGGACACGTCGACGGCCCTGCGGACCCTCGGGGCCATGGAGGAGGACCGCCTCCGGGACATTGAGGAGGAGTTCGATGATGCCCTGGCCCGGCACATCCAGAAGTGAGCCGTGGAACTAGCCCGCTGCCCTTGTACATAGTTATGTAGGTAGTGTTAGGTTTCATTTTTGTTTTTGTTTCATTTGGACCTTTTGGACATTGGCCACATTTTTGTATATATTTTTTTTATTAGTTAGTGTAGTTAGATAGGTTTCCTTTATTTTGTTGGGATAATGGACCCTGGCTTCTTGCATTGTACATAGTTGTAGACTTGTACATACTTTCTTTTTTAACATTCTCCATGGATCAATGGCTTTTATTTTTATTTCCCATTGGATTTTGTTTTGTGGACATTGACTTTGTACAACATTACTTTGGATTTCAATATTTTTTTTTTTTTCATTTTGAACGGACATGCTTCTTTTAATTTTTTATTCACATTTCTGTTTCTTCATTTTTGATTCTATTCATGGTTCCTTTAATACATTATTTTTTTGTTGAACTTCAATGTGTGGTATCTCATTGTTTTCATGCATTTCATGTTATTTGTTTTGAGATTCACTGACACCCATTGGGTGTATGTGAGGGACATGTGTTTGTTTCGGAACTTGCAATTGGTGTTCTGTGATGTGATTGCAAATTATGAGTGGGTGGATGCAATACTCGGGTGGGTGTTTTGCATTTGGGGGCTGACCATAGAGACCAGGGTTCTGGATTGTGATGACATGTTGGGTGGGGAACATGAGTTGGACATGGGTGGGGGCCTGGTGGAGGCTGCCCCTGCACTGCTGGGGGGTGGGGGTGCTGGGAGACATGGTTGGGGGCCTGGTGGAGGCTGCCCCTGGTGACTGGAGGGGTGGGGGTGGTGGGAGACATGGGTGGGGGCCTGGTGGAGGCTGCCCCTGGTGACTGGAGGGGTGGGGGTGGTGGGAGACATGGGTGGGGGCCCTGTGGAGGCTGCCCCTGGTGACTGGGTGGTGGGGGTGGTGGGAGACATGGGTGGGGGCCTTGTGGAGGCTGCCCCTGGTGACTGGAGGGGTGGGGGTGGTGGGAGACATGGGTGGGGGCCTGGTGGAGGCTGCCCCTGGTGACTGGAGGGGTGGGGGTGGTGGGAGACATGGTTGGGGGCCTGCTGGGGGGTGGGGGTGCAAGGGGACATGGTTGGGGGCCTGCTGGCAGGTGCCCCACAGTGCTGGGGGGTGGGGGTGCAGGGGGACATG
Source organism: Ambystoma mexicanum (assembly GCF_040938575.1). NCBI lineage: Eukaryota > Metazoa > Chordata > Amphibia > Caudata > Ambystomatidae > Ambystoma > Ambystoma mexicanum. Next base: position 906,141,723 of record NC_090928.1, on the reverse strand, counting down.
AGTGGGGGCCTGGTGGAGGCTGCCCCTGCACTGCTGGGGGGTGGGGGTGGTGGGAGACATGTGTGGGAGCCTGGTGGAGGCTGCCCCTGCACTGCTGGGGGGTGGGGGTGGTGGGAGACATGGGTGGGGGCCTGGTGGAGGCTGCCCCTGCACTGCTGGGGGGTGGGGGTGGTGGGAGACATGTGTGGGGGCCTGGTGGAGGCTGCCCCTGGTGACTGGGGGGTGGGGGTGGTGGGAGACATGGGTGGGGGCCTGGTGGAGGCTGCCCCTGCACTGCTGGGGGGTGGGGGTGCTGGGAGACATGGGTTGGACATGGGTGGGGGCCTGGTGGAGGCTGCCCCTGCACTGCTGGGGGGTGGGGGTGCTGGGAGACATGGGTGGGGGCCTGGTGGAGGCTGCCCCTGGTGACTGGGGGGTGGGGGTGGTGGGAGACATGGGTGGGGGCCTGGTGGAGGCTGCCCCTGCACTGCTGGGGGTGGTGGGAGACATGTGTGGGGGCCTGGTGGAGGCTGCCCCTGGTGACTCGGGGGTGGGGGTGGAGGGAGACATGGGTGGGGGCCTGGTGGAGGCTGCCCCTGCACTGCTGGGGGGTGGGGGTGGTGGGAGACATGGGTGGGGGCCTGGTGGAGGCTGCCCCTGCACTGCTGGGGGGTGGGGGTGGTGGGAGACATGGGTGGGGGCCTGGTGGAGGCTGCCCCTGGTGACTGGGGGGTGGGGGTGGTGGGAGACATGGGTGGGGGCCTGGTGGAGGCTGCCCCTGCACTGCTGGGGGGTGGGGGTGCAGGGGGACATGAGTGGGGGCCTGCTGGGGGGTGGGGGTGCAAGGGGACATGTGGCTTGGCTGGGGGGCATGCCCATGGTGGATGGGCTGCCTGCGGGACATGACCAGGGGTGCAGGGTAGTCCCCTGTGGTGTGGGCTGCCTGCAGAGGTCGTGGAGGGGGTAGAGGGGAGACCTGGGAGGACCCACACTGGCAATTCACCTCTTCAACTTCCCGCACACCTACGTAATACACTGCCCCACTCGCACAGGCCCAATCGCGTGTAGAATTTCTCGCGCACCCCTGAAATCCACGTACCCAGCCCAATCGCGTGTAGATTTTCTCGCGCACCCCTGAAATCCACGTACCCAGGCCAATTGCGTGTAGAATTTCTCGCGCACCCCTGAAATCCACGTACCCAGCCCAATCGCGTGTAGATTTTCTTGCGCACCCCTGAAATCCACGTACCCAGGCCAATCGCGTGTAGAATTTCTCGCGCACCCCTGAAATCCACGTACCCAGCCCAATCGCGTGTAGATTTTCTCGCGCACCCCTGAAATCCACGTACCCAGGCCAATCGCGTGTAGAATTTCTCACGCACCCCTGAAATCCACGTACCCAGCCCAATCGCGTGTAGATTTTCTCGTGCACCCCTGAAATCCATGTACCCAGGCCAATCGCGTGTAGAATTTCTCGCGCACCCCTGAAATCCATGTACCCAGGCCAATCGCGTGTAGTATTTCTCGCGCACCACTGAAATCCACGTACCCAGGCCAATCGCGTGTAGAATTTCTCGCGCACCCCTGAAATCCACGTACCCAGCCCAATCGCGTGTAGATTTTCTCGCGCACCCCTGTAATACACGTACCCAGGCCTATCGCGTGTGGGGACACCCGCACACCCCTGAAATACACACTCCCCGCTCTGCGTTTGCTGCTGCCCTTTGCGCTGGATTGGGGATTTTGATGGCTTTTCCCTGCGCAAGGGGCGTTCTTGGGGGCGTAACTGACGCTGCTGCAGGGTCGCTGCGCCACTCTGCGCCACGGCTGGTTGTGGATGTTGGAATCCATGAATACGCTGTGCGCCTGAATGTGTTTCGGCGCACGCGGCTGGCGCAGACTACCGCACGCGCACACTGTGCGCCAGCCGCGTGCGCCACTTGTGCGCCGAATTCTATGAATTGGCCCTGAATGTCCTCTTTGAATTTATGAATTAAAGCAGAACTCGGGAATTGCACCGCAGTCCTCAGGTTTGCAGGCCAGACACCACTGCAATATATAAACCTGATGAAAAGTAACAAACAACTAAAGTTGAAATGTTTGATTTCGGTTCTGCAAGTTCCAGGAAAAACATTTGTATTGGTTCTCAGAGTTTAAAACGTGCACGCCTTTTATCGTTTTCCAAAACACTATTACAGAAAAATATCCTCTCTGGGTTGTGTGTGTGTGTGTGGATTTTATTAAAGGCAAATGCCATTCGTCCTGTGCAATTTGGGTTGTTATGCAAAGCCAATTTAATGAAACGTGCATATTTCACCTTAATATGCTAATTTCTGGGTATGCCAAATCCCATTGCATTTGTTGATGCGTCCGCCACCACCCTTTAATTTTTAGGACCTGACCCCTGAACTTAACCGAGGAACGTGGTGTTCTGTGTTCACTTGTCGTAGTTGGCTAGCACCTTTGCCAGACCTTGCACTACTGTTCAATCGCAGAGTGAAAAGTAGCGCGTGTCCCAGCCATGCTTGTCACTCGCCTCAGGCCGCTGCTTGCTGTGCTTGCTTGTTCCAGAATCTTCATTGGGTGGAATCTGACCTAACCACTATGCACCATAAATGGCACTGATTGGCAGGGTCGCTTGAAGGAGGGAAAAATGTTACCTGTGTTGATCTTCCTCGCAAGCCAGGAAAGTAGCTCTGGAAGTTGTGTGCTTGCTGAGCCTGCAGGGCGTGGGGTCTGCTATCTCAGTGCTCATAACTAGGAGGCATTCAACACTTCTTTTTAAAAGATGTTTATTGTGCAGTTCTTTTGCTTGTGCGGGTTAAATAACTTTGAAGTAACTAATTCAGTTTGTAGCCTGCCTTATACAAATGAACTTTCATGTACAGCTGCAACCCTCCTATTTAATAATTTCCTTTGTGGAGCTCATGGCACTCCGAAGTGGTTTAAAAGGCACCGCTTCTAATGAACGGTCTCATGAATGTTTTTTTTATTATTATTTATTATTGAATATAGTTGAAATTACAACAACTTTTTCAATTTATACATAATGAAATCCAATTTTTCAAAATATGAGCAATGATACAGACATTATTATACATTTACAGATAGACATCTTCCAAGTAGAAAAGTTTTAACAAGAAGATTGACAAATTCATTTTCATTCCATATTCAAGGCTTTTAAAAAGTTAATGGTGGCAATCCCTATGCTTATACATTCAGTTGCAGCTAGAGCAACCCATCTGCTACTGGGATCCATTTGTGCAAAATACGCAAAATGATTAGCAAAATGAGTGCTTCTTAAACTTGAAAGGGCCGGACAATCCCGTAATAAGTGTTGCAAAGTTTCAACAATAGCTGCGTTTTGACAAAACCTACACCAATTGAGATCTGAAGAAATTTGCTTTCTTCTTGATTTAACCTCCCGAATAGGCCAAATGTTGAATCGCAACCGTAAGATGAAGATCTAATAGCAGCGGAAGGAGCCAAACACAAGTAGGAAGCGATGTCTCTATAGCGTTTAGGTCCAAATATTACAGAGTCAAAATCTTTGTAAGTTAAGCACTTTACTCTAGTATCAATCCAGTCCATCATATAAACTTTCTTCTTTGCTCGCTCCGGGTGAAATGTGAGAAGATCAAGCGATATATCAGCATTCACCATAATGGAAAGAGCATTTGTGGACCAATATTTTGGAAATACTTCTGATGAATTAAGTAAGTAACTAGAAATGGAAGATAGTGTAGAGTTGTCTCGTGTGGAAAGCAAGCATTTACGTAGTAAGGCGCATAATCACCAATTATATAGGGCAGATAATGAGATTAAGCCCAATTCATAGCGCATCATCACCCCAGGAATACACTGTGGTAGATGTAATGTGGCGTGCCAGAATTTAGCTTCTAATAAATTGAGAAAAACTGAGGGAATAATTTGCGTTTCTAAACCATAAAGAATAGTTCGGACAACATTTTGATTCCAATATATAATGGCAGCTTTAATTGAAAATTTGCCATATTTGGAAACAATTATTCGTGTTTGACAGATCGCTATGGTTAACTTCTGTTTGATCTTATTCAGCTGCGACTCTAATGTAGGGCAACCATTAAAAATAAGGCCCAAATAGACATAATTTGGAACTATCTTTATGGGAATTCCCTCAATTTGCCATTCTAACAAATGCTTGCGTAGACCTCTAGGGACAAACGTGACAATCTGTGTTTTGGCAGTGTTTACTACTAATTCATTTTCTTTGAAGTAGCAGCAGAGTGCTGACAAAAGATTGCGTAAGCCACTAGGTGTTTTTGACACTAAAACAAGATCATCCGCATACCATAATGCATTAATTTTGACACCGTTCAATTTAGGTGCATCAGCCATTATTTTACCAAAAATCCAGCGTACATCATTAATAAAAAAGTTAAACAGGGCTGACGCTAAACTGCACCCCTGTTTCAACCCTCTATACGTAAGAACTGGGGATGATAAAAGGCCCTCAGCATTTAATCTTACGAAAACCTTAGTTTTTGAATGGAGAGCAAAAATGATGTCAATAAGAGTAGAGGGACTCTCCGCCTTGATTAACTTATCAATGAGTTTTGGTCTTGATACTGAATCAAAGGTGGAGTGGAGATCCACAAACGCAAAATATCTGGGCTGTCTCTTATTCAGTGCTTCTTGTCTAATGGCATTTAAAGTGAGTAAGTTAACACCAGTACCCAAGCCAGCCACAAAACCAGTTGGTGCTGGGTCACGTTGACAAGCTGCAGATGACCAGAGATTAAAGTCTCTTAATACTAACTTAGTGAAAATTTTTCCTCGAGCGTCCAATAACGCTATTGGACGATAACTTTTGGCGTCCATGCGGTCACCCTTTTTGTAAATCGGGATAATCACGGACGAACGCCATGAGTCTGGTATATTTTTAGTTTGAAAAATGTGATGAAATGCATTGCTCAGAATTAGCGCCCATTCATTTATATTTTGTTTAAACATCCAGTTTGTAAGCCCGTCAAGGCCTTCTGCTCTTGACGAGGACGATGTTTTGATAAAAGATTGAATAATGTTTTTTGTGCAATGCAAATCCCAACATTTTGCAGGGCTGCTACTATAATTGTAACAGCTCATCTTGGGATCATCATATAGTGTGGAAAAGTATGTAACCCACACAGATTCAGATACACCATTAAGTTGAAGGTAGACTTGGGATGCTCTGCTACATTTATTCAGCAGCTCCCAGACCAGGGCAGAGTTTTTATTACGACACGCTCGTAGAAAATTCTCACTATCTAGTTGATATAATGCGACCTTTCTTGACCGTACCCAATTTCGATATCTTGATCTGGCAGTTCTGACCGCTTTAATCTGGTCATTTAGTGGTAATTTCCGAAGTTTTCTGATCTCTCTTCTGTAAGCTTTCTTTCTCTCACAGAGAGCAAGATCAAACCCATGAACGTGACTCCTAGGCGGCCTATTATGGGCAGGATGAAGATTTGCAAAGGTGCTTAATACATCTACATAGGATTCGGCCCTTTGAGAACTTTGACTATTTAGAATAGCTCCATTCAATGCCAGTAGTTTGTTAATAGACCACTTAAATCGATTTTTGCCATTATTGACTGATAGGATCTGTTTGTAACAAAGTGCAGTTTTTGAACGGTTTGTCAATTTGACTGACCAAAATAACGCTAGGAGATGGTGATGACTAGCTGTTTGTTTTACAACAACAAATTTGTTGGTGTTCATAAAAATGCTATTGGACATAAAGATATAATCGATTGTAGATTTTGAAGTGCCTCGCTCCCAGGTGTTCATTGAGGGGATGTCACCTATGATCGCACCATTTGAAATTTTTAAATCTAGATCTTCCAGAAAGGACATCCATCTTACTCCGTCACGATTTTTACTCCTGTATTAGACTCAACGTAAGAGAAGTTTAGATCACCCATTACTAGAATTCCAGAAATGTTGCCTTGAGCAGAGATCAGTTCAAAGAGAGATAAAAGAGCAGTATAGAAACTATCATCGGTGATGCCCATGGGATTTCGATACAGATTAATGAGAGCGTATATCTGAGAGTTGAAGGAGATCTTAACCAATTGCATAAATTTGTTTGGTGCTTGCCAGGAAGAGATTTTGTAGCCCTTACTCACTTTCACCGCAACTAACAAACCAGCTGTAGGTCTACCTTTGCCACTGTGTTCTGCTGGAAGAAGAATAAGCTCATGGTCATCCCATGTAGGAGGCTTTAGTAACCATGTTTCTTGTAATGCTACTATATCATAAGTGTTCAACTGGTTATTTAATGTCCATTGCAAGTGAGAAGAGCTTCGGGTGTTCCAGCAAGCAAGTGAAATGTCAGTGAGGGGAAAATGTATTCGTGGTTATGAGCAAGAGTTAGCAGAGACCAAAGAATCTGGAAGTGATTCATTAGTACAAAAATTGCAGACACATAAGTGTTGAGGAGTGGTACCAGCAAGGGGTACATTGGCATCAATCTCCTTGGAAGGCTGCCGTGCTGGATCTTGTGCTTGTAGTAAACCAAGATTGAATAGGTCCATGAAGTATTGCGGACAATTCCAGATTTTATCCACAATCTAACTATGGAAAGATTCTTGTCACAGAGAAACTCTATTTGATCCAGATCAGTGGAAGAAATAGCATCCAGACCCTCAATATCTCCAAACATATTAAGGACACTAGCACGACATAATTCGTATTTTGGGAAGGGCCCATCTCGACACTTCAAAATTAGGGTATGGAACAAATTGAATTTCATTGACAAGGCTGCACTAGCCTCATTTATATGAGATTTGATGCCAGCTTTACCAGTTTCTGAATTCTTTCTGGTATTTTGTTTCCTGATATCTTGTTTAGGTGGTTTGGGATTTAAACAAATATCAGGTCTATTGTTAAAAGAAGGAACCTCACTTACACTACTGTTGTGAGGCTTATGTATATGAGAAGGCTGGCCGTTACCATTTGAAGCTTCAGGCAAAACCTCTGAGATACTTTTTAGTAAATAGGCATCTACGGCTGCTCTTAATGAGCTTAGACGATCATCACTGCCAATTGTAGGGGCGACTGTATGCGCTAGCTTGACTGCACCTGTTGAAATTGCCTCACAATGTGCGGTCAGGGTCGACTGTACAGCAGGCGATAATTGTCTTGTTCATATGTTGTCAGGTTTTGATATTAACAAGTTTACCAACTCATTCAAAGGATCATAATCAAGAACCTCCTTTAAAACAACTTGTGGGGGAGAAGGTTTGCATGATATAGCTTTATTCAATGGAGGCTCACTGTCTGTAACGACCATATCATTATTTGCAATTTCATCACAAATATCTATGGAGGTAGCAGGGATACAAATGGGAACTTTTGAGGCTCCTACCGAGGGATTCATTTGAGACTGTTTTTTTGTACCAGCCTTAGTTGACACAGCTTTTGATTTTCTATTATTAACAGCTGTGCGACTATTTTTTTGTGGCTTTTGTTTAGAGCTACCACGAGAATTAGAATTAAGAGCAGGTTGATCAGCAGTCTTCACAGGGGAGTCTACATTAATCCAGGACTCATTATTTTTTTCGACCATAACTTCTTCAACACACTCAATTGGCCGGATAATTTTAGAAAATGCTGGTAACACTGAATTAGTGGTTAAAGGGACCTTGCTTGAAGCTTCTAAAGTCAGAAGACGTTGCATGATGGAAACACTAGAATTTTCGATCAAGCTCTGCTGAGGTAATACATATGTTTCAAGGAGAGTGATTCTTTGCTCCAGGTTTTCTAAAGAGAGACATTTATTAGATTTAAATGTTTTATCTCTCATCCAATCACTAATATGGTCTAGCTTGTTCGTTTGAATGACTATTTTCTGGTCCAGTGATTCAAAGAGCTTAAATAGGCTAGATATAGTGGTATTAATAGCCCCCAGGGTGATTTCTATAAGGGCAGGATTAACTAAAGATGGAATAGTTTGTTTTTTCCTATCAGTAGTTAGACATCGACGAGGTGTAGGTTGTAGAAAAGAAACCTCATCATCCTGTCTTGTCGAGTTCATAGAACATGGTTGTGCATAATCAGTCATGACTGAGGCCCTCGAACTTTCTAAGTCCCTGCACTCCGGGGGAACAGGGCATGGGGGTGAAGGAGACTTAATTGGGCTAACTTGCCCCATGTCTTCAATAATTACTGATGCCACTGAGCCGTTCATAATAGGTGTATCCCGTGCTGAAGTATGGCTTTCATTTGATAAGTCTCCAATCTCTTGTATAGATTCTTCTAAAACTGTAGCAAATGTTTGAACGGATTTGAGATTTTTGATAGGAGAATGTGATACAGTTAATAGAGTTTGATCTGATATAGTGATACTCAAGGGGGGAACAGGAATCTCATTATTTGGAGCTACATTTTTAGGTGAACTCAAAACACTTGGAGCGCACTTTGATGAGGGCAAGTCAATAGATGAACTCACAGGAGATGCCAAATCGATCGGATCTGTCAATGCTCTACCACTTTGCAATGTCTCGTAGAAATTGCAAATGTCATGTTGACTAGGAGTTTTATTAATTGGTGTTAAGGTTATATTTTTTTTTTAAATACGAGTGCCACTTTTAGGCTTATCCTGTATTTTGGAAATATTTTTATTCATAGGAGTTCGTGGGAGAGGTTCCCGATCCGATGAACTTGGCATAGTACTAGACGGGTTCACCATTGAATCTCTAGTAATCTCAGAAGGCATGCATGTTTTCAAGGTAAACATTAAATGATTCACGTGCAAACATTTAAAATTGTACAACTTCTCCCTTTTAAATATTAGGCATCAAGACACACAATATCAATAGCAGACATTGGAAGATGGGCTAAAATCATGCAGACAAACTCTCTGAACTATATGTCTAGAGTTAAAATTGCAGCGAATAGTACCAATAACTGACGCAACCACATCACCACCATTCGCCAACAGCCGCACAACAGCACGGTTAGCGGCCTTGTCACCGCCGGGCTTAACGCCGCAAGGGTCGATGGGCGGGTGCTTTATGGTTGTAATGGGTCACGTGATGTCCCACGTGATAGGCACCGATCCCGCCTCGAAGTCCTGCCCACGGAGTCCTGCAAGAGCTTAGACTCCTCGCAGTGCAGGAAATGTCCAAATGAAGATGAAATCGTTCGTTTTCCAACGTGGATTAAAGCAGGTAGTGAGCAACAGAATACATGAATGGTTTTAAAAAATGTACCCTCGCACATTATCAATGGTCTAAATGGGCAGGAGCTTTTGAGGGCGGTGCTCCTCTACTTTTTATTTTTATTTTTATTAATACCGTGTGTTTTAGGTTACAAAAACATTTCACACCATAAAAAGAAGCATCATACTAAATCAAAACATATCACAAAACAAAAACATCCAACTCGACCAAAAGCAAAACAGAACCTACAAGATATCACTTTAAAATAAGATAAATCTTGACACAAAATTCACTCCGAGAAACTTTTGTCTACGGTGCGACTTTCACAAAACATTTCATGACAAGGAATTCAGATCAATCCATAAGAATCATGTACAAAATGTTATAATCGTATACATGTTTCTTTACCAACTCAACGCCCACACTTTTAATTTCTTGTATGACATGACAGCTATACATTTTACTCGTCTACAGTTGAATTTATTTTTTGCAATAGTTCATTTTCAATTTTTAGGAGTAACCGTCCCAGTGCTCACATAAAGGAACTATGAGGATTATTCATATATTTAGCCCATAACATTTCCTGTAAATTCTCGGTGTTCATCACATTTTGTCCCCCCAAAAATTAGTTCTGTCATTCTCTACTCTATTTTTTAAAGTTTTACTGTTCCTATATTTTTATTTTTGAAAAACTGTTCCGGAATGTTTTCGTTTGAAAATAAAAGTGTGGGAAGAAGTTGAAACTTGCATTTTAGTGCAATGCATAGAACATTCCCTTAAACAGGAGGTGTGTTTGGGGGTTTGGATTGCATGTGGGAGCGGGAGTGGTGATGGGGTTTGTGGGGAGCGGGGCAGGTCAGCAGAGAATATAGTTCCACTACTTCTTTTCGGACACATCGACCACTGGGCATTACTAGGTTTTTAAGGAAAACAGAAGAATTGTGATTTGTGAAGCGGGAATACTTTGATGCTAAGGACTATTTTCTGTCCCGGTCCAAAGCTGGCCAAACAGAGGTTCTGGGGAAGCAGAAGACTGCCCCATGGGACCTTCAGACAGTGCAGCGCGTCTCGTCTCTCTCTCTTCTTATCCATCCATTTTCTCCTTACCTGTCTCCCATCCTTTCACTCAAACCCCTCTCTCGCCCCAGGGCTTATTTCACTCCCACTTCGAAGCCCCTCTCTTTCCCACACCTACCTCTCTTGCACTCACCATTCTCTCGCACTCCTATACTTCTCGACTCACATACTTTTGGTGGGTGTCAACCTTCATGGAATCAGTTCATTCACTTACCCGTCCATACACTTCAATGGCTTCTCACCCACCAAAAACAAAATCATCTGTTTTCACCTGCTCTGGGGACCGAAAAAGGTTGAGGAGTATGTACTCCTCTCGCATGATCTAACTTGCGCTCACCTCTTTCACCACCCCCATTCTCACCCCAAACTCTTCTTGTGTCTCCCCACCTTTCTCACTATCCTTAACATTAAGCTCCCCCTTAAACATACTGCTTTTGCAGACACTCCTTGCTTACATAACTCTCGCATACTTTTCTCTTTCCTCCACCTCCATCTCTCTCAAACTACAGTGGTTATGAGTGATTCTGATAGGTTATTTATAACGCGCTTAATACCCAGAGGTTTCTAAGCGCGCACCCGCGGATTGAACCTGTGGTGCTGCGTGTCGTCTTGCTTCCAAGGCAAGCATGTTGCCCGGGAGCTTTCCTCCTGAACTATTGAAGAGGGAAAATCTGAATGTGCCTTCCCTCCCGATGGGCCCCCCAACCGGAAGAAGCACCCCTGACAGAATCACCACTGACCCCATGAGGTTGCAATGATCCCCATAGGCACGCACCACAAGCGGTACCCGGTCACCTGACCATATAACCCTGCGATGGTGCAGACTCTACCCAGAGCAAGTCGGGATGATCAAGACCGAGCTGGAGACGACTATATGGACCAAATTGACTGACCTCTCCACGAGATATGCTCCACGGCATTAGAGACGCCATGACGACATAGCTGCGTTAGACAGGAAGCACATGTGCATTGTGCACATTCAGGACACTCACCCACCAATCCACACGAAGAACCCACGCGTACAGTTCTATGAGCTAGAGGAGAGTGACATATACATACTGTCTGCATGTTTATTATTTTGCCACTTAGGCCCGCTACAACAATGCAGAAACGCAAGATACCAGAAGAGCTTGTGTACATGCTTGCCGATGCTATATGCTATTTATCCTATGGAAGGACAGGAGCACTCACGGGATCTGACCAACCATTACACACCTTAACCTATGGACAATTACGCTGAGCACATAGTCAGAGCTACGGTAGGCCTTAGGAAAATCCAGCAAGCCAGAATCATCTTGCAGAACTCTCAAGCCGCCAGATGCTGTGCAAGCAGAATATCCCTGGCAGGGACTGCAAATGCCAAGGCCACGATGTTGCAAGTGACATTCCTCACCCACGGAACTACAGTGAGACCGGCTCCAGGAGAGAATATGCTAAGCCAAAATACAAATCAAATCGAAGTAATTCGGCCTCACCAACAGTCTCCTCACATGTGACTCGGCTGAACTTACACGATGTCAAGGCCTGGATGCTGGGAAGGCACGGCTTTCTCATGACGGGGAACGAGCTTGCAACAAATTGTAACAATCCACCTACAGCATGCGCTGGGAATGGACCGCTCTCATGGAATTAGCAGAAGCACCCCATTTTTACCCACTTTCAAATAGTCACACCTTCTCGATACACAATGTACGTGAGCAGATGTCTTGCAGGCTGGGAACAATGGTAGTCCCAGACTTGGTAGCCCGTGGCCTGACCAATGAGGACACTGGGGGCTAGGGGTTGGTGGCGGGAATCGCCAGCCAAACATCGGGCTCTCTAATGTAACAATTTTTAGGTAACATTTTTTAGGGACGATCCAAGTATACCACCTGACACATTGTCCATCAGTAACAACGTGCACCATATGTTCCTATACTGAACCTACAACTCAGGGAGCCAACTCGGAGTGGCGTTAGGTTTGTGGAAGGATCTTGGCAAGTGACGCTGGTTGTGACGTCACAAGTGCACAAAAGTGGCCTGCAAGCCCAAAATTGGCGAGATATGCCTGGACTGGATTTTGCTCCATGCGTGTGATCCCTGCTTGTTTGCTATAATAAAACAGCAGTAAACTTTGCTCCTTGTGTGGACCTATACTTCTTTGCAACACTGGAAGGAGGTAGGGCCATCTGAGAGCTGGAGGTCCGCAGACCCTTGGTACAGCTCTGCCGACCCCAGAATTTGCCCTAACACTATGTTAGTGTGCAAGCAGGCAGCCACCTGTCTGTGTGCAGCAGCCAGCTCTACACCCTTTCACTGACCAGACCCAAGCCACAGTTTGCTGGTGAAGCACCCATTCTGCAGTTCAGTCAAAGGAAGAGCCCTGCCCACCAAGAGAAAAAAATATTTCAATCATCTTGAACATTTCCAAGAACAGCCCAAGGTACGCCTGTGGAGGTCACGATCCCCACCAAGCACACGTGCCTCCCTGAGCGCACCGCATTGTGGCAGAAGACCCAGCAGCAATGCCGCACAGGCATCAGGACCAACACCCTGACACGAGCGCATGGTTAGATACCGGAGGAAAGGCAACGCTTTATGGGCTGGACGCACGGTGCGGGCGTGCAATGAGGGACACTGACACTGTGGCTGTCAGACCGCAGACTGCACTTGGCGGACTCTCTCCCTCTCCTTTATTGACTCTCCCCCACGTGATCCATGTCGCGTGGACATCACACCAGCCATCTATGTTGTTTGTGCCAATTTTCCCTTACTGTGCCCTCGTGCTTCTGATGCTTCTTATTTATTTGCACAATAGCTGCTGCACTCCCATTTACTTTTCACAAGCATATTGCTCTTTTCCACTTGCTTGCACAATTACTGCATGCAACGTGCTGCTATTAAGGCTCATCGAGTCACTTGCTCCCATCAAGTGTTGTGTTTTTGCATAGCTCTCTACTTTGAGTGAAACAATTGCATGGCGTGTGAGTTCACATGTATGATTTTTTGTGGCATTGCAATTAGTCATATTGCCTTATATTGCTACTGCAGTGGTTGGTGCAAGTAAGCATGAGCGGTCGGGAGCAGTGTTCCACTACTTTTATTTTTTAATGTTAACAGGTCCACTGTTTTTTTGCAACCATTCCGGAACTGTTCTTTGTGAAGTTAAAGCACACTTCTCCACTGTCCTACCCGATGGCCGTTACAGCTAAACTGAAACATGTTTCAACTCAATTGGCTGTCAATCAGCATGGCTGCAACCCTTGAGAAATGTGTTGCACAGTGCTCCCTTTCGCCTGCTCCCCCACCCCCCCTCTCCCCCCCAACTCCCCCCCCCCCCCCGCAGGGGTCACAGTTCCACTACTTGTTTTGGTATAAACTGTGCTGGTGTTTCAAGATGTGTGTATTCTTCCATGGGGGATGCCACATTTTTCTTCTCACGGGCCACTGCTTGAGCTATATGGCTGGCCCCGCTTGGGAGTAGTGATTTTATATCTGAAAGGATTCCCTTTCCGTGTTTCGTCCTGGCAGAAACAATCCTGCTTGCCAGATTTTTGATGAGTCTTAGCACCTTGAAAAGACATACCTTAAAATCGCAATTTTGAAAGTTAATCTTACACCTCAAAGTTTGCAGCCCAAACATACTTTGCATAATGTAATACAGGAACACAATGTAAGCGCCCCACCGTGTTCGGTGCGTTTAACAAATGTCAATAAATAAATAAATAAATAAATACATTCTTTTCGAACAAGTGTTTAAACAAACATCTGTATACTTTTAATATGTTAAACAATATAAGAAACAATTGTTTTTTGCCAATTACATTTTACTCTTAATTGTTATTAGGTGATGGATGCTGGCAGAGTAAAGCTGTGGCACATTAAGTTTGAAGCACATTTCTAAAACAATCATGAGCTATGGGTTTAGTCTACAAGGTGAAAGGCCCCTTTCTCCACTTTGCCAGGAAGCACCAGCAGGCCTTCTTTAAACTTTATCGCTTTATGAGTGCTTCTGTCAGCTTTGCGTGTTTTTTTCTCTGCAAATGGTCGCCGTGAATTCGCCTGTGACCGACTTAGATCAGGAAATGAACACCCTGCTGTGCGGGGGCAAGGCGGCCTCAGAGGAAACGACACTGGCTGTGAGCACCAGGCCTGCCGGGGACAAAGGCTCGTAAACAGAACAGCGCCATTAAAAGTAACACTCCTCCTCCCACAGGAAGTATACCACGCAGCAGAAGTCATGTCACGTGCTCTTAAAGAACAAAAAAAAAAAACAGATGCCTTTTTCAGATAATTAGCTGTATCTTTAAAAAGTAGTTTACACTTTACATTTACAGCCTGGCCGTTTCTGTTGGCGTAACATAGATTACTATTTTTTGGTGACCAAATTCGGTTTAGGAAATAATCTTAATATAATAATAATAGTAGTAATAATAATAATAATAATAATAATAATAATAATAATAATAATAATAATAATAATAATAATAATAATAATAAATATCTTATTAGAGGGTCTGGAGGAGAGGGGTCCATACATATTTCCTTCCTAGACAAGCACTAAGTGTCACCAACGAAGGAACATTTTTATGATTCCATGCAGGCATTCTGGCAGTGTAAGAGGACATTGTAATGCTGGCAGTGCCCACTAATGGCAGTGATACCACGGTAAGAAAATATGCCAGTATTGACCTCATGAAGAATGCTCTCGCTTCCCATCAGTCCTTCCGACCCCTTGTCTCTTTCTTGCATCTAGAGTCCATGAAGGGCACTTGCTCCCTTGTAAACATACCAGACGCCATGTGGGAGAACTGGGCATAAGTACTGGCACAAGGAAGTGTTGCACTAGAAGTAATCATGATTCCCATTGACCAATCCGGACATTAACTCCCTGGCCAACTTTACAAAATGGTTTCCCGGGGCACTTTAGACTTGGTAGCGCATCAGAAGCCACCTGCAGTGTGCGTGTTTCCATATTGTATAATTTGCACCCCCCGTCCCCCATCCACTTTTTGGTAACATTAGTGGCAGATGACATTTCAACACAAACACGGCACAAAAAAACGGCAGGACACTCATCTGTTAGAGCTCTGGCCAGGCCCTGTGGGACAAAATATATCCAAACATACAAACTAGCATACAGGTTGACAACAACCTAAGTTACTTCGCAGAAAGAGCACTGCAAAAAGCATCAGCAGCCTTTGCTACTTCGAGCCACCAAGGGAAGTGACATTACAGTCAGTTGCCATGAGTGAATTGAGTGTCAAATAACTTTCTGGTGGGAAATGAACGGATGGCACTATTATTATTATTATATAGCTAGCAACTCTAAAGCTATTAAAAGTGAGGTTTATTTTATAACATCTTACGATAACATAATGATATGATATGATATTTTATTTGTATCGCGCTCATTACACAGGTGTTTCAGAGCGCGACTAGGCAAGGGAGGGGAAACAAGGGAGAACTCAAACAATAACGATCTTACTAGGTCCAGTGAGATTGAGAACGCGCAAGTGCATGGGATGGGGAAAAGGGGAAAAGTGAATGGAAGGGGGAGAGTGGAAAGTGCACAGCAGAGGAGAGTAGATAAATAAATAATAAATGCAAATAAAAAAAAATAGAAAGGAGGCAATAAACAGTGATAGTGCAGCCAGAATGTGGCAAGTGCTGTGTTTATGGCGAAAGACTGGGTAAGTCTGATAAGTGCAGAAAAGAAGACAATTGGGGTGGGGGGGCTGTATGGGTACAGATACAGTCCATCCAGTGCAAGGGGCGGCCGCGAGGCAATGCAGGAGGGTGGCAGGGTGAGCAGGTACCTGGACCCAGAGGAAAGAGGATGGCCAGGTGCACAGTGCCAAGAGAGAGCGGGTCAGCAAGGGAGGGGGGGAGAGAAGGCAGAAACAAAGAGGAAGGTGCTTCCGGAACCGGAGATGGTTCTCTTATCATATCAATTATAATGATATAATAATATAAGCTATGAACTGAATCACTTAGAGTGACTCCCAATAAGACACTGTGAGATTCAACGAGGTGCCCCGGACCACACACTTTGTTTAGGGAGTGAAAATGGCATGTGGGCAATTTAAGCAGTTGAATGCATATCTTTCAAGGTTTACTTGATATAGGTATTTTTAAGCCTTTGTTTATAGAAATGACTTGGAAAAAACACATACAACATAAAAAACTAGCATCTCGCAATAAACTCACCTTATACTATCTAAATTGCCATAATTGTTGAGCAAAATGAGTATGGCTTTATCCTTATTTTCCTCATCCTTCATGAAAGGTCACAAAAGACCAGGAAAACTAATCTGAGACAAAACAATCTCACTTAGGTTTTAAAACCATCGGGCCTCATTATAAGGCTTGCGCTCCCGTAATGAAGGGGGCCGGTACGGGACCGGCCCCATTCATTACGGGAGCGCTGATTACAAGCTTCCCATCGCGGGACCCCGGATCGCACGCCCGGTAAAACCAGGCGTGCTTTCCGGCTCCCGTGAGTTGAAGAGGGAGGCAATAACGATCCAGATGTAATCTGCCTATTATTACCTCCCTCCCCATTCCCATTGAGCCCTATGGGGGCTCAAATGGGAATGGGGATGGGTGCCTGCAAGGAGGACTTACCGGGTCCTCCTATGTCAGAGTAACCCGGTAAGTCCCCGTTGCAGGAACCTGGTAATGGAGCCCGGAACGGAGGCAGCCATGGAGCTAATTGCTCCATGGCTACCTCCATTCTCGTAATGAGGCCCATAGTCTCATTTCAAACACAACATGCTGCATTATGCACCCTTCCCATTTCTAATCACCCCCAATTCACATTTCTTAAGGGAATAGTCCCAGCTAATATCCCCCCCTACTGATGTCTAATTGGTGCCACTGTAATGCTCTGTTGATGCAGAGCAACGTGTTAGGTAGAGCTGAGCGAGTCCGGCAAGGCTTGGGCCGGCCAGAGCCCAAAGCAGGAGCCGGACACGAGTCACAACAGGTGCTCACCCACTCGGATAAACAAAAAGAAATAAAAAAAGACGTGCTTGCGTCTGCCTTTCCCATCCTTGCTCACCACTGTTACATCGAAGGCTGAAGGAGTGCGGTCGCGCAAGGGCCTCCTCCCATCCCCCTCCAACCTCCAACCTGCAATCGGTCAAGAGGTCAAGAGGTGTCATCCTTGAGGCAGGAAACACTAGGCCAGTTCCCCCAATCCCCGCCCTATCTTCCTTTTTTGGGCAATTCTTACAATGTTGCCCACCTGGTGTATTCAGGGACGTCATTTCACCAAAATGCCAGGGGTAGCGGAAGTGACATCACATGGCCTTTGACCTCTGATGACATCACAGGAAGTGATGTCATTCGACACACCACCACCACCTTGAATTGACATCACAGGAAGCAATGGAACATGACTTTTCACCCCATGAAAAACAGGAAGTGACATCACATATTGTTCCTAAGTACACTACGAAAAATACGGTTGCGATATCACTATAATGTTATATACATTTCATACAAGAATGGATCACCATATGTATCGTTAATATCAGTGTGTATAGGCCCATATTACCAAATTACTGTGAATGCAAGCAGACGTCCAAGGCCAAATGATAATGACATGTTATTATGTAGCACTCACGCTTAAGTGCTTTATATAGAACAAATATACATTCAATATCACACATCCTGTGTTGGTACTCATTTATCGACCTCAGAACGGTGAAAGGCTGAGTTGAGGTGCTTAAGAACAGACCAAATCAGTGATTCACCCTCTGAAGTGTGCCTGGAAATAAACCTTTATGAGTCTAGCAATTATTGGATAGATTTCCAAAAAGACACATTATTTGTTATTCCTATTCTTTCTTATTTAGGGTCACTGCTCAAAGTGTTACACTTGTGGAACCCCCTGTTTTTTAAGAGGTCTGAACAAGAAAGCCAGCCACTCCAAAAATAAAGAGCCACATGACGCTGGCCACAGCCCAGGATCTTACATTTAAAAAAAAAAAAGGTTTAACATAAAAATAGTTGAAAACAAAAATGTGTTTTTTCGTAGGGGTATCAAGGGAGACCACAGGGGTAGCAAGGAAGACCTCAGGGGTCGCAATTGCGATCCCTGGCAACTCCTCAATGATGTCTCTGGGCATATTTCACCTTTCTAAATACCATGATTTTGGTTTTACCAATTTGTTTGTTTGTTTGTTTATTTATTTGTTATGCGCGCCAGACTGAGGGGTATCAGGGCGCAGAGTACAAGAAGGTTACAAGAATACTTTCAACTTAAGGTGAGAGGGTTACAGGTTATAGGAGCAGAGAGCTGTACACCGCACCCTAGTACAGAACAGTTAGGGGTTGGTAATCCTGCTAGATATACAGGCAATTACATTGAATACAGAGGCAAAAAGCATATAGGGCAGAGTCTATCAGTAAATTACATACAAATTACAATTTACAAAATTACATATTTACAATTGAAAGTAGGGCAATTAATAGTCATAAAATGCAGTCAGAACAGTAAATGAAGCTTGCAATTAATAGGTGCGGGATAAGCACTGAGGACAGGCGCTGAGGTGGTTAGTGGTCATTTTCCCTAAGCCAATTGATGGTGTTGTATCTGAGTTTAAGAAATGTTTGGTCTACCCTCAAGCAGGGAGGAAGGGAGTTCCAAAGCTGCACTGCTTTGACCGGGAAGCTGTACCCACCAGCTTTAGTTAATTTGAATCTAGGTATGATTGGGCAGTTGGTGTTGGCCGATCTGGTGGGGCTAAAATAAGTTCTTCTGGTAATTCTCTCCACAAGGTAGCGAGGGGCAGCATTGTTGAGGCATTTGTGGATGAGCGACACGGTTTTCAGCGGGATTTATTATGTCATGATGTCATTAATAGTTAGCCATTTGGTGTGACGCCTTGTTGCTGAAATATGATCTCTTCTAGAAATGCCTGAGACCGTTCTCGGGGAATTATTCGGTAATATTTTATTTTAATAATCTTATTGATGATATGTTTGCTGGCACCCAAATATAGGGCATTACAATAATCCAGCTTGGATAAGATTGATGCTTGGCAAGTGTAATGCAGCTATCTTTGGATAAAAGGGTTTACCAGCTGTGATTAGTTTAAAAGTCTATGCCGAGGCCATGGCAGTGACCTGTTTGGCTAAGGTGAGGGTTGAGTCGAGGTAGAAACCGAGGGTTTTTACCTCTTTATCAACGTTTATAGTGTTACCATCTACAGTGAAAGAAGAGTAGTTAGGGCCAAGTTTATTAAGGTTGGCTGTAGTTCCTAGGAGTTCCAATGTTAATTCGTAGCCCATGTGGACTAGCATAACTTCCTAGTGCATCTAACTTACATTGAAATCCATTAGGTGTGTGATCTAATATTAGCAGATCATCTGCATAGGCCAGCCAGCCTATCACGAGGGCTCCTATTTTTACTTGAGGGGCATCAGCAATACAGAGTGCATGAGCTAGATCAGCAAGGTATAAAGCCAATATGCATCCCTTCTTAACTCCCCTCTGTGTGGGCATCATATTGGACAACCTACCCTGACCATCTAAACTCACTCTCACACTTGTGCTATAGTACAATAGCCTGATCATATGTAGCAGGCCTTCAGGAATATGCCAGTTAGTCTGTTTCTTCCATAGGCGATTTTCCAATAACAGTATCGAAAGCAGTACTAAAATCTATATAAGTCGCATATACAGGCAAATTCTGCCGCTGTCAGGCATATTCAACCACTGAAACCAAGGTAAGAAGACTGTGTAAAGTGCCTGACTGTTTCCTGAAGTCTGTTTGATTTGAGGGTAAAATATTATTAGTAGCAATCCAATTATTAAGTTTGTTAAGCAAAACCCTTGCAAATATTTTTGCACGAATATCTAGCATCGCTAGCAGGCAGTAATTACCCGGGTCTTTCCAACATCCTTTTTTATATACAGATAAAATGATACTCTCATTCCAAGTTGCGGGTAATTTACAATTTTTACCTATATTTCCGAAAAGGATTTGTAGCTCCTGGGCGCAGATGGCTGGAGACGACTTCATCAATACATTACAAGTGCCATCTGTGCCTGCAGCCATTGATGCATTCAGATCCTAAAAAATGGTGTTAATACCAGCTACCGATTGTTTTACATTCCTATTTTCCACATGTGTGGTTCTCTACCTCATCTAATGGTTCCATAGCCCCGGATGCCTTTGATATATATGGTGTGCCAGGTTTCTTCACACACACTATGTATTGGTAGATTTTTTAGTTTCGACTCTTCACTACCCTGCATATTATGACCCAACCTTGCATATATAGCAACTGTTGCCATAATTCAGTTTCACACTTGGTCTGATGATCTCGCAGCCAGTGACGTTATTTAGATTTCAAAATGTGTGTATGTATTGTCACTTCCATATTAGTCAACATGACATTCGTACCTTTGAGTGTGTCTGAAATGTATTTACGTAAGCTTCTTTTGCAGTTTGTATGTTATGGTCATACCAACGATGGTCTTTGGCAGAGTGGTTCCAGCGTTCGGCTACACTCTTATAATTTCTTTTCTTAGGGATCACTTCTTTGATTCGTAGGGTAATCACTGAAAATTCATCGATGGATGTCATTGCATCATCCTCTAGGCAGTTCACAAAGCATGCGCTGTAAGAAGAAATTTCCTGTTCTTCCATAGCTTTCGCATTAGCTAAATTATTGAGGTTCCATTGTATCTGATTTCCTCCATGATTTACAGAAATAGCTCCATTCATATTGTAATCACAATTGCCAATACTGGATGTCAGCAACACACATATTGACAAGTGATCACTTTCCTCCCGGTTAAGATTCACATATCTTCCACCATTTTGTCGGCAGCCCGGTACACAAATGCATAGTCAATGGTGGATGCACTTTTTCCCCCATTTGAGTGCGTGCCTTTTCAGCATCGCCAGCACAATGCCTATTCAGCATGGTAAAATGTGTTGGTATAACATTTCACCCCAGGCTTTACCCTTGTGATTTTGCACGGTTCGGAAAACTGGAGCAAACTCATGTAAGGCTAAATTATCTATTACATGTGTCCCTATCTTGGTGTTAACATTGCCTACTATCCAAATTGGGGTTTTGTAGTCAAGCTTAATTATTATCTTTGCTATAATTATGATGTTCTGTTTGTAGGACACTTGATTTGGCGGGTTGTAAATATTTATAACAACCATATTCTAACTTCCAAGTGTGTCATAGGTAATTTTAACTGCCTGGACCATAGTCGTAGCAGGATCTCCCCATTTACTCCAGGTTCACCAGGTTTACCAGCCCTCAGTTGAGCAAGGGCTAAAGGCATCAAGACACGCTCCCGAGATGACAATAGTTTATTCGCAGTTTACCATACAAGCCCGCAAACAGCTAACAGCACTCAATGAGCACTCGCTTAATGCACGTGCGCAAATGCGTGCGCTCATGTTGCTTAAGTAGTGCTTTCGGGATGCTGGGGGTGTGGCTTGTGAAGTCGCTAAAATTAGAAAAAAGAAAATCTGGCTATTACTCATCAGGGATGATATTTCAACTTTTTTGCAAGGTCTCTGAAGTCCAATAGTCAGAAGGAGAATGACCAGTAATAGTAGGAGGGCTTGACTCGTGCCGCCAACAAACTCCAAAACAAGTCCAAATCCGGTCTAGTAGCGATGAGGTCCAAGGGAACAGCTAACATCACTCGATGAGCACTCGCTTGATGCACTGTCCCAGATATCAGAGGGACTGGAGGAAAAGCATCGACCAAACTCTCGGGCCACGTGACAGCTAACGCAGGCTCAAGGTTCCTAACTCTGAGAACAGAATCGAGGAACCTGAGCATTTCCCACTAAGGTAAACATGTCCATCAGAGGAATTCCCTGAGCCTGAAGGCCCCGGAGACAGAACCCACTCCTGTGAGAGAGGACACACCTGCTGAGGTGATTGTCCAAGGTGTTTCAGGAACCCCAAATATCCGATCCCCTCAGGGAGACTAGATGTTCTCTTCCTTGAGCCCTATCTCCCAGGACACTTTTCACTTTGATTTCGATTTCGTCCCCCACGGTCATGGTATTGTTAATCTCATCAGTCACAACCGGAGCTCCGATGACTGCAGAAAATGCCATCAGTTCCTTCCAGTTTGAACTTCTCCCCCACTCAGGAGGTTCCCATCCTTCATGATTATCACAAGCACTGGAGAAATTAGGGGAAACACACGTGAGTAGAGTTTCTAATTTCATCCACCATTGGAGTAGATCTGCAAGTTTCCTGGTCACTGAAACCATCTTCTCGAAATCTGGTGATGCCATTTCCAACCAGTAGTGTTGGTGAAACAATAACAGGAGCAAGTGCAGCTCTGCCCAGGGAGTCACAAAAGCTTCGGCTGCAATCAGACCCTAGACCCATTTCGAAGCCCTGGCTGGGGCCACTGTCCGATGCATCACAATTGTACATCCTGTGTGATTATTGATAATATCTTCTCTGGCAGGTGCACATTCCTGATTCAGTGTTGACGACAGCCCTGATGTACTGCAGTAGATGTGATTTCAGATGGTTCAACAAGAAATTGTGTTGAGTTAATATTTTGCAAGTCCTCTACACTCCCTCTTGGGCTACCTGCGAGAAAGGACACTGCATCCAACAATCATCCAGATATAGAAAGATCACTGGGTCCTCCTTGTTTAACTTCCCACTAGCAGGACCAGCACTTTGATAAAGAATCTGAGAGCTGATTGAAGACTGAAGGAAAGCACCCTGAATTGAAAATGTTCTGAACCTACAGCAGAGCAGCAGTACTTATGATGACCTGGAAAGATGGCAATGGGTAGCTAGGCATCAAACAAATTCAGCGAGGCTAGCCAGTCACTCTGACCTATAAAGGGAACGTTCCTTTGGAGGGTCTCCATCTTGATTTTGGTGACTCCCACAAACCTGTTGACTCCCTTCAGGTGTAGGGCCAGATGAAAACCCATGACGGTTTTGGCACTGGAAAAACTATCACTCAACGGCCTCACCCTGCTCTTCCAGTGAAAGCCGGCAAACAGCCCTCTTCTCAAGCAGAGCCGTAATCTGATCCAGGCAGCGGTGTAACCACAGTTTCTGCTGCCCATTAGTAGCTGTAGAACTCGATCTTGTATCCCAAACTTGCGATATCCGACAGCCAAATGTTCTTGTCTGATTCTGAGATACAGCCTCCCTCCAAACAGGACCCTAGCATAGCCAGGAATGCTGTTTTGGCCCTTTCATCAGGTTATTTCTTTGTAGTTGGAGGATGACTGCAGTTTCTTTTGAAGAATGGCTACCTCGGCCCTGCAATTCTCCAATATCCCAATGTATCTTTAAAAGTATGCCTGGCAGAGTTACTCTGGCCCTTGGATTTCTTCTTGAGGATTCCAGCATTTTTGCCTGGTTTGAGTGCATGGACAACCTTCTCCAGCTCTTCACTAAACAACATGGAGCCATTAAATAGGAGATACAATGCCACAGTTATGGTCTTCCATCCGTTGTCCATTCCCTCACATACATATGCCTCCAGGCCATGACAGCCCATGTAACCCATGGTGAGAGCCTTTGCCAGAACCTCACCAAAGGCAAGCTCCAATAACATATCTGCCTGCATCGGCATGCCCACCATCAGGTCAGAAAAGTTTGTTTCAGCTTCCATAACAGTGTGTAGCTTCTGAAAGTCATTAATCAGAGCTTGTGATGTATGTGATGTTTATGTGGATGATCTTAGGACAAGTGTCCTCAATCAAAGTTATTTTTTGAAGCCATGTCCACATTCTGATCGGTGTGATCCCGCCCCACCACCTCTGTCATATTAGGCCTCCCCGTTAGGCTAGACAGCAAGGAGTCCACTTTCAGTGAAGAAAGTGTGTTGTCCTATTCTCCTGTCAAGAGATGAAGCTTGCACTCAAAGTGTGGAAATGTAATCTTTTTTGGATCCTTGTATTCTTGTATTCTTGCATCAGCTTTTTCCAGAGGCCTGAGATCATAGGCAGTCCCAGCTCCTCAAACTACCGCACTGTGGGATAGTCCTCCGCAGACCTATGTGTGGCTTTCTTAACTCTCATCCAATTTGAGACCATTGCCATGGCTTTAGCCACGTCCTCCTTGCCCATGTATTTTCCAGTCGACTGATCCGATTGTTCCTCTGATTATATATTGCTTGAGGAAGATGTGGAAAAGGCCACCACTGTCACTGTCTTTTGGTGCTTTATTCACAAGGGCACCACTGTCTTTGCTTAGCATCTCTCTGATAAGCTCTTTTATGCACAAGTCCTCTTTTGAACTTCTGGTATGCTTACTTGCCATTTCAGAGGAGGTGGAGGAGGGGTAAGTCCACCCACCTGTGTTTTTATTTCTACAGATATTGCCCCATAATGTTAATAGCATGGTTACTTTAAACTGCCACAGCTGAACCTTCAAAGTACAGAATACACTTCCTGCATCTCGTGAAGGGCTCAGTTACTTGGCAACCTCTTTAAGTCACCAATGGGATCTGCCTCCTTTGTGTAACATCAGCATGAGACGTCCACCTCTTCTATGCCCCCGACAATCACAGGGAGCCTCCTACAAGTGGCCATGACGCCGGCGGCTCGCCATTCTGCCCTGTAGCTGGCTGACCCCTTTCCACTTGTGGTGCTGGTCACCTACTGTCTCGAGTAGACATGTAACCTACAACCACTGAAGACTGAGACAGGCACTTGGTTAAAATCCCAATTAAATTGCCGGTTTGGTCCAAGATGGCATGATGCCATGGAGACGGTACAGCAGTTCCTTTTGTTTGCCCAATCTGTAATGCTATTAGATCCCGCATCATTAAATTGGTTTTAACAAATGTGCGCTTTCATCAATGTAAAGCTGCTCTCCTTTTAATGATGACCGAAACCTGCGCTGCTTTGGCTCTTGGCACGTATATCTAACAGGCTCTCAAGTGTCATGCAAGCTTCATAAAGAAGGCCATGGCCGCAGTGAATGTGGGATTGACTCATCCAACTATAACTATTGCTTTATTTCATCGACCATGCTGTATTGCACCCAGTTCTGGGCAAATAATTCCGTTTTGTATGTCACATATCTGCAGTATGATCATTGATTCTGGGTATATTACGTCAGTATAAGTTTAGCCTTTTGCTAGCTGACTATCTCGCATAAGCGACCATAGAGTAGAAGATCTAGTGTGTGTCTAAACAATCATATTTTTCATATGAACGCATGATGTTAGATTTGGCATTTTATTGCTTATAGCTTTATTGGATTGTAGATATGTTTCTATTTTGTACTTCGCATGAACTTTGATGGATTGACTTTACTTTCTGAATGAAATTGATTGAAGCAGCTGCTCTTTCACAGGTACCCTCAATCTATTGTAAAAGTACCAGCTGCCTTGTCAAAATGACAACCCAAACTTCAATAAATACAAATTCTAAATCCAAATGCAAGTCCATGTTTCATAGTTGGGTGTTGGAGTAGTATCTTTTTTATTCAGATAGTAATGAATCTGGAGGATTGTGTTGCTAAATTGGGCGAATCCTGCATCACAATAACAGAGTTAGTGTGGTGTTACAGTCTGATGGGTTCTGGAATCCTTTTATGATTTTTGGGTGTCACTTTTCATTCGGTGGATGTGAAAAAACGTAATTTACGTAGGATTCAGTGCTAAAATCATGCCTTCCATGGAATCCCCGGAATGGAGGGATTCCATGGGCTTGCGGGAGACAGGACTCCGGGAGAAATGTGTCAATTAAATTTCCTTCCCCGCGGCCTGCTTCCTGTGGCTACACGGGCCAAGAAGCGTGGTATCCAGTGAAGGGGACTGATCTTCACACACAATAGGCACATGTAAAATATGAGACACGTGTGAATGCATGATTGTTGGGTTCATGTGCTTGTGTTGGTATATGGTGTGCCTGCAGAGGCGGGAGAGGAGAGGTGAGGTGTGTGTGTATGTGTGTGTGTGTGCGCACTCATATGTTCACGGTGTCCGCATGGTGGTGAGGTGCCTGTTGTGTGTGTATGTGCATGTGTATGTGGTGTGCACCTGAGGGGTGCATGAGGGAGGTGGGGCGAAGAACCTGGCATGTGTGTGATACTGGCATTGTTGGGAAAAACGTCACAGGTGTAGTCTGCATAGGCAAGTACTTGCATTTTAGGGCAAAGCCACTACAGTTGTGGTCTTACAGAGGCAAATTCTGGAATTTTGCAGCAAATCCATCACAGGTGTGTTCATACAGGCAAAATACAGGCTTTTGTGTCAAATCCAACATGCGTGTTTTCTCACAGAGGCAAATGCAGGCATGTTGAAGTAAAGCCATTACAGTTGGGTTCTTACAGAGGCTAATACTGGCAGCTTGAGTTAAAGCCATTGAGCATAGCGCCCTTTAGGAACCTGCATGCAATGGATGGGCTCACAGAATAACTCCGAGTCCAAATAAACAAACCAACTCAGGAAGATGGCAAAGTACTTTTTTATTAACAATTATGTAAAACATGGAGTTACAACTAACATCAACGGACGTACGCTCGATTTCACTGAACGACTTTTTCACACAACATAGACTTTATACTAAAACACATCAGAGGTGACGTCATTCGACGTGGCAAATAATAAAAACCCTACTAGGGATAAGGATAGGCTTAAGAGGAACATCTAAGTACACACTATATAGGAACTAGGATTGCGATTGGCTGCCCACTGTCACATGGGCAATACGTGCCTACCTCCTAAAACATTTCATCTTCAAAACCATTAGATGCGTGGTTTCTCATTGGTCTTTAAACTATAAGATCCTTTGTTATATGCAACACTACAATTGGTTGGCACCCTTGTCCCATATCTGGAACATTCGGTTAATTTATCAGCATGTACGCCCAGACCCAGGTGCAAGGAGATGGGCATGACTCTACCTCCCCACCCAATTAGCCCAGCATCTCTCATCTCCCAAGCCTTCTGCCATGAAGATTGTCTTTGAACTTGGCCTTGAAAAGTATCCTTGTCTATGGGAATATATAGGAGTGCGGGCATTCACTATCGTGTTCTGGGACTCCAAGTTTGACTTTATTTTCATTCTTGGCTCACTTGACAGGAGACCACAATTTGGTCCATTTTGCAGGTCCTAAATACTCTAAATGAATAAAACTTGACACTCTTGGTGCTCTTTTTCTGCACCTTAACAAGTGATGATTCATCCTTTGCACGTTTGCTCCTTTCCAGAATAGATAGCCGACCTTGGCTGCTTCAGCCTTGACTCCAGGCCAGACAACCTCACCATGCATCTCCACGTTTTCAGCGTATTTTTGCTGCAACACAATTCTCCCTTTCTTCTTCATGTGTCCTGGCTTACTAAAATTCATGATACCGATGTCCAGCTCCTATACAATGGTGGCTCCGACCTGCATTCTATTCACTATATATAGCCAGCTTCCATGATGACTTAGTCTACCTTCGTTTCAGCATCTGTACAATTATTGAACGTTTGATTCTCTTCAGTACTTCGTGCACGTGTAACCTTCTTTTTCATATTAAAAATATCTCTTGACTCTTTACTTCGTCATTAGTTTCTGTAGGATCCATACATCCTCTTCAGCCAATATCCTGAGACGTCGTTCATACTCTCTTATCACCTCACAGACTTCTTTCTTTGCTCTTTTTCATATTCCTTCAGGGAGTTCCTCTGTCAGATTATCGTCCCTTAGGGGATACATTCGATAGAGTTGTCTCAACGGGTACCTCCTTTCGAATATATGCTGCGGTATTGGCACAACTGCTGGTGTCAAACACGGCACAATCTCAGGCTTCCAACATATAGGAGGTAGGGGGGTGGGATTTCCCGCAGAGGCATGCAGCCGCTCCACCATCACGAGTGTATTCTTATAGGGGCAATCCTGGCATTATTTTTGTTATTGTTGATGTCTACAATTTATGCCTATAAAAAGTTACAACAGCCGGGTATCAATTTATTTTTCTGTGTCTGTACTATATGTTTATTCCATTGTGGAGTATCCTGTTTGTGTTTGCCCTCGCTTTTTCACTCTAATTTGTCCTGTGGTGGTAGATTTTGCTCCTTTTTAATGACCCGACGTAATGAATAACAAGTTACACATAATACCTAAATCACTTTTCACGTACTCATAAAAAGATGGAATTGTACGATCGGACTGAAAAAAAAGGTCAGACCATACAAACAGTCCAAAAAATGTTACCACCAAAGGTTCAAACAGCAAAGGTTTGAACCTTTGGTGGTAGCATTGCAGATAAGTAGAAAGAAAAAAGACTGTGGGGGCTGCGGGGGTGTCCCACACAACACCTCGCTCACTATACTTTGTGGTATAGTGAGCAGGGTGTTGCAGGGGATACCCCTGCAGCACACCCGAAAAGAATAAATAAAAAAAAATCTTTAAAAAACGAGGGCTGTGGGGTTGCCCCACACAACACCCCACTCACTATACTGTGTGGTATAGTGAGTGGGGTGTTGTGGGGGACACCCCCCGCAGCACACCCGATTTTATTTTTTTCTAAATAATAAAACGGGGGCTGTGGGGGACACCCCTGCAGCACACCTGAAAAGAATAAATTAAAAGAAAAACTAAAAAAAAACGGGGGCTGCAGGGTTGTCCCCTTCAACACCCTGCTCTGTGTGGTATAGTGAGCGGGAGTTGCGGGCGACACCCATGCAGTTCCCAAAAAAAAAATATATATATATACAAAAGAAACGGTCCCTGCGCCGCCGGTTCCCGATCACGGAAGTGAAAGGGAACTGGCGCCGCAGGGACTCAGCGTGTAAAAAAGGTAAAGTGGGTTTGTTCATGTTGAGGGTGTTGGTGGGGCTGTGTTGAGGGTGTGGGTGGAGGAGCGTTGTGGGTATGTTGTGGGTGTGGGTATGTAGGGGTTTTGAATATGTTTGCATGGGAAATGTGCAAACCTTTTGTGATTCACACGTTTCTCATGCAAAATGTTCTGTCACTGACTTTTCCACGACGGCAAAAATCAAGCAGATGCTAAAAAGATTAATACATGTTTAGTATGAGTTACTGACAATAACTTATTTAAATATCAGTGGATTTTTGCTGGTTTCCATCAAGACTAAATCAGGGACGCAATTTCACCAAAATGCCAGGTGTAGTGGAAGTGACACCACACATCCCTTGACCTCTGATAACATCACAGGAAGTGATTTAATTTGACCCCACCCCAAGTGACATCACAGGAAGTGATGACACGTGATCTTTCACCCGTCAAAACAAGAAGTGGCATCACATAGCATTGTACCTCGCTACACTAGGAAACATGGTTACGATATCACTGCAATATGATCTACATTTTATACATTTCATACAAGAATGGATCACCATATGTAGCATTAATATTAGTGTATGGGCCCATATTACCAAATTACTATGAATGTAAGCATTTGCTCTTACCTTGGCTTGCCTGCAGTTACGGTCATATAGAGGTTCCAGACAAGGCAACACAGGCTGCACCTGCTCCTGCTTGGTGTTGGTGTTCTCCGGCTGTCCTGCTCCCAGTCATGTGCCACAGGATGCAGAAACCTGGCATAGATGAAAATTGCAACACGTAATCAGGGTGCACAATTACACTTAAACTAATGCTTCGTGCACCTAACGAAGAAAGAAGGCAAAGCTGCATGCAGCAAAAGTGACAGCAAATATTGACTATCTGTTATATATACCCTTAGATTTTGTAGGTAAGTTTGAAAAAAACAATGCCATAAAGAACATATTAAGGGAAAACAAAGCACAAAAGCTGTGTCTCTGGTTGAAGTCTTCCCACACCTGAATAGGTCATTCCAACTACCTTAGGCAAAGAAATGAAATGTAAAACAGGAAGCTATCAGATACACTAATACCATAAAACTCTGAAGAAGCAGGTCCCTATGCAGTGACTCCACCAATGCATGCTTTGAGTCCTAAATTAATGCAAAAAAAGCCAGTCACACAGCAGCAACACACCTGTAGCTGGAATCCCTATTCTGGCCATAGAGGAGTATGATCAAGTGGCGGATCTGCTGCTTGCTGTGCTGTCAACATCCCTATCCCTGGCTGGAACAAGAGGCATTCCTGTCCTTACAGTATGTATGAAACATAGCCAAACGGTGTTTAAGGGAGGAGGGGGTTATACATGCCAGTTGACCACTTACAAATGTCTACTACTGGACCACAGAGCAGCTATACGAGTTTGGGCCGTGAAAAGAGATCTCTATTGCTGAATAAACACATACATTGAAAGCAATAGCCACCAATGATCTTTTCCAAGATGCACGTGCACTTGCTGCAATGTTCTCCATGCGGAAACTCCTATTTAAACAACTGGACCCAGTAGAAACAGTAATACATTAGGGCAACGACCCAGACTGATCAAACCAATAAATTGCAACACACAGGGGACAGCAACAACAGATATAGCTCTAAATATACACAATGTACAGTCTGCAAAAGGGAGGGGAAAGGGAGTATTGGACCACAAGCCGAACATATTACCAGCTAAGAGCGTCCTCCACCAGGCACTCAGAGAGCAGACTGTTAAAGACCCACTGGACGCGCCCTACTCGTCTCCTCGAGAATTTGCTTGCAGATGCCAGAAGAGGGCTGGGGCATTCCAATGAGGAGGGACCTGACATGGATTAGGCTACATACAATAAATTAGTGACTTTAAAATAATTGTATTTTTGTAGGGAATCTTTCATCAATGAGGAAGCACTTCTTCATGATTGAGGAACTGATAAAGTAAAAATGGATGATTCTATTTGACTCTATTACTTAGGGAAGGTATTGCAGTTCAATATAGGATATTTTAGATTGACTTTGATGAAATTGGACATTGTAAGAGTTTTGCCTTGAAGAAGACCGAGTTGTTCGGAACTAGTGTTGGAAAATCATCAGAATTACTAACCTGTTTAGATAAATGGCAAATCATCAAAATTACAAACTTGTTTAGACAATTTGTTGAGGCAAATGATCAATTATCAAAATTGCCAAATCATCACAATTCCGAACCCGTTTAGATAAATGGCAAATTATCAAAATTATGAATTGATTAACTATCAAAATTATGAATTTATTTAGGCAAACTGTAGGAAAAACAAATCTGTTGAGATATTTGAAATAGTAATTTACTTGTTTAATAAAATAAGTTAACACTATCAATATTTTTTCGTGACTAATGTGGTAATAGCACTGTACTGGAGCGAGTGCAATGAGCTTTGCAGATGTATTGTTAACTTGTTAAGCCCGGAGGCAGAGGTAGCCTATTTGGTGCAAGGCTCTGCAGCTGTTCCCATTTCTTAATGTTGCTTTATGTTGATTTAAAACCTAAGCACTATAATAACCTGGTTTAGAACCCACCCTCTTTGTGTCGACAGTATATTAATTAATATAAAAAGAAAGTATGCTCGAATGGGAGCAGGGGACAAAATAAGGATGAGAACAGCAAAACGCTGCCCAATAGTCGTCAGACCTGGTGGCACGGGTCAGGGGCGAGGATGCTCGGATTGGAAAAATGGTGCGCCAGCACAAAGATGCAGAAATAAGACTTATCAGAAACCAGTCCCACTGGCTGACCTCAAAAGGGGAGCTCGGTATGCAGGATATGGAAAAAGGCTGGCGAGGTGAAGGCATCACCCACCTGACCACGAGTGCCCAAAAGCACACACACTCAGAGCTATTTTCTTGCATTTATCTATGTTAACAATGTCATTGCTCTGTCTTTCAGGATAGAAGGTGATGATATGCTATTTATAGAATGCTGGAAAAATGTGTCCTCCGAAGCAAAAGGGAGGGGGGGCGTGTGATGCTGGAAATGCATTGGAGGGATAGGGCCTCCTTGCAGTGCAGCTCTTCCTCTTTTCGGTTTGGTGTACAGACACTTATATACCCTTATGGCGCCCACAGGGTGGGGGTATAACCCTGTGCCCCTAGTGTATGTTTTTGGCACCTGTGTGTGGCCCACAGAGCAGGGTATGTGCTGGTGGCAGCTCCATGCTGAATTTGACAGGTGCTCTCAGAGTCCTCCATTTTGGGATACACAGGCCCTGCCATTGGAAACAGTTGATTCCTGATAGGAGACAAGATTGCCCCTGTGGCCTCTTACTTTCTATTGCCTGTAACCATGTTTTCCCAAAGTCCGAGGAAGCCTGGCTCTGTCCCTTCCCCTGACAGGCTGTTGGGTGGAAGTTCCATATATTGTATTGTGAGGAAGTCTAGGCCAGACTGGCTGGAGCCCACCTAGTGACTGTATGTTGTGGGTATGCCCTTGGGGTGGCACCTGGGTGAATGGAGTTTGTGACCAATATGTACTTCATGTTATGAGTGTCTGGTTTCTGGTATGTGACACAATGACTGAGACAGCCCTGCCCGAAACCAGTATAAATGCATTGTGGAGTGCTGAATGGCTGGGTACTTGTCCCAATACATTTTCCTTGCTGTGAGTGTATGGAGGGAAGAGAATGGCCTGAAGCAACTGTGGCCTGATTGGCTGGCTGCCTGCATGAATGCCCTTCTGGATGATTGGTTGCCTGAGTGTGACCCAGCAGAGTGAATGAGAGAACAAAAGTATATCTGGGAAACTCTCACTGATGAAAATCGTTCAGAAGCTGAAGTCAAAACTTGATGCTTACTCTCGGATGAAGATGGTGAACCGCTGTTACCTTAGATGCAATCTGAAAGCTGCTGTGCCTTCAAAAACCTGATCCGAGAGAGGACCTGGCTAGGAGACCTCTCCCCGAGCTACGAGGGACCATCGTGCACCAGCTAACCTTCGCCAAAGTGCCCTGGAAGTCAGCCTTTGAAAGACTGTCGACCGTAGACGGGGACCGCTGAGGAATCCGAAGAGAAGCGCCCGGACATCCATCCACCGTCGTCACCCGAGGTTCGGAGGACCGCTGTTACTGCTGGAGGCCGATCGAAGCTGTGTTGCCCAGAAGCAGGGACAGCTTGATGCTGTGCCATCGATGGCCAGAGCCGCAACACTCCATTGCCTAAGAACACTTTGAAACAAGGACTCCCTTGTTCATCACCGACGACCGCTTTGTCCCGCCGGAGAAAGTTAAGGCCGCTGACGAAGAGAGGAGAATCTGCTGGTGGGTTTCCCACCACCGGAAGACCACAAAGACGCTGACGACCCGATGCCCTTGCTGGGCCTAAGTTTTTCATTGACTCTTTGCAGCAATTAACTATCATCGTCCAGGGGCACTGCACACCTCATCTTCGCAGGACATCCATGACCGATCGTCAACGAGCACCGCCAGTACCGAAGCTGCTGCTCGATGCCTTTGTTCACCTTGTTCTTCGAGGGATCTCAACAATCCGTGGCTCCTGCCTTAAAGGGAGTTCACTCAAGAAGGATCCGTCGACGGCCCAACGTCGAACTCTGTTAAACCAGGTACATTGGGGCGGTAGAACTTTATAGAAGGACATAAGACTCTGAAAAGCAATATATGGGCTGGGCTTGTTTATTATCTTATTTACAGGATGCCCAGGCAGGGGGATTCTCACACAGAACTGTGTCTAGGCAAGGGGGACAGTATTCTGCCAATTGTTTAGCCAACTTGTTTCCTGCTCAAGTCTGTTGTTGGTTCACATTACTCATTGATTAGTATGCCATTTGAAACTGTCTACAGGTGATGCATTTTAATGGAATCAAAGAAAGAAGTAATTGTGGTACCACATAGACACTGTATACATTTATCACTTTAGAATTGCCTGAGCACAATGTGTGTTATTATGTGTGTACATAATCAAAGCTTTATTTATATAAAGAACTGTGTTTTCACTAACATAGTGTGTGGACATTCCTTTGTGGGTGCTTGGGGAATACACTTAGGAACCAGCCTGGATCACCTCCTGAGAGTTTAAGCCTTGGTTGCTCGTCCACAGCTAGCAAATAAAGAACCTTGGATGGGGTTGTATGTACAGGTGCGTTATAAATGACTTATCATATCATATAATATCATATCATATCATAATGGAAGGTCTCTAGAACTAAGGAAGAAAGCCATGCCAGCAGGAAAGAGAAGGAAATAAAGGAGGAATGAAGGAAAAATGAAGGAAGAAAAGGAAAGCTGTAAGGAAGGAGGAAAGCATCTGGAAACGAGGAAAGAGGGAAAGGATGATGCGATAAGAAGGAAAACTGAATTAGAAGAACGAAGGTTGCAGAAAGAAGCAATAAGTGAAACAAACTGAGAGCAGGAAGGGACTTGCAGATTAAAATGAAAGGGATATAAATTAGGTAGATGTAAAGAAGGAAGGTATAAAAGGAAGCAATAGAAGCAGAGAAGATGGACTGAAAGGAGGATGGATTAAGACGGGTGTGGTCTCAATGAAAGGAGTCCTCTCAGTGGGTTCTGGCAAGACCGCCGGTCACGCCACTCAGTGGAAGGGTGGGATTAAAGGGGAAGGAATACAGGAAAAAGGAAGAGCAGAGGCAAGGGTGGGAAGAAAGAACATACGCCCGAAAAAGGGGAAAACTGATGCAGGTGCTATTTCACTCAGCAAATCAGTTAGCAAAGGTGGCGCGAAAGAAGCCAGGACTCAGAGAGTGAAAGTAGGGGGCAGTGGCGTCGCTAGGGGAGGCCTGGGGGGGCCAGGGCCCCTCCTGTGAAACCATGTGCCCCCCATGTACCCCCCCTACCTAAGACAAGCAGTGACCATGTTCTTCCCTTACTTTTGTCTGTGCCCCCCTACTTTTGTCTTTGGCCCCCCTGCGCCCCTCCTAAATTTGATTCCTAGCGACGCCACTGATAGGGGGAAGGAAGTGAGAAATAAGGGCCTAAAAGAAGGAAATGGAATAAGCGAGCGATATAAAAAGGACAAGTACCACATTTCCATCCAAGAACGCGAAGGAAAGGAAAGGAATACACATGAATACACAATACAGCAAACAACAAATGTGTGCGGGAGGTGAGGTAAATAAAAGAAAGAGTAAAGAAGCGGCACAAAGAAGGAAACCCAGGATAACATGCAGACGCTGGCCATGCCACTGTCAAGCTCAGCGCCTCACTTCTGCCAGTGCAGTCAGTGTAGTGAGTAGTGTTATGTTTAACTTAGTTTCGTTTTATTTTATTGAAAACAAAACAAAACTAAGTCAAACATAATGCTACGCACTGCACTCGCGGACCACAAGTCCCAGATCCTTCACCCACTCTCTTCCCAGAATCCTGCCGGGCGGCTAGCAGCCTACTCAACTAGTGCACACTGCTCCGCCTCTGATCTGACATGTACTGGGCTGCCTAAAACAAAATGGAGTCCAAAGCAGAGCGTGCCTCAAATTAACCATGCCCCGCGACCCCCGATTTCCGGCATTCTGATCAGAGGTTTTGCAGGGGTCACAGAGCTTGGGCCAGGGAGTCAGGAGTCACTTTTGCGACCCCTTGCAATCATTAAATGACATCCATGGACAAAATCAGAAGGATTATTGCCAATCTGAAATAAAAATGTTAATTCGTTGACATTTTTGGCTACTTATAGTGGCAGAGTAATTGTTAGGGCCTGGCGTTTTAGGGTGCAGATGCAGCTGTGGGGATATGATTAATGGAATAGTGACTGTTGCAAGATTCACATTGGGAACACAACATCCATGGTGTGTCCTGCTGAGTTGAGTGTGCTCCCTCACTAATTGCTTGAGGTGAAGGGGGACCAGATTCAATGTTTTCTGTTGCATTTTAAAGAGGGACAGTCATGTGTTGACGATTCACAGCCAGATATGCAGTACTTCTGACAAAATGCCCCATAGAGTCCTATGGACTCAAACTAAATGGGGATTAACTGACTGGGGACTAACACTGCCACTTGTAATCCTGACGTAATACCTCCAGACCAAGTGGTGGTAGCCGTAATACACTTTGGTGGTATCTCAGCGGATTTACAGCCGAGATACCACCAAGCTCGTAATGAGGTTCAAAGTCTCTATGGTGTTCCAGAAAATAACTTTTCTCAATAACCTTCGAAAGCTTGCATGAAAAAATCTGAAACAATTCCACAGTAATATTTCAGAATTTGACTTTAACAGCTTCATAGTTAAAACATTTTTACTTTGATCATGTTTTGAGCAGCTTTTACCATGGGGTTTTCCCATTTGAAATGTTTTTTCTTTCGGGCCAAATATCTAAAAATTGGCCAATTCGATTTTCACCGTTTTTGAAGGCGCCTAGATTTCATCTGGAGGTGGTGCACAGAAAAAGAAAATTTGGAAATCGACAGAGACAATTTATGATGTATCTATATGTATTTATTTATTTATTTTATTTGTATTTGGTTTGCAACAAACCTTTACGAAAAGAAAAAGTGCAGTACAACCTTAAATACTGCAATACATCAAATAGAATCCAAACAAATAAACTCGGGATCATTGAACCAATGATAAAGCAGCAAAGAAAAAAAACTAGTAATATACCTACAAAAGCATTTTTTTTTAAACATGCTATCATCATGGTATTAAAATACAGCGATACAATAATTCATCTAATACAATTCAACAATAAATGATTTTTTAAAAACAGGCTGCCATCCGAATCCTAAAACACACCAATACATTAATTCATCACAACAATTTGGCGATTCAGTACCAGAAATTCATGGTGAAAGTAAAACAAAACAATTCAGAAATTCATCTAATCCAGTTCAACAATACAATACATTCCTTGTTAGTAGACCGCACACATAATGTTAAAACCCGATAATACACTAATTCAGTACACCAGGTTCAAAGTGTTAATGAAAGCTGCCACTGCCAAAACCTCTTTGATAGAATTAATGTTGAGACATATGTTCCAAATAAAATTGCAGTTCATCGGACACCAAGTTATAGCTCACACTAAAGAGTTACGGAAATATTTCATACTAGTAGAATTTAAAAGAACCCATTCCAAGAGCATATGTCATGCTGTCTCAATCGGGCCCGAGTTACAGAATCTACAGTTGGTATCCGACATATGAACATTTCCTCTTCTTAGCAGAATCTCTCTAGTTAAGAGGAGATTCCATTTCAATCTTAGCAAGATGCTTCTATAAAGTTTGTTAGGGAACTGCAAGAGAACCAATGTTGGGGCACCCCGTCTTCTATGATCAAATGCCAAATTATGCATCAATGGGTATGAATGAAAAGAGTCAGAACTACAAACCCTATCATAATCATAGAGCACTTTCTTAACTCTAACAGGGTTTGACAACAACAAAGCTTTATCCATCGCCAGGTTATTCAAGATTACAATAGCCCTCTCCTCCAATTGACATAGAGAGTTGGATTTATTCTTTAAGTGAGAAATGTGGGTTCCCAATAACTCATACAGAGAGTGTGGAACAGGTTCAATTAGTTTTGCGAATAAAGCAAGTACGTTCCACTCCACCCTTGCCTTCATTGAAACCACCCCCAACTGAAATCTAATGGCTGCAAGAGGGATCGCATTGGGCACATTCACAATTGTATGCCAGATTTTACTTCCATACAGTCTAAAACCTTAAAAATAGTGCCATCCACCAACATCAAGTCATAGATTAATTTCAGAACAATCTTGCCTTCATAGAATGTAAGGGCAGGTTTGATGGAGAAACGCCCATACTTCCTGTAGATTTTCACTACCTGGGTAGACAAGACTTTCACTTTGTTCCAAAGAGCCTATTATTATTATGCATTTATTTTTTAATTTATAGAGCGAGCAAACAGCCCGGGGGCATCGAGGCGCTGTTACAAAGAGATGACTTAGTTACCTTAGGCATACATCATACTCAACAAGGTGAGAGTCATGTGGCAGACATTATAGGAATATTGCATGCAAATAACTTCAGCAGAGTGAGATTAGGTGAATAGCCGTGCTTTAATGGCTTTGCGCAAGGCTAGGTGGGAGGTTTCTGCTCTGAGGTGTGGTGGGAGGGCGGTCCATAGCAGGGCTGCATATTTCTTGCACCTAGGTAGAGCATTAATCTGGAAGCCCAAGTAGACCAATGAGTCAACCGTACCAATTGCTCTATTTTCCAAGGACCAAATCCTTCCCTTCTTTTTTTTCACCCTAGACAAGGTTAGAATCTTGGTCTTACTAGGATTCACAATGAGACCATTCTCAATGGCATTCGCAGAGAATTAGGTCAGTCGACATTATAATCCAGTCCACAAATTATTGAATAGCAAGAAATCATCCACGTATGCCAACCATTCCACAATGAACCAATCGAGCGGGGGATAAGGCCCCTCCCGCCAAATAATTTGCCACATCAGATACGTACAGATTGAAAAGACAAGGTGCCAGATTACAACCTTGTTTTCAGCCCGTAAAGGTTTTAGTATGTTCCGATAAGTCACTTTCCCTATTCCATCTTGCGCAAATCCTGGAATCCTCATAGAGGGCCATCAAGAGTCTCAACAAACCACCCGGCAGCGCCCATCAAGCAAGTTTACTCCACAGTCTATTCCTGGGTATTTTATCAAAAGCCATGGAGAGGTCAAGGATGACAGTGGAGGGGGTGTTGCTCTTATTATTAAATCTCATTTTAAAACCTGGGAATGTAAGATTGACCATATACAGGGCTCAGAACTTTTGAGAGTGAAAGTATCTATTAATGCAGAAACTACCTTGAATGTTGTGGTATTATACAGAGCACCCTCAATTGATTCTACCTTTGCAGCGTCTCTCAATAGTTCATTACTAGCCTTCCTTAAACCTAAAACTAAATTACTTCTTGTGGGCGATTTCAATTTATGGTTGGGCTGTGCTACTGATGTTCTAGCCAAAAACATGGTAACTATCCTTGACTCCCTTGAGATGTCTCAACATATTCGAGTCCCGACTCACATTAAGGGACATACTCTCGATTGGGTTTACACTCTTAATCTTAGTTGCGTTGATCAACAGGTGCTTGCATGTCCTTGATCTGATCATTTCTGTATTCACTTCTCAATCCAGACGGACTATTATGAAAAGAGAACCCCCCTCCCTAAAATATCTATTATGACTCTGAACTGCCGGAAGTTAAATCTTTCACACCTGTCGGACTGGGCCTTATCTCTTAATGAACAAATTAGTATTATGGACAATCTTGATGAAATGTCCACTACTCTTTCCGAGATGATAGGCTCTATTACAGAGAAGCACCATTGAAAAATAAATTAATACCGGCAGAGGCACGTAATACATGGTTTAGTAAAGAACTTGAAATATTTAAATCTAAGAAAACCAACCTTCTACCTATCTGGCGCAAAAATAAAAATTGCGCGGACCTTGACGCTTATAAAAAAGCTGCAAAGATCTATAAAATAGCAATTTACTCAGCTAAGAATAGAAAGAATCCTTCGACACCAGGATTATAGAGGCCAAATCGGACAGCCGGGAATTATTTAAAATTTTAAAAGAACAGGCTCAAGCACCCAGATCTGCTCAAGCAATGTTTAGTAAGGATGAGGCATTGTGTACGGAGATTCAAGCCGCCTTATCCAACAAACTTGATAAAATTAGAGAGGGGATAGAGTTGAAGAAACTCGATCTACCGCCTCAGGGTCTAGAAAATAGTCCTCTGTCCCCCACCAAAAAATTGCAGGATCAAGCTGTGTTCAGCTTTCAGCCCATCTCAGAGCAAGAACTGGCAAAGGTAATCTCCAACTTAAAAAGTACAAGTTGTAAAGGAGATCCCTGCTCCTCTCTTATAATTAAGGAGTGCTCCCCTGTCCTCATACCAGCCTTGACCAAGTTTGTTAATGCTTCTTTTTTAGCGAATGAAGTCCCCGGCAATATTAAAATAAGCGTGGATTACTCCCCTGTTAAAAAAAAACAACCTCTGCCTCCTTACTGCTTCCAATTATAGGCCCATCACTAACACTCCATTTTTGTTGAAGATCTTGGATAGAGTGGCCTATAACCAGATTGCCATCTTTCTCAAACAAAAACAAAAACAGATCTATCATAAATATCAATCAGGGTCTGAATCATGGCACAGAGACGGCCCTGCTGGCCCCTAAATCCCAACTCTTACAGAGGATGGATGTTGGTCACATCTCACTCCTTATGATTTTAGATCTGTCGGCTGCCTTTGTCCTGGTGGACCATACCATACTGGCACACCACGCTAAAGAAGAACGCCAACTTCTCTGATGAAGCAATTAATTGGGTCATCTCTTTTCTGAAGAACAGACAAAATAGAGTGGCCAGTGACATTGCCGAAGCAGAACCGACTATACTTACGTATGGGGTCCCTCAGGGAGCCTGCGTGTCGCCTTGCTTCTGCAATATATTCATGATCCCCTTTTTTCAGATGCTTGAGAAAGAGGGGATCATATTTGCAAACTATGCAGATGACACCCAATGTGCCATCCCCATATCTGGATCCCATGTGGAAGATGAACAAAGAATTAATGAAATATACAAAAAAATCCAGGACTGGATGGTTCTAAATGGCTTAGCCATTAATAGCTCCAAAACAGAGCTCTTACTTATTGGCTCAGAGGCTAAATTGGATGAGCTAGGATCCAGCTATAAGGCATTTTTCATAGATAGCTGTTACATTGAGGTTATGAGCAAGGTAAAAACACTTGGAATATACCTCGACAAAAATCTGAATATGAATGCCCAAGTGAACAATCTTGTGTCATCGGCCTCATATTTCCTAAAGTTGTTTCGCTGCCTTAGACCTTTTATTTCAGAATCCAACTCCGAAACCCTGGCAAGAGCCATAATTGCA
The DNA here is from genome assembly GCF_040938575.1 of Ambystoma mexicanum. NCBI lineage: Eukaryota > Metazoa > Chordata > Amphibia > Caudata > Ambystomatidae > Ambystoma > Ambystoma mexicanum. The sequence goes on along the minus strand of NC_090928.1, from coordinate 906,100,840 downwards.
TCTAAGATCGACTATTGTTGTAGTCTCCTTGTGGGGTTGCCGCTATCGGATGTTCATCGGCTACAGGTCATTCAGAATGGCGCAGTCAGGGTAGTGAAAGGTCTATCAAGAAGAGACCACGTGTCGGAAGTTCGGCGTAGTTTACACTGGTTACCGGTGCAGGCCAGGGTTGTGTTTAGGCTTCTCCTCATTACTCATAAATGCATGCATGGAGTTATGCCTCTTTATTTAAAAGAACTAGTTTCGGTAAAAAATAACATCAGATCCCTCCGATCGGATGAAACCAACACCTTGGCCATGCCACGCTTGAAAACTAAAAAATCCAGAGAATCAGCCTTTGTCTCGGCAGCCCCCCTTAAATGGAATTCGCTAGCAGCCACACTGAGGACCACCTCCTCCATGGAAATCTTTAAAAAAGGGTTGAAAACCGCACTTTTTATATAGAACACCATTCCCTGGGCCTGATCCTGTCTGAGTTGATTACTGCTTAGGAGCCTATCTTAGATTGGGCTTTGCTCTCTGTTTCTGTGTTGTTTGTATGTTTTACGTTTCTCAGCGCCCTTAAGCCTTAGGGTACCTGGTGCGCTATACAAATGCTTAAACATAAACATAGGTACAGCCATTTGCTTCATTCCATGCGGACACTTGTAGGGCCTTCATCACTAAAATGGTAATGTTAGTGAAGTGACCCTTGCGAAAGCCCATCTGAAATGGGCTCAATCGACCAGTTGCCACTGCCCATTCTTCCACATGAGCTAAAAGAAGTGATGAGAACATTTTGCAATCCGCATTTATTAGCAAGATTGGGCGATAATTTTTTGGCACAGACCTTGAGCCTCGCTTACAAACACTATTGAACAAGACCAAAAGAACCTTAGCCCAGTTGATCTGGTCTAATTTCAGTGAATAACTTGTGAGGCCATTCGGGCAAGAGGCAAGCAAGTTCTTACAACTCCTTATTAAGACCTTAATATCCTCCTGATCAATCCTAATATCCCATTTGGACTCTGTAATATATTTACTAATGTCAGGATCAAGCTCCTTGTCCACTAGCCCCCCGCAATAGACCTCATTAAATAAATCCACCCATTGGATTTCAGAGTTCAAAGCGACAGCCTCTACGAACGGGTCCAAATTATTGACCAAGATCCAAAATGCTTGAGAATCGTGCTTGATTAAGGTACGGAGCATGCATTCTGCATCCAACTGCAGCATAGCAGCTTTAATGGATTTACAAAACATTTTATAATTTTGTTTTAGTTTCTTCAAATGAAGCCCAAAATTAATATTCCCCATGCCTGCCCTTTTCAATTCACTGAAAACACAGAGAAGTTTCCTCTTTGCTTCAACCAAGGCCACATTATCAACATGCGTGGTTTTCCCCATACCCCCACTCGAAAATGTGCAGTTCTGTTTAACTTAGCCAATCAATTCCCCCATATAATCGTCAAAACACCGAGAGTTAAATACCATTAGCTTCCAATCAAGGGGAATGCCTCTGATGATACAGTCAAGCTCCTCATTCAGAATTGCTATATTCCGATGAGACCATCGGAACACGTTCCCAGAAGTAGTTACTTCAACCTTTCCCATCCACCCAGTCGGACGCTTTATCGTCATCAAAATAAATTCAAACTTGAGAATTGAGTGATCACTAAAATTGTTGTGTTGAACAACAAAACATATATAGCCATTGCTTAAAACTGCGGCCGCAAATATGTAATCTATGGTTGAAAGATGAACCCCACGACTCCAAGTAAACGTATCCTTTCCCATCCCCTACTGCCATGGAGTTGATTAGGCTCAAACCCAGTGCCTCCATTGTTAACCACCACATCAAGCCATTTTGGATTTTAGGGTCATTAGGCAGGGACTCCCCTATCACCTCCCAATTGTCATCAAGATTCTCAGGAATGATACAATTCGAGTTTAAGTCTGACTCCCACAAGAATCCTTCCCTCAGGGTACAAGTTAACCCCAGTAGTAATACATTTCATAATCACCGAAAGGAATTCCTGTAAGTTAGCCACTCCACTGTGCCAATAAATGTTCATGATTAACCTATTAAGTAGGCAGTCAAGGGAGGATAATTGGGTGGCCATCACCCCAAAAGGGAGATTGGGACGGAGAGACATCCTCAGACCTAGAGAGGAGCTCACTGCAATAAGAAGATCCCCAGAGACCCTGCCCCAATTACTTGGCCTTGCAGCAACCATGTCTCCAGGATCAAAAGAATATTACCCCATTGCAGCATTTTCATTGCATATAAATTGGTGAACAAATTTGTGCTACCTCTAGAGTTCCAGGAGGTGACTTTCAGTCTTAAATTATCACATTTCTCAGTTCTAGTTTTCCCACTGCTATGGCCTAGTATTTTTCCTGATTAGTGGGTACCTCATCCTCCCCCCTTTGTGAGTGGAGATCAAAACCCAGTTCTCTCAAATTCATTGCTTCTGATAGAACTAGTTCCTTAACTAAATTGGACGTGAAATAAAGATGACAGCAATTAATGTCTGCACAATTTGGGAAAGCTAACCGAGCAATGTCGGTGGATGAAACAAGTTTAAGGTTTGGAATTTCAGCTAAAATAGTGAGGACATTAACCCTGTTTAAGCAAAACTGAATCTCGGGCCCCAGAATACTGGATAAAGACAGTTTAAATTCCCCACACCATTACCCCTCATTCAATTCATTAGGCAAACCCCTAGTCATAGCCCTCAACCTTTCCCTGGTGCCCATCGTTCTCCATTTACCCTCACCCTCCTTAGAGTTTCTAAGTACTGTAAAGGCTTTTGAACTGTGGGCCACCGCCTGCTCCTCCTCATGGATTTGTGGGTTACATCTATATAACTTATCCAATAGTTGTCCAACCCCTGAAAGCAACCTCGAGTATAAACTCTGTGGTAGGGTCCGAGAGCATTGTTCTTTTTGCTGATTCCACTCCTCCCAATTATTTATGGGACCTCCATGACAAGGCATTTGTCCATCCTCTTCCAAAGTAACTGTACGTGCGGTAGCCGAGTCAGAAGTATTTACCCTCTGCCCTGGGATAGAATCTGCTTCGCCTGGCTGAAATCTACCTTTTTACTAATTATGGTGATTACCGCCCTTCATAAGGGGAATAGTCCTGGTAGTAGACTTCCTGGTACCCAAATCAGGTCCCTGACAGACCCCGTTTGAGAGTAAAGGTCCCCGTGCCTCTAGCCCACCACTCTTCTTGGATCGGTCCACAATGTTAAAAGTCACTCCCTTTTTCCCTTCCGCTTGGTGTTGATTCCCAGATTTACCTTCAATTCCTCCATAGTACTGACCTGATAAAGGTAGACCCCTGAATCACTTTTACTGAAGTGTCCCGTTAAAATAGGCTCAATTTGAGTTGGACAGTAGCTGGAAGGCACGATGCTGGGGCCCAATTTCATGGCATAGGTATCTAAATGCAAACCTGGATTCAAATTATTACCCCCTAAACCCCACCCGAGCAGGGAGAGCTTCACTGATTTGCTCAACATCTCTTGCAGAAAAATTCACGTTAGGGACTTGGTTTGCTAAGTGTGGTAAAAAGCATGGGGGGGGAGACGGTACACGTTTAGACTTTCCAAACCCATTACAAACCCATTAATACCCTGTTGAAGGTGACAGAATAGAACTTGATTTTCTTTTACCCAACTGAATGGGCCTTGCCATATCAGGGTTAATCCCAGATTGGGCGAGCATGCAAAGCAACCCAGAGTTATTTTTCTTTTTTTCTTATTTCCCGCTGTTTTTTAGCATTAAAGTGGAAAGTAGCAGTAACTCCAGGGCCGCACCCCGTTACTTTTCCCTTCTTTTGCTGCCCCCTCAAAGTTTCTAAAAATGATCCCACCTCCAAAGGTTTGAAAAATGGATTTGGGTCCCCCTTCACTTCACGAGTGGCATTTGAGTTTCAAATACCCTCTTTCGCGTTGGTCAACCATGAACTGCAGCCAACGAGATCAGTGGCAACTACATTAATAGAATCGTCACTGATAACAATTGGCTCCCTATTAACTATCCTCTTCGGAGCATGTAATTGCAACTCACCTTTTCAAGTACCCTCTTTCAAGTTGCTCAGCAATGGACTACTGTCAGCGTGATGAATGGCAACGCCACCAATAAAATGATCACTGGTAACAATCGGCTCCATGTTGACTATCCTCTTCGGAGCATGTAATTGATCCACCCTGGGAATTTGCAGAGGCTAATCAGTGTTCAGCAAGGGGATTGCAGGGGTGGAAAGTTTAATTCTGCTCAAATGTTCCAGCTTCTTCCCCAGCTACACCAATAACAGACTGTGTTCTTTCAGTTCATGCCAAATATTATCATATAGGTTGACCAACAAACTCAGTACCATCTTCAAAGCTGATACTGTTGGATGGGTTAAACGAATTTGCTCGTCAATCCAACTCAAAGATATGTTATGTTATGTTATCAGCATTTATAGAGCGCACGTTCGCCCAGGGCCATCATGGTGCTTGCAGCAGATAGGTGATCATTTGAAAAGGGCTCAGAACAGATGAGTCTTCAAAAGGCGACGGAAGATGAGATGGTCAACAGTAGTACGCAGAGGAAGATGAAGGGCATTCCAAGCCCTGGCAGCGGCCACCGAGAAAGCACGTCCACCCACGCAGGAGAGTCTAACACGAGGAACAGACACCACAAGGGCTGACTGCGATCGGAGACAGTGAGAAGGGCCATAGTGCTGGAATCTCGCTTGAAGATATTCAGCCCCTAGGCCATGAAACGTGCGCTGGACAATGCTCAAGCATATAAAAAGGATCCACTTGTCAACCGGTAGCCAGTGGAGCTGTCTAAGCAGAGGGGACATATGAGCCCCAAAAGGAGGGCGAAGAATGGCCCTAGCAACAGCGTTTTGCAGAAGTTGGAGACGGTTTATAAGGAAACATGGCTGAGCCAGGTATAATGAGTTGCAGTAATCAACTGCACTCAACACGAGATCGGGCACCACAGGAGCCTGACATTTGGCCGGGATAATAGGAAGCACCTTCTGAATCACGTGCAAAGTGTGATGCATCCCCCCCTCGCCCATTGAGTCAGAGACCTCAACCTGGGTGGTTAAACCACACTTTCTGTAATGGAATCATTTTTTTCAATAAGGTTATTCAGGTGAGTAGCAGATTTAGGCATAGAAGCGTCACAGATGTGCTGGATCACACTCATAAGTATGTCCCCCGACCCGCCACCATGCATTCCCTCCGCCAACTCAATAGTGCTTATGTCATGAATCTCCCCAAAATCGGCCTTACAGTTCACATTTGTCATTAATGAATGGTCAATAAAAGCCATAGCCTTAATTGGGGCAATTAATTTCATTTCCATACTAGTTCCAACTTTATTTTACCAAAGTAGGAGTCCATAAAACATTGCCCCGCTATAGGGGACTGGGTGAATGTAAAATTAGCCAGAGTTCCCTTACGACTGCAAGGCTGATTAGGTGTTTTCAAGCCTATTAAATCCCCATGGGACTTACTACAAACAAGGGTCTCAGACGGGTTTCCACCGGGTTGCTTTTTTATGTCCCTTTAGTGCCCTCCTTCCCAATTACCTGGGAGAGGTCTAACAGGGGACCCGTAAAGGTCAAGTCGACCCTTGTGATCAGAGGCCCCCCTAAGGATAACTTTGCTTTACACCCTCTAGTCCCTTTTAATTCTGGCCCAGACGCACCAGGGAACTCTGATAGATTGGCAGAAAAGAGGACGAGGGCTGCCACTTGGCTCCTCAGACTGTTGCGCATTTTATTACCAACAGTAACTACTCCAAACACCTTAGATAGTCCCCGCTGTTTCCCTACTGATGGGTGCACCAATGGAGATGGAGCGCTGAGGAGACAAGTAGTGATACTTGAAGCGCACGGAAATCCGAGTCCCGAATTGGGAATTCCCACAACAATTCCCACCAAGATTGAAATGTAGTGAGATGCTAGATGTGCAAATGATGCAAGAAAGATGATGCATTGCAGTGCAAAGGAGCGGTAAGTTAACAAGTTCAAAGAAGCGAATATATTAAAAAAACAATTTCCAAAAGTTGTTCAGTGCACGAAGGCTACAAATATTTAGCCAAGGACATAAACTGTAGGCTGAATGAAATGTCACAGCGGGAACAGAGTCTGGCGCGAGGTACCACACCCTTCAGAGCCCCACCATAAATCTGCATCCCAATACATGTCGGCCCTAATTGGGCTTCTCCGACAGTGGCAGAGGTTACTTCCAGCACCCTACTCCTCAGCAAGCTCAGTCAAACTTCCAGGCCAAGTAAGAACTCCAACTCCGGCTCCAGCCCACTAATCCTAATGCCCCAGTTAGGTAAAAAATTACTCCAAGAGAATGTCCAAGACACAGGCTATGACGCCGCCATTCAAAATACACACAGCTACACTCCTGCGTTAAGATGGGGACTCGCAAGCATCCAAATGAGTCCAAATAAGTGCTAATCACCAACCAAGCCCCTTGCAGCAGGCTATGACAATGCAAGAGCTAAAGAAGCAGCACCACACTCCTGCAGTACCAGTTAAATTAGCGAGTAAACACAGAGTTAAGTGCAATCAAGCAGGTCACAAATGTTGCTGTTTACTGTAAGCAACAGAAGCTTAAGTCCACACATGTTTGTAGAAAAGGGATTGGATAGGGTTAACCAGAGCTTACTGTCTTCAAATTTCAGGCACGCACACCCAGGCATGCCGAAGAACTCCGGGATCACGGTCCAACCTGAGAAAAGGGGGACAGAAGCCGTGACTACGTTAGATGTTACCGTTACTGGAGCTCAGGGAAGGGAGAGGCACGACTCACCCCACACCCAAACACCAAAACACTACGCAGCAATCCGCTCCGCTCTGCGAAGTGAGGGAGGTTAAATGGTATTAAATGGTATCTCCTCCCGCAGTCAATAGAAACAGCAGAAAGACTGTTTAGTTGCAGCAACCCGAAGGATCGCATCTCTCACAGGCTGTAATGTCTCCAAAACACTCCAGCAGCACTCCTCTTCACTGTGCAAAGTAAGGGAGGTTAAATGGTGTTAAATGGTGTCTCCTTCCACAGTCAATAGAAACAGCAGAAAGACTGTTTAGTTGCAGTAAACCAAAGGATCAAATCTCTTGCAGGCTGTAATGTCTCCAAAACACTCCCGCAGCACTTTATATATGACGCATGAGCAACAAAAAAAAACAGAGTACAAAATACACGCCAACCATACGTACAGCAAACACGCTAACCATACGCAGAGCAGCCATAATCACACACAACACATGCATTCACCCGCACTGGATACACATGTCAACATACACTACAGGTAGGATAATTCACACAACAGAATTCTGCCAATATTCTCATAACCACATACACCATAGCCAGTCACCCCCACTGCATACACATTATAACATACACTAAAGCAAGGAAATGCATAATTCAAGCAACTATGTGTAGCACACATAATCATGACCACACACAACATAAACACTCATCCCCTCTGTGTAAAAATTTAAACAGACACTAAAGCAACAACATGCAGGCAACATTATCATAATCGGACACAACATACACACTCACCACCACTGCATACACATTACAAGATACACTAAAGCAAGGAAGTACATAATTCAAGCAACAATATGTAGCCAACATTATCATGACTAGACACAACATACAAACATGGAGCTAAGGGTGTTCAATTAAAAAAAAATATGTATATGACCTCGAGATAAAATCTGCTTGCGGCGGGCTGAGACTTCCGGTAATCATACCGCTGCCTGTGTTAAGGGACCCTTGTTTCATTTGGGCCTTTAACTTGGCTGGCGGGAGGTTGCCAGTAGGAGTAGCCTGTGGCCCTGGTGCTTAAAGTTAGACCCACCTCCCCACAGTTTACTTCTTTCTTTGAACTTTCATGGTGGTTCTGAAAGAAAACGTTGTGGGGTTAAGGAACGGATTGAAGGTGGAGGAAGTGGATGTAGGAAAGATAGGTGGAAAGTAGACAATTCGTTTTTTGCAGAAGTTTTAGACTTTTTTTTTAAAATTAACAGTCAAGTAAAAAGAAACCTGAAAAGGGAGTAAAAAAAACTTTGTAACAACTAGTGGTAATTTCACCCATGCTCCACACAGGCGTCCTCAATTGCCTCAAAAGTTGTTGCATTTAGTGCTATTGGCATATAGCACTTCCTGCAGGTGAAAACGCCAACTACTGGAGACCTGTGTTGGTGCGAAGGGTGCAACGCTGGCACGGCAGAGGGAAAACTTCCATCACTGGCACCAGATGAAGTCGATGGGAGAGGTCCTGCAGATTAAACAGCTGGTGATGATGGTGCTGCGTCCTCCTATGACATTTCAGATTCAGCAGGGAATTGCTACAAAGGTGCATTGCCTGTTGCAGGAACATGCACCTGAAATGTTCATCCACTTGCCGCCAGCGGTAACAGATCAGGTTGTTGACGAATGACGTGGTGCCCAGGCTTTGTGCAGGAACACTGGAAAAAACCTCTCCTTTGGACCTTGCCACAAAATGTACTCTGTGCCTTCTCAATGACTGATAGTGGAGTGTCCTTAGGCGCCTTAAAGTACTGCCTGCACATGAAAGGGTTGAAGCTCCTCTGGTGATATTTCTTGGGGGGAGCTTGCTGCCCTACCCACTCAACGTCTTCTGGGTCTTCAGGGACAGTGACAAGGTCGATCTCTTCATCGCTGGAGGGTGCCTCGTGATGTTCTGTCGCCATCTCCAGAAAATAATCAAAACGATGAAACAAAAGTGGAAAAAACTAAAACTGAAAGAAAAAGGATCACAAAATCTTTGAAAGGAGACTTAAAAAAATAACAATGAAATATAACAAACAAACAGTCATAAAACAAGCTACAACAACGGGAAAACACAAAGGGAAAAGGGTTGGATAGGAAATAATGCCAATGAGCAAATTTGGTAGACATAGGGTTCACTCTGTCTACTTGAATTTGTCTTCAAAGCAATGAGGAAATGTATACATGTGATTTGTGATCTGTATGTCTATGAACCAATCCGCTCTCACATTTCATACCATGCACGTGTCCTTAGGCCAATCTGTTTGCAGAACGTTTGGATCCGTGAATCGCAAATTGCAAAGAAAATCGTTTTTTTTTTCTCTGTTGTTATTTAACTTTTTCAAAAAGAGATTGCAATTAATATTGTGTAGTTTGCAAAACTTATCACAATTTAAAAAACACTCTTAACACATACAATTACATAATTAACAAGTCATACATCGATATTCTATAATTTTTAACATTTAGTAAAAAATGTACTCTAATTTCTCAAAGAAATCTCACAATTCATTACAATTTAATATATAATTCTTTACCTAAATGATCATGTATAATTTTGAAAAATGTAAAAAGTGCAATAATCAGTGATTCATTCGACCCCTCCATTAGTCTTGAGCAGAGGTTGTCACCTATCACTGTACAAGGATTGTGTATACATCTTTCCAAACACAATATTGGATATGGTTGTGTAACCTCACACTGCATCAAAAGATGTAACAATGGCTCACAATATTCTGGATTTTTTAATTGAATTGAATTGATTGTTTATTTTTTATAGCGCCTATACACAATGTGTTTCAAAGGGCTTCAAGGAGGGAGGGAACATGGGAGAAAACAAATTGCATTCTTACAAGTCCTTGAAACTATTCGGAATGTGATATAACTATCATAATACACCTGGCGACAGTTCTGTGCAAGTGCTGAAACATTTATGGAGGAGAGAAGGAGGGAAAAGAAAATGAGAACAAAAAAGCAGTAACATTACTATGCCTGACGACAATTGATGTAGTGCATGAGTATAACAAGAGGAAGGGGAGAGGGAAGGGAGGGGAGGGTGGAGTGAGGGGTGAAGGGGAGGAACAAACAAATGACTATCCTGTTTGGTCTGGTGACGATTCAGAAATAGAGCAAGGTGGGGAAAGGGAGGAGAAGACAAGGAGGGCGGGGGGGGGGCAGACAAGCTGCTATCAAAGGTCATGAGACAAGTGATAAGAGTAAGTGACAATCTACATGTTCTATTTTATTTCTCCAGAACACGAATGGGGCCCCATCTCTCCAGGGTGCCTAATAAATTAAATCAAAATCTGCATAGCGAACCTAATATTTTGGAATTTGAAATGGAGGTCTCCAAAATTGTACATATACTGAATATAATTTATAACATATAATCTTTTCAACTGCTGACACCAATCATATGTTTTCAATTGTTTCTTAATCTTATCTGGATATTGAACAAATGTATTAATATTACTATCAAGTTCCAACAATACTATCTTACATTCCTGCATGAACTTCATGATAACTTTAGAGGTACTTTCATGATAGAATTTGTTCAGATCTATGTATGAGGATTTAGTGACTGGGTTTAAAATCTTGTACAAAATATTCTGCTTATTTCTGTTTCAACTCCAAGACTAAAGTCCCAATTCATAACAGATCAGAGATTGTGGAATAGATTTTGGTAGACCTAATAGCTTCTTCCAGAAGATGCCCTCTAGGATGTCCAGTACTGTTGGCTTCGATAATGGTGATAATTCAGGCCCATAAACTAGAGCGGGTATACCTTTTCCACAATAATATTTTGTCAGAGGAATCATTGTGTAGGCACAATACTTAGATAAAAGTTTTCCGCATTTGCGCAAATAGTGGGACCAACTTGTTTCTTGTTTTTTGTATAGTCTTTTTACGGTTCTATGTCATTTCATCGCCGGTAATTTAAACATGTACATTGTAATGAAAATGTTCATCGAATTATTCTTTTTTTAGGGTGTTCCTTTTTTTTAGGGGGGGGGGGGGCAATCCTCTCTCCCACCTATTTTTACCTATTTCCTACCCCCAAACCATTATCTGCCCTGTCCCACACACCCTAAAAAATGAGATGAACATTTTCGTTATAATGTGCACGTTTAAATTCCATGCTTTGAAATTACCGGCGATGAAAGGACGTTGTACCCTTTTTACTACTGAGCTTTCATTAGATTTTAAATCCCAGATTCATCAGCTCTGTCTGGCGTCCAATTTCTTTACCTCCTATTGTCCATGAAACTTTTTCCTTAAATATTCTACCAACTTTAGTTTTTAAAATAGTTGATTTAGCTGGATTAATTCCCAATTTATTAAGACTCATATAGATATCTCATGATGTAAGTGCTCTCTACAATCCGATTTGGGTCAGATCAAACAACAGAATATCGTCTCTACACAACAAAATAGGAATTCTCAGACAGCCTAATTTTGAGGGAAAAGAGTTGGAAAGTGTTCACTTACTGTAAAATATCGGCCACATATAAATTGAATAAGGCAGAAGCCAAGACAGAGCACAGTCTTAATCCTCTATTTGTTGGTAGTAACTTACTGAGTGTTCAACCCATATCCTGCCTAATAGTTACAGTAGTCTCTTGATAGACACTCATTAAAAATGTCAATAGGCCTTCAACAATCCTCCACACCCACAGTTTGTTCTATATTAGGGTGAAATCAACCAAATGAAATGCAAGCGACAAGTCTACACATGCACTAAAAAGAGGACTATTTCAAAGTAACTCCTGCTGCTGCAAGAATGTGACAATAACCCCAATCAGGGAAGTCCCTATTGATGATCTGAACCCTGTCTGGAATTTCAATGGTTTACGTATGTTTTGGACTACCCATTTAGCTCGTTCTGCAATACTGAAGCAAAGATTTAGGCTACTGAATCTTGCAGGGCTACTGGTCTGTAGTTCTCTTGGTTCATCTTTTTTTGAATATCAGTACAATGCACCTGTGCATTCAAGAATTTAAAATAAGGCTATCCCTCTTAACATTCTCAAACAGACTACTGAGAATAGTACTCCACATCCAGGAGTTTGCCTTCAAAACCAAATTATGGAGGCCATCTGGACTCATGAATCTAGAATGTTTGCAGTTGTTTATTTTCCTTTCAATAACCTACATAGAAAATGCACCACTCAATGTCTGTAGAGTCTTAACCATTAATAGCAGTTACGTTTCCGATATTACTGCACACTTCTTTTTAAAATGCTTCCTCCACAAGGATTCCTGGATCACATTAACCATTCCATTACCTGAACAATTAAATAAACCATTAATATGCTTCCAAAAGGAGGAAGAGGATGCATCTCTTAGGCTTAATAGAAGCTTCCTATTATCATTCTTGCAGAGTACTTGTCTAAAACCTTTCACCCAGTTAGAGTATTGTTTATTTGTGTAATTCGTTCTGTCATCAAAACCTTATCATAGCAATATTCCTTGCGCATCAGCCTAATATTAACTTTATACTCCATTTTCCTCGCCACTAGGGTTTCATTCTATACATGCTTAGTAACAAAATGTCTTTCACTGAAAGATATCCAATTTGGCATCAAGTGATCATAAGCCTATTCAGCTATCTGATAATACATCTGAACTGTTATGGATTCCAAATTGGAGTATTTACAATGTATACTTTCTGTTAGGGTCATAATTGTTGTGTTAAAGCTTTGTATACCATTAGGTGACTAAAGTAGCTGGTTTCCTACATTGTTGGATTCCAACAATATAGCTCCCGTTTTTATTTTCTAATTGGTTAAAAGGGAGAATACATGTCAGACAGAGACAGGCATGATCACTCAATGTAGACAATTTCCATTTACAATACACATGCCCACAAACATAATGAACATAATATATAGTCTATGGTCGAGTAAGACTCCTCTTGTTTCCCTATAGGCTGACTAGGTATGTCACCTGCTATACATCCTTTACATTTTAGTAGACCTCATGCCCTCATAAAAGCAGACCATTTTGTTCCATTATCTCGCGGATCCCATCGATTTCGGAATGTAGCACCCTCCTCTTCCTCATCCAGGAAGTCAGGACAAAAACAATTAAAATCACCCGAGATCAAAATTTTGTTCGATTTCATAGACTTTTGTCACCAATCCATTACATCTCCCAACGTGTCTAATTTTAAATCAAGATTTGATCTTAAAAGATTCCAATATATCGTAATTAACAGAACATTAACTCCATTCTTTGTAAACCCATCATGGTATGTTATACCGACGGCAAGTATACTCTCTGAAAGGGACTTCCATTCCTTGGCTTGAAAGTCTAGAATATTTTTTAGTGCATTATTACTTTTTTAATGCACATGGTTTACCACAAACCTTACACAAATGCTTAAATCCACGTCTATCTAGTTACAAGATTCATATTTTAAGACATGACTATACAAACATATTTAACAATTAAAAAGGAGACCAAAATACGTTAAAAATGGAAAGTTATTATAACAACTGAAATTCGTCAATCAAACATCACAATGAAGTAAAATGTATCTTAGTTAAGAATCTCATTAATGCAGAGGACAGCATCAAAGAGTTTCCTGAAATGATTGTAGCCCATAGATTTTTGATAAAAACAGCAGCATGATTAGTTAAAATTTGCCAAAACATATTTGTATATTGATTAAAATAGGGCACTTCAGCCATTCCCCAAATGTTGTACACTCAATGCAACAGCCATCCACATGTATTGGGAATGCCCACTAATTAAGCAATACTGGAATTAAGTCGCTAACACAATGGATGCTATACTAAACACGAATATCCCGGTCACACTGCTGAAATACCTGCTGGGAGATATTGGAAAGGCATCCGTCAAAATCCGCAGACTATTCGCAGTAGGGGAAGCTGTGGCCAAATGGAACATTCTTAAAAAATGGAAATCAAAAGACCCCCCCCCACACACCAAAGCTGGCCAAGAGACTTAATCAACACACAAGAATGTGAAGAGACATATGTCTGAGTGATTCAATCTACCTCGAGACCCAAAGTTATATGGGCCCCACTCAGGTCATACCTGCTGGCTGAGAAAGAAGAGACAAGAACTCTGACTCCGATGTCTTGACACGTGGTTGACGATCTCTTCACCTTGAGTCACTGTAAAATGATTGGTTAAGTTTCTGAAAACACTACCCTGGGATCTAATCACATTATGTGCACCTGGCCTGCAGAATGAGGTCAGTGGAGAACTTCGATGTCAGTCTGGTCCTCGCGAATAAAGCAGCCCTTTTCTCATTGCAGACACACAGGTGCCCCCATAATGCCTTCCCATCGTAATCGTCCAAATGTTGGCATCATCATTTGCTCTCCCCAGTGCAAATCACAGACTTTTTTTGTCTACTGCTACCTCCTTATCCAAAGGGGCAGGCCTGGATTTCCTGCAGGTCCCACTACTCAGTCTAAATAGTGAAGGATTTAGGAGCTTCACTCATGGGCATCTGGTATTCACCTGGCACTAGCTAGTGTCCCAAATCTCTGCTGGTGTGTTGGCAGCTCAAGACTTCTGCCCTCACTCCCATGGGTTTGTCCTTCAAAATCAGCCGCAGCCATTACTCATGGTGTGCCGCTCACATTCCTATCTAATTTCGCAAGGCTCTAACAAAATGTATATGTATGTGTGTTTTTGTGTTCCCTTCCTCACCAGGGGTGGGGGAGAAATATTCACCCGCAAAGCCTTGTTGTCTTGTGCGCTTAACACGGCCTCTGAGGATTGAGGCCTACCTTCGAATATAGTGTCAAATATGTATGTTGTGCACATGCAATATATCCACTTAGCATTCTAAAAGGTTATTTGTCTTATAATCTTGATTATTTTGCTATTCGCCTGCACTCGTAAGTCTTCCCCCTGCCCCTGTACCCACCTATGTGTATTTCCTGTGTGTTAGTACACTTTCTGCAATCAGAAGCATTTGGAGTGGCTGGGATCTGAACATGCATACTAACATTCAACCCTTTAGTTAATCCTCTATTAACTAACCTCCCCTTCTCTCTCTACCTATGCGCTTCATCCTTAGGAACCCGCACACTACATACATGACGTAAGCTTTCTCCATCCCTGGCAGATTTCTCTGGAGTGCATGTAACATAAATACACCCTTCATCAGCCGCTAAATCAACCCAATGCGCTGTGTGGTTCTCTGGGTCTAGAGGGGTGAAGTCAGGGTTCCCGGGGGATGTATTGGTCGTTCAGTTCTGACAATACTTCTATTATTTGGGTCCTCCATCTGAACTTGCCCATTCTTTGTACCTGCGAGAGCTCTTCCTACCTCGATAGTAACCATCATGTTTGCACTGTTGGAATAGTCTTGGCACAAAATCGAAGCATCATTTGACATGTACAAAACAAAAGCAGCAGGAGCACCATGATTGGGACCAATATTTGTACCACTGCTCCAAGCCATGTTAGTACCAATGAGACTAATGTATCAAACCAATCTTCAGCCTGAATCCCTGCCGCACCTTCTTTACCGGTCTTCAACTTATGCAGGGCCCCTATGATAAGTGACAGGGTCCCATTTTATGCATCGTTTGGGGATGCGGCAAGATAATCTTTTTTTGCATACGCCTCCCCTTCCATCGCGCCAAAAGATTTAAAATGTACCTGTTCTGGAGTGCCGTTAACTGGATTGCTGTTGCCGGGTGAGTTAACTCTGGATGGTGTTCAGGCGTTTTTCAGTGTCATTTGCCAGCTCGATCATCTCCCATCAAATGATTTGCAACCATTTGGCATTGGCTGCAGACTGAACCGCCAGTATTAGAAGCGAGGCAAAGAGCACTTCTGTCTTAGTGTGCAAACGATATTTATCTGGGATTGCTTTGAGCATCTTTGACTAATCTTCTGACAAAATAATTTGATCTCCTCTTTCGTATCTTCAGTGAGCGTTTCCTTCTCTTTGTCCGCAGGGGTTTGGTCAGAACTTGATTCTGTTGCTGCATACCAGACTTTGATGCAATTGGTAGGTCAGTGCACAGGTGCCTCGCCAGGATGATAGGAGATGCAGGTATGCTTGCTGGCCACACACCCAGTAAAGATACATTAGGGCTGCTGTTCCTTTCGCGAGATCTGGATAAGTAGTGTTTAATAACACTTCATATTCAAGACAACAGGAACTGTTCTGTGCTCTCAAAAACTCATATACGTCCACTGCTTGAACCTTCACAGGAACTTCTGATGTCTCAATCCATGTCAACTTTGAGACATACATGGCCCATGTTGTAAAACAGTTCTTATTGCTATTCCATATTACTCCTTCTCTGAACCCTGCCAATCACCTTGCTGCACAGTTCACCACCACCTTTTCCCACCTGTGTGACACAAACACCACTTCATCCAATGTTAATAGGGGATATGGCTTGTATTGAAGGGTGCTATCTTCTTTGGCACATTTTTCTTCATCCTTGTCCATTAGTACAGCTTGTATCTTGTGCACCGGGAACAAACTACGAACCCGACACAGTGCCAGATAAACCAAACACTGGGCTTCCAACAACAACATTTCCTGGGTTACTAACATTTTGGGTGCCCCTGACGGATGGGGGATGAGGGAGCAGACATAACAGCTTCCGTTATACCTCTGTCTCGCCACCGAGCTCATGTGCCTATACCATATATTGCTAAATTGTGGATGGTGCACATAAGACATTGTACCAAGAACTACTCCATTGTACTGATTATGATCATTGTCTTCCTCAAATCCCCTTTTGAGTATTATTGACATAATACTGTATCTGTGTATATGTTCTCTTAAAATTCACTTTCCACATCCCTTTCACTACACCCCTAGACCCCTTTATATGTCCTAACCATATAACCTTACTTGACAAATACAAAAATATACCAAACAAAAGTCTGCATCCAAAATAAAATAAAACCTGTAACATAAAGTAACCTAAAAAATAAAAATGAAATGCACTAAAACATGTTCTATAAATGGAAGAAGTCATCTTTGCATGAAACAAGACAGTCTACTAAACAAGAAACAAGATGTTCCAGGAGATAAGAAGGTGTTAATATTATGTTACTCACACATTCACACACACATATATATATATATAAAAAAAAAAAAATATATATATATATATATATAGATATATATATATATATATATATATTCAATGAAAAAACTTTGTTAAAGGGACGTTATGGTTAAATTGCGCTACTAAAAACCTATGAAATTCAGGGAAAAAACTTTGTTAAAGGGACGTTATGGTAAAGTTGCGCTACTAAAAACCTATGAAATTCAGTGAAAAAACTTTGTCAAAGGAACGTGATGTCATCAATGACATTTGTGATGTCATCTTTGATGTCCTGGGTGTTATTCTTAGCAGTGCACGGTGGTGGCGCGAGTTATGGTTGCTTAGCTTACCATAACTGGCGAATTTCAAGGGTTTTTCGGTTTTACTTGGAACCATAACGTTCCTTTGACAAAGTTTTTTCACTGAATTTCATAGGTTTTTAGTAGCGCAACTTTACCATAACGTCCCTTTAACATAGTTTTTTCCCTGAATTTCATAGGTTTTTAGTAGCGCAATTTAACCATAACGTCCCTTTAACAAAGTTTTTTCATTGAATTTCATAGGTTTTTATTAGTGCAACTTAACCATAACGTCCCTGTAACATTTTTTTTTTACTAAATTTAAAGGTTTTTATTAGTACAACGTGACCATAACATCCTTTTCAATAGATGAAGACCACTAACATCTTATGTCCTCAAAGTGGGAATGCCGGGTGGTAAAAAAAACAAAAAGATTTTCCTTCCTAAGCCGGGACGCCTGCGGCGTCTCAGTGTAGGAAGGAAAATCTTTTACCAAGATGGCCACCATGGAAAGGGAAGGCGGGGTGTATAAAGAACACAACGGCGCATGAGCAGGGTTGGGCGGGCACAGGGGAGACACATGGGCATGAGCGGGTGGTGAGAGGGAACAGGGTACAAACGGGGCATGAGCAGGGGGTGGGGGGGAAAAGGAAGGAAACACAGGGCATGAGCGGTGGTGGGGGGAACACGAGAGAGACACGGGGCATGAGCAGCGGGTGGGGAGGAACATGAGGGAGACACGGGGTATGAGCAGGGGGTGGGGAGGAACACGAGGGAGACACAGGGCATGAGCGGGGGGGTACAGGGCACATACAGGACATGAGCGGGGGTGGGGAGGAAAGGAGAGAGACAAGGGGAATGAGCAGGGGGTGGGGGAACACGAGGGAGACACAGAGCATGAGAGGGGGGGCGGGGGGTAACACGAGGGAAACACGGGGCATGAGCGGGGGGTGGGGGGAACACGAGGGAGACACGGGGCATGAGCAGGGGGTGGGGGCAACAGGAGACAGACACGGGGCATGAGCAGGGGGTGGCGGGCAACAGGAGACAGACACGGGGCATGGGTGGGAGCAAGAGGAGACAGACACGGGGCATGAGCGGGGGGTGGGGGGAACAGGAGACAGACATGGGGCAAAAGCGGGGGGTTGGGGGTACAGAAGACAGACACGGGGCATGAGCGGGGTAGTGGGGGGCAACAGGAGAGAGACATGGGGCATGAGCGGGGGGTGGGGGGTACAGGAGACAGACACGGGGCATGAGCAGGGGGTGGGGGGCAACAGAAGAGAGACACAGGGCATGAGCGGGGGGTGGGGGACAACAGGAGAGAGACACGGGACATGAGCGGGTGGGGGGAACAGGAGACAGACACGGGGCATGAGAGGGTGGGGGGAACAGGTGACAGACACGGGGCATGAGCGGGAGGGTGGGGGGCAACAGGAGATAGACACGGGGCATGAGCGGGGGGTGGGGGGGAACAGGACACAGACATGGGGCATGAGCGGGGTGTGGGGAGAACAGGAGACAGACACGGGGCATGAGCGGGGGGAACAGAAGACAGACATGGGGCATGAGCGGGGGTGGGGGAAGGGGAGAGACACACGGGGCATGAGCGGGGGTGGGGGAGGGGGAAGACACGGGGCAAGAGCGGGGGTGGGCGGGAGGGAGGAAGACACGGGGCAAGAGCAGGGGTGGGCGGGAGGGGGCAAGAGACACAGGGGAAGAGCGGGGGTGGGCGGGAGGGGGCAAGAGACACGGGGTGGGCGGGAGGGGGCAAGAGACACGGGCCAAGAGCGGGGGTGGGCGGGAGGGGGAAAGAGACACGGGCCAAGAGCGGGGGTGGGCGGGAGGGGGAAAGAGACACGGGCCAAGAGCGGGGGTGGGCGGGAGGGGGAAAGAGACACGGGCCAAGAGCGGGGGTGGGCGGGAGGGGGAAAACAATACACGGGCCAAGAGCGGGGGTGGGCGGGAGGGGGAAAGAGACACGGGGCGGGAGGGGGAGAGGCACGGGGCAAGAGCGGGGGTGGGCGGGAGGGGGGAAAGACACACGGGGCAAGAGCGGGGTGGGCGGGAGGGGGAAAGACACACGGGGCAAGAGCGGGGGTGGGCAGGAGGGGAAAGACACACGGGCAAGAGCGGGGGTGGGCGGGAGGGGGGAAAGACACACGGGGCAAGAGCGGGGGTGGGCGGGAGGGGAAAGACACACGGGGCAAGAGCGGGGGTGGGTGGGAGGGAGACAGACACACGGGGCAAGAGCGGTGGGGGTACAGGAGACAGAACCGGGGCATGAGCGGGGGGTCGGGGGCAACAGGAGAGAGACACGGGGCATGAGCGGGGGTGGGGGGAACAGGAGACAGACACGGGACATGAGCAGGGGGTGGGGGGAACAACAGAGACAGACACGGGGCATGAGCAGGGGGTGGGGGGCAACAGGAGACAGACACAGGGCATGAGCAGGGGGTGGGGGGCAACAGGAGACAGACCCGGGGCAATGAGCGGGGGTGGGGGCAACAGGAGACAGACACGGGGCATGAGCGGGGGGTGGGGGGCAACAGGAGACAGGACACGGGCATGAGCGAGGGGTGGGGGGGAACAGGAGACAGACACGGAGCATGAGCGGGGGGTGGGGAGAACAGGAGACAGACACGGGGCATGAGCGGGGGGTGGGGGCAACAAGAGACAGACACAGGGCATGAGCGGAGGTGGGAGGAACAGGAAACAGACACGGGCATGAGCGGGGGGTGGGGAGAACAGGAGACAGACACAGGGCATGAGCGAGGGGGTGGGGGGCAACAGGAGACAGACACGGGGCATGAGCAGGGGTGTGGGGGGCAACAGGAGAGAGACACGGGCATGAGCGCGGAGTGGGGGGTACAGGAGACAGACATGGGGCATGGGTGGGAGCAAGAGGAGACAGACATGGGGCATGGAGCGGGGGGTGGGGGAACAGGAGACAGACACGGGGCATGAGCGGGGGGTGGGGGGTACAGAAGACAGACACGGGGCATGAGCGGGGAAGTGGGGGGCAACAGGAGAGAGACATGGGGCATGAGCGGGGAGTGGGAGGGTACAGGAGACAGACACGGGGCATGAGCAGGGGGTGGGGGGCAACAGAAGAGAGACACAGGGCATGAGCGGGGGGGTGGGGGGTACAGGAGACAGACACGGGGCATGAGCGGGGGGTGGGGGGCAACAGGAGAGAGATACGGGACATGAGCGGGTGGGGGGAACAGGAGACAGACACGGGGCATGAGCAGGGGGGCAACAGGAGACAGACATGGGGCATGAGCGGGGGGTGGGGGGTACAGGAGACAGACACGGGGCATGAGCGGGGAGTGGGGGGGTACAGGAGACAGACACGGGGCATGAGCAGGGGGGAACAGGAGACAGACACGGGGGCATGAGTGGGGGTGGGGGGAACAACAGAGACAGACACGGGGCAGGAGCGGGGGGTGGAGGGCAACAGAGACAGACACGAGGCATGAACGTGGGTGGGGGGCAACAGGAGACAGACACGGGGCATGAGCGGGGGCTGGGGGGCAACAGGAGACAGACACGGGGCATGAGCGGGGGGTGGGGGGCAACAGGAGACAGACACAGAGCATGAGCAGGGGGTGGGGGGCAACAGGAGACAGACATGGGGCATGAGCGGGGGGTGGGGGGCAACAGGAGACAGACACGGGGCATGAGCGGGGGGTGGGGGGCAACAGGAGACAGACACGGGGCATGAGTGAGGGTGGGGGGGAACAGGAGACAGACACGGGGCATGAGCGGGGGGTGGGGGGAACAACACACGGGGCATGAGCGGGGCAGTGGGGGCAACAGGAGACAGACACGGGGCATGAGCGGGGGGTGGGAGGAACAGGAAAAAGACACTGGGCATGAGCAGGGGGTGGGGAGAACCAGGAGACAAACACGGGGCATGAGCGGGGGGGTGGGGGCCAACAAGAGAGAGACACGGGGCAAGAGCGGGGGTGGGTGGGAGGGGGAAAGACACACGGGGCAAGAGCGGGGTGGGCGGGAGGGGGAAAGACACACGGGGCAAGAGCGGGGGTGGGCAGGAGGGGAAAGACACACGGGGCAAGAGCGGGGGTGGGCGGGAGGGGGAAAGACACACGGGCAAGAGCGGGGGTGGGCGGGAGGGGGAAAGACACACGGGGCAAGAGCGGGGGTTGGCGGGAGGGGGAAAGACACACGGGGCAAGAGCGGGGGTGGGCGGGAGGGAGACAGACAAATGGTGCAAGAGCGGGAGTGGGGGGTACAGGAGACAGACACGGGGCATGAGCGGGGGGTGGGGGGCAACAGGAGAGAGACACGGGGCATGAGCGGGGGGTGGGGGGAACAGGAGACAGACACGGGGCATGAGCGGGGGTGGGGGGGAACAACAGAGACAGACACAGGGCATGAGCAGGGGGTGGGGGGCAACAGGAGACAGACACAGGCATGAGCGGGGGGTGGGGGCAACAGGAGACAGACACGGGGCATGAGCGGGGGGGGTGGGGGGCAATAGGCGACAGACACGGGGCATGAGCGGGGGGTGGGGGGCAACAGGAGACAGACAGGGGGCATGAGCGGGGGGTGGGGGGAACAGGAGACAGACACGGAGCATGAGCGGGGGTGGGAGAACAGGAGACAGACACGGGGCATGAGCGGGGGGTGGGGGGCAACAAGAGACAGACACAGGGCATGAGCGAGGGTGGGAGGAACAGGAGACAGACACGGGGCATGAGCGGGGGGTGGGGGGCAACAGGCGACAGACACGGGCATGAGCGGGGGTGGGGGGCAACAGGAGACAGACACGGGGCATGAGCGGGGGAGGGGGGGAACAGGAGACAGACACGGAGCATGAGCGGGGGTGGGGAGAACAGGAGACAGACACGGGGCATGAGCGAGGGGGTGAGGGGCAACAGGAGACAGACACGGGGCATGAGCGGGGGTGTGGGGGCAACAGGAGAGAGACACGGGAATGAGCGCGGAGTGGGGGTGAACAGTAGACAGACACGGGGCATGGGTCGGAGCAAGAGGAGACAGACATGGGGCATGAGCGGGGGGTGGGGGGAACAGGAGACAGACACGGGGCATGAGCGGGGGGTGGGGGGTACAGAAGACAGACACGGGGCATGAGCGGGTAGTGGGGGGCAACAGGAGAGAGACATGGGTCATGAGCGGGGGGTGGGAGGGGGTACAGGAGACAGACATGGGGCATGAGCAGGGGGTGGGGGCAACAGAAGAGAGACACAGGGCATGAGCGGGGGGGTGGGGGGTACAGGAGACAGACACGGGGCATGAGCGGGGGTGGGGGGCAACAGGAGAGAGACACGGGACATGAGCGGGTGGGGGGAACAGGAGACAGACACGGGGCATGAGCAGGGGGGCAACAGGAGACAGACAAGTGGCATGAGCGGGGGGGTGGGGGGGTACAGGAGACAGACACGGGGCATGAGCGGGGGGTGGGGGGTACAGGAGACAGACACGGGGCATGAGCAGGGGGGAACAGGAGACAGACATGGGGCATGAGTGGGGGGTGGGGGGAACAACAGAGACAGACACGGGGCAGGATCGGGGGGTGGAGGGCAACAGGAGACAGACACGGGGCATGAGCGGGGGGTGGGGGCCAACAAGAGAGAGACACGGGGCATGAGCGTGTGGGGGAACAGGAGACAGACACGGGGCATGAGCGGGGGTGGGGGGAGGGAGAGAGACACACGGGGGGTGGGCGGGAGGGAGAGAGACACACGGGGCATGAGCGGGGGTGGGCGGGCGGGAGGGAGGGAGAGACACACGGGGCATGAGCGGGGGTGGGCGGGCGGAGGGAGGGAGAGAGAGACACACGGGGCATGAGCGGGGGGTGGGCGGGAGGGAGAGACACACGGGGCATGAGCGGGGGGTGGGCGGGGAGGGAGAGACACACGGGGCATGAGCGGGGGGTGGGCGGGAAGGAGAGACACACAGGGCATGAGCGGGGGGGTGAAAGACACAAGGGGCAAGAGCAGGGGTGGGCGGGAGGGTGAAAGACACAGGGGCAAGAGCGGGGTTGAGCGGGAGGCTGAAAGACACGGGGCAACAGCGGGGGTGGGCGGGAGCTGAAAGACACGGGGCAAGAGCGGGGGTGGGCGGGAGGGAGAAAGACATGGGGCAAGAGCGGGGGTGGGCGGAAGGAGAAAGACACGGGGCAAGAGCGGGGGTGGGCGGGAGGGAGAAAAAGACACGGGGCAAGAGCAGGGGTGGGTGGGAGGGGAAAGACACACGGGGCAAGAGCGGGGGTGGGCGGGAGGGGGAAAGACACACGGGGCAAGAGCGGGGGTGGGCAGGAGGGGGAAAGACACACGGGGCAAGAGCGGGGGTGGGCGGGAGGGGGAAAGACACACGGGGCAAGAGCGGGGGTGGGCGGGAGGGGGAAAGACACACGGGGGCAAGAGCGGGGGTGGGCAGGAGGGGGAAAGACACAAGGGGCAAGAGCGGGGGTGGGGGGCAACAGGAGACAGACACGGGGCATGAGTGGGGGGTGGGGGGCAACAGGAGACAGACACGGGGCATGGGTCGGAGCAAGAGGAGACAGACAAGTGGCATGAGCGGGGGGTGGGGGGGTACAGGAGACAGACACGGGGCATGAGCGGGGGTGGGGGGCAACAGGAGAGAGATACGGGACATGAGCGGGTGGGGGGAACAGGAGACAGACACGGGGCATGAGCAGGGGGCAACAGGAGACAGACATGGGGCATGAGCGGGGGGTGGGGGGTACAGGAGACAGACACGGGCATGAGCGGGGAGTGGGGGGGTACAGGAGACAGACACGGGGCATGAGCAGGGGGGAACAGGAGACAGACTCGGGCATGAGTGGGGGGTGGGGGGAACAACAGAGACAGACACGGGGCAGGAGCGGGGGGTGGAGGGCAACAGGAGACAGACACGAGGCATGAGCGGGGGGTGGGGGACAACAGGAGACAGACACGGGGCATGAGCGGGGGGTGAGGGGCAAAAGGAGACAGACACGGGGCATGAGCGGGGGCTGTGGGGCAACAGGAGACAGACACGGGGCATGAGCGGGGGGTGAGGGGCAACAGGAGACAGACACAGAGCATGAGCGGGGGTGGGGGGCAACAGGAGAGACACGGGGCATGAGCGAGGGGTGGGGGGAACAGGAGACAGACACGGGGCATGAGCGGGGGGTGGGGGGAACAACACACGGGCATGAGCGGGGCAGTGGGGGGCAACAGGAGACAGACACGGGGCATGAGCGGGGGGTGGGGAGAACAGGAAAAAGACACTGGGCATGAGCAGGGGGTGGGGAGAACAGGAGACAAACACGGGCATGAGCGGGGGGGTGGGGGCCAACAAGAGAGAGACACGGGGCAAGAGCGGGGGGGTGGGAGGGGGAAAGACACACGGGGCAAGAGCGGGGGTGGGCGGGAGGGTGAAAGACACACGGGGCAAGAGCGGGGGTGGGCAGGAGGGGGAAAGACACAAGGGGCAAGAGCGGGTGTGGGTGGGAGGGGGAAAGACACACGGGGCAAGAGCGGGGGTGGGCGGGAGGGGGAAAGACACACGGGGCAAGAGCGGGGGTTGGCGGAGGGGGAAAAGACACACGGGCAAGAGCGGGGGTGGGCGGGAGGGAGACAGACACATGGGGCAAGAGCGGGGGGTGG